>NC_060142.1:134409583-135659583 GCF_021461385.2 Schistocerca piceifrons
GGTTCTAGGCACTTCAGTCTGGAACCGCGCGACCGCTACGGTCGCAGGTTCGAATCCTGCCTCGGGCATGGATGTGTGTAATGTCCTTAGGTTAGTTAGGTTTAAGTAGTTCTAAGTTCTAGGGGACTGATGACCTAAGATGTTAAGTCCCATATTGCTCAGAGCCATTTGAACCATTTGAAATAGAATCCATAAAAAAACAGCAAAATCACTGGGAGTGCATCCGATAGCACATGTAAAAGCATTTGTGGAGTGATGAACTGCACACTTTGTACATGGAATTGTAGTAAATATAATCTTAGAATAAGGATTTTTGTTAAAGTGTCTTGTTTGTTTGTGTATGTACTGATCTAAGTGGTAGAATGTCTCGTTTATATGTGCCGATATTTTGTGTTTTTATTATTAATAATGATATCTCGCCTCTCGATGTTGTGAAAGTGAAGTGCACTAGATTATTTTGTAAAAACACATGATTATAGAATGGAAAACAAGTATTTCTGGGCGTACCCCTAGAAAAAGATAGATTAGGAACTCTGTAAATTACAGAATGGTTCCCCGTAATTGTATCTCCGTCATTGGAGAACATATTTAAGGTGGCCAGTCCCGTAGATCGCTACGAGAACGCACCGACGTATCTCGTATGCCCCTGAATACGTAGGAGGTGGACAGCTATGCGCAGTTGCATGAATTAGCGCACCCAGTGCATGTTAAAATTAACCGGATGTAATCATCTACAGAGCGAACAACAGCATTAATACGCCAGAAATACTTGCTGATACCAAGATAGTGTAACGACTGCGAGTGTGAGCAGTGAGCTATATTTGTGTTGTGCCACTGTGACATTGCTAATCCGAAACATGTTCACAGGCCTTATAAAACCATTCCTGACAAAAGGAGAAAACGGGAAGAAAATAGAGAAGAGGTGTCGCAATAGAACACGATAAAGGACGCTATCCAAACTTCCAACAAAAGTCTTTGTAAGAGTGACACATGTCTAAGTTTGTTGTGTTTCATACATGTTCGCAGGCACAATAAGAGGGACATCTGCCACATAGGGAATTCAGAAGGAAAAAATCAAGATTAGAGATAAAAAGTAATAAGTAGTTGATATGTTGTCGGGTTGGCCAACACCGTGTTAGTCCTACGAATTGGTAGTTAGAAATGGTGATGGGATCCTGTCCAGATAATCTTGATTCCCTATCCTTTGATTGTGTGTGTGCGAATGTCTGTGAAGCAAGTTGTCTTGTACATTTTTTATGTTTATGTATAAAAAAGTTCGGTTACATTTCTATTTTAATTGATCCTGAAGTTGATTTACAAACAAGAAAATCATTCCTTTTGTAATGAGACAATTTAATTGTCTTGTATCAAATGTAAAAAAAAAAAATGTATGGTACTGATGGTTAAACATGAGCACCTTCCATATACTAAAATTAGTTTTCTTTGTGTTTTCAGGTGGAGTAACAGAGCAAGAGAGAGTTGAAGCTTCGACACCTGGCACACCACACACGAGCTGACAAGGAATGAGGACGGCTGCCATGAGGGGAGCACACAGCTGACGATGGTGATGGCATGCAGACCACGCCCTGAATCGAAGGGGGCGGTGGTCAACTCAGCAACCAAGGAGAGGTGAGATCCAGCACCTCTGTGTACGACAAAGAGGTCGGTCCTGGTCTCTGAACACTCTGTACACGGTGTGGATCGGGGCAGCAATGAAAAGGACCGGAAAAGTTTCTATATTTGTTGCTCGCCATGTCAGATGGAGTGACAGCCCAGCTGACCTTTTGTGCCTAATGACACCAACTTTCAGGATCTGAGCTAAAAATAGGCTCTCGTCTGATCACGGTCCCTCCCTTGCCCTAAAGCGTCTATAGAAGGAGCAATGACCTGTGGCTGAGCTGTGAGAGGTCACCGATCATAGATGAACCGATGGGGTCTTGTGCCTGTCGGACAAGATGTCAACAACGAGCTCTTAGGTGAGAGCCATCCTGCCTCAAGAAGAAGCGGGTGCATGTGACGCCATCTCGATAATCGACGTTGCTCTCTTCTCAGCCGTTAGCCATCCCTCAACTTGCTAGTCAGAACTAATGGCACTTCCGTTCCTGCAAGAAACATGTGCCATGTGTGTGAGTGTGTCAGTGTGGATTCAAATGAATAACACGCGCCTCAACGAACGTAAAGTACTCATTTGTTCTGTTTATGAATTATGTTATAAGACGGTTATGATTTTATAAATGTTCCATTTGTTAAAACGTTATATATTTGTCATGCCACGTTTCTTTGTGTTAGAATAAGATTTCATACTTATACCTTGTTACAAATACACAACAGTGGTTGCTCAATACGCAATTATTCTTGTCATTTTAGTTGTGTTTTATAGATATGTATGTATAAAAAAGGTACATGTGTATACACAATCCAGACACTGGACTGGGCCAGACCTTGTTGAATTGTCTAAAGATGACACTTACACCATGCACAATATAAACGTCCAGAAACAGTGAGACAAAAAAAACCTTTATCTATAAAATGTCAAAGGGGCGTTCAGATATGATTGAATAAGAGCAACCACTATCAACTTCACAAAATGTTACACGAATATTGTTCATGTCTGCTTTTAGTATTTAAGTCGAGTAGGTATGAATAACTGAGAGTGAATGGAACTTAAGCTATAATTGTGGGTCTTGCCATTCAAATGACAAGCACAGAGGTGCTTAAACATGTGTATTTGCCCTTTTCACGTGTGTCCTTGTAACATAATCGTAGTCTTCTTTTGAGTACCCTGACCAATAATTGTCACAGGAATTGGCAGAGATTAAAGTAAAATTAAGACTAAATAATGACCACGTCTTTAACAGTAAATCCAGTCACTGAAGGCAGATACCCTAGGAATGAGTGAGAGTGTGCATCAGAGAGGAGGCAGTGGTAATCAATCGCCTGTAACTAATCTTGCGAACAGATTAAGATACCAGTTATGGAGATATTAATTTTTTACCACAGGTGGTAACACCATAGGAGTCATCACCTCTACCACAAAATTGATTTGAAGAGAGGGGCTATGTAAGATGGCAAGAACTATGCCCCTTACATGAAGTAATTAAAGATCACCAAACTCACGTTGAGTGAACAGTAGAGATGAACAAAAATGACTGACAAGGCACAATGCATCTTGTAGAGGATATAGTATGGACGTATTGGAATAATTAATGTTGGGTGATGGTTTTAAAGTAATTCACACGACATGAAAACTTTGTGGAAGCGCGTCAATTTACTGGAGGCTAGTTCATCCCGTTCAGAGTTGACCTCAGCCGGGTTGGGGAGCAGTGAAGGGAAGCGACAATAGGCAGGAAGGCTCAAACTCTGCGAACGTGGTAATGGGGCATGGCCTCCAGCTGCCTTAAGATGAGTGACAGTGAGGGGGAGGTGGTTGACGCCATGCTGGTGCACTGGGAAGCAGACGGAGATTTGTACACCTGTTGATAAATGTCCATCATCCCATTTTCAGTGACGCATGCGAGAAAGCCGCGCAAAGCTATGGTGGAGCATTCAACAGAGGCCAAAATATGCGTGTTCATGACTATAGCAACTTCACACTGAATTCAAGGTCCACAGAGTCTGAAGTAAATCAGGCGAAGAGCGACAGAATGAAATACGCCGGCTGCCGATGCGAATAGGACCAAGGAATTTGAAGTACTCTCCTGGGAGTCAGAATTCCGCAAAAATCGGTGTTTTGTGCAGACGCTAACCTTGATGTGTGGTCTGGGAGGAGCTAAATAGCAGAAATTGAGAGGAAGGGAAGTTTTGTGGGAATTTGTTCACTTCCCAGAGCAGGCATTGGTCGGCGCTGGGAAGCGACGCATAATTAACACAACTTGCACTGCAATTGGCATAAGTGATTATGCTGGAGGGGAAACCAAGGCAAAGAGTGGACCTCTGTAGAGGTCTTCCGTTCCCAGCTTGCCTAGAGTGCGGACGTGGCGTTCTTTACTCAGCTTACCTGTGAGCGAGTATCTCTGCAGTTTAGGACTTAGCAAACAGAACGATTGAGCAAGATAGCTAGGAGTGAATAGACGAGCGCAGCCTTGCAGCACCATAAGGTCGGCCTATGTCCCATAGTGCTCAGAGCCTCTCATAGAAATTATTGTATTTCAAATATCTTTCTGTTTCAGATTAGCTTTCCTTGTACGATGTGTCGTCCTTTGCAGTTCATTTACATAATATATACAATATTATCGCAAGGGTGAGTATCGTCTTGGTAGTATGTGTAACGTACATGTTATTGTGTATCGATGTCACTGTTCCCAGATTTGACAACCGATATGTGGGCTTGTTCACTCATGCCTTGTTTATTTTCGCTGTTAACACTGATCTTCCTAGGTCATGCGTCGCGTGATTGAAAACCTGTGGATTTACATTCCACAACATGAGTTTCATGGAGGCATGCATGCAAGACTTCGGATGACAAACTGCTGGCATCGATCCTTGATTTGTCCAGATAAGGGTGGCCGTCGTATTCCGAGAACATTACATTCCCTGGAGTCCCATCCAAAATTCCTCCACCTGTGGAGTTGTCTTCAATGCATTTGTGCGACGCGACCGTAGATCCAGTGGTTTTCCAGTTCCTTATTTTGCACAGTTGCATAGCAGTAAATGTCATTAGGTGATGCGCTACAAATATTATTGTACTTTACATGCAAAAGTTCCATCACACTCACAGTTTATCTGGCGACGTACAAATAATGTTTGTTATCTAGTTTTTACATAAATATTTCATTGCGATCATTCTCATAGCAATATATGAAGAACAGTTTTAACTACTTTACACACATACTTCATCGCCATTACAGGCATTGCGATGTATGTAGAGCGTCTTTAAAGCAGTCTCTTTCACAAAAATGTCATGGTTTTAAACATTTTGATACTTATTAATAATTCTGATCACATTTACATACCAATACATTACATTTTGCTTTACATCAATATAGATAATTACACATAAAAAATTACATTTTGGCTTTATATGGAATAGAAGTACTTACATAATCTTACAGACGTTACAAATTTTTGAACCAAATTTTGCAGTCGCGCATTGATGTCACCTGAAACTGGAAACATTAGACACATCTGGGCACATCAGTAAACAAACCCAAGCGCGCTTATACTAATGGACAAACGTCTAAAGCAACACACTAAAATAAAACCTACAGAATTCTCGCGTTACGAGTGTGTGTAGAGTGTGTGCATGGCCTTGGCTTCACATAAATATGTGTTATGCAGTATGAAGTGCATCTAATCAGTTCCTAGGTGATAAACTTTGGTTCTCGTGTGGTTTTGTGTATACGTCAATGAGTCATGAACAGTCCTTGACCGATGCTACAGTTAGTCAATTATGTTGTCTCAAAAATAGTTTCATCGCACTTGTGTAAAGGTCATAATTACATATGCGGTACAATTTAGGCTGATGTTGTTCATGTACGTTCCACGAAGTCGAAATCTCTTCTTTCTTCTTCTGCTGCTGGCTGGATCAGATGAAATAAAATTATGCTACCTAATTTCCTTGCAGTAGTACTGAGAGGTACGTGTGTTTTATAAATATACGGTTTACTCACTCATTACTAATAGATATACGCTTACTGCTCTATGAGCAGAAAGCCCAATGATTCCTTTTGTTTTTTTGTTCTGCAACAGGTATGCACCAGGATGCGGTATGTTGACAATTGCCCATGGACTATCGTACAGTGGACGCCACTTCGCGTTGCACCGTTTTAGTGCAGAAGATTCGTGATGAGTACACAATAACACTTGCGTGCCTACCTCGAATTCCTACTTTCGCTTAATAGTGCTAGAGTAGCGCTTGTTTTTTATTTCTTCCCTTCTTCTAACTACAGTTTCGATTATTCTTAGACCAGGCTCATCCAAGAATTGCGCCCGGAGGGCGTGCCCGCGCCCCGCGGGCGCTAGGCAGTGTAGTTTAGCGCCCCGTCCGCGACCGTGTGTCGCTGGTGTCGGCATAGGGGAGAGAGAGAGAGAGAGAGAGAGAGAGAGAGAGAGAGAGAGAGAGAGAGAGGGGGGGGAGAGGGGGGGGGGGGGGAGAGCTGCGGAGCGAGTGAGACCGCACAGCACTGCTCTGGACTGTCCCGCGGTCAGATCCAATGTAAACAAAATAACAGAGGAAGCGCATCTCTGTAAAAGAGGTCGATGAGCGGTAAAACAAGCAAACCATTTACTGTCTAGGCAGCAACTAATGTTCGCCTGGCAGAATTACTGCGCAAAGCTTTAGGAAACAATATACAAAACTAGAATCGAAGAATAACTTAGTAGTTTTCTGACCCACAGGTTGATTCAATTAGTACTGCACAAGCACACTCGTCATATGTACAATAGGCGTCTTCTGAAAAATATATCAGTTTCTTAAATGAACTATAGCCATAAATATTTTATTTTAGAAATAATTTTATGTAAGGGATATAGAGTCTCATTCTTACTGTTAGTAGTTACAAGTAAATATTTTTTGTTGTACTTCGTGCTACAGCTTTTCAGAGTTTAGAAATCGGACGCTAAGTTTGCTGTTTTGTACGTAATAATTTTAAGTGACCAAGTTTGAAAACTTATTAAAAATAGAATTAAGGTTATAAAGCTCTTTAATTCTTACAGTCATTTTTGTTAAAGAAGACAGTTAACATTTTACACGTTTTTCTTTTTCGAGGAAACTATTTTGTCTAGGCTTGGTACAATATTCCACGAGACTGCTAACCTCAAAGAATTAGTCAAATTTTTATCGCCAAGTAATGAACGGTTCGTAGTTTTAGCAAGCATTAAAAGAGAGAAAAAGCGCTCTCAAATATACGTGGAGCCAAACGTTGAGATAACTTTAGCCGCGTGCTTGTGCAAAAGAGGATATTTCTCTCGTGGAAGACAGCTGCAGAAGTCATCCAAAGTTTTACACATAAGAAAGCGGTCGTTCAGGCGGATATCGCACTGCAGGTCAATCAGCTCTAGTTGAAGCACTTGTCAGACGTCCTCTGCCCGAAGGGAAAACGGGCGAACAAATATATCTAACGCCGGTTGAATCTCACTTATCTCCAAAAATCTGTTTTCAAACTGTTCTTGTAATTCGCAAATGATTTGAACATAATCTGAAAAATCTACATTTTCTTCAACGCTGTCTAGTGCAGGAGAGCGTCCACAATTCTTTACCCGTAACTGTTTTCCCCACGAAATAAGATTTTTTTGCCCGCCGGAGTGGCCGTGCGGTTGTAGGCGCTACAGTCTCGAGCCGAGCGTCCGCTCCGGTCGCAGGTTCGAATCCTGCCTCGGGCAGGGATGTGTGTGATGTCCTTAGGTTAGTTTGGTTAAATTAGTTCTAAGTTCTAGGCGACTGATGACCTCAGAAGTTAAGTCGCATAGTGCTCAGAGCCATTTGAACCATTATTTTAAGATTTTTTTTTTTCAAATGCTTGAATCGACTGCACTAAATCAACAACAGTGTGATTCTCGCCTTGGAGTGAAATGTTCAAAGTAATTAAATGACCAGTAAGGTCACTCAAAAAAGCCAAATTTGCCACCCACTTAGGATCACAAAGTAGTTCTTCTGGGCGTCCTTTCATTTCCAAAAAGGTATTTATTTCGCCCCTCAAGGAGAAACACCGATGAAGCACCTTTCCTCGCTCATCCATCTTACTTCGGCGTGGTAGGGGATGTCCGGGAATTACGCTTCGATATCAGCCAGAAATTCTTTAAATTGGCGATGTGTGAGTCCATGCGAGCGAAAATAATTAACCGTTCGAAGAACTGTGCCCATAACATTTTTTATGTTGACAATCTTCGCACAAAGTGCTGGTGGTGTATCAGACAATGGATTGCCGCGAATTAGGAACAGCCAACTTCAGCCATTTTTGACCTGACGAAACTCAGAAATCCAGTGCGTATCCCTCGTAGCGCAAGGGTTCCATCCGTTGTTACACTGGTCAGGCGTTCTCATTTAAACCCATTGACTATAACACATTTTCTACGGCTAGAAAAATATCCAAACCCGTGGTTGTGTCTTTTAATGGTATAAGGTCGAGAAATTCTTCTGTGACACGCAGATTGTCGTCGACACCTCGAATGAATATGACGAGATGATATGTGTCCGCAACTTCCGCGGACTCGTCAAGGGTGATAGAAAATGAAATGAAGTTTCCGTTCTATCCATTAATTGCTACTCCAAATGGCTCAAATGGCTCAGAGCACTATGCGACTTAACTTCTGAGGTCAGCAGTCGCCTAGAACTTAGAACTAATTAAACGTAACTAACCTAAGGACATCACATACATCCATGCCCGAGGCAGGATTCGAACCTGCGACCGTAGCGGTCGCTCGGTTCCAGACTGTAGCGCCTAGTTGCTGCTCCGTATCTGAGGTCATATCTTTAACTCGGCGACCAACAGTTTGAGGCGAAAGAGCTATTTTTTTTTCAAATTTTTGCTGTGGGTTCTGCTGGACAAATACAAGCCGCCGAGTCGACCAGAGATTCTTTGATAACATTCCCAGCCGCAAAGGGTTTCCCTGCTTTCGCAATTCTCAGCGAGCACTTGTAGCTTGCGCACAAACTTTGCCCACCTGTTTCCTGCTCCTACCACGGCAAAAAAGAACATACAATTAATTCTGTACAAT
Source organism: Schistocerca piceifrons (assembly GCF_021461385.2). Taxonomy (NCBI): domain Eukaryota; kingdom Metazoa; phylum Arthropoda; class Insecta; order Orthoptera; family Acrididae; genus Schistocerca; species Schistocerca piceifrons. The sequence continues at coordinate 134,418,239 of NC_060142.1, forward strand.
CCTGTTTTTTAAAACACTTTTATCATTTTAACAAGTAATTGTTTCATTCACTGAAACTCAAAACAAAGAAAGATTGGTTTTAGGTGCGTTTTCCACCAGTTACTCTGAAAAGCGGCCTTAGGCGCTGGCGAGGACAGCGAAATGTGGTCGCAAAATAAATTTTTATCTATTGGAATATTTGCGTTTTAATTAATTGAAAACATAGATGAAACTACAACATATGTTTTCCCATCCGTAAAAACACAAATATACAAAAATAAAGAATTACTCTTAATGACACTTTGCTGCCCGAGAGAGCGTTTGTGAAGGGTTTTCAGAAAGTGGCAAAAAATAACGCACCTGAAACTTCTTCTTATGACTGTGCGGCGCGATTTAATGCAACCCAAATACAAAAATTAACCGAAAAGAAATGTTCCTTGTTGCTGACAATCTGATATTCGATAACTGGCACATTGCTAAGTGACATATCGGATTATAAAATATAGTTTTATTTGTCATCTTCATAAATAATAAAGAGTCATACAATAGGAAACACTTAGTTCACAGTGATGCTGCTTGAAATTTTATTTCAGTTCTTCAAGCTTTCACTGGCGTTTCTCTTGCTACAAATTTGCGAAAATATTTGTGACAGGTATTCAAAAATGGTTCAAATGGCTCTGAGCACTATGGGACTTAACATCTGTGTTCATCAGTCCCTTAGAACTTAGAACTACTTAAACCTAACTAACCTAAGGACATCACACACATCCATGCCCGAGGCAGGATTCGAACCTGCGACCGTAGCAGTCGCGCGGTTCCGGACTGAGCGCCTAGAACCGCGAGACCACCGCGGCCGGCATGACAGGTATTAAAGTGCCGTTCAATCGAGTACATTTTTAAATACATGAGGTTCCGATGACATACTAAACATTTGGCACGATTTTCGTCAGCAGTACAAAGGAAATTAATTTCCCACTCAGTTTTAAATAGTGCGGACGCGCCGCTCCTCATTCTTTTTGTCTGCTGCTGTTGACCATCCATATCGTTCCACTGTGGCCTTACGTCTGTTGACTAACGGCATTGTTTCGTACCAATGCTTTTAACCGCTGCTGGTGCGGCGTCTGTCGTCCGTAAGAAGCGTGCGTACAGGGGCATGGTGAGGCGCGGCGGGCGTTCCGCACGGTCAGCTAAGCGACACGGCTCGGCCACTGCGACAACATACGAATTCGCCCGGGGCGCTGGCCGCGGACGATCGCGGGCGCTAGCGCACCAGGGGCACAGTTTGGACGAGCCTGTCTTAGATACTTTAAGTTTATGACTGAACGCAGTTATTAATAACTGATTGCGTAGTCAAACGTCATACAGATTTTTTTCCTTTCCTTATTTGTAGGCATTACGTTGTTCTGTATCGGCATGCTTTGTTTACTAGACAACAGTGCCTAACTGTACCGAAAGCTTTCTGGAAGTCAAGAAATGTATAGATCCAAAATTGACAATAACTGTGAGGAAATAGGAGTCTCGAATGAAAGACATTAGAAGTAACACGTGCATGTGAAAAGTTTTGCTGGTAAACTTTAAAAACCATGTATCCATAGATGTGTAACACATTATAATGAAGTGGGTGACGTCCGCCTAACCGTCAACAGAAAATACTGCAAGGGAGAGTGGAAATCATAAGAAATGCACAATAAAAAGCAAACAGAATCGGACCTGTGACGACTTTACCAGACAACCAGTAGTTACAAGAAAGGATACTGCCCGAAGAAATTTGGGGACTTCGCAGCATTGGAGCTTAAGTTAAACCGTTAATAAAAACAAGGAGCAATAACAGGGGAGCAAACATAAAACGCATGTATAGGACGGTCCCAGGCGGGAAATGTGGAGGGAACATCAACCACATATGAGTACCCAGACGCATGGGAAATGCCAGAGGCAAGTGCCCGTTGTCGTAGAGTAACTGTGATCGGAACGTTTTATGGAAGTGCACTATCCTGACAAGTGCTGAATAAATACACCAAAAAATTACTCGAATATCTTGTCAGAGCTCATATTAAATAAGTTTGTTCTTTGAATTTACTGTCTAGAAAAAAGTGAAGCAGTAAATACTAACTTAATATATATATTAATAGCAGTATTCATGTTATAACTGTAATTATTATTAATTTGCATAAGACATTTTGAGTTTTACGAAATAATCATCAGAAAAATCCCAGAGAAATATTTATGTTTGTGTTTTTAACAACTTGGTAAGCAAACATGGCAAAAATCTCTAATCGTACTACTTTAAAATTTCAAGGTAGCAATTTATGAACTATGAAGTTACTGTTGATGTTAATTACATATGACAGAATACATTGTGAGGCATAAAAATATGCAACAACAGTGTGTACGTAGATTGCGAAGTGGTAACTAATTTCAGTTTTTGTTACTCTTACGTTACTGTAAAGTAATAGATTAATTAAGTTTGAATTTCGTGCGGATGCACTGATGCAGCCAGAATTGGAAACTTTCTGCAGCTTCTCAATTAGGTTTACTAGATAATACTAGGAAGGCAATAGCCACTTTGATCATGAGTGGAGGGCAATAGCGACTTTGATCACATTTGTCTATGACGTCTCCTCCTCCGTTCTACTCCCCCCAACCATGCCCTCCAGTCATCATTTCTCCCTTTGTCTCACGTCTCCCCTTCTCCTGCATCACTTCTCCAGTCCCTATTTTATTTCGTAGAAACAGGATTGCAGAATTTGCTATGGCATGGAAAGCTAATTATGTAAGTGTAGATCAGATACGGCTCAAATTCAAAGATACAGTATCGACAGCAATTGATAGATTCATACTGCATAAGTAAATAGGAGACGGGACTGATCCATCATGGTACACTACACACGTCAGAACACTGTTGCAGAAGCAACGAAAAAAGCATGCCAAATTCAGAAGAACGTAAAATCCCCAAGACTGGCTAAGTTTCACGGCAGCTTGAAATTTGGTGCGGAAGTCAATGCGAGATGCTTTTAATAGTTTCCACAATGAAGTATTGTCTCAAAATATGGTAGAAAACCGAAAGAGATTCTGGTCCTATGTGAAGTACACCAGTGGCAAAAAACAGTCAATACCGCCAGTGCGCGATAGCGATGGAAATGTTACCGATGATGCTGCCACTAAAGCGGAGAGAAGACGAAGAAAATATTCCAGAATTCTAAATCAGAACAGCTGTAGCATCAGTGCCATAAATGTAGATATCTTAGGTGTTGCGAAAAAACTCAAATCACTTACGAAAGACAAGTCTTCCGGTCCAGATGGTATACCAATCAGGTTCCTTTCAGAGTATGAAGACACAATAGCGCATTACTTAGCAATAATATACAATCGCTCACTTGACGAAAGGTCTGTTCCTAAGGACTGGAAAGTAGCACAGGTCACACCAATAATAAAGAAAGGAAATAGGAGTAACCCATTTAATTACAGACCCATATCACTGACCTCAAATTGCAATAGGATTTTTGAGCATATACAATACTCAAACATTATGAATCACCTTATTGATACATAAGAAACACGGATTCAGAAAGTATCGTTCTTGTGCAACGCAGCTAGCTCTTTATTCCCATGAAGTAATGAGCGCTGTCGACAAGGGATTTCAGATCGATTCCATGTTCCTAGATTTCCAGAAGACTTTTGATACCGTTGCTCACAAGCGACTATTAATCAAATTGCATGCACATGGAGTGTTGTCTCAGTTGTGTGATGGGATTCGTGATTTCCTCTCAGAGAGGTTACAGTTCGTAGTGATAGACGGTAAACCATCAAGTAGAACAAAAGTGATATCTGGCATTCCGCAAGGTAGTGTCATAGGCCCTCTGGTGTTCCTGATTTACATAAATAATATAGGTGATAATTTGAGCAGCCCCCTTAGAGTGTTTACAGATGACGCTATAATTTACCGTCTAGCAAAATCATCTGACGATCAATTTCAATTACAAAATGATCTAGAGAGAATTTCTGTATGATGCGAAAAGTGGCAGTTGACACTAAACAAAGAAAAGTGCGAGATCATCCACATGGATACTAAAAGAATTCCGATACGTTTTGGGTATACGATAAATCGCACAAATCTAAGGGCTGTCAATTCGACTAAATACCTAGGAATTACAATTACGTGCAACTTAAATTGAAAAGACCTAATAGATAGTATTGTGGGGAAGGCAAAACAAAGACTTAAAAAATGGCTGTGAGCTCTATGGGACTTAACAACCTAGGTCATCAGTCCCCTAGAACTTAGAACTACTTAAAAGCGGTCGCGCGGTTCCAGACTGAAGCGCCTAGAACCGCTCGGCCAATTCGGCCGGCAAACAAAGACTGCGTATTGTTAGCAGAACACTTAGAAGATGCGACAAACCCACTAAAGAGACAGCCTACATTACACTTGTCCGTCCCCTGCTGGAATAATGCTACCCGGTGTGGAATCCTTACCAGGAGGACATCGAAAAAGTGCAAAGAAGGACAGCTCGTTTCGTGTTATCGCGCAATAAGGGTGAGAGTGTCACTGATATGATACGCGAGTTGGGGTGGCAGTCACTGAAACAAAGGCCGTCGAGATCTATTTACGAAATTTGAATCACCAACTTTCTCTTCCGAATGCGTAAATATTTTGTTGACACCCACCTACGTAGGGGGAAATGATCATCATAATAAAATAAGAGAAATCAGAGCTCGAACGGAAAGATTTAGGTGTTACTTTTTCCCAAGCGCCATTCGAGAGTGGAATGGTAGAGAAGTAGTATGAAAATGGTTCGATGAACCCTCTGCCAGGCACTTCAGTGTGAATTGCAGAGTAACCATGTAGATGTAGATGGTAAGTAACATCATTCTCGTCCAACGAGTCATCATCAAAGTTAGTTCGTTCTCAGTACTTGGGGGAGGGGAGATACAAATGTAAAACATACTACGAGCAATTCTGATTGAATATAATTGGCTGCTCTGCTAGATTTTCTGCATTCGATAAAGCTGTTGCAAACAGTGTGTACCTAAGCATATGTACACTCCTGGAAATTGAAATAAGAACATCGTGAATTCATTGTCCCAGGAAGGGGAAACTTTATTGACACATTCCTGGGGTCAGATACATCACATGATCACACTGACAGAACCACAGGCACATAGACACAGGCAACAGAGCATGCACAATGTCGGCACTAGTACAGTGTATATCCACCTTTCGCAGCAATGCAGGCTGCTATTCTCCCATGGAGACGATCGTAGAGATGCTGGATGTAGTCCTGTGGAACGGCTTGCCATGCCATTTCCACCTGGCGCCTCAGTTGGACCAGCGTTCGTGCTGGACGTGCAGACCGCGTGAGACGACGCTTCATCCAGTCCCAAACATGCTCAATGGGGGACAGATCCGGAGATCTTGCTGGCCAGGGTAGTTGACTTACACCTTCTAGAGCACGTTGGGTGGCACGGGATACATGCGGACGTGCATTGTCCTGTTGGAACAGCAATTTCCCTTGCCGGTCTAGGAATGGTAGAACGATGGGTTCGATGACGGTTTGGATGTACCGTGCACTATTCAGTGTCCCCTCGACGATCACCAGTGGTGTACGGCCAGTGTAGGAGATCGCTCCCCACACCATGATGCCGGGTGTTGGCCCTGTGTGCCTCGGTCGTATGCAGTCCTGATTGTGGCGCTCACCTGCACGGCGCCAAACACGCATACGACCATCATTGGCACCAAAGCAGAAGCGACTCTCATCGCTGAAGACGACACGTCTCCATTCGTCCCTCCATTCACGCCTGTCGCGACACCACTGGAGGTTGGCTGCACGATGTTGGGGCGTGAGCGGAAGACGGCCTAACGGTGTGCGGGACCGTAGCCCAGCTTCATGGAGACGGTTGCGAATGGTCCTCGCCGATTACCCAGGAGCAACAGTGTCCCTAATTTGCTGGGAAGTGGCGGTGCGGTCCCCTACGGTACTGCGTAGGATCCTACGGTCTTGGCGTGCATCCGTGCGTCGCTGCGGTCCGGTCCCAGGTCGACGGGCACGTGCACCTTCCGCCGACCACTGGCGACAACATCGATGTACTGTGGAGACCTCACGCCCCACGTGTTGAGCAATTCGGCGATACGTCCACCCGGCCTCCCGCATGCCCACTATACGCCCTCGCTCAAAGTCCGTCAACTGCACATACGGTTCACGTCCACGCTGTCGCGGCATGCTACCAGTGTTCAAGACTGCGATGGAGCTCCGTATGCCACGGCAAACTGGCTGACACTGACGGCGGCGGTGCACAAATGCTGCGCAGCTAGCGCCATTCGACGGCCAACACCGCGGTTCCTGGTGTGGCCGCTGTGCCGTGCGTGTGATCATTGCTTGTACAGCCCTCTCGCAGTGTCCGGAGCAAGTATGGTGGGTCTGACACACCGGTGTCAATGCCTTCTTTTTTCCATTTCCAGGAGTGTATGTTGACAATTTAGGTGTCCCAAACACGTAGTAGGATTATTTCGTATTTTGACGTTCCGTGGAAAGAATGTTTAGTATTTAGTCGTGTCGACAGTTAAAATGATATTCTATTTTATTGCTTGAAACTGGTGCTATATCTGGGAGTGAATTCATATATTTGTGAGAACAAATGTAAAACTGTTTGTGTACTTGATATTTACTACAATTTCGTGATATTAACCCAATATATAACAAGTAGAACACGCTGACTTATGTTCATTGTGTTTTCTACGACGTGAGCAGCATATGTTGTTGCAAATACTGTAGGGATTTTCTCTGCCTCGTAATGACTGGGTGTTGTGTGATGTCCTTAGGTTAGTTAGGTTTAAGTAGTTCTAAGTAGTAGATGTTAAGTCCCATAGTGCTCAGAGCCATTTGACCCATTTTTTGCAAATACTGTTCAACACACTGTGAGTACAGAAATTGATGTAACATAGTATGACATTTTTAGAAACATGATAATTACTCGAAACCCTCACTGCCGACAGGTGTTGTTGATATAACTCGATGGGGACAGCTGAAAATGTGTGCCCCGCCCGGGACTCGAACCCGGGATCTCCTACTTACATGGCAGACGCTCTACCCATCTGAGCCACCGAGGACACAGATCAATAGCGCGACTGCAGGAACTTCTCCCTTGCACGCTTCCCGTGAGACCCATAGAATTATATCAACAACACCTGTCGGCAGCTGAGGGTTTCATGTAATTATGATTTATTCTAGAGAAAGCTGCACGGTCATCAGTAGTATCTGTTCTTTCGAGAACTGTTACTGTGTTCATATATATATATAGTTAAAAGGCTACCCAGCCATTGACCTTCGTCTGTACGAATGCGCACAGGTTGCCCGAGCTCTTACGAGAATCGCCAAAGTGTGCGCGAGTAATGAGTGAATAGGCAAATGTCTATTAGGTAAATTACGTATGTAGAATTGTGAACAGTTCGTACTGTGGATCTCACGGGAAGCGTGCAGGGGATATGTCCTTGCAGTCGCGCTATTCACCTGTGTCATCGGTGGCTCAACTAGATAGAGCGTTTGCCATGTAAGCGGAAGATCCCCGGTCCGAGTCCCGGTCGGGGCACACATTTTCAGCTCTCCCCATCGAGTTATATCAACAATACTGTCGGCAGCTCAGGATTTCAAGTAATTATCATTTATTCTAGAGAAAGCTGCACGCTCATCAATAGCATCTGTTCTTTCGAGAACAGTTACTGTCTTCATATACATTTTTGGAAACGTTTCAGGATTAATGCCACTACATCAACCAACGTTTCAGGGAGGAGATGGCAATGCATAATGTTCTACGTTAGTAACTGTATAGGTATTGTCGAGTGGCTAGAATAGCTTTTTATTTAGCAGGAGAACTTTTGTGAAGTTTAGAAGGTAGGAGATGAGCTACTGGTGGAATTAAAGCTGTGGGCACAGATCGTGAGTCGTACTTCTCCAGTTCCGGCACGCACTTTTAATCTGCCAGGAAGATACGTGTTAGCGCACACTCCACTGAAGAGCGAAAATTTCATTCTGGAAGTTTTTTGATTGTTTCGACCGTAGGTCTAGTTGAGGTTTACATTTGTTCTTATATACCTGGTAAACATAATTAAAGTAGCGACAGAGGAGGGATAGTTGCTTATACTACCAATATTATTGCTCTCTGTGAACGGTCGCGCTTTTCTCATTCGTGATGTAAACAAATGCAAGAAAAAAATCATCCAGTTCCTTAACACAAGAAACATTTTAAAATTAAATAAACGATGTACTCAAGATCATGGCACTCGAATACACTTTTTCTAGTATAACTTTTGTAACATTTCTCCAGGAGCACATAAAAGTAGTTCAGAAGCACAGAGATCTTGGTTAAATAATAAAATTACGAAGAAATATGCAAAAAATTTGAACTACACAGAAAACCATAGAATTTGCACTTGCAGATAGCAAAAAGGTTACAATCCAATGGCACATGTTAAATAAAACACAACAGACAGCTAAGAAAACAATAGACAAAAAAAACAAAACAAAAAACAAAAAAAAACTAAATTCATTGTCCTCATAAGAAGAGTGCTGAAGGAGAACTATTTTATACACACATCCATATAGTCAAGACATATGACACACACATTTTATCCGAGAACAAACAATCTCACTCGCGCACTAATGTATGAAGTTAAAAAAATAGGGAAAGATAATAAATATTACATTAAGAAGAATAAATTAACAAATGCAGAGGAAGAGAAAAAGTACATAATGTAGCACAAGAATGAAAATATAATTGAGATTTAATCAGGAAACTGATAGAAAACAAGTAAAGGGCATCATCAAAAACAAGGAAACTCATAAAAACAAAGAGAGATAGTACGAAAGCATTAGCGCTTATGTCAACTAAGAAAGAAAACTAAATAATTGAGGAATGGCTACAAAAGAAAGTAATACGCTAATACTCATTAATATACAGGGGTATATGGATGAACCAAGAGAGCTATTAAAAAAATGTTGAAGTACATATTCTCAGAATCGCTCAGAGTATAATGTTTCACCTTTCTATCCAGCTCCCCCAGGGTACGGATAAGGAACTATCAGGAGTTAGGTTTGAGTAGTTCTAAGTTCTAGGTGACTGATGACCTGAGATGTTAAGTCCCATAGTGCTCAGAGCCATTTGAACCATTTTGAACTAGTTACTAAAATACCATCCTTCACAGAGCAATGGCCGCCGGTAGCTGAGTGGAAGCGTGACAGAATTTCAATCCTAAGGGCCTGGATTCGTTTCCCAGATGGGTCGGAGATTTTCTCCACTCAGGGACTGGGTGTTGTGCTGTCCTCATCATCATCATTTCATCCCCATCGACGCGCAAGCTACCGAAGCGGCTTCAAATCGAAAGACTTGCAGAGGAATAGGGTAGCAAAAACACCATCTCAGGCGCAGATAATTTCCTGCGGGAACTGAAACACCTCAGAACTGTGGGTACCGAGAATGGCAGATTAGGTGAGCTCTCCACTTCACCACAACAATACAATCTGTGGAGACGGAAGCAGTCACTGCCTTTAAACCGTGCACTGGCGCACTATCGGGAAAAAATTTGACGCGTACTGAAAAATCGCGGAGTAAAAACAGTCTTTTGTGCGCCCAACAACTCTGCTGTACAAAAAGTAACGTTCACCATTCCAGCAGCAGGGGATATGCGATTCTTCAGTTTCTTCTAGCACATTTGTTGATCGAACAGTCCACAGTTGTACTACCGGTTCATAATATACAATGAGCGTAGTACTTAGGCGATCAGACATGGCGCTTTCGTCAAATGCCCAGACGAACTGAGCTCCTGAGTCGTCCAGCAAAGTTTGGTAGAGTTCCAACAGTGAAGCTAGTCTGACTGAATTAGTGAGTTTGATGGTAATTTGATTGTGTATTTATATTATCACTTTTGGTTCAAGGTACGTTCGTGGGACTTACAATCCCTTACCGCCGTTCGACGGTGTTATTCCAGTCCTATGGGAGGCGCTGTTGGCTTCCTGTTACTGTTTCGTTTATTGTTGTTCATCTGGAGAGTCTGGGTACACGTGTCTGTATCCAGTAGAGGTATTCGTTCAGGTCTGATGGTAGATAACTTTCGTTTTTCTTAACCATGGTCACTGTCCGAGTTCTCTAATATTGTGAGGGGGCGGGATAGCGAAACCAGTCTCTTGGTTGAGTTGTTCGAACTGATTGTAGGCCTGCGACAGCATTGCGAAGTGTGACCAATCCCGTATAGAGCTGACGGGCTAGGTCTTTTTTAGTAATGACGTGTCAGTTTCCTTATTGAAAGTGGTGGTTCTAGTAAGAGGGGGAGCGTATAGGCGTCAGCGGACGACTTCGCTCTGTATACGTTGTAGGCTAGTCGTTCTGGTTTACTAATTGTTGCCAACGCCATGCAACCGTACATTACGCTGGCGTGGACTGCCGAGGGAACGGCCAGGGGGGAAAGGGATACAAGTCGGGTGTGCCCCCACAGGAGCTCATTTCGTCAATGCACATGACGATGGAGACATGTCTAACCGCCGAAATATTGTGCCCATTGGACACTATGAACCGGCTGTACACTGGTGGACTGTTCGATCAGAGAGGGATATGTTTATTTTTCTCTCATTCCTACTCTTCTTCCTTCCCCCTCGGTTATTCGTTGTTCTGTTTCAAAGAAGTTTCCTTTAATTTCTGGAAGTGTGAACTGTGTTCTGGACGTAGTGTCTTTGACTAGTAATCAAAAAGTAGTGGGTCTTGGGTTCGAATCCTGCCACTGCTTAAATGTTGAATAAAAATCATCAGCAAGAGTAGCCGAAAACTTTACGGATAGTAAGTCATCCTCGTTCTGCCAACGGCCTTAACAAAGAGGCCGGAGGAGCGGATAGATTTTCAGTGCACTCTGTTACCCTTTGGGTGGCTCAAATGGCTCTGAGCACTATGGGACTCAACTGCTGTGGTCATAAGTCCCCTAGAACTTAGAACTACTTAAACCTAACTAACCTAAGGACAGCACACAACACCCAGCCATCACGAGGTAGAGAAAATCCCTGACCCCGCCGGGAATCGAACCCGGGAACCCGGGCGTGGGAAGCGAGAACGCTACCGCACGACCACGAGATGCGGGCTACCCTTTGGGTGGAAAAAGACTCTGACAGACGGAATACTCACCAATGATCCTCGGCATGAGCATGCACGAGGCAGTGGGAACCATTGCATTGAACAAACATAAAGTGTACCAGTATGACATATGGACTGTAACTGAGAAAGTATCGTAACGATCTCTCCGTTGACAAAAGATTCCGAACTCTGAGATGGGACTGCCAATGGGGAGGTGATTATGAGAAAAAGACAGAATGACCAACAAAAGGATATCGTCCTGCGAGTCGTCGCGTGGAATGTCGGAAGTTCTAACGTGGAAGGCAAGCTAGAAAATCTGAAAAGGGAAGTGTTGTGGCTCACTATACTCGTAGATATAGTGAGCATCGGTCAAGCCAAACGGAAAGAAGGCAACCATTTGTGGTCAGACGAATATAGAATACGAGGGTCGTTCGATAAGTAATTTATTTATTTTTATTTCATTGACAGTACAGAGTAACCCACCGCCTTGAAATGTAAGGCGGGCCGGATGCTTCTGAATCCAACCGCAAAACACTTCTCAATACTACAATGTTATTGGTATACAGCTGTTAATGCATTTTTTAAATAATATAAAGAACATAATATAAGAATAGTAATGCCCCACATTTTTTAAAGAAAAGGCCATTAATATAGGTCGACAAACGTCCATGTTAGTGCGTCATATTTGATGTTTGATCTGTGCGCCGGCAAAGTTTCGAACCGTTCTGGCAGATGGCAGAGCTGTAGTACAGCGTGAGAATGGCGTATACATACGGCTCACATTATAAGCAGCGTGCGGTTATTGAATTTTTGTGGTGAACATCCATAAACGTTTGTGTGCAGTGTATGGCGATGCTGCAGTTGACAGGAGTACAGTTGGGCGACGGGTAAAGAAAGTTACAGCTTGAGGAAATGCAGAAACAGAGCTCTATGATCAGCCACTCTCGGGACGTCCTGTCACAGCCACTGCTCCAAACATGCTGAATCGTGAGGACGCCGACCGGCGCGTCACAACTCGACAATTGGCTCCACAGTCGTCGGTCGGTCAGCATTGGAAGAGCGTCTGCAACGATTGAGACTCTCGGATATTGAAAGAGGTGCTCATGATGGGTTCCACGAATGCTCACAGCGGACCACAAGATTCAAAGAAGTGCCATTTCATCTCAATTTTTGCAGCGTTTTGAGACCGATGGAGAGGCGTTCCTGTGACGGATGGTTGCTGGGACTGGGGAGGGAGGGGGGGGGGGGGGGAGCTGGGTGCACAACTTTGCGCTGGAAACAAAAAGGCAGTCCATGGGGTGGCACCATCCTTACTCACCACAAAAGAAGAAATTCAATACAGCCCCCTCTGCCGGAGAAGTCATGGTGGACACTCTTCTGGGATTGTGATTAATAATCATGGGATACTGGAATGCGGTAGTAGAGTAAGGAATATAAGAAAAGATTCGAGAGAATAAGTTCTTGGTAGAAGGAATGAGAGCGAAGAAACATTATTCAGTACTGCAGTACTCTGTTCAAGAATCACAAGAAGAGGAGGTATATTTGGAAAACGCCGGGAGATACAGGAAGATTTCAGTTAGATTACATCACGCTAAGGCAGAGAAACCGAAAACAGATATTGAATTGTAAGGCGTATCCAGAAGCGGATGTAGACTCATATGACAATTTAGTAATGACGAACAGTAGGCTGAAGTTTAAAAGAGTAGCCAGGAAGAATGAATGCGCAGGGAAGTGGGATACGGAAGTATTAACGAGTGAAGAGATAAGCTTGAAGCCCTTTAACAATATATTTCCGTAAGCATTTCAGTTGAAGAGGAATGGATATCTTTAGAAAGGGCAATCATGAATGCTAGAAAGAAAAACGTAGGTACAAAAAAATGTAACTGCAAAGAAACGACGAGTAATAAAAGAAATATTTCAGATGATCGTCAAGAGAAGGAGGCAGAAATACATTTAGGCAAGTTCAGGAAATTGTAAATACGAGTCACGAATAGCCTAAATAGCAACTGCTGGGAAGCTAAGGTGAAATGACTAATTGGAAAATGTGAAGAAATCGAAAAAGAAATGATTGTCGAAAGGGCTGACTCAGCGTACAGAAAAATCAAAACAACCTTCGGTAAAATTAAAAGTAAGGGCGGGATCATTAAGAGTACAATGGGAATTCGACTGTTACACTCAGAGGAGAGAGCGGATGGGTGGAAAGAGTACGAGAGGCAGGGGGGGGGGGGGGGGGCTCGTTTCTGATAACGTGGGACAGGAAGAGATAGGGAAATGAAGGGAAGAGATATGAGATCCATTATTAGAATCGGAATTAAAAAGACCTTCGGACGGCTTAACGCCAAATGAGACAGGAGAGATAGATAATTGTCCATGAGAATTTCTAAAATCGTTGGTGGAAGGTCAAAAGACACGACTCCTCACATTGGCATATAGAATGTACGAGACTAGAAATTTACCATCGCACTTTCGGAAAAATATCATCCACAAAATTCCGAAGATAGCAAGAGCCGACAAGTGCAAAAATTATCGTACATTCTGTGGTGTCACCGCCAGACACCACACTTGCTAGGTGGTAGCCTTTAAATCGGCCGCGGTCCGTTAGTATACGTCGGACCCCGTGTCGACACTATCAGTGATTGCTGACCGAGCGCCGCCATACGGCAGGTCTAGAGAGACTTCCTAGCATTCGCCCCAGTTGTACAACCGACTTTGCTAGCGATGGTTCACTGACAAAATACGCTCTCATTTGCCGAGACGATAGTTAGAATAGCCTTCAGCTGCGTCATTTGGTACGACCTAGCAAGGAGCCATTATCAGTTGCTATTGATCTTGTGATACGTGTACCGTCAGACCGACGTTCACCATTTATGGATTAAAGTTAAGTATTCCACCAGCTACGTCCGTTTTTTCTAAATTCTAATTTCCTTGTCCTGTTCCAGACCTCACGCCAGCCTGCGTGAGCTAAAACGCGTGCCTTTCGGCTTCCTCTATTATTAAGGTGTTGGCTCTCCTGCCAACCCACAACATAATCAATTTAACAGCTCATGCAATATAGCTGCTGCGCAAAATGATATACAGAAGAATGGAAAACAAAATTGAGGGGGTGCCATACGATGATTAGTTCCGCTGTAGGAAAGTTAAGGGACCAGAGAGGCAGTTATCATGTTGGGGTTGGTAATGGGAGCAAGACTGAAGAAAACTTAAGCACATTCATAGGACTAATGGACCTGTAAAAAGGGTTGGATAATGTTAAATGGTGCAAGATCTTCGAAATTCGGAGAAAAATATAGGTAACGGATAATATACAATGTGTACAACAGCAAAAAGGAAACACTAAGACTGAAAGGCCAAGAACGATGTTCTGTCATTAAATGGGTGTAAGACGGGTGTAGTCTTTCGCACTGTACATCGAAGTTTCAATGAAGGAAATGAAAGAAAATTTGAAGAAGCGGATTAAAATTAAAAGTTGGAAGAATATCCGTGATAAGATTCCCTGATGACATAGTGAAAGAGAATTACAGGTTCTGCTGAGTTGAATGAGCAGTCTAATGAGTACAGACTGTGGATTGAGGGAAATCAAAGAAAGATGGAAAGTAATGATAAGTGGCTGAAATGAGAACAGCGTGACACTTAACATTAGAATTGATGTTCACGATGTAGACGATGTTAAGTAATTCTGCTGTCTAGGGAGCAAATTAACCCGTCATGGAAAGAGTAATGAGGACATAAAAAGCAAACTAGCACTGGCCAAAAGAGCAGTCCTGACCAAGTGAAGTCTACTAGTATCAAACATAGGCCTTAATCTGATGAAGGAATTTCTGCGAATCCACTACCACGCGCCAGAGTATCCGAACGACCTGAATTGTGTTCCGCCTGATTTGTCTGCAACCAACATAACGTAGCTGTCTAGCGGGTCCTCTAATCTCTTTGCAGTACAGTCGTTCGACTATACAAAATGCACTAGAGACCACTAGACAACACTGTTCTTTAAGGCAATCAGTGCGATGTAACATCACACTAGAAAACACGTAATTAGAGGTGAGTTAGTCCCTAACGCTTGTACGGATTACAATGATTTTCAAAAGCGTTACCATCACATTACAATCTGAAACAACTAACTATGGCACATAAACTATGTAGCAACCCTTAAACAAAGTGAACGTTTGCATGAACAAGATATTCCGAGACAATGTCTGGACTAATAAACGTCTATGACAGTTCGAAGTATTTTTCCTCTGTATAAGGATTTCCCGCACCTGCTAAATGTCCCAGTGACGACTGGTTTTTACTTAAACCGGTCGTTAAAGGAACTGGTTAAAGAAAACGCGATAAACAGTGGTAAACGCTCTATAGAAATCGCAGCATTAATGGAGTATAATCAGTAACGTCACTGTACTAATTATTCATGAAGAATTATTTGCCCACATGTTTCAACTATAAATGATATGACGAAATTTTATATTCTGGATCTGAACAGAAACCCAGCAGACGTAGTCACTACTAATTAAAATACACTTTCGCACCTGCCCGGGATTTGATCAAGCCAACGGTCATCAGTGCTCACTAGCCGTTCATCATGTTTCTCCATCTTTTTTCATGGTGGACTATTGTTCTTTTGTCACTCGATTTCGTCGCATACTGCTTTCACAACGTAAATTTTGCGACACCATTACGTGTTCATGAAACAGCTTCCAGATATGACTTCCAAAGGACGCTTAATTTATACATGAAACGCAGGCAGCTGTGGCTGAGCGGTTCTAGGCGCTTCAGTCCGGAACCACGCGGCTGCTACGGTCGCAGGTACGAATCCTGCCTCGGGCAAGGATATGTGTGGTGTCCTTACGTAGCTCTAAGTCTAGGGTACTGATGACATCAGATGTTAAGTCCCATAGTGCTTAGAGTCATTTGAACCATTTTATACATGGAACGGTTAGAGACTCTTAATCAATCTCTCCAGATTTTTCCAGCTTCCAGATCTGACTTCCAAAGGACAAATAATATATATACTACACAAATTAGTCTTGTGATTATATTCAATAAGTTTTCTCATTATTTACAATGTATTTTAACTTAGCATCATATTTCGTGTTAGCAGAATGATACCAGGTTAGTGATAAAGGGGGACTTTAGGGAACTAATCTTACCTCTTCAGATACATGTGCACATAATTAAACAACGAAACATTGTGACAGTATGGAACTAGACATTCATCAAATTTAATATTCAAAGCAGAGGGTGTAATTCCTGATTCTTAGAAAAGCGTTCCAACACTACAATAAAAATACACCAAACCAAATGCAAATCCAACTGGCATCTTTCGTTTTCAAACTGCTGTCAAAAATAGCATGGAGAAGTACTGCGAGAAATAATTACCAAGATTGGGTATTTCTATCACATCCTGAAAGAAATAAAATACACGCAAGCTTGAACATAGGATCAATAATCGAAGGAAGAGAAGGACCGAAGCAATATGCCATCAGAATATTGTGGAACGCAGAGAATTTTTTTTTTACTCAAGTCGTTTTGGATTATGTGCTCGGCGTCAAAATGGGTTCAAATGGCTCTGAGCACTATGGGACTTAACTGCTGAGGTCATCAGTCTCCTAGAACTTAGAACTACTTAAACCTAACTAACCTGAGGACATCACACACATCCATGCCCGAGGCAGTATTCGAACCTACGACCTTAGCGGTCGTGCGGTTTCAGACTGTAGCGCCTAGAACCGCTCGGCCACTACGGCTGGCGTCAAAATGGGAATAATGATCAAGTACAGGGATTAGGAGCAGAATCTATTTAAATATCAGGTGATGGAATGAAAGTGGAAATAAAGAGTCTCACTCATGCTAAAATAATGTCCGTGATTATATTCAGAAGTTGCGAATGGAATAAAGGAACTAACATAAAGGTTTCGAACAGTGATAAATGTGTGGAAGTTATAAATCAATTGTCTAACATCACGCTGCTTTAAGGTATCAGTAATGGGGATTAGAAGGCAGAAAAAAATTTGTAACATTAGTGAAGAGAGAGGAAAGCAACATAAATGTTCTTCAAGGGAAAAGAAGTAAAAAAGGAAAGAATCTGCTAAAAATAAAATTTGGACGCATGCATAAAACATAACTGAAGAAGTGAAATCACGCATGTAACTAGTAAGTCACCTAGTTCCAGTTAAGATATCATAAAAAATGAACTGCCTTTATTGAAAGGCTCTTCACTGACAACACGAATGTGCGTATTCCAATCATTTTATTAGAACTGTTGTAAAACACTGACATACGTACGTTTCGAGCGTAAAATTGAAGGGAAAACGTGAGAAAGATAATATGTAGAAAAGGATGGATGGGTGCTGCTAAATAGAAAGATAAATACGTCAGTCATGAGTAAGTAGGTAAATAAATGTTGAAAAAAACTGCGAACATAAAATTATAAAAAGATATTGAAATGAATGAGCAGCTTTTAACAATGAATCTGTGCCAAAAATGGAGGTAATTCACTGTTTCTAATGGTAGGAACTCTATTATAGACATCCCATAATATGTCGTCGTCTATTTCGTCCCCTTCAAAGAGAAATTCCTGTTGCACTTTCGTATTCTTATTGTACACACAGGACAGCAATGTAATTCTATTAGTCAATAGGTACTTCCACTTATGCAGCCCAAAAATCCAGATACATGACTTAGAAAGTCGTAGAAGTATTTGTTGATAAGGAATTTTTTTTTTTTTACTCCTTGAATTTCAATTTAAGATCCTATGAGCTCACTGATGAAAAAGACTGATCTGGATATGAGCTCCACTTACACGTTTTACGGGGTCACAAGACTTCGAAAACTAAACAAGGATTCGTTATGTACGTGTTCACTTTACCAGATAGTCTCATACTTTATGTTCCATCGTACATACTGCGAAACCGGTATTTTCAGTCTCGGTCAGTAGCTATACAGACATGGCGTTGGATAATACGATTAAATTTAGCACAAGTCAAATTAACATACGCCAAATTAACACACAATTTGTAAATTTGCTTCACTCCAAGATATCACAGAGATGCTGACAAATGTGCGATAATAGTTCATATATAACATTCCTCTTCAGATGTAAAGAGAGACACTATCGTTCTCCGTCTGGTTTTTCTTCATCGCTAACTGAAGTCTGGGATCATCTCTTTCGGCGGCACCATTGCACGATGCCCTCTACGAGCCAGAACGCCATGGCAACGAGCAACAACAACGTCAGGAGGTGAATACAGAGTGGGTAGTCCCCCGTCTCGTCACGGACGTAACCTGAAAAAGAAAGACAGGTGATGGTTATGATCACTATTCTAAGGTGCTTAAACTACTCACATCAACGAGATAAAAAGCTAGCCACACAGCCCAGGTAAATACGTTCTGTAATACTCACAGAGCGCATCGTGAGTCCCTGTAGTAATAGAGTGCTGCTTCTACCTTCATTTGAATGAGAATCCACGCGCTCTTCACAGAAAACCACCAGAAAATTAAAAAAACTTAATTAGTTACGTATCATTAAGTACGTCCAATAGGTGCAAAGGCGAGTCGGACGTAACAGGTATCACTAAAGGGTAATCCAGATATTGTTTACTGCCAATTCGATGTCGTCGTGAAGTTTATTTGCGAGGACCGGTTAGATCCCGACGCATACGTGGATAAAATTTCCTTTGGGTGGCTCTGTTTATGCAGTTTTCAGTTCCACCTTTCGACAGACAGTGTCCCAGACGACTTACCCATGACTGACGTATTTATCTTTGAACTCTCCCTATATAAAAGCAAATTTCTTGGGTATACATAACTGGAATTAGATTTCCATTACTCATTTACGCATTTATATTTCCTCAAAAATTTTCTCGACTTACGCCTTTCCCTCACACTAATGTCCAAAGACTGGATACGAGTACAGATTAGCTGCTTAGACTTGCACAGTTGCTGCTAATTTCTTACCGCGAAAACGAGGCCAAATTGTGCACGCCTTACTTCATTAGTCAATATGTGGTTCTACACGGTAATTTTAGTGCCATATGTGTATCATTCATCAAGTGCACAGTGAGTTAGCATTCAGAAGTTACTTTGGATTAGATCTTCTGCTGGCTGCAAGGATCTTATTTCACAAACAGCTTACTGCTAAAGCTGGTCTGCTTCCTTGGAACATCACGCTTGTTTGTTTTACACTCAGCTTCACTTCACAGAACCTAGCAATTTCGAGCCTTACAGGAACGCGTTTCTAGAACTGCTGGAAGTTTTACGGTTTCATCTCACAATACATGTACTGCTTTTCATAGTTTGCTTCAACTATTTAGAAATCGGGCTTGGTTGTAGAATAGTGTAGGTTTCTGCATACGGTTCTGATTCAAGGTTAAATGTCACAAGTTATTTTAATAACTCTCTCGAACTCATAATTAATAAATATAGGTACACCACTTTGAGATGACGAAAGGCATGGGATGGGAATATAAACAGACACAAATGGCAGTTGCACCTCGTACACAAGGTATACAAGGGCAATGCATCCCGTTCCGGAAATTGATAGGGAATTCAATATTTCGCAATCCACAGTGTTAGGACAACGCCGAGAATACCAAATGTCAGGCATTACCACTCATCACGGACAACGTAGTGACCGACGGCCTTCACTAAACGACCGAGAGCAGCGGCGTTCACATAGAGTTGTCGGTGCTAGCAGACAAGGAACAATGCTCGAAATAAGCGCAGAAATTAGTGTGGGGCGTACGACAAATGTATCCGTTAGGACAGTGCGACGAAATTTGGCGTAAATAGGCTACGGCAGCAGACTGCTGACACGAATGCCATTGCTAACAACACGACATCACATATAACGACTCTCCAGGACTCGTGACTACATCGGTTGGACCCCAGACGACTGGGAAACGGTGTCCTGGTCAGATGAGTTCCGGTTTCAGTTGGTAAGAGCTGATTTTAGGGTTGGTGTGTGGCGCAGATCCCACGAAACCATCGACTGAAGTTGCCAACAGGACACTGCAAGCTGTCTGTGGCTCCATAATGATGTAAGCTGTGGTTGTATGGAATGGTCTAGGTTTTCTAATCAAACGAAACCAATCATTGATTGGAAATAGTTGTGTTCAGCTGCTTGGAGACCATTTGCAGCCATTCATGAACATCATGTTCCGAAATAACGACTGAACTTTTGTTGATGATAATGCACCATGACACCGGGTCGAAAGTATTCGCGACTGGTTTGAATAACATTCTGGTCAGTTCGAGCGAATGTTTTGGTCACTCGGATAACCCGACATTAACCCCTTCGAAAGTTTGTGGAACATAGACGACAGGTCAGTTCGTACACAAAATCCTGCACCGGCAACGCTTTCACGGACGGCTATGCGGGCAGTCTTCTTCTTCTGTAGTGGTCAATCCAAGGATTGGTTGGCAACAGCTACAATGGCAGCTTGTCTCCATTCTGTGCGTCTTTCAGCTTTTCTCTTCATTTCTTTATAGGTGTTACATCCCACATCTTTCACAATTTGATCCATGTACCTCAGTCGTGGTCTTCCTCTTGGTCTTTTTCCCTCGACATATCCCTCTATGATTGTGTTCAGGAGTCCTTTATGTCTTAATAGATGGCCTGTAAATTGCACTCTTCTTTTAACAATGAAACTCCAGAAGCTTCTCTTCTCACCAGCTCTTTCCAGAACCACTTCGTTTGTGACCTTGTCGATCCATTTTATTTTGAGTATGCGTCTATAGCACCACATTTCACACCAAAACAAGCCACCTCTAACCTGTTTTCATTCTGTTACGTAACAAGTTACTTCATTTCTCGAAGACAGTACGGTTTCCGGCACATGCGGGCAGTATGGCTCTATATTTCTGCAGAGGACTTTCAATGACTTGTTGAGCACATGCTACGTCGTATTGCTGCACTACGGCGGGCAGGAGGTCCGACGTAATATTAAGAGGTATCCCATGACTTCTCTCACCTCAGTGTATAACACATTCATCCATAATGATTGCTTCGTAGTATGAAAAATTATGTTGCAGCACCAGATTTACAGCTAACGAAAGAAGAAACACGTACGCCGGTCTAACACGGAAAGAATTAAGGTACCGTTACCCATGCTCAACAGCGGCAAAAACAGCTGTCACAAAAAACCAACATTCGTGTCGCAGGTATCGACTGATTTGTTTTTCCAAAGATGTAGTGCTCTTTAGCCTCAGCTCCTGTCCCATATTAACAGGCTTACAATTTTAAATAATTAATATTTACAATTAAGAGTTTTACAATTCTAAATAACATTTACTAAAAATTAAAAGTAAAGCAGATACTGTCACCAAACGTTTCCCACAAGTCCTATAAAGTAATGCCGGAAACCGTACTGTCTTCGAGAAATGAAGTAACTTGTTACATAACAGAATGAAAACAGGTTAGAGGTGGCTTGTTTTGGTGTGAAATGACGTCTGATGAGAGCCTAGCAGGGGTGTTGTAGGTTTGAAAGACGTTAATAGTGAACCCCTCGGCCAGTGGCTAGACATGACGTCACGAGCTTCGTTAGCAGTTAGCATGATGACAGTTATGGTGATACATATTTTCGATTTGGAAAATTTAATCACTAAGAAAACAGCCGAGTACAATACACCAGAATAAAGAGCTCAACGAAGCGATTAGTTTCATATGTAGCATCACTGTGGAAGTGAAAGCCAAGGGAAATTACAACCGTTATTTTTCCCAAGGGCATACAGCTCTACCATATGGTTAAATGTTGATGCATTCCTTTGGGTAAAATATTCCAGAGGTAAAATAGTCCCCCATTCGGATCTCCGTGCGGGGACTACTGTGGAACATTTAAAAAGAGAAATCGATAGGTAGAAATTAAATGTAGTGGGGATTAGTGAAGTTCGGTGACAGGACGGACAGCAATTTTGGTCAGGTAAGAACAAAGTTATAAGTACGGAATCAAATAGGGATAATGCAGGAGTAGGTCTAATCACGAATAAGATAACAGGAATGTGGGTTAATGTGTTATGATCTGCATAGAAAATGCATTACCACTGCCAAGACATACACGAAGCCAACACCCATCACGGTAGTGTAAGTTTATATGCCAAAAGCTATGCAGATTATGAAGAGATTATAGAATGTATGATGAGATACAAGATATTGTTCAGATAGTTGAGGGAGACGAGTATCTCCTTGTGACTGGGGACCGGAATTTGGTAATAGAAAGTGGAAGAGACTGGACAAGAAATCGACACCAGGAAAGGAAGGAAAGGAAAAATACTATGTGAGTATCGACTAAGAGAAAAGGAGAAAGAGAGAAAACAGCCTGGAAGAATTTTGCGTAGAGCATAATTTAATAATTGTTAACATTTGGTTTAAGAGTCATGAAAGAAGGTTGTTCACGTGAAACAGACCTACAGACGTCGCAAGGCTTCAGATTGCTTATGTAGAGGTACGAGGGAGATTCTAGAAACAGATTTTAAACCGCAAGACATTTCCAGAGGCAGAGGTGGAAACTGACAACAATTTTTTGGTTATGAATTGTAGATTAAAACCGAAGAAATTGTAAACTGATATGAAATTAAGGAAATGGGTCCAGGATAAGTTGAAGGAACCAGAGGCCTTTGAGAGTTTCAGAGTGAGCGTTAGGAAATATTGACTACAACGGATCAACGTTATAACCTAGAAGACGAAGGGGTAGCTTTGAGAGATAAAATAGTGAAGACAGTAGAGGATGAAGTAGGCAAAAAGAAACGACCTAGTAGGAATCCATGAACATCAAATGAGATATTGAATTTAACTGGTTAAACGAGAAAATATAAAAATACAGCAAGGGAAGCAGGGTAGAGAGAATACAAATGTCTAAAAATGAGATGAAGAGGAAGTTCAAAATGGCTGAGTAGGAATGACTAGATGCCCAGTGGAAGGATACTCACCTATGGGAGAATTAAAGAGACGTTTGGAGTAAGTCATCTGTATGAATATCAAACGCTCAGATGGAGAAGCAGCATTAAGCAAAGAAGGGAAAGCTGAAAGGTGGAAGGAATATTTAGAGGAGCTATGCAAGGGAAAATGAAGGCAATATTATGGACAGGGAAGCGGATGTAGATGAAGATGAGAAGGGATATATGATACTGCAAGAAGAATTTGATAGAGCACTCGAAGACCTAACTTGAAACAAGCCCTCTGGAGTAGACGATATTCCGTCTGAACCACTGATATCCTTGGGCGAACCAGCTGTTACAGAACTATTCCACCTGGTGTGCAAGGTGTATGAGATAAAATACCGTCAGACATCAGTAAGAATATAACAATTCCTATTCCAAAGAAAGCAGATGGTGGCATGTTCGCGTATTACCGAAATATCACATTAATAAGACTTGACTGCGAAATGTTAGCACTAACTGTTTAGAGAAGAATGGAAAAAATTTTAGAAGCGGTATGCTAGGGATACGTCGTAACACTCGAGGAAATATTGAATCTACAACTTAGAACGCTGTTACTGAAAGGCAGACTTTCGTTTATGGCTTTTGTAGTTTTAGAGAAAGCGTTTGATAATGACGACTAGATCACTCTCTTAGAAATTCTGAAGATAGCAGGGATAAAATACAGAGAGCGAAATGCTATATACGAGGGTTGGAACATAATAGTGGCAGCTATCTATTCACAACCGATAAAAAAGAGTAACGTGTTTGCATCTGTTACTGTGCTTCAAAGAAGTCACCAGCGTTGCGTAGAACACGTTGCCAGCGATGTGGAACGCATAGTATACCGTTAGCCGAGCCTGTTCTGTTGATGGTGCGAATGGAGCGGTCTACTGCCTGTAGAATCTCTGGAACAGTTCTGAAGCGAATGCCACGAAGTCGTTCCTTAATCTTCGGAATCAAATCAAAGTCACAAGCACTTAAGTCTGGGAAGTATGGTGGATGGTACAGTACTTCCTAGTCCCATCGACAGAACTGAACATCCACAGCTTGCGCTGTATGCGCCCGCGCACTGTCGTTCAAAATGATGGGTGGGTTGCGCAGAAAGTGTCGCCGCTTCTTTCGCAAAGCTGGTCGCAGGTGATGCTCCAAAAACGAACAATATTACTGGGCAGTGACGGTCTGCCGTGGGGGAACGTAATGCGTTAGGATTGTAAGTAGGCTGTTTAGGTTTTTACGTTGGTAACGCCATGTAGCGCTCTATATGAAAATCACTGACTGCACTGTGTGCAGTCTGTGGCTGGTTTACATTGTTGGAATTTGCTATTGTAGTGTTGAGCAGTTGGCTGTTAACAACGCGTAGCGTTGGGCAGTTGGAGGTGAGCCGCCAGCAGTGGTGGATGTGGGGAGATAGATAGAAGAATTTTAAGAGCGGACGATCTGGACATGTGTCCACCAGAAAGAGTAAGTTTGTAGGACTGGATGTCATGAACTGTTATATATATATATTATGACTTTTGAACACTATTAAGGTAAATACATTGTTTGTTTTCTACCAGAATCTTTCATTTGCTAACTATGCCTACCAGTAGGTAGTGCCTTCAGCAGTCAGAATCCTTTACTTAGCTGGCAGTATTGGCGCTCGCTGTGTTGCAGTAGTTCGAGTAACGAAGATTTTTGTGAGGTAAGTGATTCATGAAAGGTATAGGTCATTGTTAGTCAGGACCATTCTTTTGTAGGGATTATTGAAAGTCAGATTGCGTTGCGCTAAAGATATTGTGTGTGAGTTTACGCACAGTCATTTATAATATTTCTAAGGGGACGTTTCAGGATAACACTATCACCTTCGTACACGAGAATCACCATAACTTTAGACCGCTCCATTGGCACCATCAACAGAACAGGCTCTGCTAACAGTGTACTACCCCTTCCACATGGCTGGCAGCGGATTCTATACAACGCTTGTGACTACTCTGAAGGAAAGTAACAGGCGCAAACATGTAACTCTCTTGTAAAGGTTGTGAATATATAGTTGCCATAATTTAAGTTCCAACCCTCGTATAAATTGAAGAATGAGAAGTTGGTATACCTTTTAGAGGTTTCAGATCTACTCAAGATTTATTGTTGCAACAATACGAATCGAGAACAAGAAATGTTTGCATTTATAGATAAATAGCACAAGCTGATCTGAGGTACCAGGTATCGACCAATGCTAAAACACCCATATAAGTACATGGTATAACCTCCAGAGGCAGCAATATAGACGCAGGCTCTGGCATCCACTCGATAGTACAGATTGCGAATAATGTCCTGGAACATGTTATGCCACGCCATCTCGACCTGTTCACATAGTTTCGCAAGAGCTTTTGGTTGACGAGTCGTACTATTCATTTCTCATCCCATCATATACACACGTGTTCGTTTGGAGATAAGTCCAGAGATCGTGATGACCAGAGAAACTGCTGCACGTCTCGGAGAGCACATTGAGTGTGGGCAAGCATTATCTTGTCGGAAAAAAACGGCAAGTTTTTGTGGCAAGAACAACAGAAGAACGGATCTAACAATATTATGAACATACCTAGCGCTGGTTAACGTCCCCTCCAGAAATGCCAAAGATAAACTAGAGTTGTAGCTTTTCGCACCCCAGATCATTAGATCTGGAGCTGTGTGAGTGTGTCTTGGATCGAATGCTCTCTATGAGACAGCGTTCATCAGATCTACACTGTACGCGCAGACGACCATCACTAGCGTGACAGCAGAATCTGCTTTCATCGCTAAAGACCACAGCACACCGTTCCATTTTCCAAGAGATCCTCCGACGGCATCAGCCTAGCCATGATACGTCTACGCTGTGGCGTGACTGGGAGATGGGATAGAGGTGTGTGTGCTCTTAGTCCCACTTTCAATTATCAGTTCACAACAGCTGGTGTTTACACTTCTGGGCTCAAGAGCCCTGTTATCTTTGCTATGGTTGCTGTTAGCTCTACCAATGGCCCCCTTACAATAAGACGATCTCGGCTGGTGTCTGTGCTGCATGGACATCTAGGACCTCGTGTACAGTTGTGAAAATATTCACATGAACACTGATATGTACAGGTACCATTTAGTCGGCTGTGCTGCTTGCTGTCATATCACAAGGAAAAGCCAGAATTTTGTCGATGATACCCCACGTATTCCATGATTCCTCATCTGTCGATTATCTTTTTGGTATCTTCTTAGGAACGTTGTGGATCTCTTTGTAATGGTTTGACTGAGCTTTCAGAAAGTTGAGAAATGATGGCCGTCTTAATGGTCACATATGTGGTCTACACTGCAAAGAAAGAAGAGCTTGTATGTTGCTTTGAATGACCGGAGAAAACATCAGTGAAACACTTCAATCAACGCTTTCTCGACAAAACCCATACCGATTTCAGTATTCCTCAGACACTGTTACATCAGCATTATGTAAAATGGCCATTGGTCAGAGATCCATAAACAACCCTGGTTCTAAAACATTCTCAAGAAATATTTATTGGAGAGACCTATTTCTGTGAAAGTAAGTTTGGAGCACAGCATTGTATGGTAGTGAAACATGGGCTGTGAGAAAACCAAAAAAGAAGAGAATCGAAACATCTGAACTGGGATGCTGCAGAGGAAAATTTGGTGGAGTGATAAGATAAGGAATGGGGAGGTTTTCCGTAGTATTGGAGAGGAAAGGAATATATGGAAAACACTCACAAAAAGAACGGACAGGATGATAGGACATCTATTAAGATATCTGGGAATAACTTCCACGACACTAGAGGGAGCTGTAGAGGGTAAAAACTGTACAGGAAGACATAGATTGGAATGCATCCCGCAAATAATTGAGGATGTTGTTTACAAGTGCTACTCCGAGATAAAAAGTTAGCGCAGGAGAGGAACTCGTAGTGTATCGCATCAAACCAGTCATAAGACTGTTGGCTCAAAAAAAAAGGCCTGTATATGTTTGTGTGTACGTCTGCGTGTGTGTGTGTGTGTGTGTGTGTGTGTGTGTCCGTGAGTGCGTGTGTCCGTGATGACGGCTTCCTTACCTATAGCAGGTCCGACAGTGAAGAGCAGGATACCGCAGGAGACCATGTTAAAGCCGACGGCGGCCGGCAGCTTGTGCTCTGGGCACACCTCGGCCACGCACAGGTTTATATTGGCGAAACCGATACCTCGACAGACTCCACACAGAGCGTTCCACACGCACAGAGCCACCATACTAGAGGACGTGGCGATCACTGCGCAGAGGAACAGTGGTCAATGCGAAAGCCAAGTCAGTGTCACTAGAGCATTTCAAACTAAGTTTCTATGACTAAATGAATATACTATGTGTAATAGGAATAGGAAACAAAGAACGACAGGAATGTGTTTCAGCGTAGTTTTGAAAATGTAAGTAAAAACAAACTTTAGATGGAAATTTAAGTAATTCAGTTCACTAATATTAGAAAACTACTTTTTCAGTACTGAAAACAAACCTCAAATACGCAATAATTAACGTAACCAAAGGAAAATGTAATACATCAAATATAATTATATCTTAGTGCGTAACAGAGAATGTAGTAACAAGGAAAATATTGTAGTCAGCAAACTCAAAGTGCACAAGCATGCATGAAGCGTCACTCTGTGCTGACGGAATATCATCATCTTAATCATAATCATTAACAGCATCATCAACATCACACAAAACACTTCACACACATCAAACATGTCTGTTTGAAACAGAAGCCTCTCTACCATCTTCTAACTTCTCATGTTTGCCTGTCCTCCAGCACACTGCAGTTTTTCCCTTTCCTTGGACCTTTTCCTGTGTTCTCTTCAGCAGTCTGACTGTCATCCTCCTACTGTTTTCAGAAATCTTACGTCTCTTATTTCCTTGGTATCGCTATCCATGTTCATGTGTGTATAACATTCTTTCGTCTGTCCATCTCAAAACATGTCATTTTGCTGCATTCTGCTATGTAACTTTCCTCCATTATCCATATTACGGAAGCATATTATAAAATAGGGACATTGTACTTTTCCACCTTCGGGGCTCTCCTGCGATCAAAATTTAGCTACTTATGCTGCTGAAAATTCAATTGTTCTTCTACCACTTTTATTGATCTTTTTTCTGCTGTCAGCTTCCTTAGTCATACCACATAAATCCTTGACAAAACTATCTACAGTCTTGCAAAGTTCCCGTATAAAACAAAATAACCGAGTCAGTCTGATGATTGATCTGCCCAGAACACCTAAGTGGGGCCGAGTTCAGCTTTCATAAGAAAACAAAACTGAACGCAACATACACAGAAAACTACTAACCAGTGGTTTCTTTCTGCTGTCATGTTTACCAGGAAATACACATCAAAACTGCCATGAAGAAAATCATAATCCAACACAGACACGCGAATCAAACATACATTTTCCAAATCAAGGAATGAAATTTCGAAAAACAAACACTCATCATTGCGCTAAGAATAGCCAAGGTGTTGTTTGCACCAGTGAATTAACACAAGCATCCCTTCCATGTACTGATCATAAAACACGCAACAAACATGGCTGCTAATGTAGTTCAATGCATACTGAGTAATAGTTCACATCACAGCCGCCCAAAGGACACCATGACTGCAGGCACAAGCTATATTTTTTGTGAACACTTGCCTGGCAAGCCCACAACTAAATCTATTCCAAGGAATGAGTAATAGCGGATATTGGCTTCCCTTGATCTCGCAGCCCCAAACAGTGCATCAGGTGGCGCCATCCCTTTGAAATATGATACCTGTGAAATTCATGTTTGTGTGTGGTCTCGGAACACATGCACTATCTCAAGTGGTTACTTCCTGTTGGCCAAAGCAGAGGATGGCGGCATCTCCTTAGATCAATATCTGGGACATTCCTGTCGAAACAAATGTACTCTCTCTCTCTTTCTCTCTCCCTGAGGTGGTTACTTCCTGTTGCAACATTTGGCTCAAACCCATAGACCAAGATGCTCTACTCTCTGCGGTTGAAAAAATTCGATAACCAATCTTAGAAGGGGATGCTGTTGTCCACACACCTCGAATTTCTCACGCAAAATGTGGATTTCTCCCTTTTATATAAGTAATTTTTGAAGACAGAAGAAATCGAAGCATAAACACGTTTTCACATCATAAAGTATCGTTACTTGTTGTGGAACTCGTGTGCAAGAGTATCTCATATGCTGTATTTCCTCTAAATATTCTCTCTTCACTTAAAAAAAAAAAAAAAATCTGTTCACATCTGCTTACTGTCTGCTATGTCATGCACCACAAGACTAGAATATTGAACTTATTTCAGGCTCATGAGGGAATACCTGGAGCATGCTCTGCCTCCGTCACTTGATGTGACCTTACATTCGAACGTTCTTAAGTTAGTAGCATAGAGGAGTCGTAGATATCAGGTTAATACTACATATCACTTTAAAAATCGGTTCTATTATGACGGCCATCTCTCCCTGTTTAGGTAGGATATGGAAATTTCGTTAAAATATATCGTCGCAATGAACAAATGCTTGATTACCACTTAAGACTTGTGAATTATACCTATGGTACTCTCACCCTCACCTCCACCTGCCCAGTGGTACGTCGTTGATAACAAATTGATTGACTAATTAAATTGATCATGAGAGTTCCTTTGCTTGGTGAGTAATTTCTTTCCTGCAGTCGTAATACATTCGCCAGGTAACCTTTACACACGCTTCTGCGATTTCTCT
Organism: Schistocerca piceifrons; assembly: GCF_021461385.2. Taxonomy (NCBI): domain Eukaryota; kingdom Metazoa; phylum Arthropoda; class Insecta; order Orthoptera; family Acrididae; genus Schistocerca; species Schistocerca piceifrons. The sequence goes on from NC_060142.1 coordinate 134,447,946, forward strand.
GGAGGGCTTCCCACATACTAAGTAGTCACTTTGTTCATTAACAAACAGGTTGGTAACCGTCGCCACATATCTGAAGATACCCATCACTAATTATGCTGGAAGTTAGTCACGTCAGTCCTGACAAAACTCTACCGTCTAGTGAGCAAGATGTATGAGACAGGAGAAATACCCTCAGACTTCAAGAAGAATATAATAATTCCAATCACAAAGAAAGCAGGTGTTGACAGATGTGAAAATTACCGAACTATCAGTTTAATAAGTCATAGATGCAAAATACTAACGCGAATTCTTTACAGACGAATGGAAAAACTGGCAGAAGATCAGTTTGGATTCCGCAGAAATGTTGGAACACGTGAGGCAATACTGACCCTACGACTTATCTCAGAAGAAGGATTAAGGAAAGGCAAACCTACGTTTCTAGCAGTAGAGAAAGCTTTTGAGAATGTTGATTGGAATACTCTCTTTCCAGTTCTGAAGGTGGCAGAGGTAAAATACAGGGAGCAAAAGGCTATTTACAATTTGTACAGAAACCAGATGGCAGTTATATGAGTCGAGGGACATGAAAGGAAAACAGTGGTTGGGAAGGGAGTGAGACAGGGTTGTAGCCTATCCCCAATGTTATTCAATCTGTATATTGAGCAAGCAGTAAAGGAAACAAAAGAAAAATTCGGAGTAGGTATTGAAATGTCGTGTGACGAGGGCCTCCCGTCGGGTAGACCGTTCGCCTGGTGTAAGTCTTTCGATTTGACGCCACTTCGGCGACTTGCACGTCAATGGGGATGAAATGATGATGATTAGGACAACACAACACCCAGTCCCTGAGCGGAGAAAAATCTTCGACCCAGGCGGGAATCGAACCCGCGCCCATTGGATTGACAGCCTGTCGCGCCGACCACTCAGCTACCGTGGGCGGACGGAGTAGGTATTAAAATCCATTGAGAAGAAATAAAAACTTTGAGGTTCGCCGATGACATTGTAATTCTGTCAGAGACAGCAAAGGACTTGGAAGAGCAGTTGAACGGAATGGACAGTGTCTTGAAAGTAGGGTATAAGATGAATATCAACAAAAGCAAAACGAGGATAATGGAATGTAGTCGAATTAAGTCGGGTGATGCTGAGGGAATTAGATTAGGAAATGAGACACTTAAAGTAGTAAAGGAGTTTTGCTATTTGGGGAGCAAACTAACTGACGATGGTCGAAGTAGAGAGGATATAAAATGTAAATTGGCAATGGCAAGGAAAGCGTTACTGAAGAAGAAAAATTTGCTAACATCGAATATAGAGTTAAATGTCAGGAAGTCGTTTCTGAAAGTATTTGTATGGAGTGTAGCCATGTATGGAAGTGAAACGTGGACGATAAATAGCTTAGACCAGAAGAGAATAGAAGCTTTCGAAATGTGGTGCTACAGAAGAATGCTGAAGATTAGATGGGTAGATCACATAACTAATGAGGAGGTATTGAATGGAATTGGGGAGAAGAGGAGCTTGTGATACAACTGGACTAGAAGAAGGGATCGTTTGGTAGGACATGTTCTGAGGCATCGAGGGATCACCAATTTAGTATTGGAGGGCAGCGTGGAGGGTAAAAACCGAAGAGGGAGAACAAGAGATGAATACACAAAGCATATTCAGAAGGATGTAGGCTGCAGTAGGTACTGGGAGATGAAGAAGCTTGCATAGGATAGAGTAGCATGGAGAGCTACATCAAACCAGTCTCAGGACTGAAGACCACAACAACAGTCACTTAGAATTCTGGTATTCTGCTCCCGAACTAATCCTGCTCGGACCCGTCGGTCTATGGAGGCAATAAAATGCCTCACTCCCGCCTCCACCCAGACGATGCCCCCGCCCCTACACCCACCACCGCCACCCGGCCGCATACGAACAGCAGCCACGACAGGGACAAGAGCCCCTGACGCATGTCAGGGCTCTACCGGTCCCAGCCAACAAGGTGTTGCTCGCTGTGCCAGACTGTTGTTAATGATTCCCGACTCACAAAGTTGACCTTCCCTTCTCAGAACAGGGCACTTAAATGCTGACAGGGTAAATACCTGAATGTTGAAAAACATGCTTCACCTCCTCTCACCTGCAAAATGAAACGTTCTGAGATGTGTTTTCGAAGTACGCCAGAAAGGCTGACCCAGTGAATAATAGCAAAATACCTGTGTGCTGGCCACCCTATCCCAAATGTGTATGAGGGTGCAGACTGGGTTTCCCTCAGAACATAGCCTTGTAAAAGCGATCTTATTGGCTTCCAAAAAGTAGTGGGTGAATGCTTCAAGAACTCAAATCCTGGAAGGAAGGCAATGTTCTTTTAGAGGAACTCTATCGAGAAGAGACATTTGAAGCGGACTGCAGAAGGATTCTACCGCTGCCAACATACATTATGCATACGGTCCATGAAGATAAGATACAAGAAATTAGCACCTATATGCAGGCATAAAGACAGTGTTTTTCTTTCACTCTATTTGCAAGTGGAACAGGAAAGGAGATGATTAATAGTGGTACAGGGTACCCTACGCCACACGCTGTATAATGACTTGTGAAGTATGTACACAGATGTACCCGAAAACTTAGTCTACCTATTAAGATGCCTGTCAGTCCACTAATAGACCCACAAAACTCACAGAAGAATGTTGTCTCGTATTTATCAAGAAAACTAAAGACGATACTTCTGCTGCTGATAGTCTCTCGGCAAAATCTTGCAATCACTATGTGAGACATATGTGAAAGGTAGCCGGCCGGGGTGGCCGAGCGGTTCTAGGCGCTACAGTTTGGAACCGCGCGACCGCTACGGTCGCAGGTTCGAATCCTGCCTCGGGCATGGATGTGTGATGTCCTTAGGTTAGTTAGGTTTAAGTAGTTCTAAGTTCTAGGGGACTGATGACCTTAGAAGTTAAGTCCCATAGTGCTCAGAGCCATTTGAACCATTTTTTTTTTTTTTTTTTGTGAAAGGTAACATGTTTGCCCCCAACACTCAGAAGAAGTGGTATAGAGCTCACCTCTCAACTCTCCTTTCGTCAGTGTATCGCTTACTCGCCATATTCTCACGAACTTCCAATCTTCGACACAATATTTTAATCTACCTGATTTCTACATCTACATCTACATCCATACTCCGCAAGCCACCTGACGGTGTGTGGCGGAGGGTACCCTGAGTACCTCTATCGGTTCTGGTTCAAATGGTTCAAATGGCTCTGAGCACTATGGGACTTAACATCTATGGTCATCAGTCCTCTAGAACTTAGAACTACTTAAACCTAACTAACCTAAGGACAGCACACAACACCCAGCCATCACGAGGCAGAGAAAATCCCTGACCCCGCCGGGAATCGAACCCGGGAACCCGGGCGTGGGAAGCGAGAACGGTACCGCACGACCACGAGATGCGGGCTCTATCGGTTCTCCCTTCTATTCCAGTCCCGTACTGTTCGTGAAAAGAAGGACTGTCTGTATGCTTCTGTGTGGACTCTAATCTCTCTGATTTTATCCTCATGGTCTCTTCGCGAAATATACGTAGAAGGGAGCAATATACTGCTGGACTCTTCGGTGAAGGTATGTTCTCGAAACTTTAACAAAAGCCCGTACCGAGCTACTGAGCGTCTCTCCTGTAGAGTCTTCCACTGGAGTTCATCTATCATCTCCGTAACGCTTTCGCGATTACTAAATTATCCTGTAACGAAGCGCGCCGCTCTCCGTTGGATCTTGTCTATCTCTTCTATCAACCCTATCTGGTACGGATCCCACACCGCTGAGCAGTATTCAAGCAGTGGGCGAACGAGTGTACTGTAACCTACTTCCTTTGTTTTCGGATTGCATTTCCTTAGGATTGTTCCAATGAATCTCAGTCTGGCATCTGCTTTACCGACGATCAACTTTATATGATCATTCCATTTTAAATCACTCCTAATGCGTACTCCCAGATAATTTATGGAATTAACTGCTTCCAGTTGCTGACCTGCTATTTTGTAGCTAAATGATAAGGGATCTATCTTTCTATGTATTCGCAGCACATTACACTTGTCTACATTGAGATTCAATTGCCATTCCCTGCACCATGCGTCAATTCGCTGCAGATCCTCCTGCATTTCAGTACAATTTTCCATTGTTACAACCTCTCGATACACCACAGCATCATCTGCAAAAAGCCTCAGTGAGCTTCCGATGTCATCCGCCATGTCATTTATGTATATTGTGAACAGCAACGGCCCCATGACACTCCCCTGTGGCACACCTGAAATCACACTTACTTCGGAAGACTTCTCTCCATTGAGAATGACATGCTGCATTCTGTTACCTAGGAACTCCTCAATCCAATCACACAATTGGTCTGATAGTCCATTTGCTCTTACTTTGTTCAATAAACGACTGTAGGGAACTGTATCGAACGCCTTGCGGAAGTCAAGAAACACGGCATCTACCTGGGAACCCGTGTCTATGGCCCTCTGAGTCTCGTGGACGAATAGCGCGAGCTGGGTTTCACACGACCGTCTTTTTCGAAACCCATGCTGATTCCTACAGAGTAGATTTCTAGTCTCCAGAAAAGTCATTATACTCATTTCGATGAGTAGGAGGTGTCCCCACCAAGTGTCACACCCCAGTTACGTATCTCGGAATCCCATCATGTTCCTACAGCACTGTTACATTAATTATAAGGCTATCTGCTCCTCCACCTGTCACTGACTAGGTAAAAAGGTATTACAAGAAGAAATATAGCGCCCTAACAGACAGGAAGAAAGGCACTATCATGCAGAGTATACGAGAACGGTACAAAGAAATTCAGAAGCATAAAACCGACAATTCATCAACCTCGAATGACTGTCTAAAAATATCACCCTGTATGTGTTGTAATCTCCTTTATTGCATTCCTGTGATTGCTGTGTGAGAAATACAACAATGTAATGGTGTCAGAACCTTCGATGATAGCTTAGCATTTCGTGAGAAATAAAAGATAATGGCTCTGAGCACTATGGGACTTAACTTCTTAGGTTATCAGTCCCCTAGAACTACTTAAAGCTAACTAACCTAAGGGCATCACACACATCCATGCCCGAGACAGGATTCGAACCTGCGATTGTAGCGGTCGCGCGGCTCGAGACTGTAGCGCCTAGAACCGTGAGAAATACCTCACCTTTTTTTTTTTTTCAAACGGAACATACATCTGTAATACGAACTGCATAGTATCACAGTGCTTCCAATACACCATCCAGTGATACACTTAAATTGCTGCTACAGCCTCACACCTCTACACATAAGCCAGAGCTACTGGAAGAGTAGGGAGAGATTTGGGACTTAATCACAGCATTGCTCATTTTTTTTACCCCCCTGTGCTGTTCGATAGTGGAGTAACCATGGTATTTATGATGCTGGGGTATATCCTCATGGGTAGTATACATATGTGTAGATTCAGTTTTTTATTTTGAAGCAAACCCAGTGGTTTCACGCTTATGCAAGAATTGTATGTCGAGAGCCAATTAACCAACAGGTACAGACCAAACCAAATCAATGTCAATGTTTCCTCTAGCAAAAGCAGTCATCTTAGTACCTCTCACATTTTAATCTGAATTCTAGTGCAACAGATTGTAGTGCAACAGTCTCTAGGTGGCTTTCTGACAGGATTTGTGATCACTCGCCTCCTACACCATCACCAGTGGGCAGATCACACTCCCCTTAGAAATGCATGCAGGTGAATTCGAGCCTTACGTATTCATCTTCTTTAACTCGACAAATTGTCAGTTCTTAGGGTATGGCTTGCTTCCCTTAAGATACCACCAAATGAATGTGTCTTGGAGTGCATTGTTAGCCTACAGGGTTCCATAGCAAACAGAGCTGTCCGTGCTCAGTGCTCCACCTGGAGCTGGCAGGGCCTGGCGTGGCCTGCAGACATGGTTGACAGTGTGTCCAGGGCTCTCTGGCTGACATATGTGCAGACAATCAAAACAGCAGCTAATGTATCACACTTCATTCCAATCCTCGATACTTACAGTTATCATAGAAACTGGGGGCAGGAAGAACAGACACGAGCTCCACCTAAGTGGGAGAGGGGAGGGGAGGAGCCCTGTCTCCTACAAACCGAGTAAATAAAGAATATGCAAATTGAATTTAACAGAATGTGTGCTGGAATGTAATTGACATCGATTTGAATTTCATGTTGTGAGATCTTTTACACAAACAGCTCTGCACAGAGTATTTTACAATCAATTGCTGGATGGGGGAGGTGAGGGGGAAGTGGGCAAGGTGAGGGGATAGCTGAGGGATGTCCCAATAGGGGGAAAAGTGGCTCAGAACTGAACTAGGGAGGGGGTGACAAAGAAGTGTCCCTTTTCCCAGACGTAGGGAGGAGGAATAGAGAGGTGGGGGGTTTCTCAGAAGGAAGGATTATTCTCAGGGTCATAAAACAACTGCCATAGCGTCATAAATCAATTAGCACAGCAGTGCGTTAAGAGGACGAGGAGGGGCATAATTTACTACAGAATGTATGCTTTCCCTTAATGTATGCAACCCCTCACAAACCAAAGAGAACCAGAGCTGGATTTACTCCATTACTGTTGGGACAAAAAATGTTACACCTCAAGAGGAAAAGAAAACAAATTTTGTCCAAGGACAGAAAACGAGGTTAGCGAATGAACCATAAAATACAATGCTATAAGTTGTGTAATGTTAAAAGTATTATTGTCACTGAGTCCAATATCAGCTAAAGGGAAGTGAACCTGGGGACTATAAGGAAAGACAGTTTCAATCACTTTTATTTCTAGAACGAGATTTTCACTGTGCGGGGAAGTGTGTGCTGATACGAAACTTCCTGGCAGATTAGAACAATGTGCCAGGCTGAGACTCGAATGGGCTGGTGCTCTACCAATGGTGCTACCCAAACAAAGCTCATCACCTCCTCACAAAGTAGGTTCAAAAATGAATGGTTCAAATGGCTCTGAGCACTATGGGACTTAACATCTATGGTCATTAGTCCCCTAGAACTTAGAACTACTTAAACCTAACTAACCTAAGGACAGCACACAACACCCAGTCATCACGAGGCAGAGAAAACCCCTGACCCCGCCGGGAATCGAACCCGGGAACCCGGGCGTGGGAAGCGAGAGCGCTACCGCACGACCACGAGCTGCGGACCACAAAGTAGGAAATAAGATATTGGCGGTAGTAAAGTTGTGAGGCCAAGTTGTGAATCATGCTTGGAAGCAGAAGTGGTAGAGCACTTGCTCACAGAAGGAAATAGTCTGAGCTCGATTCTCGGTCTGGTACACAGTTTTGATTCACCAGGAAGTTTCACTTGTTTTATTCTTAGGATACTCTCATCAGTAGACACAGTGGGTGCCCAAAAGTAGGGAAACATCACGAGAAATGTATGGTTGATAGTAAATGCTGTTGATAGCCAAGATTGCAGGTTTTACTGTTGTGTGTGACCACGAACGCCACTTGTACACTGTTCTCAATACGGTATAAGTATCAGTCGTGGTCAGAATAGTGTTCTGCGTAGTTGTGACTGCACTATTTTGGTGCTATTTGTATTTGAACATTGATAAACTGTTGGTGCTCATTCGGTAGCTGCTTCCATAACCATGGTAGCTGAAGGCGTGGTGTTTAAAGAGGAATTGTATTGACGATTTATATCGCATACAAGGATAGCAGGAAAACACTGTCCGCTAAGTCACAACGCAGACGAAAGTGTGTGTTGAGTGATTGTGACAAACGGTCGTTGAAAAGGATTGTGACGAAAGATAAGATGACGGCAGCTGCAAAAGTTATTGCAAAATTGAAGCTTGACTCGGAGATCCTGTCAGCACTGTAACAACGCGAAGGGAATTCCATAAAAAGGGTATTGCAGGGTGAGCTGAAATTCCAAAGCACTCATCAGTGATGCAAAGACCCATAACACGAAAATAAGGTAACGGAGCCCCAAAACGTGGACTGTGGAGCGACTGAAGAAAGTCATTTGGTCTGATGAGTATTGTTTCAAACCATTTGTGACTTCTGGCTAAGTTTGAAGGGTGTTCAGTGATGATTTGGACAGTCCTACAGTGGTATTTCATGGGTTCCTGGTTACCCTTCATGGTCACTTTACACCCGAGCATTATGTGACCATTTTGGCTAATCAGATGTATCCTGTGATGGAGTATTTGTTCCCGATGTTGATGCTGTGTTCCATGACGCTAGGGCTCCTGTTCACACAGCTCTCATTGTCCATGACTAGTGTTGTGAGCACAAAAGTGAATTTTATCATCTATATCTTCATCTACATCTACATCCATACTCCGCAAGTCACCTGACGGTGTGTGGCGGAGGGTATTTGAGTACCTCTATCGGTTCTCCCTTCTATTCCAGTCTCCCCAGACCGCCTCGGCAACCAGATCTCAAGACTTTTGCGCCTTAGTAATCTACTTTGGAGTTAAAGGCGCATGATCGCAATCCACCTCCATCATCATCATTACCTGAATTTGTCTCTATTATGCAGGTATAATTGTTTATGATTTCCTTGAAAACCTTACGGGACCTTTATTAACCCATTCAGAGACGACTGAAAGCTGTTTTGAGTTCTAACTGTTGCCATTCACTGTATTAGGCACGGTAATATGTTTCTCGTCAGTCCATATTTTTGTCCACACACTGCTGTAACAAGCACCCTGTAGTGCAGTACCCTGCGGAGCCACCGAGGGCATAGAGGATAGTGCGACTGCAGGGATTTATCCCTTGCACGCTCCCCGTGAGACCCACATTTCCAACTTAATGTCCACACACTACATTCGTATGCCCGTGCGCACTACACTCATTACTCGCGGCAGACAATCATGCCGAGTCCCGTAAGAGTTCGGGCAATGTGTGTGCATCCGCACAGAAGAAGAAGGTCAATGACGGGTTAGCCTTAACTATGTGAAGATGGTATCTGTTCTTTCGGACATGTCCGAAAGAAAAGATACCATCTTCATACAAATTAGAGTGGTTGAGAATGTATCCATACTTACGAATTAATTTGCAATGTGAACGTTAAGTGACTTTATCACTCAATATGATCCATCGAACATCAAACTAACTAACTAAGTAACTGCTATCAGCATCACCAGTGACAATTGGTTCTATGACAGGAGTCAGATCTCAGTAGATACAATGTTGGATTTAAAATCATTGAGCTGAAGAAACTTTCCTCATAGAAATACAGACGAAATTAGCACTTTTCGTTAATGTTGTTTTAAACAGACTCTGGCTTGCTGACCTGAGCAAGTGATTCCACAGAGGACGGCAGCGACGAAGAAAGATAGGCGTGCGCTGACCTTGAGGCAGTCTGTGATGGAAGGCACCGTGAGCCTGGCCACGACGTCGCCGGCGGCCATCATGGTGAGGCAGAGCGCCGTATCGGACAGGGAGAGGTGTAAGCGGCGTTGCAAGTACATGGGCATCAGCAGCGAGAAGTTGACGCCCACCGTGAACATGCACCCCGTGCCGAACATCACGTTCAGGAACACCCAACTCCGGAGCAGGTCCAGGTCCATGAAGGTGATCACCCGACGCCACACAGGCTGCGGCTCTGTGAAGTCAAAGAAATAATTTAAACACAACTGCAAATTTTTATGGCAAAAATATTATACTTTGTGGAGTGGATAAAAACTGTTTTCAGCCTTCACAACAGATAAATGTGGTATTTTGACTAAAGTTCAGTCTTGATCACACCATTTATGTTTCAATGACATAGGTAACCGGTTTCGGTTATTTTTACATAACCATCATCAGACCAATGGCTCCCTTAGGAGTTATTATTTAAAGCTGGTTTTTCGAACTTTCTAAGAAGGCTGTGCACGAGTAAGTACTTTTGGGTCCCACAGATTGCGCTAGTGCGGCTTATGTGCTCCTGCCACATCAGACGGCATGCATTTCTGGGAGTTTAGTTGAGCATAGCGACACCAGAGTCGAGAAATGGTGTGCAAGGTTAGTGAATAGGAGTCTGACGTATGGAACTGAAGCGGCAACTTCGACTCAGAGTCACTGACAATGCAAGGCTACAGGGGATGTGTTTTATTACATGTATGTTAAACACTTGTGATCTAACGGTAGCGTCTTTGACGAGTAATGAAAACGGTTTGGGTCCCGCGTTCGAACCCCACCACTCCTTAAATTTGGAATAAAAATAGTCATCAATGGTGGCCGAAGACTTCCGGTACATGAAGCCACCCTCATTCTGCCAGTGGCCTTGTTGAAGAGGCCGTAGAATTGGACAGAGGTTCTCGGCACTCACTTGCGAGTGGGGGGGGGGACTGACCCTAAAGGCGGAAGAATCGGCAATGATCAACGGCATGAGGATGCAGAAGGCAATGAATACGACTACTTTAAAGACACATAACACGTATCCACAGGACACGTGGCTTGTAAATGAAAAAGTGTCAAGATGATATCCCCATTGGCAAAACATTCTGGAATAGTCCCCCATTCGGATCTCCGGGAGGAGACTACCAAAATGGAGGTGACCATGAGAAAAAGACTGAATAACCAACAAAAGAATGAGGTTGTACCAGTCGGCGCATATAATGTCAGAAGTTTGAGCGTTGTAGGAAAGCTAGAAAATCTAAAAATGGAAATTCAAAGGCTCAATGTAGATATAATGGGGATCAGTGAAGTGAAATGGAAAGTAGACAAGCACTTCTGGTCAGATCTGTAATATTTACAGCAGTAGAAAATGGTATAAACGGAGAAGGATTAATTATAAAAAGTAAGGTAGATGAGAGAATAGTTACTGTGAACAGTTCAGTGATAGGGTTGTTCTCATCTGGATCGACAGCAAACCAGCACCGACAACGCTATTTCGGGTATGCGTGCCGAGTCGCAAGCGGAACATGAAAAGATAGAAAAAGTATATGAAGATATTGAACTGCTTCAACTAGTAATTCAATACGTAATGGAGTATGAAAATCTGATGGTCATGGGGCACTGGAATGTGGTTATAGGAGAAGAAGTAGAAGAAAGCGTTGGTACTATACACGAAAAAGGAGAATGATTAATTGCGATCTGCAATAAACTTCAGTGATAGGAAATACTATGTCCAAGAATCACAAGAGGATGTGATATAGTTGGAAAAGGTAAGGAGATACGGGAAGATTTCATTTACGCAACTTCATGGTCAGGCTGAGATTCTGAAATCAGATATAGACTCATACCACAATTTAGTAATGATGAAGAGCAGGCTGATGTTTAAGAGACTAGTCAGGAAGAAATGAAATTGTATACGGACATAATAAGAAATGATAAGAAACGCTAGAAGCTCCGTGAGGCTCTAAATACTGGGACAACGAATAGCTGAGTAGGAAGTCCAGTTAAAAAGAAATGGAGGTCTCTAACAATGGCAGTCAAAGAAGCTTGAATGAAAAGTATAGGTACTAAAACTAAACTTCTCCCGCACAGGTCATGAAGCCCAACGGTACTGACCGGCCGCCGTGTCATCCTCAGCCCACAGGCGTCACTGGATGCGGATATGGAGGTTCATGTGGTCAGCACAACACTCCCCGACCGTATGTCAGTTTCCGAGACCGGAGCCGCTGCTTCTCAATCAAATAGCTCCTCAGTTTGCCTCACCGGGCCTGAGTGCACCCCGCTTGCCAACAGGGCTCGGCAGACCGGATGGTCATCCATCCAAGTGTTAGCCCAGCACGACAGTGCTTAACTTCCGTGATCTAACGGCAACCGGTGTTACCAATGCAGCAAGGCCGTTGGCCAAAAGTATACCTATACAAGGATGAGAAATGCGAGGAAACCATGGATAACAGTAGAAATACTTCAGCAGACAGACGAAACAAGGAAGTTTCAGGGAACTTCAGGAATATGAAGATGCAAGTGGCTTAGGAACGAAATAAACAGGAAGTTCAGGGAAGCTAAGCTGAAATGGCTGAAGGAAAAGTGAAGAAATCGAAAAAGAACTGATTGTCGGAATGCCTGACGCAGAATATAGGAAAGTCAAAACAGCCTTCGGTGAAACTAAAAGCAAGGGAGGTAACATTAAGAGTGCCGTAGCAAATCCCCTATTAATTTCAGAGGAGAGAGCAGATACGTGGAATGCCTCTATGAGGAGAGAACTTGTCTGATGACGTGATAGAAGAAGAAGGAATTGATAGGGGAGAGGTAGGAGATCCAGCATTAGAGTCAGATTTTAGAAAGGCTTTAAAGGACTTAATATCAGGTGAGGCAGGACGGATAGATAACATTTCATCGGAATCACCGGGTAAGTGTCAACAAGACGACTATTCACCTTGGTGTGCAGAATGTATGTGCCTGGTGATATGCCATTAGACTTTCGGAAAAACATCATTGACGCAATTCCGATGATAACACATCATTGACGCAATGCCGAAGATAACAGTAGCCAACAAAAGCGAGAATTATCGCACAGTCAGCTTAACATCGCATGCATCCAAAGACGAAAATAAGAGACAACAGAAATGAGGAAAGCGAAAAACTTAACATCAAATCAAAAAGTAGGTGACGTCTTGGAACTTCGCTCTCTAGGCAGCAAAATAACCCATGACGGATGGAACAAGAAGGTCACAAAATGCTGACTAGCACTGGAAGAAAGAGCACTCTTGGTCAAGTGGAGTCAACTAGTATCAGACAGTGGCCTGAATTTGGGGAAGAAATTTCTGAAAATGTATGTGTGGAGCGCAGCATTGTTTGGTACTGAAACACTGACTGCGGAAAAACCGGAACTCAATAGAGTGGACGCATTTGTGATGTGGTGCTGCAGCAGAATGTTGAAAATTAGTTGGACTGATAATGTAAGGAATGTGGAGGTTATCGTTAGAATCGCTGAAGAAAGGAATATTTGGAAAACACTGTCAAGATGAAGAGACCGTATGATAGGACACCTGCTGAGACATCAGGGAATAACTTCCTTGTCAGTAAAGGGTGCTGTAGCGGGTGAAATGTGTAGGTGAAGACAGATATTGTAACACATCCAGCAAATAATTGAGAGTGTTGGTTGCAAGTGCTAATCTCAGATGGAAAGGTTGGCAAAGGGGAATAAATCGTGGAGGGTTGCATCAAACTAGTCAAAAGGCTGATGACTCAAAAAAAAAGTAAGTCGTTAACTACGTGATTAAGTAAGAATACAATTAATTCAGTCTGTTACACTGAAGGTGGACGTTGAAACATCTGGGAGAGTTTGACAAATCGGAACCAATACGTTGGCAGGGCTTCTCAAAGGATCAGGAGTCTGAACAGTACAAAACATTTATAATGTCGAAGCAGTACACCAAAGTAGAGTATACGTTTGCATCAGTGGCTGAATTTGAATGCATATTCATCACTAACTCTGCAAGCAAGTCTTCAAAATGAGGCTCGAAGTTACTGAAACTCAGTAAAATGATTTGACTGTCCGTATGGCTAGATCTCATTGTGTTAATATTCAGGTGGAAGCTGAAAAGGCAACGAAATCAGTCATTGGTCGTATCTGAGTGTAAATTCAACTCAGCAGCCCATCCGCTCAGAGGTGCCTGGATTCTCAGCTGTTGTGATGTGGAGAAAAAGTCTGGTGGTGGACCGTCTAGGAAGAGCCCTGGCGGTGAAGTGAATTTGTACCTACTGCTTCCTGAAAGAAAGACTCGTATTTCCACGCTTTCATTCACCGCCATCAATCTGTTTGACTAAATTATAGATATTCCGAGCGCCGGCCATAAAAGGGTACGTTAAAATGAGCTGGCCTCCTTCTCTGACACTGGTTTCATGAGGGTAACCAATAATATGCTCCATAACACTTGGACTGAAAAACTGCATCATACTCTCTTTCCACCTCTATTGCCAGTGACGTGATAGCTCGACAGCAGAGTCGAGTTTATCTCTCTAACTTTTAAACTATCTATCTTAACCACTCCTGACTGTTCTTGTATGTATTAAACATTTCGTTTTTGAAGTGCCAGAGTTCGGTGGTATCCCACGCCATCAAAGGTAGCCTAGCTCCCAGGTTCTCCTTCCGCCTGCTGATCTTCTTTGTTGGGGATGGTGTGTGTCAAAGAATCTCTCCTTTCTATGTACTTTTAATAACAGCGTTCTTCTAGGACTCGATGAAAACGGTATTTGTCCTCTTACTACATTCAGGTAGTTAAAAATAAGACCCTGTAGTAGCCATACGCTTTGAGGGGATCGTATCTATATATTGACTTCCGATGAGTGGCACCCCATCGGTGGTTCTTGAAAGCAAAGCCAGATGACCAAATGACACTGAGTAACTTCCGATGAGAGAGATCGCAGCTCATGGTCTAGTGGTTAACGTTGCTGTCTATGGATCACAGGGTCCCGGGGTCGACTCCTGGCCGGGTTGGTGATTTTCTCTGCCCAGGGACCGGGTGTTTGTATTGTCCTCATCATTTCATCATCATCATCACTATTCTTGACGTTGGCTAGATTGGATTCTGTAACAAATTGGACTGTGTAAAAATTGCGACTTCGTACGGCCAGTGATGCCCGCGCAGTTGAGCGCCCCGAAAACCAAACATCATCATCACTGCCGATGAGCCCTTCTGTGAATTCTCCAAAGGGGCAGCATATTCTATTGGCCCACATGATCAGCTGCATCTATGCACATGCAGTTCACTCTGCGTAACGTAACGTAAAAATTGGGGACCACCGAATAGACAAAGGTACGGAATTCTGCTCCCTAGACAGCTAAATAACCTATGATGAACAGAGCAAGGAAGATGTAAAATGCAGACCAGCACTAACAAAGAGGACACCCCTAGCGAAGAGAGTTCTGCTAGTATCAAAGATAGCCTTAATTTAAGGATGAAATTTCTAAGAATTTACATCTGGTGCAACGCATTGTATGATAGCCAAACATGGACTGTGGTAAAACCAGATCAGAATTGAAGCATCTGGTGTCTGGTACTATAGAAGAATGCTAAAAACTGATAAGGTGAGAAATGAGAAGGATCTACACTGTATCGACAAGGAAAGGAATGTACGGAAAAAAAGAGAAGAAGAAGAGACAGGATGATAGGACATTTTTTAAGGCATTAGGGAATAGCCTCTATGGTACTACAGGGAGCTGTAGAGAGAAAAAAATTGCAGTGAAAGACAGAGATTGGACTACATCCCCCAAATAACTGAGGAGGCAGTGCTCCGGCGTAACCACGAGCACCGGCACGAAGACGAAGATTGCAAGACCAGAGAGGGCGGTGAGACTACATCAACCAATAGCCCGCTGACTAGGACGTCACCACTATAGAAGCAGCCTCTACAAGGAGAGGATATAAGAGCCGCTCCTGCCAGCCTCGGCTGCACAGTACTAGAAGGCACAGTACTAGAACCGATCTAGAAGAGAGCGCTACGATAGGAGTTAATAGGGATCCATGTCTATTGCTTGTGTGGACACTGTCTATAGCGAAAGACACTGACTGTTTACATGTTGCCCACCGCTTGCGACGCCATTGTAAATTCAACGTTAAGTATTGTCAATATTACTTGATTGCAATAAAAACTATTAATGTGATTTGCTTGAACTACTGTATGGCTTTCCGAGAACGCAACGTCCTTTAGGCACCCTATAAGCGCCGGCCGCGGTGGTCTAGCGGTTCTAGGCGCTCAGTCCGGAACCGCGCGACTGCTACGGTCGCAGGTTCGAATCCTGCCTCGGGCATGGATGTGTGTGATGTCCTTAGGTTAGTTAGGTTTAAGTAGTTCTAGGGGACTGATGACCATAGATGTTAAGTCCCATAGTGCTCAGAGCCAGAGCACCCTATAAGCGACAAGTGGGCAGGATCCCCCATTGGCGACGGATCCTGCACCTGACAGCCACGGAATTTTTTGTGTTTTCTTTTTGCTGGTGCATTAATTTCTCTTGTCTTTACTTTGCAGGGGCATTCACTTGTTTTAATAGTTTTTTGTCGTTTTTGTTAATCAGTGTTTTCAGGTGGGTATTTGCAGAATATTTCTTTGCTTTTATACTTACTTTGTTTGCTTGCTTGTCTTGTGTGATTGTTCCATTTGTCACTCCCAACATGTTCACCCCACCTATCCCGCGCCATGCTCAGGCGCCACAAGCGTTAAATGCCACTCATCTAATGCAGATGTTTCAGTTCCAGACGTAGCAGATATCTGCATTACTCAACACGGTGCAGCAGCTACTAGCCAACGCTGCGCACCCGACGGAACACGCACCACCTACAACGACACCTTTTCGACAATTTTCTGAACAAGATCAGGAATGGTTCGTATGTTTTTCCAGTTTGAAGCACACTTACTTGCTCACAATGTACCAGCTACTGTGAAACTTCCACATCTATTATCTACAGTAGGACGTGCAGTGTTTACGCTTCTACAAAAACTCTTTCCTAACGCCACTCCGAATGAACTTCCTTACGACACACTGGTAAAATCACTAACAAACTATTGTCACCAACAACTGTTGGTGGTGGTTAGTGATTAACGTCCCGTCGACAACGAGGTCATTAGAGACGGAGCGCAAGCTCGGGTTAGGGAAGGATTGGGAAGGAAATCGGCCGTGCCCTTTAAAAGGAACCATCCCTGCATTTGCCTGAAACGATTTAGGGAAATCACGGAAAACCTAAATCAGGATGGCCGGAGAAGGGATTGAACCGTCGTCCTCCCGAGTGGGAGTCCAGTGTGCTAACCACTGCGCCACCTCGCTCGGTCACCAACAAGTAAATGTGGCATCAGTTGTGTATCGATTCTTCAATTGCAAAAAACGGTAAGAACAAACTTATCGCGTGTGGGTGACAGATTTACAGGGTATGACAAGGAAATGCAAATTCATTTATATTTAGATGTTATGTTGCATGATGTGGTTGTGTATAATGTACCTGGTGTCAGACTCAGAGAACAGATTCTGAAACAGTCTGATGCATTATTTCAGCAGGTAGTGCTAATACTAGATCAGTACGATTCCGGTGCCTTGTCAGCTCATACAATGAGGCCGGCCGAAGTGGCCGAGCGGTTCTAGGCGCTTCAGTCTGGAACCGCGCGACCGCTACGGTCGCAGGTTCGAATCCTGCCTCGGGCATGGATGTGTGTCATGTCCTTAGGTTAGTTACGTTTAAGTAGTTCTAAGTTCTAGGGGACTGATGACCTTAGATGTTAAGTCCCATAGTGCTCAGAGCCATTTGAACCATTTTCCATACAATGACGAGCCAGCTATTTGTCGTGTTGAGTCCATTGTTTCCGATGGGCCCATTCGGTGGCGGCAGCAGCTCGCCATGCGGAATAAACACCTCTCCACTCCGCATAAGCAGTTCGCTAAACAGGCGGCTACACAGGCGAACAGAATTAAGTCTTGCCCTCAGTATTATTCAAGGCACAAACGCTAACACTGCCTATCCAGACAAGCTCAGCGTTACGCTTGTGGTATGAAAGGACATGCACAATCAGCATATTTGCAACGGAACAAACATAAGAATTCGGCCCACTGACAAAAATCTTGTCACTAGGCCGCTGTTATTAATGCAGTATATTCGAAGTCTGCAAGACATTTGCCAGTTCCTCCAATATCACAGAACTGCAGTCAGTTTTAGAAAAATGAACTATTATATTCGGTTCATACCGAATGCTGCACAAGTGGCAGCTCCATTGCATCCCTTGGGTCGCAAGAATGTCCGCTTCGTTTGGACAGATGAGTGCCAAGTAGCTTTTCAAAAACTTAAAGATGTTTTTCTCAGTGATCGATGCTTATTAGTTCACTTTGATCCTGACAAACCAGTTGTACTGCAAGTTGATGCTTCCTCTTACGAAATCGGTAGAGTGCTTTAACACAAAATTGGTGATAAAGGCAGGCCTATTGCTTTCGCATCAAAAGTGTTGTCCAAAAGTCAGTGTAACTATTCACAAATTCAGAAAGATGTTTTGGTTATTGTGTACGGTGACACCAAATTTCACCGGTATTTGTATGGCAGATCACAAGACTTTGAAGTCCTTGTTTCATCCTGAGCCGTGGTAAAAATTTGTGTTTTGAAGAGCGCTATGGGACTTAACATGTGAGGTCATCAGTCCCCTAGACTTAGAACTAAGGACATCACACACATCCATGCCCGAGGCAGGATTCGAACCTGCGACCGTAGCGGTCACGCGGTTCCAGACTGTAGCGCCCAGAATCGCTCGGCCACTCGGGCCGGCCGCTCCTACAGGGTGCATAATTTGTGTGCTTGTGTGAATTGTTAAAACTTTTACTTAAGTTAATCTGGTGTGTTGCAGATTTGCACCAGTTTAGTCTTTCAGAGGTTGTTGTGAGCGGTCGTAACTACGGTTGTGTCAAAAGGTAGCGGCAAGCTTCTCAGCCCGAAAGCTCATACACTCATAAATTTGTTTCGTTCTGCCTCTGAATAAATTGTAACTTGATATTTAGAGGGTGCTTTCTGCTTATAATTTTAAATCTGTTTTAAAAAATGTTTTTAGGAATAAAATTCCCATTTCTTAAAAGAAATTTCTTTTCGATTTCATCAGTTACTCCCTGGGGACTGCTTCCAGGCTCACATAGTGTGATTAAATGTGTTAATTTTCTTGATGAATCGCTAGTAAATAAAATAAATTTTTAAGAATATTGTTTGAAATTAAATCCACGGTTCACATCCGACGAAACCCGTTCCTGTACGAACTGGCCAAAAATTGCGTAGTTGGGTTTTGCTGTTGTCTCAATACTATTACGAGACTGTGTATCGTCCGACAGCTCAACATGGTAATGCGGACGCACTTTTCCGTCCTCCCATTGGTCCTGATACAGGCTTTGACGCTTCTGCTGGATCTTGTTGTCACATCGATGCTCAAGACTCCGAATTGCTTCAGTCTTTTACGCTGACCTATAGGAAAATTGCACAGGCCACGAAGCTGATTCAGATTTGAACATTTTGCTAAAATATATTGGCACATGTTGGCCTCGTTCCTTGCACAGAATACAGAACTCCGTAGTGCGTCAATACCTTGAACGTCGACATAGCCTAGCTATACAGAAAGGAGTAATTCTTGTTCAAAATGACAGTGGACAGTCACGTGTGGTGATTCCTATGGCTTTGCAAAAGAAGTGTTGTAGTTACTTCACCAAGGACAATGGGGGATTGTTCGTACGAAGCAGTTAGCGCGTCGACACTGTACTTGGCAGGGTATGGACGCGCAAATACAACAGATGACATCCCGGTGTTACACATGTGCGGAAAATCAGTCTGCTCAGCCACAACAATTCTCTGCTTGGACTAAGTCGCAATCACCATGGCAATGTGCACACACAGACTTTGTGCTACTTTTTTTGGAACAATCGTTGGCTGATTGTGGCTGATTCGTATAGCAAGTTTCCTTTTGCTGTGCCAATTAAATCGACAACGTCATTTAGCACAGTTCAAGTTTTGTCATTTATTTCTTGCCTAGAAGGCTTACTTGAATTAATAGTATCACACAACTGCCCTCAGTTCACATCAAATGAATTTGAAACATTCTGTGAACGCAATGGCACACAGTATCTAACTCGGACACCGTTCCATCCACAAACAGCGTAGCAGAACGTTTTGTCAGAACCTTCAAGCAGCAGATGGCCAAACTTCGCACCGCACACACCACGGATCAAGCATTGCAACTGTTTCTCGTCTCGTATCGTTCGCACCCACGAAATGGACCATCGACGGCCGAATTGCTTCACGGCCACCGCCATCGGACACTGCTCCACCTGCTCCACCCTCCTGAGCATCCGGCGTCGAAGGAAGGCCGCAAGTATCGCTTCGCGCCGCACGATATTGTCTTTTACAGGTGTTTAGTGACAGCAGACGGTGGACGCGAGGCGAGATCGTCCGTCGACCTGGCGCTTGCATGGCTCTTATTACAGGTCCAGATGGCTTGCAGCGCTGACATCAAAATCAACTTTGCCTCTGTCACGTGCACGATGATCTTTCAGTGTCTCTTCCCCCAGATTCACGGATCCAGAGGACAGCGCGGCCACAGCAGCCGCCAGAGGGTGTCACCACGACACCTCGGGACGACCCCATGGAGACGTAGGCTTCCCCTCCTCCGCCTGCTCTCGTCCTACGAATGGATCTGGACCCGCCCTCACCGCAGCATTCGCCGCCTTCTTCATCTGGTTCATGGCATCAGTAGGTGGACATGTACCCGTGTCGTCGTTTTCCAAGGGACGTTTCCACCAGAGTGAAGGCCGGATAGCGAAAGTTTGATGCGATGCGCCCACACTTCTGCCTCCCCGCCGTGGTCGCATGGTCGCACTCCCTACACGACGACGCTCCGCCGCTGGGGAGGAGGGGGGGGGGGAGGTTCTGCTGTAACCACAAGCACCGGCACGAAGACGAAGACGGCAAGAGCACAGAAGGCGGTGAGACTACGTCAGCCAATAGCACGCTGACTAGAACGTCACCACTATAGAAGCGGCCTCTACAAGGAGAGGATATAAGAGCCGCTCCTGCCAGCCTCGGCTGCACAGTACTAGAAGGCACAGTACTAGAACCGGCCTAGCAGAGAGCGCTGCGATAGCAGCTGTTAGTGATCCATACCCATTGCTTGTATGGACACTGTCTATAGCGAAAGACACTGACTGTTTGCATGT
This sequence comes from Schistocerca piceifrons, assembly GCF_021461385.2. Classification (NCBI taxonomy): domain Eukaryota; kingdom Metazoa; phylum Arthropoda; class Insecta; order Orthoptera; family Acrididae; genus Schistocerca; species Schistocerca piceifrons. The sequence goes on from NC_060142.1 coordinate 134,468,476, forward strand.
CGCCTATTGCTTACGACACCATTGTAAATGCAAAAGTTCAGATTGGTCAATCTCACTTTATGGTAATAAACTATTTATGTGATTTGTTTGAATTTTTTGCATAGTTTTCCGGGAACTCAGCGTCCTTTAAGGGATCCGTGATCCCACGAACATAGATATTAGTATCCGTCACCCAGGTCGATAGTGCACAGGAGTCGATTGTCGAGCGCTGCCAGAGGCAGTGAGGTGAGTGTAGAGTGAGCTGTAGTACCGGAGAGACGGGCAAGAATGGTGGTCGAGTGAGTAGTAAACGGCGAATTCACCGGAGTATGACAAATGAGCGCGTCCCCCTGATCGTTGTGGGGTGGACCCTCGCCGATACCGATTCGCGAGTGATATGAAACCAAAAGTGACAAGCGCCGAATTACGTGTTTCGCGTCAACCGCGTCGGCCAGCAACAACTATGGATTGCAGTGAGGATTGTTGTGATTGTTGTGAATGTTAACCATCATCATTACGGATGACGAAGTACTTGAAATCAGCAACCAATAAAAAGATATAACCGTAACTAAACGTGTAAGGCGAAGGTAGCAACTGCCTCAGAATTTGTGTGTTAGTAGAAAATATATATCAGTTTGTAGATCGCAACCTTGATGATCTTTAATAATAGACAAACTTTCAATCATTAACTATTCCGTCTCAGAACAGCCACACTCGGTTGAAATACCCCCGAAACCACAGCAGAAAAACCGATAGTCTTTCATCCATTAAGCACACGGTTATATAACTATAATAATTAACTGTTTGGCGGCTTCGGTAAATTACCCAAAACCCAATAAAGGACAAAACGGGGGTGTTTCAGTCATTTAGGCACTCTATAAACGATGAGTGTGCAGGACCCCACAGGCAGGTTGTCACTGCTGTTGTGAAATGGAAAGATTGGGGGGCCATATCAAACCAGTCATAAGTCTGGCGACTAAAAAAAGAAAAAAAAATAGACAAGGAGCTGGTATAGGCAGCGACTGCAAACACTTCGAAGCGTCACCAAATCAGGATCATTAATGGTTTGATTGCCGGGATTGTTTGGACGCTGGTGTGGCTGGTCCAGGAACTGGAAATGGCTAATATCAGTATGGTTCTATATAGAAGGTGAATTGGAAGTTGCTGTCACCAACAGGACAGACAGATGATTTGTGAGTTGGAATTGGCCATCAAAAGTAGAAACAGTTGGAGCTGGAGAGCCTCCACTTGGAGACGGAGCTGGAAACGCGGAACAGCAGCAAGACGGTTCGGCTGACGGACAGTCTAGATAGAGTGTGCTTTCCAGCCGACCTGTGGCATCATTCTGGCAGAAGCAGGGTATAGTGCTTGCCTTCGTATGTCCAAAGGACACAGTGTCGCTGGGAGTAGGGATGCGCTAGCTGAAGTATAGCTTGCATTACGGCATGTGGACAGCACTGTGTAGCGAAGGCTTCTGCTGCTTTTTCTCGTCCAAACCGTTTAGCCTATGCTGACATACTTAAGTAACCAGAGGTTTACGTTAATGAAATGCAGCGAGACTGCTGCTAGGCCTGGAATTTGTAAAGAAGTGCTGTATCTGATTGAGTTTTATCCTTATGGATATGCTTGCCTATTACCGTTGTTCCTTTCCTTTGTGTCATTGCTATGGGATTTACGTTTCGTTAATGTCATGCTGTGGATTGTACCTGTATCGGTCTATTGTCTGTCTGGTATGTGCTTAAGGAGTCTGTCATAGTTGGGTGCATTTTATGGTTAGATTCTGGAACAACATCTTTGATTAGATTCCTTTAGGTTCTTCTGTTGATATGCAAGTGGCTGTTGTCTTTATGTGTTAACTGGTCCTGCCTTGATTGCAAGGTTTTGATCTCAGTTAGGTAATGCGTTGATCGTTGATTCTGTTTATTAGGTTAACGCTGTCACATTTTGTATTTTCGTTTTTCTCTTTTAAGAAAGCTGAGCGTTCCGTAGAGGCAAGAGGTTTATAGAGTATTATTTTACTAGGTATCAAGGTGATTTGATTTCTCATTTGTGCTTTCTCATGTATGCGCTCTGATTTATTGTATTGTTTAAAACTGATTCGCACTTTGTTAAGAGCCTATATAATCTCCAGCTACTTTCCACTCCCACGGTCAACCTGCGCCACGAAGCTTTCTCGTTAGCAATGTCATTCATTGGTTGGCCAGAGTCATTTGTAAGCAATCTCCTTTGTAGACTGATAGGATTTACCTAGTAATTTTACTGAAAGACGTGGTGTTGGTGTTAGCACACAGTACTCTTATTCAGCAGGATGAGGGTTCGAAGCCGACCTCAGACATCCAGATTTGGGTTTTCGATTATTTCCCCCAACTAGTTAATGCAAATGCCACGATGGTTCCTTTGAAAAGGCCTGACCAGTCTCCTTTCCCGTCCTTCCCTAATCCAAGCTTATGTTCTGTCCTTAATGACCTCATTATCAGAGAGTATTAAACTCTAGAGTTCCTTCCTTTCTTTTTTCTTCTTCCTAATATCCTACAAGTGAACGAAAGTCCACCACCTGCTTTACTTGTGACTGAGCCTGTGTGATCGTCCCATTTCATTTTCCAAGAAATTGTTACACCCAGCTATTTAAACGAACTAACCAATTCCATGTGAGTCTGTGCATCACAGCAAGAGGATCTCCGTGAATCACCATCAGCAGCGACTACCCTTTACCTCCAGCCAGAGCAGAAAGCAGAAAAGGACTGTTAAATTTGAAAGTAAGTTCTTGATTATCAGTTATTTATAATAATGTTGTTATTATTCATTTATTAATATATTTGGCTACACTTTCATTTTGTTATCTATTTTTAGAACAGTACTAAAGATCTCTGACCCGCCCAGGGCACAAAGGTGTTCAACATACAGTTGCCTGCACCACCACAGCAGCAGCAGTCCACAGGCAGTCTTCCTGGTTCACCATTCCTGGTACTACCTTCACAGCAATCGCTGCCAGAACTTCATCAACTCCCAGAATACTGCTATTCACAAGTATATATAATCTGGTGTCTAGTGAGTCTAAGCATGTGACTGTTGGCTTAGCAACTGAGAGTGACTCGATTAGTAACTGAAGTAGAAAACGTTCAGTGTGTTGGGGCTAGAGTGCAGTGTCGGACTATCTGGGTAACATGATGGGGTACACAGACAATAAGATGACGTCGAAATACAGGGTGATCAAAAAGTCAGCATAAATTTGAAAATTGAATAAATCACGGAATAATGTAGGTAGAGAGGCACAAATTGACACAGATGCTTGGAATGACATGGGGTTTTATTAGAACCAAAAAAATACAAAAGTTCAAAAAATGTCCAACACATGGCGCTTCATATGATCAGAATAGCAATAATTAGCATAACAAAGTAAGAGAAAGCAAAGATGATGTTCTTTACAGGAAATGCTCAATATGTCCACCATCATTCCTCAACAACAGCTGTAGTCGAGGAATAATGTTGTGAACAGCAGTGTAAAGCATGTCCGGAGTTATGGTGAGGCACTGGCGTCGGATGTTGTCTTTCAGCATTCCTAGAGATGTCGGTCGATCACGATACACTTGCGACTTCAGGTAACCCCAAAGCCAATAATCGCACTGACTGAGGTCTGTGGACCTGGGAGGCCAAGCATGACGAAAGAGGCGGCTGAGCACACGATCATCACCAAACGACGCGCGCAAGAGGTATTTCACGCATCTAGCAATATGGGGTGGAGCGCTATCCTGCATAAACATAGTACGTTCCAGCAGGTGTTTATCAGCCAGGCTGGGGATGATGCGATTCTGTAACATATCGGCGTACCTCTCACCCGTCACGGTAGCAGTTAGCGCCGTCTGTCAGACATTTAGTGAACTTTTTTTTGGTTCTAACAAAACCCCATGTCATTCCAAGCATGTGTGTCAATTTCTACCTCTCTATCTACATTATTCCGTGGTTTATTGAGTTTTCAAATTTATACTGACTTTTTGATCACCCGGTATGACCATACTACACACACATAAAAACTCATGTTTTGGCAGGAAGGATTCAGTAGTTGATATGTATTGGGAAGCTGTACTTGAATGAGCCGGCCGCGGTGGCCGTGCGGTTCTAGGCGCTTCAGTCCGGAACCGCGGGACTGCTACGGTCGCAGGTTCGAATCCTGCCTAGGGCATGGATGTGTGTGATGTCCTTAGGTTAGTTAGGTTTAAGTAGTTCTAAGTTCTAGGGGACTGATGACCTAAGATGTTAAGTCACATAGTGCTCAGAGCCATTTTGTACTTGAATGAACTTCATACGACGTGTGCATTTACATAAATGGTAGAAAGACCGAGTAAAGTGGCCAAGTACCACTGATACCCCAACCCAACCAGATGTAGGATAGAGGGGAAACGAAGATGATGACGAATTGAGTAATGTGAATTTGAATGATTAATGCTGTTTGTTAACAATCGCTACAGGCAGATTGAGCATTGGTATCAACATGTCAGAAGTGTGTACCAAGACTTTGTGAACAGTTAGCATGACAGTTGTGTAAATATGAAGCAATTAAGAATATAAATGCTTGTATTCACCCAGTGCCCAAGTTTGCAAGTGTAGAGTGGTCACTAGGATCTTAGGCAGACAGTACATAGTATAGACCAATACTGGATGGAACTTAAGAGGTTTTTCCACAGAGGTTATCCGAAGAAGTCAGTTGCGTCAGATCTTCCCTTCGAAAACGGTCAAAGAACTGCATTAAGTCGCATTTGCGTCATCACATTGGCACAACAAAAGCAGATACTGGAATCCTTTCTCAATAATGACGGCAAGTTTCAAATAAGCACAGCAGAGGCAGTGGAGGCATTGCTTAATTTGATGAAGGTCTGAGCACTACGATGAACAGCTGGTAGAATAGCTATATAACGGCGAGGTCACCTAAGGCAGCAGTTGACCAACTGTTCTCTGCAAAAGCTCATGGAACTGCAACAGCTGAGTGCAGCTTCCTAGTCAATAAGGTTTTAGTATTTCGTAGGTAGGAGTGTGTACGTCGATACTCACTGTGCTGGACTAGGCTTGAGTCCTCTTTGCTAGTTGGAGGCAGACGCTTGCTGTGATCGACAGACATGGCTGTGCTCATGTCGCCCAGCTCCGAGGCAGCTAACGACGCCACGGACGTGTCACGCCACGGTCGCTGAACCTTGGCCGACTCTACATCTGCAGCAGCGCCATTCGTGGCCCCGCCTGGCTCGCCCTTGAGAGGCTTCAGCTCGCTGGCAACTGGTCGGCGCTCGGCGTGCCACTCCAGCGGGTGGAAGAGGAGGCTGCCGGCAGGAAGGTGCATGGCTACGCCTCCCAGGACCAGCATGGCGCCGCTGAAGCCGTAGTTCTCCAGCAGGAAACGCACCAGGTGTGGCATCGCCATCTGGCCCAGGTTGATACCCGCTGTAGATATGCCGACGGCGCGCCCTCGTGCCTTCAGGAAGTACATTTTGACTGCTAAGAAGGCAGAGGGCGCGAACAGACCACTGCCAAGACCTGTGCAATGTGAAGCGAACGTAGGTAACTCTGAACCTGATGTGTTCCCAACATAAAATCTCTATCTACCAGCGGATTGAAACAACCAATAAACTGTTTTATTTTATTTATTACAAAACCTTTTAGAAAGCCTGTATCTGGAAAGACAGTAAAGCTGTTTGTAAAATTGAAAACAAATAATGAGAAAAATTAATCATCATACATTTTCAGTTGATGCCAAGAAGCAAGGAGGGTATTAGAAACAGATTAGCATAGACAAAGATTTTGTTCCTAGATAAAATAATTCCACTATCAAATATAGGCCTTATTTTAATTTCTGAAAATTAACGCTTAGCGCGCAGCAGTGTATAGAAATGTATCGTTGACTGTTGGCAGTCCTGGAAGGAAGAGAAACAAGGTATTTGACATTTGGTGCTAAAGAAGGGCGTTGATAACTAAGTCGACTGATTAAATATTAAATTTCGAGGTCCTGACAACAATCTGAGAAATTAAAAGCGTGTGGGGAACACTGAGAAGATGTCGACAGAATATGGATATCAGTATATCAGGGAAAATCTTTCATAGTAATAGTGGGAGCTGTAGAAGAGAAAAAGTGTACGGAAAGGCAGCGACTGGAATACAGCCAGCAACTAGCTCAGGACGTTGAATGCTGCTCTGAGATGAAGAAGTGGACACATGAGAAGAAGTCGTGGTGGATAAGATGAAACTAGCGGGAAGACTGATAAAATACCCTAAGAATAAAAAGAGAACACCCAAATTACATACACCTGTCTAGAGGACATGTAACATCTCATTTCGTCCTGATAATAGCAGCTCTACATCGCTCTATCAACTCAAAGAAAGCGTTGGAAAAACCTACCTAATCCACGACTACTCAACCACCTTCAACAAGTCACACGGACCGTGCTAAATCTGGGTCCAAGACAAGCACCTCTCCCTTATGTCGAAAAAATGCGTGACACACTGAGATCACGTGATATGTCAAGTACCACAGTCACCGTCATGTCGATAGAGTGTCCTGCAATCCATTCTAAAACGTCTCAGGTACAATAGCGGGTGCTAGAAGACTTTGGGTGCAACAACACAATGCAATGTCTTGTTGAAGCTGCAGGTGAACCAGCCGTTACACGTCATTGGACAGTAGGTTCCTCTGTCGTTCGCTGTTGACACCAGGCGTAAGAGTATCTCCAGTCGGTCCCATGTTAACAACCGTCAGACGAGATCTATCTGTGCACTGTTCGCAAGTCGGTTGCACTGTACTATGTGGTTCTCAGCGTAACTGCAGCTGTTGACCATGTACCAATGTGTGCCTCGACGTATCAGTCCAAGGGAGCTTTCCCATTGAGCGAGCGTCTCATGACCGTGTTACTGAACCAATGACCGTATCACTGCTATTTGACGTACAGCGGACAGAGGTGAATGTGTTGTGCAAGGACAACAAAAAATTACAGGGTGAGGAACCAAAGGCCATCCAGATTATGTTCATAACTATAAAATATAACGAAATGCTGTTTTCGTGTGCTTATAACGCTTGGTTTGCCAAATTTTTACTTTTTTCCCCTTGAAACTCTGAAATTTTTTTCTATTTCCTGTTTTTTCCTCCATTAGTTACGTTTTCCCCAGGTCTACTTTAACTTCTGTGATCCAAGTTATTGATGTTTTTAGGTCTCTGCCAAAAAGGTTGCAAATTCTGTTTGTTATTCTTTTCTCTTCTAGCTTTTTCAGGTGCCCATAAGATACAACACTTCTCTTTCACATTGTGCCTCATATTCTTTCTAGTCTTTCATAAATTGTTTATTACCTCTTAATTTCCATTTCCCACTGTCGGAGTTTGGTCCCAAGGCTTTCATGTTTTCCTTTCCATCTTTTCTATTTTATCTAATTTTTACTCTGTATTTATCGATAGGCATTCTGCAGGATAACAGTATTCTGGTCGAATGACGGCGTTGTAGTAGCAGAGGTTTGCAATCAACGACAAAGATTTCATGTTACACAAGAATTTTGTTAATGTAAAAGCCACTTCCATTTTCTTTGCCCTTACTACGTCAGCTTCTTTGTTCAAAAATATTCTACCATTATTTAAACTAGAAATTTAAATGTTGTAGCCTTTTCCATTCTTCCACTATCAACTTCCATGTATTTCGGTGCCTCTCTTGTTTAGGAGATATAAATGTGTTGTTGAATTTCTATACGTTCAGCTAAGAAGGCAAGATCTTCTGCAAAAGTCAAACAGTCATTTCTCAGATTATCCCTTTCTCTGTTAATAATGATTTTTTTAATTCCTTCTTCTTCTACTCTCTTCTTCAATTTCCTGAATACCATTTTAGTACTCTGTTGAACTACAATGATTTTAATCCATATTCTTGTATTACAAGAGTTTTGATCTAAAAAACTTGGTAAGTTTCACCTAAAAATTTAATTTTGCATTTCGCATTTGTTATTCTGTCTTTTGTTATTGCAACTGACTTATTTCCAGAATGAGATTTTCACTCTGCAGCGGAATGTGCGCTGATATGAAACTTCCTGGCAGATTAAAACTGTGTGCTGGACTGAGACTCGAACTCGAGACTTTTGCCTTTTGCGGGCAAGTGCTCTACCAACCGAGCTACCCAAGCACGACTCACGACCGGTTCCTCTGCCAGTACCTCATCTCCTACCTTGCAAACTACACAGAAGCTCTTCTGCGAACGTTGCAAAACTAGCTCTGCAGAGTGAAAATCTCTTTCGAAAAAAATAGCTAAGTTTGGGACAGTATATTCAGAAGACACTTGCTTCAGGAAGACAGATGAAGAGACTTGCCCCAGGTCGTTGCAGAGAGCCACAGAGAGAAATAGGTTCTACAGAAGATCGACCTGTTCTAAACTCTCGTTGGCTCTGATCTAATCGCTGATCTAGTTGGCTTTCAAGCCTGTTTTGTAAATCTTTGGAAACAATTTTGTTAGTCACTGGTAGAAGGGAGATTCCTCTTTAGTAGTTGGGGGTCCGATTTATATCCATTTTTGTGAATTGGATGAATTAATGCCGCTCTCCAAATTTCTGGTTTAGCTTCTGTTTCCAAGCATTTTGAAAGACTCCATGTCCTTTCTTGACTGTGCTAGCATTTGAAGTGTTCTACATTGCACCAGTTACTGAATTCTCCCCATGGGCATTTTTTATTCTTCAGATCATTAATGATATTTTTGGTTTCCAGTCATGTTAGGAGATTCTGAATTTCTGCAAGTGACTATGTCCCAGAAATTTTTCTTTAGGTTCTTCACGAGTTAACAAAGCCTTGAAATACCTTGCTAATATTTCACAGTTTCCTTGATTTTTTTAGACTTAATGACCCATTTTCAATTTAGAAGCACAATATGGGTGCCTGGTAAGTTAGAAGACTTTATTTCAAAGGATTATAGAGTTTATAGCGGCTCTTGGCACTATTCTTTTGTAGGTCTTTCTCAGTTATTGATAGATGGCTCCTTTTAAACTACCTTTTGAGTGCCCTTAAGCTTTTTCATTTTTGACACCTTTGTTATTTAGAGCTAGTATCACCTCTGTGCCCCTCCAGACATTGGATGCAGTTCCACATCGGACAACTGTCACATCCACTTGCTCTTGTGTGTCTGAATATTGCACCATTGGACCAGCTGGACAAATGCATACTCACAATAGGGACCAGTTCAGATTCTGTCAGGTGCTAATAGCACTGAATCACACGACTGCACAGTATCCCCATGTTTTGCACAATGATTACTCCACAGATGAGGCTGTTCACGTCCCTTGAACATGTTACCATGTCTGGTGACAATAGTATACGGGAACAACACTAATATCTTGTGGTATCCATTCTACATATCACAGAGGATTGCAACTCTTAATCATTAACGTACCATCAGTAGAGTGTACATGTGGGAAGTAACATTGACATGCAGTCAGGCATTGTGGTTGTTTTACTATTTTTGTTACACAGTATAATTACCTGCTCTGAATACATTTCCAGTTGACTTAGCTCCTTAGCTCTGTATTGTAACGATGTGGTTTTGGATGGCAGAGCAATTCAATTTTTTTTGTTGATTACCACAGGCTGGCGAGTAATTGCTGCATAGTCACTGACAGATATATAAGTGGCGATAAAAAGTTTCCTTTTAGAGGCTGTGCAGTCCAGAATCGGTACCCCAAACAGGCACAACCACGACGAGAACTGAGACAATCATCCCACCGACACACCAGCTTGAAGATACCCATTTGGTAAAATACTGTGTAGAGCTGTGCGAAGAAGTCTTCATCTGTTTGCTGCACATAATCGCTTGATAAGAATCTTTGACCTTTCAAGGTCTCTTTTAAAGGACTGAAGGCGTGATATTCGCATGTGGAGAGATCAGACCTGCAGGGCAGGTGCTCGAGTGTGTCACGTTTGGGTCACACTGATGAGGCTGGGCTCTCAGATCGACTGGTATCTTGTCTCGAATTAAGACCAGCACAGAATTTGGCGTGCCATTCCACGATGGTTGTTTCGTACACACATGCTGTCCCATGCACGTTTTTCATTTTATGATGGATGTCTGCCAGAGTATGTCCTTCGGCAGCCAAGAAAAGAATAGCAGCAAGTTAGTCCTGTTTGGACACATTTGGTGATAATGTTGCCATCGTTAATGTTTCCACATCTACCACACAGACATGAGAAAGACTTGAATGCCATATTAGCCTACATCTCAGCGCTTATGTATGTGCATCAGAGTTGCGCTATGTTGCATATACGCTCCAGCAATCCAGTAAATGGAAACTTTTTGATCACCTCCTATGTATGTATAGGATGTTAGAGGTATAAGAGCAGGTATTTCTCTTGGGGACTGATGACAATCTAGTGAAGGACGTTGCATCATTATTTAGTTCATTTTTAGACTAATAAATATATTATGAGCGGTATGCTTTTAGGTTGCTTAGTACTTCTAAGTACGCGTTGCACAAGCAAGCCATTAATGTCTATTTTCTGCGTGGCAGCAGGTCAGGTATTCTAGTGACAGGCATAGTGCTCTTTGTGGCACAGTTATGAACATTCAGAAAACATCAAGTAGTAAATTATGTTACGTGTTTGTAGGAAGACTGTTGATCACCAAGGAAAACCAACTAAACACAGAAGTGGGTACATATTAAGACATCAGTGATCAAAATATCCATACCTATACGCCCAACACCTTGTATGTAAAAGAGGACCTAGGAAAAAATTCCCTGATATAAGACAAACATGCTGGTACAAACTCTATATCGCAACCAGGCAATAACAGAGACATAAGGCAAAAATACAGTACTTGAGAAAACTCGAATTAAAGAATTAATTCCATAAAACTTATATTGAAATAATGTAAGCTTCCCTTAAATTTCAAGTAAGTATTGGTGGCAGTAAATGGCTTTATGGGGTTCGTACATATTGGGGGAATTACCACAATTTTTTCAGTGACATAAACTAAAGATGCTGTTTTTCTACTTGTGTCACTTTTTTCCCAGGGTGCGATATGTCAAGAGAAGATGGATGAGTATCACTGAAACGTACAAAAGAACAGCATGCCACGAACAGTTTTAGGCATGTGAAATGAATGCATTGTCTTGCACTAATAATTGGTTTCTTGGTTTTATGTTACTCTATCGTGTTCAAGAGACCCGTAGGTCATCAAAGTAACATGAATAGAAAGCAAGAAGACGAGCACGCACGTTTGACATGGAGACCTAAAACTGACTTGCAGACCTAAAGTTACAACAACCTACGTGAAAACCAAAAGCCAACATGTGACTAGAAATAACTTTATCGTGCAGATAAGGTTGATTTTAAGACGTCGACACATCACATAACACTGGCGATAGGTAAGAAACAAAATAGCTAAATATTTCGAAACAATGTGAATGCTGCAAAGTTCCATTAAATACAAATGAAGTGCTATTGTCTCGCGATCCGTCATTTTATTGTACGACTACATTGACGACCTCCTTTGGCATTAACTCAGTTTCTACGACTGTTCAAATGGACTTCTGAAACTTCCACACAGATTAAAACTGTACTCCGGACGTGGATTCGAAGTTGGGATCTTTGCCTTTCGCGGGCAAGTGTTCACCGACTGAGCAATCTCAGTACAACTCACGACCAACTCTCACGGATTTACTTTTACCAGTATCTCTTACCTTCCAAACTCACTTTGACTGAACGCTATTTCTCAGACACTGTCTCTGAAAGTCATTCAGTGCGGGAAAAAAATTGTCAACATCGCTATCAATTTAGCAGCATGTAATTTCAACGGTAGACTAACAGACATTGCGGAATAATGGACGTACTCAAATCTGAGATCCGACCAGCCTGTTACAATTTGTACGAGAAAGAGGACGAAAATGTATCGAGTGACCGGAGCAGCATATGACAGAAGCTGCCAAAGCGGCGCGTAGGACCACCATGGTCGTGAAGAAGATGGGCGAGGACCTCCTTTGGGATCTGGAAGGATAACTCTATAGTCCAGGGATCGCTGACTGTCAACTCAGCTACCAAAAATCTAGGCCAAAAGTTTAAATGCGTTTTTCTTGAGAACAGATTTTTCAAATTAGGGGGAAGCGTAGCTTCGGAACGGTGTATACAATTTTGATCGGTATTTGATGCTGGCATTTTAAATTGAATTCTCTATCAGCGTACGTAGCCGTTTTGTGATGTCTTCGTAAGTCTGTTTTCGGTGCAAACTTTTGTCTCGATTTTGTGGATGAATAAACTGAGATTTGTTTCAACACGCCACAGTTTTGTTAGAATTTCATATTTTTCAATAATCCTATGTGTGCTCAAGCAAAATATATTGAAAATGGCCCACAAAAATTATTTTGTTACGAGTCGAAAGAGGGGGGGGCATCGGGAATTCCAGCCAAAGACCAATATCCCGGCTGCAAGGGGATCTTCCACCTTGTGGTGTCGTCACTGCGAGCATCGGATGTGGACACAAAAATGGTCTTTTTAATTAGGCACAAAAGTACAAGGAATAAAAATATATCCTCAGATTTGGCATTACCTTTTATTTTACTTGAAAAAGAGTAAGAAAGTCAGCTATTTTTGACGCGTTCAAAGAACGCTACGCTATTAGCCAACCAGGTTTCATCTGTGATGGAGGTAATCGATAAAAATAAAAAAGTGAATGTAACACTTACTGCTTGTTATTGTTATCATAATGCACATTGAGCTTCGAAAATTGAAAATCGGAACACTGATGTCAGTCACAGAACCTCAAACCACTATCAGTAAGGCGTCAGCAAAAATTAAATAGTGCCGAAGACATGTAGCTTAGACCAGCAACGATAGGAAAACTGCAACTTGGCTTTGAGAGTTATCATTCACCTTGTGTATCAAAAGCAGGTCGGGTGTGTGTATGCGGACGACCAAAATATGGGATGGCAATGTAATGATGAGGTCGAAATACAGCAAGAATTGTGTGGAGACATAGTTGCCCATGGATCTTCAGTTATGGCACTCACGTAATGGCATCCACAGACACAATACGTCGGTATTTAACTTCAGTCGGTAGCCCATTACTACATCCCATGTAGTCAGACGCCCAAGGAGCAAACAAAATCTAACCAAAATAATATTACTTCTGTTAAAGTCTACGTGTCTAATTGTATCATACGCTGCGTAAGGTGCTTCTCTGGATCAGTGTGGTCTTACAACAGGCCTCACACTACTAACATGCGGTCATAGTTAAACACCATCCATGGCCTGTCCGTCACAGAATGTATCATCACCGATGACCAACAGTTTCTTTTTAGAGCATAGTGCCCACTGCACTTATTTACAACCGTCTTTAAGCAAACAGAATACAAGATACAAAGGAATTGACGACATTAGCTACCAAGGGGCATTGGTTTATGTCAACGGGACAAGTTGAAAATTTGTAGCAGACTGGGATTCCAGCCCGCTCTCAGTCGCCACAGTCACACGGAATACCCCAACATGCCTCCCGTCACACCTAAATTCTCAGCTTATCTACATACTAACGATGTAGTGCCACAGTCCATCAGCTACATTACTCAAAGCATCTCGGCAATTCCCACAAGTGTTCGAGCTTGTTTGCATCTACACTGAATGTATCATTAGCCATATTCGCCTGAATTATGTATGTGGCTTCTTTTCTTATGGCCATCTCTTAAGTAACAGACACCATTTTGATCAAATCATTGCCCACCGGCAGCTAATGTTGTTAATTCTTTTGTGTCTTGATTCGTAGATGCTGAAGGATCAAAATGATGACCGTCATTTTGGAAATGACAGAAAGAGTAGACGCCACATGTACAATTAATGCGAAGATGGCCTATGATACCTTCAGTGCAGATGCACACCAAGCTCTAACTCTTATGGGAATTGATGGGATCCTGTGAGTCTGAAAGAACAGACACCTCATGTAGAAACAGAATACTCCACTGACTCACGAATTACACAAAATTTCTCTTAATAATGTGTCGGGCGAATGAATTCGAAATGTAGTCGGTGGACTAAAATGAAAGACCAAAATACGTCCAACACGCTAAGTACTTTGTTCGTACTGGTTTTAGTCAGATACTCATGAAACTGCCTTAAGCAAAATGAAAACGATTTCAGCTCATTCCATTCCAAATGGAGCGCTAATAGTCACTTCAGGATGGACGACGGACACATTAGGAAATTAGACGAGATTAACAAAAGAGTGACAGGGCAAAAATACAATTAAGAAAAGAGGAAAAGAATAAGGAAAGGTACGATGAGCAAGGAAACATTAATGGACAGAGGTAACTGCAAGGAATGAAAATAATCGCAGAAGTTTTGACAAAGTAAGTAAATTGGCTCACTAACCCAAGAGGATGCTGTAGGTGATAATGAACTGGATGAAAGAATTGGCGATGCTGGTGAGAACGAGCCCCGCCACTACAAGGCAGCCTCCGCTGAAAGCCACTTGGCGTATACTGAATGTCTTCAGCAGTGGCCCTGTGACAATGCCTGGAAAAGATGTACATAGTTGCATTTAGGAATTTATACGTAAGAAGCATACATTATTTGTCGTTAAGCGCTCACAGGCATCAATTATGATGGAACCGTCAAGAATTGTAATTAATTTTCAAAGTAGTTTTGCTGACAATGTTTGTTTCATTTATTTTCTGGGCTCAAACACAGAGATGCACAGGAGCGTCTTTATCATCATGGCATTAGACGGGATCAGCGGCCGGAGCGCGGACACAGGGTCGGGCCGTCTGTTTGCACTACAGGAAGCTATGACGTCAAGCACCTTTACCGTCAACCGAATACAACCTTGCTGTTACTTGGAGTTCGTGTGGGCTTGTATCCCGACTTTTGCAGTCGACATTCGTGATTTATGGTTTTGGTTTCGTTACGTCTCTCAAATTATTCCTTTTGTTTACTGGTCATCGACAAAAGCGGAATACTCGTGCGCGCTTGCCGTATAACTGCAATCGCCATTTGTTTTCTTTAATAATTGTTTTACTTTGCCTGATCAGCTTATGACCTCAGTCCTCAGTCACTTTTAGTCAAGAGCTATACAAGTCTAAAACTATTCTATTTTTTATTTCATCCATTATAAATCGTTGGTGAAAGTCGGCGCCTTTAAAAATAATTTTTTTTCGTATAAAATAATTTTTAATTCTGCTGTTACCGATTTTCTTTTACTTAATTCTACTACTTCGCGTTTCGGGAGGTTTCCCATTCTCAAATGAATGTTTTCATGTATTATAGTATTTATGAAGGAATTGTTGATTTGCATTGTTATTCCGTTACCTTTACTGTAACGTATAAACATGCTCAGTTTTGTAATTAATGGTGCAATAGTTAGTGGCAAAGTTGCGACTTTCATTTTTCTTCTAATCTTCTCATGCAGAAACTCACACATGTTAGAAATAACTCACTCAATTTACAGAGCAGAGTGTGCACTACGAAACATAAAAGCAGAATAAAAAATAGGCACAAAGACGTTGTCTTGTTCATTTTTAGGCCTCCATTTTTGTACAGACGCAATTTTACAAGTAATATAGGTTATAAACTGATTTTTCGGTTGTAGTAAAATACTTATCATTTCGTTTTATTTCAAAGCATCTTCAGGGGTCATTGTAACAATCTGGTTTTCTTACAAACCTGTTTCTTAAGATCGTAAACAACTCTCATATTTAGTAATAGTGATGTAAAATCACAGAAAACTAAATAGTTGTAGAGACCGCTGAAGATTCTTCGAAATAAAACGAAATACCTGTGGTCTGAATAAGACTTCTATTACAGTAAAAAAAGAGAGTATATAAACTAATTACTTGCGATCACAAGAATATTTTATTTGTAGTCATCAGATGATGCCACAGATAAATCACAGAGTATGTATATTATTCTTTAGGTCAGACTTTATTTTTGGTATCTGAATTATTATTTTCATTTGTATTCGTTACAGATTACTTACCAAATACACCCTCTGTACTTCAGAATGGTATACAAACTTGTGGACAATCTGTAGCATAATTTATGTTTGACTATGTGTGAAATATCTTTGTGGCATGTACGTTTCGGTTTTTCAACTTGTGCTGTACGCAGGAAACGCTCTCGTCTACTCATAAAGTAGTCACTCTGATTTTCTTTGGTGATGCTTGAGTTTCAAACTTCTTTCACCTTATAGGAAACATATCACGAGAACCCATGGAAAAGTCTTTGCTTCTAGACAACAAAGATACTCCTGCATGTTATCCCATGTCCACAAATCGGATAAAACAAGTCTTTATGTGCACAGAATGCCTTCGGCTGGTATCCACCTATCTCTATGTTCACTCGATCGCCCCATACAATCCTAATCCAAATTTGCCATCACCTCCTACATGACAAAGCGAAAAATCTTGTGCATCGAGCTAATGGACTGTGACATCTGTAACATTATGTGATTGCCTTATCATTTTAAATCATTCACTAATCGAGCAGTCGCGCGGCAACAGCTATTGATAGCTGATAATGTTGTGAGAAAGTAAAAGGTGAACGACCTGTGACTTAACTTGCTTATTGTCGAAGCGCCGTCAGAGATGCAGTGAGTTATTGACTTTGAAAACCGCGGCGCGAAAAACGGACAGAAGAAGAACACTTTTACACTTTTTTTTATGTACGAGATATTCTGGATGAACAGTTACTCATTTTTTCTCTTGTCTCTTGTAACTTGTGTCGGACGCGCATGTCTTGCCGCCGTATTATTATTGTTAAAAATAATATTGTTTTAGTGTAAAGTAAAAGTGCAATGCTGAAAGTGCAATACTGCATAGCAGTAGGTTTATTGTGCGACGTGTATGTGAAAACGTCAAAGGAACTATTTTCATTACGAGAAATGCCAGTCTAAACGGCATCCATGTTAAATCCTTCATTGCAGTGTAAGTTCATCTATTAACTGCCATAAATTCAGAGTTAAATGGAACTGGTGTATGGACTATTTATTTATTATAGAATCTATGTCTCACTCCTTTATGAAGTTATTTAATTTTCTTTATGTTTCTGCCAAATAGAGATCGGAAGTTGCATGCGGCGAAATATTTTCTCCGCGCCATATTCTACTGGTAAATGCATGATAAACTGCGGTCCCTTAGGAAATTCATGCTGAGCTATCATAAATAATTATATTTTGAGTAGGCATTTACTCTCCTCTGCAATGCAACTTCCGACTGATCAGACGATCCAACAAGAAACAGCCGCACACGGTTGGCGTTGGCAAAAATATTTCCACCGCTGATTATAGCTATATGTTACAGCACAAAAGTAAACATATTGTTATAATTAGCGACTACGAACGGGGACATTTATAACTGTATGTTTATGTATACACATTACGTAATTATATCGCTATACATCCCTGCCACCGCAAATAAACTTACACCCTTGCTGACTGTTCCTTGTTAGTGGGTCGCAGCTGACAGTCTTCCACTGCACTACACACCTTTAGTTCTAGAATACCCTATTAGAAACCATCTTCTGTGAACATTTCCTTTAAATTGCATCATTACAAATTTTATGATGTTCGACAGCCTCCAGACATTCTTCACCAACATCTCCGTGATAGCGCATTGATTTTATGTAATCCAAAAATTCACCAGCAAGGGTTAAAAATCGTTCTGAAAGACTTGTATGAAGAAATTCGTTTTAATTAAAGCTGAATTCTGAACAGCATAGATTTGTTAATATACACTCCTGGAAATGGAAAAAAGAACACATTGACACCGGTGTGTCAGACCCACCATACTTGCTACGGACACTGCGAGGGGGCTGTACAAGCAATGATCACACGCACGGCACAGCGGACACACCAGGAACCGCGGTGTTGGCCGTCGAATGGCGCTAGCTGCGCAGCATTTGTGCACCGCCGCCGTCAGTGTCAGCCAGTTTGCCGTGGCATACGGAGCTCCATCGCAGTCTTTAACACTGGTAGCATGCCGCGACAGCGTGGACGTGAACCGTATGTGCAGTTGACGGACTTTGAGCAAGGGCGTATAGTGGGCATGCGGGAGGCCGGGTGGACGTACCGCCGAATTGCTCAACACGTGGGGCGTGAGGTCTCCACAGTACATCGATGTTGTCGCCAGTGGTCGGCGGAAGGTGCACGTGCCCGTCGACCTGGGACCGGACCGCAGCGACGCACGGATGCACGCCAAGACCGTAGGATCCTACGCAGTGTCGTAGGGGACCGCACCGCCACTTCCCAGCAAATTAGGGACACTGTTGCTCCTGGGGTATCGGCGAGGACCATTCGCAACCGTCTCCCTGAAGCTGGGCTATGGTCCCGCACACCGTTAGGCCGTCTTCTGCTCACGCCCCAACATCGTGCAGCGCGCCTCCAGTGGTGTCGCGACAGGCGTGAATGGAGGGACGAATGGAGACGTGTCGTCTTCAGCGATGAGAGTCGCTTCTGCCTTGGTGCCAATGATGGTCGTATGCGTGTTTGGCGCCGTGCAGGTGAGCGCCACAATCAGGACTGCATACGACCGAGGCACACAGGGCCAACACCCGGCATCATGGTGTGGGGAGCGATCTCCTACACTGGCCGTACACCACTGGGTGATCGTCGAGGGGACACTGAATAGTGCACGGTACATCCAAACCGTCATCGAACCCATCGTTCTACCATTCCTAGACCGGCAAGGGAACTTGCTGTTCCAACAGGACAATGCACGTCCGCATGTATCCCGTGCCACCCAACGTGCTCTAGAAGGTGTAAGTCAACTACCCTGGCCAGCAAGATCTCCGGATCTGTCCCCCATTGAGCATGTTTGGGACTGGATGAAGCGTCGTCTGACGCGGTCTTCACGTCCAGCACGAACGCTGGTCCAACTGAGGCGCCAGGTGGAAATGGCATGGCAAGCCATTCCACAGGAGTACATCCAGCATCTCTACGATCGTCTCCATGGGAGAATAGCAGCCTGCATTGCTGCGAAAGGTGGATATACACTGTACTAGTGCCGACATTGTGCATGCTTTGTTGCCTGTGTCTATGTGCCTGTGGTTCTGTCAGTGTGATCATGTGATGTATCTGACCCCAGGAATGTGTCAATAAAGTTTCCCCTTCCTGGGACAATGAATTCACGGTGTTCTTATTTCAATTTCCAGGAGTGTATATCTCATTGCAGCTTCTTGTATTTTGTAACCAAATATCGCTTGTTGTATGTATACTCTGCAGACTCAGTTTCCAAAGTGAAAGAGCTTTCCAAAATAATTTCAATTGGTAAGACTTGCAGCAGAGCTTGAAGCTTGTAAGACACTCACCAGAGAACTCCATGACAGCCATCATAGAGTTCAAGATGACGGCAGCACTGGTCGTGTTCAGGCCCAGGGACAGCAGCTTGTCTCCAAACAGCAGGCTGAATGTGGATACGTGGGACTGGCCCGTCATCTGGCGTGTGACACAGAAAGCAAGGTGGTGCTCACAATGACGATGACCTCATGACGGTGGTGAGACTGGTAAGAGTAGCCAGGCAAGGAATAACAAAATGAAAACTGCACGTGTAACAACTTGACTGGGACACAATGACCACTTGCCGCGGAGTTTACAGTCGCTTGCCTAGTACTCATTTTTTGATTGTATCAGTGCTATGGCATTATGATAATTCAAACATAACTTACGACTTACTTTGCAGCAATATAAGTAAAATAAAAATTAATTACTACTTTCTAATAATTTTATTTATATCCCGGTCCTTCAAATTTTATACCTCACTACCTATTCTGTTTCATAATTATTTAGTTGAAAGTATACAGATATACGGTTACAAACAGTGGTAACTACACGGTTCTCAAAATTACTGCCTTGAATAAACAAGAGTATTAACACACAAAAGAATTGCTAAACGCGTTACGGCCAATTTGCTTTTCGGTTATGGAAGATTAGGCGATGGACTCCATATCCGCCTTCAGCAAGCTACTGTACGGTGAGAGTGACCCACGCAGCCCCCTCCTCTTTCCTGTTGTATTCGTGGATGATGCGTGGCAAAAAAGAAAAAAGTTACGTATAAATCCGGATGGTATTGATTTAAACGGTAATGATCAAGAAGAAGTAACGTATTTCCTGTTTTCGAACATGGTTTGTCTGAATTTTGTAAACTTCTCTGCGATACATAAGACCATTCTTGTAGCACTTCCCGCTTACAATATGCTAACTAGTATGAGAGAAACTCACAGCTCCTTTTCGAATATTTTCTGTCTCTTCCGTGCATACAATTTGGAAAGTGTTACAGAAAGTCGAACAACATTTAAGAATTGACTGAACGATGGTCATGAAAGCGATCTATTTCGTGTTTGAATTATTCTATATTATGATTCTTCCAATAAAAATGGATGCAGTACCGACAAACATTTAAGTGGACGTTCCACCTTAAACTGTTACTAGATACTTGAAGATTATGAATGAGTCCAATAACTAATCAACGATCGCACAGTCAAACGACATACAGATTTTTTTTATCCTATGAAGATTATGACTGAGTCCAATAACTGATCAATGATCGCCTAGTCAAACGAGATACAGATTTTTTTTTACGTATGTGCTTTGTGTAATTGCAGCGAAAACTTTCTGGAAGTCAAGAAGCTTACCAGGATTAGCTCTCCTATCTTGCAGTTCTCGTAAATGTATGTGGCTTCTGAGAACAGGGAATATATGACCACATGATTCTAAAGTATTTTAGATCCAAATTTAAGTATAGCAGTGAGAAAAAATGAGCACTGAATCAAAGAGATGGGAGCTAATGGATGTTGTTGTTGTTGTGGTCTTCAGTCTAGAGACTGGTTTGATGCAGCTTTCCATGCTACTCTATCCCGTGCAAACTTCTTCATCTCCGAGTAACTACTACAACGTACACACTTCTCAATCTGTTTAGTGTATTCATTTCTTGGTCTCCCTCTACGATTTTTACCCTCCACGCCTCCCTCCAATACTAAATTGGTGATCCCTTGATGCCTCAGAACATGTCCTACCTACTGGTCACTTCTTCTAGTCAAATTGTCCGACAAATTCCTTTTCTTCCCAATTCTATTCAGTACCTCTTCATTAGTTACGTGATCTACCCATCTAATCTTCAGTATGATACTGTAGCATCACATTTCGAAAGCTTCCACTCTCTTCTTCTCTAAACTACGAGGGTTGGAACTTTAGTAGTGGCAAGAATTTCTTTACAGCTCGTACAAAACAGATACTTGTTTCAAAGTTCTAGTGACCTCCAAAGTAGTCACCAGCATTGTGTATAACATGTTGCCAGCAATGTGGAAGTCGTAGGATACTCTTAGCAGTGTCAATTGTGCTGACAGTTCGATCGGCGATGTCTACTGCCCGATGAATTTGGGGCAGTTCTGAAGCGAATTCAGTGAAGTGTTTCCTTCAGTTTACAAATCAACTTGAACTCACGAGGGCTTAAGTCAGGGGAGTGCAGTAGGTGGTATAACACTTAGCAGCCCCATCAGTCAAAGAAATCAGTAACAGCTTGCACTGTACGTGTTTGAGGATTGTCCTGCAAAATGATGGTGAGGTGCTGCACAAAGTATCATCACTTCTGTCTCTAAGCTGGGCGTAGTTTGGGGTACAAAAAATGACCATCATAGAGACAGAAGTGATAAAACTTTCTGCACTACCTGACCATCATTCTGCAGGACGATTCTCAAGCACGTACAGTGCAAGCTATTACTGATTTGTGTGACTGATTGGGCTGCTAATTGCTATATCACCTACCGCACTCCCGAGACTTAAGCCCTCGTGAGTTCAACTAAATTTCTAAACTGAAGGAACCACTTAACGGCATTCGCTTCAGAACTGCTACAAATTCGCCGGGCAATAGACCGCGCCGTTCGAACTGTAAACACAAGAGTATTCTACGACTTCCACATAGCTGGCAACAGGTTATACACAATGCTGGTGACTACTTTGAAGGTCAATAAAACTTTGAAACACTTATCTGTTTTGCAGGAGCTTTAAACAAGTAGTTGCCGCTGTTACAGTTCCAACCCTCGTATTTATCGTCATTGTTTCACTTCCATACATGGCTACACTCCATATAAATACTTTCAGAAACTTCCTGACACTTAAATCTATACTCAGTGTTAACTGATTTCCCTTCTTCAGAAACGCTTTCCTTGACATTGTCAGTGTACATTTCATATCCTATCTACTTCGACCACCATCAGTTATTTTGCTTCTCAAATAACAAAACTCATCTAACACTTTAAGTGTCTCATTTTCTAACCTAAGTCCCTCAGCTTCACCAGATTTAATTCGAATACATTTCATTATCCTCTTTTTGCTTTTGTTGATGTTCATCTTATATCCTCCTTTTAAGGCACTGTCCTTCCCATTAAACTGTTCTTCCAAGTCCTTTAGTGTCTCTACCAGAATTACAATGATATCGGGAAATCTCAAAGTTTTTATTTCTTCTCCCTGGATTAGAATTCGTAATCCAAATTTTTCTTTTGTTTCCTTTACTGCTTGCTCAATATACAGATTGCATAACGCTGGGGATAGGCTACAACCCTTTCTCGCTCTCTTCCGAATCACTTTTTTCCTTTCATACCCCTCGGTTCTTATAACTGTCGTCTGTTATCTGTACAAATAGCCAAATGCCTTTCGCTCCCTGTATTGGATACCTGTCACCTTCAGAATTTGAAAGACAGTATTCCAGCCAACATTGTCAAAAGCTTTCTCTAAGTTTACAAATGCTAGAAACGCAGATTTGCCTTTCGCTAGTCTTTATTGCAGGTACCCGTGGTCTAGGGGTAGCGTCTTCGTTTCATAATCAAAACGTCTTCGGTCCCGGGTTCGATCTCCGCTACTGCCTAAATTTTGATAAATAATCAGCACTGGCGGCCGAAGACTTGCGGCATCAGAAGTCAGCTTCATTCTGCCAACGGCCTTGTCAAAGAGGGCGGAGGAGCGGATAGAGGTTCAGGGCACTCTCTTGTCCTAGCGGTGGGAAATTGCCCCTAAAGGCGGAAGAATCAGCAATGATCAACGACATGAGGATGCAGAAGGCAATGGAAACCACTGCATTAAAGACACGTAACGTGCATCCACAGGACATGTGGCCTGTAACTGAAGTGTCATGATGATCTCTCCATTGGCAGAAGATTCCGGAATAGTCCCTGATTCGGATCTCCGGGAGGGGACTGCCAAGGGGAAGGTTACCATGAGAAAAACATTGAATAATCAACGAAAGGATAACGTTCTACGAGTCGGGGCGTGGAATGTCAGAAGCTTGAACATGATAGGGAAACTAGAAAATCTGAAAACGGAAATGCAAAGGCTCAATCTAGATATAGTATGGGTCAGTGAAGTGAAGTAGAAGGAAGACAAGGATTTCTGGTCAGATGAGTATCGGGTAATATCAACAGCAGCAGAAAATGATATAAGAGATGTAGGATTCGTTATGAATAGGAAGGTAGGGCAGAGGGTGTGTTACTGCGAATAGTTCAGTGACCGGGTTGTTCTAATCAGAATCGACAGCAGACCAACACCGACAACGATAGTTCAGGTATACATGCCGACGTCGCAAGCTGAAGATGAACAGATAGAGAAAGTGTATGAGGATATTGAAAGGGTAATGCAGTATGTAAAGGGGGACGAAAACCTAATAGTCATGGGCGACTGGATTGCAGTTGTAGGGGAAGGAATAGAAGAAAAGGTTACAAGAGAATATGGGCTTGGGACAAAGAATGAAAGAGGAGAAAGACTAATTGAGTTCTGTAACAAGTTTCAGCTAGTAATAGCGAATATCCTGTTCAAGAATCACAAGAGGAGGAGGTATACTTGGAAAAGGCCGGGAGATTTCAATTAGATTACATCATGGTCAGACAGAGATTCCGAAATCAGATACTGGATTGTAAGGTGTACCCAGGAGCAGATATAGACTCAGATCACAATATAGTAGTGATGAAGAGTAGGCTGAAGTTCAAGACATTAGTCAGGAAGAATCAATACGCAAAGAAGTGGGATGCGGAAGTACTAAGGAATGACGAGATACGTTTGAAGTTCTCTAACGCTATAGATATAGCAATAAGGAATAGCGCAGTAGGCAGTACAGTTGAAGAGGAATGGACATCTCTAAAAAGGGCCATCACAAAAGTTGGGAAGGAAAACATAGGTACAAAGAAGGTAGCTGCGAAGAAACGATAGGTAACAGAAGAACTACTTCAGTTGATTGATGAAAGGAGGAAGTACAAACATGTTCCGGGAAAATCAGGAATACAGAAATACAAGTCGCTGAGGAATGAAATAAATAGGAAGTGCAGGGAAGCTAAGACGAAATAGCTGCAGGAAAAATGTGAAGACATCGAAAAAGATATGATTGTCGGAAGGACAGACTCAGCATACAGGAAAGTCAAAACAACCTTTGGTGACATTAAAAGCAACGGTGGTAAGATTAAGAGTGCAACGGGAATTCCACTGTTAAATGCAGAGGAGAGAGCAGATAGGTGGAAAGAATACATTGAAAGCCTCTATGAGGGCGAAGATTGATGTGATAGAAGAAGAAACAGGAGTCGATTTAGAAGAGATAGGGGATCCAGTATTAGAATCGGAATTTAAAAGATCTTTGGAGGACTTACGGTCAAATAAGGCAGAAGGGATAGATAACATTCCATCAGAATTTCTAAAATCATTGAGGGAAGTGGCAACAAAACGAATATTCACGTTGGTGTGTAGAATATATGAGTCTGGCGAAATACCATCTGACTTTCGGAAAAGCATCATCCACACAATTCCGAAGATGGGAAGAGCTGACAAGTGCGAGAATTATCGCACAATCAGCTTAACAGCTCATGCATCGAAGCTGCTTACAAGAATAATATACAGAAGAATGGAAAAGAAAATTGAGAATGCGCTAGGTGACGATCAGTTTGGCTTTAGGAAAAGTAAAGGGACGAGAGAGGCAATTCTGACGTTACGGCTAATAATGGAAGCAAGGCTTAAGAAAAATCAAGACACTTTCATAGGATTTGTCGACCTGGAAAAAGCGTTAGACAATATAAAATGGTGCAAGCTGTTCGAGATTCTGAATAAAGTAGGGGTAAGCTATAGAGAGAGCCGGGTCATATACAATTTGTACAACAACCAAGAGGGAATAATAAGAGTGGACGATCAAGAACGAAGTGCTCGTATTAAGAAGGGTGTAAGACAAGGCTGTAGCCTTTCGCCCCTACTCTTCAATCTGTACATCGAGGAAGCAATGACGGAAATAAAAGAAAGGTTCGGGAGTGGAATTAAAATACAAGGTGAAAGGATATCAATGATACGATTCGCTGATGACATTGCTATCCTGAGTGAAAGTGAAGAAGAATTAAATGATCTGCTGAACGGAATGAACCGTCTAATGAGTACACAGTATGGTTTGAGAGTAAATCGGAGAAAGACGAAGGTAACGAGATGTAGTAGAAATGAGAACAGCGAGAAACTTAACATCGGAATTGATGGTCACGAAGTCAATGAAATTAAGGAATTCTGCTACCTAGGCAGTAAAATAACCAATGACGGACAGAGCAAGGAGGACATCAAAAGCAGACTCGCTATGGCAAAACAGGCATTTCTGGCCAAGAGAAGTCTACTAATATCAAATACCGGCCTTAATTTGAGGAAGAAATTTCTGAGGATGTACGTCTGGAGTACAGCATTGTATGGTAGTGAAACCTGGACTGTGGGAAAACCGGAACAGAAGAGAATTGAAGCATTTGAGATGTGGTGCTATAGACGAATGTTGAAAATTAGGTGGACTGATAAGGTAAGGAATGAGGAGGTTCTGCGCAGAATCGGAGAGGAAAGGAATATGTGGAAAACACTGATAATGAGAAGGGACAGCATGATAAGACATCTGCTAAGACATGAGGGAGTGACTTCCATGGTACTAGAGGGAGCTGTAGAGGGCAAAAACTGTAGAGGAAGACAGAGATTGGAATACGTCAAGCAAATAATTGAGGACGTAGGTTGCAAGTGCTACTCTGAGATGAAGAGGTTAGCACAGGAAAGGAATTCGTGGCGGGCCGCATCAAACCAGTCAGTAGACTGATGACCAAAAAAAATAAAAAGTCTTTCTTCTTGGGTGAGTCGTAACGTAGTATTGCCTCAAGTGTTACATTTCTACGAATTATAAACTGATATTCCCCAAGGTCGGCTTCTACCAATTTTTCCATTCGTCTGTAAAGAATTCGTGTTAGTATTTTGCAGCCGTGACTTATTAAACTGATAATTCGGTAATTCTGACACCTTTTAACACCAGCTTAATTGGATATCGGAATTACTACATTCTTCTTGAAGTCTGAGAGTATTTCGGTCTCACACATCTTGCTCACCAGATGGTAGAGTTTTGTCCTGGCTGGCTCTCCCCAGGCTAACAGAAGTTCTAATGGAACGTTGTCTGCTCCCAGGGCCTTGTTTCGACTTAGGTCTTTCAGAGCTCTATCAAATACTTCACGCAGTATCATATCTCGCATTTCATCTTCATCTACGACCTCATTCATTTCCATAATATTGCCCTCAAGTACATCGCCCTTGTATCGCCCTCTACGTACTCCTTCCACCATTCTGCTTTCCCTTCTTTGCTTAGAATTGGTTTTCCATGTGAGATCTTGATATTCGTACAGGTGGTTCTCTTGTGTCCAAAGGTCTCTCTAATTTTTCTGTGGGCAGTATCTATCTCATCCCTAGTGATATATGCTTCTACATCCCGACATTTGTCCTCAAGCCATCCCTGCTTAGCCATTTTGCACTTCCTGTCGATCTCATTTTTGAAACGATTCTATTTCTTTTTGACTGCTTCATTTACTGCATTTTTATATTTTCTCCTTTCATCAATTAAATTCAGTATCTCTTCTGTTACCCAAGCATTTCTCCTAGCCTTCGTATTTTTACCTATTGATCCTCTGCTGCCTTCACTATTTCATCTCTCAAAGCTACCCATTCTTCCCCCGTTCTTGTCAATCGTTCCCTAATGCTCCATCTGAACTCTCTACAATCTATAGTTCTTTCAGTTTATTCAGGTCCAATATCCTTAAATTCCCACCTTTTTGCAGTTTATTCACTTTTAATCTACAGTTCATTACCAATAAATTGTGGTGACAGTCCACATCTGCCCCCGGAAATGTCTTACAACTTAAAAACTGGTTCCTAAATCTCTCTCTTACCATTATATAATCTATCTGAAACCTTCCAGTGTATCCAGGCCTCTTCCACGTATACAACCTTCTTTCATGATTCTGAAACCAAGCGTCAGCTACGAATAAGTTATGCTTTGGGTAAATTCTACCAGGCGGCTTCTTCTTTCATTCCTTACCTCAATTCCTTATTCACCTACTACTTGTCCTTCTCTTCCTTTTCCTACTATCGAATTACTGTCCCGACGACTTTTAAATTTTTGTCTCCTTTCATTATCTGAATAATTTGTTTCATCGCATCATACATTTCTTCAATATCTTCATCATCTGCCGAGCTATTTGGCATATAAACTTTTACTACTGTGGTAGGTGTGGGCTTCGTGTCTGTCTGGGCTACACTGAAGCGTTCACTGTGCTTTTCTTAGTAGGTTACCTGGGCTCCTATTTTTTGTTCATTATTAAACCTACTCCTCCATTACCCCTATTTGATTTCGTATTTATAACTCTGTATTCACCTGACCGGAAGTCTTGTTCCTCCTGCCACCTAATTCCCACTATATCTAACTTTAACCTATCCATTTCCCTTTTTAAATTCTCTAACCTACCTGCCCAATTAAGGGATCTGAAATTCCACGATCCGATCCGTAGAAGGCTAGTTTTCTTTCTCCTGATCACGAAGCCCTACTGAGTGGTCCCCGCCTGGAGATCCAAGTGGGGGATTATTTTACCTCTGGAACAATGTTCCCAAGAGAACGCCATCATCATTTAACCATTCAGTGAAATTGCACGGTCTCGGGAAATATTATGGTTGTAGTTTCCCCTTGCTTTCAGCCATTCGCAGTACCAGCACAGCAAGGCCGTTTTAGTTTATGGTACAAGGCGGGATCAGTCAATCATCCTGGCTGTTGCCCCTGCAACTACTGAAAGGCTGCTGCTCCTCTTCAGGAACCATACGTTTGTCTGGGCTCTCAACAGATACCCCTCCGTTGTGGTTGCACCTACGATACTGCTATCTGTATCGCTGAGGCACGCAAGCCCTCCCACCCACGGCAAGGTCCATGGTTCAAGGGGAGAAGATATGGATATATGTGAACAATTTTGCAGATCAACTTTCAAAGCGAAAGTGTGAGGTGTTTGGCTGACAGGCGACAGAAAATACTGGAAAGGAGAATGTAAAACATGAAGAACACACAGCAAGAAACAAACTTAACGGGGCCTAAGATCATTCATTGCACCAGACAACCCACAATTACAACGAAGTGATACTGCTAGAAGAAACACGGGGACAGTGTGGCACTGCAGTGAAGTCGAATACCAAACGTGAACATGGGGCAGTAACAGTGGACGGAATGTAGGCTTCTCTCATAGGGTTGTTACAGAAACGGATTACGAAGATGGTACCAACTCCAGATGAACACCTACTTCCGGGAACAGTAAGACTGTGGATCCATCATCCTATAACTCTGGTCTACAATGTTAATAGAAGTTTATTACCTTGACAAATCCGCCCCCGGTAGCTGAATGGTCAACGCGACAGAATGTCAATTCTACGGGCCCGGGTTCGATTCCCGGCTGGGTCGGAGATTTTCTCCGCTCGGGGACTGGGTGTTGTGTTGTCCTGATCATCATCATTTCATCCCCATTGACGCGCTAGTCGCCGACGTGGCCTCAGCTCGAAAGACTTGCTTGCGGCAAACGGTCTACCCGACGGGAGGCACTAGTCACACGATAAATAAAGTAAATAAATAAACAAAAATCTGGACAAATGTTGAATATGTATATAAATAGTCTCGAACAGTTGTATAGCTGAGGATGCTCTGGCAACAGCGTGCGTAGTTGCCAGATTGTCGTTCTTGTTGCATTCTTCTGATTTCGTCAGTGACATCAGCAACATGTTTTCGGAGTCGGGTTTCCATCATACGGCTTTCTAAGTTAATCCTACTTAAAATGCACTTCACAAAGCCCTCATGATCAAAATATAAAAACATTAAAAATTAGATTTTGTCCATACTGGATGAGAGGACGTGGTTGTCGATGTCAATGTTAAAAAATTTATCGGTTCAGCCACTTGTTTATAGTATAAAACACTAAGATTGACGCGTTTCGGAAGTCAAGCTTCTATCATCAGAACAATAAAAAGTAAAAGAACCTGTTAAAGCTCGCTAAGATGGAACATGCACCAGGCACAATAAAATTGATAATAAAATTAAAACATCGTGGCTATTTCCCTTGTTGCAGCCGTGTCTTCCAAGGTGCATCTCCACATAGTCGTCAAAATATAAAAAACTCTAAAATGGTGTCGCCTATGGTGTTCAACAACTTGTTTATAGTGTAAAACACTAAGATTGACGCGTTTCGGAAGTGAAGACCATAGGCGACACCATTTTACAGTTTTTTATATTTTGACGACTATGTGGAGATCCACCTTGGAAGAAACGGCTGCAACAAGGGAAGTAGCCACAATGTTTTAATTTTATTATCAATTTTATTGTGCCTGGTGCATGTTCCATTTTAGCGAGTTTTAACAGGTTCTTTTACTTTTTATTATTCTGATGATGGAAGCTTGACTTTCAAAACGCATTAATTTTACTGTTTTACACTATAAACAAGTGGTTGAGCCGATATATTTCTTAACATTAATAAAAATAAGGTTCCACTAGATTGTCTTAATCCTCTTTCGCATGTTGCCCCACGTCCTCCAAAGCGCTGCTTCCATAACGCGGTACACACCGGTCTCATTAGCTAACTGTCCGTGTACCACTAGTTCGTAAACATACGTACTTGTGAAATTGAGTGGAATTTGAGAAGCTGGCGCGAACAAAGTTTTTTCTGCATCCGGGAAATTAGACTGAAGTAACTTTCAGATATGATATATCAAGTGCAAATATCTTCCGTTCTAAGAAATTTCTGGACATTATTGACGAAAGTAAACTAAGGCCAGCTAACTGCATAAATCCACAGCTTATGGGATGACCTTAAGGCATAAGCAATGCTTTTTATTTCTTCCGATATGAAATCTGACCAGGTGACAACTGTTGTGTCGCATGTTAGTGCAACTGGTATATGGAATCAGCATAAGGTATTTCACGAAAGGCGATATGCAGTAAGTACAATTACATTGAAACAATAGTTGTTTATTTATAAAATGTTGCGCTATGACACTCTTGCCGAGTATACCAGCAAACCTGAAGGATTAGCACAGTGTTTTGCAGACGATGATGAGCTAGTGGAGGTACATATAATGCAGAATTTTTCAGTGGAATTCCGGCGGAATGTATTTCGATTGTTACGGCTTGCGACTAGTATGTCGAAAGCAGATCAACGTGGAGAGTTTAACGGCATGGTGACTGGAGGAAGGGCATCGCTTGTCGTAGACTGAAGAAACGGCAAGAGAATTCGCTGCCGGAAATGGTAAAAAGTCAGTATTCACAAAGTAATTTATTCAAATGTTCTGCGAACAGGGGAATACTGTTTGCTATTACTGTCAGAAAAAGGTCATTATAAGACTAAGAGCGGCGAAAGACTATTTAAATTCTCACGACAGAAACACGAAAATAAACATAAAGCTGCAAATGGAAAAATTTCAAACACTTTTGCTACTAACTTTAATCATGTTTACCCTGCTGATAGTGCTGCATCAAAACGAATGACCTCATACAACGAACGTATTTTAGTCTTTAAATCATTATTGACTGTAACTACACTAACGTTAAACATTACTAACATACCTTGATGACAATTCTGTCACAGAGAACTGAAACTCTAATCATTTATATACCTGCCGATGGTATGTACGTGTACTAAGCTAATGGCATCCGACCATATCTTCTTCGTGAGTTTTTTTGTGAGATGTACTCGTTTCTTGGAAACGTATTCTCCTCGCCTCTTCTCAATACATGCGTGTATCTTGGTCTATATGGTTTTCAGCGTTTCTGTAAGTTGCTTGGGGATTCATCTTCTGTCAGCGATACCTAACAGGTTGTTCCGTAGTTTTCTGTCAAACCATTTGACGTCTTTCGCTGATACAATGTACGAGGCTGATAAACTTAAAAGAAGCGCCGGAAATCGTACAAATACAATGGAAAACGAACGTAAGTGGCTCAAAATGACACAATTAAGAATATTGGAACACATGAATGTTCCACTACACCACAACAGCACGGAATGAGGAAACAGATTTTGGCCCATATCCCTGTGGACTGCCTAACGGAATGATAAAGGCTGGGTCCCTATATCAGTGGACTGTCTAACGGAATGCTAGAGGCAGCATCGTAACAAGTTCTCCAAAAACAGTTACCTGATTATAATGGTTAACACATCCATGCTAATGTCTTGTTCCTGAATTCACCCATAGTTGAATACATCACCCAGCGATGTACACAGAACTTTCAGTGTGGTATGTGTGGGATATTTGTGTATGTGTGTATATATGTATGTATGTATGTGTGTGTGTGTGTGTGTGTGTGTGTGTGTGTGTGTGTGTGTGTGTGTGTGTGTGTGTGTGTGTGCATAACTTGGTATTATTTTGCTATCAGTGGACATAGAGATCTCTTACACAGTACTTTTAGCACTCCCCGTCATGCAGTCGTAAGTAAATCTCGTTACCTTAAAAGATCTTCGACAGATGCGGCACACTGTCTTTCAACTTACGTTGCCGATCGCGGCCGCTAACACTATTATCCAGCCCCACCCTCCGTCGGGTGGGACTAGTTCGTAGTCCACAGTCCCTGCTCCCTTCATCACTGCATCTGAAAAATAGAACATAAATAATTACGTGAATTTAAATGTTTCCCTGAGACATTTAAGTCTCTTTTTATTGTCTACGATAATGATCGAAACAGACTAAATGAATCAAAATTTGTGCTGCGGCCGGGACTCGAACCCAGGTCTTCCTGCTTGCTAAGCAGAAATGCTAAACATAACACCACCATCCGTGCACCACTTGTTCTTAAACACACGTAATAGTGAAAAATGAGTGAAATTTTAGGAGCTGACACGAACTCAGTCGTTTTTGCATCCTGAAATTCGGTTGAAGTAACTTTCAGTTATGATATATCAAGTGGAAATTTGAAGTTTGTGTTGGGGTGCGCTCTCAGCTTCAGTAATTCGTGCAGGAACGTTCACGATCGTTCTGCGGTGGTGTAATGGTTAGCATTTTTGCCTAACAAGCAAAAAGACCCAGGTTCGAGTCCATGCTGCAGCACAAATTTTAATTCTTTTCGTCTCCTTCGATCATTAATAACGTGAAAATTCCATCTACTTATTACCAAGTTTGATGAACTTCCTAAAGAAGGCCACATGTACTTTAGCTCCAAGTCTGTGTTTTTGAAATATTTGTTGTATTTATCTTTATTTATAACCCGCTAATCATTACGAAATGTGCTCGGGTAGCCGAAGTGGTTAAGGCGTGCACTAGCGACAAGCTTGAAATTTGGATTCGAGTCCCCGTCCGACACAAATTTTCGTTTGTTCTACAGCTGATGCGAAACCATAAACGTAGTTTTCGACTTTATCGTTTATATTACTTATACTCTGGAACCAACTGGACATAAGAACTATAAGAGCTGTCTAACTGTATGTTCTCTTGATGTCTCTTCTCTTAGTTGTGTACGGAAGTGTTGCCGACCTCACGACGGAAATGATGGAAACCAACTGACTGTTCGCAATTGTACTGTATCTCTCTCTCTATTTGGGATAGTAGCTAGTTAGGTAAGGGGCTGTAGAAAGTTGGATGAGGGTCTAATAGCTGCCAGAGAATGGGCAACACGCACTAGGTGTTCCGATGATCAGATTTTTTATTTAAAGATTTTTTGGAAAGCGTCATGGAAGAGTATGGGGAAAGGCGTTGAGCGGTGTTATTACGATGTTCACTAGTTGGACTGTTCTTATTTCTTTTTCTGATAAAATCAGTTCTGTAGTGGTTTATTGTGTACGCTTAGTCATTCAAAAGGGTCTTCTTTTCTGCTTTGGTTTTTCGTATACGATAATTTTCCTGCAGATTGAAATGTGTTTTTTCTTGTGTTTGTTGTGATGATTTCACGCCATCTTCTCTAGAAGTAGGCTTGTGACTATGTTCTCTGAGTTGCCGTGAAAATGTGGAGCGGTCAGTCATATACTAGTAGGCTCACTTGTGTTCTTTGTATCTGGTATAGAATGTATCAGTTTCTCCAACATAACTGCCATCACAAGCGTTATATTTTAATTGATATATGTTTTAACTACCTTCTGTTATAAGTTTAGGTCCTTTGTTGGTTTTGATGTGTGGTTTTGAACAGAACTGTCTGTTGTGTATGCTGCATTTTTCCAGTATCTTTTGAAAATGTTCACGATTTTATTTGTGTATGTGTGTCATTGCGTACCGCTTGTATCTACTTTTGTATTTCCTGAGTACTATGCAAATTCCAACCGGAAAAACGAATAACTGTAAATAATAATAAAGTTTTCTAATCTGCCAATATCGCTTGCAGAATCCGAACTATATTTCCCAGATTAAAAGATACCTTAATGTGAAAGAAGAAATTCACTTGGTGCAAATAAAATACATTGCAGCATTCATAAAACGAATGTTTATATGCTTGCTGCGGATGATGGCTACACAAAACAACTTATCAAATTTAAGTATTTATCTGTGTAATACAGGGAAGTGACCAAAAGAAATGATTTCAGAGTAGATTTAAAAGTGCTTAGCAGTTGAGGACAACCATTAGAGTGAGCTAAGAACGTAAACAAATAGTTTATTTGGTTCGAAAATTTTGTATAAACCAAAAAGAGCTTCTTAAACTGAATTTTGTAATGAATCTGAAACTAAATGTTTGTAATGAATATCTGTTGTCAGTTTTGAGTTTTGGATGTGAGGCATGGAGTTTTCATACGTAATTCATAAAAAATTATGTATTGGGAGAGTTGCATGTTGATAAACACTAGGAGCGACAGGGAAACAAACAGTTGCTTCGGGGAACACACAGAGATGGACGATGTTATTTTGAATTCAGCAAAAATAACGTGGCTGTGCTTGGGATATGTAACCAAGAAAATTCATGGGGAGAAACACATTGAACTCAACAGTTTTCGTGCAAGATAGGGCCCCACTGCACATCGCTCGTGCAGTTCACCTGATTCTCCGAAACACATTTGGAAACGATCGAATTACCAGCCGAGCTTTTCCAAATGCCTGGCCAGCACGATCAGTTGATCTCACTCGTCTGTGACTTATGGTTGTGAGGCTACCTGAACGACAGGGTTTACCATGGGAACATTCACACATGCGCTGATCTGAAGCGCAGCGTAACAAGAGAGGTAGCCAGCATACCTATGGACGTGCCTCGTTCTGCTGTGCGGAATGTAATCCCGCGCTTTGAGACTCTTCTGCACACTGACGGGCACCATATTGGGATCCTTTTGTAGCAGTAATGGTACTGGAATGTAATGGTATGGCGTACCGTAGCGGCACATGTCCCCATGTCCTTGACATTAATGCTACCAAGTTTGATACTGGTACGGAAGAAGCGTTAAATGGGGAGTTAATAAATACAATTTCTTAAACATTATTTCTGTTTATTATACATTGTAAGTAACGTAAAAACAAAAAATATAAAAGGTAAAGTAGTTTTCACGAACAGATTGGAACTCGGTATCGTCACATTACCAGTCCTCATTCTTTCCACCATTCCAACCACTGAGTGAAAGTCGTACTACCATAAATGGCACATGCCCCGCCCGAGACGCGCCATAAATGTTATTTTATTATATAAGTCTGGCCTCATGGAGTTCCCATTTCCGTAACCTTAATTTCTGGCCATGCCCTTGATACATCATAAATTTGGACAAAGAGGGTGATGACCAATGGGCGCGGTCCCCTTGAGAGCTGTAGGCGACTTAAACGTGAGGTGCTCAGGCAGCGCGTTGAAATAAAATAACTTCAATTTTCTCCATACTATAGTGAAATGTGGCTTTCCTTTCAACTTTAAAAGCAATTACGATATATTAAAAAATGGCTCTGAGCACTATGGGACTCCTGAGGTCATTAGTCCCCTAGAACTTAGAACTAGTTAAACCTAACTAACCTAAGGACATCACACGCATCTATGCCCGAGGCAGGATTCGAACCTGCGACCGTAGCGGTCTCGCGGTTCCAGACTGCAGCGCCTAGAACCGCACGGCCACTTCGGCCGGCTACGATATGTTAGCTACATTTACTATACAGTAACGTATCACCTAAACTGAACCAAACGCAGTGTTGCCAGTGACCACATTTTTCACTGCAAATTCTTCAGATTTAATGCTATAGAGTATTTCAACATTATGTCAGTAACTATGACCCGTAATGAAAAAATAGACCCTCCATCACCAACCTGTGATATGAAACTATAGTACACGAAAGAAATCAGTTTTTCATGACAATTTGTTCCCTCAGATTCGAGTGAGAAATATTACATTGGTGTTCAAAGTTAAAGCAACAAACGCAAATTTTGCAAGATCGCTGTTATTTTGCCACAAAACGTTATAAACGGGGGTCAGTAACTTTGAAAGAATGTAAAAAACGTAGGCAATTACAACATGCAGAGCAACAGACAAAAATGTTTTCGTTCTTTTCCAATTTACCGGATTTACACACATTCGACAACTGGTTAATGCGCTCAGTATGGGGTGTGACCACCTCTGGCAGCAATAAAAGCCTGACAGCTACGGGGCATGCTTTGGATGATGTCATCACTCTTATGTCGAGGCAATAACGCCAATTCTTCGTGCACAGCTGCTCACAAGTGTTGGAGAGTGGTCGGAGGATGCTGCCGCGATGCAACCCGTCTCCTAGTCCATCCCAGACGTGATCTATGGGATTCATATCGGGAGAGCGAGCCAGCCACGCCATGCGTGCAATATCTTCTCTCCCCAAAACATCGTCAGCCACCTGTACTCTATGAGATCGAGCAATGTCGTCCATCACTACGAAGTCTGGGCCCACAGCACCTCCCAACAACCGCACACGAGGTCCGAAGACCTCGTCACGATATCAGACAGTAGTTAAACCCTGTCGATTCGCACGCACAAGCTCACGAAGAGCCGTTCGACCAGTCAGCACAATCCCTGCCCACATCATTACGGATCGTCCTCAATATCGCATTCTTTCCACAATGTTTGGGTCCCGAAATCGTCTTCCACGTTCCTTCTAGATGCGAACCTGCTATGAATCAATCTCCAGACCAAATTGGGCTCATCTGTGAAAAGAAAATTGGCCCACTGTTTGAGTGTCCTGGTGGTATGTTGACAACCCTAGACGTTCCCACACATACAAGAGATCGCCGACAATAAAGGCCACTCTGTCGAAGCCTTTTGTACACAGTTCGCCACGATACAGCACGTCCAGTGGATGTTGCGTGGTCAGATGCCAGTTGCCGTGAAGTAATAAGGCGGCACTGTCATACCCTTACAGCTAAATAACGGTCCTCTCTTTCTGCTGCAACACGTGGTCGGCCCTGCCCTGGTCTTCGGGATACAGTTTGGATCTCTATACACTGTTACCATATCCGAGAAGCAACAGAACGATTCACATTAAGCCATTGGGTCACACCCAATACTGCACCGTCTGTGAATCTTTACACAGCGATTATGGATGTGGCACTACCCGCAAACACTAACCCGTTTGATAAGTGCCCTGACGGCATTATTGGTGTGGTTTTCTCTTGACCGGTACGCGATAGGAAGGACTTCTGTTGACATTTTATATGACTATATCGAGAAGTAGACATGGGATGGGGAAATAGCGGTTTGTTGCTTTAATTTTAGACAGCAGTGTATATACAGCAGTGAAGAAGACTCGCAAACACGAAACGAGATGTTTTTAATTTTTTTAAGTGAAAGGAGAACTTCTAGGCAACGACCTTGCCGCAGTGGATACACCGCTTCCCGTGAGACCACCGAAGTTAAGTTCTGTCGGGCGTGGTCGGCGCTTGGACGGGTGACCATACAGGCCGCCATGCACTGTTGTCATTTTTCGGGGTGCACTCAGCCTCGTCCGCGGCTCGTGGTTGAGCGGTAGCGTTCTCGCTTCCCTTCGCCCTGGTTCCCGGGTTCGATTCCCGGCGGGGTCAGGGATTTTCTCTGCCTCGTGATGACTGGGTGTTGTGTGATGTCCTTAGGTTAGTTAGATATAAGTAATTCTAAGTTCTAGGGGACTGATGACCATATATGTTAGGTCCCATAGTGCTCAGAGCCATTTGAACCACTCAGCCTCGTGATGCCAATTGAGTAGCTACTGGACCGAATAGTAGCGGCTTCGGTCAAGAATACCATCATAACGACAGGGAGAGTGGTGTGCTGACCCCACGCCCCTCCTATCCGCATCCTCCACTGAGGATGACACGGCGGTCGGATGGACCCGGTAGGCCACTCGTGGCCTGAAGACGGAGTGCTAAAGGGAGAACTTCCATCGGAAAACTACCACAGCAGTTGATGTAGCTTTGCTTCGTTTTCACACACAGTATTTTTCAGTTTAATGAGCTTTTATTGTTCACAGCAAGAAAATCGGAAAATCATTTTTTCCTGTATTGCTATCAGCGGCATGTAGGACCTGCTAGTTACTTTCGCGTGTGATGTTTTTTCTTGTTACCGCTCACTATACGTTTCTAACTTTTACATTATATCAGCCAACTATGTACTAGTAGATAAGCCCAGAAGCTAAAATGCACAATTAATGACATAAAGAACAAGTATCCACTGATAACATTGCAGTTTAGTCTAATATAAAAACCAACCAATCAAAACGAGTCCGTTAGCCTTTGGCTCAAAACACAGATGTTTACTCGATTTCAGTAGGGCAGAGTTCGCGCATGCGCACTAAATTTTGGCGCATGTATTCTGTATACTGTCTATTCTGTGTCGTGGTGATGGTGCAGAAAATAGCCGGTTTGTAGACTGACTCAGTCTAGTTGCAAACTATTGAGGCAGACCACATGCTACCGCACACTCAGTTTTATCGCTCAGATGCTATCCAAGGTCATTGACGACTCTTGTAGCAATCAAAAACCAGTAGCAACTTATCTGTACAACTGAGATTACGGACTATGATAATTTCGTAATACCATCCAACTTCAGATAATGGGACTGCAGATGAGATTTATACACAAGTGTTCTCCATCACTTGTCGAATAAACGTTACACCATCACTCTCATTTATTACTCATATTCATTTCTGAAAACATTTCTGTTATATAATATATGCTTGCCGCTTGGATTCCTACCACAGTATCATGTATTCAATGTCACATCTACGATGTCGCAGCTCCAGCAGTAAATGATGACCTAAACCACAAGGTGGCTTTCGATGTGCTGCAGAGAGTATTTCCTTAGCTGCTGTCGTTTCCCCACACTCTTGTCCCCTTCGGGAATGGGACGGAGGCGTTTGAAGTTAGGCGTCGAATCCGCTCGAATTCTGTGATTGTTCTGTCATGTTCATTTCGCATTGCAGGGTTTAAAGAAAGCATTTTGGTGCTTCTCTTATTGGGAGCTACACTCTCAGAATCTTAACAGTCATACACACCATTTTGCTACTGCAACACTTTTAACGTCTGAAACGTGAACTGGAGGACCATTCCGCGGTGCTCTCGCGCTGACGTATCATACTGTCATCATTTGTCTGTTTCTTTTTCTTACCCAATTATTCAGGAGAAAGTGGTTGGGGAATGTGTCCGTACCTTTCATCAATATTAATTATTATGTGTTGGCGACGAGATTTTCCACCCAGTAAGTTTTCTTTCATTTTCACCGTTCGTTTTAGGTACTGCTATTTTGACAACGCTAGTCTACATCACATGTCTCATAACACACTGAAGCGCCAGAGAAACAGGTATAGGCACGTATATTCAAATATAGAGACATGTAAAGAGGCAGAATACGGAGCTGCGGTCGGCAACGCCTATATAAGACAACAAGAATCTGGCGCAGTTGTTAGATCGGTTACTGCTGCTACAACGGCAGGTTATCAAGATTTAAGTGAGTTTCAAGGCGGTGTTACAGTAGGTGGACGAAAGAAGGGATACAGCACCTCCAACGTAGCAACGAAGTGAGGATTTTTCCATACGACCATTTACGAGTATACCGTTAGTATTAGAAATCCGGTAACACATCAGATCTCCACATCATAGCGGGCGGAAAGAGATCCTGCAAGAACGGGACCAACGACGACTGAAGAGAATCTTTCAACGAGACAGCAGTTCAAATGGTTCAAATGGCTCTAAGCACTATGGGACTTAACAGCTGTGGTCATCAGTCCCCTAGAACTTAGAACTACTTAAACCTAACTAACCTAAGGACATTACACACATCCATGCCCGAGGCAGGATTCGAACCTGCGACCGTAGCACTCGCGCGGTTCCGGACTGCGCGCCTAGAACCGCGAGGCCACCGCGACCGGCGAGACAGCAGTGCAACCCTTTCGCAAATTACTTCAGATTTGAATGTTGGGCCAGCAACAAGTGTCAGCGTACGAACCATTCACCGAAACATCATCGATATTAGATTTCGAATCCGAAGGCTCACTCGTGTTCCCTTGACGACCGAACGACAAAAATCTTTACGTCTGGCCTGGGCCCGTCAACACCGACGATGCACTGTTGATGACGGAAACTTGTTGTCTGGTCGGACGAGTGTCGTGTCAAATTGTATCGAGCGGATGGACGAGTACGGGTGTGTAGACAACCTCACGAATCCATGCACGCAGTTGGAGTAATATGGGACCCCTGATATGTCTAGATACGATTCTGACAGCAGACACGTACGTATGCGTCCTGTATGATTAACTGCATCCATTCATGTCCACTGTTCATTTCGACGGACCTGGGTAATTCCATCAGGATAATGCGACAGCCCATACGTCCGAATTGCTACAGAGTGGCTCCAGGAAAACTCTTCTGACTTTAAACACTTCCGCTGGCCACAAAACTCCGCAGACATGAACATTACTGAGTGTATCTGGGATGCCTTGCAACGTGCTTTTCAGACGAAAACTCCACCCCCTCGTATTCTTACGGATTTATGGACAGCCCTGCAGGATTCGTGGTGTCACTTCCCTCCATTACTACTTCAGACATTAGGCGAGTCCACGCGACGTCGTGTTGCGACACTTCCGCGCGCTCGCGAAGGCCCTACACGGTATTAAGAATGTGTACCACTTTCTTTGGCTCTTCCCTGTATACAGGAAATTTCTGTTGTTAGCTCTTAATATGGTCAAAACATGTCAGTATTTTGATCCCTTCGACAGTTTACTCTTTTGCTTGTGCCAGTTTTTCTAGACTACTAGGCGTAGGTAGAACACAGTTTATGATCACTCGCACTGGCAATAATGCAGAGACTAGAGGGTGCAGTGTCTGTTCTTCGAGAGGGGAGTATAATTATTTATTTATTTATTCGGTATCTTTAAAAACACGGGTAAATGCAATTGTGTGTTCCAGTATGCAAAAATTGTTAACTTATTTTTTACTTGAGAATGAAAATATGACAGTATTATAAATAGCAGCAGCGTATTTGTACTTTGAGAGCATGGACTCAAATATTGAAGTTATTGTGGACCCGCACAACACTCGAAGAATACTCCTATTACCATCATATTCAGGCTATGGTAGTCGAATCCTGGCTCTCGGCGTAAACTGAAAAGTAAAATCTTAAAACTGATGTTGCTCTCCTCTGCGGCTCGTTGCTATGAAAAAAATGTTTGTTTCAAATGTTAAATCCGGCGATATTTGCGCTTCCGCTATGATTTCGTTTTTTAGATCGACACGTAATGGCACCCGTTGAAGCAGTGACCGCTATTATTGTGGCGCCGTAAACGTCTTAAGAAAAAATAATCCAACGCAAGGAACATGACAGAGGGCTCACCGTACATCGAAATAACTCAAATATAAACTGTAACTTTCTATATTAACAAGGTTAGCAGCATAAATGCTTACAGTACTTGCGTGCTACAAGATGTCCGCTTCTTAAGCCCAGAAATTAGCGAAGAAAGAGGAAGAGAAGAACAATCTAGAAGCGTTCTTCTGCCTTATTAACATCATAAATAGTTTACTCCTTGATACAAAGGTTAATATTTGCTATAAAACATGGATATTTTGCGCCGCCTATGAGATCGATGAAACACATAAGATTCGTGTGTGTTTTTCCCGTCGTCAGTCACACTTCTCGTTTTAAGTTTTTTGTCTTAAATGTCTTTACGACGCAATTGTCGCTGGGAGCTGGGACGGCACAAGGAACAAACAGGAGTTTCCTCTAATTGATGATGTCGTTAGCACGTAGACAACCCATTGAACGATCCGAATTGAAAAACATAAAAGTTGGCAAGTCAGTGACTGTACTACCAGTGACGTGTATTTAACGCTTTACAGAACTATCGGACGAGTGCGGGTCTGCAGTGTTTCAAGTCAGTGGTCCGGCCACGTGGCATGCCCGCAACAGCAGTAGCAGCAGCAACTTGCATCTACATCTACATCATACTGCGCCAGGTACCTAATGGTGTGTGGCGGAGCGTACTTTCGGTACCACTATCTGATCCCTCCAACCCTTTTCCACTCGAGAATAGTTCTTGGAAAGAATGATTGTCGGTAAGCCACTGTATTGGTTCTAATTTCTCGAATTTTCTCATCGTGGTTAATACGCGATATGTATGTGGGGGAATGTAATATGTTGTCCGACTCATCCTGAAAAGTGGTGTCCTGAAATTTCAATAGTAAACCTCTACGTGATGCACAACGCCTCTCTTTTAATATATTGAAAAATCCGCCTCAGTTGCGAAAATTTGCCGCTGCCAAACGACCGCGTGGTGAAGTGATGCCGGGGCTGGACTTCAGTTAAGTAGTTTTTATTCGACATCGTACCACGGTACTATAGGTTTTAATTTTTAATGTTGACTGTGCCTTACTCTGGCTTGTTATAGTAATTTTATGCTTCTGAAGAAGGCTAAATTATTCTAGCCGAAACCTAGGTACAAACCAGAAAATTTTCGCAACTGAGGCGGATTTTTCAATATATTAGTCTACCACAGTTGCTGACGGGACTGCAATATGCTAAAAATTCTTATACCTCTCTTGTAACGTCTGCCAGTGGAGTTTGCTTAGCATCTTCGTAACGCTCTCTCGCCAGCTAAACGATACCGTGACGAAACGTGCCGCTCTTGGATCTTCCCTACCTCCTCTATCAGTCCTACCTGATAGGGATTGATGAACAATACTCAAGAATCGGGCGAGCAAGAGCCTTATAAGACACTTCTTTCATGTATGAGTTACATTTCCTTAAGATTCTTCCGAAGAATCGGAATCTGTTTTATATGGTCATTCCCGTTAAGGTCGCTCTGGATAGTTACGCCTAGATATTTTACGGTGGACGCTGTCTCCAGCTGTTTGTCATCCAAAATGTCCAAATGTGTGTGAAATCTTATGGAACTTAACTGCTAAGGTCATCAGTCCCTAAGCTTACACACTACTTAACCTAAATTATGCTAAGGACAAACACACACACTCATGCCCGCGGGAGGACTCGAACCTCCACCGGGACCAGTCGCAAAGTCCATGACTGCAGCGCCTTAGACCGCTCGGCTATATTTGTCATCAATATTGTAACTGTACAGTAGTGCATTTCTTCTCTTATGTATGCGCAATATATTACATACTTCTGACGTTTCCTCGATATCGATACTCGGGATGGCCAAGGAAGCGAAATCAAAATCGGATACTAAATCCATCATCTGTCTGTGACAGCAGGTGTAGTCTGACCAGTGCTTTCTTCACTGTGTCTCTTTCGTTTTACTGCAGCAGAGAACACACTTCAGCAGGGAAGGAAACCATCATTCTCTGCTGTCAAGGTAATTTCGCAAGATTTATGGGGAAGGATGTAATATGGCGCTTTACTCATCTTGGGATGAAAACTGCCTGAGCCACACTGTAACACACACACAGCAACACTCGTAGCGTCTGCCACTGTGGGGTGACGACCGTTTTTGTGAAGTTTTCCCACTTGCTAAATAAACCGTTGACCTTGGATCTTATCTATCTCTTCCATTAATCCAAACTGCTAAGCGTCCCAGCCTGCAGACCTGTGCTCGAGTGTAGATAGAACAAAGCTACTTCCTTCGTCGCTGATTTACATTTACTTTGCATTCTTGCTCAGTCTGTCGCTCCACATGCATACTGCAACATATATTACGGTTTGTCTGTTTCTAGTAATTATAAAGGCATAATAGTAATAATAATTACAATAATAACAATGTGTGTTTCAGGAATTTTATGCTCAAAATGTTTCATTCGTCTAGACTGACTGGCAACGGCATGTTCCCTGCACCACCACGCGTTGAATCTCTTGAGGGCTTTCTATATTTCATTACAGTTTTTCAGCTTTTACACTTCCCTCTGTACATCGTCGGCAAACAGTGTCAAGCAGCTTCTGACGATATCCCTCATGTCGATAATACATATAGTGTAACGTAGCGTATCTATAACACTATAATAACTCCTGTTCGACAGCCCAGTGAGAACTTGTTTTGTGAGAAAAAGATAGCGAGTAATATAAACAGGATTTGCTAGGCATTTCACACTAAACTCCTCTAAATTATAATAATACTGCCAGGCTCTTAATCAGCACTTCAAAAACAGCAATAACAACTTATACAGGAAAGAAATCATTGGTTGCCATCGAAGTCGTTACATATGCTGCACCAGGTTCTTTGAACCACGAAAAAACTGGTAAAACAGGTCAGATCATTTAAGAAACGATGCCAGCATTCGATTCCACTGTCTGCCAGAAACTAAGTGATATTTTAGTGACTTTGATCCAGTAGGTATTTGAACAACGCTTCTTAAAACAAGTACATAGGATGCAGCGTGTGCCTGTGATAACGATACTGACTTTCAGGACTGGCGGAGAAGGGTAAATATGACAATCATGCAGAGACAGCGACCTGCTTAACAAATGATTGAAAATTTCTTCGCATCCGGTATCGTTTCTTCGTTCTAAGTTGAAATATAGGTCTCAAAGGATATGTACGAAGTGCCACGTGAAGTGAACAGCAAAACACAATAATTACTACGATCACTCTTTGCAACCTTACCTGCAAGTAAATGTTCAGCTGCATTACATCACTGTAGTCTCCCGATGTGCCATTC
Organism: Schistocerca piceifrons; assembly: GCF_021461385.2. Lineage (NCBI taxonomy): Eukaryota > Metazoa > Arthropoda > Insecta > Orthoptera > Acrididae > Schistocerca > Schistocerca piceifrons. The sequence goes on from NC_060142.1 coordinate 134,512,729, forward strand.
CACATTGACGAATCTGCTCGTTCTGTTGCTTGAAGCAAATCTGCCCGTGTGTTATCAACACGGATCCCACTTGAAACGCTTCGTTTGATAACTACGTTTGATCATTGGGACAATCGACAGTACTGCGAAATGTGCTTGTCCTGTGTACAAACAGCTATCACAGATTTAGTTCACAGTTACGAGAGAATGATTTCAGCCAGCAGGTCGTGTAATTGTTCCACACATTCACTAATGACAGAATATAGCTGTATCCTTTCTTTTTCTGGATCTGTACCATGCTATCCTACAAATTTATTGAAATGTTTCTTGATTATCTCGTTTGTAGATGGCGTTAGGATGCTTTACCAGCCCATGTATGACAGTTGCCGACGTTGGACGAACCTTCTCTCCTCAAAGATGTCTCGTTCGTTAACGACATAAACAAAGGTATAATTTATTGTTCTGGCTCAGTTGCACAATTTTTGAAGTCGATTAAATGTGTCGATCAATCTGGATCGTCTTCAGACCTAGAACAAAGTAAAACTAATTATGAACCATCTAATATTTTACAATAGTACTGAAGAAAAGAATTGTACGTAAATGTAGAATTTGCCTAAGTAGTTGCATTAGCAGCCCATCTTGTCTATTCAGAACAACATGTCAGAGTACTGTATTTTGCCCTCACTGCTTCCTTCCCCTCCCCAATTAGCCTCACTCCATTTCCCCTGCACCATCCTACCCCCTACCTCCAACAACTACCTGCTTAAAACATCGTCCACAGTTGAAAAATACAGTACTATGATACATTGTTCTGAATAGACGTGACGGTTTGGTAATGCAGTTATTAGGTAAATTCTACTTTTATGTCCATTTTCTTCTTTTCTACTGTTGTAAAATATTAGATGGTACATTCCTAGTTTTACTTTGTTTTAGATCTGAAGACGGTCCACAATGATCGAAACATCTAATGGAACTAAAAAAAGACAGAACAATAAATGGGAATATTTTAAATATCTGCTCGTAATTGCTGAATTCGCTCAAGGCCGTTATGTCGACGTGTTGCAGTGCTGATGAAACGGCTGATTCCACAGGCGGAGAAAACTAAAAAAAACCGAAAGCGCCTGTCCCTTCGGAAAAGGAAATGGATAGCTTTCCACGTCAAGCACCACTCTCCAGGACGTGATATAGTTTGCTTTCCAATTCATGCACTATAGGGTGAAGAGTTCTGGACAGGATTGTGTCACCGCTTTCCAAACAGTCCTCTTCAAATCATGGCATGCGTGATCCTTGCAACGACCTATGCTCTGTTATGAAGACACCCATTTCAATCAGAACCTGACGAGTAACAACCGAAGTGCACGAGTATGGCTAAACCCGTAGATGCGCAAATTCTGCGTGCCCATTTCGTCTAAAGTCACTATAAAACTGAAGTTCACCAGCCATAATATTAATCATTGTTCACTTTGGAGTGTTGATGGACGACTGGTACCAGCCGACATGACAGGTTAGGTGACGTGTTCCGTATTTTCCAGGTGGTTATATGGAACCAACGCCGTAAGTTCGGTCTACGTACAGACCTCAGAGAATGGCAGAAAGGACCTATAGTGTCTCCGTGAATGAAGTTAGCTAATTGTCCAAAGGGTCTGCACGGAAATGTCACGTGGCGTAAGAACAGTGGTGGTAAACACATGCCAACTGACGGGAACCGGAGGCCAGTATCACGTCTTGTCAATGAAAATCTCATTCAAATCTGAAAGGAATTGCTGCTGCCGATAATTGCAGGCCCATTTTTACCAATTCCAGGGTGAAGATTTCCAAAGGAACTGTAATCAGTAAAGGTCGCTAGTTGGGTGTCTCACTAAAGATCGTTGCTCACAGTGGCACGTAAATCTGCACGTTTCCAGTGGACCGGAAATCTAAATGGAGGCGTCTTGTGTGGCCAGAAGAGTAAGACTTTACTTCTTCTTCAAGTGGTGCTAGGCCTGGAGTGCTCCGCTGCCCAATGAGACGTTCAACCTACAGTCCGTGGACTGTGTAGTTCAAGTTGGATACGGTTCGATGATTTTTTGTTGCACTATGACATGAGCCCACTGATTCAGGTTGCAGTCAACATCAACAAGTATGTTTATGACATTGTTTTCCTATGCCTAGAATTCCTCTATACTCTGTATCGTCGTAAGGAGTGTTCTGCGAACACTCACACCTTACGCGATGACGACGACCGTGTTCAAAGTGCTGCACGCACACCCACCGGGACTGACGAATATTCATGATCCCTATTGCACTTCCAGTGGCACACGAAGTCACTTGATCTGAAACTCGTAGAAAATGTCTGACACTAATTATAAATGCGGGCAAAACGAAGCAGTCAACATTCCCTTAATGTGATAACGCTAGGGGATGTAAACTTACGTGGCTTCAGATGGGTGTGTCATGCCAGCAGAAACATGTGGACTCTCTCTCTCTCTCTCTCTCTCTCTCTATTTCTCTTTCTCTCTTTCTCTCTCTCTATCTCTCTCTCTCTCACTGTCTCACCGAGCTAAGGCAGTTATCAAGGGCAGGGATGCTCTTACACGGTATTAACATGATGTTTTCTGTGAGTAATTGATTTCTGATTCGGTGTCCTTATATCGTGCCCCTCGAATCAAATTAAATACACCACTATGTGACAGAAAAGCACGATCCAACGTACGAGAGCACTAGATTCGGTCCACGTGTATTTTTCCACAGTCTACCACTGCACCTAACGATATGTGCAGTGTTATTGTCGCAGGAATTAACACATATGATGCCGTGTAATGTCCCCAATACTGTTACGTCCTTTGCGACAAAATCAATTTTCTTCCCGGGCATGGCTTCTTACCCTCATACGTCTCGAAGTTTGTCGTTATTTTTCTGTTACATAGTCTGTATTGTTGGAAAATCCTTAAACGCGTTTGACACAGGATGGGACAAATAATCGACCTTGGCCTTGTACTAGGAACGGTAGGAATGTGCTTGTCTCATTTTTGTGAAACTAGAGCTGTATATGTGCAATGTGTATGGGAGAAACATTGTTACCAAAAAATATCGAATCGATCTTGACAGATTTACTTAAACTGTACAAAATGCTCAAATGAACATTAAGATAGACAGCAGCTTATAGATATTTTAATATCTATAATATTCTAATGTATGTGTAATATGCAAAGGGCAAACATGGTTACCAAAAATCTCGTAAAGTACTTGACCGATTTACTTCAAATTTTAGGAGCCGTAAACGTGTGCCATAAGGATGCGTTGAACACCTGGTCTATTTTGTAAATACTGTTGTGTTAAGAACGAATACATGTAGTGCAGGTGGATGTGTGCTGTATGTTTTACTGGACAACGTGTCATTTTTGATGACTGCGGGATGTTCTGTACTCTTGTCAGTAGCCTTCGAGTGTTTTTGCCCAGTGGATGTGTCCCGTAAATTTTACTGCATAACATGCCACATTCGATGTCTGATGATGCTCCTGTGAGAGTGAAATTCGTCACAAATTAAATAAATAAAAAAACCATTTTGAAACCGAGCTATTGTTTCTTGAGCATCTCAGGAGGTTGTTGCTGTACCACGAGCTGGAAGACGGGGTGGTATGATTTTCAAATTTTACACAATACTCCACTAAACATTCAACTGGATATAGACTACATATTTTTCTCAGAACAATGTACAGGTTTTCAGTTAAAATCGACTGCAAGAAACCAAATGCTCTGCTGTAAAAGTTTGCCATTTTGTTTCCTTTCTTGCAGAGAGTTTTATCTACGATTGTGGGACATTTAACCAATTAGACAAATTGTTTCTCCCATACATATTGTTTCCCATCATATACCTTATTCAACATATTGTCTATAAACAACGATGTGCTGTTTCGTTTTCTTTTGCACATACAGTTTTTAAAGAGAACAGGATTTTAGTGTTTCTGACTTAGTGGGTTATGACTAGAATACTACTAGAGAATCAGAATTCTCAGTAATAACAAACAAATCTCAAGGCAGAGTACTGTGGATGGGTTGGTGTGGATGTGAGTGTGCGTGTGTGTGCGTATGTGTACATATATTTGAATGTATATGAGGGTGAATCGCCTAAATCTTGCACCGCAAGTTTAGCGGAAACTGAAGGTACTATTGATGTGCGGTTTTCACATAATGGATTGGTAGGGTCTCGTATTTTATCCAAAAAAAAAAAAAAAAAAAAGTTCAAATGGCTCTGAGCACAATGGGACTTAACATCTGAGGTTGTCAGTGGATTATGACTAGATTACTACTAGATAATCAGATTTCTCAGTAACAACAAACAAATCTCAAGGCAGAGTACTATGGGTAGGTTGGTGTGCATGTGAGTGTGCGTGTCTGTGCGTATGTGTACATATATTTGAATGTATATGAGGGTGAATCCCCTAAAACTTGCACCGCAGGTTTAGCGGAAACTGAAGGTGCTATTGATCTGAGGTTTTCACATAATGTATTGGTAGGGTCTCGTATTTTATCGAACAAAAATAAATGTTCAAATGGCTCTGAGCACTATGGGACATCTGAGGTTATCAGTCCCCTAGACTTAGAACTACGTAAACCTAACTAACCTAAGGATATCACACATATCCATGCCCGAGGCAGGATTCGAACCTGCGACCGTAGCAGCCGCACGTTTCCAGCCTGAAGCGCCTAGAACCGCTCGGCCACAAGGGCCGGCTTTTATCCCACAAACAGACTGTAATCACACTTACAAAATGTATCTTGTATGCAAGCACGCACTTTTAGATGGAACAATGCCTTTTGCCACTAACAAACTAAAAGTGGAGTGTCAATAGTTTTCCCCTTCAGGATTCTAGTGCAATTCGTTCACGAGATACGTATTTTGAAAAATCTCCACACCGACACTTGTTTCTGCCATTCAACCTGAGTAGTTGCTTGGTACGATGTTTTTCATATTTGCTTACAGTGTTCTTGTGTTTTCCTTGAGTTCATTGTGACTTGTTAGTTAGTTAGTGTGTGACAGGTCAAGCAGTAGGTTGTTAAGTGGAGGACTAGGTTTATCAATGCAGACAACACCGACATGCACATGGTGTATGGAGAGTTTAGGAAGAATGCAGTTCGTACTTGTACGGTGTTTGCTAGAAGATATCCTAACAGACATCAACCATCTCGTCAATTATTTATTAACTTCTTCAACCAGTTACGTGATAGTGATAGTGTAAAACATAGACAACGTAACAGAAAGAAAAAAGTGACGGCAGAAAAGTGAGAAATCAATGTTCTTGCTGCTGCTCAAGAGGATCCGCGCGGGAACTTCAGCGCAGCCGCATGTAGAAGTGGCATGCGTCAGACAGCTGACCTACGCATTCTCCATCCCTATGTTCCATCCCTATTAATCTCTCTCCATCAAGAGCTGCATGAAACAATTATGAGAATCGAGTTAACTTTTTTTATATGGGCATTACGACAGGATGCTCCAGATGTAGCATTTATCTTGTTTTAGAGATGAAGCCACATTTACCAGTCATGGCCATGTAAACTACCGACACAAGCAGTGTTGGTCTGTTGGCTTCGTTAGGTGGAACGTCAGCGTCCATAGAGTGCAAACATATGGTGTGGCATACTGAATCATCAGCTCATAGGCCTGTTTTTCATAGACGGAACACTGAACGCACCCAAGTATAGCAGCCTCTTAACAGACCGTCTTCCATGGATGTTAGAAGACGTTACCCTGCTGACTAGGAGGAACACGATGGCTGTCCAGCCCATAGTGCGCCAAGTACTAGAGCATGTTTTCATACGTTTTCCTGAATTATTTCCTAATCGTTGCTCTGCATGCAGAGGACCTGTACCTTGACCGGTCCATTCTCCAGATTTCACACCTGTAGACTTTTCTCTGTGGGGATAGCTGGAAGACGGTGTCCACGTACCAGCTACACCCAGTGATATGCAACGAAGTATTTCTGCAGCCTGCTCCGACATCTTCGCTGAAATTATACCACGTGTACAACAGTCGTTCCATATCAGAATGGCAGCGTGTATTTCCGCTGCCGGTGGTCATTTTGAACACAACCTGTGATGGTCAATTGCCTCGTTACTGAGCAGAATCCAAGTAACTAGTGCATGCACTTTTGTTGTTGTTCAGAGTGTTCTACCACAGATATTGTCAAGCTTTGGTGCGGGACCTTTTCAAAATAGGATATCTAGTAAACGACTCGCATTAGAATCCTGCAACAAACACCACTACACTCTAAACTACCCTACTTTTAGTTTGTTAGTGTTAGTAGACATTGTTCCGTTTAATAAGGGCATGTTTCTACAAAAAATACACTTTTAAAGTATTATTAGAGTCTTTTTATTCGCTAACAATACGGGTAACTGACTACCAATCAACTATGTGAAAACTACACATCAGTAGTACTTTCCATTTTGCAATATTTGTGGTGCAAGTTTTAGGTAATTCAGTTGCCCCTACCACTGGATGTTACGTTACCTGCAACGTCTGCAAAAACCATGCACGGTATTTTCATATTCTCTCACTCACTATGCGCAATCTATCAGTCCAACAGAAAAAAATGAACAACCTTTTGGTAGGAAATTTATGTAGTTAAGTTTTTACTCGTATAGGCTGTCACTGGAGACCACGGTCGTCTAGTTATCAAGAAAAACGCGTTTGTAGCTCACTTTCGTACGTTTTTCGTGAATAATTCGAAAACCACGACCTCTGTCGAAAACGTATGCAAGTTCAGAATTTCACTACATTAAATTTCCTAAACAAAAAGGTCCTGGTTACGTTTCTGTGAGTGTTTATGTACGTATGTGCTATTATATGTTGGTATATGTACACCGAATAGAACTTGTGTCACTATCTGCACATACAGGGTGTTTTCGTAACATCGTATACAAATTTAGCAGAATATAGAGGACTCTCCACTGAACAATTTAAGGTAGAGAACCAGTGATTGGAGAAGCCAGCTTAAGGAGATAAAAGGAATGAAATCACGTTACTGTGTACTTTTTTAATTATATTAGTTTCTGTAAACTGCAAATACCATCACTGTCACAACGAACGTACCATTTGTATTGTATCTTACAAAATGTGCTGAAACTGAAAGCCGTCAACCTCAATGCAAGCATGACATCAGCGAATAAGATTCCGACACACTCTGAAAATATTCCTGGTGTGTTTCGAATCACATCACAGGCAGCTTCAATTCTGGCAACTAATTCAAACTCTGTATCCATTGGGGTCTCATACACAAGTGGCTTTAGGTATTCCCATAGGAAATAATCAAGGCCATTCAGGTCAGGTGACCTCGCAGACCATGAAATGGTCCATTCAGACGGCCAGGTAGAAGGTACGGTCCAATGAGACTGTCGTCTACAAAAATGGCTCTCAACACTATGGGACTTAACATCTGAGGTCATCAGTCCTCTAGAACTTAGAACTACTTAAACGTAACTAACCTAAGGACTTCAAACACATCAATGCCTGAAGCAGGACTCGAACCAGCGACCGTAGCAGCCGCGCAGTCTGGACTGAAGCGCCTAGAACCGCTCGTCCACAGCGGCCAGCTGTTGTCTACAATACCAGTCCAGATATTTGCAGCAAAACGTGCTTGATGGTGTGATCTTACTGCAGCGTGTGGGTTTTCCTCATCCCACTCATGGCTATTCTTGCTGTTCGAAATACCATCACGACGAAATGAGGTTTTGTCAGTAAACAGCAAGATTCGGAGGAAACACAGTCGATGAATCCATTGTTCGAGGAACCACTGACACAATGCGACCCTTGGTGCAAGGTCAGTCACAAACATTGCAGGAACTCGTTGGGAGTGATATTGGCGGAATTGTTGTTCGTGGAGTACTCGCCACACCCTAGTACGTGCAGCGCCCATTTCACATACAATACGAGTACTTGTAGCTGGGTCCGCTGCAACACGTACCAGCATCTGCTCTTGACAGTCGAGTGTGCGAGTGGCCCTCATGATGCCAGGTCCCTCGTTCCTTCTTTCCAATGAACCAGTCTCCCGCATTCCTCAATTGACAGAAATAAACACTCGTTGTGACGGATGACGCCCGTTAGAAAATCGTTTCTTGTATTGCTTTTCAGCAGCGAAAGCATTGCAGCGTACTTCCCCATACACAAGCTGCATGTCAGTTAGTCCTCTGAAACTGTATCGGTACTGCTCCACCGTACTGTACTGTACGTCTCCCAGTAGCATTAAGTAATGAATGGCTGTGTCGTTGATTGGTTCAAATGGTTCAAATGGCTCTGAACACTATGGGGCTTAACATCCACGGTCATCAGTCCCCTAGAACTTAGAACTACTTAAACCTAACTAACCTAAGGGCATCACACAAAGCCCAGTCATCACGAGGCAGAGAAAATCCCTGACCCCGCCGGGAATCGAACCCGGAAACCCGGGCGCGGGAAGCGAGAACGCTACCGCACGACCACGAGCTGCGGACTGTGTCGTTGATTCATAGCACGTTCTGTCATCAGACAAAGTAAATATAACAGAACAGAGCCATCCTATCGACAAGTAAAGGAAACAAAATCTGCTTCATTACTTCCTAGTAATCAGGTTCGTCCTCCTTATTTCCTTGCAGGAAATAAAGAATGTACGTGTAAACAAACAGCACACGTGTACGCATGTTAGTTGCACATAATCTGAAAAGTAGTAATGCTAGACAAAGTGGTAGAGAAGTTTACTTCCATATCCCCTTAATCGGGCTTGTCCGACCACAGGTTCCCTACTTCAAATTTTTGGTGGAACGTTCTCTATGCCCTGTTACATTTTGGGACGCTCTTACAGAAACAACCAGTGTAAACCTTTATTCTCAACCGGTTTCAGTTTTAGTAATCATCTTGATGAAAGGCTACACAGTAAAGAAAGAGAAAAACATATGGAATAAACACAGAGAAGCTTTTAAGTCACACACGTGACGAAAAATCATCTGAAAAATACAAAGTTGTACATCGATGGATCAGAATTAAATTCAATTCAAGCAGGATATAGCTGCATGCCTAATACAAACTTCTTCCATAATAACATGCATAAGGTCAATAACATTCAAAACACAATCTAGCATAAAAATACAATAGCATATAGTATGATTCGTAGCTGTTGATAACTAGCAAGTTCAGGCTTACAGAGGCATATATTACACACTAACTGTCAAAAACAATACTGTCAAAGATTACAAAAAACATATGAAGGCCTACAACCAAAGAATATAGGATCTGTGCTTTAGATACGGCTAGCAATAGTCATCAATACTGTCCATGAATGGCCATGGATATATTACAGAATTACATAGCGATATTTCCTTTAATCATAATAAAAAATTTAATACAATCAAGATTATGAAAACATGCTGTAAATTTCTTTTAATATTTAATCCTATTCAGAGCAAAGCTAACAAATACATTCGCATACGCATACTTACCGAGTTCGTGTCGACAATACAGAGAAAACTGAACACAAGGATGAAGTGTATTGTCTAAATGGTGACTAATTTCTAAAATAAATTTAAGTAGTCCTCGAAAAGGTCACAGAAATGAATGACAAGTAACAAAGCTTTGTATTAGTCAATAAACGCAAGTTGCCATGACCAAAATACTACACAAATAGTGCGTCTTTTGGCCGCTGGGACTTAACAATGACGTTGCTCTGTACCATGTATTCGTTTGACGGAGCACATGTTTTCTCATGGTACAGATGGAATAAACAAGAATACAAGCATACTATTTGGAGTGGACGAACTTCGTATGTTTTCCCTCTGATGGGTGGACGAGTGCATCGAACTTCTTCCAGACATCACTCTTCCAGTAATGGAACACATGTGCAATTGTATACACTAATTTTCGTTTTGCACCCTCAACTGCCTGAAACACACACCTTCGTTAGAGTCCAGCTGATGCAAAAATGGGATAATTAGCCCTGTCCCTGCTACTTTACAACAACAAGATCGTTCAGTCAGCTTCTGTACTAACTTAAGGTTCACATTACACCCATGCACACGTTAATAAGACGGAACGAGACGACGAGTACAAAGTGACTGACCACGAGAGGCCTACGTACAGGTCGCCTCCTCATATACTCCTCCTGCCCCCCCCCCCCCCCCCCCCCCCACTATTTCATATTTATTTCTTTTTTGCTAAGAAAACGAGGTACCAATTTTCTAAAAATATTAACCATATGCATTAAACTTGTCTCTCCCTTTGGATTCCTCGGCAGTGGACGTTCCTTATTGTCTAAGTTCAAATGTTCAAATTGGATGAATAGTAAACTCTACCTGAGGATACCTTATGAAGTGTCGGCAGAAGTGCCAACACCGTGTTGTTTGAGGAAGCCGAAATGCACGTTATAAGCTCACGCAGGCTGGCGTGAGGTCTGAAACAGGATACGTAATGAATGCTATAAAGAAAAGTACGTAGCTGCTGGAATACTTAACTTTAATCCACCATTTGTGTACATCGCTCTTGACGATACAAGTGGTACTTTTTAGATAGATGCAATATACTGTAATGGCGCCTTGCTAGGTCGTAGCCATTGACTTAGCTGAAGGCTATTCTAACTATCTTCTCTGCAAATAAACGAGGCTTCGTCAGTGTTGCATCGCTAGCTAAGTCGTCCGTACAACTGGGGCGAGTGCTAGTAAGTCTCTCTAGACCTGCCGTGTGGCGGCGCTCGGTCTGCAATTACTGACAATGGCGACACGCGGGTCCGTCGTATACTAGCGGACCGCGGCCGATTTAAAAGGCTACCACCTAGCAAGTGTGGTGTCTGGCGGTGACACCACATTCCTCCCCCGCAAATCGGCGAACGGTTGTGTTATAAGGCTCCCGCCCGCCGTGGGGAGGACCGTATGTTGACGAGGTGGGGAGCCTAACAACAGGCGAGGCTGTGCCACCCGCACCCGGCCATTCGGTCCGAGGGGAGCTAGGAAACGCCTGAAAACCTAGTCCAGGGTGCACGCCAACATGCGGTGTATGCGCCCGGAGAGAGACAGGAGGGGCCGATGGGTCGACCTCCATCGAGTCGGAGCACCCGACGGGCGAAGACGACAACTGGTCCGGAGCGGGCAAGAGTTCCATGTCGGAGGACAGCTGGTCACGGGAAGCGTTCGGCGGTGCGTGACCCAGGGAGGCGCTTGGCGGCTGCAGAGAAGCGTCCACTGCGGGCGGCGCCGGCAGGAGAACAGGCGGCGGCGGCGGCGGCGGCGCGTCGCCATGTGGCAAAATGGAAGGCAGCGTCGGTAACACCTGGGGATGAGGCGAGCAAGTAGATGGGTCCCCAGGGCGCTGACCGGACGGCACCGTCGCTGAAAGCAGACGGGGAGCGGCAGAACCCGGGTGACGGCAGGGGCGCAGCTGATTGAGATGCCGACGCACCTCACCAGAGGCCCCCAAAACCAAATACATCGCGCGACCGAGGCAGCGAAGAATGCGCCCTGCGAGCCAACGCTGTGAACCTCGATAGTTGCGATAGAATACAACGTCGCCTGGTGCAAAAGCAGGAGTCTGCCGCTGCACAGGAACCTGATGCGGCGGATGCAGCAAAGACATCAAGGTACGATGGGGACGACCGTGGAGCAACTCAGCCGGCGAGTGACCATCTCGGGGCTGAGAGCGATACGAAGACAAAAAGAGCAACAACGCGTCCTCCCGAGAATGCGACTCTTTCAACTTCAACATCTGTGACTTGAAAGTCCGGACCAATCGTTCAGCGGCACCGTTTGACTGAGGCGAAAACGGCGCGGATGTCAGATGTTGAATACCATTGGCCTGGCAGAATGACTGAAATTCTGCGGACATGAATTGTGGTCCATTGTCGGAAACAATAGTCTGTGGAAGACCTTCAATGCAAAAGATAGCAGATAACGCTTGGATGGTGGCAGATGACGTCGTGGAAGACATCCGGACAACAAAAGGAAAATTACTGAAAGGATCGACCACAACCAATCATCGAACATTCCAGAATGGACCACCAAAATCTATGTGCAAGCGTTGCCAAGGGGAAGTGGCTTTCGGCCATGCAAAGAATTTCCGCTGTGGGGAGGATTGTTGTTCGGCACACGCCATGCAAGAAGAGCACATATTCGTAATCGCAGCATCGATTCCGAACCAAGTACAGTGGTGACGAGCAAGTTGTTTCGTTCGCACTATACCCCAATGTCCTTGGTGGAGAAGCCGTAAGACAGAGGACTGCAACGAACGTGGGACCACGACCCTGGACTGATCATTATCAGAACGCAACAACAAAACACCACGTCGAACAAAAAGTCTCTCCTTGTGAGCAAAAAATCCGCGAACCAACGGATCCTCTATCCGTGACTTTGACAAGGGCCATTGCGTAGCAACAAAACGCAAAACGGTAGCAAGGACAGGGTCAGCAGCTGTGGCGGTAGCTACACGACGAAAATCAATCGGAAACGATTCGACCACGTCATCGGTTTCCGAATCAATGAACATGCAAGCAAGTTCGGAAGAATCGAATGCTCTATCCTCAGCAACAGGCAAACGGGACAACGCATCAGCGTTTCCGTGCTTAGCAGTGGACCGATACAAGATATCGTAGCGGTACTGCGAGAGGAAAATAGACCAGCGAACGAATTTCTTTGCGCAGACGAGAGCAATTTGGACGCAAAGGCAAGAGGGCGATGATGCGAACCATCTTTGTGCGCAAGCACAGCTCCGATCCCAAAATCCGATGCATCTACCATCAACAAAAGGGGTTTCTGGGGATCGAATGGCGTAAGGCAAGTATTAGAAAGCAACGCCGATTTCAACTGGCGAAAGGCGCGTTCGCATTCCGTCGTCCAGACAAACGGAACACCTTTACGGCGTAAGCGATGAAGCGGAGCTGAAATGGAAGAGGCATTGCGCAGAAAGCGATGATAGTAATTTATTTTACCCAGCACACTCTGTAGCTGCTTCAAATTCTGCGGCGAAGGCCTGTATGGCACGGAGGTGCTCTGGACTGGGATGTATGCCTTGGGCATTGATTACATGTCCCAAATATGGTAAGTCACGAGCAAAAAACACACATTTGTCCTTCCGTAAGCGAAGACCATTTTGTCGCAAGACCTGAAATAACGTTCGGAGGTTTTTTAAATGTTCTTCTTCTGTCTTTCCGGAGATCACAATATCGTCCAGATAGTTTGCTGCAGTAGGGACCGACGCACAAACAGTTTGTAAATATTGCTGGAACAATGCAGGGGCGGATGCACACCCGAATGGCAGTCTTTTGAATCGATACAAATCAAGATGCGTGTTAACCACCAAGACGCGCTGGGATTCGTCGTCCACTGGTATTTGCAAGTACGCATCTGCTAGGTCCAACTTCGAAAAATATTTACCCGGGCACAGTTTGTCAAAAAGAACTTCCGGGCGGGGTAAGGGAAAAGTTGCAATCGCTAGTTGTGGATTCACTGTTGCCTTGAAGTCCACGCAAAGTCTCAACTTTCCGGAAGGGCCCAGAGAGAAGCCTGCACACGTTCAATCACACCTTGTGATTCCAAATCGTGTAATGATCTTGCGACCTCATCACGCAATGCGTGGGGAACATTGCGCGCTCTGAAAAACTTCGGTTGCGCGTTTACTTTCAGTTCCCAATGTGCTTCATAGTTCTTAGCGCAACCAAGGCCCGGTGCAAAAATGTCTGCAAACTCTTCACAGAGACAAGAAACATTGGCTGAAGGCACAGTCTGGTTCACTGAGAGGACCTGATTTACGATAGACAAGTGAAACAACTGAAATAAATCTAGCCCAAACAAGTTCACTGCAAAAGAAGAACGAAGGACGTAAAATGACACAAGTTTTGTTTGTCCCTTGTATGTTGCAAGAAGGCTGCACTGTCATAACACAGGGTCTTGTTCTTTATCCCATCCTCGTCGCCAAATATGAAGTGTCGGCAGAAGTGCCAACACCGTGTTGTTTGAGGAAGCCGAAATGCACGCTATAAGCTCACGCAGGCTGGCGTGAGGTCTGAAACAGGATACGTAATGAATGCTATAAAGAAAAGTACGTAGCTGCTGGAATACTTAACTTTAATCCATCATTTGTGTACATCGCTCTTGACGATACAAGTGGTACTTTTTAAATAAATGCAATATACTGTAATGGCGCCTTGCTAGGTCGTAGCCATTGACTTAGCTGAAGGCTATTCTAACTATCTTCTCTGCAAATAAACGAGGCTTCGTCAGTGTTGCATCGCTAGCTAAGTCGTCCGTACAACTGGGGCGAGTGCTAGTAAGTCTCTCTAGACCTGCCGTGTGGCGGCGCTCGGTCTGCAATTACTGACAATGGCGACACGCGGGTCCGTCGTATACTAGCGGACCGCGGCCGATTTAAAAGGCTACCACCTAGCAAGTGTGGTGACACCACACCTTATGTCCCAAAAACGGCATCTCCCGAAACTTCAGTTTAGCTGTGTGAACTTTCACTGTTTTCACTGTTAAATTCGTTCTCTCAGACGATATAAGTGCTTCTCCCAATTGCAGCTATAAATATCTAAATGGGGTAGGTAGCTATAGTTACACTTAAATCTGAGATCTGGAAGTATTAAGTGCCGCAGATTAGAACATATTCAATCACAGCTGCCTTTAAACAGCAATAAACCGAAGATGTTGATTATAACGAGTAATTAAAGAACCCAGTAATATACACTGCCGGAAAAAAAAATGCAACACCCTCAAGGATTGTGTCAGAGGCACCCGGGTATAATATTTGAATACAGAAGGGCTTTAGTGTTAGTGATTCATTTCTCAACGTCATTGGAGATCAAATGGCGCTCAGGATTTCTGTCTGTGTGCCCTCTGTTTTGATTCTGCACGCAGTAACTGTGCTGAGTTGAGAGGTGAGTAATGTTAGTAACATTCATTCTAGGGTGCTAAAATGTGCTGCCAACGAGTACGTACTAGCACTGAACAACATCAACCACTTAATAGTCTTCGCATTGTGGGTATGCGAGAACCTGGATTGACATACCGACGGATTTCTTCACGTGTTAGACATACTGCATCGGTTGTGAGTCGTTTTGTTTCAACAGTGGTCTGTGGAACCTTCCCACAACTGGAGGTCAGGTTCTGCATGTCCACGTAGTAGTGAAGTACGTTAGGAGCGACACGTTTTGCGAGCAGTGGTGGCTGACGGGGTAGTGGGACACGAAATTGAAGCGTCACCCATCCACCAGTGTCAGCCCAGTTTGCAGGTGAATATAAGTTTAATTCAGTTTTCTGTTTATGTATTTTTGGAATATTTGTAATGGTTGTGAATTGTCTAAAGTTTTGTATTTATTTTTTATGTTTCATGTACCGAGAGGGCTGCGCAACGAACGGAGACAGCATCTTCGCTGCCGGTACCTGACAGAAAATTGCTGGCCACTATACGTCACGGGTCGACAGTCAAAGAGCAACAGAAGATCCTGAAACCGAGTTGTTGCGTCGTGCTTCTAAATATTGAAAAAAAAGAGTTTGTAATGTTTGTACAACAATGACGTCATAGAAAGTTAATTATGTTGTAAATGTTCAGTCCTATCTTGTCAAGGCTCAGGTTCACGTCTATATGTAGGAAGATAATAAACTAGTGTATACTACAAAAGTTTAAATACGTGTTCCGAGAATTTATTTATGAAGAATTATGTCAAGTAATTTATTTGACAAGATTATTAATTTTTGACAGCGTTCATCGTGAGTGTGATTCTCGAGAGTTTATTCAATGTGGTTCTAATATTTATTAAAGCAGATCTCTTGCATTAATATAATTTCTGAGGAGAAATAAACGACATCTAAATTGAAATGGGTTACGCAAACCAATTGGACTGAGTGATGTAATTCTGCGCATACGACTCAAATGACGATGTTTTACAGTTTCGTTCAAGAACCATTCTGAGACAATTTAAAAAGAGTCTAAATAATTTTGAAGTGTGTTGTAACTGACGTGGGTGATGAAGTCTGCACATGGTCATATGTCCAAAGAAAATCATTTATACAAAACTTACGTCGTTACACTACACCGGGGCATTATCCAGGGACGAAATTATTGGACATATTGCACGTGCTGTGTAATCAGGGACCGTTGGTAACAGTCTGCTTGCAGCAGTATTAAGACCCCGCGTGTCTCCGGCCAGGCTTCCACTAATACCACGACAACACCAAGCATGGCTGCTCTGGTGTCGTGAATAAGTTGACTGGAGAGTGTAATGGCGCTTTGTTGCCTTCATTGAGGAGTGTAGGTACTGTCAACGACCGAATGATGAACGTATGCGTGTATGGCGCGGACCTGGTTGAGCTGCCTAGTGGGAGTGCATTTGCTCACGACACACTGGTCCCATCCGAAGCTTCATGGTGTTTCTGCAGGGTAAAGTAGCACGTGGCCGCTACGTTTCACAGGCTGTTTCCCCGTACTGCCGCCACTTCTTCGACAAGGAGGGGATATGGTTTTTCTGCAGGGCATTGCACTTCCACGTACGGCTGCTGCGATGCAACGTGCTCTTCGTGGTGCACAGATGCCATGAACAACGAGACCATCAGATCTTTCACCAACTGAACTACGTATAGAACACGATGAAGTGGGAACCCATACTCGTCCTCCAGGGCAGGCAAATTTTTTTGTCGAATTGAAGGTGCAATTTGCTTGGGACAGTATACTGCAGGTTGCTATTCGGTACCTTTCTGATCGTTTGCATACGGGAATACACATCTGAGCTGTAGCCAGAGGAGAATACGACTCTTTCAGCGCAATCTACTGCGACGTGTGTGAATCATTGGATCTCATTTTTTAGGGCTCTGTGCCTCGATCTGTAAAAACGGAACCCTTAAGGGATCGGCTTTGTTGTCCGCCTGTCTGTCTGTCTGTCTTTCTGTCTGTCCGACGGTTATGAACCTCTTTTGGCGGGAAAAGATAGACATATCAAGTTAAAATTTACGTCATATATTATGGTCTATAGGTGCTTGGTGATGTAAAAGTTTTAAGCTTCTACGTGGCTTAAACCAAAGGATACGGACATTTATGTCACATATTTCGATACTCGCTGGCAACGGCCTTGCCACAGTGGCTACACCGGTTCCCGTGAGATCACCGAAGTTAAGCGCTGACGGGCGTGATCGGCACTTGGGTGGGTGACTATCCAGGCCGCCATGCGCTGTCGCCATTTTTCAGGATGCACTGAGCCTCGTGATGCCAATTGAGGAGCTACTCGTCAGAACAGTAGCGGCTTCGGTCAAGAATACCATCATAACGACCGGAAGAACGGTGTGCTGACCCCACGCCCCTCCTATCCGCATCCTCCCTGAGGATGGCACGGCGGTCGGATGGTCCCGGTAGGCCACTCGTGGCCTGAAGACGGAGTGCTTTTATTTCGATACACGCTAACTCACTCGTCAAAACTTACAGGTTCTGTATAGTGTATTGAACCGGGAACCTAGAAACGACGGAGTGGCTTCGCCCCTCCTTAGCCCTCAGTGGTCCACAACCCCACAACAGGCCACAGCAGTCCACTCACGTCACCGCCGCCCCACACAGAACCCAGGGTTATTGTCCGTTTTGCGGTTCAGCCCCTAGCGAACCCCCCCCCCCCCCTCTCCCCAGGAACGTCTCTTACCAGAGGAGTGTACCCCAAATGTTTGTGTGGTAGAGTAAGTATGCTATAAGTGTACGTGGAGACAGTGTTTGCGCAGTAATCGCCGACATACAGTAACTGAAGCAGAATAAGGGGAACCAGCCAGCATTCGCCGAGGAAGATGGGAAACCGCCTTAAAAACCATCCACAGACTGGCCGGCACACCGGAACTCGACACTAATCTGCCGGGCGGATATGTGACGGGGACCGGCACGCCTTCCCACTCGGGAAGCAGTGCGTTTGACCGCGCGGCTAGCCGAACAGGCTCGATACCTATAGGGTACTTCTCTTTGATCTAGAATCATAAAATTCGGCAAGAAGCAAGGCCTCATAGTACAAGTAAAATAACAAATCTGATATTTGTTAAATTGCAATTATATTGCATAGGAACATCTTTCGCCATTTGAACATACATTGTTTTTACCGTCTGTCAAAAGCATAACAGACGAACATTAATGCATACGAACATAAAATGTAAGTTGTAGACATGTTTTAGAAAGTAAATAAAAATGTCTTATTAAATTTTGTCTCACTAAATATATAAACTGATGTCCCCTGCTAGCTTCTTTTTTATGTCTGGGCTAGACTGAGGAACTGCTGTAGAGGTTTTCATACGGTCTTGTAATTCCTGGGACCAATATCTTGCCAGTATCGATGTTTATAACAGGTAACAATCGTTCATATTATCAATTCACTGCATGGATGAACTGTCTACATATATACAACTAAGTATATATACTCCGTGCACGAGTCCCACTTGTACTCTGCCAATTGTTTAATCACATACCCCTAACATGATGAGATATCTGTCACTTGACGTGTCAATAAAATGATCTTGTCCTTGAGGATGTCGTATTTCTTTTCAGACGGTATATGATTACCAGATCAGTGGTAGCATAGGTAATATACCGTATCACCAATATACACTCCAGGAAATGGAAAAAAGAACACATTGACACCGGTGTGTCAGACCCACCATACTTGCTCCGGACACTGCGAGAGGGCTGTACAAGCAATGATCACACGCACGGCACAGCGGACACACCAGGAACCGCGGTGTTGGCCGTCGAATGGCGCTAGCTGCGCAGCATTTGTGCACCGCCGCCCTCAGTGTCAGCCAGTTTGCCGTGGCATACGGAGCTCCATCGCAGTCTTTAACACTGGTAGCATGCCGCGACAGCGTGGACGTGAACCGTATGTGCAGTTGACGGACTTTGAGCGAGGGCGTATAGTGGGCATGCGGGAGGCCGGGTGGACGTACCGCCGAATTGCTCAACACGTGGGGCGTGAGGTCTCCACAGTACATCGATGTTGTAGCCAGTGGTCGGCGGAAGGTGCACGTTCCCGTCGACCTGGGACCGGACCGCAGCGACGCACGGATGCACGCCAAGACCGTAGGATCCTACGCAGTGCCGTAGGGGACCGCACCGCCACTTCCCAGCAAATTAGGGACACTGTTGCTCCTGGGGTATCGGCGAGGACCATTCGCAACCGTCTCCATGAAGCTGGGCTACGGTCCCGCACACCGTCAGGCCGTCTTCCGCTCACGCCCCAACATCGTGCAGCCCGCCTCCAGTGGTGTCGCGACAGGCGTGAATGGAGGGACGAATGGAGACGTGTCGTCTTCAGCGATGAGGGTCGCTTCTGCCTTGGTGCCAATGATGGTCGTATGCGTGTTTGGCGCCGTGCAGGTGAGCGCCACAATCAGGTCTGCATACGACCGAGGCACACAGGGCCAACACCCGGCATCATGGTGTGGGGAGCGATCTCCTACACTGGCCGTACACCACTGGTGATCGTCGAGGGGACACTGAATAGTGCACGGTACATCCAAACCGTCATCGAACCCATCGTTCTACCATTCCTAGACCGGCAAGGGAACTTGCTGTTCCAACAGGACAATGCACGTCCGCATGTATCCCGTGCCACCCAACGTGCTCTAGAAGGTGTAAGTCAACTACCCTGGCCAGCAAGATCTCCGGATCTGTCCCCCATTGAGCATGTTTGGGACTGGATGAAGCGTCGTCTCACGCGGTCTGCACGTCCAGCACGAACGCTGGTCCAACTGAGGCGCCAGGTGGAAATGGCATGGCAAGCCGTTCCACAGGACTACATCCAGCATCTCTACGATCGTCTCCATGGGAGAATAGCAGCCTGCATTGCTGCGAAAGGTGGATATACACTGTACTAGTGCCGACATTGTGCATGCTCTGTTGCCTGTGTCTATGTGCCTGTGGTTCTGTCAGTGTGATCATGTGATGTATCTGACCCCATGAATGTGTCAATAAAGTTTCCCCTTCCTGGGACAATGAATTCACGGTGTTCTTATTTCAATTTCCAGCAGTGTATTTACAATTAGTGTTAACAGCCTGCATGAAAATTGGGTTGTTTTGAAAATCCACCTTACTTCATTTTTATATTTACCCAAACATGTTTCGACACCTATGTATCATCTTCTGGGGCTCAAATTTTTATTTCTGTAAAATACAATACCACATTTATAATAATTTACCTGTCCTGCTCGTTAGCGTAGTTTTTGGGCAGTGTGAGCGAGAATTTGTTTCATATTGGCTGAGAACAAATTATCCGAAAGCGGTGGCGCACTGCAGCTATGGACTGAGAGCATGACGACGTTGACATTTCGCACGGTGAAATATAACAAGCACAATTGCCTCAGGGCCGCAAATGCAGTTGCCGTAACCGTGACACTGGAATGTGTCGATACCAGTGATATTCAGACGTGAACCGCCGATTCTGTGCTACGCTAGACTCACAAAACGGAATCGGTCGACTCTTTCAAATTATCAGTTGCAACAACAGTTGCAAAATGGAATCATCACAAAAGCCTAGTCGTAGCTAAAGCAGGTTACAGACTTCTATTCACTAGGAGAACGCTAGGAAGAAGAAGGAAGAAAATAAGAAAAATCAGAGTTTCATACCTCAGTGATAACGAGGTCATGAACTGTTGTAGGCCTGAGAATTACAACATATGCTATTTCCTTTGATTTGTTTAGACGCTCAGTTCAAAATTACATCGCCAAATGAACTGCATTGTTTTATACCTTTTTTTTTTTTTTTTTTTTTTTTTTTTTTTGCTCTTCTTCGTTGTTTCTTTGACAGCATGTCATCTAGAAACGAGACATCAAGAAAATTATTTGTGAGGAACTGTTTCGTGGGTAGAGGTTATGTGCGCTTCTGTACTTACATTGTACTCCCGGGACATGAACATTATTGAGCATATATGGGATGCCTTGCAACGTACTGTTCAGAAGAAATCTCCACCCCCTCTCACTCTTACGGATTTATGGACAGATCTGCAAGATTCATGGTGTCAGTTCCCCCAGCACTACTTCAGACATTAGTCAAGTCCAAGCTACGTCATGTTGCGGCACTTCTGCGTGGTGACGGGGGCCCTGCAGGGTATTAGGCAGGTGTACAAGTTTCTTTGGCTCTACAGTGCAGATACCGAAAATTGTCATCCATTGCTCTTCAGTCATTATTATTCATTTTAAAGGTTCGTGATGACAGATTACTAGATTACCTCTTTTGCGCAAACGGTCACTGAACCTGTGAACGTCCTTCATAGCACAAACTAATCGTAAACGGAGAACGGCCCTGACACTAGGATTCTGCAGTATTGAAGAGAGTTGTTCCGACCACAAAAGCCATACAGCAAAACCAAATGAAATGGCACGTTGCATCAGATACTTCCAATAACGACAGAGGAAAGCCGAGACAGACGGGGCTTCCGTGGAGTTCGGAAGGTCACGGCTGGCCCTGACCTAGGCATTCGGACACTAAAGACCTTGCTGTCTCGTACCCGCAAAAAATTTTGATGGTCATCACCCACTGACGTAGATAGTACCCAACTGTCTTTACATGACCTGTTTCACACCTACGCATCCAATACAAAATTACAGGTCTCAGTTCCGGCACCATCCCGTACAAAAAATGTGGGAAAGGACACGCCTTGACTGTAACATACATCAGTGGTGTACAGTTCTTATCACCGATGAATGCTGGACGTGTCTCATATGTCTCAAGCCTGATGATCGTCGTAGAAGAGCTTTCTGGTGAACACGTAGCGATGCACGTGATATGGCTTCAGCGGGGAATCAGGTCAGTCATCTTTTGCACGAGTATCATGTACTGAAGTGGGACATCTTGGATCATCCTCATGATTAATTTGAGGGCTGCACAATACCGAAACTACTACGTACTGATTTCAGAAGTCATGGAACACCATTAGGATTATTTTGAGGGCTGTATCGAGACACGATCCTCCAACCGACCGTTCAGCACTACAGCTAACGTAATGGCAAACGGCTTATCTATCAAAACGAAAAATCTACGAAGGCTCGGCGACCGACTTGGAAACACATGGCTCCAGGAGAATAGAATCGCTGAATAGAACGGGCTGCAGTGTTTCTTTTGATGATCACTACTGAATATGCTTGGCTTCAGCTGAAACTTGTAGTGCGTCGTAGGAAACCCCATAACACAATGAATGACCCTCAGAGGGCCGCTGTCCAGGACTGGAACAGGTTTGAGAATTAACGTCTCAGCTAAACTGTGCACTGCATCCCAATGAGGATCCAAGCATGTCGCTTGCGCATATCATGAGGAGTAGGAACTAAAACTAGAAACTAAACTCCGCCCGAACAGGCCATAAAGGCCCAACGTTACCGACCGGCCGCCGTATCATCCTGAGCCGACAGGCGTCATCGGATGCGGATATGAAGGGACATGTGGTCAGCACACCGTTCTCCCAGCCGTATGTCAGTTCACTACACCGAGGAGTAGCAATATGTCATTGAATTTTACCCAGCAGATTATGACTTCACGTATGTACACTTTTGAGCAAACTCTGTTGTTTTATTTTAAATTCACACACATCTTTCCACCTTTTACATTTCACCTTCACGTGTTATCAAACGTTTTCATATACAGAACAAGGCGAAAACCTGTTGTAACAGGTGGGCATGAAGTGTAAAACGTTTCAAAAAAGTGTATATATTGACACAGGAACATCAAGGCGCACTTATGCTGCATAGCAGTATAGAGAAGATGTCATGCCGTGAAACTGTAAAAATGTTTAGATGCAAGCCGACCGGTACAAATCCATTTTCAGAATCACTGTAATTTTTGGAACAAATTGAAGCCCTCAGAAGAAGGTTGATAGATGTTGCAACACGCTGGGGTAAATGGAAGAAACAAATGCACTGTGTTTGGCGGAAGGCGGAGCTTAGATATCCAAGCTTAAATATTCGTTTTATAAATTTACACACCTTTTTCTTGCTGCAATGTATTTTATTTGCTCCAGACGCGATTTGTCTCTTACATTAAGCCATATTCAGGGGATTGAATTCGGAATAATACAGTTTTCTTTTTTATATGCGGTAATTGCCGAGTAGGAAACAGTTCACGTCCTAAGTTTTACAGAATCAGCGTTTCCCCTCATTTGGTCCTGAGTTAGGGGTCGCTCTGTCACTTCACTTAAGAAACATAGGTTCATATTAGAGTTACAATCTTTTTGTGCTGTAATTTTCGTGTTTCGTAAGCTACCTGCTGCGAAACACGACTAATAGTGTGGCACTAACTGAAGTTTACCTCTCGAGAAATATGATAGCTGTTGTGACTGTGTGTTCGCCTGATGGCTCTGTTCTGACTTGTGTACGTAAATGTTGGCAATCTAACGAAGTATTTGATGGGAACCTAAAAACACGTTACTTCTGTACTCTTTTTATCTCTCTCTCTCTCTCTCTGCGTGTGCCAGCTCTTCTGTGTGCACATGAAATTGTTTTCTATCCATCTTACTATTGTGTTAAGCTATTTGGAAGGGAGGCTTTGCGAGTAGTTGTAGTGGGGATTAGAGACAGTTGAATATGGACCTAATAGCTGCCAGGGTGTATGATCCACACACTGTGTGTTTAAATCATTGGTTTTTGGTTAGAAGTTATTTGGAGTGGGTCGTGGAAGAGTGAAGGAAACGAGGTGTGTGGTATCATCTGATGATCATTTGTTGGAGTGTTATTCTAATAATTTTGTATTAATGCAAACTGTGAGTTGTTTGCCACGAAACTTGGCCATTCAAAAGGGCTTCCTTTTCTGCTTTGATTTATCGTTTACGATAATTTTCTTTTAAAATTAAAATATGTCTTGTATTGTTTATCCCTATCATTTTCATGTATTTTTATCTAGAAGTGCGCTTGTGGTTATGTTTTCTGACATTCTCTCAAAATATGGAGTGGTTTGTCCCATATTTCTCCCACATTTCCAAGCTCTCACGTGTTCTTTGTATCTGACATAGAATGTTCTACATAGTTGCCCTACATCTGCCATTACAAGTGTTACATTGTATTTAATACAAATTATAGCTGTTTCCTGCTGTAAGTCTAGGTCACTTTAGTTCTGGAATGTATTTTCCGATAGAATTCTCTGTTGTGCATGCTCTGTTTTCGTCCCGTTCTTTGAAAATGTTCGTAATTTCATTTGTGAGTTTGTATCTGTGTTCGATGTGTACCATATTCAGTTTACTCTTATATTCTCCTTTAATGTAACAGATAAAGTTCGTGTGGAGGAAATAAAATAGCTTGGAGCAAGAGAGGTGTTTAAATTTACAAAACGAATGTTTACGTACTTACTGTATACGAAGAGCCGGCCGGAGTGGCCGAGCGGTTCTAGGCGCTACAGTCTGGAACCGCGCGACCACTGCGGTCGCAGGTTCGAATTCTGCCCCGGGCATGAGTGTTTGTGATGTCCTTAGGTTAGTTAGGTTTAAGTGGTTCTAAGTTCTAGGGGACTGAAGACCACCGCAGTCAAGTCCCACAGTGCTCAGAGCCATTTGAACCATTTTTTGCATATGAAGACCACACAACATACTTGTCAAATTTAAATAGTTATGTTTGGAATGGAGGGATGTGTCCAGAGGAGATGATTGCTTTTAAGGTGAAGATAGCGACTGGACTCAGGTAGGAGACATAAATGTAAGACTAAATTACGTCAGGAAGGTTTCGGTAAACCAAGCAGACAATTTAAATAGAAGTCTGAGATGTATCTGAAAAGGAAAGTTTGTAATAAAAGTGTGTTATCAGTCTTGAATTATGGGACTGAGGCACGGAAATTGCATAAGCAAACAATTAAAAATTGTGCAGTGGAGAGTTGCATGTTGAGAAATAGTAGGAGCGAGGTGTAAACAAATAAATGCATCAGGGAACACACTGTGGTAGACACACTGTGGTTTCCCAGAGATGAGGAAAGAAAACCATGGAAGATGGACTGATGATATTGTAAATCATGCAGGAAATACGTGAATGCGTGGAGGACAGTACATCGTGGTGAAATCTGAAGAAGTCCATTATCCAACAGTAGATATGAAATGGCTCCTGATCGTGGTGATTGTGTTCCAAAATATTGCTTCATAGCCTGATTCGGCACTTTGCGAACGATTGTGACAGGCCAGCTGTCACAACACTCAGACCTATCGGTTGGTATCGATCGAAGGCCAGTGGTGAGGTTCTGTTGGTGTGATGAGGACCAATAACAACTTATGTGTACAACTGCGATTACGGATGATGATAAATTTGTGATATCTTCCAAATTCAGATAATTTGATTGCAGTTGAGATCTCCATCATTTGTCCTATAAACGATGCACCATTCGCATTTATCACCCATAAGACTTTTGCAGACATTATTGTTAGGCTTATATCAATAAATAAGACCTAGATGCCTGTCACCAAATAATCTCTGCAATGTCATGTGTACAGTATAGCAGAGTCAGTCAGTAAATAATGATCTAAATCACAATCCGCCTCACGGTGCGTTACTGAGTGTACTACTATTATAAACCCAGTTCCGTCCAATTCTGAAATGGGACAGAAGTGTTCCGAGTTAAGCCTCCGAATATGTCCGATTTCACTGACTTTCCTGTCGTGGTCATTTCGCAGTATAGGTGTCGAGGGAAGTAATGTGTTGCTTCTCTTGTTGGAAAGTACTCAGAATTTCAACAATAACCCACACCGTTTACCACACTGTAGCTCTTGCAGCGTCGGAAAGGTGAATTGGATGACAGTTTCCTTGGTTCTTTACAGCGTTCGCACTGACGAAATACACTGCTGCTATTTCGATCTTCCTATTTCATACGTTCAAATGGCTCTAAGCACTGTGGGACTTAACATGTGAGGTCATCAGCCCCTAGACTTAGAACTACTTAAACCTAACGAACCTAAGGACATCACACACATTTATGCCCGAGGCAGGATTCGAACCTGTGACCGTAGCAGAAGCGCGGTTCTGGACTGAAGCGCCTAGAACCGCTAGGCCACATCGGCCGGCCCTGTTTCCTATGTGATGAGCCAACATAAGATGCAGCCTGGAATGTGTACTTACCTTCTATCAATAATATTAATCACCTTTTTGTAACTAAGTTTTCTTTCATTTCAATTGTTCGTCTTAAGTAACGTAATTTTTACAATGCTAGTCTACATCAGATTTCTCGAGATGTATAGAAAAGAACTTCTAGTGTTAGTTTCTAATGTCATCGAGTACCGTAACATTTTGGCTTTGCGACTTCTCTGAACTTCCATGATCAGTGTTAACGAGCTTCCGATGATGTCCTCCATAATGTTAATATACACCCAGGAAAATTTAAATTTACGCACCAAGAGGGAAGAAAGGTACAAATGCGAAACTTTGCAAAGACGTACTGTGAGAACCTATACGCAAATAATCTAAGTTTATTGTCAGTGCGCATGACCACTGCCCCTGAAGTGGTGCTCCAATCGGGCAGTGGAACATTTTTAAATGACGCGTAGTGGACGAGTCATACATGTGACCATCACATCCCGATTTTAGGAAGACTTTATCAGGCACAGAATACCAGGTAGACGCTTTAGACGACATTTCCCAGAGTTAAGTCGGTTTGGGAGGGGCCTTAACACAGGCATGAGAACTGCAGGCTGGTCCACACGCCGTGTGGCTCGCCACGTCGATCGTTCTGAGTGATCCGTTGGATGATGTTGGGACCAGTGGGCACGAAACGGTACCCACGCGCGACGTGTCGGGTCTAGAGCGACCGGGAAGACGATGAGGCGACGGGATCGAATGAACGTGCGGCAAGCGATGAAGGATGCGACAGTGACTCGCTGCACAAAACAAGCAGACCATACAAGCTGACGTACCGGAGCCAGTTGTTCCACAAACCATTTCCAGACACCCTGCGGATTGAAATTCGCAGTACAAGCGGCCTTGTTGTGTACTGCCGTCAGTAACGCGACACTGGCGGCTCCGTCTGCAGTGAAGACAAGCCAGAACGACGTGCTTCGCCACAGACTGACAAATCGTGGTGTTTAGTGATGAAACTCGATTCGTTTTGCAAACGGATGTTAACCGCATACGGGAGTGGAGACACTTGTGAACGGAAGCCCCCCCCCCCCCCCCCCCCACGCACACACGCACTGTCGCGCACCACACAGCCCGCACAACCCCGCTTAATGGTGTGGGAGGCCATAGCCTACGACAGCCGGTCCCCTCTAATTGTACGTGGAACCTTAGCGGGCCAGCTTCATGTTGACGAGATTCTTCAGTCCTTTGCAACACCTTTCCTACATGAACACACAAAGAAATGTACAACATTTAGCTGCGTAATGGGCTTGATTTAGATCGATGAGGGAAGTTGAAAATTTGTGCTGGACTGGGATAAGAACCCGGGTCTCCTGCTTAGTAGGAGGATGCTCTGACCACTAAGGGTCACGGCGATCATCGCAACTGCACGGAATACCCTAGCACGCCTCCCGTCAGACCCCAATTCTCAACTCATCCACGCACTACTAATGTAGCGCCTTTTGCTAATTATCCCCAATACTCGCAGGATTTTGCCGATTCCCGTAATAGTACGAGCCAGGTGTGCAACTGCACTGAAGAGATCATTGGCCAGTCACGCCTTAATTACATATGTGGCGTCTGTCCTTTTGGACATGTCTCAGAAAACAGACACCTCATACATAATTAAGAGCCTCGCGGTTTGGGGCGCCATGTCACGGATTGCGCGGCCCCTCCCGCCGGAGATTCGAGTCCCGCATCGTCTATCGGTGTGTGTGTTGTTCGTAGCATAAGTTAGTTTAGGTAGTGTGTAAGTCTAAGGACCGATGACCGCAGCAGTTTGGTCCCTTAGGAATTCACACACATAATTAAGGCGAGACTAGCCAATGATCCCTCCAGTGCATATGTACACAACGCTCGAACTCTTACGGGACTCAGCGAAATACAGCAGGTAATGGGGATAACGGGCATGGGCACTACATAAGTGCCGGCCGGGGTGGTCGAGCGGTTCTAGGCGCTACAGTCTGGAACCGCGCGACCGCTACGGTCGCAGGTTCGAATCCTGCCTAGGGCATGGACGTGTGTGATGTCCTTAGGTTAGTTAGGTTTAAGTAGTTCTAAGTTCTAGGGGACTGATGACCTCAGAAGTTAAGTCCCATAGTGCTCAGAGCCATTTACACCATCAGCCACTACATAAGTAGCATGTGGATGAATTGAGAATTGGGGTCTGGCGGGAGGCGTGCTAGGGAAGTCCGTGCAGTTGCTGAGCTGGTGCCTTTCTGGCGCCAGTTTCCATCGATCGTCATTTTGATCTTTGAGTCGACGTCGATGCGTATTTGTCTTCTGCTCGTCTTCGGCGGTGCAGATTTAACGGCAGCGCGTGCGCTCTGCTGGGGAAGTGTGTCGCGATCGGCGGTGAGCGAGAGTGACGTGGGACTGTGTACGTAGGCAGGACGGCAAGAGGACGAGTCGGACAACGAAGGAGCGGGGCCAGCGGCTACGGCGTGTTGAGTCTTGAGGGAAGACCCACCGCCCATGGTGATTCGGTTTTCCTAGAGGTCGGAAGGATAAGCTCCTTCGAGTCTGTTACAAGCTACGCCGGCCGATTGAATTGGAGTCGATGAGTAGTTTCGGTGGGTTGTGTGTGGCTTAATTGAATATGGCATTGTACTAGAAATCCTTTGGAATTGTTTTAGTTGTTTATTACTTACCTCGGTGTCGTGACTAACTATCTTGACGGCGGCTGAGGAAGTGTGGCTACGCCCAACCAACCGACATGAAGTGTGGTTAAAGACGTAGCTAGAAGTGCAACGAGTAGCAAGTCCGGCTCTGGCGTTTCAAGACACGCCGAGATACGTCCTCTAGTCTACCTTGTAGTTCATTTGATAGTGTGGCGTGTAGATGTACGCCGAGCTAATTCTTGCCATCTTAACTTTAGAGCATGATTTTTTGCGAACTTATTAATCAAAGTTTAAGGGCTGGCACTCGCCAAGTAACTCACGGAGGCTAATTTGTTTCTGTTCAGTTGTATCGATCACCTGTTCTCTAGATAAGATTGTGTAATTTATGTCTCAGAATATCGTCTGCTGTTGATGTGGTACAGATAACCGGCAGCGATCGACCCGAGCATACTGCGAGCAGAGCACCACGGGGGCGGAGGGATATTTAAGGTCCAGTCCCCTCCTTTACATCTTGTGTTATGTTGTCACTGTTGCGTGATTCCATCTTTCCGGTGGAGAACTATAGCATGTGAAGTTCAATTGCAGAGCAAAGTTGAGTACATTTCTATGTCATTTCCTGTCTCGTGAATCTCTCGTATTGATTTGTATCCTTGGTCTGCTAGCGTTTATCGATAATTCACACGCAATATTGAAACAACCTCATTTTAGGGGTATTGTCACATGGTTATGTTCTAGTTGTAATCATTCTAAGAATATCGTTGATTAATCAACTGAGTAAGTAAATTTGAAGATTTCTTTGGTGAAAATAAAAGCACCTCCTTAATTGTTTTAGTCATTTGTATATAGTTTTGTTTAGGAAAGGTGGCTAGCCAAACCTTAAAATATCTGTGTTCTTTCTCTTAATCTGCTCCTCAGCTGATTGGAAGTAATGAGAGTTCTGATGGGAATTGTATGGACATTTGTAATATTTAAGTAAATCTTTACCTGAGTATATTTACCTAGTCATATGATATGCCCTCCAGTATTGCAGGTGATTCTGTAATATTTCTGTTTGCTGATGACACTAGTTTGGTAGAAAAGATGTTTGTGCAACATTGGCACTGTTTCAAATAGTGCAGTTCATGACGGAAGTTCATGGCTTGTAGAAAATAAACTAAGGCGAAATCACAGTAAGACTTAGTTTTTACAGTTTGTGAAACACAATTCAACAAAAGCCGACGTTTTAACTTAACAGAACGGACATATGATTAGTGAAACTGAACAGTTCAAATTTCTAGGTGTTCAGATAGATAGTAAACTGTCGTGGAATGTCCATGTTGAGGATCTTGTTCAAAGACTTAATGCTGCCATTCTACTATTCGAATGGTATCGTTGGAGATTTGCTCCTCAATTTGGTCCTACGGAAGTAAACAAAAATTTAAGAAAAACAGATTGGAAAATAGCAAGAATAGCTTAGGCAAGAAGAAGAAAAGTAATTGGAGGTCAGCGAAGTCTTTAGATATGATCGGCTGGACGAAGAAGGATGGAGGAAAACTCGCCACGGTGTTGAAATCTAAGTGATAATTTTGTCACGAAGTTGCTACCGACAATTCAGTAACCCTCTTTAAAACGAGTAAAATGCATGTATCTTATTCCCGCGATAATGCTATACCAATTTGATGTATGGAACCATGTTCTGGTTAGCGACAGACTCAGTATTTGTGACAGAAGAAAACTCCCTCCTGTCCAGTGTTGTTTCTTGCCTCTACGCCGAGAGCTGACATTCCGGCCTCAAGGGAAGTCCATGTGGAGCCACGTGAAGGGAACAACAATTGCAACGATAATTCCTTGCTACCTTGTCTGGAAGTAAATGCTCAGCTGGACTACATTTGTGTAGACTCTCAAGGTACCGCTTGGCTTTGACAACTCAGCTCGCTCTGTTGCCTGAAACTGAACTCGTTGCGTTTTATCAACACCAAACCCACTCGAAACGCGTCGTTTGATAATTACTATTGATTAGTGACACAGTCGATAGCACGGCGACGTGTGGTAGTCCTCCATACTGACAATTCATGTAAGTTTGGTTCACATTTAGTAGAGAGTAATTTCAGGTATCAGGTTCTGTAATTTTTCCTCATTTTCGCTGTATCCTTTCTTCTTCTGAACGTGCATGATGCTAACCTATAAATGCAATGTATGTTTTTCTTGTTATCTCGTTCTTAGATTGCGTGGCGGATTTCGTCAACCCACACATGACGGTTGCGAGCACTGGACAAACCTTCACCGCTGAAGGGCGTCTCCTGTGCGAACGACACAAATGCAGCGTAAAAGGTTTGTATGGTGCAACGGTCATACAATAACTGCCCAATAATCATGCCCGGAGAAAAAACCGAAAGTGCTTGCACTTTCTTAAAAGGAAATGATTTCCTTCCCTCCTCAAGCACAACTCTCCAGGACGAAATACCGCAGCTTTGCAATTCTTGTATCGTAGGGTGAACGCTTCTGGATGGAACGGCGTCTGAATTCTCCTATCTGTCCTCTTCAAATCGGGTCGTTTTACGATCATTGAAAACATCTATTTAACTCAGACGCTGACGAAGTAAGGCTACAGTGTACTTGCACAACTTTACACGTAGAAGCAGGAATCTTTGTGCACACATCATCTGCTTTCACTACAGTAACTAAGTTCAACGGATAAAATATTGCTTAGAAATAGCAGTGCCTGTTTTATTAAGATGTACAATGTAAGGTTTTCTGCTTCTCAGCGACAAAGACACCACTGTTTCGTATTTATTTGTCAGCACCAGGCCCTCGACTATCAATAAATACCTAGTTTCTGGACGAGAACAATGAGCGGTGGAGCTTGTGACACATGGACGACATATGAAAGCTTGCGTCTGGCTGTGATTCGCGCACTGGTAGTCAAGGCGGTTAAGGCTACCGCACACGTAAAGCGGATAATACAGGTTTTCGTTGCCATAAAATGTTTACTGAAGGCAGAATGAATGTTGAAGGGTGAAGACCGCTGGAGCGACCGCTACGGTCGCAGGTTCGAATCCTGTCTCGGGCATGGATGTGTGTGATGTCCTTAGGTTAGTTAGGCTTAATTAGTTCTAAGTTCTAGGCGACTGATGACCTCAGAAGTTAAGTCGCATAGTGCTCAGAGCCATTTGAACCATTTTTGAAGACCGCAGTGGACGACCACCAATCTCACGGACGGATGTAAAACTTGGCCTGGGTGCGTAAACTCGTACGATCTGATCGAAGATTATCCGTGAAAATGATTGCAGAAGAACTGAACATCAATCGAGATACGGTGCGTCTAATAATAACTGAAGGTCTTGGTATGAGAAAGATTTGTACAAAAATGGTCCTCAAAAATCTCACACCACAACAGCGAGAAACACGGAAAATGTGGCAGCCGATCTATTAGAGCAAATGGATATCAACCCAGAATTGTTGAGCCGTGTTATCACTGGTGATGAAAGTTGGTTTTTTCAGTACGATCCATGGACAAAAGGCAAAGTTCCCAATGATGCTGAAAGGGATCACCCAGATCAAAAGAAGCTCGCATATAAAAGTCAAAAGTGAAATGCATGCTTGTGTGCTTCTTTGATGCCAAGGGAATTGTTCATAGAAAGTTGGTGCCTCTTGGACAAACAGTTAACCAATAGTACTGCAAAGAATTTTTAGAAAGACTTCGTAAAAGAGGTCTTCATGTCCGTGCCAACATTGCTGATAATTGGATTCTGCATCACGATAACGCGCCATCCTATATTGCTCTGTCAGTACAGCAATTTTAACCTCAAAACAAATTTCAGTACTACCACAGCCACCTTATTCACCAGATAACGCTCCGTGCTACTCTTTTCTATTTCCAAGAGTCAAAACGGCAGTCAAGGGACACCATTTTCAAATAACTCAGGATGTCCAAAAAGCTGTGACAAGGATCTTGGAGGATATTACAGCAGATTAGTTCCTGAAATGTTCCCGTCAATGGCAGAAGCGCTGGAAAAAGTGTATTCAATCAGAAGGGAACTACTTTGAAGGGGACAACACTAAACTTGACTAAAATGGTAAGCATATTTTTTTTTTCACATCAGCTTCATTACTTTACTATCGCACCTCGTATATCATGACAGCGAGACTCATCACGGCAGAATGTCTACCTACAACTACCTTCTGCAACCAGCAACATGAAACGTGGGGGAGACTAGGATGCAATTCCTGAGACCATGACAGCCATCTCCCACTTTCTACACGTTGAAGCGGCGCAGCGGCACAACGTCTGTGAATCCGAAGTCATGCCCAGCGCGCCAGGGGCTAACTATTCAGACAAATGAGAAAAATCTAGCTTAGTTCTGATACTAAGTACAACAGTGTATTGTAGCGTGGGTTTGTACAGTGATGTACTCCAGAATTATAAATTTCTACGTCTATGGTGTAACAGTGCAGCATAGTACAATAGATCAGTAGCATGTGCCTTCTGGATTCCCGATGAACATATTTCTGTCGCGCCAGATGACCGAAGGGTAGTGTGTAGCATTTTTAAAAATTGTTATGCATGAAGATATCTTGTGTAGATATTTGTCACTTAAACACCTCAATGCTTCGTTATACTATCACATTTGAAATTACGTTAAAATATTACGTGCTATATTCACGCCAACTCATATGCAACATTTGGTCTGTTCTCGTATCTAGATAGCAGACTAAAAGAAAATAGCGAATAAACGTAGACATGTGACAGCAATGTGACTCTATCGTTCAATAGATTCTTTATATTATGGAGCGTGAAAATCCAGATACATGGATTACAAAGTTGTGAAAGAAGTATTTATTAGTAAGGAAACACTTTTTTTCTGCTGGCATTAGCTCCATTTCCATTTTATATAGTATCATCTCACTGACGAAAGAGACTCATTTTGCTAAGAGCTCTGTTTCCATATTTTACAGTTTCACAGGTCTTCGAGGACTCAACAAGTATTTATTATGTACGTGGTCACATTACCACGTTGTCCCACAACTCATATTCCGTCGTAGATACTGAGAAATCAGTATTTTTAGTACAACTTAACAATAGTCGAAACGGCACCCTGTTTATAGCTTCACTGCAGTATGAGATTTCACATAGATATCCACGTGCAAGAAAGCTTCTTATATAAGATTCCTCTTCGGATGCTGAGAGAAACACCATCCTTCTTCGTATGGCCCTCTTCATTGTTAACTTAAGTGTTGAGTCATCTCTTTCGGCGGCACCAATGCACCGAGCCCTCTATGAGCCAAGATACCATGGCGACGAGCAACAACACAGTCAGCAGGTGAATACACAGAGGGTAGTCTCCTGTCGCGTCACGGACGTAACCTGAAAATGGAAGACAAGTAAAGAATGTGATAACGACTCCATTTTACTTCTGAGAAAACAGAACTAACCACATAGTTCACATAAACAATTTCTATAACACTTGAGCGCAACGAAGTCATCTGAGTCCCTTTAAAAATAGAGTGTTGCTTCAGTCTTCATTTGCATCGGGACCGACCTACTTCTTACAGAAAACTAGGAAAATTGAAAAATTAAATTAGTTACGTAAAATTAGTTATTTCAAATAAGAATGAAGGTGGACTGGACGTCGCAGGCGTCATCAAAATGTAAGGCAGAAATTGCTTACAGGGTCTTCGCTGTCGTTATGAAGTTTATTGGCGAGGACCGACTGGATCGCGTCGAATACGCAGATACCATCTTCTTCGAGTGGCCGGTTTCTATAGCATCCAATCCACCTTTCGACCGCCAGAATGTCCCAGAGAGCATCAAATGGAATTCCTTTTAATTTTGCCCATATAAATGCAAATCTCTTCGCAGCCCAACAGTAATATCTGACTTCTTCTACTCATACCATTCATGCATTGTCACATGCTTAACAGATTTTCTTCATTTACGCCATTTCCAGGTATTAATGCCCAAAGAGTGGATGCTCCTAGACTATTATTGCTTAAGAATATATGGAAAACAAAAAATGTGTAATCGCAAATTTATTTCATTTTGTGAGAGGTTTCGATCATTATGACCATTATCAGATTTATCTGTCTCCTTAAACTCAAATTTGTAGCTAAGACTACTGTCGTCGCATAATATAAGAATATGATAACATCGAAATAAACACTCGTGGTTTGTGAAGTAGAGCCGTTATTAACACACTGTCAGCCACGCGTCTTTCGCTACGTTTTTCTTGTATACAGTTCTGATAATTTTTTCTGTAAATGTGTCCATTCATCGCATAGTTTGAATAGCTTATCATCACCGTTGTCAGTTCTCCTAGCAGGAAAACATGCGTTTACCAAAAACTGGAAACTTTTTGAATCAACAACGCTGTGTTCACCTTTGTTCTAAACTCCAAGGCTCATAAATTGTCCAAAAAACTTCTACATCTCGACGATTCGACAACGGAATGACATCTACTGAAAATTCGTGCCTGAAAGAAAACTTCATTTTTGGTAATAGAATAGGTAAACCATGAAAATGAAGTTGTAAAAATACAGACATTATAAAATAAATGTATGAAATAATAATAGTACAGCACCAATTCTAATGATAACATTATAACTTTATTACTATAATATTAATATTACTCCCAGCTTTACAATGTATTTACATTTTCCAGTAACACAAGATCGTACATTGTCTTAGATATTTCTTCTTGTACTTAATGTCTGAATCTTTGGTAGCCATGTGGTCGGTGGGCACGCTCTTTTCTTACTTCCTGTTCGTACCCCTTCCACAATCCGTCGTGGCGGATACGCTTCTCATATGTACATTGCATATGACCAAATCGACAATCGAACTTGTGAAGCCCATTTTGTTACTGATCACTTCATTTGTTGCCATTTCCCGCCTGGCATTTAACTGTCCATAGATCTCATCCATAAGTTATAAAGCTTATAACAATTGTTTTGAAGGTTTTTGTTTCCTTTCTAATATGTTGCTTCCGTAAAATACCATCTAATAGCCCAATATTGAACTTTCCAGAATTTATTCTTCAATTTATTTCCTTACCTTGTTTGCTATCCTGTCTGATTTTTTACTCAAGGTATTTGGCAAGTGTTTGTTTGTTCCCCCTGATACCACATATTTTTATAAATTAATGCTGACATGAAAGCCCATTTCTTAAACTTCTCTATTAATTTCCTTCTTCATTTTGCGCCATGAGCAGCTGGTTGTCACCGAGTTGTATTAAAAAGATATAGTGGTACCACATATTCTTACATTTGTTGTTCCAGCTGTCCACTAGTTTCTCTGTATGTGCGGTTTAAGCAAAGATATACTTTGAAAGTTTCTGAGTTTATCTAATAGTATTTGTGTAAAATCGTATAATATAACCCATATGGAAAGATTCACTTTTATTCATAATTTAGCAATAATAAATCACATGACACTATAACTGAAGGTTTAATGTCTGTTACTGAATACTGGCAATGATTAACTGGTCTAGTCCTTAAAAGAAAGTATAAGTGAAATAATTATAGAGATTTATCTGGAAGACAACTTAAGAGTGAAAATTTCCAAATTTCATGGTCGTTCGGTATGCTTTGTAACTTGTTTCGTTGAACCTGAGACGTAAGAGCCAACCTAATGGTCACATAACGAAGTGGTGGATATAGCGAAGACTGGAGAAAAACATACGTAAAGTACTTAAATCAGCATTCATAACATAACCCATGCCAATTTCACTATTCCTCAGCTAATAGGAATGGCCATTGTATACCGTACAGTTTCAGAAGTAATGTCGGTTCACAAATATTTGAAAAAGAATATTGATCAGACCTATTTCCAATGTGTTTGGTCCTGTTTTCGTGTGTGTGATGAAGATTTCCTTACCTATAGCTGGTCCGATAGTGAGTAGCAGGATGCCGCAGGAGACCATATTGAAGCCTATGGCGGCCGGCAGCTTGTGCTCGGGGCACACCTCGGTGACACACAGGTTTACGTTGACGACGGCGGCGCCTCGAGAGAATCCAGACACAGCGTTCCACACGCACAGCGCCACCATGCCAGAAGACTTGGCTATCGCTGCGCAGAAGAACGGTGGCCAGTAGCAAAGCTAAGTCAGTGGCAGTGGCGCATTCTGATATAGAACTAGTGACTAAGTGCTAATATTACGTTTAACAGGAAAATAAATATAACGTGGAAGGGAATGTGATACAGTGAAAATTTCCAAAGGTAAGTAAAAACGAAATAACTTTTGGATCAAAAACAGAAGTAATGGAGATCACTTATATTAGAAACCCAATTTTTCGTTATTGCTACGAGGTTACAAACATCCCATAACGAACACAACAAACGTAAAACATTGTGCACTAAGCGTATATTTGCCCTTGATATAGAATGAAGTAAGGAAAAATACCACAGCCGAAAAACTGAAAGTACACAAGTAAGCATGGACTGTCAGTCGGTGCTGAAAGAACCACCGCTATCATCATCACCACTATCATCACCACAACAATCTGTAATACAGTTTAAAGACATGGAACGAGTCAACATGAAACAGAAGCTTCTGAAATATCTTTTCACTCTATTTTTTTCTCGATCGTATGCCGGTTGTTTCCCAACACCTGGCAACTTTCCTCTATTCCCTTCAGCCTCAGTTTTTGTCTCCTTCCCAGAAACATTAATTTGGAATCCTCAAAGTTGTCACATGTGTCTAAAGCACACTCTCGTCCTTTCAATTCTACTCGTCCTTCATTATCCGTATTCATGTTGTATAAGATAAACTTTGTCTATAGCAGTGCTCCATGTTACATTTTTCTGTCTTTGGGGCACATCTGTGTTTGGCCTCTAATAACTTTTAAAGTTCTGCCGTTATTCTACAGATTTCATTTATCTTTTTGTCGCTGTCATCTTCCACAGTCACACTACCTATCTACTTGAACTATTCTGCATTCTTGAAGTGTCTCTTTTACTCAGAGTTCCGTCACCAAACAAATTAAAGCGTTTATTTTGATCTCTTACGTTATCACAATATCCAAGTGGGATAGCGTTCGGTTATCACTAAAGAACTATACAGAACGCGAAATACATATGAAACTACAAGCCACTGTTTTTTCTTCTAGGGAACAGCTGAGTGATAAGAGACAAAGCAATAATAAATAAAAATGACCTTCTCAACGTTACCCAGTTTGGTTTAGAAAGTGGTAGCATTACTGCATAAGCCACATTAGAGAAGAAAGAAATGGGACTTGATGCACTTGAAAAGGGTGGAAAAGTCATACGTATATTTTTGAACCTCTCAAAAGTATTTAACATTCTTGACGAAGCACAACAGTGCATTGACGTTTCTTACTGTTGTAAGTACTGCTCTTTTTTATATAAATGATTTCATAGAATTTCACAACTGAGTGCACATTATCTTCCTTGATAACAGCAACTTTGTAATAATTGACACACCATCAGAGCTTGTAGTTGAAAAAGCATACAAATTTGGCCCAAGGACTGAAAATGTGATTGTTGGATAAAATGGAAAATCCAAAAAACTACTGTCAAAACTACTGTCGCTCAATCAAACTCAAAGCTAAAGCGAAGGAAAAACATTAAAAATTGTTTATCACACAGTTCTAAATTCAATCACGAAACATAAACCGTAGGCCTACATAATACCTATTTAAAAACACAGAATAGCGTTTTCTAGCAAGGAAATGAATTTCACAATAAGCTGTATTTAAATGATGCAGAATATAGTCCTACAGTAATATACTGTGAGACTTGGCAGCTATTGATAACTCATCATGTAGTGTTGCCACTCCCAATGGACTGTCCTCAATAAGCGTTATATTATTGTACTTCTGTTTGCAAGAGCTTTTAAATGCTGTTAAGAAAGGCTCTGTAAAGTAAACATGTTTCTACGTTACAGTTGATACAGAGTCAAAACAATCGCCAAGCGAAAAATTACATGCCCCTCTAATTACTGATATTTGCTGAAAGCCTCGTTTCTGTATCTCGAATCATACACAAAATAGAAGGAATAGTACACTCATGCTCATAAATTAGGGATAATGCTGATACATGGTGAAACAAGGCTCTGGTTGGCGGTTTGCGGGTTTAAGTCACCTCAGGTTATGACCATGCGGTTCATCTGACATTCAGTCGTCGCACAGTGGCGCTAGCAGAAGTCCACATACGCAGAGACGGTGCATGTCAGAGTACGGTGCAGCGAGTGAGTGTACAGACGTGCTAATGGTGACTGTGTGTTGAAAATGGCTCGAAGAACACGTATTTATGACGTTATGAGGGGTAGAATACTAGGGTGACTGGTGGCTGGTCAAACACAGTAGGTCCTAGCACGGGCCCTCCGTGTGCCGCAAAGTATGATTTCAAGATTATGGCAACGATTCCAGCAGACAGGAAACGCGTCCAGGCGCTACAGTACGGGACTTCCACAGTGTACAACACCACAAGAAGACTGATATCTCACCATCAATGCCTGTATACGACCACGGGAGTACTGCAGACAGCCTTGCACGGGACCTGGAACAATTGCCTCCAGACACACAGTCTACAGACGACTGAACAGACGTGATTTATTCGCCCGGCGACCTACAAGGTGCATTCCACTGACCCCTGGTCACGGGAGAGCCCGTAAAGCCTGGTGCCGAGAACACAGTACATGGTCATTGGAACAGTGGGGCCGGCCGCGGTGGTCTCGCGGTTCTAGGCGCGCAGTCCGGAACCGCGCGACTGCTACGGTCGCAGGTTCGAATCCTGCCTCGGGCATGGATGTGTGTGATGTCCTTAGGTTAGTTAGGTTTAAGTAGTTCTAAGTCCTAGGGGACTGATGACCACAGCTGTTAAGTCCCATAGTGCTCAGAGCCATTTTTTTGGAACAGTGGTCCCAGTTATGTTCACTGACGAGTTCAGGTACAGTCTGAACAGTGATTCTCGTCGGGTTTTCATCTGGCGTGAACCAGGAACCAGATACTAACCCCTTGATGTCCTTGAAAGGGACCTGTATGGAGGTCATGGTTTGACGGTGTGGGGTAGGATTATGATTGGTGCACGTACACCCCTGCATGTCTTTGACAGAGGAACTGTAACAGGTCAGGTGTATCGGGACGTCATTTTGCACCAGTATGTCCAACTTTTCCGGGGTGCAGTGCGTCCCACCTTCCTCCTGGTGGATGATAATGCAGGCCCCCACCGGGCTGCTATCGTGGAGGAGTACCTTGAAGCAGAAGATATCAGGCGAACAGAGTGGCCTGCCTGTTCTCCAGACCTGAACCCCATCGAGCACGTCTGGTATGCCCTCGGTCGACGTATCACTGCACGTCTTCAAACCCCTACGACACTTCAAGAGCTCCGATAGGCAATGGTGCAAGAATGGAAGGCTATACCCTAGCAGCTGCTCGACCACCTGATCCCAAGTATGCCAACCCGTTGTGCGTCCTGTGTACGCGTGCATGGTGAACGTATCCCATATTGATGTCGGGGTACATGCGCAGGAAACAGTGGCGTTTTGTAGCACATGTGTTTTGGGATGGTTTTCTCAACTTATCAGCACTACCGTGGACTTACAGATCTGTGTCGTGTGTGTTCCCTATGTGCCTGTGCTATTAGCGGCAGTTTTGTGTAGTGCCACGTTGTGTGGCACCACATTCTGCAATTATCCTTAATTAATGAGAATGAGTGTAGGTATACATGTATCGCCTTATAAACGTGCACACTAGCGTAGCCTACAGTGAAATGGCTGAGTTGCAGAAATTTCGATGTTTGGATTCAGCAATGTTCTGCTCGATACTGCTTTGAGCATCAGTAGTGACTGTTGGTTCCATGATAATATTTCGGTCACATCAGATAAAATGCAGGGTTTCGCCAGACCTTTCTGTTGATCGAAACTCTCGTAGTAGAAATACGAAAAAATTAATGTTCGTTGCTAGTGTTGTTTTTAAAAAAGTCTGGGTTGCTGACCTGAGCGGGTGAGGCCAGTGACGATCGCGCCGACGAAGAAGGTGAGTCGCGGCTTGATCTTGAAGCGGTCTGTGAAGGAAGGCACGGTGAGTCTGCCCACGAAGTCGCCGCCGGCTATCATGGTGAGGCAGAGCGCCGTGTCGGACAGGGAGAGGTGGAGGTGGCGCTGCAGGTACAAGGGCAGCAGCAGCGAGAAGTTGATGGCCGCCGCGACCATGCACGCTGTGCCAAACATCACGTTCAGGTACACCCAGTTCTGTAGCAGGTCCAGGTCCATGAAGGCGATCACACGACGCCACGCTGATTGGTGCTCTGTGAAGTCCAAGATTTAGTCTACATTTAAATGGGGATTATTCTACCAAAAAAATTACAGACGTCATTTCGGGTGGACAAAATCTTCTCCAGTCTTCACACGCGTTGAAAATGAAGTTAGTGTTGTCTAGGATTACAAGGAAAAGAAGGATAATGTCTCCAATTGATGAAATGAAAACTGAGATAATGACAAGGCATTTAGCCCCTGGAGTAAAGGGTCCTTTGAAGTTACAGCAAATACAAAAGTAAGCACTCTGAACAAAAGTTTAGGCACCCTCACGAGAAATCAGTCTAATAATTAACACCACCTTTAGCCTTGTTAAAGGCCTCAGTTAGGCAGTGAACATTCACTAGTTTCTTCATCTGAATCGACGCACTGCTGATTAGGTCCCACAGAGCTACCAAAGTGTGGGGATGTTGATTGCTACATTTCATCCGATTTTCCAGACTGCTTTAACCACTTTCTTTGGGACAGAGATGTGGTTTATTTAGTGGGTCAACCATGGTGCTGTGTTAGCCACAGTGCCAGAAGACCTGTGTTCAAGACCCAGCCTTAGTCCAAATTTTAATTCATTACTTCAGCTTTTATCCTTATCGAAGATAGTGTTGAGACTCACATGTATTCAAAAAAATGTAATTTCATCACATCAGTATATCACCTACTCCTGAGGAACAGTCAGGATTTCCCCATTACATACAAATCTGGGGAGCCGTTCCAGTATGAGACAACCTCGGTAATACTGACAATTTAAAAAGGGGAAAATCAAGATAGTCTGAGATGAGAACTGAAGTTTGGTTCGTAGAGGGCACTGGACTAGGGTATTCCGTGCAGCTGGATATTCCATAGTGCCAGAGTGGTATTGTGGATAGCACATCTACCCCCTACTTTGGAGACCTGGGTTGAAATCCCATCCTTGGACAAAGTTTTAATTCATTACTTCAGCTTATCAGAGATAAGGTTGAGGCTCAATACGTCCCCAGGAAAATGTAATGACATCAGTTTAGTAAAATTACTTATCTTTTCCATAAAAGGAAAGTATACATGCAGCTCTGTGAGAGCGACTAGTGTCATCTTTAAAGATGGGAAATCCCACAGCATGCTCGTCACCAAGATATAGACAAGAGGCCAACACTTGGATGTCGAAAATGTTGAAATACGCATCATGGTATGAAGAAGTCCACAAAAACATAAAAAAAACACTACCGGCCAGAAATACATCATCTACAGACTAAAGGTTCAACGTCTGGTAGAGGTTTCAGTGCATCTGATGAGTTGAATCACTTGGAAGGTCAGTAAACTGCCACTACACTATGCGTTCCCAGACAACGGTCTACCTTCCAAGTTTGACCCACTGAGGAACCGCAGCTCTATGTGTCAATATCAGCAAAGGCCTTTTGTTAAGTATGTGACGCTGTATGCCCGTTGCATGCAGTTCCTGTGATACACTGAGATGACAAAAGCAGTGCGATAATTATATGCAAATACACAGACGGCGGTGGCATCGCGTACAAAAAGTATATAAGGATAGTGCATTGACGGAACTGGCACTTGAACTTAGGTGATTCATATGAAAGGTTTCCAAATGGGAATCAATAGACTTTGTACGTGGAATGGTAGTTCGAGATATAGGCATGGGGAATTGCATTTGGGAAATCGTTGGGGAATTCAATATCCCGAGACCCACAGTGTCAAGTATTTGCCAAGAATATCGTATTTCAGGTATTACCTCTCACCACGGATAACGCAGTGGCCGACGAACTTCGCTCAACGACCAACAGCAGCGGCGTTTGTGTAGAGCTGTCAGTGATAACAGACAAGCAACACTGTGTGAGAAACCGCAGAAATCAATGTGGGACGTGCAACGAACGTATCCGTTAGCACAGTGAAGCGAAATTTGTCATTAATGAGCTATGGCAGCAAACGACCGACGCGAAAGTCTTTGCTAACAGCGCGACACCGCCTGCCGCACCTCTCATGGTCTTGTTACTATGTCGGTTGGACCCTAGACTATTCGTCAGATGAGTTCCGATTTCAGTTGGTAAGAGCTGCTGGTAGAGTTCGAGTGTGGAGCAGACGTCGTGAAGCCATGGATCTAAGTTGTCAACAATGCAGTTTGCAAGCTGGTGGTGACTCCATAATGGTGTTGGCTGTGTTTACATGGAATCTACTGGACCCTCTGGTCCAATTGAACCGATTATGGACTAGAAATGGTTATGTCCACCTCCTTGGAGACCATTTGCGCTGGTTATGTACTTAATGTTCTCAATGAACGATGGAATTTTTATGAATAACAGTGCACCATGTCAATGACCCACAGTTGTTCGTGATTGGTTTGAAGAACAATCTGGACAATTGGAGCGAGTGATTTGGCCACCCAAATCCCCTAGCGTGAATCCCATCAACCATTTATGAGATATAACCGAGAGGTCAGTTCGTGCCTAAAATCCTGCACAGACAACACTTTCTTAATTAGGGACGGCTACAGAGGCAGCATGGTTCAGTATTTTTGCATGGGACTTTCAACAGCTTATTGAGTCCATGCCACGTCGAGTTTCTGCACTAGGCCGGTCAAAAGGAGGTCCGACACGATGTTAGGGTGTATCCAATGACTATTCTCACCTCAGTGTGCTGCACATCATGAAACTGAATGAAGTAGACCTGTATTCAGTGAAATTCTTGTCGCATTTGAAACCAATTGACGTTGGCAAGACTGGATATCCATTTATGGTTACTGTCACGATTTCTTTACTACCAGTGTTCTTATACTGCATTACATGGCTGTCGGTCGTACACCATTCCCTGCAGACAAATTGGACAGTCCACATTTACATCTTTTACATCCATACCGTGGCAGCAGCTATGAAGTGCATGGCAGAGGGTAGTATCAATTACTATGACGTATTCCCATTCCATTCACAAATGGATTGTGGAATGAACGATCGTTTAAATGACTCTGTGCATGCTGTAAATAGCCTGATCTTGACGTCATTAGCAGTGTGGGAGCGATATCTAGGGGTTTGCAGTATTTTTATAGAGTTTCATTTAATGCCATTTCTTGCAACTTTCTAAGTAGGCTTTGATGGGATCGTTTGCAACTATCTTCAGATGTTGTTTCTTCACCATTTTTGTGACGCTCTCCTAAGGGT
Source organism: Schistocerca piceifrons (assembly GCF_021461385.2). Classification (NCBI taxonomy): domain Eukaryota; kingdom Metazoa; phylum Arthropoda; class Insecta; order Orthoptera; family Acrididae; genus Schistocerca; species Schistocerca piceifrons. The sequence goes on from NC_060142.1 coordinate 134,556,728, forward strand.
AAAACAAACATGTGACTTTTCGTGCTTCCCCTCTCTGTGTACGTTCAGTGTTCCCCTGTTAGTCCTATTTGATACAGGTTCCACACTCCTGAGCAGTACCCTAAGGTGTTTCACGTGAGCTGTTTGTAAGCAGTCTCCTTTGTAGGCTGGCCGTATTTCCCTAGTATTCTACTAACGTACCAGTGTCTACCATCTGCTTTATCTACGACTGAGCCTATTTGACCACTCCATTTCATATCCCTACTAATAGTTGTGCCCAGGTATTTGTTTGAGTTAACTCCATAATATTGTAGTCATAGGATACTACGTGTTTCTCGTTTTTTTTTTTTTTTAGATGAAGAATTTTACATTTCTAGCCCTTAAAAGCAAATTGCCGATTATTGCACCACTTCTAAATCCTATGATGGTCCTACTGAATATTTGTGCAGATTTTTTCAAACAGTACTTCTTTAGAGATAACCACATCAGCTGCAAAATATCTGAGTTTGCTGTTAAGATTTACTGTAAGATCACTAATATAAAATATGTATCTATCGAAGATTCTCCGTCCAAGATAACATGCTGCATCCTTACTAACAAATAATCCTCCAACCTGTTACAAATTACGCTTGGTATACCATATGACTGTACTTCAGATAATAAGTGTACGTGTGCTACTGAACAAATACTTTTGAAAATCAAGAAATACTGCATCTATGCGCCTCGATCCATGGCCTTTTGAATGTATTGTGAGAAAAGTGCTAGCTGCTTGCAAATGATGTGTTTCCGGAATCCATGCTGGTTGGCAAAGAGGAGGCCATTTTGTTCGAGTACCTGATTACTTTTTAGTTTAGTATATGTTGCAAGACTTCACAATAAGTAAATTTTAAGAAGATTTTACAGTAGTTACGCGGATCACGTGTATACTGGTGTACCTGTGCTTTCTTGCAACTGCAGGGCACGGTTTTTGATCGAGTGGTCTCCAGTAGATTACGGTTAACAGAGGGACTATCTCACCAACAAATTGAATATAGACTCTGTTAGGGATTTCATTACGCCCCTGACCTTTGTTTGATTTTAGCGATTTCAGTTGTTACTCAGCGCGCCTTACGCTTTATCTATATTCCTAAACTGGAGCAGTATTCGAAGATTTTCCTTTGTGAAGGATAATTTGAAAATTGAGTTTGTCATTTTCGCTTTTGTTTTGCTACCTTCAATTTCTACCTTCAATTTCACTTCCTGTCTTGCCCATGAGTTCTGAACACTACCTTTAATAACCATTACATCTAACCAAAACTTCTTTATCTTCTGTAAGAGATATTTCGATAATATTCACCTACGGTAGTCGTTGAAGGCTTAAGAGTTTGCCCTCTTCACAGCTAAATGCGTTTCATTCAGAATCTCCCTGTCTAAAGGCATATGACTTGCTTTGCACTTATTTTGCAGAGTCTCTGTCTTCTTTTAAAAAATAACTGTATAACATGGAATGTCCCATTATGAACGGATCTGCTAAGTACATATCTATCAAGTGCATGATCAACTATTTCCTTGAACCCAAGCCATAGTTCTTCAATGTTTCGAGTGCGTTACTGAGATCTATCCATATTACTTCTTTACCTACTCTCTTAACATATAAATCTCTCTCAATGTTTCAGTTGCATTTTGTGCTTTGGTAATCGTTGTTACTACGACTTCCTCATGTTCACTGATACCAGTTTCAATGTGGACATCATCAAAGAGGTCACTTCTAACTGTTGCACTGCGTATAAGGGTCTAGTAGCCCAGGTTTCATTGTTGGCAGATTTCCAATCACATAGTGTTGTCTGATTCCCTCCTCTACTCTTTTCTCCCTACCATCATTGTGATGTCAGACACCAAGATGGCGGAACTATGACTATTGTCCTAATTTTAAAATAGTGGGTTACTCAATAATTCAAGACGGCGGAACTACCCCAGTTATACTGAGTTGAAAATGGTAAGATGTAAAAAAATTCCACTTGTACTACCAGTAGTAATAGTAATAGTTGTTTTTGTTGTTGCTCCTGCAGAACAATGTTTTATTTTGGCAGCTGCTGGCTGAAGAACCTCACATGTTAGCCATCGCACTGACATGGGCAACACACATGAGAGGTTCTGCGCCACTATTGTGTGTGTGTGTGTGTGTGTGTGTGTGTGTGTGTGTGTGTGTGTGTGTGTGTGCAGTACAATAGGAATGCTTTTATTTTTTTATGTAATCAATTGTGGACATCCACAGGCCTCAAAGCTATTGAAATGACATGGGCAGCATATGGATAGCTGCAGACTGGCAGCAAATCCCTCCACACTGTTGGCCACTATGTTGACATGAAGCAGCACGCACTGTGATGACGGCCGCAACTGCCACAGTTTATTTACCAGCCACCATAGCTGGCAATAGCAGAGCTCGAATGTGATATGTCACCTAGAAGTTCTTGCACAGCGTGATTGCCAGACACACCTGACCCATGCATAGAGCATATGCCATAAGTCCATCCCGCTGCATGAAATGCCTGCAGCGAATGTGTGACCATTAAGTGACGCTAGGATCATATAGATCATACTGATAAGAAGTTATTTTCTATTGTCAGGAATGCGATGGCATCTCTCTGCAACACAGGAAATCAATAAAGGAATGCTGTTTCTGGCACGCAGTCAGTTCGATATATGCTGCCACAGACTGCTATTCAACGTCCTATTGATGCATGTGAATGCACTAAAGTGATGTTATTCCTAGCACACAAACATTTAGAGCTGTCTCTGAAGAGGCACAGCGCCAAGCTAACACCAGTACAGAGAAACAGTCGGAAAAGAAGTATTATAGAGCTTGACGTCACTCATTACAACACACAAGTCAGTCACTACAACACACATTGGATAAATTCGACAGAGTGCTAAGAAATCAACTCAATACAAATCACCTATCTTCCAAATAAACGAATCTGTGAAAAAAAATCACCTATGCACATCGCAAACACACAAAATGAACCGTTGCAGTAGCAAAAGAATATGTTACTTCAAAACTTTGATGTAAACTGAAGGACCCGTTTGTTAAATTCTCTAGATCAAAGTAGTGAAGTGATTGAGCTAATAATGAAACTCGATGATTAATCGCCTTCCTCTTAAACCACCACTCAGTCAGTAAAAAGCATGTGTCTTCGTAAATGTCCATAAAGATGTGAGTGATATGTGATACTATCTGAAAGGGAGCAGTAGATTCTTGCCTACCTTAAAGCTACTACAACCATAAAAATCAGTTTAATACCTTATATAAAAATATATTGTAGGTTTTCCTTTTCTCCTGTTACAGATATCTAACAATGCATTTTTGTTCATTGCTGTTGACACATTCGCTGATAGATCTAGGGGTTTTCTGACTCAAACGTGACATGTCACATTCTCCATCATCCCAAAACGTCTGTATCAGCATCAGAGAAAAACTCCGTAGACCTTTAAATGCTCTGGGATATTTAATGTTCTACATATGACAATGTCAATAGTGTGTGGTTTTCCGAAGATTTGTGTGTACATAATTATGAGAAATGCAATGACTCTAAGAAAATTATGACAAATGCAATCACTGTAAAAAGTTCCAAAGTTTATTCAGTCTCTGCAGAACACACCATTTTCTAACATTTTGACAGTAGCTGTGGTATTTAGCACATTCAGATCGTAGTTTAAATAGTCCTCTTTTTATATGGTTAAGACTATCATCAGAGCAGAGGGGAAACTATAGATGTAATTTGAATTCCTACCGTGTATTGTTTTTATGTTGAAATTACTTTAATTCTTACTGAGAAGATCATTGCTAATATAACAGCACATTTAATCAATTTCTTGAAAAATGTATTTCATTTTATATTTTAAACCTTAAAAATGGATATAATTCCAGATATTTCTTTTGGTGATTAAGGACATACGCTGAACAACATTACATCAGTATTTCCATCATTTTCAGAATAATCAATACAGGTCCTTTAAGTCATTTTTTTAGGTTAGTTAGTACTTCCAAGAACAAGTGGTAAGAACAAGCTCTTCGTCCCTGAGCAGCAGATCAGATGCTGAAGTCTGATGCATGGATGCGAAACAGTTAGTCTATACTGACAGTTGTGGTCCACTTAGAGGAGAAAATGTCAGGTCATAAAGTTTCTGACCTGTTAGTGTGAACACTGTTCCAAGCAGAGAAAAATCAGCCGCCACACTGATGTGTGTACAAATTAAGGCACCACACATAAAAATATCTGCACTGATACTCATTACAACCCCGAATATTACAGTGGATAATGAGAGTTTCTGTGTTTTTGTATAAATATGTCAGCAGGCAATATTTTGAAGCTCATTTTCATTGCTGGTCTTCCTTTATACTGTAATGTATATAGCTGAAGAAGCTTTAGAATAGATTTAATTAAATTTATTGGCTTAGATGACCCCTATGAGCCGTAGACATTGCCGGTATCTGGTGTTTTGTGTGCCTCTACGATGCATCCTACTAATTTTATGAAATGTGTGCCATAGTATTACATTAATATTCTTTTATTGTTACCACCAGTGTTGATGTATACCATCTTCTCTTTGTTGCTTATCAACCAAAAGAGAGCAAAATAAACTAGAGAAATGTATGAATTTACATCATTTTGTTAATGGCTGTATACAAAGTAATATTTATGAAAAGGTTATTGTTGTTCACATGTCACTACAATTCCCGACATGAAAAACAACATACTACATAGAAACTCCTCACAGCAATGCATATATAGCAACGTAATGAATGCTTTAGTACAGAATAGGATATGAGCTGTTACAATAGGAAGTGATAACTGATCATCACATAGTAAACACATGGACAAAGAAGATACCAAAGATAATTGAACAAGCAGTCAACGAAATAGAAATGACACTCAAAACGCTTCATATAATCGATGCATCCAATGTTCTTTTACATATATAATTACAGAACGACGTCTGTTACTACGATAATTTTAAGTCAGTTGTAAAACATACGAACCAAGTCATTTGTAAAACAGAAGAATTGAACAAAAAATCGACTTAACTGATATTCCTTGACAAACATCATTTCAGAATGGCAACTGTTACTGTGCTAATTCCAAGTCAGTAGCGAAACATGCAAATGTAATCGAACAGTAAATTTGTAACACATCTGAATTCAGTGGAAGTAAATTTTTCCTATGGGTAGAGGTAAGTAAATCACAAGTAAAGTATAATAATAACCACATGTTATGGGAGGTTGGAATTTCATATAAGTGTGCTTTGTGAACATATAGTATTTATTTCTGTATCAGCTGATAGAAATTATAGATACATAAATCACTATTGCCAACTGCCAAAAAATGTCAAATAGTAAAAACCAACATCATGAAAGCATGATCTGAGAAACGTATATAAAAACCATGAGCATGATATTCAAATGTTCAACCTAAACCTGAGAAGTAATCTTATCTTGACCATAGATCAGGCAATGTTACAAGAGCAACTGCATGATGCATTATTGTAAAAGTTCTGACACTAAATGCAACACTTCTGCTACTAAATGTAACTGGATTTTCTCTTTTGATGCTAGTCAATTGTCATTACTGCAATGGGCATTTAATTCTAAAGCATTATGTCAGGGCGAAAATACTAAATAAATTAATTTTTCTCTCTTAACAACATGTGGGCAGGGTGGGTTCTTCCTGGGCTCGAGTATGAGGTAGAATAAAACAGCATTTTTACATAAGATAACTTTTATTGAAGATTTGTACAACTGTTCCCTTACTCGATTCTTATGGCTGAGAGAGCGGCAGCTGTGTCGTTTGTAAAGCCTCTGCTGCGGCAGCGGCGGCGTCTGATTACGCCCGGCGGTGTGTCTCTCGTATCGCCGTCTCGCCCAGTTGACTGGAGACGCGCCTCGTGCGGTGGCCCGTTTAATTATTGAGAAGGAGGTCGTGCATCGGATGGTGATACCTTGGAAGTGGCGTCCCAGTGTTTCTCTTCTCTAAGCGACCGCGTGTGTAAGTGTTGTTCGTCGGCCAGCGGAGCGGCGCGGCGGGGTAAGGCCAGTGTCCCGGACTCGATCAACGGACTCCCGCTTGCCAGTCTTCGGCTGTCAGATCTTCATCCCAGCTCACATGTGACTGCTGATGTGAAGCCGTCTCCTTCCCGTCCTCACGAGTCAGCCGAGTACGTAAAAATCAGACTTCAAATACCTTTTAACTTCTGTCTTCTGGCGCCGAGGCTGCTGCTTGCTATTCCATTACAGCGGCAGACTTGGTGCGTCTGTGTATGATGTAGTCTCTTCTTGCATGACGGTCTGCAGCACCAAAACTGACTGAAAACTACTGCTACTCTCTTGTCGGGCCCACTGCGTCTCGCGTATTTATTCACTTCAGTTCACTGGAGGTGAACGAGTTCACGGTCCTTGCCTCTTCTGTCACGTTCAAACGTTTCTCGAAGAATCTTCTTAACGTCGGTCATTGGCTCTTGGAATGTAGGCGAGGGCCTTTGCTCACATGTGACAACTGAGAAACACGTGAGCCAGTCGGGCGATGCCCTGACGGCTTAATCGACAGGGCGATGGCTTCTCCTGAACTTGCTGACTTCACAGTCATTGTCTCTTCTGCTCTGCCCGCTGTTTGCCAGTATGTAACTCTCTAAACTAAACTAAGTTTTTCATTTATTTTCTAATTTCTACTTCACTTCACATTGATTTCACTATTTTATTTACTTATCTTAAGTACCACTCAACATTATGTATCGATTGATGGTAAGTGGCCTTCGATTTGTCACGTATGGTAGTAATTTACATTACATCAGATAGTGGTTACAAGGAACATTTACCATAGACTTATCCTTAACATCTTAACACATGTTACAGATGCAAATTTGTTACATTGGAGTAATGTAAAAGCAAATTAAGTGTCTTCAGCCTCTGGCGAAGAAACACTGCATTTTTCACACAGAGCTGTTGTTTGAGAATTACTTTCACAGATGAAATCATTAGAAGAATTACATCTTACTGCTGTGGAGCTGTGCCATATCTACCTTTGTTCTTCATTGGTTGCTCTTGTATGTGCTCCTTTTGCACTTCACAACAACGCAGATACATGCTAACATTAGGTGGTATACTTGGTATCAAAAATATTTTGATAAGATGTTGTTTCATTAGCTGAAAAGAAAGATCCTTTAGAAAAACTCGATGTGGATCTTTCTAGTTCTTTATATTCACTTGAAATAGCACCATTATATTTATATCAGCAACTGTCAACACTATGTATGAAATAGTCATTGTCCATCATCTTGTCGTTTGCATTACTTAATATTTATTGCACTTTTGGTTAACAGTGTCAATCACACTCTTTGTGTTATCATAATGTAGTATAAGGTGAGGTGTCTTAGTGGTCTCATCTACTGTTACCTCGTTGTGCATCATGGGAATGAGTGCAACAGATTTGTTAAGTTTAGGTAAATGCGATACCATATTAATATCTTCCTGGTACCCAAAAACTGCCAGACTGATTTCTCTATTTTTATTGGACAAATACCCAGATCAGATTTCCTTTTATCCTATCTTGGGTTGCTATTCAAATGACTTTGTTCTGCAGCTGAGAGAGAGAACCAGCAGATAGCTAATATACCAGCTACCTTTTGTTACATTTCCATTTGTCCCTTTTGTCACCTCAGTTAGTTTACACACAATATCTAATGGCTTACTAGAAACACAAAACCGTCCTATGACTGCATGCCACAATATACTTCCAAAAACCCACTGCAGAATGATTTATCATCACACAGAGCAGATATACTGATGACAAATTTAGCTGGTTTGTTATGAATGTATTGCACGAATCTGTAACAACTGACTGCTTCTAGTTTCTTGTCAATACTAACAAATTCTTCAATACTGTCAATATTCATGCTGGTTTTCACAAATGCATCAAGGTAGCTCCTAACCCAGCTGCTAACCGATCTGTTTCACTTCTCATGCACGTAGTTTCCTTATTACCATATCTAATACACCTGAAAAATAATATCTCCTGCAACTCCGCAGGATCACAAAATCATCATTCCCATTCCATCACTTGACAGAAGTTCCACCCTTGAGGCTAGTCAAATTAAGACTGCCTAATAAATTTCATTACAAACTCTTAATTTAGCATCCCTATCCCTAGAATAATTATTTTCCTGCGGTTTACTGGAAATGTATATGTTTGTAAAATGTACAGTTTCACCTATCATACCAATACACTTGGTTTCATAGAACGATTCAGTTTCCTCCACAATGCCTTGTGCTGCAGTTTTAGGGACTGGAAAGACCTTGATAATATACTTTGTCGGTACACATGATGTCTTTTCATGCATATCAGTTTCCATCCATTTTTGTTTATTTGGCCCTAGCAATAAATGTCTTCTTCAGTATCAAAGGAAGATCTTTCATCACATTCACTTACAGAGCCACTATCATGATCATTCAGTAATGTTACTTCCCTTCTCTATCTCTATACAAGAGATAGTGTTGACGTTTTGCAATAGTACTTATTTGAGCAGGCAAGTCAGATATGCAGCAAACCACTGCTGCAGTTTCGGGAATAACTTGTCGTTGCCCTTGACGAGTTAATGCTGTAGTCACTCTGACATAACTAAGCAAAAGCTAAACAATGACTAGAAAGGTATCAGCAGTTTTATGGCTATAATGCTTGGCATTTTCCCAGCAGGATGGATGAATAGATAATTCCTTGCCAAACCACCTATTTTATATAACAGCGAATACAGAATAGGTACATCCTTACTGTGTAACATGTGCACAATTGTCATTCCTAATATAACAAACTTTTGTTGCCTTGACATTGAGGTCTTTAGGTCATGTAACTGTTGCTTTGGTAATTATTAGTTTCTTTGATCGAGGCCTGTTTTGTATCCCATAGATGGTTATTGAAAACAATTCTATAGATTTTTCTATGTGTTATAATTTTCATGTTTTCAGAAAGAAATCTGTGATATGTTAGGTGTTTTTTGTAACTGTGCTGATTGAGTCATAAAATATGATAAGACATTAGTACTTACATATTAGCTGGTACATAAGACAGGCAGTTTCATATAGAATTACCTATTTCTCATTGTTTGGAAATTACATATTATAATTAGTTTTCCTTAAGATAAATTTATTTCTCCAACATTTGAACAACTTGCTCATGGTTTTATGTTTCTTAGCTCATACGTCCACGATGTTGCTTATTACTTTTTGACATATTTTGGCAGTTGTTTCTGGTGTTTCATATGTGGTTAATTTTTTTGAGTTGATATGTAAATAAATAGTATATGTCCACAATGTTTCAGCCTGCTATAATATGATTGTATTGTTATACTTTACTTCTGATGTACATATCTCTATTTAGGGGAACAATTATCTTCCACTTAACTTGGATATGTTCTGTTTTGTTTCCTTTGATTTACAGCTGACTCGGTTTGTATGTTCTACAATTGACTTTGAAGTATCATAGTAACAATTGATATTCTGTAATTATGTAATCAAAGAATATTGATTAAATAGATAATGTGAAGTAACTGACTCACAGACCTGTTTCATTGACTACCTTGATCAGGCATCTGTGGTATCTAATTTGTTCAACTGTTTATTATGTGATGGCAGTTATCACCTGCTGCTGTAATGGCTCATGCCCTCTTTTGTGATAAAGCACTTATTGACTTTCTATATATGCACAGTTGTTAATAGTTTATATATAATATGTGGTTTTTCAAGACAGAAAGTGGAGTGACATATAAGCAATATAAATCTTTTTCATGAGAATCACTTTATGTACAGCCATTAACCAAACATTTTATGTCTGTATATATCTACTCGTACAGCTGGTTTAGCTCTCTTTTGGTTGATACACATACCAATAAGAGGCTATACCACAGAAATTCATGGCAATAATATGGACATATTAATACAGTTCTGTGTCATACATATCGTAAAAGAGATAACTGCTGTTGGATATTGGCTACAAATAAAATCTGCATTATGAAACAGTTAGCCATACTATATGGACAGAGGTGTATTGTATGACCTGGAGAGCTGTATCAGACCAATCTTCAGACTGAAGACCACAACAGCTGCAACAACAACAATGGATGACTGTGGAAACACAAGTGATCTGATACTAAGGTAAACTGAATTATTTAGGTAGATTATATCACTTATTATGAAATGCTTTCACAGAAGCAAAACGCATAATGTTTCAGTTTTTCAAGGATAGTGAGTGGACCCATTTTGAAAAGTACTGCCTACTTAATATTGAAAATTGAAGCATGTCCACCAATTTTTGAAACATTATTTACAACATAGAGATTTATGGAATATTATTCCTTCCAGTTCCTGTGTGTATGAAGTTTGATTGTTTCAAAGAAAACCAATGTTACTCCATTGACAATTTCTAACAAGTAAATGTTTAATGTTAGTCATTATATATAACTATTAGTGACGGAAATATTATTGGAATGTGACGACTTAAATTAGGCCATTGTTCTTTTACTGATTTCATATAGTAAACTTACTGTAGTTTTTATAGTAGGACTTAATAGGCTTTCAGGGTTATGAATTTTAGGCTCTACCTTTGATCGCAATTTAAATGTTTCATTTAATTGTTCTGTTAAAATACATCTTTAATGAGGTTTGTACTTCATTAACCATCTATGTGCAAAAGACTGTTCTGCGAGTAATATTTTCGGTTAGAGAAGTTCCTTGGCTTCATAGTTTCTTATTACTGAATACAGTCCTTATATAGAAACTTACATGCAAGGATGATACTCCTCCAAATTTTAATTTATTATCTCACAGTTAATACACCTTTATTACACGACCTATGAGACTTGCAACTTGCAACATACGCTGTTATATGTTGGCTTTATAAACTAATAACTCAGATTTTCAATGTGTGAACCTGCAAGAAGTCAGTTGTATCACTGGGGCACACGAATTTCGCCAGACTCGCACAGGAAGTGCTAATGAGCTAATCTAATTATTTATATTATTTACAGATGCATATTCAGTTATGATTAACTTGCAATTATATCAGTTAAAGCAGTCAGTAATATTAAGTTAGAGATTTTCGCAATTTAAAAATGTGTATAAAATTTGTGCCAAAAAGTAAAACTAAACCATATGTTAATACTTAACAAGATATACATGATAAATTAAACATTATGCACCTGTCAATGTTTGCTGTTGTTGATGTACAATAAATAAATAAATAAATAAATTGCAGATGCAAGAAATTGTGATGAATGTTACCACTTCATACTCTAGGCACCACTACTAGATCTATAAAAGATACAGAAGAAGCACGTTTTACGAGAAATATTGACTGTTAGAGGCTTATGATGTTATATTTTTATAAGTTGGTTTCAGTATAAGTCACGTACAAGATTCTTCACAACATACAGTTCCTTTATCATTAGGTTTCCGGAGGTGAAGTTTTCTCAAAATGAAGTATGTTTCGTACCTATAGCCCCATTGCAAATTGGCTCATTGGGAAATGACTTCCAAGATGATGATCTAGTTGATGAAAGTAATGAAACGATCAAGGAATTCGGTAGAAACACGATATTTTCAGAACAGCTAAAATGGATTAAATACAAGATATAATTTTATACAAAAATATTAGTAGTTTAAGATTAAAACATACATGACGTTCGCACGAAATAAAAAATAATAATTTTACGATCTTTCATGGTTAAGAAAGCCCGACTATAAAGAGTTATTCGTAATGAATAAAAGCAGGTCCACAAGATAAACTAAAATAGCAATTCCATATAAGAAATGTCATCATCAATTGCCGAAACCTAGCAGATATACAAAAATTTCCGTTCTCTATGTCTTTTGGTTATTGTTTGGCAGATACACGTAGTCATTCTAACCAGTGCTTACGCAACCAATTCCATGGTTACAAATATATAATTACAAATCTGGATTCCATCACATTGTAAGAAATGAATCTTAATAGTGATGGTAACCAAATATTTGATTATGTATTTGTCGGTATGGATTTTCCTATACAATAGTTTTTCTAATTAGAAAACATGTGTTATAGTAGGTAATACCTAAACTGCTACTTTCTGTAGTTCACTGTGAATATGCTTGTCCTACTGTCTGAAAGGGCCGCATAGCTGGCAGCAGAAGGGAGACAAAGTTAATCGTCAGGGAGACATGTAAAATGCAGTAACTGATGAGGTCTGTGAAAGATGATATAGGACTCAGATTGTCCTACATGCATTACACTACTTGTGAGAGTTGTTACTATTACTTAAGATAAACAGTGCACGTTGTAGAACAACACTGGAAAGAATACGAACAGGATTTGGACCTAGAATATACAGAGAAATCAGCCATGGCGGATCACACTTTCGAAAATGGATAAATAATTGCATTACATCACAATTCTGTCATCACATGGATGGAGGCGTCACGTAAAGAACGCGGCGGCTGGAATCCATTCTCTGTAAGAACGACAACATTCAGTTCACTACAGTACCTGGCCCTCGCGACAGTGAAGCAAGCATGATGAAGAAATGACGTATATATCGCTTAATTTGGTAACGGACTGGGGACCTGCGATATTATAGCTGGCAGAATGACTATATAAGTACGACGTTGCCTAAAGCAATAGCTGACAAGCAGTTCTATGCGATATCTGACAGGATTGCAGCCACCATATGTGGCTGGATGCTCGTAAGGGTTTTAGTAATTCACAGATTGGAACATGTTCGCCAATACTCACTCTGTTGGACGGGGCTTGGGTCCTCATCGCTAGTGGGCGGCAGACGCTTGCTGTGATCGACAGGTATGGCTTCGCTCATGTCGCCCAACTCAGAGGTGGCTAGTGACGTCACAGACGCGAAGCGCCTCGGCTTTAGAACCTTGGTCGGCTGCTCATTCGCCGCAGCGCCATCGTCCTTGAGCGGCTTCAGCTCACTGGCGACGGGTCGGCGCTCGGCGTGCCATTCCAGAGGGTGGAAGAGGAGGCTGCCCATTGGACCGTGCATGGCCACACCTCCTAGAACGAGCATGGCGCCGCTGAAGCCGTAGTTCTCCAGCAGGAAACGCACCAGGTGCGGCATCGCCATCTGACCCAGGTTGCCGCCCGCCATGGACATGCCAACTGCGCGCCCTCGTGCCTTCACGAAGTACGATTTGACTGCAATGAAGCCAGAGGGCGAGACTAGCCCACTGCCCAGACCTGTCCAAAGTGAGGTGAGGATAAGTCACGCTGAACTAGACGTGTCTTCAACATACAATTTCCACGCATCCGGAGATGGGAGCAATCATTATCGTTTCGTATTAGTTTCCACGAAACTTTTATTGAAAACCCGCAACTAGAAAGACAGTTATGTAGTTCTTAAGATTAAACACTAACAGTTAGGTTAATTAATCATGGTACATTTTCAGTTGCTCGCAAGGAGGTGTGTGAAATCATATGGGACTTAACTGCCATAGTCATCAGTCCCTAAGCTTACACACTACATAACCTAAATTATCCTATGGACAAACACACACACCCATGCCCGAGGGAGGACTCGAACCTCCGCCGGGACCAGCCGCACAGTCCATGACTGCAGCGCCCTAGACCGCTCGGCTAATCCCGCGCGGTCCTCGCAAGGAGAGAAGTGGACAAATGGAGCAGACTAGCGTAGGGAATGGGGGACTTTATCGCTAAAAATGTCTACTGCTGTCAGTCACAGGCTTTAATTTAATGAATAAGATTCTGAGAATGTACGCCTGGAGCACAGCATTATACAGAAGTGAACCAGTGACTGTCAGAAAACAGAAACGAAGAAATTTGAAACATTTAAGATGTGGTGTCTCAGAAGGACATAAATATTTAGGTGAATTGATTGGTCGTGGAATGAGGAAGCCCAATGCAAAATTTACGAGGTAAAAATCAGGTGGGAAACTTGACTAATGAAAGGGATGTGATGGGTGGACGTCTGTTTGGATGTCAAGAATAACGTCCATTGTATTAGTGGGAGCTGCAGATACAAAAAGTTACGGAAAATCCAGTGACTGTAATATATTCAACACATAACTAAGGACATTGTGTGCTATTCTGAGTGACTGATATAAGGCAATGAGTCGTATCAGGCCATATCAGCCTATTCAGAGGACTGATGAAATCCTCAACCGATGGAAAGAAAAGAGCAATAAAATTGCAGACATCCGTCTGTACAAATATAGCACCTAATGTCTTCTGTACACTGACAGATGTTGGAGAACGATTGTGATCCATGACCACTCAACCACCCATAGTAACTCGAATAGATCAGTCGAGTCGGGGTCCAAGGCATGAACATCGCGTCTATGACATAAACAATATCTGTCAATGCGACTCAAATCATTTGATAGTGATAGCACAATTACTGTCAGACGATGGAACCTTTCATAAAGTATTCTGAAACGTCTCAGGAGCAATGGCGTGTTCTAAAATACTATTGGGGGGGGGGGGGGGGCAGTAGCATGACGCTGTGTCTTGTTGAAGCAACAGGACGCCTATGGTGTGCCATAGATGAAGCAACAGATAATACAGATAATCATTATTGGACAATAGTTTCCTGTATCGTTAGTTCGTGACAGCAGATTGCAGGCATTCCAGGAACTCCATTTCATCACATGTTAACAAATCTTACACACAACAATCTTTCTCTGTCTGAATGATGGTGTATTGGTAAGTCAGTTACCTCTTCGAGTTTGGGCCTTGACGTCTGTACCAATTTACCACCTGTTCAAGGACGCTTTTCCCACGTTGCGAAAGACTCGTGCCTGTGTTACTGCGCCCACGACAATATTGCTGCCCTCGGCAATTGCTAGGCGGCTACTCGTGTACTCCGTAAGCTGTGGAGCTAAAACAAGTTACCAAAAATATTACCAGAACGAGTAAATATATCTAAGTGCTGTTTTCACCAACTCATATCGCTCTGTGTATCGAATTTTACGACATACACAAACAGATAAGAAATTAGGTCCATATACTAGCTTTCATCTCGCCAGAGGTTCCTATGACGTAATTTCCTAGCTCACAATCGCCGTATGCTAGGTGACTCAAGTCGCTAGTCTCCATCACTGCCTCTGTAACAGTTATCTCGCCACTTTAGTCTTGCTGGGCACAAGTGAGCTCCACCAGCGTAGAAGGGAGAGAGAGTACACGAATTCGCTAACATAACAAAGGATTCTCATCATTGATGCCACATTAGCAACCGCTTGAAACAATGTTATATATCAGCACAATTACTTATTGAACACACACAGAAGATAGGACTGAACACTAACGATTCATGCAAAACTATTATGTCATGGGATAGCGATATGGACAAATACAGATGGCGGTGCGCAAGGTAAAAGAGGACAGTGCATTAGTGGAACTGTCATTTGTACTCGGGTGATTCACGTGAAAAGGTTTCCTACGCGATTGTGGCCACACGACGGGAATTAACAGAGTTGGAATGGTAGTTGGAGCTAACACATGGGACATTCCATTTTGGAAATTGTTAGGCAATTCAGTATTCAGAGGTCCACAGTGTCAAGAGTGTGCCGAGATTAGCAAATTTTCAGGCATTACTTCTCACCATGGACAATTCAGCGGCTGACGGCCTTCACTCAACGGTGTTTGCGCACAGTTGTCAGTGCTAACATTCAAGCAACACTGTGAAATAATGGCAGAAATCAATGTGGAACGTACCACGAACGTATCCTTTCGGACAATGGAGCGAAATTTGGCGGTGATCCCCTATGGCAGCAGACCACAAACCCGAGTATTTGATAACAGCGTGACATCAGCTGCTGGGCCTCTCCTAGGCTCGTGATCATATCTGTTGGACCCTAGACAACTGGGAAACCGTGGCTCGAACAGATGAGTCCAGATTTCAGTTGGTAAGAGCCATGGACCTGTCAACGTGGCTGCGCAATGGTTCAGGCTGTGTTTACATGGAATGAATTTGGTCCTATGGTCCAAGTGGAAATGGTTATGTTCCGCTGCTTGCAGACCTTATGTATCCATTCGTGGATGTCACGTTCAGAAACCACGATGTAATTTTTATGGGTGTCAATGCCCCATGTCCCCAGTCCAAAACTGCTCGTGAAAGGTTTCAATAACATTCTGGAGAATTCGAGCGAATGATTTGGTTACCCAAACCGTCCGACATGAACCCCATCGAACATATATCAGACATAATCGAAAGGTAGTCCGTGAACAAAATCCTGCACCGGCAACACTTCCGCAATTAAGGACGGCTATAGAGACAACATGGCTCCGTATTTCTGCAGGGGACTTCCAACGACTTGTTGAGCACATACCACGTCGAGTTTATGCACTACGCCCAGCGAAAGGAGGGCCGACACGGTATTAGGAGGTATAGCAAGCATTTTGTCACCTAAGTGTACAATATCTGATAATAGTATTAGGACTCCGCTACGTAATGGGGGATTGACCACTAGATGTCACGAGAGGAAGACCTGCCAGTGTAAGAGTGGCGGGAGTAGTATGTTGTCAACGTAGATGCAGTAAGGGCAGAGTGAGATGGCAGATAAGAGCAGTGAATTCGAATGTGGACTTGTTATTGGATATCATCTAAGTAACAAATCCATCATGGACATTTCTACACTTGGAACGGTCCACAAGTGAAGTTCTCCAAGTCGACTGTTCATGACGTGATTGTCAAGTGGGCACGCGATGGATAAACTATAGTTAAGCGAAGACCAGGAAGACCTCATTTACTGACGTACAGGAAGCATCAAGCACTGCGAAAGACGGTTGTAAAAAAGGGCATGAATTAGTCGCAGGAATCACTCGTGAGTTCCGAAGCGCTACCAGTAGTATAGCTAGCACAATGACTGTTTGTAGGGAGTTTAAAAAATAGGTAAGAATGGTCGAGCAGCACCTCATAAGTCAACATTTCTGCACTCAGTACTAAGACAAGCTGAGGTGTTCTAAGAACGGTGCGTTTCGACAGTGAATGACTTGAAACTAGTGATTTTAAGTAATGAATCACGCTATACCCTGTCGCATTCCAATGGAATGGTTTGGCTTTGAAGAATGCCTGGAGAGCGTTAGTCACTGTCATGTACTAACAATGGTGAATATAGGAGGGGGCGTTACGCATTGGGGATGATTTTAGTGGTAAATATGTAGTCCCTTAATGCTCTTAAGAAAATGCTGATTGAAGAATGGTATGTGTACATTTAACAGCACTGTGTATTGATTGCAGCGGAGGAACAGTTCAGAGACGATGATGGTCTTTGTCAGCATGACAGTGCACCCTGTCATAAAGCATCTGTGAGGAAATGGTATGTGGAAACAACATTCCTGAAACTGACTGGCCTTCCAATAATCCTAATTTGCACCCAATGATAATCCCCCGAAACAGTGATAACGTCAACTTCGCTCCAGCATACCCTAGCGTCCAACATCACTATCTTCTCTCGTTTCGGCTCTTGAAAAATATTTGGTTGCGGTTAACATTGAGAAATCTCACTGAAAGTGTCCCAAACAGATTTCAGTCCGCTATAAAGGTGATGGTTGCACACATTCAATATTGTTTTGCTGAAACCTGGTAAAGAAGGAAACAATGCAAAGAATTTCAGTTTCGTTACTCTGCCATCTGTACAAACTGCTGGAAAGAATGATATTGAATTACTTCTTGCCTGTATTTCACCCCCTGCTAATACCTCAATAAGATGGTTCTCGTCCTTGTATAATCTGCACTAGACAACTGCTGAATCTTACGCAGTTCACTGAAGATGGGTTTGAAGCTCTTAAGATGACATGGATGATATTTGTCGAGTTATTAGCGGCCTATGACACTGTCAACCACCAGCTACTGCTACTCAAGGTATACAATATGACCAAGGGCTTTAGCCCAACTAGGCTAGTGGCAGCAATTGTGCAAAACAGTAGGTTCTTCGTTGACTTTCAAGGGCAGTGCCGTCGATGGAAACTACAGAAAAACGGTCTTCCTCAACGAAGCGTGTTAGCTCCAATTGATACAGTATGGTCAGTAGATAAGTTACAACACAGCTACAATACCACATACCTAGGAGTGACGCTAGGCAGATCGCTTACTTTCAAGAGACACTGCAGGAATAACAAGTTGAAAGTTTTCACCAGAAAGAATTTGCTAAGAAAATTGGTTAGATCACAGTGGGGCAATCAACCTTTCCCTTACATTAGCCTATTCTGCAGCAGAGTAGGCTCGTCCTGTTTAGTATAATTCATCACATGCCAAACAGTTAGACGTAGGTCTCAACGACACCTGCAGAAAAATAGCAGGTTGTTTGAGTTCTACTCCCGTCGAATGGATTTACAGCCTCTCAAGAATATTCTCAAAAAGAGAAACTCCTGTGAATAAGAAACGAAAGAAAGTGGAAGAAGAACAAACCCATCGCCTTTATGGGCATAAACCGCATTCGCAGCGACTAAAGTCAAGGAAGAGGTTCCTTAGAATATCAAAGGTACTTACTACCAGTGATGAAAATCTCAGGCTGGAAGTTTGGAGTGGTAAAACTCCCCTTCCCTCTGATTGGGAAAAAGTTTCTAGAATTCTGCCTCCAGGACATGAGGAGGAATGAATGACCTGAAAATCTTTGAATACGCTGAGGTCAGGCGTGGGTATTAATTTGGCAAGATGGAGCAACAGTACACAAAACAGTATTAAGTGTGATTCTGGAGAAGTCCAGGCTGTCCAAGCACATGCTTCAGAGTCGACTGTGTCCAGCCTCATGTATTGCAGAAAGTCTCCCTCAAGTGACACAAAATAGACTGTAAATTGCCCAGTTTCGTTCAAAGACTAAATTACATGGTAACTGAGCCTCTATGTATGTTTCTGTCACGAGAATAATAATAATTCCATATTAATGTGCATTCATTTGTGCCTGTGTACTTTTTCATCATCATCCTGTCTTAGCTCCTTGGCTCTGTATAGTTATGAGATTTTTCTGGATAATAAGGCATTCCTTCCCCGACTTTTAGTTGAACAGCACTGGTTGGCGAGTAGTTCTGCAGAGTGACCCTTTTATCATCTGTTGCAAACCCATGGTAGTTAAGGGTGGCCTAGGGGTCTTACCGAGAACGAGGTACAACTCTAGTCCTACGTAAAATCACTAAGCGGATCGAAGGCTTCTGTTCAGTCACTCATAGACCAGTGTATTTTGGCCATAGAAGGCAGCAAAGAGAAAGCTGGAGTTTTAAATATCACATTTAAAAAATCAGTCATGAAGGAGGGTCCTGCAGAATACCATTGTTTTGCCGTCGCTTGGTCTCCCGTATAGAGGTCATACGAATAGACTTCCCAGGCGTTGGGAACTTGCTTACATAGTTGTAAAGAAAGAAGTCGCCAGCTTCGATGTAATCCTAAATCATTTTCACAGAGAGACCTTTAAGGCATTGTCCCCTTAGTCGGCTTATATTTATTGTGAATCTGTCTCACAGTGCGAAGTGCAAAGAGACTGGATAAAAGTGCAGGTGACTTCTGTGTGGAGGGAAGAAGAGCGGACCCGCAAAATTACAGACTAAGACGCTGGTTTGGTGCAGATTCCTGAGCAGGTTTCCTTGAGAAAGGGAGAAAAGTTTCTTGCCACAAATCAACACGGATTTAGAGAGCATCCGTTGTGTGAAAGTCAGCTTGTGCTTTGCTCGTGCGATAACCTGCTAACAAATTATGAAGGGCAACAGGTAGAATGCAAATTCCTAGGTCTCCAGAAAGCGTTTGACATGGCACTGCACTGCTGACTCACGGAATAGGCTCTCAAAGACGTGAGTGGCTCCAAAATGCCTTACGTAACAGACGGCGAGTCTTGATTAGAAGCAAAGGTCTCGTTATGTATGACTCAGGGAAATAAGACAGGACCGCTCCTTTTCTCTGCATACATAACTGATCTGACGGATAGGGTGAGCATAAAATTGCGATTGTTTGCTGATGATGCTGCAGTGTACAGGGAAGTGTCGTCATGAACTATAGGTGGATACCCTGTGACATAGACAGAATATGTATTTGGTTGGATGAATGGAATCTTGCTCTAAAACTAAGAAACATATGCGGTAATGCTGGTAGGCAGGAAAAACAGTTCTGTTGGAATATAGTGTCCCTTGTTTGCTGACTGATACAGCCACATCGGTTAAATGTCTAGGAATAACGTTGCAAAGTGATATGGAGTGGTGAAGGCGAATGGTCCACTTACATTTATTGGGAGAATTCTAGGAAAGTCCATCAAAGAAACCGCCGATAGGACACTAGTGTGACGCACTCTTGAGTACTTCTCGAGTGATTCGCAGACAGACAGATCGGATTAAAGGAGGACATCGAAGCAGTTTAAAAGCGTGATGCTAAAGTTGTCAGCGGTAGGTTCGATCAACACGCGAGTACAACGGAAATGCTCCCTGAACTCAAATGAGAATCCTTGGAGAATAGACAACGTTCTTTTCGAGAAACACTGTTAAGAAAATTTGGAGATTTGGTATTTGTAGCCGAGCGGTTCTAGGCACTTCAGTCTGAAACCGCGCTGCTGCAACGGTCGCAGGTTCGAATCCTGCCTCGGGCATGGATGTGTTTGATGTCCTTAGGTTAGTTAGGTTTAAGTAGTTCTAAGTCAAGGGGACTGATGGCCTCAGATGTTAAGTCCCATAGTGCTCAGAGCCATATGAACCATTTGGTATCTGTGGCTGACTACATAACGATTCTACTGCTGTCAATGAACACAAGAAAAATTAGGCTCATTCCGAGGCATACAGACAGGCGGTTTTTCCTCGTTGCTTTTGCCGAATGGAACAGGAACGAGAATAGTTAGTAGTGCTCACGCAGTGTATGGTGGCTCTCGGAGTGTGCGTGTAGACGATGGAGATGAAGAACGTGCTCCTCAAGGCAGTTGACGCTATGGGCGATGGTTTCCTCCTTATTAACGTACTCGTCATACAGACATAACTTTGATACGGAGACACGTGAAAATCCATGAAGCTACAAGAGATGTAGTACCCCGCACGCCAAGCATCCCGATGTGGCCTCATTCAGATTTACTCTTAACGCGCAACTCGCCCTTCCTGCAGTCAATTGTAACCTTAACGTACAATACGTCGTGTCGAAATCACAGTCACCTGAAAAAACGAACTAATCGATTCGCCTTTGGATTAAAAATGCTCACTATTGAAGGGAGAGACAAGAGGTTTGTGTTTCACGTGCCGTCGACAACGTGGTCATTAGAGACGGAACACAAGCTCGGATTACGGAAGAATGGGGAAGGAAATATGCCGCGCCCTTTCAGAGGAACTATCCTGGCTCACTCTTGAACACACTCTCACATTGTTCATGAGTGTAAAATACCGGAAAAGTATCGTACACACTGGACAAACACGCCAGTACTAAGAACAAAGATTTACGTACCATTTTTTTATGTAAGTAAAGGACTTGCAAGATCGATGGAAATCACGCACACGTGCAAAAGAACAGTATACCAAGACCAGCGTTAGATATGCGAAATGGAGGGTACAGTCTTGTAGCAAGAATGGGTTTGAAGGTTTTCCGTTGCTCTGTTGAGCTCACGCGACTTGGAGGTGAGCAAAGTACATTTTCAAAAAATGATAACGACACACAAGAAAGGAATTACCCGAATGGGTCAGAAATTGGTAGATGTGACTTACATGTACAGACAAACACAGTATTATAATTTCATAAAAATCAGATTATTTCTTAAAGAGAAAGAGCTTTACAAATTGAGAAAGTCAGTATGCTTTGGTCCACCTCCGGTCCCTGTACAAGGCGCTATTCGGGTTGACATTTATTGACAAGAGTTGGCGGATATCCTCGTGATGGATATCATGCCAGAATATATCCCATTGGAGAGTTATATCGTCAAAATCTTCAGCTGGATGGACGGCCTTCGAAAAGCCCTCAGTTATGGAGAGATACGGCGAGCTTGCTGGCCAAGGTAGAGTTTGGAAAGCACGAAGATATGCAGTCAAAGTTCTCGCCGTGTGCGAGGGAGCATTATCTTGGTGAAATGTAAGCTCACGATGGGTTTCGGTGAAAGGTAACTAAACGGCGAGTAGAATATCGTCGCCGTACAGTTATGCTCTAAGGATGTCGCTCATCCTTTAGATACTATTTGTAGCGAGACTCGTCCGACCAGGCAACATGTGTCCAGACATCAACCATCCAATGCCGGTGTTGGCGGGCCGAGGCGAGGCGTGAAGCTTTATGGCGTGCAGTCATCAAGGGTACATGAATGTGCCTTCGGTTCCGAAAGCTCATACTGATAATGTTTCGTTGAATGGCTCGCACGATGACAGTTGTCGATGGCCCTGCATTGAAACACGCAGCATTTTGCGAAAGGGTTGTATTTCTGTTACGTTGAACGATTTTCTTCTGCCGTCGTTAGTCACGTTCTTGCAGGATCGTTTTAGGGCCACAGCTACGTCGGAGATTTGATGTATTATCGGATTCCTAATATTCACGGTAAACTAGTGAAATTGTCGTACGGGAAAATCTCCACTTCATCTCTACCTTGGAGGTGCTGTGTCCCATCACTTGTGCGTCAACCATAACACAACCTTCAAACTCACTTAAGTGTTGATAACCTGGCATTCTAATAGCAGTAACCTATCGAACAACTGCGTCAGACACATGTTGTCATATATGGGCGTTGCAGACCGCAGCGCCGTATTCTGCCTGTTTACGTATCTCTGCACTTGAATAAGGTTGCCAATACCAGTTTCTTTGGCACTTCTGTGTATCTGTTGCCAAATCCCTCCGGTAAGTGAATCTGAAACAGTCGACAGACTAAAGATGGGTTCACATATGCAAGATTAAAAGTGATCCAACACACTTACTATTTTGTTCTTCTGGTTTTGTTTTGCTAGTCATACGAAATCGCAGCACGTACAATGACACTCATTACAGCGTATTCTATTTCAAATGGCGTGGTTAACAGTGACTTCAGGATAGTACAGGCAAACACTGAGAAATTAGACTGACAGAAAAGACAGGAAATAAGAAATTAAACAGACAAAGACAAAGGGAGACAAGCAAAGATGAACGGACAGAAATGACTGCAAAGAATGAGGATAACAGTACAGGAGGAGTTTTAACAAAGTACACAGAAGGAGTCACTGACCTATGAAGATGCTGTAGGTGATAATGATGTGGATGAAAGAGTTGGCAAAACTGGTGAGAAGGACTCCAGCCACTATAAGGCAGCCCCCGCTGAAAGCTACTCGACGCGTGCTGAATTTCTTCAGTAATGGCCCCATCATAAGACCTGAAAAAGATAAAGATACATTTAAAAATTTCTACGTAAGAAGTGTACATACTACTCAGTTTGTGGCGGTATTCATCAACAAGTATGTTGAAACAGTGAAGAATTCTGATTAAACTCCACAAGCAATTTTGTTGACAATGCTTATTTAGTATCGTCCCTGGGCTCGAAGTAAGAGATGCACAGAAGCGTCGCTATCCAATAGACGTTGTCAGCGGTCGAGCCGCGGCCGTACAGCTGGCGTCTGTTCACTTTACAGGAAGCTGTGTCGCCAAGCACCGTGTAACCATTAACGGATTACGACCTTACTGGTATTTGGGCTTTTTATGAACTGCTATTTGGACTGTGTTATTTTGGCAATCGACAGTTGTGACTTATCACTTCAGTTTTGTTCCGGTGCTCAAGTTAATCCCTTTACAGCGACAACACAGGGGGCCGTTGTGCGTGATCAAGGTGTCACTTTTAGTTATTGTTTTATGTAGCCTGACCAGTTTGGGGCTTTCAGGCGATCGAACGCCTCTGGCCGAAAACTATATACGAGGTGCATTCAAGTTCTAAGGCCTCCAATTTTTTTTCTGATTAACTACTCTCCCGAAATCGATAAAACTGGCGTTACTTCTCGACGTAATCGCCCTGCAGACGTACACATTTTTCACAACGCTGACGCCTTGATTCCATGGCAGCGGCGAAGGCTTCTTTAGCAGTCTGTTTTGACCACTGGAAAATCGCTGAGGCAATAGCAGCACGGTTGGTGAATGTGAGGCCACGGAGAGTGTCTTTCATTGTTGGAAAAAGCCAAAAGTCACTAGGAGCCAGGTCAGGTGAGTAGGGAGCATGAGGAATCACTTCAAAGTTGTTATCACGAAGAAACTGTTGCGTAACGTTAGCTCGATATGCGGGTGCGTTGTCTTGGTGAAACAGCACACGCTCAGCCCTTCCCGGACGTTTTTGTTGCAGTGCAGGAAGGAATTTGTTCTTCAAAACATTTTCGTAGGATGCACCTGTTACCGTAGTGCCCTTTGGAACGCAATGGGTAAGGATTACGCCCTCGCTGTCCCAGAACATGGACACCATCATTTTTTCAGCACTGGCGGCTACCCGAAAATTTTTTGGTGGTGATGAATCTGTGTGCTTCCATTGAGCTGACTGGCGCTTTGTTTCTGGGTTGAAAAATGGCATCCACGTCTCATCCATTGTCACAACCGACGAAAGAAAGTCCCATTCATGCTGTGTTGCGCGTCAACATTGCTTGGCAACATGCCACACGGGCAGCCATGTGGTCGTCCGTCAGCATTCGTGGCACCCACCTGGATGACACTTTTCGCGTTTTCAGGTCGTCATGCAGGATTGTGTGCACAGAACCCACAGAAATGCCAACTCTGGAGGCGATCTGTTCAACAGTAATTCGGTGATCCCCCAAAACAATTCTCTCCACTTTCTCGATCATGTCGTTAGACCGGCTTGTGCGAGCCCAAGGTTGTTTCGGTTTGTTGTAACACGACGTTCTGCCTTCATTAAACTGTCGCACCCACGAACGCACTTTCGACACATCCATAACTCCATCACCACATGTCTCCTTCAACTTTCGATGAATTTCAATTGGTTTCACACCACGCAAATTCAGAAAACGAATGATTGCACGCTGTTCAAGTAAGGAAAACGTCGCCTTTTTAAGTATTTAAAACAGTTCTCATTCTCGCCGCTGGCGGTAAAATTCCATCTGCTGTACGGTGCTGCCATCTCTGGGACGCATTGAGAATGAACGCAGCCTCATTTTAAAACAATGCGCATGTTTCTATCTCTTTCCAGGCCAGAGAAAAAAAATCAGAGGCCTTAGAACTTGAATGCACCTCGTATGTGTATAACATTTCTAGAGTGATGTCGCCGCTGCAGTCATCACCGTCACTATCGTCGGATGCCGTCAGCAGGCAGCCACCTGCAATAGGAGTCATCGTCTGGGGTGTGTTGTGGTAACACTCTGTCGCCATCATCCTGGAACGGTCCGCCCCAGTAGCTGAGTGGTCAGCGTGACGGATTGCCGTCCTCTGGGCCCGGGTTCGATTCCCGGCTGGGTCGGGGATTTTTCTCCGCTCAGGGACTGGGTGTTGTGTTGTGTTCATCATCATTTCATCCCCATCCGGCGTGCAGGTCGCCCAATGTGGCGCCGAATGTAATAAGACCTGCGATATGGCGGCCGGACCTGCCCCGCGAGGGGCCTCCCGGCCAATGACGCCAAACGCTCATTTCCATTTCCATCCTGGAACGGTGCCTCCACAACTGGGGCTAGAGCCGCTGGGGCTAGGGTCGCTGACACATGGCATATAACTCCCCCACTGCCACCGCCGCCCAGCCCCCCATCCGCGATCACAGCAGAAGCTCTTGGCGCGTGGTTCCAGCCGACGCAGTACGACCCACGAAAGCCATAGCTGGGGAGGCAGTAGATTACAGCTACTGCAGCGCAGCTACAGTCTCAGCAACGTGCCCACAAGTGAGTATCCACCAGCCATCTTCGTCACCGCAGAGATTATTACGAACAGAAGCGTACCTCTCCAAGTGAGCCAACAACCAATATACTGCAGCAGGTCAATAAACGCTGTTATCCTGTCATCAAGGGCCATCCGTAGACGCACCCCCGCTATCCCCTTCCTCACGCCCAGCAGAGAACCTATGTTAGAATCTGGCGACTGGCACTGGAATCCTGTGCCTGTTTACATAGATGTCAGGAAGGCTGCTGAGGCATCGTGGAGGACCGACCTACTCTCCAGTCCTGTTAGGAGTCAGCAGAGTGGAACACTTACAGCGACCGTGTGCCACGCAACAGAGAAAGTAACTGCCCATTTCAATTATTTTGATTTCGAGCCAGTTGGGTTGTCCGTTTTCTGTCTTTCGCCTCGATCATTTTTGTATTCCTTGGGTACTCTTTTCTCTTGATTAAATTGTAGTCGTGGCAAAGGAACTTTTAGCCGCCGACGATACTGATCAACTTAGGGTTCAGGCAGGTAAATTACAGACAGACGTAAATGAAAGATTAGCAGAGAGGGAATAGTCACTCATTCTGGATGGTACTGCTGTGGAATTGGTTATCCCATTCTCGGGGAAACAGGGACAAGATGATTTAACGTTTCTTGAAAATTTGGCGCCGGCCGCGGTGGCTGTGCGGTTCTAGGCACTTCAGTCCGGAACCGCGTGACTGCTACGGTCGCAGCTTCGAATCCTGCCTCGGGCATGGATGTGTGTGATGTCTTTAGGTTAGTTAGGTTTAAGTAGTCCTAAGTTCTAGGGGACTGATGACCTCAGATGTTGAGTCCCATAGTGCTCAGAGCCATTTGAACCATTTGACAATATGGCTACAGTGGCCAAATTGGGGGGATGGAGTAAGGAGCAATTATTACGTGTTGCTAGATTGAAGTTAACGCGAGATGTTAGAGCAAGTGTTATGTGTAGTGAGAATCTGAGGGAGGCAAAATCATTTGAGGATTTTCAGGAAGGGGTAACAGAGAGATATCGGAACAAGAACTTGGTAATATATTGTCGAGATCAACTTACTAGAGTTTTTCGCGAGCAGGATGTTTCGATCGAATGTTCTGCTGACCATATTCGTAAAATCAGTGTAGGTACCAATGAGCTCGTGGATGATGATAGAGTTAGCTAGGTAATTTTGTGAAATGCAGAGCAGAGCAGAGGGGGTTACAACCAGAAATGCCAAGAAAGGTCCGGTTGGAATTTCTTAAGTACTGAAGCAATGGATACTACATTATCATTAGAGAAAACTGAGTCATTGGCTAGATCACATGAACATTGGACAGTGTTTAGTATGGACATAAATTGTTTTCGGTCTGGACTAAGGGGTGGTGTACAAAGAAATTACAGACAGCAACGTTGCAGGTGTTGTAAGAAATTTGGTCACTCGGACTGGCAACAATGGAGCAACAATGGAAGTTTCAGTCACAGGGTAAATCTTATGGGCAGCAGTTAAACGGCGCAGGGAGCAGGGTGTTCACTGCGTCACGCCCCCACTGAGAGTTAGCGCATGAAAGAAAGCTGTGTCCGACATTTTTTCTGACCGGCTATGTGGGGGATAAATTAAGTAAAATGATGTTGGATACCAGTTGTCAGGTATTGGTTGCAAGTAAGCAAGCATTTTCGGCGAACAGGTTAAGTGAACCACGCTGGGCGTTAAGAGCCGTAGGTGGAGGACGCGTAATTTCACTCAGTTCTGTAGTGCTGAAGTTCCGAGTGGGGGAGGTTAACTTCCAAATGGATGCAGAAGTTCTCCCCGTGGTTCGCAGTAGGTATGACGTTATTCTTGGACTCGATTTCCTGGCTGCACATCGCGTCATAATTGATATGTAGCGGCATACGGTAGAACTGGATGGAACTTTGTTTCAGCTAGGCTCTGCATTCGGAATACCTTAACTGTCGCAAAGTACGCCCTATGGCCAAGAGAAACCAATTACACTGCGTACAGGTTCCCTTAAGGTCAGCTCGTGGAGTAGCATGCCGAAAGGTACAGGAAAGGTAGTCCGGGTTGATTTTAGTATTGACCTGCCAGTGAACTCGGTGTGTACCGTTGAACCTTTGGTGGACAACGAAGTACTAGATGCAGTCAGTTGTTTTCTGTGATGTAGCACATCCTACGTTCGGGAGGTAGACGGTATGAGGGCTGTGCCTGGCAGTATTGACAATATTGGCCCTGAGGAAATAAAGTTGCCACAGGGTAACCTGGCTGCGAATTTAGGAGTGTTACATGAGAACAAATCTTACAGCACGTCACACAGTGCCGGGAGGGTCTGTCGACTAGTCAATGCTAAGGAGCAAGATAGCGCATGTTGAAGCCCAGGATAGAGCATTAGAGGAAAAACTATTGAGTGAGTATGTGGTATTATTTAATCCGTCGCGTCCATTACCCACAACACCGCTTGTTCAGCATGAAATTCCTTCTGGAAGTGAAGCACCTGACTGCAAACGACCGTACTGAGTTCCAAGGCATTTACACCTGATTATGAAAGAGTTCATAGGTCAGCTGTTGAGAATGGCGTCATACAATCTAGCTGTAGTCCCTAGCCTGTTCCCATGGTAATAGTAAGAAAAAGTCACCAGATGGTGGAGAAGCATATAGTTTCTGTTGTGACTACAGGTTTCAGAACCAGAAACTGTTGTCAGAAATGTATCCCATGCCTAATATAAGAGACAGATTGGACAACTTGAGTCAGCATTGGTATTTCGCAACACTGAATTCCAGTAGTGGTTACCACCAGTTAGAAGAAATGCCGGAGGGCCGATCGAAAACTGCATTCTCAGTACCGACTGGACACTTTTAGTTTTGCTGCAAGCCTCTTGGACTTAACAAGCTCTGGTAAACTTTCAGCGTATTTTAGATAATGTTTTGCACGGATTAAAACCAAAACAGACCATTTTGTACCTGGACCACTTAATTGTGTATTCAAAGGATATTCCAGAAGTTGTGGAGCTGTTGCATGAAGTGATTGATCGTCTGCACACAGTACGATTGCGGTAGAGTTTAGAGGAATGTCATTCTGCAATGATAGAAATTTGGTATTTGGGTTACAATATAGGACAGGACGAAATTCGTACAGATACAAAGCTACTTGAGGCCATTCAAAATTTTCCAACACCCATCAAGGTAAACGAATTGCAATCTTATTTGGTACTCGCAAATTTTTGCTGTAGTTATGTTCCACAATTTGCAGATATTATAAGACCTCTCACTCAGTTGCTACGGAAACGTGTGAGGTTTCATTGGACAGCAGAGAGTGAGGCGGAGTTCCAGAAGTGGAAAGATCTATTAACATGTCGTCTCGTTTTGTTCTATCTCGATTTTGTAAAAATTATTCTTTCTCGTGATTCGAGCGATTTTGCGCTAGGATTTCTTGTGAGTCAGGACGTAGATGGAGAGGAACACACTACTGGCTACCCTTCATGGCAGCTCAGTAATGCTGAACGAAATTACACCATTACAGAGAAGGAAATGCTCACAGTGATTTTTGGAATTGGGTACTTTCGTTCTTATCAGTGTAGCAGAGGATTTAACATGATAACTGATCACGCAGTCTTAAGCGGCTTTTAGAACTTAAAGATCCAACGAGTAGATTGTCGAGATGGGCTGTGTGGTTAAGAATGATTACGAGGTAGTACATCAAATGGGAATGTCGCACAGTAATGCAGATGGACTCAGCCATAAGATATATGGTTTGGAATGCACAGTATAAGTGAATGGAGGGCAACACAAAGTGTTGACTGGACTGTCAGCGGATTGCTAAACAACAGCAGTTCTCTACAGAGGATGGAGTATTGTATCGAACGACAAGAATTATACCACAGTTAGTGGTACTGCAGAGCTTGAGTAATGAAATGTTGTTGCAAGCATATGATTCGATTTTAGTGGGACATTTGAATCAAATGGAATGGATAGAAGCATAGCACAGAATCATTGGTGATGACGCATAGACAGGAAGTGGACCGTTACACAAAAAAAGTGTTCTGTGAGCAGATCTTAACCACCAGAAAGTTAAACTACAGAGGTTACCAGAAGCTGATAAACCCTCCCAAATGGTAGGGTTGCACATCCTAGAACCCTGACACAAACATCAGCAGGGAATCGTTACGTATTACCCGTTATTGACCAAGGATTATCCTTGGATGAAGTAATTCTTGAACTCAAGATGCAGTCGCCCTTTGAGTTTTGCAAAACCCCACCGCAAGTAGACATCTCATCATTAAAGGATCGCTAGGTGAGTGAAACTTACCTCGAGGCAAGTACAAAAAATGAATATTAAGGCTTTAGAGAAAAAGGAAAGGATCCAAGTACCTTGTGGGTTAATGGGCTATGTTAGCGACTCCTTATGTGCCGAAGGGGAGAACGAAGAAGTTTTGGTCGCGGTATAATGGCTCTTACCAGGTAATAGAGATGAAATCGCCAGTTAATGTTAAATTGCAGCACCCCACCCACCCATCGATAACCCACATAAGCCAAATTCGGACATTTAAGGGGGACGTGAACAAGTCGCCTCATGTGACCCAACCTTTCCGTGGAAGGGGCAAGAACTTGTGGGGCGGGGGAGTGCGGGGGGAGAAATTATGAATCAATGGGAGGGAAGGAAAAAGCAAAGAGAAGGAAACAGGATAATATGGCGTAATCATTGGTATCTGTTAAGTCCTATTGTAGGGTTCTGTAGACGATATGTAGCATCATCTCTGTTGACTCTTGTTCTTCCTCTCCTTTACCCATTGTTGTATGTAGTCAGCATTTTTATATGAGTTGTGGCATTGCCATTTGTAGGTGGTGGCCGTATGCCTTGCTGACTCCATTATCTGCATTGGCTATGTATAAAATATCTTTGTGATGGTTATCGCACTGTTCTGTTTTGTAACGTGTACAGTGCACCGCAAAATGTGTGACTGATGTTTAAAATACGTGAGTTTCTGCTTAGCATAACTGCAAGAAAACAGTAAGTAAGAACTGTTTGTTTTCCAAATTCGTCATTAGTTATTAGTAAAGATCTATAATTATTTATGAACAGATTAATGCAGCAGCTCACACATCATCATGCATAACTGCATAAAACACGAGGAACGCACTTGAAATGAGAATCACTTCCCAAAACGCGTCTTCTAGGAAATAAATAAAAGAAAATCGTTAGAGGTGACAAGCAGCAACAAAATTTATTTTGTAACAGGCAAACACAATGTCTAAAACTATCACAAACATTGTTGGTCGTCTTCTCGGGTTGCTGCATGATCCTAAGTTCAACACGATTCGGAATTTTCGCGATCTATTCCCGGAGGTGCATGGGGAGGAGCTTACAGATGGTGGACAAAAAATTGCAAATTCGGCGAGAAATACATAAATATAAATGCTAGCCGAGCCTGCAGGTCGCGCTGTAGTATTTGATCACGGACTGCTCCTGTCAAAAGTCCTCAATACGTTCCAAGTGTCAATCGTCAGTGTTAGAAGAGCCTTCTGTGTAGTTTTCAGTGCATTATATCAGAGCTACTTGAATTCGAACGTGACCAAATAGTTGGTGCTCGAATGATGGGTGCTTCCGTTACCAAGGTAGCCGAAGTATCTGATATTTCAAGAGGCACCATACCGAAGATTTATACCACGTAGAAGGAAAGCAGAGAAACGTCATATGCTGAGCCACAACGCAAACAAAACTGTGTGAAATGGTTGTGACTGACGGTCATCGAAGAGGATTGTGACGGCAGCTGCAAAAGTCACTACAGAACTGAATGTATCTGTGAAAGATAGTTTGGAACTTAGGAAGCCTGACATTTACGACATTTAGTGTCATTGTGGGAATATTTACATAACCGTCACGTTCGCAAAGTTTGGGACAGGGATGTGAAACATCGCCGTCATACGAGGCTGAAAAATTGTTTAAACAAGAGATACAGGATAAAATTTTATGTCCCTCTAATAGTTGCTGTAATTCCGGTTTTTACAACAATGATTATGAAGAAGCAATTAAAATTAGGTTGTAAGGAACTCTGGTTAATAAAGGCAAGGGTTTTCCTTCTAGTATGGCGTGGAAACCTGTAGTATCACGCATCAAAACACAACGTCGGGGCCGGTGTTCTGGTAGGGGTGGCGCCAGCAGCCCAGTTTTGTGGCGTAATTGTGATGAGCGATGCATGTGCCGTGTACGGTATGGGCGACAATATATGGAACGTCGATTTTCAGCCTTAGCATCAGTTTCCAGCGTGACTCAGCAGCAGCTTTCTCCTGAAAATGGTGAACAGGTGGACCGCTGAAATATCGACTCATTTTGCTTCTTGGACCTGGCTCTCGTGACTGTTGGCAGGAAAATTTCCTTGAGCAAATGAGACGATTAACTCTCCTCCCATTAGAGATCTGAATTTTTAGATTATATTACAGTCTCAGTTTTTTTACTTATTATCAGTAAGTGACACACGAGACGCAGAGGACAACACTTCGGAGGGCTATATTTAAAGAAGCCTGAAATATGATAATCCAAAACGAAACACCAGCCTTAATTTTGGGTTTCATGAGGGATGCGGGAATACCACAAATAAGAAACGAATTTCTAAGCAACTCGAACAATTCAACGCTCATAAACGTATGTGGTGATACAATTTCAAGAATCCATTGTTTCAATGAATGACTTTAAGCGTCAGTTAAGTTTCTTGGAGCTAAATAGAGTCTAACGCTTCAACTATTATTTCACTTTCGAAATGTCTTCTGTGTTGCCAAGAATATTAAATGTTTAGGATTAGGTTTGCCATACCTGCAGAATAAACAGTTTTAAGAAAAGGCAACTATAGTCCACTACCAGTCAATGTCAAAAATGTTCATACAGCTTATTTCGAAATTCATACCTCATCTTCAGATACACAGTGCCGGAAAAAAATTAGTACACCTGGAAAGATGACGTCGATTTTGATCCAATGACAGCATGCGCCACCTGGGAGATAGCAGATGTACTGATAATGGTTTCAATGCAGTCCACCAACAGATAGCGTAGTGGAAAAGCTATCAGAGTACAGCCTGTGTGTATCCTATAATAAGGAATGCTCATAGCCACAAGAATCAGCGTGCTGCAAATGTGAAGCAAGCGGGCAACCATGTCAAAGAGACACTCTCGTGCTTCCTACAGACGACTGAGAGAGTTTGAAAGGTGTCAAATTGTGGCTGTCCGAGTGGCAGGATGGTCCATTCGGAGAACTTCCACACAAGGTGGACGTGCTGCGTCAGTTGTGCGACGATGCAATGATCAGTGGTCACGTGAACATTCTGACACCCATAGACAAGGTTCTGGACGTCCACGTACCACAGACGCCGCCAGGATCGTCGTATTGTAAAGTCAGCGGTGGCAGATGGTACAGCTGCCACAGCACAGATAAGAGGGCTTGTGAGCCCAGACGTGTCAACACGAGCTGTTAGAAACCGGTTATTAGCAGTGGGACCATGGGCACAGACACCTCTAGCCAGCCTTCCACTCACGCCACAGCATCGACGTGCAAGGCTGTATTGGCGTGCCATGGTGTTCACCGATAAAAGCAGACTGTTACGCGCAACTGATGATCCCTTGCATGTATCACAAGAAGCATAGTGAGCGATATCTCTTAAAGTGCACTTTTCCAAGACACACTGGTCCCACCCAGGTCTTATGGTCTGGCGTGTGATAAGTTACAGCTCTCGTTCACCTTTGGCGTTTCTGGATGGGACATTAATCAGCTTTCGGTAAGTTCAGAATGTTATTAGACCAGTTCTTTAGCCGTTCTTGCAACAAGAAGGTAATATGTTGTTCTACCAGGATAATGCTTACCCACACACTGTTCAAGAAACTAAACGTGCTTTTCATGATGTGCGGCAACTTCTCTGGCCAGCAACGTCTCCGGACTTGTCTCCAACCAGCACATGTGGGATAGGATGAGACGAGAAGTTACTCGTGCGACTCGTCAACCAACAACTCTAACTGAACTATGTGAGCAGGTCGATCAGGTGTGGAATAAAGTAACCCAGGACAGTATTCACAGTCTGCACGATCTACTCTACTGGCCATTACAATTGCTACACCAAGAAGAAATGCAGATGATATACGGGTTTCCTTGGACAAATATATCATACTAGAACTGACATGTGATTACGTTTTCACGCAGTTTGGGTGCATAGGTCCTGAGAAATCAGTACTCAGAACAACATCCTCTGGCCGTAGTAACGGCCTTGATACGCCTGGGCATTGAGTCAAACAGAGCTTGGATGGCATGTACAGGTACAGCTGCCCATGCAGCTTC
The DNA here is from genome assembly GCF_021461385.2 of Schistocerca piceifrons. Classification (NCBI taxonomy): domain Eukaryota; kingdom Metazoa; phylum Arthropoda; class Insecta; order Orthoptera; family Acrididae; genus Schistocerca; species Schistocerca piceifrons. The sequence continues at coordinate 134,590,785 of NC_060142.1, forward strand.
AACATGATACCACAGTTCATCAAGAGTAATGATTGGAGTATTGTGACGAGCCAGTTGCTCGGCCACCTTTGACCAGACGTTTTCAGTTGGTGATAGATCTGGAGAATGTGCTGGCCAGGGCAGCAGTCGAACATTTTCAGTACCCAGAAAGGCCCGTACAGGACCTGCAACATGCGGTCGTGCATTATCCTGCTGAAATGTAGGGTTTCACAGGGATCGAATGAAGGGTAGAGCCACGGGTCGTAACACATCTGAACTGTAACGTCCACTGTTCAAAGTATCGTCAGTGCGAACAAGAGGTGACCGAGACGTGTAACCAATGGCACCCCATACCATCACGCCGCGTGATACGCCAGTATGGCGATGACGAATACACGCCCCCAATGTGAGTTCACCGCGATTTCGCCAGACACGGATGCGACCATCATGACGCTGGAAACAGAACCTGAATTCATCCGAAAAAATAACGTTTTGCCATTCGTGCACCCAGGTTCGACGCTGAGTACACCATCGCAGGCATCTGTGATGCAGCGTCAAGGGTAACCGCAGCCATGGCCTCTGAGCTGATAGTCCATGCTGCTATAAACGTCGTCGAAATGTTCGTGCAGATGGTTGTCCTCTTGCAAACGTCCCCATCTGTTGACTCAGGGATCGAGACGTGGCTGCACGATCCGTTACAGCCATGCGGATAAGATGCCTGCCATCTCGACTGCTAGTGATACGAGGCCGTTGAGATCCAGCACGGCGTTCCGTATTACCCTCCTGAACCCACCGATTCCATATTCTGCTAACAGTCATCGGATCTCGACCAACGCGAGCAGCAATGTCGCGATACGATAAACCGCAATCGCGATAGGCTACAATCCCACCTTTATCAAAGTCGGAAACGTGATGGTACGCATTTCTCCTCCTTACACGAGGCATCACAACAATGTTTCGCCAGGCAACGCCGGTCAAGTGCTATTTGTGTATGAGAAATCGGTTGGAAACTTTCCTCATGTCAGCACGTTGCAGGTGTCGCCACCGGCGCGAACCTTGTGTGAATGCTCTGAAAAGCTAATCACAGCATCTTCTTCCTGTCGGTTAAATTTCGCGTCTGTAGCACGTCATCTTCGTGATGTAGCAATTTTAATGGCCAGTAGTGTACTTCATACCAGAGTCTGCACCTGCATTGCCACCTGTGGAAGCTGCACCGCATACTAAAATGGGTGTTTCGGCATGGATCGGTGCCTGGTACTTCCGAACCGCTTGTGCTTTTGATCTGTAAATGTAATCATTTTATGTACCCCATACGCTCTCTTAAGCAGAACATACTTAAAATAGCTGAAGTACATGACATGGTAATTTTTTCCTAGCTTGCGCAACGTACCCTTACAACCATCCCATCAATGGAAATGTTACACATCAGCTGATTTTGACTGTTCACAATATACGTAAGTTAAGTTGTGCGCTGGTACGAATTTACATAAGCTTAAGAAAGGACAGATTCCGATTTTTGCCTCCGCAGTACAATGAAACGAGTAAAAATGGTATTATTTAAATATTGAATAACGCCTCTGTACTTACGGCCGAAAAGGTATTATACAAAAATGTTTCACCAAGTTGTTTCTGGCTGTGATAAATTAGTTGTTTAATAGAAAAATATTTAATATATGTAACATTAGGATCCGTTCTTGCTTGAAACGTACATGTTCCTCGCTTTTGCCATTACATACTTTTGATAATCGTCAGCCGTATATGATTCACTTGTTTTCTGTCCATTATTTGTGGTTATACAGAAACAGTTTATTAACAACGAGTTTCATTTGAACGTGTGATGAGGTCAGCAGGACTTAAAGTGTTGCATAGGATGCTGTCGCGAGAAAGGGCCGTAGAAGTATGACTGCCATTATTTATCTGAAACCATCAGAAAATAGTGTAACTGGAGATGTTATGGTGTAACTAAGAAGTACATCCGCCCTCCACTAATGTATGTACTCTGAATGGTGACTGCCCTGTATGTTTTCGTTGTTAATTATATGTGTTGGGATTAGGAAGCGATGACAATAAGTATGCAGAGACAACACTGATTATGTTGCTTGATGGTCACAAGTACAAACTGGAAGTAGCTGAGTGAGATCCTAGTATCCTGCTGGATCACACAAAAGTGTCCATCATGTAACTTATTAACTATATTGATTTCTTAACGTCTGCAATTACTACTATTGTTATCAATCACTGTACATGTTGGTAAGTATCCTCATAATATTTCAGATATGAACCGCAAGAACGCATAGAAATAGTGCTGCTTCTTTCCCCTGACAGCTTCTCTGGGTTCTGCAATGCTTCAGTGAATCGCTCTCTATTGACGGTATGGTAGAGTTCCAGAAAACCGCACAGAATAGCCTCTTCGTCATCCTGAAAAGTATTTGTCACGGTTTTCAGTGGTGATAAGCCTCGTAGAAAACAAGCAACGCCATTCTACGGATCGATTCTTTGTTTCCAGACGTCAAAGATACCATGCATGTTATCTCCGGTCACGATATCCGATGCAGACGAGTCTTTAAGGGCTTTGAAAACCTTAGGCAGGTTTTCACATGTCTTTCTGTCCGTCCCATTGTCCCATTCAGGCTACGTCTCAAACGCTGACCTAATTTTCATTATTTTCTACATGACAGAGAGAAAAGTCTTGGTTGTGCATCAAGCTCACGGTATGTGACATGGCTGCAGCCGCAAATAAACTTGCTGGCTGTTCCTGTCAGTGGTCCCAGCCGAAGGTGTTCCACTGCGCTACACTTCTTCATTTCTAGAATACCCTACCAGTAAATATCTTCAGTGTACATTCCTCTTTTAATGGCTACATCACAAAACACGTGATGTTGGGGAGCTTGCCATGCTTATTCAGCAAGAACCCAATGACAAAGCATTAATTGTTCCAAAAAGCCAAATATTCACCAGTGAGGGGTGAGAATTATTCTGAACGAACTGTGTAAAGAAATTCACACCTATAACAGCTGAATTTTGAAGATTATAGATTTGATGATTTGTAATTTCAAGAATTCTGTATTTAGGTATCGTCTTTGGGATGGATAGTCTGCAGACGTAGTCGGCAAGTAAGATCTGCAGCAGTGTTCGAAGCAAGTAATACACTCACCAGAGAACTGCATGACTGCCATCATGGTGTTCATGACGACGGCAGCGCTGGTCGTGTTAAGGCCCAGGGACAGCATCTTGTCACCAAAAAGCAGGCTGAATATGGAGACGAGGCACTGGCCGGTCATCTGGTGTGTGACACAGAAAACACAGTGATGCTGAGAGTGACAATGATGTACAATACAAAAGGTGAGATAGGTAGGGGTAGCCAGGCAGGGACTATAAAAATGAAAACTGCAAGTGTAACACCCTGACTGGGACAATTGACAACTAGCAGCAGAGTTTGGTCTCTTGCGTAATGCTCATTTTTGGTTACCTATGCATTGGCATTATGAAAACTCAAATATAACTTATGTATTACTTTACAACAACTTGTATAAGATAAAAAATTAATTCGAAATTAATTAGCTAAACACAATGTTCTTGACACCAGCTGTGTTAAGTATATACTGTATCTACTACCCAACAGAAACATACGAAATTTTTGAGCTGGAGCTTGTCCCTGTCCTGGAGTTCCCACTTATTACAAGCAGTCACCTTAACAACTTCGGCTATCTGTGCACGCACTCTGGACCGTACGTCTCAGTGTCTACATCATTGCATTGTAGTCCACTGAATTCCATATGTCACTAGTAGGTAGTAGATCTATACCCAATACTGCTAATGTCAAGAAATTCGCATTCAGAGAATTAATTTGGAAGTGTTTCGTACGGCTGTGGATCTTCAAAAAATGGCTCTAAGCTCTATGGGAGTTAACATCTGAGGTCATCAGTCCTCTAGACTTAGAACTACTTAAACCTAACTAACCTAAGGACATCATACACGTCCATGCCCGAGGCAGGATTCGAACCTGCGCCCGTAGCAGCAGCGAAGTTCCGGACTGATGCGCCTAGAACCGCTCGGCCACAGCGGCCGGCTGTGGATCTTCACCACTATATCTCCTTTCAGACGTGCATGTAACTAGAAATTAATTAACATATGCTAATAGCTCTCTCTATGCTCTGTTCCTGCGCATTTTATAACTCACGATGTATTCTGTTTTATACCACCGAAAGTACTTTGGTATAGTATCACAAGCAAAGATAATTCCTTGGTTCCCGAAATACCAATCCGTCAACAGAACTGTTGAACGGGTTGTGGGCAACTTCATACGAGTTTCTTATTGTATATAAGGTGATGAGCGATATTTAAATCTACTTCCGTTCTTGGGAAGCCACTGTACATGTGGTGAGTGTAGAATGGTATGTACTGTAACAGTGTATCCGAATCATCCCTTCCATTAGCTCTTTCCTGCTTTTTTGCGGCTGGTGCTTGGAAAGGGAACATCGCTATGTTTAAATCGAAATGCAGTTAATTTTAGTTGCCTGGCATTAAGTTTAAAATTAATAGATGTATATGAACAATTGTCTGATTTAATTTCAAAGCGAGATATGCACAAACATGTAACAGATCCTGATGAAATAGGTGAAGTACGAATGTTAGAAGTAACCAGTTTCCCGTGTTAGAACATAAGATCTTTCTCGTATCCCTTCCTTCTTACGGTATACTAAGCGAACGCGCAATTGAATTCCAGCTCTTCTTAGAATATTCTCTGTCACTTATATTGATACAATTTAGAAAGTTATCACAGGCCGTCGAACAACATTTAACAACTGATCGATCCATAGTAATGTGAGTGATCTCTTTCGCGCAGGAATTATTCATTAGGATTCTTCCAATTAATCTTGGTTCAGTATTGATAGATTTAGGCTGTCACTCTGCCTTAATTTGCTCTTTTTCGAATGTTATGACTGAGCCCCATGACTGGTCACTGTTTGAGTCGTCAAACGACATACGGGTCTTTCTATTAGCATTACGTTATTCTGTATGCACATGTTGTGTTTTTCTAGACGATGTACCGAAAGCTTTCTAAAAGTCAAGAACCATATCAACCTGAGCTCTGTGGTATTACAGCTTTCACAAATGTGTGTGGTTGAGGTTAGAAGACTAAAAATGAATGCATGAACATACGGTTCTGAAGTATTTTAAATTTCGGTACAGCAATGAGAAAATATCAACGTTAAATAAAAGAGTTTAAAACTAATAGATGTATATGAAGAATTGTCTGATTAAATTTCAAAGCGAGATATGCACAAACATGTAACAGATCCTGATGGAATGGGTGAAGCATAGCTGACAAGAAACATAAAATATATGTAGGGCAGTAAAGAAACATGAAAAAAAATCACAAGACGGGAAGCAACAAGACGGGAACCAAAGCGAACCTAAGATGATCGCACCATACAGCCTACAGTTACAAGGCAGTGCAACTGCTAGAAGATGGACGGGAATAGTGCCACACTGATACAGAAGTCAACCGTTCAAGGTGAACAAGGACCAATAACAGGCAACAAAAAACGAAATGTGTAGTTTTTTTTCATATTTAAGTCCTAGAAAGGAGCTGTGGAAACGTCATCCATCCGAAATGGATACCAAGGTCCTTGAGATATGTCGCCTTATGCTAAACATCGTTTTATAGTTTTATTATTATCGAAATAGGTTTCAGCATTTTATGTGCCATCTTCAGTGAAATGTTTATTTTCCTTCTAAAAAAATTATTTTGCGTTAATATCTTGTGTATGTTATATGAATCATGGGTAAAATGAGCAATTTTTAGGTATCAAATATTTTACACTAGTTCACATAAGATGTACAGTTAACACATATGTCACTGAGCTGAGTCATTATCTGTTGTTCACTGATTCTATGTTAAAAAATATTAAGAATAGGAAACTAAATTTCGAAATAGTATGATTTTATATTTGTTTACATACCTCATATTTTTCTTTGACTCATCAATTTCTTGGCTAGTTTGTTGCGGTTCGTCACGAATTCCTCTCCTCTACCAACCTTTTCATCTCAGAGTAGCGCTAGTAACCTAAGTCTCCAATTAACTGCCGGATGTATCCCAATTTCTGTCTTCCACAACAATTGTCATCCTCTAGAGCCCTCTCTAGTGCCATGGTAGTTATTCGCCGATGTCCTAACAGATGTCCTATTATCGGTCCCTTCTTCTTGTCAGAGTTTTCCATATATTCCTTTCTTCTTCGATTCTGCGGCGAACCTCCTCATTACTTGCATTATCAGTTCACCTAATTTGCAAAATTATTGTGTGGCACCGCATCTCAAATGCTTCTGTTCTCTTCTGCTCTGATTTTCCCACAGTCCATATGTCACTACTATACAATGCTATGCTCCAGACGTACGTTCTCATAAATTTGCGACTGGTAGTCTGCGTTGTATATAACAGTGAAATTCACATTGCACTTTTAATGGTTCCGTCCTTGCTTCTAATTTCACGGTTGGTTCTTTTGACTTTTCTATTTGCTGGCTCAATTGTTCCGACAATCATTTCTTTTTCGATTTCTTCACGTTACTCATATTATTCATGAAGCCATTTCGCCTTAGCTTCCCTGCATTCACTATTTATTTAATTCCCAAGTCAGTTGTATTTCTATGTTCCTGAATTTCTCTGAATGTTTTTGTACTTCCTTCCTTCGTCGATCAGTTAAATTATTCTTCTGTTACCCGTGATTTCTTCGCATCTATCTTCCTTGTACCTACGTTTTTCTTTGCGACTTCTGTGGCTGCAATTTTTAGAGATGTCCATTCCTCTTCAAATAAACTGCGTACTTAGGTACTTATTATCACAGTATACATAGCCTCTGAGAACTTCAAATACATCTCTTCATTGCTTAGTACTTACGTATCCAACATCTTCGCGCACTGACTCTTCTGACTAGTATCTTAAACTTCATCATTACTAAATAGTGATCTGAGTCTATATCTACCTGGCCATGACGTAATCTAAATGAAATCTTCCTGTGTCTCCCAGTCTTAGCATACCTCCTCCTCTTGCAGTTCTTGAATAGAATATTCGCTGTTAGCTATGATGTTTGCAGAACTCAGTTAGCCTTTCTCCTCTCTCAATCCTTTAACCAGCCCCATACTCTCCGTAGCCCTTTCTTCTAATCCTTGCCCTACAACCGTATTCCAAGCCACCAAGGCTGTTAGATTTTCAAATCCCTTTACGTACTGAATTATATGTTCAATATCCTTATATACTTTTTCTAACTCTTCATCTTTTGCTTATAATGTTGGTTTGTATACCTGAAGTGTTGTCAGTGTCGGTTTGCTGTTGATTGTGATGAGAACAAGTCTGTCACTGAATTGTTGACAGTAAATCACTCTCTGTCCAACTATGCTATTCATAACGAATCCTACTCTTACTATACAATTTTCTGCTGCTGTTGGTATTAGCCTATATTTTTCTCATCAAAAATCCCTTACTTCTTTCCATTTCACTTCACTGAGTCTCATTGTATCTAGATTGAGCCTTAGCATTTCCCTTTTCTGATATTCTAGCTTCCCTACCATGTTAAAACTATCTGTCACATCTACTAGTAGCGTATACTACTACTGGCAGAAATAACGATCACATAGTGAAACGTAATTAAACTGTGAGTTTGTATTAACAGATAAGTAATAAACAGAGACAGCATAGTATTAACCATATCAGTTCAATGAACTGAATATAGAAAGTAAAGGTGCACAATTAGGCAACAAAATTAGAAACCTGTGATTCAGCTCTCAAGAGCATGCAAAATATAAAACATGTACTGTGTACAACTGTCGATGTAAAGTTGTTTGAAATGAGATTGTTCCATAAGTAGCCTTCTTGCAGCGGTGTACCGTAGGTCTCTAGAAGAGCGTTGCGTTCCAAAGGATTGGAAAAGAGCACAGATCATCCCCGTTTTCAAGAAGGGACGTCGGACAGATGTGCAGAACTATAGACCTATGTCTCTAACGTCGATCAGTGGTAGAATTCTAGAACACGTATTATGTTCAAGTATAATGACTTTCGTGGAGACTAGAAATCTACTCTGTAGGAATCAGCATCGGTTTCGAAAAAGACGATCGTGTGAAACACAGCTCGCGCTATTCGTCTGCGAGACTCAGAGGGCCATAGACACGGGTTCCCAGGTAGATGCCGTGTTTCTTGACTTCCGCAAGGCGTTCGATACAGTTCCCCACAGTGGTTTAATGAACAAAGTAAGAGCATATGGACTATCAGACCAATTGTGTGATTGGATTGAAGAGTTCCTAGATAACAGAACGCAGCATGTCATTCTCAATGGAGAGAAGTCCTCCGAAGTAAGAGTGATTTCAGGCGTGCCGCAGGGGAGTGTCATAGGACCTTTGCTATTCACAATATACATAAATGACCTTGTGGTGGACATCGGAAGTTCACTGAGGCTTTTTGCGGATGATGCTGTGGTGTATCGAGACGTTGTAACGATGGAAAATTGTACTGAAATGCAGGAGGATCTGCAGCGAATTGCAGGGAATGGCAAATGAATCTCAATGTAGACAAGTGTAATGTGCTGCAAATACATAGAAAGATAGATCCCTTATCATTAAGCTACACAATAGCAGGTCAGCAACTGGATGCAGTTAATTCCATAAATTATCTGGGAGTACGCATTTGAAGTGATTTAAAATGGAATGGTTCAAATGGCTCTGAGCACTATGCGACTCAACTGCTGTGGCCATAAGTCCCCTAGAACTTAGAACTACTTAAACCTAACTAACCTAAGGACATCACACACATGCATGCCCGATGCAGGATTCGAACCTGCGACCGTAGCGGTCGTGCGGTTCCAGACTGTAGCGCCTTTAACCGCTCGGCCACTTCGGCCGGCTAAAATGGAATGATCATATAAAGTTGATCGATGGTAAAGCAGATGCCAGACTGATATTCATTGGAAGAATCCTAAGGAAATGCAATCCGAAAACAAAGGAAGTAGGTTACAGTACGCTTGTTCGCCCACTGCTTGAATACTGCTCAGCAGTGTGGGATCCGTACCAGATAGGGTTGATAGAAGAGATAGAGAAGATCCAACGGAGAGCAGCGCGCTTCGTTACAGGATCACTTAGTAATCGCGAAAGCACCTCGGAGATGATAGATAAACTCCAGTGGAAGACTCTGCAGGAGAGAAGCTCAGTACGGGCTTTTGTTAAAGTTTCGAGAACATACCTTCACCGAAGAGTCAAGCAGTATATTCCTCCCTCCTACGTATATCTCGCGAAGAGACCATGAGGATAAAATGAGAGAGATTAGAGCCCACACTGAAGCATACCGACAATCCTTCTTTCCACGAACAATGCGAGACTGGAATAGAAGGGAGAACCGATAGAGGTACTCAAGGTACCCTCCGCCACACACCGTCAGGTGGCTTGCGGAGTATGGATGTAGATGTAGATGTAGGTGTAGCCTAAGAAAAATTCGGGGCGAATTTTCTGAAAGAAAAAAGGTAGCGTTGCGCCGCAGAAAAGTTTTGAAGTCCCTCCCTGCTAACGCCAAGCCAAACCAAGGCAGGCTCACGCACTGAATCTGCTTCAGAATATCAAATGGGCAGGTGAGCTGACACTGAAAACAGCATGTGACCCAACCGAGACCACTGCTACATATCAGTCGAGAAATGTATCTGAGTCACCAGTACAGCAATATCTGTACAGCAATCTCTGTGAGGAGAGTATAACGTCATTCTGCTGCCAATAACGCAGAGTCGAATAGCAACAGGTAGATCATACGTCAGAACGACTTCCACCGCATTGTAGAAAATAACGAGCTGGGACACGATGGCTTGATGGAGAGTGTTATTGGAGCCAGAAAACCAGGCGACATTCGTTCATCATCTGGAGGGGATAATGTCACCGCCTCCAAAAGACAGCTACAAAATTCTTGGGTTCCCAAGGCCTTCCAGTAGCACTGAGCCAGTTCCAAGGCAGGACCTGTGATGCACTCACTACCATTTGGCAGTAGGCAGTAGGCAGTAGGCAGCTCGCCAAGCTGGACTTAGCCTTTGTGAGCGGCTGCACTCTCCACTGCCGATATGAAAACGTGAATGACGATGATGATGATGTTTGGTTTGTGGGGTGCTCAGCTGCGCGGTTATCAGCGCCAGTACAAGGTCCCAAACTTCGCTCAGTCCAATCTCGCCACTGTCATGGATGATGATGAAATGATGAGGACAACACAAACACCCAGTCATCTCGAGGCGGGTGAAAATCCCTTACGCCGCCGGGAATCGAACCCGGGACCCCGTGCTCGGGAAGCGATAACGCGACCGCGAGACCACGAGCTGCGGGTTGAAAACGTGGAGCCTTCTAGCACATGGGGGCCAAATGATGGTGTTTTACACACTGTCGAACTGTCAATGTTCTGGGGAGGTACAATAGCTGTTGCTGTCTCCTGACATGCATCCGTGAGCGGATGCGGACACTGTCTGGTTAAGAGGTCATAACATAACTTTGCACCACCACTGCCGTTCCATGCCCAACTGCTCAGAGCTTACTACGGTGCTATCTTCAACATCCACTAGTGCGCCATCGTAAACCGTGTCATCGCAATGTTGGGTGTCAGTGCCAAGAAGGCACCGCCTGCCAACAGCTCAGCTGGCTGTCACAGCTCTGCTTCTGCTGTGCTGTCAGCTGTGGTTATGTCGACACCCTCGAGAGTGCTGAGTTGGACAGATCGGCACATTTCAAGCTCGCGTGCTGTTTCTGCTGCCGTCGACGCTAATGGGGAGAAGATGATTCAGATCAAGGCCAAAAAAGTGTAAACCGCTGATGCTGTCTCACCGCACTCCATACTTCATCATCTAGGTTCCATAGCCGTGACATCTCACTGCATCCTACAGTATGTCGCCCATGACGTATGTGGCTTTATTACTGTGCATCATTATCTACCACTTGCTGCTTACTGTAAGCTGATTTGTTTTGTTTGTGTCAAATCTGTCTGTATCTATCTTTGGTAATTGTGTGTTGGATGTTTCCGTATTTTACTTTTCATTTTATCTACAGTCTCTGTGTCATAGCTATTCTCCTGTGCAGTTTAATTTATTGTGTTAGTTCTCCTATTAGGTCTTCATACATTTTCTGTTCAATCCATGCGGTAAGTTTCTGAAACTGCCTGGGAATGTGATATAAGGTTGATAATTGTTACGTTGATTGTGGTCTTCCTATATATTATGAAATCATACCCGTCGTTTCATTTGTGTACAGTGACGATAAGAAATGAATTATATCATTTGTTTGTGTCTCAATGGTGAATTATGTTTGTGGATGTATATTGATCATGTTACCATTAAGTTCGTTTATATGAGTGTGCTCAATGAACACTGTTTGCTACAGTTGAAATGAACATGAAATGAAACGTATGAATGACAAACAGCTATAACAACACGTGAAATGGCGGCAGAAAGCTCGTACTTTGATCTTAAGTTTTATCCAGTGCGTGTGTAATAGCAAGAAATGACAACAGCAAAGACATACGAGCTTTAAAATGCCATAAAGAAGGAAAGAAAGTAGATAACATAAAAAGCCGTAAGTAACGTGCTAAATAAACAAATAGAAAACATTTCGTTGTTTGGAGATGACAGGCTATGGAATGTCAGGCAGATGTAAAGCTACTAGCATACACAGCTACTAACGTCGTGTGAGGTGTCTGAACAGAAACATAACTATATTATTTCAAAATTTAGTGTATTATATACAACAGGTTTAAACATGGCTTGAATGAACAACATAAAATGCTTTAGCTCAATGACATACGTCAGAACTGTACATCATATGTAATCTGGTGTAAAATATTTGACACACAATCATCGTTCCTTTGTATATCTAAATTCGTTTGAAACCAAAATTATATCAGCTACGAAAGAGATTAACATGCAATAATAATTCTTCAGAAAGAAAGAAAAAATTATACTGAAGATAGCACACAAAGTACTGAAACATATTTGGACAATAACAGAAGTATAAAACAATGTCTTTAAAGTTGAATTCTTCTGAAGTTATTCGTAGCAAGCAAGGAAAGTAAGAGAACCTACAATATCCAAAGTGGACTGGAAGTACAGAGTCGAGTTTTCATAATAATTTGATGTTTGATTTTACAGTTTCGAGATGGATTAATTAAGTTTGGTGACTGTGCAGGCAGTTTTTGTGTATTCCGAGAGACCGATCCACCAATGCAAAAACGTTCAGCTGACAAGGTTTGTAATTATCTTTACTTAATGGGCGAGAAGTTGGTACCACAATAAATGTCTTCCAATAATAGTGGCAGCATATCTGTTAGGAACTGCAGATACCTGTTATTCTTTAAGAGTCTCTTCGGTAAAACAAGGCCCACTAATGCAGTTCTTAAAAAGCCTGCACCATGTTGACAAACTGACGCCATTTTTTACTCTTTTCTCGTAGCCATCTTAGTTTTTAAAAGACCAGTAGTGCATACTTTCGAATGTTAATCTGTCCAGTTTGTAAATGGTGCTTCACTTGTAAACAATGTCTTGCATAAAAATGCCAGATCACTTAACATGTTTCGTAGGCACCATCTGGAGAACCGTATCCGATTTCTTGATGGAGCTAAATCGGTGGCCCGACGAAATACGTTGGAATATTAGTATTTTCAGAACACTCATTAACCCATCACATTCAAGCTTCCTCGTACTGACATGTGGATTGTGGATGTGTGGATTGTGTGTTACTTCTACAAAAGGTAGCTTCCTTTATCTAAGCAGTTTCTGTTCTTTTTCGCTGATTAATTTACTCTCACTTCCAGTTTCATGGAATGTTTTTGTGCTTATAAAGACATTCCGTAAACAGTCAGGGTATGTTTCAGAGTACAGAAACAGCACTGCTCTCAAAGTTTAGCGATATTTGCCATGAAGTCCAACTCTCCCATTTTGTCTAAATGTTGTGAAAGTCTGAATAGCTACACAAGCAGGTCATATGATTGTCACAACAGCGCACAGACAGATGGGATTCTAGCTCACAGGCACACACATGGACCACATCTGAGTTAGAAATCGCGCAAAATTAGTTGGCCGGTGCACAGAAATGCGTTCTCCCTTTCAGCGCGGGGTGTCTAGCCATCTGTTCACAAGGGGTGGCAACATCAGTTACCTGTCATCTACTGAGCTGTGAGATTCGTCAGTTGCAAAAGAAACATTCTTCGCCCACTTCAACCACATAATGGAAACGGAGGTATGCGCACGCTGGTTGTCCTGCACATTTTCTCTAATGATTTTACAGAAACTGTTTGGTAAAATAAATTGAGTCTCATTGATCTCTTAGCCCCATTTGTCAGCTTCATGATTAACTGTATATCCTTTTGTTAGCGGTCATAATTACTCTGATGTTCCTAATTTCAGTGAGGTACTGAACGAAATTCAAATAGTTTGCAATGAAAAATGGGGATCGTTATGAATTTGCGTTTCTTGGATGTTAGATCACATATTGGTGCATGCGAAATGTGGCTAACGCATTGTTTTTTGTTTTTTTTCAACTTCAGACGAGAAGTACATCTACCGCCAGTCTCGAGAAAAGGGCTTGTATCTAGTGTACAAACTATAGAGTGTAAGCCAAATATCCTAACATCCCTCCTGTCGACACATGCTTTGAGACACAAAAAGGAAAAAATAATAGCACGCAAAGCTCAAAGTATTTATCTTTATGGGTAACACGCGAAATTTTCTTGTCTACTGTGTGGTACAACACACTAAACTCTTTTTTTTTTCAATAAAATAATGTAATCCTTTGAAGGGCCATGGATAGTTGGTGACACGAGGAATGGTATGGCTTTGTAGCAACATAAATGAAGGAATCATACTTCTATTTTTGTACTGAGCATGAGCTTCTATTAACCAACTGACGTTACTTGTCTTCAGTTGTTTGATTAATAGAAGATTATTTTAGGATCCTGTCACAACGGCAACAGCATCAGCATGATAGTGAGGTGAAACTGTGTGAAGTTCATTGTGTTTTGTGAAGAGAAGCTAATATTGATATAGCAACAACAGAACCAAAGATGTACAAGCGGCGGTCTCATTCTGTTGCAATTTCAGCGTAATTCTGTACCGATTGTGTCTTGGCCTTTCGAACTATTCGTCGTAATGGCATAAACTGTTAATACGAGCTTTTGCAGACTCACAGGCTATGACGTACAAGCTCTGGGCATCGTGTGAATGTTTAAGCTGTAGAACTACACCTCCCCTCTCCGCGCTCTCCCCTGTCCCATCCGTAAGGGAGCCATTCCCCCCACCCCCTTATAGTTATCCCCTCCTCTACCATGCTGCCTGTGCAGCTAGGTGCCATCTATTGGTGCACGCAGTCTATGCGTTTCCTTACTTTTCGTATAGTAGGGTGGGCTTGTCGTTGTGACGATGCGACAGTGGTTCACGCCACTTTTATGTTGTTACTGTTTGTTCATATTCCTCAACCTTAAGTCGAAATACGTGGAGTGTTTGTAAGTACAGCTGTAAGTTTGTAAGTTCTGTTTCAGTAATTGTACATAATGGATAGAAGAAAATTGAACTTTATAGTGTAAATATTATGTTAGTATATGGCTTGCGAGCAATTGGTAAGGGCAAAGCAGCTGGTGTTCCAAATCTTCCAAGTGTATCTTCAAAGTTTGATGCTTACAACTATGTACTAGGATCTGCAGTTGAAGCTGTAGCACAGAAGTCAATGCAGGTAGCTGTGGAAGAAGCAGTGAAAGAAAATGATGGCAGTCGTGACCTCACAGTAGCTTTTGATGGCACATAGCAGAAAAGGGGTCACACCTCCAACAATTGTGTTGTAACAGTAACTAGTGTTGACACTGGCAAGGTTATTGATGTTGCAATAATGTTTAAATATTGTCGATGCATAGACAGGATGAAAAATGAACATAGTGATGACTGTGTTGCTAATTATTATGGTAATAGTGGTGTCATGGAGCTTGCTGGAGTGAAAAAAAATTTTTCATCGCTCTTCAGAGTGGTATAATGTTCGCTATGTCAAGTGTCTGGGAGATGGTGACTCTAAAGCACTCATAGAAGTTTTGGAAAGCAAAACATATGGGAACAGTGTAAATATAAGCAAACTTGAATGTATGGGACATGTGCAGAAGAGAATGGGTGGCAGGCTGAGAAGGTTAAAATCAGAAATATAGATGATGGGAAAACCTTGCATTGCAAAGGAAGATTGACTGATTCCATAACAGACCACATTCAGAACTGCTATGGCCTTGCAGTCGGGCAAAATACAGGCATTCTTGAAGAAATCAGGAAAGCTATATGGGCTTTGTATTTCCACAATAGGGGACTAACAATTGAAGAGAAATACATTCGCCACCATTAGCCATCATGGAAGAAATAAAGCCCATTTTCAGGGATCTGGCTGACAAAATTCTTCTGATGAAATGTCTTCATGGAAAAAAGCAGAACCCCAACTAGTGCATGAATGGAAAAAAGCAGAACCCCAACTAGTGCATGAATAGTGTGACATGGCATCGTCTCCCAAAAACAGTGTTTGTCGGAATTAATATACGACATTTTGGTGTGTATGATCCTGTGGCAACCTTCAATCTTGGGACTATAACTAAATGCCAGGTCCTTCAAAAGTTGGGTTTGCGTGTTAGTTCCGGCACAGTACGTGCTATGTTGACTTTAGATCAACACAGTCTAAGGCCCGCTGACAATATAATCAAGACTTTAGTGAAGAAAGCATGACAGGTGAAGAGGGGTGCCAAAAGAAGACTCGAAGATGATTATGAAGACTGTTAAGGGGGTATTAACTACGGATCAGAAATGTTTTAATCTTCTTTCTCTGTTTCCCGTAAGTTTGTTTTTTACTTCTTCTAGGAACATTATCTCAGGTTCTGGTGAACCAAGACGTCTGAAATTTTTGTGACTTAGTCACATTGGTTTCTTTTAAACACTGAAACAACGATTTTTTAATTACTTGATTTATAAAAGACTTAGGGGTGATAATGTAGTAAAAAGTGATGGAAGAAGTTTATTTAAAAATAAATGTAAAACATCTCTGTAAGAAAACACTTTGACAATAAACTGCTGTTACACTATTGTTATAACATATCAGTGCACATACAGTAAAAATTTGATCTCTGTCTCGAGCAGTTTGTGAGAAAATGTTCCCTATAGTAGGCATATTTTAACATTGCGAGGATAGGCGATTCCGCATCCCCTTATAAGACATAATTTATTTTCCATACATTTGAAAAATAAAAGGTCCAAAACTATCTTCGACATGTGTCCCACGAATCTACTGAGATTCATGTTTCCACATTAACTTAGGATTTTCAGAGTTAAATGTATTATGATTTTATAAATACGGCAATTACGGAAAAAGTATAACAAGTCATTGCCTCGTGACAGTGAAAATCATGAAATGTCGCACAAAAGTTTTTAACATAACATTCGAATATGGCTTTGATATGCCACACCAATGTTTTCTACATGATATGCAGTTTCCTGGGAGATATACGTCCCACTACATACAAATGATATACAAACTAGCAGAATTACTGAGGTGTGTAGTGATGTTTGAAAATAATGTCTATAACATTTACGAAAACAAGATTAGCTACTTGATCCATTCTTGGAATGGAGAATATGCTCATTTGATCGTATTTTTGTGAAAGAGGTACACTGTGCTACCTATAAAACACGTCACTACATTTGATCGCTCACAGCCTTGTATATTAACTCCATAGCTCGTAGAATTTTCTTCAAGTTCAAAAACCATCATGCTACATGCTAGCACTAGGCAGATATGATGTACAGATGTCCCAATGCTCGAAACTGCATGTTACATAAGTGGAACATAGGTATCCTACAAACCATGAAAGGTTTAACTGAGTGTATCTTGAGTTTGAGTAACTTTTCATTCAAGAACGATAATTCGTACAGTGTAATCCGTTATAACTTGATTACAGTTTCTTCAATAGATTAAGGACCCAGAAAAACGTGTTTTGTTACTGAGTTAATCTCTCATTTCCTTTGCGCCAAGCAAGTCTCTGAAGTGACTTCATTGTCATCGAGGGACTTCCGAATTGAAATGGGAAATGATGAATTTAACGAAGTTTTTTTTCTCTATCCAGAAATCTTACGGTGGCGACTTTCAATCTCAAGTATCTAAAATGCAAGTTAGGTTTCGTTCTGAGGAATTTTTGGACATTTCGAAGGAAGTAAAGTGTGGCCATTTGGCGGTAGACACGCAGAGAATTTCTGAGACGAGCTTAACGCAAAATCAACGGTTTTTATTTCGTCTGACAAGAAATTTGAGGAACTGCAAACTCTAATGTCATGTACTACTGCAGATGGTACGTGGAATAGGCTTAAGTTAATTCACTGACGGCGATATGCAATAAATAAAATTATGTGGATGCAACAGTCTTTCAAATACAAAATGGCGCATTGTGATAGTGTTGCGTAAGGTATTTGTAAAACTGAAGCATTTTCGCGTTGTCTTGAATACATCGGTGAACCAACGGAGGTACAGAAACGAGTAAGACGTCAGTGTTCACGAAGTAATTTAAGCAAAAGTTCTAGAAACTAGAAGAATGTTGAATGCTACCAGTGCCGCAAGAAAGCACATGACAAGGTGGAGTGCAGCAAAAGCCACTGAATTATCAAGAAAAAGTTACGAACCTAAGCATCAACCTCTAAGTGCAGAAATTAGAAAGGTTATGGTTACTAAATGTTACAATGTTTGGCTTGCTGAAAGAACTACGTCAAAACGCACCACTCCACATAAAAAAAGGATTTCAGTATTTGAGCCCACAGAGAATTTCGTAATTTCTATCATGATAGAATTTAGCTGCCTATGCCGAAGGTATTTGGTTAGTCGATTTTAATACGTTACTAAATGATAAACAGGAATTTTGTACGCTGGAGGAGATATTATATCTATGTGGTTTGAAGAAAAAATCTTTTCATTGGGGGCTGTAGCGAATAATCAATTAACAACTGCTTTTAACAAAAAAATTGAGGAACGTAATGAGAAGCCTGTGGCAATTACTGTAAAATGTGAAAATTTATGCAAAAAATAGTTGTTCTGTATGGAAAATACTGAACAAGAAAATCGTGCTTCTCCGACTTTGTTATTACACAAGAGGTCGGGACATGTAAA
The DNA here is from genome assembly GCF_021461385.2 of Schistocerca piceifrons. Taxonomy (NCBI): domain Eukaryota; kingdom Metazoa; phylum Arthropoda; class Insecta; order Orthoptera; family Acrididae; genus Schistocerca; species Schistocerca piceifrons. The sequence continues at coordinate 134,608,932 of NC_060142.1, forward strand.
CATTGAGAATTTGAAGAAAATAGATGGCTCTGGTTTGATACCGTAATGAAAATCAAATGCTGTAAGCAAATTCTTTATGAATCGTCGCAGTATGGTAATCCTCATACCAAACAAGTCAGCTTTATTCGCAGATTCGTTCCTGTGCGCCAGGAGAATTAATCCATGCTGATGTATGTGGAAAGATGCTACGCATATGACTAGGTGGAGTCAACTGTTTTATTATTTTTAAACGCGATTGTAATTCATACAGGACTGTATATATTTCTAGGAGCAAAAGCGACGTGGCGTCTATGAATTTGGCTTCCTGACAGAACTACGTCAAAACATACCACTTCACATAAAAAAGGGACTTCAGTATTTAAGCAAATAGAGAATTTCGTATTTTCTATCATGATGGAATTTAGCTGTCTATGCTGAAGGTATTTGGTTAGTCGATTTTAATACGTTACTAAATCGTAAACAGGAATGTTGTACACTGGAGGAGATGATATATTTCTTTTCATAGGGGACTGATTTGCTTGGTATGAAGTTTACCATACTGCCATGATTCATAAAGAATTTGCTTACAGCATTTGATTTTCACTACGTTATCAAACTAGAGTCATCTATTTTCTTCAAATTCTCAAAGTTTACATGTCCCAACCTCTTGTGTCATAACAAAGTCGGAGAAGCACGATTTTCTTGTTCAGTATTTTGCATACAGAACAACTATTTGTTTGCGGAAATGCGGATATGGAATGACAATGGGACAATGGGACATAGTTCTCCAGACACAAACCCGGTCCGATATTGGAAATAACTTTGTCTCGTTGGACCATATGACACGTTACCATTGATCATCCGTCTAGGATTTATGCTTCTGACACCATGTTTTACGCTTCTTTGAGGTGGTGGCCGTTACTAATGGTTTCGGTATAGCAACCTGTCCATGAATATTCGCTTTATGGAATTCTCGCAGAACAGTGGTGATAGATACGGCATGGCTATTGAGCTCTGCACACACTTTAGCTGCTGTAGTTTTATGTTGTTTTGACACAATTCGTGTTAGCGTACGACGATCTCTGTCATTTAGTTTTGATTTGCGCCCACTATTACGTTTACACGATGAAGTCTTTCCATGTTTTGTGTAGGCTGTCATGACTGTTTAAACAGTTGCTCTTGAAACATTCAATATGTTGGCTGTCTTGGTTACTAATGCTCCAGATAATCAGGCCCCCACAATCTGGGCCCTTTGGAACTCCATTAGGTCTTTCACTGCACGTCGACCTGAATGCAAATACGAAGTGTGCACTACTCGTAAACAGCCTACACTGATGCCTAGTCCGTACGTAACACGCACAGTCCAGCGCGACACGTGCCTTACCTGCGTTGTTGACCGTCAAACATCACCATGCCGTTACTACCACTGTTCACATTATTTTGCCTATCCCATATATTCTTAAACGAATTCTCCTGGCCTTATGTCACTGTTCGTCTGTGTCTCATTGTGGACGGTTTTCAATGTTACTGTAACTCGGTTGGGGGATGCCCCATCCGGCCAATGATATAACTTGTACCATAGTGCTCCAAGCAGATTTTGACACATGCTGTAGATGCAATGTAAGTCCTGGTATACTCTGAAGTAGATTCGCAAATCGTACAGATATAGAGAAAACAAACGAAAACGGCTTAAGGTAAAACCATTTGTAGTGTCGGAATAGCTGAATATTGTACTGCAATATAACATCACTAACTGTGGATACCGATCTGGGCACACATTTCTATGAAGACATAATGCTAGAGATAACAATGCCTTAACGTTTCTTCAAAATCAGTTCTCTAATTGTAACTGTTAACACCTCTAAGTCAGTGTCTTGTGCCTGAACTCTCATAATCGAATGTATCTCATAGCAAAATACACATCGCTTTCGGTGTTGTATACAGAGGCATAGATTACGCAGTGTGCGTTTGTATGTGTGTGTGTGTGTGTGTGTGTGTGTGTGTGTGTGTGTGTGTGTGTGTGTGTGTGTGTGTCTAAGTAAAGTTTCAAAATGACATAAAGTTGTCTGCGAATGAAAGGCTTCTGATAGGGGCACAATGAAAGTGGAGTGTATTTACGTAAGAGATCACTCACAAGATACTAGTGACTTTTTCTTGTGTACTGTTGCAGCGAAAGAGACTAAAGCAAACTCAGAACTCAACAATAACCAAGGTACTCAGGAAACTTAAAGTGGAATTAATGGTTGATTATTGGTCAATGCGCCATGTTGGAAATCTAGACGATGAAGTGTTTGCCTTCCTTCGGTAGAGCGGTCGTCTTACGAGTATGTGTTGGGAATCATTCACAGCTCTTTTTATAGACCTTCTCATACAGCTTTAAAGTAAATCTGGTTACTCTGAGAGACGTTCGAAAGATGCAGTACATTGTCTTCCGACTTACATTGCCAAGCGCGACCCCTAACACAATCATCCAGCCCCACCCTCCATCAGGTGGAACTAGTTTATACTCCACAGTCTCTGCTCCCGCCATCTCTGCATCTGGAAATGAGAACAGAAACAGTTAGGTGAAAAGTCCGTCAGTATATTACCAAGTTAAATGGACTCCATAAGGTTCTCCAATACCCTTCAGCTCTAAGTACGAATTGCAGAAATATTTGTTGTATAAACCCACATCCACAATCTGTTGATTATTACGAAGTAAGGGATAGAAGGTGTATTTCATAGACGGCCGCGATGGTCGTGCGGTTCTAGGCGCTCCAGTCCGAAGCCGCGCTGCTGCTACGGTCGCAGGTTCGAATCCTGCCTCGGGCATGGATGTGTGTGATGTCCTTAGGTTAGTTAGGTTTGAGTAGTTCTAAGTTCTAGGGGACTGATGACCTCAGAAGTTAAGTCCCATAGTGCTCAGAGCCATTTTTGTAATAATGGATGAAGGCCCTACAATGACATTGAAATTTACAGACAATGCTTTCATCTTACTGTTCCAGGAACAGGACACCCGCATCTACATGTACATCTACATTCTACATTTATACTCCGCAAGCCACCCAACGGCGTGTCGCGGAGGGCACTTTACGTGCCACTGTCATTACCTCCCTTTTCTGTTCCAGTCGCGTATGCTTCGCGGGAAGAACGACTGTCTGAAAGCCTCCGGGCGCGCTCGAATCTCTCTAATTTTACATTCGTTATCTCCTCAGGAGGTATAAGTAGGGGGAAGCAATATATTCGATACCTCATCCAGAAACGCACCCTCTCGAAACCTGGCGAGCAAGCTACACCGCGATGCAGAGCGCCTCTCTTGCAGAGTCTGCCACTTGAGTTTGCTAAACATCTCTGTAATACTATCACGGTTACCAAATAACCCCTGTGACGATACGCGCCGCTCTTCTTTGGATCTTCTCTATCTTCTCCGTCAACCCGATATGGTACGGATCCCACACTGATGAGCAATACTCAAGTATAGGTCGAACGAGTGTTTTGTAAGCCACCTCCTTTGTTGATGGACTACATTTTCTAAGGACTCTCCCAATGAATCTCAACCTGGTACCCGCCATACCAACAATTAATTTTATATGATCATTCCACTTCCAGTCGTTCCGCACGCATACTCCCAGATATTTTACAGAAGTAACTGCTACCAGTGTTTGTTCCGCTATCATATAATCATACAATAAAGGATCCTTCTTTCTATGTATTCGCAATACATTACCTTTGTCTATGTTAAGGGTCAGTTACCACTCCCTGCACCAAGTGCCCATCCGCTGCAGATCTTCCTGCATTTCGCTACAATTTTCTAATGCTGCAGCTTCTCTGTATACTACAGCATCATCCGCGAAAAGCCGCATGGAACTTCCGACACTATCTACTAGGTCACTTATATATATTGTGAAAAGCAATGGTCCCATAACACTACCCTGTGGCACGTCAGAGGTTACCTTAACGTCTGTAGACGTCTCTCCATTGATAACAACAAGCTGTGTTCTGTTTACTAAAAACTCTTCAATCCAGCCACACAGCTGGTCTGATATTCCGTAGGCTCTTACTTTGTTTATCAGGCGACAGAGCGGAACTGTATCGAACGCCTTCCGGAAGTCAAGGAAAATAGCATCTACCTGGGAGCCTGTATCTAATATTTTCTGGGTCTCATGAACAAATAAAGCGAGTTGGGTCACACACGATCGCTGTTTCCGGAATCCATCTTGATTCCTACAGAGTAGGTTCTGGGTTTCCAAGAACGACATGATACGCGAGCAAAAAACATGTTCTAATATTCTACAACAGATCGACGTCAGAGATATAGGTCTATAGTTTTGCGCATCTGCTCGATGACCCTTTTTGAAGACTGGGACTATCTGTGCTCTTTCCAATCATTTGGAACCCTATGTTTCTCTAGAGACTTGAGGTACACGGCTGTTAGAAGGGGGGCAAGTTCTTTCGCGTACTCTGTGTAGAATCGAATTGGTATCCCGTCAGGACCAGTGGACTTTCCTCTGTTGAGTGATTTCAGTTGCTTTTCTATTCCTTGGACCCTTATTTCGGTGTCAGAGATTTTTTCGTTTGTGCGAGGATTTAGAGAAGGAACTGCAGTGCGGTCTTCCTCTGTGAAACAGCTTTGGAAAAAGGTGTTTAGTATTTCAGCTTTACGCGTGTCATCCTCTGTTTCAATGCCATCATCATCCCGGTGTGTCTGGATATGCTGTTTCGAGCCACTTACTGATTTAACGTAAGACCAGAACTTCCTAGGATTTTCTGCCAAGTCGGTACATACAATTTTACTTTCGAATTCACTGAACGCTTCACGCATAGCCCTCCTCACGCTAACTTTGACATGGTTTAGCTTCTGTTTGTCTGAGAGGTTTTGGCTGAGTTTAAACTTGGAGTGAAGCTCTCTTTGCTTTCGCTGTAGTTTCCTAACTTTGTTGTTGTACCACAGTGGGGTTTTTCCCGTCCCTCACAGTTTTACTCGGCACGTACCTGTCTAAAACGCATTTTACGATTGCCTTGAACTTTTTCCATAAGCACTCAACATTGTCAGTTACGGAACAGAAATTTTCGTTTTGATCTGTTCGGTAGTCTGAAATCTGCCTTCTATTACTCTTGCTAAACAGATAAACTTTCCTCCCTTTTTTTAATATTCCTATTAACTTCCATATTCAGGGATGCTGCAACGGCCTTATGATCACTGATTCCCTGTTCTGCACTTACAGAGTCGAAAAGTTCGGGTTTGTTTGTTATCAGTAGGTCCAAGATGTTATCTCCACGAGTCGGTTCTCTGTTTAATTGCTCGAGGTAATTTTCGGATAGTGCACTCAGTATAATGTCACTCGATGCTCTGTTCCTACCACCCGTCCTAAACATCTGAGTGTCCCAGTCTATATCTGGTAAATTGAAATCTCCACCTAAGACTATAACATGCTGCGAAAATTTATGTGAAATGTATTCCAAATTTTCTCTCAGTTGTTCTGCCACTAATGCTGCTGAGTCGGGAGGTCGGTAAAAGGAGCCTATTATTAACCTACCTCGGTTGTTGAGTGTAACCTCCACCCATAATAATTCACAGGAACTATCCACTTCTACTTCACTACAGGATAAACTACTACTAACAGCGACAAACACGCCACCACCGGTTGCATGCACTCTATCCTTTCTAAACACCGTCTGTGCCCTTGTAAAAATTTCGGCTGAATTTATCTCAGGCTTCAGCCAGCTTTCTGTTCCTATAACGATTTCGGCTTCGGTGCTTTCTATCAGCACTTGAAGTTCCGGTACTTTACCAATGCAGCTTCGACAGTTTACAATTACAATACCGATTGCTGCTTGGTCCCCGCATGTCCTGACTTTGCCCCGCACCCTCTGAGGCTGTTGCTCTTTCTGTACTTGCCCGAGACCATCTAACCTAAAAAACCGCCCAGTCCACGCCACACAATCCCTGCTACCCGTGTAGCCGCTTGCTGCGTGTAGTGGACTCCTGACCTATCCAGCGGAACCTGAAACCCCACCACCCTATGGCGCAAGTCGAGGACTTTGTAGTAACCAGCTAATCCTGCAATGAAACTGGACACAAGAAGAAGAAGAAGAATGAATCACTCCTTCCCAAAATATATGAGCGATAAGTGTTGGTCAATCAGACTGCTACAAGATGCCTATTATTTTGTCATTGCTAACAGATTGTTGGTTGGTTGGTTTGGGGAAGGAGACCAGACAGCGTGGTCATCGGTCTCATCGGATTAGGGAAGGATTGGGAAGGCAGTCGGCCGTGCCCTTTCAGAGGAATCATCCCGGCATTTTCCTGGAGTGATTTAGGGAAATCACGGAAAACCTAAATCAGGATGGCCGGACGCGGGATTGAACCGTCGTCCTCCCGAATGCGAGTCCAGTGTCTAACCACTGCGCCACCCCGCTCGGTGCTAACAGATTATGATGGATCACTTTCTAAACATGGGCATGTAGTATCAAAAACTTTACTTCAACCGAAATACCAGATGTTACAGAAGATACTTTCTGGCACTGATAGTGAGTTGTACATGAAATTCAGCAAAAGCATTGATATACTGTAACTAGAGAGAGTAAAGCTCAACACTTTGTTTATATTAGACTATATTGCTATGGAAAACCAGCATCAAATAAGGACATATTTCTCTTTCATGTAGCATATGGAGGTTGATCTCCTTTACCCGAGCTGAACACAATCTAGGTTTCTGAAGCAGTTGGTAAAGGCTAATGCAAACTTTCATTAGCTTTCAAGTTAGACAATATGAATTTAAACAATATTTATCAATCACAGGAACTGACATGACATTCAGTGAACTTATAACCATATGCAGAGACTGCTGGAATAGCATTAAGTGCAGGTTTCTGGCTATTGAGTAAAACCAGAAAACAGAATGATGGGCATTATACATACAATTTCCACGAGTTCCTTTTTAAAACATAGTGTACCAATACATAACTGTCTGAATGTTTTAAATGGTTTATACAGACACTTGATGTGATGGGTGGAGGCGGAAGAGGAGAAAAAGAAGGTGCTACTACTGACTTTATTAACTATCACAGAGATAGTGACATAGATGAAACACATGGCGTCAGCAGGAAACAACTGAGTATATGCTGGCTACACGACATATAAGTTTAATACATAATGCAGTACAGTCTTGGAATAAAGAATCTGGAAGACTACGTGGTTTAGTGGATCCAGTGACCTTAAAACCTTCAAAACTCCACAAGTATTCTGTGAAAGAAAAACTAATGTGTTGTAAAGTCATAGGAAAGACAACACCTGAGATAGGAAAATAAAAAAAGTTGAACAGCAGCAATACCAAAAATATTATTAACCCCGTGTTAGCCAGTATAGACAGTTCTCCAAAAGGTATCGACATTCAGCACAAAAGAATGGACAGTCTATTTCTGCTATATGTACCTTATGATGATCAGAATGAAATAGAACTGTTAAACTGTTTATGGCATCAGCCACTGCTGGGAGTATGGTTTCATGAATTAAATCAAATCATTCATATCGGCACTTTGAAAAAGACGCATTACTGAACAGTAATAACGGAGATAGTAGTTCAAGAGCTCTACAAACATGCATCCAAAACAGTTTCCTGCAAACGCATTATAATTCAAGGTTTGGATGACTTGTGGCAGCCAGATCTCGTAGACATGAGACAACATTCAAGAGCAGATAAACGTTTGTCTATGTTTTAATGGTCACTGGTACATACTCAAAATTTCTTTGGGTCCTGCATGTGAAAGCAAAGACTAGGAAGAGAGTTACACAGGTGTTTGAACAATTTTTGTAAACAGGGATGAACCGCTATCCTGTAAATCTTCAGAGTGAGAATTTTGGTGAAGTTGATAATAGATCTTTCAGGACACAAATGGATTGGTATGGTGTATGCTTCTACTTAACCTTCTCCTAATCGGAAGCAACTATTGTGGAACACAACCATAAAAACGTATCATACATTAAACAATAATAATGGAAGCAACTTATGTTCATTATAATGAAGCTCCAAATATGGTATACAATCATATTAGAATGGTGGATCCATGCAAGCAGGAATTCAACGTAGATTATTTAGTATGTATTTCAAAATACAAGACTACATTTGAAATCATACCTACCAAACGGGTCACTGGAGTCATTTACAGTTTCCAAACTGCAATGAACAAACACTGGAACTCACGTCTTGAAGGACGATAATGGTAGTGAAACAGCATGTGCAAGGGCTGTTGGGAAAGTAAGGAACAGTCGGTAGTTAAATGAAAATCACAGTGAAAATCCGTTGAAACTTTGCACAGATGTGTTCAGCAGTGTCTCTAGTACACCCATAGGTAGCGTCACATCACTTTTGTAAGTTCTGACTGCACAGTGAGCGTGTAAAGATGTCTAGAAAACAGTATCTCCCGGCAAGTGTGGGTGTCTGCCGAGAGATTTCACCTGATTTCATACAGGGTCCCCCATAATACAACTGTCGTGCATTTCCTTGTCCGTGACACTTCTGTGCCACACATTGCAGGGGCAGAGGACACTCTTTCAGCGCTTTTTTTGATGGAAGTGCTCGTTTGCCCACTGTACTGCCTGCGCTTGTCTCCCTCTGATATTCTTCTCTGCTACAGTGAACCGATGGCTATAAAGACAACATTTTGGTACAGACAACAAGCTGCAGTCCAGCGTACACAATTCTCAGAAATCACAGGAGGTTGCCTTCTATGATGAGGCTACGGCAGATGTCTAAGTCAGAGCGGTGACTATATAGAGAAGTAGCTGGGAGAAGGATCTAACAGTCGCAAATGAAACAGTTTTGATTTTCACTGTGGGTTCAATTTCGCGACCAATAGTTCCTTGCTTTCCAAATAGCCTTCACAGTTTTTACACAGAAGAATTACAGAGAAAGGGAGAACCATCAGACATGTTATTCTTAGAGCATGTCATAAGATGGGGCAGGAATAAGATTTTGGTAAAATTGCTTGGCTTCACTTCATAGCGAAATAGCTGGGTGTGTGTTAAAGATGTGGGGTATAATAGGGTGAGCAAACCTTACAACTATGCTGTAGCATGACATGCATGATAGGGTGTACATTGCACTTGGTAATGGCAGCATTCTCGATAAGCTACCAGTACAATTAGGCATTCCCACATATAACTATTGTGGGCATCAACAAAACAGGAAAACTGGCTAGTGTGCGGTGATAAGATAGTCAATCCGCTGGATGCGGCTTCCCAAGATCCTGATATCACATATGCCGTATATAAGGGTTTGGCTGAATGTCACCTTGCACATCGAATTTTAGCTGATAAAGCCAAACAACTATGTACAAGAAGGGACGCTGGTATATGGCAACATATTGCAGCATTTGCAGTTCATAAAGCAACGTATTCCAAATTTTAATGGGTGCTGGGATAAATTTCCGGCAAGTTATGAGTACCTCTTGTCACCCAATGAAGAACAAGAAATCTGTATGATGTTCAAAAAATTGCATCCAATCATTGCTGTAAGCAGCTAAAAGTGTCCTGAACCTCAAAGGAGAAATCAAAAGAAGGAGAGAACTGGTGAAAACACCTACCATTACCTACGACAATGGGTGAAATTACATGATTCCAAAATCCTCCGCTGGAGGGACTTCCAGCTATTAGACTGTCAGATACATTACTGGGACAGCGAAAAATTAAAAAAATGCTCAAGAACAGCTTGATCAGCCGAAAACACAATTGAATGATGGAATCTGTCACCTAATTATCGTATCACTTATCTATAAGGGGAAGTGGGGCCAGTGCTCACCGCCACTCCCCCCCCCCTCCCCCAAATTTCGTGGTGTGTTTATGTGGAATATGACGAAAAAGACAAAGCAGTCATCTAATGAGTGTGGGACTGTAACTCTACATGCTGCAGAAGTGTAATAACAGCATATTTTCCAGTTTTTGACCTTAGCATGACTTTGACACATATCTGGGTAGACATTTTTGCCTCACATTCCTCATGGCGCCGACGTTAAAAATAACCAGTATGCATGTTGTTGTATCAGTTTCAGTTTAGACGTGATGTCAAACTCTCTCTCTTTAAAAGGATGGATGTCAGCTGTACATGTGAATTACTGTCCGCCAAGTGACTTAAGCAGAGGTCGAATTGAGCATTGTATTGAGTGGTTTGGAACAACAATATTCCATGTGTCACTAAACTTCACAGTAAACTACATCTGGGAAATTGTAAAAAATTGTGGAAACACCTCCTGCCTCATATGATACTGACAATTTAAATAAAGTTATTAGAATGAAAATGAAAATGGCAGGACAGACTATAGCTTTTAGCCAAATAGGTTCCATGGATCAAACACTAACTTGCTCAAGGAGTCAACTTTTGGAGAAGAATTCTGATAGATTTTACAGGTCAGCACAACCAGTGGCGCTACTAATAGTTAGTCCAATTTGTGTTGAGTGCAATATTGCAATGAAATAATATTTCAAAGATCCACCCTACAGTGGATCCAGCATATAAAAATGTTGATGTGTCTTCCAAAGCAATATTCATTCCCGTGACTGTCCAGAAATTATACCAACTCGGCTTACATATATTATAACAAGACAGATATCTAGTCAATTTTCAAGAAGAACCAATTGTAATAGGTTTACACTTGAAACTAGAACAACAGCAGCAGCGTGGTTGTAAGGAATGAAAGCAATGCATGCAGCCATCGGTACTCCACTTTGCAGTGGAAGGAGAATGTGATAACATGGGAAATTAACAAGGTATAAATGAATAGGCTTGAAACTGTTCAACAATGTCACCTGATAAATAGCCCCAGATCAATATGAAGCGTGAATCATGTATCGGGCATATTCCTCCCTCAGACCTTTTGCTTTGGTGACATTTGATTTTAATCATGACAAAAGGATTCTCGTTCAACGCCAAAATGCTTTAACAATTCCTAGCAACAGTGTCCTATACTTAATGGAAAATTTGTAATAACGGAGCCGGCCGGAGTGGCCGAGCGGTTCTAGGCGCTACAGTCTGGAACCGCGCGACCTTTACGGTCGCAGGTTCGAATTCTGCCTCGGGCATGGATGTGTGTGACGTCCTTAGGTTAGTTAGGTTTGAGTAGTTCTAAGTTCTAGGGGACTGATGACCTCAGAAGTTAAGTCCCATAGTGCTCAGAGCCATTTTTGTAATAATGGATGAAGGCCCTACAATGACATTGAAATTTACAGACAATGCTTTCATCTTACTGTTCCAGGAAATAAGATACGAAATTAATGTGATTGGAAAAAATGTTTAAAAGTATGTGAAATCTTATGGGACTTAACTGCTAAGGTCATCAGTCCCTAACCTTACACACTACTTAACCTACATTATCCTAAGGACAAACATACACGCCCATGCCCGAGGGAGGACTCGAACTTCCGCCGGTTCCAGCCGCACAGTCCATGACTGCAGCGCCTGAGACCGCTCGGCTAATCCCGTGCGCCAATGTGATAGAGATTAGCCATACTAGAAATGTTGAAAACACTTAAACCCTTTAAACATATGTTGCTGCATCAACTTCAGACGTGACTGGTTTACTAAATGAAGATCGGTTAGTAGATACATCAATATGTTACTAAGATCATTTTAGTGTTTGTATATTGCTCAAGATGCTGATGCGACAATTAAAAGACATGAAACACATAATTATGAACGCAAAGCAAGAACTAATTCTGATACCAAGTGCAGTGGATAATGACACATACATCTACGTAAAGGAGGTGCATCCAAAGAGAATAAAACTGTGATTGAGAAATTAGTAGCGAATATTCCTCATATTTCTGTACTGATGAGGAGTATTTAAAACTTTTTAAGGTACTGAATCCTAGTATTCAACTGCCATTAACTCTCTGTTCATGGGAACTGTCTGAATGTCCTACGCTACCAACTACATACGTACTAGCAGACATGGTCTATTAAAACAGCTGGCCAATCAGAAATGCTTTGATCCATTATAATGGCACAGTAAACTGACGGGAAGGGGAATCTGAAAAAGAATTTAAGCATATTTCGACAGTTATTAACAATCCATTAGTCAGTGCTAAAGTTTATGTTAATTCAGAGTTTTAGTCATACGATAGTTTACAGGTGGACTGGGAAATAACATGTGGAATCAGTTGTATGACATGTGTACCAGTTTTGACTACTTTTACTATAAGGATGATGCACATTTAACCCACCCAAAATACAAGGAATTTGCGTCCATTATCGTGCTAGACAGCGCAAAGGAAAATGGAACTGTGAAATTGAGGTCGATAGGCGTCTGAATAGATTTTGCATCGTGAGAAAATTCACCAAGGAAACCGCAGCATATGCATTATTACTACATTACCATGTGATTAATTATTCAGGAGTCACAGGAACAGTGCAAGAAAGTATATAAAATAACAGGTGCTGCAACACATATAGAGCATTTCTCGATGACACTTCTAAGTGTTTTTGAAGCTGCTGGGCAACACTCGTAGAATAATTTTTAAATGAACGTATCGCCGTTTGACTGTATCGTTACATTCAAATGGCGTGCGTTCATTTAAAAACTTCTAAGTGTGAACGTCATTATAAACACTCAAGGCTTCTACAATGAATGCGGACAGTTTGTATTTATAGATATTGCCACCATCACCACTCACTGATGCTGGATGTGCAGTCACAACGTTCCGCACAAGTGTTGTATCAGTGAAACTATTCAGAGACATGAAGTGTGGTAAGGCACGAAAATCTGTATTGTAGCTTATATTTAATTATCATGGAATATGCTGGTATTACCCTGGGATGACTTCCAAAGATATGACGACATTATTTCGAATTATTAAACATATACATTGATGGTGTATGTCAAAGACAGTGTGTAGGTTTCATGGATGCATAATCTTTACAAGTAGTCTCAATTTGAAACTTGGAATCGTACATTTACCCATCTGTCTGGAAGCTTAAGCAGGTGCATGGAGAAGACTTAGTGTTCCATGTTCTTCATACAATGCATACAATGTAAAATTGCTTTTTGGTTGGCTGAGAAGTAAACATTGTTTTTTTAACATCGTATTATTATTCTAATCCTCTGCCAATTGGTTTGAGCAAGCTTCTCCTCCCGGTTTCAACTAGCCAGACGCTCACTATTAAGTTCTATGTAAGAAAAGCAAAATGAGTTGAAAATGAGTTGAAATATCTATTCCTCATAAATATTCTTTTTGAAGCTTCCAAAACATAGGGTCTATTTAGAAACATGTGCCATTCTTCTATAAAGTAAATTAAACAAATCTGCCCAGCACCCCAGGCTTTATTGCAAAGGAACATCAGTAGTCTTCCTTTTATGGAACACAGTTACTTACTTTAAGTTTCGATTAAGAAAAAGAAAAACAGATGACACGTAAATTTCGATCGAGTCCTTATTTTCTGATACAGGTATTCTACTAGGTGAGACAGGGGATGTTATTTTATTAAGTCTATCGGATGAGCCTGCCATGTGCCCAGGCTAAAGTAAATTTTGATTGAAATCATCTTTTCCTGGAACATACTTTGCCAGTTTATGGCGATAACTTTATTTGGTGACATGATAACTATGAGGCACCTTCAATAAGTAATGCAACACATTTTTTTCTGAAAAGTGGTTGGTTTTATTCACGATTCCAGTACAACATATTATTCCCCACTCTTCTGCCTGCTAATCCCTCCGTTTGAACATAATCCCCGTCCGATGCAACGGCGTTATGCCACCTTACTCGGAGGGCCCAAATACTCGCACACATCCACTCTACTTGCCGCCGTCAGAGCCAACATCCTGCTGCAGCGATAACCTCCCCATCATTCGCTTACTGCTTCCTGGTGTAATAAAAAACGTGATTCTGCCCAACTGCAGAGCGAGATCCAGGCTGCAGGGTGGACGAGGAAGAACAGTCCAATGACGTATCTTGAGCTCCTCACAGTTGCGCAGACTTGTGTGAGGCCTTGTGTTTCATGGAGAAGGGGAAATTTGCTTGCATTTATGAAGACACGAGCAACCTGGAGTCGTTTCCTCAATTTCCTGAGGTCAACACAACACACTTCATAGCTGATCGTGGCGCCATGATGGAGGACATAGAACAGAACAAACCCTTCACAGTTCCAGAAGATCGTTGCCAGGACTTTACCAACTGAGGGTGCAGCTTTGGAGGAGGAGAGGTTTTGTGACGCCATTCCATGCACTGTCATTTTGTTTCCAGTTCCAAGTGATAAGCCCATGTTTCATCGCCTGTGACGATTTTTTACAAAAAATGTCGTCATCAGCCTCATAACGCGCATGCAGTTCTGCTTATATGATCCTCCGTTGTTCTTTACGGTCTTCCATTCGGAGGCCGTGGACCAAGTGGGCACACACCTTCACATCTGGAGTTCCTCAACTGAGGGACGAGTCTGGCAGCACTACCAACAGAGACGTCCAGCTGAGCAGCGTAGTGTTTTATTGTAATCTGTCGATTACCTAGAAAGATCATGAATGCAGCCAGTCGGCACACGGGAGATTGGGCGGGTTTGCGTGACCTTGATACGGCACCTTTCCCAACAACTCACTATGCTTTTGGTCACAGCCAGGCCTCCACTGACATTCTGCCGGCGCCTATGAATATCTGCAATGCTCTCGTTTTCCGCCAAAAGAAACTGAAAGACAGATCTGTGCTTGGAATGCATCTCCAGTTAAAAACATCATAATGATGTTCTTCTTCTACGCATAGCTCCGCCAACTATCAGAACTCCATGAAATTGTCGGGGCTGAAGCGGGAATATTCCACAATGTTCCACAAAAAACTCCGCGTTTTTTCAACGTAAACTGGCCGAAGAAACAAGTGTTGCATTACTTATTGAACGTCTCTTGTGCATTCAACACATCTTCATATCATGTCTAGTAATTATGTACCAATCAGACAGGGACGGAAGCCAGTCAGATATCTGCCACAGAAAAATTGCCAAACAGCCACATGTTTTCAGAACTTATTTTATTTAGACAGTAAGTTTCGGCATCTCATTACTGCCGTCTTCAGGCCCTTATACATTCCATGTATAGACAATCATGTATATCGTTACTTGCATGAATAGACCATCAGTATCAGGAATGCGTGAATTCGTTTTTGGAATGTTTACTTTGAAGTCTTGACCACAGTCTTATCAAGTCTTCAAAGTAAACACTCCACATACGAATATAGGGAATCCAGATACTGATGGCTTCCCCCTGGTGCGTTGTCGGAGCCCCGTGGTTGGGACTGCCGTTCCATTCTGATGAATGGCGATTCGCCCTCCGCCACAGGGCTTCGTCCCCACACCAGGGGGAATGGGGAGGGAGACACTGTGGCCGTTTTGGTATATACGTGGGATGCCCGCGTACTGTCGACGGTCCACAAAATGATAATGAGAGTGACACTCATTGGAAGGTCAAGAAATTCCAATAAAGCCATTCGGATTGAAGATTTCATCTGCTGGAAAGTTTTGCACCTACTCCGTGACTTGGAAAATATGTGTTTTTAATATCGTAAATATCTTTCCCAACATGTGTGAACGGGTCAACATTTCTTGTGTACACTGTTGAGTCCCTTAACATGCCTTCAAGGGTCATTTCAAGCTTATATCATGCATGCATTGTCACTTTACAAGAATGCTTGTCAGCACGGAAAATTATAGCGACTGGTACCGTGAGACTCAGCACAATGAAGAGCTAGTTTGTGGTGAGACAACTTGAGTTGTGTTGAACTATATAACACACAATAGTTTCTACGCGATCAGTTGTAAACTTAGGCGCCTATTACGAACTATGGGATTAATCTGTTACTCTCCTCCGCACGAAAAATGTTGGCAAGGAAGAGTCTTGAATGGAAAATCTGGATCACTGACGAATGCAGGGTGTATCTTGCATTTTATGATCGTCGTAAAATAGTGTGATGATGGCCACATACCAATGCATATTTCAAGCATCCAGTCTCATGGGTTGAGCAGTATTATTTATTTATGATCAGTGTCTCACATCGTCTGTCGAGATTAAATTGAGTGCTACACGATCCTCCAACTGACTGTTCAGGTCTACACTCAACGTTTTGGAGAAAGGTTCGTGTTTCAAAACGAAATCCACAAACGCTAGGTGTCCAACTCGCAAACACATTCATCCAGGAGGCAGGAATAAGATGACTGGAACAGCCTGCAATTACTGTTGCTATGCACCCGACTTACCATATCTAACTTTGGTTGACACTTTATGTGCACAATGGGATTCCTTTATACACACTGAATGACCTACGGACAGCCATCGTCAAATAGTGGGACAAGTTTGAGTGTCAACGTCTCGACCACCATGTGTACAACACTCCATTGAGGATCCAAGCACGTTATTTCAACAAATCATTAAGTGTATCATCTCGTTCTGTGTATGGGAACGTTTGATTACAGGTGAGTGTGGATCCCTGAAGGTGTGAATCTGTGTGTGTTCTTATATCAGTCAACAAAAGGCATCAATGATCACAACAGGACAGGAAACACGACATGCCGTAAAACCATAAAAAGGCATAAATGCAAGCTGACGTTTACAAGTGGGCTTTCAGATGGACTGTAATTTCGCTGCCACAGAAAATGACACAGAAGTCTCGAAACACGTTTGTGTAAACAAAAACAGGAATCCATTGTGTTTTGCAGGAGGCAGAGTTTAAAAGCACAAAATGGAATATTTATATGTAGATTAGAAGGTGTCCAGAAGAAATTATTTCAGAGTAGACATAAAATTTGCTTTGGAGCTGAAGACAACCACTAGACCGATAGGCAAGAGTAATAAACATAAAGTGGAATTGGTGTTAAATGTTTCGGTCAACAAAACAGAGTTTATGAATGGAAGTTTACGATCTATCTGAAACGAAATATTTATGAACAGTGTGTATTACCAATTTTGAGTCAAGGGAGTGGAGCATGAACTTTTTAAATAAAAACCATTAAAATTGTGCAATGGAATGTGGCATGTTGGTAGATACTAACAGCAATGGGAAAACAAATAAGTGCCTCAGGGAACACACCATGGTGGATGACATCGTTATGAATGTAATGAAAATAATACGGAGGCGCGAGGGGTATGTAACCAAGAGAATTGATGGTACGTACAAACGTTCCTTGATGGGTTCCAAGAGCTGAGAAAAGGGTATGGTGAAATGTCGTCATGAAAATAATTTGAGGTCTGAGGGATATGTAACCAAAAGAATTGATGGTTCATGATGTACAAAGGTTCTTTGATAGGTTCCAATAGATGAGAAAAAGCGTGGTGGAAGGTGAGTGGATGACACTGAAAAGCATGCTGGAAAGTCTTGAGCAGTCCATTATTCAACAGTAGATTTGAAATGGCTGCTGTTGAAGGCTACTGTGCTGCAAATAGTAGCATTATAATGATTTATCCCTTACCTAAGGGCCATAGTCACTTAGGACATTTTGAATGAAATTTCCGCTATTTGACTGTAAATTACTATTCATGTACTTCACACAATCGCGATTCCGTCTTTGTAGCCCTTTTGAAGTGCAAGGCGAAACATTAAAAATATCTGATACGCGTGCATGACACAGAGTCGTCTAAACAACATATCTGGTACTACAATCCAACAGTCGTGTTACATATGAGTATTGTAAAAAAAATACATAATACGGCTGTGCACAATGTCAGCTTTATTATCCTGTAATACGACCACTGGTTTATAAGACCGTATATATGTGATTTCCACGATGGTATGTCACGCCGGCATGGCAGACATTTTGCGATATTTCATCTTGCACTTGAAAAAGGCTAGAAAGTTGAAATCGCGATTTTATGGAAAGAATAGTTATTTATAGTCAAATGGCGGAAATTTCAATCAAAAAGTCGCATTATATGATAACTAGATCTCAGTGCGTACTGTTACGTCGGCCTTCCTGTTACGTGTGCTCTCAGAAATATCGCTGATGCGCTGTCGAAGGCCGTCGAAGATCCTATCTTAAGGTGATCAGAAACAAGTAGCAGTTTACTTTACACACGATTACGGACGATGATAAATTCGTAATACCTTCCAGTTTCAGATAATTTGTCTGCAGCGAGGTCTACACACTGGTGGTCTCCGTCATTTGTCGAATAAACATTACACCGCTGGCATTTTTACTAACTATATGTGACTTTCCTATTGTATTTATCTGATATGAGTAAATGCGTACTTGCCTCCTAGATTTTTGACACAGTATTATGTCAGCAATATTACATGTATAAGGTCACAGAGCCCAGCAATGAATGCTGACCTAGACCACAAGCTGGCATAGTATGTGTTACTGAGAGTGCTTCGTCTGCTGCTATGACCGGGCCACTGTCCTGTCCCATTCACTAATGAGACGAAAGTGTTATAAGGCTCCGAATAAGCTCGCACTGTCCGATTTTCCTGTCGTGGTCATTTGACAAGCTGTGTGTAAGGGTGTAACATGTTACTTTTCTTATTGGAACGTACTGTCTCAGAATCGTAACAATAAACAACTCCGTTTCGAGCAATACAACTCTTCAGTGTCGGAAAAGTGAATTGGATGACAATTGCGCCTCCTCTCTTACTAAACCAAACACTGACAAAATATGCTGTTGTTATTTGGATCTTATTATTTCCTATGCGATCATCCAAGAGAAGCCGCTGCAAGGAATGTATGTATGCCTTCTATCAATAATTTTAATGTACTATTGCGGACAACGGTTCTACACGCTAAGTTTTCATTCATTTGAATTGTTCTTCTAAGGTGTGGTATTTATACAGTGTTGGTCTACACCAGATGTATCATAATACACAGCAAAGAACATGTATTAATGCCTGTTAATATGTTCTAGAAATATTAACTGTTGGTCAGTACCTTGATCCCGTCACAGTTTAATCTTTTGATTGTGTCCATTTGTCTTCCCTAAACGGCATAGAGACCGCTGGAACAAATAGGTGATTCATGTGTAAATGTAAATGTCGTGTGACTAGGCTTCCCGTCAGGTAGACCGTTCACGAGGGTGCAAGTCTTCCAATTTGACGCCTGATGGTAGAGTTCACAAAGTGGGTGGCTAGCCAGAAGCAATGTTCAAATTGAAGTGAAAGTCGTAAGCACGAGAAACCTCGCCTGTGATCTTTTGTGAATTTTGCGTTAATCCAGTTTGGTAAGAATCCCAAATAGCAGACCAGGATCGGTAGAAGTAAGTTACCTGATTCATCGGTGCATTACAATTGCTTTGGTATTATATTTTGCGGTAACTCTTCCCACTCTCAAAGGATATTTTAGGCTCAGAAACGGAAAGTTCGGGCAATAAGTGGTGTAATTTAGAGACCCTCGTGTTGACTCCTGTTCACTAGTCAGGATATTCTGACATTGGCCTCTCAATATATATGAGGGTCGTTCAATAAGTAATGCCCCGCATTTTTTTTTAAGAAGCTGTTAATATACATAGACAAACGTCCTTGTTGGTGCCCCACATTTGATGTTTCTTGTGTGCGCTGGTAAAGTTTCGAACTTTTCTGGCTGATCGCAGAGCCGTAATACAGCGTCAAAATGGCGTCTACATACGACTCACGTTACAATCAGCGTGCTGTTATCGAGTTCTTGTGTGCAGAAAAAGAAACCGGTGTGAACATCCACAAACGTTTGTGTGTAGTGTATGGCGATGCTGCAGTTGAAGAGAGCACAGTTCGGCGATCGATAAAGTAAGTTAGAGCCTCAGGAAATGCAGAAACAGAGCTCCATGATCAGCCACGCTCGGGACGTCCTGTCACAGCCACTGCTCCACACACGCTGAATCGTGCGGATGCCATTATTCGTGCCGACCGGCGCATCACAACTGCACAATCGGCTCTTCAGTTGTCAGTCAGCATTGGAAGTGTGTCTGCAATGATCGAGACTCTCGGATAATCAAAAAGGTGCTCACGATGGGTTCGATGAATGCTCACAGTGGGCCCAAGACTCAAAGAAAGGCCATTTCATCTGAATTGTTGGAGCGTTTTGAGACCGACGGAGAGACCCTTCTGTCATGGAACGTACAGGAGGATGAAAGCTGAGTGCACTACTTTGCCCCGGAAACAAATAGGCAATCCATAGAGTGGCATCTTCTTCATTCACCACAAAAGAAAAAATTCAAGACAACCTCCTCTGTCTGAAAAGTCATGGAGACAATCTTCTGGGATTGTGATGGCGTCAAGTCTCGCGGATGTGATGCCAAGAGAACCAACTGTCAATTCAGAGGCATACGTGAAAACTCTAGAACTGTTTCCGACGTGTTCGTTCGGACAAGTGGCCAGCAGTAATCTTGCTCCAACAAGGTAATGCACACCCACACACAAGTCTGAGAGCCCGGGAACACATCGCCATATTGGGTTTGACGTCATTGCCTCATCCACCCTACAGTCCAGACCTGGTACCTAAGTACTTCCATCTCTCCGGGCCACTTAAACATTCTCAACGGGGAACTCACTTTGAAGATGAGAAGAGTGTCAACCATGCAATGAAAACATGGCTACTCCTACAGGACAAGAGCTTTTACCGGCAGCGAATATATGCTCTTCCACAACGTTGGCGTACGGCCATAGAACGTGATGGATACTACGTACAAAAATAGACCATGAACATAAATGTTGATATATATTGTCACCAAATTCTGACTTTTAACAATAAATATGTTCTGAGAAACAAATGCGGGACATTAATTATTGAACGACCCTGGTATATTCTTTACTGTCGTTTCTTGATGACAATATCAGTTTATTCCCAAGAATTAGCAGCTTTCACTCAGTTACACCAGGCAGCAATCCAAAACGTATTTGGATCGCACTTCCTTAACTCTTGTGCAGAAAGGTGTGCGGTATACTGCTGCATCCATTTTCAATAAGCTACCACAAGAATTCAAAAATCTTAACGTTTATCTACGCGTTTTCAATTCGAAAATGAAGAATTTCCTCATGGGTCACTCCTTCTTTGAAACATTAAGCTGATTCCTATCTTATGTCGTTGATAGCGTTTACTTAAACTTATGGCTTGAAATCTTTTAGGTTCACGAACAATTTATTTTACCCGTTATTACTTTCATGTTGTAATCTCATGTACTGACACGTTCCATGACCTTAGAGATTTGCACCTTTATTTGGTCCTATGGAACTAGACGCGCAAATAAATAAATAAATTGAGATATTAGCTCAGTCAGGCATCTGCCTTTCCCATAACTATATGTTGTCGTACCGCTCACTTCCTATGCATACTTCTACACAGCTTATGGTATCTGGAAACGAACAGTAGTAATATAATTACTATAATAATAATGAGCTTTCTAGCGTTTTATGCACAATGTGTCACATATGTATAGACCGATAGTCAATTCCCCTGAATTAAGCGTCGATCCTGTTAGGATTTCCTATAATTCAACACGATTATATAGAGACACAAAGGAATTAAAGACATTATCAGCCAGTGGGCACTGATTTACACTGAGGTAACAAAAGTCATGGACTCGCGATACGCAGATGGCGGTAGTATCGTGTATACAATGGGATGTGTAAAAGTGCAGCGCATTGGCGGAGCTGTCATTTCTACTCAGATCACTCATGTCGAAAGGTTTCCGAAATGATTATGGCCGCATGACGGGACTATGAAAGCGGAATGGAAGTTGGAGCTACATGTACGGGACAGTCCATTTCGGAAATCATTATGGAACTCTATTTCCGAGATCCACAATGTCAACAGTGTGCCAAGAATACCGAATTTCAGACATTATCTCTCACAGACAAAGCAGTGTGGCAAATCTATTTAACAAGTACTTTATATCCGTTACTGATAGAATGGGATTGTCAGGATCAGTAAATAATGCCCTTGAATATCTGAAACTAACCTTTACAAATAGCTTCGTGTACATGAATATGTCACTCACATCACCTAAAGAAATAACTTCCATAATAAAATCTTTAAAAACAAAGCATTCTAGTGGTTATGATGAAATATCAACAAAGTTAATTAAGGCATGTTCTTGTGAGTTTAGTACAATTCTAAGTTACTTGTGTAACCAGTCAATTATAACTGGGACATTTCCTGACTGGCTAAAATATACAGATGTTAAGCCCCTATTCAAGAAAGGAGGATAAAGAGATGCCATCAAACTGCAGACAGATTTCACTTTTCCCAGCATTCTCAAAAATTTTAGAAAAATTAATGTACAGGCAGCTTCTCAACCATCTGACCACAAATTACATATTATCAATAACACAGTTTGGATTTCTGAAGGGTTCTCATATTGAGAAGGCTATTTACACCTACAGTGAAAATGTACTTAATTCATTAAATAACAAGTTACAAGCAGCAGGTATTTTCTGTGATTTGTCAAAGGCATTCGATTGTGTGAACCACAACATCCTTTTAAATAAATTAGAATTCTGTGGTGTCATGGGCAGTGCTGCACAATGGTTCAAGTCATACCTCAGTAACAGGAAACAAAGGGTGTCAGTGCAAGGGACGAGTGAATTAAGTCATCAGTCATTATCAGAATGGGAAGAAATTACATTTTGGTGTCCCACAAGGATCCCTCTTAGGACCATTGCTTTTTCTTGTGTACATTAATGATCTCTCACCAGTTACACTGCCAGAAGCAGAGTTCGTTTTATTTGCAGATGAAACAAGTATTGCAATAAATGGTATGTCGAGTGTAGTTCTAGATAGCTCTCCTAATGATATTTTCATGGATATTAAGATATGGTTTAAAGCCAACTCACTGACATTAAACTTTGAAAAGACTCACTATATGCAGTTCAGAACCTGTAAGAGGTTTCCACCCAGCATATGCATAAAGTATGAAGAAGAGCAGATAGAAGAGGCTGACAGTCTTAAACTCCTGGGATTACAACTTGATAATAAATTCAGTTGGGAGGAGCACACCGCAGAACTGCAGAAATGCCTTAACAATTCTGTATTTGCAATTCGAGTGTTAGCAGACACAGGCGACATAAAAATGAAAAAGTTTGCATACTCTGCCTACTTTCATTCCATGTCATATGGTATAATATTTGGGGTAACTCTTCAAGTCAAACAAAAGTTTTCAGAGTCCAAAAGCGTGTAATACGTATTATTTGTGGAGTTATTTCACAGACGTCCTGTAGAAATCCCTTCAAAGAACTGGGTATACTAAATACTGCCTCTCAGTATATTTACTCCTTAATGAAATTTGTCGTAAATAATATATCTCTTTTTCCAACAAACAGCTCAGTTCATACATACAATACCAGGAACAAAAATTATCCGCACAATGACTTAAAAACACTTTAGTTCAAAAATGGGTCCACTACTCAGGAACACTCATCTTCAATCATTTGCCAGCAAACATAAAAAATTTAGTTACAAATAAAGATCAGTTTAAAAGGAGCCTGAAAGACTTACTAGTGGCCAACTCCTTCTACTCCATTGACGAATTTTTTAATAGAATCAAACGATGTATTGTACATATTCATACTATCAGTACTGTTATTTCAGCTTTAAAAAAATTGACATGTTCCAAATCCACGAGGATCTCCACAGAACGGATCTATGGAACGAAAAACTAATCTAATTATAAGTGAAGTTCATTGAAATTTGACATTTTCTGTTTTCTACTCCATAATGTACTTTGGACTTTCCTGAACATTTTGGTATATAATACATTAAAAGCAGACAATTGTGAGACCTTCAAAGAATATTTTGAATGTTGATGTGTGACCCAAATTTCGCGGCTATGCATATACTGCCACAGATGAGCAGTCATATCTTGCAACTACACAGTCTAGAAGGCTGTGAATTGCTTTGTTTTGAGCCGACTGCTACGTCTCAGAAGCTGGCATTGCGAATAAACAAATCAGTCCTTGGTTTCTGAAACTAGTTGTGGTTGAAAGTAGAGTGATTATTGGCTACTTTTGTAGTAAGCTAAGTTCTAATGCTTTTTATACATAAATAAAATGACTAAGCGAAAAGTAACTTCAAGAATCGTAAATTTGCGGGTAACAGATATGTGAGACCTGCATTTTCTTCTAAAGTACTTGAAATACGTGTGCTAGCAGTGAAGGAAACCACGATAATATTTCAGAAGCGACTAGCCCTTTGTGCAGTGACAGTGGGAAAAGTAATAATATTATGGACAACGTCATTATTGATCTGCAAAACCAAGCTGGGTAACACAAAACTGTCTGACAGTAAGACAATAAAATGTGCTGGAAGACTAACGGACAAAGTAATTGAATTACAGGAATATTATCGGAAGTCCTTTAGAGATAACTGTGACAATTTAGAGAAGATGAGAAGAGCTGTGTGGAGCACTTTCTTTCATCGAACATCAACCGATGAAAAGCCATGTCATGCATTGTGTCCACCATTACTTGGTGTAAATATAGGGAAGCTGATTTTTCTGGAACCCTTCATGAAATAACACATAAAAATTCTCATCCTCTGGCAGTAATGGAGGCAATGTATTTACCGAGATTAGGCAAATTCTCAGCTGCTAAAGAATTGTTTACATGGGAAGACCCAGGAAGTGAATGAGTCCTTCAATAATGTTCTGTGGTGCCATGTGGATAAATATGTGTTGGCCGTATGACTCTAAAGTTAGCATTGTCTGATGCTGTAAAAGCTTTTAATGGTGGGAACTACGAAAGACTTAAGGTTATGAGGAAGTAAGGGGTAAGATTTTGACGGAACACAGTTAAAGGACTGTGGGAACTGAATAAGCTTCGTGTACGTCAAGCAGAGTTAGCTACTCAGCAAATGACAAAAGGAGCAAGAAAGTAAAGGAGGAGGCAAGCACCGGGCGGTTGTGACGCTGAAGAAGACGCAGACGATGGGCCAGGGCAATTCTAGTGCATAAAAGATGCAAATATATAAGTCTGTATAAGAATTTGTAATAAAAATATTTTCAACCTCAATATCTCTGAACTAAATTTCTTGCAATAAATGATCCGTTTTCTAAAAAAGTACTTACGGTAGATACATGAAATGTTCACAGCATGCCAAGAGTGAGATTCAACACATATGGAACCAGAATAATTAAAATATCCGGAGTTGGTTTGTTTTTATGTTCACTTATTTACAAAATTCTGCCAAAAATTGTCTGAAAAAGAAAGATAACATGCCTCACAATACAATTCTAGTAATAATTCTAGTTCAATGTATCTAGAAAGGTGCATTCAATAATTATGGAAAATTGTAAGTTCCTATCTTGAAAAGTAATTGGTCACAAAATTCGATAATTTAACATTGGCGGCTTAGGACATAAAATGTCCCCTTATCGACCAAGACCAGCGGCTTTGGTGTGGAGTTGTCAGCAACACTGCGTGAAATAACGACAGCAATCAATGTGGGACTTACTACGAACGTGTCCGTTAGGACAGGGCGGCGAAATCTGACGTTAATGGGCTAAGGCACCAGACGACCAACACGACTGCCTTTGTAGGCTCGTGACCGTATCGGTTGGACCCTAGAGAACTGGAAATCCGTTGCCTGGCCAATTTCAATTGGTAAGAGCTGATGGTAGGTTTCGAGTGTGGCGCTGACACCACGAAGCTATGGACCCTGGATATCATCAAGGCGCTGTGCTAGATGATGGTGGTTCTGTTGTGGTGGTGTTTACATGGAATGGACTGGTTCCTCTGGTCCAGCTGAACTTATCATTGACTGGAAATAGTTATGTTTGGCTACTTGGAGACCATTTGCCGCGATTCATCGATTTCATGTTCCCCAGTGTCATGTCACTGGACCACAATTGCAGAACATCCTGGACAATTCGGACGAATGATTTGGCGACCCATATCGCTGACATGAATCCCATAGAACATTCATGAGACATAATTTAGATGTCAGTTCGTGCGCAACATCCTGCGCCGGCAATACGTTTCCATTTATGGACGGCTATAGAGGCAGCATAACTCATTATTTTTTTTACAGTGGACTCTCACAGTCTTTTCGAGTCCATGCCACGTCGAGTTTCTGCACTACTACCGCCCAAAGAAGGTATCCGATGACTTTCGTTACCTCAGTGTATATCAGGGGGGCAAGTTCAAAATTTATGCAAGATGGTGATTTGAAGTCAGGTCCCCTGCTTACTAGGCAGATGCGCTGATCATTACGCCAACCGACCACACTGGTCACCACAACCGCGCAGAGTAGCCTAGCACACCCCAGGCACACCAACATTCTCAACTTCCGGCACACATTACTGATGTAGTGTCCCTCTTCATTACTCTCACTACTCGCTGCTTCTCGACGATTCCCTTAAGAGCTGGAACTTGGTGTGCATCTCCGGCGAAGGGATCATTGATAGTCATCGCCTTAATTATGTAAGTGCAGTTTGTTCTTTCGGATATGTTTGAAAAAACAGAGAGCATTAGAACCCAGTAGTCACGGTGAACCTTTATTCATGGTGGCTGCAGGATCAAAATTATGCCTGGTCTTTCAGATACGTCCGAAAGAGCACACCCTATGTACGCCTCGCGACTTCCCTGCGTACATCACCGATGAACAGAGCCAATGAACTTCCGACAATGTGCTTCATGTTGATACTATATTTAGTCTCGTTTTCTTAGAACACTGCAATAGCTCTAGTTTCATAGCACAATGGGAACCTTTCTTCGTGACGATTCGATAGCGAGTAATAAAAAACAGATTGAAATTGATAAGCATTAGACACTAAATTTGGCTATACCGTTCTAAAGCATGCGTACTCTGAATTAGCAAGAACTATTTAGACGTGAAGAAAAAAATTTAATTCAATCCAAATCCTTACACAAGGTGCCACAGGTCTTTTGGACATAGAAGAAGGCAACAAAACTGGTCATGACGTTGAAGAAACCATTCCAGCATTCGGTTGTAGTGGCTGCGAGAAATTAAGCGATATTTTAATCATAAGGTATTTGAACAGAACCCCTCAAAAGCAGTACGAGGGATGCGTCATATGCTGCATGGTAGAAACATTTCGGGATGCTGAGAAAATGTAAAAATTTTATGTAGGTAACCGCGGTCTGGTTAACGACTGACTCAAAGTTTCTTAGAGAAGACTAGAAAATTTCTTGCCTACCAATATCATTTCTTACCTCTAATCCGTGACCCACATACCTCAAGAGAAGACCGTACAGTGCCACACGAACGGAACAGCAAGAACATGATAGTTACCACAATTAATTCTTACTGACTTACCTAGAAGTAAATGTTCAGGTGGACTAAATCAGCCTGGACCCTCGAGACGCCACTCCACACCGACGACTCTGCTCACTTTGTCGCCAGAAGCAAAATTTGTTGTTATCACACGGGATGTGCTTTGAAATGCCTCATTTGGTAATTATCTTTGATCAATGAGACAACCGATAACGCGACGGAATGCGGTTGTCCTCTTACATAAAGCTAATGTAGGTTAGGTTCACATGAACTACAGAGTGGTTTTAGGCAGCAGGTCCTTTAATACTTCTTTACTTTCACTGACGCTGGCGTGTCCGTTCTCTTTATGAAGCGCACCATGACATTCTATAAATTTGCTGTCCATATATCCTTATCACATTGTTCGTAGGTGGCGTGGCGTTTTGCGTCAACTTACGTACGGTAGTTGCGAGAGTTGGACAAACCTTCACGGTTCGAGAATGTCTGGTCCGTCAGAGGTACAAACAAATAGTAACACGTTTCCGTGGCATAACACTAATGCAATACCTACAAAAATTCCACATGCTGGAAAAGTCCAACTCCGAATGTGCCCGTACCTTCTGAAAAGGAAATGGATACCTTTACTCGCAGACAATCACTCTACAGGAAGTGATGTGGATGCTTTGCAATTCGTGTATCATAGGGTGAATCTCTCTGGATAGGACTCCGTCGAAACTTGGCAACCATTCTTCATCAGTTCTTTCCAAGAGATGAAAGGGAAAACATTAGCAAGCTACGACAGTGTAAACAATTCCTTTTCTGCTAGTGTTCGAGTTGTGTAAACAGTGATAGTTCGAACCTGTATTCGGTACACTTCCATAAGCACTACCATATCGTTAAAACTGCGGTCATCATCATGGACGGTGGGGATTGCAGCTCCCAGCCCGCTTGCTCCATAAACTTCGTCAATCCAGCTGCACATTGTCGCAGTTGATATTGATGCACATCATGTATCAATCAGCGAAGCGATTAGTGACGCAAATATCGTTCTCCACAACGCAGACACACACTATTATGTTCCTCCTGTCAAAGCAGCTGTAGCCCATGCACGAACGTCCACAGGACCGCACGGAGTAGGAAGGACACGACGACCAACGAAACAAAATGGAGAAAGTGTTACGCATGGACGCCACTCGAGAAGGCATCATTGCCTACCAACATGTAAGCTGCAATGCTTTCAAGTTATCTGTTTAAATTTGAGCCAGAAACATAGGCGGGCTTCGTACTATGGCGCTAGGCAAACTGATTAGACGGGAATGTGAGTCATCATTCAAACATAAGATCAATGCTACTGCGGCAGGGTAAAACTGTGTGAAAATTAAGACTGTGTCATTATTAATGGCCAATGCCTTGAATTAGAGAATTCAAATTTGAAGGCCTATATTCCGAAGTTATTCAGTACTAAACAAAGCGTCACCAACAAAGCTGCAATATCCTTCACAGAAGATGAATTGCTAACAGAATTGGCGTGTTGCTGCGACTTTATTACCATCAGGAGATTTAACAAAATTATAATTCTGAACGGACAAATGGTAACAACGCCGTGTGCTGTTAGTGTTGTGACATTTAGATCTCATCGGCTCCCACAGTTTGTTTATATTCACGGAGTTTGCCGTCCAGAGGACGTATATGTAAAAATGCATGTGTGTACGAATTGTACCAACCAGAACTCTGCCTTCTTCTTGCTCCAATAGGTCGCAACGTTCATCCACCACAATTTCACAGACTGAAATAACAATGTTGGGAACTACCTCATGAATTACATTTCAAGTATTATAATAGCTGTGGTGAATTAAATATCGTACCAGCGGGGTACAAATGCGCCCACTTCAGTACTACAAACCGATTCGATTTGGATGTAAATCCAAAATATGTTTCGCCCACTCCTTACAGCCCAAAATGGTGTATAAAATCGTCGAATGGAATGCAAGATCGTTCGAGGTCAACAAAGAAAGCCTGCGGTACTTGCTGCTGGAAACTAATCTGTGCCATCACCGAAACATAGTTAAAACGGAACGAACTGTTCACATTCCTGGTATACTCTGTCATTAGAGAAGACAGAGATGATGGCTTCGGAGGTGCAGCTCTGGTGGTAAAAGAAGATATCCACTCTTCAGCTGTTAACGGACACCTTACATTGTCGGGCTGCAGAAATGTCAACACAATGGGAAAAATACTAGTTGATATACTAGATCCGAAAAAACATCTAGTACTAAATGATGGGTCACCAATACGAATAGTCCCACCAAGTGAAGTCCCAACGACAGTAGATTTGAGCATAACATCCTCAGCACTGTCTACCGGAACTACATGGGAAGTGATACTGGATACTTTAGATCTGGATGATTTTCCATTGCAAATTATAATAAACGAATAACCTAGGGGGACTGTGAAAAACGCAGTCAACCGGAAATGGAACATAAACAAAGTCAGTTGGAACCTACACGGAAAGACTACTGGAAGACAAATTGAAATCGATTCTCTCTAACGATACAGACTTTATTGCACTTAAGAAAGCATTAGCTACAGCGAAGAAAATTTTAAAAAATGTGTGACAAAGTTTCTGTGCTGTGGTCTGCAAAGAAACACAATAACCAGAATTTAATTTGAAAAGTAATTTATTTCACATGTGCCTTATTCCCGCGGTGAAGCAGCATATTGGCGAGTCATTCGTCTTCATGGACGACAATTCGCGCCCCCATCGTGCACATATTGTGAATGACTTCCTTCAGGATAATGACATCTCTCGACTAGAGTGGCCAGCATGTTCTCCAGACATGAACCCTATCGAACATGCCTGGGCTAGAACTAAAAGGGATGTTTGTGGACAACGTGACCCACCAATCACTCTGAGGGATCTACGCCGAATCCCGTTGAGTAGTGGGACAACCTGGACCAACAGTGCCTTGATGAACTTGTGGATAGTATGCCACGATGACTACAGGCATGCATCAATCCAAGAGGACGTGCTACTGTGTATTAGAAGCACCAGTGTGTACAGCAATCTGAACCACCACATCTGAACGTCTCGCTGTATGTGTGGTTTTCATGAATAATAAAAAGGGAAGAAATTACGTTAATGTTGAACTCTGTTCCAATTTTCTGTACGGGATTCGGAACTCTCAGAACCGAGGTGATGCAAACCTTTTTTTGATGTGTGTATAAGTAGGTACGTGCCTTTATATCTAAATATTATCTTTTGTTGTTGTAATACAAGGGTTACGGGGTGTGACTGAAGCAAGTGTCAGTAAGAAGAGGAACTGTGCTGAGGAAGCACGCTTTGTAATCAGTATCTACCGTAGCTACCATCAATGTGGATAATAAGGGTTCTTTCTGCGAGAAGTTATAACACTTGCAATACACTGAGAGTTACGTCATCTTCCAACAAATACAAATAAAGTTTTACAATGAACAGGCCGAAGATCTGTCTGGCGACGCCCCAGCCAGTGGTAGGATACCAACGTGGCTGTCGCCCACCATATGGTGCGACAACCAGGAGTGATTGACTTGAGTCCCACTTCTTCTCGTAGCAGAAACCCTTTGGTTGTCATCCGCGGCACCTTTACAGCACAGAGGTACCTCGACGATAAGACGCCCAGTTTTGTTGCCCTTCCTGGCAAACAATCCTGGGCTTGCATCTCAGCAAGATAATGCCCGCCCGCATATGTAAGGGTTTCTATGGCTTTGTGTGTATCAAACACTACGTTGGTCAGCAAGGTCGCCGGACCTCTCCCCTACTGAGAACGTTTGGAGCATTATGACCACAACCCTAAAACTAGCTCGAGATTTTGACGATGTAACGCGCCAGTTGCACACAATGTGGCCCGATATCCCTCGGGAGAACATCCAGAATCTCTATCAGTCAATGCCAACCCAAGTAACTGTTTGAACAAAGGTCAGAGATGTACCAATGAATCGTTGCTAAGTTTGTGAAGCTCTTTCACTTGAATATATCTTCAAAATTTTCTGTAATTGTAATCATTTGTTTGTACATGTACATCACATCTAGCGATTTCCGTTCCATTCGTATTATTCCTTCGTGGAGCATCGTTATTTTCTTTCACAGTGTACATTTAAGTATTAGTCTGTTCTGAAACTATTTTGTAGACTTACATAAAAGTGATACTTAGAACATAAACAGCTTAGAAACGAGATAATGGAAACTTTTGAAATATGGTGACAGTGAAGTATGCAAAACATCAGAGGGAAGATGCAACTATTGAAGAGGCATTGCCGGCAAGTATGGCCGAGCGGTTCTAGGCGCTTCAGTCTGGAACCGCGCGACCGCTACGGTTACAGGTTCGAATCCACCCTCGAGCATGGATGTGTGTGATGTCCTTAGGTTAGTTAAGTTTTAAGTGGTTCTACGTTCTAGGGGACTGATGACAGATGTTAAGTCCAATAGTGCTCAGAGCCATTTGAACCGTTTGAAGAGGTATTAAATCAGATCCGGAAGATAAGTCTTCTTGGCTCAATTTCACTGAAAGAAGGGATACGTTGGTTATATACGTCCTGAGGCCTCATTAAAGAGGTAAATAAGTAAAGGAGAGAAGTGTGGGGAGAAACGAAATGATCGTGTGGCACTGATGGCCGTGAGGCCCCATCCAGGGAAGTTCGGCCGCCTGGTTGCAAGTCTTCATCCAGGTGACGCCACATTGGGAGACCTGTGAGTCGCTGACGATGAGATGACGGTGAGGGCGACACAAGATCTAGTCCACGAGTGGATAAATCTCCAACCCCTTCGTGAATCAAACCCAGGCCCGCTGCATGGTATGCAAATACGTCACCACTTAGCTAACCAGGTGGACGTACAGGAAGAGCGAGACTTGAATGCAGTAAAATAATTTAGCTAGCAGAATGAGCAGTTTCAAGGAGAACAGCTTCAAACGCTCTTCAGAATGGAGACTAAAATGTCAGAATAATGAATCATTCCCTGACCTGAAGAAATTTCATTAAATTAAAATGTAAAACTCAAGTCTTCGATTATATAACGGACTGTTGTGAAACAGGAAGCAGCCAACTTCCAGAAATGGAATTCCTCCCAATAATGAGTCGAGCCTAAACACCAGTCTCATGCAGTCGGATAGAAAATGAAACGTACTTTGAAGAACTGAAATGATCACATTATCTGGCGAGTATGCTTCGACACATATTGAATAAGCGATCGACTTAGAATTTAGTACAACTACGCGAACACAGAAAAGGCTTACGTATTTTCGACTGAGGCAATACTACCATAGAAATAAATTAAAATAGTTGCAATCTGCTGGTTAAAACAAGTTTTAGAGTGTGTTTCCTTTGTACTAAGACAAAGAGTGAAACTATAAATCTTTTCCATCTTAGGAATCCCACTGCCCCAGTCGTAGTGTACTGGAATGTGGTTGGAAAAATTCGATCTCTACTGTGGACTAGTGCGGTGAATGAAAAGTTCGTAAAAATAGCAAACAAAAGTTGAATAAATGGAAATGAACTTACATGTAACTGACTCGCTTAGTGCAAACGTAGTCGGAAGAATAACTGAACAGCCAATCCAATTTATCGAATATTGCCTTAACGTTCCTCAACCAGTCAGAGAATTATACATCACCGATGTGCACTATGATTTGTTACTTACCTGCACTATGTCTAACGCTCTGATTTGCAGATGTGTGTCTGTTAAAGATTTTGCTTTTGTTTGGAATAAATGACAGAGTTTTATATGCAAACTGATTGCCGTTATTATCCTTGCCACATGGCAGTCCTCACACGGTGTGTGAAAGCGCAGATAATGTGTACTTATACCACCATATGTATGTGAATTAAGACTGCTGTGAACTATGTTCTAGCAATTCACGACTTTAAGTAGTAGGTTTACGTTGTCCCACATAGGTAGCCTTATGTTTTCAGTGTTAGACTTCTCTTACCTTGTTTTTAACTGAAGCATACATAATTTGGTGGCAATGCTTCCTTTCAGTATGTTTCAAAATGAAAAAATGTCGAAACCGTAAATGAAATGTGGAATAAGTATGTTCAAATGGCAGAATATTGGTTCAAATAGCTCTAAGCACTATGGGACTTAACATCTGAGGTCTTCAGCCCCATAGGCTTAGAACTACTTAAACCTAACTAACCTAAGGATACCACACACATCCATGCCCGAGGCAGGATTCGAATCTTCGACCGTAGCAGCAGCGCGGTTCCGGACTGAAGCGCCTAGAGCCTCTCGGCCACAGCAGCCGGCCGCAGAATATTGCAGCATTAAAATGTTATGTAGTTTCTAACAGCTGTGAAAAACAACGTTTTCCAATACAATGCCGTATCAGACGTACAGGTAAAGTCACTTATCGTGCAGTATAGAGAGCGGTAAGCTGCGGCCATCCACAATCTACACGAGCATTTGACATGTTCATGCTGCATTATCAGGCCATGACTCGTTAATACCCGCTTTTTAAACAAGTACAACAGTCATTAGCAGTCGGTGACTAAGTATTTAAGGCTTTGGTTGATACACCACCTGAGGAAGTACAGGGTTATTACAGATGATTGAAGCGATTTCACAGCTCTACAATAACTTTATTATTTGAGATATTTTCACAATGCTTTGCACACACACGTACAAAAACTCAAAAAGTTTTTTTA
The DNA here is from genome assembly GCF_021461385.2 of Schistocerca piceifrons. Taxonomy (NCBI): domain Eukaryota; kingdom Metazoa; phylum Arthropoda; class Insecta; order Orthoptera; family Acrididae; genus Schistocerca; species Schistocerca piceifrons. The sequence continues at coordinate 134,642,702 of NC_060142.1, forward strand.
GGCATTCACAAATGTTCGATATGTGCCGCTTTAGTGATTCGGCAGACATCAAGCCGATAATCAAGTTCCTCCCACACTCGGCGCAGCATGTCCCCATCAATGAGTTCGAAAGCATCGTTGATGCGAGCTCGCAGTTCTGGCACGTTTCTTGGTAGAGGAGGTTTAAACACTGAATCTTTCACATAACCCCACAGAAAGAAATCGCATGGGGTTAAGTCGGGAGAGCGTGGAGGCCATGACATGAATTGCTGATCAGGATCTCCACCACGACCGATCCATCGGTTTTCCAATCTCCTGTTTAAGAAATGCCGAACATCATGATGGAAGTGCGGTGGAGCACCATCCTGTTGAAAGATGAAGTCGGCGCTGTCGGTCTCCAGTTGTGGCATGAGCCAATTTTCCAGCGTGTCCAGATGCACGTGTCCTGTAACGTTTTTTTTTTTTCGCAGAAGAAAAAGGCGCCTGTAAACTTTAAACCGTGAGATTGCACAAAACACGGTAACTTTTGGTGAATTACAAATTTGCTGCACGAATGCGTGAGGATTCTCCACCGCCCAGATTCGAACATTGTGTCTGTTCACTTCACCATTAAGAAAAAAATGTTGCTTCATCACTGAAAACAAGTTTCGCACTGAACGTATCCTCTTCCATGAGCTGTTGCAACCGCGCTGAAAATTCAAAGCGTTTGCCTTTGTCATCGGGTGTCAGGGCTTGTAGCAATTGTAAACGGTAAGGCTTCTGCTTTAGCCTTTTCCGTAAGATTTTCCAAACCGTCGGCTGTGGTACGTTTAGCTCCCTGCTTGCTTTATTCGGGCTACGCGTGAAACTTGCCCGCACGCGTTCAACCGTTTCTTCACTCACTGCAGGCCGGCCCGTTGATTTCCCCTTACAGAGGCATCCAGAAGCTTTAAACTGCGCATACCATCGCCGAATGGAGTTAGCAGTTGGTGGATCTTTGTCGAACTTCGTCCTGAAGTGTCGTTGCACTGTTATGACTGACGGATGTGAGTGCATTTCAAGCACGACATACGCCTTCTCGGCTCATGTCGCCATTTTGTCTCACTGCGCTCTCGAGCGCTCTGGCGGCAGAAACCTGAAGTGCGGCTTCAGCCGACCAAAACTTTATCAGTTTTTCTACGCATCTGTAGTGTGTCGTGACCATATGTCAATGAATGGAGCTACAGTGAATTTATGAAATCACTTCAATCATTTGTAACAGCCCTGTATATGCAGCAGACAACTGTATCAACTAAACCAGCACACACAACTTACCATAAGCTGTAAAAATTAAAGTTTAATTTGATTACTATTGTTGAGACGCACTCTGTGGTCAAAGAGAAGCGAAAATAACGCTACCTCTGGCCTGTGCTCATTGTCAAAAATGGTTTAAATGGCTCTGAGCGCTATGGGACTTAACTTCTGAGGTTAGAACTTAGAACTACTTAAAACTAACTATCATCACACACGTCCATGCCCGAGGGAGGATTCGAACCTGCGACCGTAGCGGTCGCGCGGTTCCACACTGTAGCGCCTAGAACCGTTCAGCCACCCCGGCCGGCTGCTCATTATCAGTCAACATATCATCTACGCGAGTTACCATATAGTATACTCGTTAATGGCTCTGCAGCTTCCCCCGACGTTGATGATGAAGGAAAATGGTCATGTCCCTCTGACCAACGGGAACAGTATTTTAGCAAGGCCCACTATATTGCCATCATCAGGTATGCTGATGCACTCACTGGAAACAGGTGAGATCGGAGTTTTTGTTTCGACGTGCCCTCCTGCTCCCCCGCTACCTCCCTTCACCCATCGTTCCACCTGTCAGTCACAGGTGCTCAGTGGCGGGTCCGCTCAGAGTCCGTCTGGGGTTGGTAGTCTGTTCCTGTTTTGGTCATCAATCTGAAGACTGGTTTGATGCTGAACGCCACGCTTATCGATCCTGTGTAACTCTTTTCACCTCTGCGTAGCCACTGCAACATACATCCATTAGAATCTCCTTATCGTATTCACCCCTCAGTTCCTTCTACATTTTTAACCTCCCCTACCCTGTTAACTGCCCACCATTACTAAAGTGCCGATTCCTTAATGCCTCAGGATGTGTTCTATCAGTCGACCCCTTCTGTGCCACAAATTTTATTTTCTCTCAATTTGATGCAGTATCTCCCCATTAGTTACACAATCAAACACTCAAACATTGGTGTTCTTCAGCAGTACAACTTCTTTACTCTTCCTGTCGTTCATGTTTTACTTCTGTACAAGGCTACACTCGGAAAACAATTTCCTAACATTTAAATTTGTATTACATTAGCGACCATCCGGCTTCACACGGATATCACCATGTGTCTACGGCCGGATAACTTTTTTTTGTGAACAAGTGCTCTCAGCTCTTAAGGTATGCACTTTAGAGACCACGTCTATTTCACATTTTTTTCTTCTTTTTCGTCCATACTACCTCTTCTCAAGATACGGAAAGCAAAGGGCTTGGTGTCACAGTATCAAATATGAAGAGCTGCTTATAGCTCCTAAAGTATTCACTTTAGAGACCATGTTTACTGCACCTTTTTCTTTTCAAATATGATTCCTGTCCTACTGCTGATATTCACCGTTCTTCCTGGGACACACTGTAAACACAAGTCTTCCCCATGAATCAATCTGTTAGAGAAAACTGTATCGAAATCCCTACAGTACTCCTGAGATTAGCTGTCACAAACGGACAGAAGCACGCAGCTGGGCACTTCAGTTTATAACACCTATGATTACATATATACAGTTTCTGGTCAAGATTCGCTGCTCTCTCGAGTTGTGGTCAAAGTTTGCTGCTTTCTCCCGCCAGATAGCGCCTCCTCTGTAGCTTACAAGTTCGTAGCTCCCGTCATTGTCACGAGATGACACTCCAAACGCTAATCAAGCATGGAACTTCCATTTGAAGTACGTGACACACAGCTGTTTTCCTAATCTTTTATTTACAACTGCCTGTTTCGCTATACACCGAGATGACAAAAGTCATGTGACAACGGTATGCACATATACAGAAGACCGCAGTATCGCGTAAGAAAGTCAGTGCATTGGCGGAGCTGTCATATGTTGTCAGGATGGGTTGATTTGGGGAGGAGACCAAACTGCGAGGTCATCGGTCTCATCGGATTAGTGAAGGGTGGGGAAGGAAGTCGGCCGTGCCCTTTCAAAGGAATCATCCCAGCATTTGCCTGAAGCGATTTAGGAAAATCACTACAGGTGAGCCCCCGTTAATCAGACGCCATTACTGGATATCCAGCTGGAATACACTGCCGAATAACTGGCACCACGCAGGGAAGCCGTACCGTACACTGCATGCAGACAAGCTCCACACATCCCCACACAGTGAGGTGATCTATGGCCGATCTCCCACTATTATATAACGATCTTGATTGTTACAGGAATGTAGCGGCTGCAGCAACTGGGATGCATCGCCATCGCTTGCCACGGTAATGATGCATGATACCCATACTGACAAATCCAACCTTGCATGAACTATCGCAGCTAGTAAGCCACTACTGCTCTTACCACCCACCCCACTGTCGCAGAGGTTTTCTTTTCCCACGGCACGAGCCTTGGCATTTTCCCTGTGCTCTTCAAATCGCTACCCTCACTCGCGTTTCGTCCACTTTCTATCACCTGATGGACCGTGTTAATGCGTACTCTTACCCAGACGCATGAATAACATCACAGCCCAGCATCCTGTGATCCACTTACTAGATAACTAACAGGTTGACGGAGGTGACAGTAGAACTTTTGGTTTGGTCACCACGTTGGTGCGGGCGTGGACGGGCCCTATCTCTCGTTAACTGAAAGCCTAAATCAGGATGGCCGGGCGCGGGATTGAACCGTTGCCCTCTCGAATGCGAGTCCTGTGTGCTAACCACTGCACCACCTCTCTCGGGCTCTTCACAGGTGATTCATATGAAAAGGTTACCTACGTGATCATGGCTGTACTGCGGAAATTAACAGACTTAACACGTGTAATGGTAGTTGAAGCTAAACACATGGAACATTCCATTTCGCGAATCGTTATGGAATTCAATATTCCGATATCCACAATGTGCCGAGAATACCAAATTGCAGGCATTACCTCTCACCACCGCAGTGGCCGACGGCCTTCACTTAATGACCCAGACCAGCAGGGTTCGTGTAGAGTAGACAAGAACCAGAGCAATCAATGTGGGACCTACGACGAACGTATCCGTTAGGATAGTGCGACGAAATTTGGCGCAGACGACAAACGCTAGTGCCTTTGCTAACATCACGTCGAGTTGCTGCAGTACGCCGGGCAAAGAGAGATCCGACACGATGTTAGGAAGTATCTCACGACTTTTGTAACTTCAGTATAAAAGATCAGTTGTTGAGCAGTAACAGTGATTTCTAGTGGGTCACGTAACCTTTTACGCACAGATACCTGTTGAACTACTGTGTGTGTTCAGCAATGCAGAAGAGACAGAGGTTCCCATATTGACAGATGCAGTGATATGCTACTGCTAATTCATCTTTTATATCGGGGTGATAGTTTCATACGGAAATCGATAGTTCTAAAGATAAGACAATTAAAACTACTGCATGCCACTCATTTCGAAGAATGTTACAGCAGTTGGAAATCGTCTTCAAAAAATGTCCAAATATAGAACACGTACCACTACATATATTACTCTCGTTATTCCTATAATTACTAATTGTATGCACTAACCTAACTTGTGAATTCCTCTATTCATTAGTAAAAACCGTATCGTAATTTCTACAGAAGATCTTTCGATTAGCTACACATACAGACAGAGAAACATGGTGGGGACTTTATAATGTGTACTGATGTCTAAAAATGCCTCTTTTTCAGATATTCTTTCTTGTTGTTGTCTATCTGCTGTTTATATACTCTCTACTTCGCACATCATCAGTTACTATGCTCCATAATGTACTGAAGTTAAGAAATTTCTGTTTTTCAGAAATTCATTTCCTGCTGTGGCCTGTCTCCATTTTATATCCTCTGTACTTCTCTCATCACCAAATAGCAAACTCACCTGTTACTTTTAGTGACTCGTTTCCTAATCTAAGTCCCTCAGCATCGCCTGTTTTAATTCCTCTACGTTCTATTGCTCTTCTTTGTCTTATATTCTCCTTTCAAGATACTGTCTGTTCCATTCAGATACTCTTCCAAGTCCTTTGCTGGCTCTGTCATAATTATAATATAGTTGGCAAATCTCGAAAATTTTTTATTTGTCCTCCATGAGCCTTAATTCAATATCCAAATTTCTCCTTGCTTTGCCTTACTGCTTAATCGATGCACAGATCGAATAACGCTGAGGACAGTCTGTAACGATGTCTCACTTCCTTTGTAGCTGCGGCTTCCCTTTCATGTCATTCAACTCTGTAATTTCAGTCTGCTCACTGTATAAATTTTAAATAAACTTTTTCCGCGTGTATTTTATTCCTGCCAGCTTTATAATTTGGAAGAGAGTATTCTAGCCAACACTCTTAAATCTTCTGGTAAATCCACTTGTGCTGTAAACGTAGATTTGCCTTTCTTTAAGCTCTCTTCAAAGGTAAGTCGTAGGGTCAGTACCCGTATTCCGACATTTCTGAATAACCGAGACTAACCTTCCACATGGCCAACTTCTACCAGTTTTAACATTCTCCTGTACATAATTCGTGCCAGCCTTTTGGAACCATTGCTTATTTGGCAGTTCGGTAATATTCACACCTGTCAACGCCTGCCTTCTTTGGAATATTAATTATTAAGTTAGTCAAAAAGTCTGTGGGCATTTCGCCCGTCTCATACATTCCGAATATACACTTTCTCGGGACTTTTCATAACATTGTCTTCATTTCCCTTGTAGGACTATAGCCCTTCTGTATATTCCTATCATCTTTCGTCTTTCTTTTCTTTGTTTAGAACTGGCTTGCCTTGTGAGCTCTTGATATTCATACAACTGCTTCCATTTTTTTCAGTGGGCTCTTTAATTTCCTTATAGACACCATCTATCTTTCGCCTACTTATGCATGCTTCTACAGCCTAGTATTTTTTGCCTCTAACTATTCCTGCTTAGACATTTGGCACTTTCTGGCAATCTCATTTGCTTTCGTTTGTTTCATTCGCTGAATTTTTATATTATCTTCCTCCGTTAGGTAAATTCATTGTCTACTGTCTTGTACAAGGATTTCTACAGAACGTCCTCTGTTGCCTTCATCATTTTATGTCTCAAAGCTAGGTCTTCTATTTTATTACTTCCCCCTCTTACAGTCAATCTTCGCCTAATGCTCCGCGTGAAACTCTCAGCTGACTGTTTCTTTCACTGTATCCAGGTCCTATGTCTTTAATTTCCTATATTTTATAATTTCTTCAGTTTTAATCTTCAGTTCACAAAGGACAAATTATTGCAAACTAGGTATTGGAGTCTACCTTAGTAGATTAAATATCCCCTTGCGCGTTCAGAGAACGATTCTTCGTTCACACATTTGCGATAGTTTGAAGTCTGCACCAAATCCTTTCTGCGATTGTAATGCATGGTATCGCCACGCTATGGACGCATCCCTCGAGGAGAACTTCAGGCGGGACGGCAGAGAGTTCACCATAGACCACTGGAGGTAGTTGGATGGGGAAAGGAATCCCAGACGAAGTCCCCGAAATCACCTGCCGGTAGTCAGTTCATCGGCGATCCATTTGACAGCAACACGAATCCTTGCCGAATTATATGGTGTTACAAAAATGACTGAAACCTGTGGTAAGTTTCTGACTTACGCATCGAAACTAAAGGTTCACCCTGGCGCCAATTGTAATTTCCGAGTCTTCTTGCTGCCTGTAGGGGTCTCCATGGCGTAGCTTACAAGTTGCATATGAAGGCAACGTTGATCGGTGTGGAAGTACAAGTTGTTTCAAAACGGTTTGAAAGTAGGTGTAAGTTTATAACTTACACTTCGAAGCTAAAAGTTCACGCTGGCGTATTAATGAGTTGATGAGTCTTCCTGCTGGCCGTACGCTTGTCCATGGTGCAGCTAACTCGCTCACTCGCTCGGCTCATTCATTACCAAATGTGCGAAGAGTCGAGATGGCGATAACACAGCAGCAAACGACGTTTTGTGTTCTGCTTTTCAACAGGTACACTCTTGTTACAACTGCGCAGCGTGATTTTCGTTGTGAGTTCTGCGCTTCACGTCACTATTCCATGACAGCGTCAGCAGCTTCAAGGCACTATTTGTGTGTGTAAGAGAGAATCCATATATCAGCTGCTGAGAATTTTTCCAGGTTGTATGGCCGTGGTCCATGGAACTCTTCAATCCCTGACGTTTCGTCCAAGGCTACATTTGACATCTTCGGAGGTGCTCCTGGTTGTGCTGAGTCCGAAGATGTACAACGTAGCCTCGGACGAAACGTCAGGGATTGAAGAGTTCCATGGACCACGGCCATAAAACCCGGAACAATTCTCAGCAGCTGAAACATGCGGTCGTGAAAGCCTTCATTATATAATCCATAAATCGTCCCTGAGAACTCGTTAAAGGCGTAGAGTGTGTTCGACTGAGCTTCTTCACGTTGTTCATAAACTCGACGTGCTAGCCGATTATTAGTCATTTCACATGTGTCTGTCTAACGTGTTCTGCTGCGAAATTCGTATTTCCAACCATACACTTTTCAGTAGTTACAAACTATTGACGGAAAACCTACAACGTGTAGAGTTTTGTGCATCCTTTTTCGGGAATGGACACTGAAGAGAACATTTTCCTTTCGCTTTTAGTATTCAGTGATGAGACTACGTTCCATTTATGTGAGAAAACGAAACGCCACAACGCCAGGGTATTGGGCACATACTGCAGTATAACACGACAAACACTCTACAATGTCTGTTATGCTTTAAGCCCGTTTCCCGACAAAAGATTTTGAGCCAATTCAGTCTTACGGAAAAAGCGGTTATAGGTATTACGTACCTACGTATGTTGGAGATGTGGGAGTATGTGATTCGATGAGGTATTCCAACGACGGGTCGGCCGGAAGGAGCGTACGGGTGTTGGCACCAATTAGCCTGCTAGTCGCCTGTTCTCTTTCCAACAACTTTTCGTTAACTGCAGTGCATGGCAGTGCGGTAACTCCAGAAATGCTCGCAGAATTATGGGAAGAGTTTGAGTATCGTTTGCACGGTTGTCGTTCGACGGAACATCTGTGAAAGTCAAATAAAAATTTTGAACCTTAACTTATTTTAAAACGTTTCCTGTGGCTGTATATACACACATGTAAAAGACGCACCCATTAAAGTCGGATAGTTCTTTTGAAAATAACAATTTTTTATTCTTATATCGTTGAAGATATAATGTGAAGCCGGAGAAATCTTCTTTCTTTCTTTAATCACTCTGTTGTTCGCCTTCGGACTTAGAGGTCCAGGCGTACGCCAGTGGATCACTCTCTCAGCGGTTACGTTGGCTTTCCGACTGTGATCTCTTCGACCCTTTTGCAAGTGCTCCACGTATCGTCAGACTTCCATTCAAGCAGTTCTACACCTTGGGTTTTCCCACTAAAGCCTCCTCCACTGCTGACTTACGCCATTCGCTCACCGGCAGCGGGTGTGTTGTCGCCATCGATCAGTCAGTGACCTCGCTGACAGCCTCAGTTTCCATGTTGTAGTTTCATTGATATAAGCTACTTGACTTCAATACACTGTGAGCAATGAAAATAATTACAACGAAAGGGAAGCCTTGTCTCCTCAAGAGTGGTCATCGCTACCGTGTGCAAGGGAAATTAATGAGTATTTGAACTTGTTGTGTGTGAACTCGTAACGGAGTAAGTGTAGAGGCAATTTAAAAATTACAAATGACAGAATTTTGTCTGAACAGCAATATTCTTGCCCACCTGATGAAGCAGATGTGCATGTTAAGAAAATAATGCATAACTGTTGTATAAGAGTCCACGAAGAAAATGAAGTGTCCGTTTTACAAATTTTTAAAGATGAATTTCAAGATCTGAAAGCTAAAGGTTTATATTTGTTCCCAAATATTCCTAATTATGAGAACTCCAAGGCTGCTTCACCGTGTAAAGCAAGAAGGAAAGGTAGATGGATGACCCAGAATCTTGGCAGATCAGAGATTCCGCTTGGCGAAGACTTTTGAAATTAAGTGAACACAATAGTTCTTTTAAAACGGACGATGGGCCTTTTTCTAGCAAAAGGATCCTGGGGTTCAGTTGTGAAGAGACGGAGAAAACCCTGTGTGCAAATGGAACTGTTCTTGTGGATGGGACACTTCACAGTTATTATAAACAATTAAAGCAACTGTAGACCATACACGTTGACAGTGGAAGCACAGGAGAACAGACGAGAGTATTTTCTGTTTTACTTGCTTTGTTCCCAGACAAAAGTCAAAATATGTATGAAAGGCTTTCTTGTGGATTGAAAAAGAAGAGTCCTGTGTGGTCACCGAAAATTGCAGTGCTACGGTTTGAAACAGCTGTAATTAAAGTTACGAAAACAGTGTTTCCGAAAATATACCTTTCCGGTTGCAATTTTCACGCCGACCTGTGCCTGTCGAAGTAAATACAATCAGTGGTACTAACGGAGGAACACAGGAATGCAGAGGAAGTACGACTGTTGTGCCACATGTGCGCAGCAGTACCTTAGCTTCAGCCAAACAGTGTTAAAGCGTCGCTGGCAATAATAGACGGAATGCTGAATGGAGATGTAAGGTCATGAAGTTCGCTGACTATATGATCAAGCAGTGAACGGAAAATCCCAGTACACCAGTTGCAATGTTCAATGTTTTTAACCAAGGGCGCAGGATCACGAGTGCTGTCGAAAGGTCGGCAAAGGAAGCTAAACTCCCCAATAAATAAAAAATTTCCGAACGCATACTTTTTGATGAATAAGCTGAACGAGAAAGCAGAAAGTACTATATTTGAAATCATATAAGATTCAATTCGCACGGCTCTTCAAAAATGAAGAAAAGATACACAGATCTTGCCAAAGATTAAAAGACATTATAAGCACGTACAACGACTCGGAAGATTGAAGAAGATATTAAACATGTCTGGCTTTCTTACAAAAAACTGAGTGAGAAATTAAAATTCATAAAATGAGACAAATAGATTTACCCACTTGCTGAATTAATGTCGTAGGAGGATAACAAGGTAAAAATAAAAATCACTTGAATGTGCAAATGTTGTACAAATGTGCATAGCCAGTCCGCAGCCTAGATAAAATATAAAGGTACGTTCTTATTATAAAACGGTCGGCAGAGCCTGCCCCACTGAGTCGACTGCCCATGGCGGCTGGAAAACCCATGGCTAAAATATTTGTTGTAGGAAACACTAAGTTTAAGTTATGGGTCCCGTGGCCCACAGTAGGAAAACGCACGACATTATCTTATTAAAATTTTACTAATGACACCTGTAGATTTATGGGAGCTGAAGGCGAATTTGGCAGTTAAATGTATCACAATTCCGTCGACCATTACAGATATCAGCCGGATTTGGTGCTGGGCTGTTTAATGGGATCCAAGGAAGGGGAGTGACTTAAGAAAAGAGGAATGACTCAGGAACTCCAGGTTCTATAATTTCAGCAAGTATGGATACGGTGAAAACCACCTAGCATGCTATGTAAGAGGATGTGACTAACAGCCAAGTATTGTATTCCGAATAATTTTAAATATCGTACCACTTTGACTTCATCTGGGAGGGCAGCTGGACAAATTTAAAGAATGACATTGTATCCACCTGGCTGATATATTATATTAGTAGTTTACTCAGCATAACTAGTCAATTTCCTATGAGTGGTCATTTTTAAGTGCAAAGTGTATACGGGTATTTCATCCTTGTGAGCGTTAGAAAACAGCTATCATATGTCATACACAGATAAGAATGGTAAAGTCATCAATGTATACGACTTCGGAATAGGTATTACATACCTGACACTTGTACCCAAGTGGCGGAACAGCAACCAGGTGCGTATATGGTTTGTGAATACCTGTACTAATCAGCCCGTGACAATGCAAACGTCACGCAATTCCCTTTAATTCCTGGCCGGTGGTTTATAGGCGTGGAGCTGGTGCTAAATGTGTTTCACTGGGTTCAGATTACGTGAACCATACGGTCAAGATATTACTGTCAGTTCATCGTTATGCTTCTCAAATCACTATTACACATTTCTAGCCTTGTGACACGGAAAATTATCCTGCTGGAAGATGCCATCGGGAGTGAGGAAGGCATCAAGCATGAAGGGATGCAGATGGTTCACAATAACGTTCACATTGTCCACAGTTGTGACGGTACCCTCGATAAGTGCAACAGGTCCCACGGGAACCTCGTTTAATGTCTCCCATAACATAAAACTAGCCTGCGTCCGTGTCACGGTGAACGTTTTCGGGGTGACGGCACTCACGACTCCAGAGAGTACCTCACCACAGTCGACAAGCCGCGCTCGAAACGCTCGTAGCGCAGTAGGTGTATAGGTTGGCAGTACGAAGTGTACCGACGTCCGCCAGGGGCCACAGTTGCCAATCCATGGGCATCATGTGTGTGGATAGCGACTAGTTGATGCCTCGTTATATACCAGAGCGCTGACCTACGGTGGACAGTTCTCTTCAGGGAGCTGAGTCGTGTACAGTCTCCAGCTACCGTCGAGTCTACAAGGTGCAGTGTTCGTTCATCGTCTCCGAGACAGCCTCCGTAGGCATCGTAGGCCAGCTCTGGACTCTACGTAGGCATCACTCAGAGGCGCAGTGAACTGACTTTAATATTTTAGAGGACTAGTAATAATTTAAAACATATAATTTTGCTGGATGTTTCACAAAAAGAAGCATCATTTAAGTTGACTATTTATTCATATTTAATAAATATAATTTAATTCTTGATTGTTGGCAATCATTCTGATTGATGATAACCTGCGCCATCCTCCTGCATTACCAACAGTTTTGAGCAACGATTCACCTGGATGACGGAACATTTGGGCCCAACCATCTGCCTGATGTAACAAGAAACGTGATTCATTCAACCAAGCGACACGTTTCCATTCCTCCCACGTTCAGTCTCCTGTGCCCACTGCGTGGAAACACTGAGGGGTCGTCTGCTGCGGACTCTCATACTTGACAATATTCGCTGAATGGTGTATTCCAAAACACTTGACCCGCACTGTACTCGTATGATCTGCCACAGAGCGAGCAAGCAAGCCTCCGACTTCAGATTCAACACCTTACCACCCATTCGTGGTTTCGCAGGGCTTCCAACCACTTTCAAAAATGGTTCAAATGGCTCTGAGCACTATGGGACTTAATATCTTAGGTCATCAGTCCCCTTGAACTTAGAACTACTTAAACCTAACTAACCTAAGGACATCACACACATCCGTACCCGAGGCAGGATTCGAACCTGCGACCATAGCAGTCCCGCAGTTCCGGACAGCAGCGCCTAGAACCGCACGGCCACCGCGACCGGAAAACCACTTTCCATAGTCGAGGAAGTGCACATACAGACATGAATGATACGCAGCCCGAATGTGACCATGAGAGGTATATTTGGCACAATAAAATTCACGCCCACCAAATTGCTACCAGTTCTGCCTAATATCGAACCACTGAAGATGCAACGTCAAGCTGCGATGAGAAGGGAGTAGCAAAAACTTTCCAGAAATTCCGACCTGCCGCTATTCCAGAACTGAGATGCCAGTCAAAGGCAATGACTTAAGTCTGAGAAACCGACATGGAGACTTGGCAGAAAGCTCGCTTCTGAAGGATTCCAGCCAGGAAGAGCACGGAGGGATGAGTGGTTCGCAGTCACCCTGACACTGAAGGTCTCATTGTCTATCCTAAACAAGTCCCTCCTGGATTCCACTTTCCTAGGAGGTTGTGGACCACCCTAAACCGCCCACGCACCTAGTACGCAAGATGCCAGGACTTTAAGCACAAGTAGGGAATCACTGTGCAAAAAACAACACACCACATAGTCACCGAATGTCCTCCGCAGAAATATGCTGGAACTCTGTCCAACATACACGAGGTATCAGAGGATGTAGTCTCCTTGATGGAAACTTTATGTATCCACCAATAACCAATAGCTTACAAGTATTTAAACAACTTTCCTATCCATTACAATCTTAATCTTGGGATATCTAGTCTGATTATAAAAATTTCCTTTGTTTCTGTCATATGACATTAATCCAAGTGATTTTTAATTTTTTGTGTTCGCATGGATAATATTGTCTTATCGATTAATTTAATACTGTCCTAATCAAGATAAATGTAATTTATTCTGTCTGTACTTTATTAATATTGTATTACCACTAACATCATTGCTCCTCAATCTGAGTAATGTATCCTTGATGCCATACGAAATAAAAAGAAGAACGGTGAATCAACGAGTAGGCGACAATATGTTGACGGTCCATGCCTCATCAGAGAACGTGGAGATCGGAGGCTTGGGCGTTTTGTATAGTACGAGGGCAGTTCAATAAGTAATGCAACACATTTTTTTTCTCTGCCAATTTTGGTTGAAAAAACCGGAAATTTCTTGTGGAATATTTTCAAACATTCCCGCTTCGTCTCGTATAGTTTCATTGACTTCCGACAGGTGGCAGCGCTGTACGGAGCTGTTAAAATGGCGTCTGTAACGGATGTGCGTTGCAAACAACGGGCAGTGATCGAGTTTCTTTTGGCGGAAAACCAGGGCATCTCAGATATTCATAGGCGCTTGCAGAATGTCTACGGTGATCTGGCAGTGGACAAAAGCACGGTGAGTCGTTGGGCAAAGCGTGTGTCATCATCGCCGCAAGGTCAAGCAAGACTGTCTGATCTCCCGCGTGCGGGCCGGCTGTGACTCCTGCAATGGCGGAGCGTGCGAACACACTCGTTCGAGATGATCGACGGATCACCATCAAACAACTCAGTGCTCAACTTGACATCTCTGTTGATAGTGCTGTCACAATTGTTCACCAGTTGGGATATTCAAAGGTTTGTTCCCGCTGGGTCCCTCGTTGTCTAACCGAACACCATAAAGAGCGAAGGAGAACCATCTGTGCGGAATTGCTTGCTCGTCATGTGGCTGAGGGTGACAATTTCTTGTCAAAGATTGTTACAGGCGATGAAACATGGGTTCATCACTTCGAACCTGAAACAAAACGGCAATCAATGGAGTGGCGCCACACCCACTCCCCTACCAAGAAAAAGTTTAAAGCCATACCCTTAGCCGGTAAAGCCATGGTTAGAGTCTTCTGGGACGCTGAAGGGGTTATTCTGTTCGATGTCCTTCCCCATGGTCAAACGGTCAACTCTGAAGTGTATTGTGCTACTCTTCAGAAATTGAAGAAACGACTTCAGCGTGTTCGTAGGCACAAAAATCTGAACGAACTTCTCCTTCTTCATGACAACGCAAGACCTCACACAAGTCTTCGCACCCGAGAGGAGCTCACAAAACTTCAGTGGACTGTTCTTCCTCATGCACCCTACAGCCCCGATCTCGCACCGTCGGATTTCCATATGTTTGGCCCAATGAAGGACGCAATCCGTGGGAGGCACTACGCGGATGATGAAGAAGTTATTGATGCAATACGACGTTCGCTCCGACATCGACCAGTGGAATGGTACCGTGCAGGCATACAGGCCCTCATTTCAAGGTGGCGTAAGGCCGTAGTATTGAATGGAGATTACGTTGAAAAATAGTGTTGTGTAGCTGAAAGATTGGGGAATAACCTGGTGTATTTCAATGCTGAATAAAACAACCCCTGTTTCAGAAAAAAAATGGGTTGCATTACTTATTGAACTGCCTTCGTAGCTTAGGCCGAGATCTGTGTCACAACTGACGTCAGAGTCCAAAGCAGGAGCAGGCACAACTGTTTTGGAGCACAGCGTTCAGCGCAAATTGTTGAACTTGGACCTCCGTTGCAGACGACCGCTACTTTATATGTCGACCCAACTACATCGTCAGTTGTGATTGCAGAGGGCACAGGATCATCTAGATTGGACAGAGAATGAATGGAAAAGTATCGCCTGATCGGATGTCACTAATCTTGCAACTCGTCGCAGGTACAAGTCGGTGGGAGCAGGATTATGCTGTGATGGACACTGCCCTGAGCTTCCAAGAAGTTTGTGGCAGTAATCAAAGGCAAAGTGACTGCTATGAACTACCTGAGGTTTACTGAAGACCATCTGCTTCATGCTTAATGTCTTCCCCGATGGCGATGACATACTCCAGCTGATGAATTCTTCTCGGGTTATCAGCCGAGTGATGGCGTCGTCTTGTCGCAACGTTTCGACGAGTTTCGTACCCATCATCTTCAGGCGAACTTACGGGAATTGCATGACCTGTGAATTGGTCTTTGGTGACACTATTTACTGAAACGTACCAAGGACATAACAGATCCAACCCTCGTAGAACTACACTACTGGCCATTAAAATTGTTACACCAGGAAGAAATGCAGACGAAAAACGGGTATTCAGTGGAGAAATATATTATACTCTAACTGACATGTGATTACATTTTCACGCGATTTGGGTGCATAGATCCTGAGAAATCAGTACCCAGAACAACAATCTGTGGCCGTAATGACGGCCTTGATACGCCTGGCATTGAGTCAGACAGAGCTTGGATGGCGTGTATAGGTACAGCGGCCTATGCAGATTCAACACGATACCACAGCTCATCAAGAGTAGTGACTGGCGTATTGTGACGAGCCAGTTGCTCGGCCACCATTGACCAGACGTTTTCAGTTGGTGAGAGATGTGGAGAATGTGCTGGCCAGGGCAGCAGTCGAACATTTTCTGTACCCAGAAAGGCCCGTACAGGACCTGCAACATGTGGTCGTGCATTATCCTGCTGAAATGTAGGGTTTCCCAGGGATCGAATGATGGGTAGAGCCATGGGTCTTAACACGTCTGAAATGTAACGTTCGCTGTTCAAAGTGCTGTCAATGCGAACAGGAGGTGACCGAGACGTGTAACCAATGGCACCCCATATCATCATGCCGGGTGATAGGCCAGTATGGCGATGACGAATACACGCTTCCAATGTGCGTTCACCGCGATGTCGCCAAACACGGATGCGACCATCATGAAGCTGTAAACAGAACCCGGATCATCTGAAAAAATGACGTTTTGCTATTCGTGCACCCTGGTTCGTCGCTGAGTACACCATCGCAGGCACTCTTGTCTGTGATGCAGCGTCAAGGGTAACGGCTGCCATGGTCTCCGTGCTGATAGTCCATGCTGCTGCAAACGGCGTCGAACTGTCGTGCAGATGGTTGTTGTCTTGCAAACGTCCCCATCTGTTGACTCAGGGATCGAGACGTGGCTGCACGATCCGTTACAGCCATGCGGATAAGATGCCTGTCATCTCGACTGCGACGAAGCCGTTGGGATCCAGCACGACGTTCCGTATTACCCTCCTGAACCCACCGATTCCATATTCTGCTAACAGTCATTGGATCTCGACCAACACGAGCAGCAATGTCGCGATACGATAAACCGCAATCGCGATAGGCAACAATCCGACCTTCATCAAAGTCGGAAACGTGATGGTACGCATTTCTGCTCCTTACACGAGGCATCACAACAACGTTTCACCAGGCAACGCCGATCAACTGCTGTTTGTGTATGAGAAATCGGATGGAAACTTTCCTCTTGTCAGCACGTTGTATGTGTTGCCACCGACGCCAGCCTTGTGTAAATGCTCTGAAAAGCTAATCATTTGCATATCGTAGCATCTTCTTCCTGTCGGATAAATTTCGCGTCTGTAGCACGTCAGCTTCGTGGTGTAGCAATTTTAATGGCCAGTAGTTTAATATTAAACAGGTGGTCATGATATTTTGGCTCATCTTTGCACCTCATCTACATTTTTGCTGTACCATGCCCTAGATAAAAAACCATAATTCACGTTAAGTCTGCAGGCGTTCGTGGCCGCTGTCACTGAAGGTAAAATCTTCCGGGTTGTTAGAACACGTCATATTTTTTTCAAACTTTCCGACACGTCTGTTGGGATTTTCCTCCGGATCCTGTGAAGTCCAAGGGAAGTTTTCCCGCTGGAGAAGTGTGGTTATTGGATTAAAAATACCTAGGGCCACAATTTTTGGGCCATCGTCATTGGATAGTGAGAGAAATTTTTCCGCGCTAATGAAGAAGAGGGGGGTTGTTGGCTAAAACATCTGTGGCTTTATTTGGTGGGCCTACGTCATCGGTTAGAAAGGAATTTTCCCGCTCTTATCCAGAAGAAGAGGTATTGGTTAAACTTGTTCCTGTGGTTGCTGGAGGGCCTTTATCATTGGCTACTAGCGAAACGGGCAGAGCATAAGAGGATGAATGTTTAACTGATATACACACATCAAAAAAAGTTTTTCATCACATCGGTTCCATGAGTTCCGAAACCTGTACAGAAAATTGGAATAGAGATCAACATAAACATCATTTCCGCGCTTTTTATTGCTCATGAAAACCACACATTGCATGCTGTACCATCATACAGCGAGACCTTCAGAGGTGGTGGTCCAGTATGCTGTGCACACCGGTACCTCTAATACCCAGTAGCACGTCCTCTTACATTGCCTCGTTGTCACTTTGTGCCAGGAAGTGCTCTCAACAGGGGAAGTGTCCAGGCATCTCGGAGTGAACCATGGTTGAACTACAGACAACATGAGCCGTGGAACTTGTTCCTGGTGGAATGACAGCAACCGATCGGCTGTCTTACCCCATCCGTGTAATATGCCTGTATTCGTCGTGGCATACTATCCATAAGTTCATCAAAGCACTGTTGGTACAGGTTATCCCTGTCCTCTACTGAGATTCGGCGTAGATCACTGACAGTGGTATGTGGGTCACGTCGTCCATAAACAGTCCTTTTCATTCTCTTCCAGGCATACTCGATAGGGTTCATGTCTGGAGAACATGCTGGTTACTCTAGTCGAGCGATGTCGTTATCCTGAAGGAAGTCATTCACAAGATGTGCGCGATGGGGGCGCGAATTGTCGTCCATGAAGACGAATGCCTCGCCAGTATGCTGCCGATATGGTTGCACAATCGGTCGGAGGATGGCATTCACTTATCGTACAGCCTTTACGGCGCCTTCCATGACCACAAGTGGCGTATGTAGGCCCCACATATTGCCACCCCAAAACAGCGAGGAACCTCCACCTTGCTGCACTCGCTGGACAGTGTGTTAAAGACGTTCAGCCTACATCGAAACACGACTCCGATGATTATCTGGTTGAAGGCATATGCGACACTCAACGGTGAAGAGAACGTGATGCCAAGCCTGTGCGGTCCATTCGGCACGTTGTTGGTCCCATCTGTACCGCGCTGCATTGTGTAGTGGTTGCACAGATGCACTTCGCCTTGTGCGTCGAGAGTGAAATTGCGCATCATGGAGCATACTGCGCAAGGTTTTAGTCGTAACACGACTTCCTGTGGCTGCACGAAAAGCATTATTCAATATGGTGGCGTTGCTATCAGGGTTCCTCCGAGCCATAACGCGTAGGTAGCGGTCATACACTGTGGCAGTAATCCTTGGGCGGCCTGAGCGAGGCATTTCATCGACAGTTCCTGTCACTCCGTATCTCCTCCACGTCGGAACAACATCGCTTTGGTTCACTCCGAGACGACTGCACACCTCCCTCGTTGAGAGCCCTTCCTGGCACAAAGTAACAATGCGGACTCGATCGAACCGCAGTATTGACCGTATAGGCTTGGTTGAACTAGAGACAACACGAGTCGTGTATCTCATTCATGGTGGAATGACTGCAACTGATCGGCTGTCAGACCCCTCCCTCTAATAGGCACTGAACATGCATGGTTTTGTTACATGTTTGGGCGGGTTTAGTGACATCTCTGAACAGTCGAAGAGACTGTGTCTGTGATACAATATCCACAGTCAACCTCCATCTTCAGGAGTTCGGAAACCGGGGTGGTTCAAAATTTTTTTTATGTGTGTATTATTGTCCGCAGAGGTGGCAACCAGGGAGTTGTTTTTATTGCTCGCACGCCGCGGCCGCGTGTTCACTTGATGGCGGAAAGCCACGATGCCGAGAGCTACAGTCGTCCTCTCTGTTAAAGTTGCATGTATTCTTAGAAATTTCTATCGTTTCTCGGACTTTTCCTCAATTACTGTTGGTTTCCTTAGCCAGCACATGTACTTTATTGTAACTGACGACACAGCCAAAGTTCTAGCGACGTTCCACTACTGTAGACCTCGTACTTCGTTTCAGCCGCATGTGGATTTTGTATTCCTTAATACGTTCTTTAATAGACATTCCTATTTCGTCCTGCATCAGTTTTCCGTCGCAAAAAGTCTTTCACTTTGTTGTCACTAAATAAAATGCTCTGAATACCACTTTTCCTTAGAATGTTGCCCATGTGGTTAGTTACCCCAGAAACAAACGGTAACGTAAGAGACTGAGAAGGCGGTTCCTTGTCGTTTCTATTATCATAATTTATATTTAGATTAATAGCCCTGTCTATAGCGCAGCTATCAGAGTCATTGGCCTTCAATTGCCTCTTTAAAAAATCTAACTGTGATTACGAACATTTGTCATTGCTGATACAGAAGGCACGTGAAAACAGTGTTGAGCATAGTTCGCTTCCAGGTTGAGTGATGGTGCGAAGAGGCATCCAAAGAGTTATTTATGTTAGTAGGCTTTCTACACACCCTGTGTTCTAGAGTGTTGTCAGATTTTCTACGTATTAACACATTTGGGAAGGGAGACCGACCCTACTCCCAACCTCCAAGGTAAAGTTGATTTTGGGGTGAATACCATTTACGAAATTGACTCTATGGCCAAATAACAAATGTGTCATCCACATAGCAGAGCCAACAGGAAGGATTCAAAGGAGCGCTACTAAATAATTACACGGTCCTCCCACATGGATCTTATTGTCACACACTGAGAGAATTACCGTTGGACCCCAGTCAGTAGTCGGCTCCTCTAGCCTGTTATGTGTTTTCTGCGTAGCGTCCTGTAGAAACAGGTTCCTGACACGCCACGTTCCAAGCGACGAGATCACAGTAGATCATCTATCGCTCCGGCAAGCTCTACAGAGACGATGTGACGTTCAATAGTCAAAACCTTTGGGAATATTGGCTCTGAGATGTTGGAGATCCATCCTTGGCACTGTTGCCCTCGGAACTCTTAAGCAGTTTCCGATATTATGCAATGTATCCTATGGTCCATAGCTCCCAACGTGTTGTTATATTGACTAAAAGACTGTTTGGATACAATGTCTACACTCTGCGCCACTCTAGCCGCAAGATTCGAGCTTCGTAAATGGCGCATCCTCAACGGGAACAATTGATCCCTTGACTTTCAGTCATTCAGTTTATCCCGGTATCGGTGGAGATTATTTCCTACTTTCGGATTTTTTTATATTTATACTATATTATATTTCTTACAACAAGAAATTCATCACCGCTTAGCTCAGCAGAGAGGTTAGCAAAGACTGAACTTATAAGTTTAGTCCTTCTGTTGGATGATTAAATATGAAGGCTGACGAGTTAGCACCCTTATATCACTAACGACTGTGCCTAAGTTCAGTTCTCTCCCTTCATGTTGCGAGAAGACACTAAAGACAAAAAATAATACATGGGAACAAAGGGTGTAAGAGGTCCGAGCAGATGTAATACAGATGTAATTTTATGTAAGAGGTCCGAGCAGATGTAATACAGATGTATTGCTCGTGCGCTGCCTGCGATATGCAACGTATAAGAGAATCGCTGACCAGAGAGCAGTGTTGACTGTACGAACTGTGTAGCAGTAGCAGTAAGTTGTTGCCAGTGTGTGTGTCTGCTCTGGTCTGGTCTGGTGTATCATGCTGGCTGGGCCGGTCGCGGTGCAGCGATGCCGGAGCCTGAGTATTATTGTATAAGTTAAAAAAAAAGCAGCCTCGCGCGTATCTAGTAATATTATGTAAACTCCCATGTATATTTTTTAAAAATGTCCTAATAATAACAAGCATTCATTTCAGTTCAAAGAATTTAATATTTTTTTTCAATGCATGATCATTCCTATTGTTGCAAAAGAAAAACCATTTGCTTCCTTTCATAAATAATAAATGTATAGGCCAGGATTGCACAGAGCTGTGCCAAAAAAAATTTAGGTAAGAGCAGATATATTCGCCGTTTTTATTGAGGTAAGAATTTTTGCTTTTTTATTCAGAATGATATTACAGGGCCATGACGCAGCACTGCTGTCGTCCAAATTTTACCAGGTTACTGAATTTATTTTTTATTACGAGGTTTAGGAATTTTTCTGTTTCGAGCTTATTTTAAATGAGAAAAGAATTTTGTGGGTACATTAAATGGGAACCAGTTTTGTTCTGAGGTTACATTAAAATTAGTATCATTAACCGAATAATATTTAATTATATTTTTTGTTGGGAGGTTCACTTGGCGACAACCGGCCAGGATCGTATTTTCTTTATGAATCTCTGAGAAGTAGTCATATATCTGCTCTTATTTACTTAAATGTAGTTTGCATCTGGCGCAACGCATTTACTAATTAGTCACTCTTTCTTTCACAGATCATCGGCAATTTATTGCTCTTTGTTGTAATTGTAATTGTTCCATTTTTGCTTTGACTTAGTTTCATTTTGTGCTTAATTTTGATTAGTGAAAATGCCGCGAAAAACTGTTAACAGTACATCGCGATGTACAATGAGTGAAATAGCCGACTCGAATAGTTTGACCGATAATATTTGCGACGCTCAGTGTAATAGTGATAATCCCCTAATTACAAATAATCACTGCCTACGGATCACTACTAATGATTTTCATCCTAATGATGAGCAAACAAATTCAATTATGTCCAGAGTAAATGTAACAATTGATGACGAGGCACGTTCCGTTACAATGAACGCTGTCCAGTTTGACACGCCTAATTTGCAAAATTTACGTAACGAACAGATAATTGTTTCTAACGAAGGTGAACAATGTACTCAAAATACGTCAAATTTATTTGATTCCGATTTTGCGACCAACAGTGCACATCCAATTGGCGAACCTTTTCAAGAATCTGAGAATGACCAAATGGTTACACAAAACGTGACAATTGCAAGTACGCCATTAAACAGCACAGAGAATAGAGTAGGTAATATTGGCATGGATCAAGTTATGGCATTATTACTACAACTTAATGAAAATTCCAAACAACAGAATGAAAGACAAGACAACAACTTCAAACAACTTAATGAAAATTTTAAACAGTTGAATGAAAAACACGACAATCTAAACGAATCGAACAAACAACTTAATGAAAAACAAGAGAACAATTTTAAACAGCTTAGTGAACAGATTACAGCCGTTGCCGTGCAGTGTCATGATACTAAAGAACAATTACGCGAAGAAATTAAGGCTTGTGCTAGGAACAATAGTGAACAAATTAGATCTGTGGCTCAAGAATTAAGTAACACACATGCAGCCACTAACGAAATTAGTGCAGTCGCTAAACAATGCTCTGAAAACGCAACACAGTTACGCGACGAGTTTAAATTAATGTCAGCAGAACTTTCACGCACACTGGATGCGAAACTAGACGCGAAATTTGACCAACAGAACAGCCAAATCGACGAACGTTTTAATCACCACCTACAAAACAGTGAAACGCGTTACCGTAAATTTATACAGGAACAGAATAAAGTAAAGCGACAAGTCATGGAAACAATTACTGCACAGAGACAGGAAGATAAGCGTAAATTGTTTACGAAAGCAAAAACATACACAGACAACAATATTGCTACAGTATCAGGCGAAATTAATACTATTAAACAGTTGAACACCGAATTACATGATGAAATGTCTGATCTTAAAACAAAAACAGACCCACACATAGTAGACTTTCAGACAGTGACCGACAGACTTGAACAATTAGAACTAATACAGGATCCCGATGCCATCAAAGCAGACGTTAAGAAGTTAAACAAAACCACACGTAAAATACAAGAACAAATTAATGCTTGCGATACTAAAAACAATGATCAGGTAAAAATACTGACTGAAAAATATGATGAATTGGCCAGTCGTATTGATGTTATCGAAGGTAATAATGACACCAAATCAGACGATACGTCACCAGTTTCGTTTAATCAAACACCCGAATTCCAAAATTTACAGCAGACAATCAGTGAGATAGGTTCGTCCAATAATACATTAACGTAGAAAATTGTCAACTTTACAACAAGAAGTAACAGAGATGAAAAATGTTTCAGCCTTTAACACATCACAGCATACCCCACTTTGCGAACATTTGTCAGACTCACATAGCCAGTATCATTTAGGTAATTTACAGAGACCACACGACTTAGAATCCGAAGAGACACAGTCAAACAGATTCTCATGCAATCCTGAACCTGCTAAGACATACAGAGACGATAATTTTGATTACAAGCACTTTCTATCAGTGAGAAAATTTAAAGTATTTAAAAATGACAGAACACAGATTCACCCCTTGGATTGGATACAACAATTTAGCTTTGCTTGTCCACCGACTTGGCCTGTAACACACAAACTTGAATTTATTTGCAGTTTTTTGGAAGGCGAACCGGCAACTCGTATGAGACCGATCGCGAGACAAAGCTATTCGGTGGAAGAATTTCAGAATGCTTTTCTATCAGCGTATTGGTCGAAGACGACACAGTGCGGAATCAAGGATCAATTAATTAGTTTACCAAATTATGAGAACTCAAATTTTTCCACTGTCACGCAATTTTTTGAACACATGGTCCAACAAAACCAGTACTTAAGTGAGCCATACAGTGAATCTGCACTTATCCAATTGTGTATTTCTAAATTACCACGATCATTAAGAGTATCACTTTTAACAGGTCAGCAGAAAGAAAATATTTCGGCATTCAGAGCTCTGTTACAGCTTTTGGAAGTTCAGCAATCAGATTATTCCTTTATAAACAAAAATTTTTCACATAATAACCAAGGTCAACAAGGATACAGCAATTACGATCAGCCACGCTATTTCAATTGCAAAGCTAATAGACGCTTCAGGAACGACAACCACCAGAACTTTAATAACAGACAAAATTTTAATTATCAGTATCGTCAAAATTATCAGCAACAGGAACCACATTTTGGTAACAATAGACGCTTTTCACCGCAACAGCATGAAAGCCAGCCGGTTAGCATACCTAACCAACAATGTAATATACAAGGTCAACCAGGCTTTAATGTTCCGCCGCGTGCACGTATAGCGTCGGCTCCACCAAACAGCAACACACAGCAACAAGGAAATCAGTACGTACAGAAAACACACCATTTCAACTCATATCGGAATGCACCGTATAGGAATGACTATCATGACAGACGTAAAAGTAATGAGCACAATTTTCAGCGTACGTTTAATAATAGTCGGTCTTACCCGCAGCAAAATCATCCGCAACAACAGATTATCATGAATGAACCAGACAGTAGATGTCATCCCGAACGTAATACGTCAGGACGAAGTATCAGAACAGTTCAAATAGTGGAAATGCCACAGCATCCTCCCGAAAATAATAGCACGTCAGATAGAATTTGCTTGATACAGTACAGGTTGCATCTTCCAGCAACGCAAGCAATACTTGTGACACGCAGAATCTTGTTCACGAAAATGTTATTACTTTTGACGACATCCGAGACACTCTTTTGCAGGAAAGACCAGTTATTCAAAAAACCGTTTCACACCCTGTCATTGAAGTAAAGATTGGATCATCCAAATTTTCACCAGTAATCGATTCTGGATCACCTATGTCAGTTACAAATGAGGAAACTTTCAACGAATGTAACAAGAGAATACCTATCCTACGTTACCATTAGTCAAAACTAAAGTAAAAGGAGCAGTATCTGGTAAAGGAGTAGATGTAAAATTACAGACACATTTATCATTTTGTATTGCAGGTCATACATTTCACTCAAATTTTAGGATTGTTCCCTTATTGACAACAGACGTTATTTTAGGTACGAATGTTCTGGTACAACACGACGCATTTATTGACTTTCAAAATTCCTGTTTAATGTTAAAGGATGAAAATGTACAACTGGCATTAGAATTTCAGCACTCTTTATCTGCAGAAGAACAAACAATTAATTGTATAGAGGTCATTTCCGCATCACGTAACATGGACTGTCATTCCACATTGTTCACAGATATGTACGTACACAACTATAATACTCCAGACGAAGCCGGCTATGACGTTATGCAAATGATTTCAGATAAAGTTAAACAGAGCAGTGCAAATACAGACGACGAACGCACGCAACTGCGCAAAATTCTTTTACAGCAAGCTCCAGTTTTTGACAACGTCCCTGGTACTATGTCCGGTTTTATGTATGAATATCAAGTTAAACAGCACGACACATTTAAAGCCAAACATTATCCCATTCCGTATATTCAAAGAGAACAAGTTAAGAAAGAATTGCAAGCTATGCGTGACCAAGGAATTATTGAACCGGCAGTTAGTCCGTACATAAACCCACTCCATATTGTTAAGAAAAAGGATGGTTCACCTCGTCTCGTACTTGATTCGCGTCACATCAACGACATTATTATTAATGAAACAGATCGCCCACAGACACTAGAAGAACTTCTACAGAAATTTCATGGTACTGCTATTTATTCCACATTAGATTTGAAATCGGGATTTTGGAAAATTCTGCTCCATCCGAACTGCAGAAAGTACACGGCTTTTCTCTGTTTTGGTGACTGTTATCAATTTTGTAAATTACCGTTCGGTTTAACTATTTCTTCAGCAGCATTTATTCTCGGTTTGAATACTATACTTCCGACAGAACTTAAAGACAGAATCACAACGTATGTAGACAACATTCTTATTGCAGAAGCTAACTGGTCCGAACACAGTCTGATTCTTGAACAACTGTTACGAAATTTTCGTGCACAAGGACTCACAGTTAATCTTAGAAAATCGCACTTTGGCAAAACTTCTATAAAATTTCTTGGACATTTAATTTCAGCAGAAGGCATTGCGCCTGACCCGGAAAAACTTCAAGCGTTACGTGACATTACTGTTCCTACGACGAAGAAACAACTACGCAACTTTTTGGGTTTAATTAACTTTTTTCGTAAATTTATTCATTACTCTGCTTCAGACACCCCTAGATTATGTCAATTGACGGGTAAAAACACTATTTGGTCCTGGGATAGCCAAGCACATTCTGAATTTGTGAATCTGAAAGAAGCTTTGTTGAACGCACCACTTTTATCACATCCAGATCTTACTAGAAATTTTTCCGTTGCTACCGACAGTTCTAACACCGCCTTAGGCGTACACATTTTTCAGGAAATTGAAGAAGATGGTACTACAGTAATTAAAAACATCACCTTTGCGAGTCGCATTCTGTCACCTGCTGAACGCAATTATTCTCTTACAGAAATTGAAACATTATGTGTTGTATGGGCATTTACGAACGAGATTTAGGCATCTTCTTTATGGAAGACACACTACCGTTTACACAGATCATAGAGCTATACAGTTTTTACTTTCCGCTAAATTTACACACGACAGATTAATCAGATGGAAACTTTATTTACAGGAATTTAATTTTACAATTGTTCACATTCCAGGTACACAAAATATTGTAGCAGACGCACTATCCCGTTCTCTCAGCAACAATCAGCAAGACATCGCAACCAACTTCTGCAAAGCAAATTTCAGCGTCATGTATATTCAACAAGTTGCATTTGAAAATTTCATTTCGTCGTCGTTACGAGACATAGCGCAAGAGCAGAGTAAAGACAAGGTATGGAAAGAAATTAAACATCTTTGGCAAGATAGGAATAATGTTACCATTAGAAACCATTACACTGTACGCAATAATATTCTGCTTCGCCGCTCTCACCCTGACAGCAACAACTGGTTACTATGCATTCCTGACGAGCTTGTTAACAAATTAATTCGGTATACTCATTTAAGTTACGCACATTATGGAGCCAGAAAATGTTTTCTAATACTGAGACAGAACTGTTATTTTACCAACATGGAGAAACGTATTCGACGAGTTTTAGCGTCATGTAAAATTGCCAGAAAGCTAAGTTAGACACGACTTCACATATTCCTCCGTTACATTCCATTGTACCTGTTAAATTGAGACACATGGCCGCTGTAGACATTTTTGGTCCGATTCCCAGAACTAATAGAGGTTTTTGCTACATCTTTGTCGCTGTTGAACTCACTTCAAAATTTGTTACCTTCACTCCGTTACGCAAAGCTACTGCTAAATCTGTTTCGAAAACGTAAGTAAAACATTTTTTATTTCATGTAGGGCATGTATTGAAAGTAATTTCCGACAATGGACCACAGTTTCGATCTGCTATATGGACACGTATGCTACGAGCTAGAAACATTTCTCCGATCTATATATCCAAGTATCACGCTTCTTCGAACCCTTGTGAACGACTAATGAAAGAAATTGGTAAACTGTGTAGAATATATTGCCATAAAAAACATATTGATTGGGACACACAAATACTCTCATTCCAGGATGTAGTTAATTCCATACCAAATGAATCTACTATGCTATCTCCGACTGTTATACTGAAAAATGTTGAACCACCTAACAAAATTAAAGAATTAGTATCCTTTCCTACATCTCGTCGACTACGACACCATGAAATAATTGACATTGCGCTGAACAACATCAAACGTGCCGCAGAGCGCCGGAGAAGACAGCAAAAACAGGTTTGTACACGCCGTGACTTCCACATTGGACAGAAGATATTAGTACGTACACGCTATTTATCTAACAGAGGAAAGAATAGATGTAGTAAATTTGAGCTTCTGTATGCAGGTCCATACAGAATTCGCAGCATTCGTCACCCCAATGTAGTACACGTCGAAACTCTGAGAACCAGAAAAAGTAAAGGCAATCACCATGTCTCCAGTATTAAAGCCTTTATTGAATTAACATACTTTATGATTTATCACACTGCAATGCCTTTTCCTGATTTTTATATGACCAATGATGCAATTATTTATATGAATGCTTACTGATGATTATTATATTTTTTCTTGGCAAGTGCCCGGCAAGGTAAGGTTAGCAGGTCGCTTTTCTTGTCGTTACACATCAGACCATGCACATTTTCCAGATAAACTTTCATATTTTATGAACAATTATACATTTATATCTAGTGGCATACTAATTTTATCAAATTCTTTCTCCATTAAAGTCTTCAACTCTCGCCTCTATACACAACATACAAGCTGAACACAAAAAAAGTCATTTCTTGTCGTTATATATCAGACCGTGCATATTTTCCATTTTTCATGTATGTATGATAGTTTTCCTGTTTGTTTGTATGCACTATGAAATCTTTAAGAATAACAAACACCAGTTGACTTTGACATTTTTGCCTTATGATATCTCAACATCGTGACTATTTTACTTTTTTTTCTGCTACTACATTATGATACTCTGTGTACATTTTTGCACCTGGACACTGTCTATATTTTTGACGTATTACGTTTTCCGTCATGCTATGCTGTATGCTTAATTATATCACTAGAAACCAGTTTTTATTTAATGGGTATATGATTTAAATGCAAGACATTAATCATTGTTCATCATTTTCAGAAAGCAATAAAGTGTAAATGAAATAAATGAAACAAACCACAGTGGAATACTATGAAATGGGAATTTCACTTTCGGAATGAACGAAAGAAGATGCAATATCTCGTCACGAAGAGTAAATGGATCAGAATTAACAAACATTAACATAAATATACTATACACATCGTATGATAGCAGTCTTAACTAATTATTTTTCTTTCAGAATATGAGGCGATTGATGCAGGCTGTCAAACAGAACTACACATCTTAGTTTTAGTGATGAAATATGCTAGAAATAAGGAACTCTATACTATGAATAGTTGTATGAAGTAAATGGTAATATGAATAATGAATAATGAAGTGTCTTTTTGCAGATGATAGTGAATGATGATGAATAGTGATGAAGAGTATGGTAATATGAATAATGAAGTTTTTCTTTGCAGGTGATGATAATAATGAAGTTATGGTGATACGAATAATGAAGTTTTTGTTTACAGGTGATGATATTGATAAATTTTATATGGCCACTAAACGCACCACTTTTAAGGTTTTTTTTTGGAGATGAGGATAATGATGAAGTTTATATATTTACTGTTAGTTAAGAAATGCTATGTAGTTATTTAGGTATTTGTTGGAGTTTGTTTTGACAGTATGTCTTATGTCGCATGGTATAATGACTGAAGGTTTTGGAAAGGACAGCTAGAGTACATATATATTGAGTACATATTTCATTACCTGTTAATTCGAAGTTCACTACTTTTCATCATAATATGCGTTTCTTCTTTCAGCTTAATAATCCATTTTGTATTTTTTTCTAGGAGAAGCTATTCATGAAATTAATGTGCTGTAAGCAGTTAGTCATACTTGCATTTTTTTTACCCATTTGTGTGTGTCATTCATGAATGTGATCACATATACTCTACTTGTTTCATAACCTTGCTACAGCTGACTCATGACAAATGATGTTACCTATCCTCATTTGCAGCAACAAGTCAAAAGCAAATATTTTCATACCGCAGCAATTAATTACTGATCTCAACGCAATGCATTGCTAGCTCAAAAAAAAAAAATAGGCATTCAATAATAGCTACAGTGTGTTACATTTTAAATTTGTCTTATGTCACTGGAATGATCAGTTCTGAGTAATGCTGAACGATGTTTTCTAATCACAGACCTTGAGTAATAGTTACAGTGTGTTACATTTTCAATATGTCCTATGTCACTTGAATGATGAGTTCTAAGTAATACTGAATGATGTTTTGTAATAATGCATAAATACTACGCCAATAATTTCTGTAAATAATATTTTTGTTATACTCTGTAAATACTATGCCAATAATTAACTCTCATTTTGAATGATAACTTCTGAATAATACTGAATAAGATTTTATAAAAATATAAGAATACTTTGTAACTGGCCGATGAGTGCCAATAATTATTTTAAATATGTCATATGTCACTTGATTGATGAAAAATGTTTTGTAATATTCAATACTTGCTATATGTTTAGTAACTGGCCAATGAATGCCACTGTTTCTTATTTTAATTTTGTATTATGTCACCTACATGCTATTATATATTAATACCAGTAGTTTGATGCTACACTCATTAACTCCTGTTTTGAAGGATGACTTCTGATGGTTTGTAACTGGCCAAAGAGTGCCAATTATTACTATAATTAGATGAATTATGTAAATGGTATGCCATTAATTAACTCTTGCTTTGAATGATCACTTTTAAATAGTTTGTAACTGGCCAATGAGTGCTAATATTTACTGTCATCAGATGACTTATGAATAATATTCTGTAATACTCCATACATAGTACAGAAATATTTAGTAACTAGGCAATGAGTGCCACCAATTACTCAAATCGGTTGATAGACTAGTGTAATTCTCAATGATGACTAGCATAAGACTTAATGTCCTTCATCTTCTGACCTAATTACCAGAAATTACTGCAATATACGTTTGTCCTGTCTATCCTTATGATCATGGAGCACTATATTTGGTTTCTGCACTAATTCTACGTTGGTGAAAGAGTATGGTGTTGACACATCACGGTGTCCACAACCTTGAACAATGGAGATGTTATTATGGTTCCACTGTTTGGTGTACCTAATGTACTACCAAAATGATAACATTGAATATTCATACGACATTTCAGTGTCTTGGCTACACTGATTAATACATCAGGGAAGAGAACTTCAGATTGTCTCACTTGGTGTAGTGCTTCTGTAGAAAGATATGGACTTTCAGTGCAGCTATGTGCAACCTACTGTGCTACAACCATAATGCAATCCTTCCCTTTCCTATCCTAGTTTTTGTAAAATGGTAAAAAATACTACAGTGCTTACGCACTTTATGTCATTTGTTAATATGTTTTGAACTCAAAGCGTATACATTTTGTCATTGCTAGGTATGTTCTGTACCACAGCACATATGCACTTTATGTCATTTGTTAATATGATTTGTACTCATTGCGTATACATTTTGTGATTTCTTGATATGTTCTGTACTCAGTGCATGCGCACTCTATTTCATTTCATGTTCTGCACTTATATATATATATATATATATATATATATATATATATATACTCTGTGACTGTAAACTTAGTTAATTAAGAAAAATTTGTTGCTCATGGCAAGTCCAATTGACTCACCATCGCTGCCAAATTTTTGCCCCCCCCCCCCCCAGTGGAGGGTTATGTAAGAGGTCCGAGCAGATGTAATACAGACGTAATTTTATGTAAGAGGTCCCAACAGATGTAATTTCGATGTATTGCTCATGCACTGCCTGCGATATGCAACGTATAAGAGAATCGCTGACCAGAGAGCAGTGTTGACTGTACGAACTGTGTAGCAGTAGCAGTAAGTTGTTGCCAGTGTGTGTGTCTGCTCTGGTCTGGTCTGGTGTATCATGCTGGCTGGGCCAGTCGCGGTGCAGCGATGCCGGAACCTGAGTATTATTGTATAAGTTAAAAAAAAGCAGCCTCACGCGTATCTAGTAATATTATGTAAACTCCCATGTATATCTTTTAAAAATGTCCTAATAATAACAAGCATTCATTTCAATTCAAAGAATTTAATATTTTTTTTCAATGCATGATCATTCTGATTGTTGCAAAAGAAAAACCATTTGCTTCCTTTCATAAATAATAAATGTATAGGCCAGGATTGCACAGAGCTGTGCCAAAAAAATTTTAGGTAAGAGCAGATATATTCGCAGTTTTTATTGAGGTAAGAATTTTTGCTTTTTTATTCAGAATGATATTACAGGGCCATGACGCAGCACTGCTGTCGTCCAAATTTTACCAGGTTACTGAATTTATTTTTTATTATGAGGTTTAGGAATTTTTCTGTTTCGAGCTTATTTTAAATGAGAAAAGAATTTTGTGGGTACGTTAAATGGGAACCAGTTTTGTTCTGAGGTTACACTAAAATTAGAATCACTAACCAAATAATATGTAATTATATTTTTTGTTGGGAGGTTACAAGGGCTAAGTCCATTTTATACATTTTCAGGGATTAATTTTAAAGTTTGAAACGTTACAGTTTCAGTGTTTATTGAAATATCCTCCTGTAATTTATTCAGTGCATTGAATGATCATTCTTTAATATTACTTAAAAGTATTAAAAACATTTTTTAAAATTAGGCCCTATGTATCTATCTGTCTGAATGTCTATTTTTCAGTTTCTTAGTACGACGCTCAAATCGGGCAATGAGATTCGGAATCTAATTTAATACTGAGAACATATTTCATTTTATAACCTCCATGCAACTCGCACAATAAAAATCTATTCATGTGTGAGTCTAGTCACCTATCATAATGGGTGTTCATGAATAACTGGGTTTTCAGAATAATATTGTTTCTAAATTTTTTTGTTCTTTTTTTAATCAACTTGAGCATATGATAATGATTACTAAGTAAATGTGACACTTTGGTGGGTTAGCTTTTGTATATTTATTAAATAAGCTTGTGTATTACTTCCAATAATCTTTCAGTCTGTGATTACAACATATACAATAAAAATATAGTTAATGCAACAGAAGTTCAGTCATTCAGGATTAATCACGGTTTTTATACACCGCAATCTTCATATTTTACTTTCCGCTTATAACAAAACACGTAATTCATAATGGGATT
Organism: Schistocerca piceifrons; assembly: GCF_021461385.2. Classification (NCBI taxonomy): domain Eukaryota; kingdom Metazoa; phylum Arthropoda; class Insecta; order Orthoptera; family Acrididae; genus Schistocerca; species Schistocerca piceifrons. The sequence goes on from NC_060142.1 coordinate 134,675,365, forward strand.
GGTAAAGCAATAGATTCACTGCCAGAAAAGGATGTTCGTAAAGTACTCTTGAACCTCTGCATAACAGAACCCCTTCAGTTCCTGCAGATCACGATACTTTTCTTTGGCAATGGGTATGGGTCCTGAAACATTGGACACATGACTCCCAGCATGGTATCTCAAGAGGTTTGTTATTAGAAAGTAGGAACTGCTGTTTCAGAAAATGATACGATCTATTTTAATTAAATTATTTGTGACTAAATTCTTTAATAGATTATCCTCATCACAGGATGCTGGGAAGAAAAGCTCTATGTCTGCAAGATCTGGTTTCTCTACTATTCGTCCTGCAGGAGCAGTGATAACTGATGTGATACATGTTCCATTATAAGTATCACGACATGTGTTAAGCCTTCGATGATGACGTCCTACCTAAATAATTCGACATGAAAATGGGCATTTTAGTCGGTATCTTGGTTGCAAGAAATCAATCCTCTCACCTATCACTGAACCATCAACTTTAACAATGTTAAAAGGGTGGGTTTCACATGTGCATCTCAAATTATGTCCATTTAGTCCTTCGGAAACTCAGCTTGTGTTTTACGTCTGGTTAGGGTCAAACCTCTGTCGCTTTCTAAATATAAATGTTTTGTAACTGGGAATGTCATACAAATACTTGTAGATTCAAAACGCTTTGCATGATGGTCTAGTTGGTATTGAACCTCAAAAGGTTGTAGTTTTTTTTACCCCCACATGATCCGCAAAAGATTTCCAACTTTTCAAAAATGTTCAAATGTGTGTGAATTTCTAAAGGACCAAACTGCTTAGCTCATCGGTCCCTAGACTTACACACTACATAAACTATGTTATGCTAAGAACAACACACACATCCATGCCCAAGGGAGGACTCGAACCTCCGGTGGGAGGGGCCGCGCAGTCCCTGACATGACGCCTGAAAACACGCGGCCACTTTGTGCGGTTTCCAACTTTTTAACGTCTGAATTCAGGCTAGTAGTGACATAATGATGCAGCAAAGAAACTACTTCATTTGAACCTTTCTTCCCTATTGCTTCATGATAAACATAAAATACTGCATATTTGTCTAAGAATCGATGTATGTACAGAGAAAGATGACGCTTATAACAGATGGTGCTGATGTTTCGACATGGAATATTCCATTGGGTATCCATAAATATGAATTCAGTTGTTGTACTCGTAAAATTTCTGCTTCCCTCTCGAGAGTATCGTTTTTGCTGATAGAATGGATCAGCTTTTCGGCGATACAATTCACATTTAATCTTCTTAATATTATTTTGAATTTCTGATCTTTCACTTCCATCCACTGCATATGTGAGTTGTGCCTCTAGAGCTTTGAAACGCAAGTACTGCGTGTATCAGTTTGAGGGAAACCTAAAGAGTGAGTAAATTTTGTGTTAAATATTTTGCTGTAGGTATCAAATAATGCCGAATATGTAGGAGATGTCTCTTGAAAAATCTTAAACATTTTATTTATAGTTAATTCTTAAAGAAAATACATTTTCTGTGTTATATTAATGATGTAACTGAAGATGTATTGCTCTGTGTCTGCTGAAACTTTATGAGCTTTGTTTCTGTGTTTCCCTCGTTTGTCAACTTGAGTCGTGCCTTCATTTTTAAGGAGCCCTAATAGTTTCTAATATTTCCTTGAAAAGGCATATAAATGCCTTTTGACAAGTAGTCATTTCTGCCACAGCATTACCGCTCATTACCCTTACCTTACAATGAAATGCACAATCCTGAAAAGTAGCTACTGTCTCATCTCGGCGACGCCTCCAGCGTTGAATGTTATCAGTAGAGATCAGTTCTGTTCGGTGACAACTTTGCTCATTCCAGTCCTTCAGTAGACTGAAATGAGATGTTGTTGTTGTGGTCTTCAGTCCTGAGACTGGTTTGATGCAGCTCTCCATGCTACTCTATCCTGTGCAAGCTTCTTCATCTCCCAGTACCTACTGCCACCTACATCCTTCTGAATCTGCTTAGTGTATTCATCTCTTGGTCTCCCTCTACGATTTTTATCCTCCACGGTGCCCTCCAATGCTACATTTGTGATCCCTTGATGCCTCAAAACATGTCCTACCAACCGATCCCTTCTTCTAGTCAAGTTGTGCCACAAACTTCTCTTCTCCCCAATCCTACTCAATACCTCCTCATTAGTTACGTGATCTACCCACCTTATCTTCAGCATTTTTCTGTAGCACCACATTTCGAAAGCTTCTATTCTCTTCTTCTCCAAACTAGTTATCGTCCATGTTTCACTTCCATACATGGCTACACTCTATACAAATACTGTCAGAAACGACTTCCTGACACTTAAATCTATACTCGATGTTAACAAATTTCTCTTCTTGAGAAACGCTTTCCTTGCCATTGCCAGTCTACATTTTATATCCTCTCTACTTCGACCATCATCAGTTATTTTACTCCCTAAATAGCAAAACTCCTTTACTACTTTAAGTGTCTCATTTCCTAATCTAATTCCCTCAGCATCACCCGACTTAATTTGACTACATTCCATTATCCTCGTTTTGCTTTTGTTGATGTTCATCTCACACTCCTGGAAATGGAAAAAAGAACACATTGACACCGGTGTGTCAGACCCACCATACTTGCTCCGGACACTGCGAGAGGGCTGTACAAGCAATGATCACACGCACGGCACAGCGGACACACCAGGAACCACGGTGTTGGCCGTCGAATGGCGCTAGCTGCGCAGCATTTGTGCACCGCCGCCGTCAGTGTCAGCCAGTTTGCCGTGGCATACGGAGCTCCATCGCAGTCTTTAACACTGGTAGCATGCCGCGACAGCGTGGACGTGAACCGTATGTGCAGTTGACGGACTTTGAGCGAGGGCGTATAGTGGGCATGCAGGAGGCCGGGTGGACGTACCGCCGAATTGCTCAACACGTGGGGCGTGAGGTCTCCACAGTACATCGATGTTGTCGCCAGTGGTCGGCGGAAGGTTCACGTGCCCGTCGACCTGGCACCGGACCGCAGTGACGCACGGATGCACGCCAAGACCGTAGGATCCTACGCAGTGCCGTAGGGGACCGCACCGCCACTTCCCAGCAAATTAGGGACACTGTTGCTCCTGGGGTATCGGCGAGGATCATTCGCAACCGTCTCCATGAAGCTGGGCTACGGTCCCGCAAACCGTTAGGCCGTCTTCCGCTCACGCCCCAACATCGTGCAGCCCGCCTCCAGTGGTGTCGCGACAGGCGTGAATGGAGGGACGAATGGAGACGTGTCGTCTTCAGCGATGAGAGTCGCTTCTGCCTTGGTGCCAATGATGGTCGTATGCGTGTTTGGCGCCGTGCAGGTGAGCGCCACAATCAGGACTGCATACGACCGAGGCACACAGGGCCAACACCCGGCATCATGGTGTGGGGAGCGATCACCTACACTGGCCGTACACCACTGGTGATCGTCGAGGGGACACTGAATAGTGCACGGTACATCAAAACCGTCATCGAACCCATCGTTCTACCATTCCTAGACCGGCAAGGGAACTTGCTGTTCCAACAGGACAATGCACGTCCGCATGTATCCTGTGCCACCCAACGTGCTCTAGAAGGTGTAAGTCAACTACCCTGGCCAGCAAGATCTCCGGATCTGTCCCCCATTGAGCATGTTTGGGACTGGATGAAGCGTCGTCTCACGCGGTCTGCACGTCCAGCACGAGCGCTGGTCCAACTGAGGCGCCAGGTGGAAATGGCATGGCAAGCCGTTCCACAGGACTACATCCAGCATCTCTACGATCGTCTCCATGGGAGAATAGCAGCCTGCATTGCTGCGAAAGGTGGATATACACTGTACTAGTGCCGACATTGTGCATGCTCTGTTGCCTGTTCTATGTGCCTGTGGTTCTGTCAGTGTGATCATGTGATGTATCTGACCCCAGGAATGTGTCAATAAAGTTTCCCCTTCCTGGGACAATGAATTCACGGTGTTCTTATTTCAATTTCCAGGAGTGTATATCCTCCTTTCAAGACACTGTCCATTCCGTTCAACTGCTCTTCCAAGTCCTTTGCTGTCTCTGACAGAATTACAATGTCATCGGCGAACCTCAAAGTTTTTACTTCTTCTCCATGAATTTTAATACCTACTCCGAATTTTTCTTTTGTTTCCTTTACTGCTTGCTCAATATACAGATTGAATAACATCGGGGAGAGGCTACAGCCCTGTCTCACTCCTTTCCCAACCATTGCTTCCCTTTCATGCCCCTCGACTCTTATAACTGCCATCTGATTTCTGTACAAATTGTAAATAGCCTTTCGCTCCCTGTATTTTACCCCTGCCACCTTCAGAATTTGAAAGAGAGTATTCCAGTTAACATTGTCAAAAGCTTTCTCTAAGTCTACAAATGCTAGAAACGTAGGTTTGCCTTTTTTAATCTTTCTTCTAAGATAAGTCGTAAGGTCAGTATTGCCTCACGTGTTCCAACATTTCTACGGAATCCAAACTGATCTTCCCCGAAGTCCGCTTCTACCAGTTTTTCCATTCGTCTGTAAAGAATTCGCGTTAGTATTTTGCAGCTGTGACTTATTAAACTGATAGTTCGGTAATTTTCACATCTGTCAACACCTGCTTTCTTTGGGATTGGAATTATTATATTCTTCTTGAAGTCTGAGAGTGTTTCGCCTGTCTCATACATCGTGCTCACCAGATGGTAGAGTTTTGTCATGACTGGCTCTCCCGAGGCCATCAGTAGTTCTAATGGAATGTTGTCTACTCCCGCGGCCTTGTTTCGACTCAGGTCTTTCAGTGCTCTGTCAAACTCTTAACGCAGTATCTTATCTCCCATTTCGTCTTCATCTACATTCTCTTCCATTCCTATAATATTGTCCTCAAGTACATCGCCCTTGTATAAACCCTCTATATACTCCTTCCACCTTTCTGCTTTCCCTTCTTTGTGTAGAACTGGGTTGCCATCTGAGCTCTTGATATTCATAAAAGTGGATCTCTTCTCTCCGAAGGTCTCTTTGATTTTCCTGTAGGCAGTATCTATCTTACCCCTAGTGAGACAAGCCTCTACATCCTTACATTTGTCCTCTAGCCATCCCTGCTTAGCCATTTTGCACTTCCTGTCGATATCATTTTTGAGACGTTTGTATTCCTTTTTGCCTACTTCATTTACTGCATTTTTATATTTTCTCCTTTCATCAATTAAATTCAATATTTCTTCTGTTACCCAAGGATTTCTATTAGCCCTCGTCTCTTTACCTACTTGATCGTCTGCTGCCTTCACTACTTCATGCCTCAGAGCTACCCATTCATCTTCTACTGTATTTCTTTCCCCCATTCCTGTCAATTGTTCCCTTATGCTCTCCCTGAAACTCTCTACAACCTCTGGTTCTTTCAGTTTATCCAGGTCCCATCTCCTTAAATTCCCACCTTTTTGCAGTTTCTTCAGTTTCAATCTGCAGTTCATAACCAATAGATTGTGGTCAGAAACCACATCTGCCCCAGGAAATGCCTTACAATTTAAAACCTGGTTCCTAAATCTCTGTCTTACCATTATATAATCTATCTGATACCTTTTAGTATCTCCAGGATTCTTCCAGGTGTACAACCTTCTTTTATGATTCTTGAACCAAGTGTTAGCTATGATTAAGTTATGCTCTGTGCAAAATTCTACAAGGCGGCTTCCTCTTTCATTCCTTCCCCCCAATCCATATTCACCTACTATGTTTCCTTCTCTCCCTTTTCCTACTGACGAATTCCAGTCACCCATGACTATTAAATTTTCGTCTCCCTTCACTACCTGAATAGTTTCTTTTATCTCGTCATACATTCCATCTATTTCTTCATCATCTGCGGAGCTAGTTGGCATATAAACTTGTACTACTGTAGTAGGCATGGGCTTTGTGTCTATCTTGGCCACAATTATGCGTTCACTATGCTGTTTGTAGTAGCTAACCCGCACTCCTATTTTTTTTATTCATTATTAAACCTACTCCTGCATTACCCCTATTTGATTTTGTATTTATAACCCTGTAATCACCTGACCAAAAGTCTTGTTCCTCCTGCCACCGAACTTCACTAATTCCCACTATATCTAACTTTAACCTATCCATTTCCCTTTTTAAATTTTCTAACCTACCTGCCCGATTAAGGGATCTGACATTCCACGCTCCGATCCGTAGAACACCAGTTTTCTTTCTCCAGATAACGACGTCCTCCTTTGTAGTCCCCGCCCGGAGATCCGGATGGGGGACTATTTTACCTCCGGAATATTTTACGCAAGAGGACACCATCATCATTTAATCATACAGTAAAGCTGCATGTCCTCGGGAAAAATTACGGCTGTAGTTTCCCCTTGCTTTCAGCCGTTCGCAGTACCAGCACAGCAAGGCCGTTTTGGTTAATGTTACAAGGCCAGATCAGTCAATCATCCAGACTGTTGCCCCTGCAACTACTGAAAAGGCTGCTGCCCCTCTTCAGGAACCACATGTTTGTCTGACCTCTCAACAGATACCCCTCCGTTGTGGTTGCACCTACGGTACGGCCATCTGTATCGCTGAGGCACGCAAGCCCCCCCACCAACGGCAAGGTCCATGGTTCATGGGGGGAGTGAAATGAGATATGGGGCTAGATTTCTCTGCATCAATTAGCATATCAATGTAATTCTTCTCGCATTTACAGTACCCTCTTATTTAGTTGACTTAGTCCTTAGTTTTTTAGATACTCAGATTGTCTACCACAGCTTTGTCTTTTTCTAGACTTACCACTGCTGGTTAATTCAAGATATTCCGGAATGAATCGAAAAATAGACCGCAACTGACCTATATACGAAATTCAATTCCACCACACCGCAAATCAAAGAAGGTAAGCTCAAGTCTGCTCTATGCTTGGAAAAATCACCCTCTTCGACCGCACAAAAGAAAAGTCAACAATAGTATTGCATTTAATAACGTCAACACCGAAATTTCTATAAAACCAGATAAAATAATCAATGAAGCTGAGAAATTCACACCTTGCAGGACATCAGTCGTTCTGTCCGTGTTTTGGATGGTCTTGACCCGTTTTCTCACTGTATACCATGTTTTTATCTAGCTATAACTCTGAGATTAAACCATTACATTCAGGTCACTTGACGCAACTGAAAGTCTGTCTTACGAGTTTTACAGTTATACGAATAGCTCAGTTTTGTCAAATTTTGAGTTAAGCCCTTCTTTCCGTGTAGGCTTCTTTACTTTTAGTACTTACAGTCTATGTAATCTTTCTCTCTCTCCTAGTTCGTATCCATTGATCTGTCACACATTAAATTATAATTTCACATTTCATTCTTACATTTGCTACTGCATATGACCACACATTGCTTTAATTTTGTGCGAATGTTTCTGAACGCTATGGTGAAACTTTCTTCGTCATGGCGCTGCGTGGTACTTCGCAGGGCTCAGTCCGCCACTGTAAATTGGTCGCTCTCAGACACGGAGTTATCAATTGCTCGTCAAACAAGCGTAAGACGGGCAATTTACATACGCATGGCGCACTTCTCATGCTGTCTCGCTAAACTGAACGCTAAATTAAGAACTTCGAACACCGAGTCAAGGTTGTCTATTAACAGTTGCGTGCTGCCTGTTCTCTCACTACTGTGTTGTGAGGACGTCATTGGCACGATGTTTATTCGTTGCGCTGTTCTTACAAAAAACAAGCCCTGCACTGAAGAAGAGCAGTGGATGATTTCGTTTAGTGGTTCAGTGATATCGCTTGGTGGTCATGTCGGTATAATTAGTGCCTTAAGGCTGAATTCCACCAAGGCAACACCAGGCGATACATTGCCTCAAGTTGCATGCTACATGGAGCCAGATGTTGCAACTTTCAGTGCGCGACATGAAACCATACTAAGAAGCTTCTCTTGTCTGGTGCCGTATGCTGCGAGTTGCCTGTGTTTCAAGCACGCCCCTCACTCAATTCTATAGAAGCGCCACCAAAACAATACAGACAGTGGCATCAGTTTTGTTCTTGGTCGTAAGCTTGAAGAAAAGTAAGGAAACCAACGTGGTGTAGAATATAACTACTTCTTGATGACCAAGAATCTCTCAATTATTTTTTTTTTTTGGAAGTTGGTGAGTGGCAATGAAACATGAATGAATTTAGAAGACATAAAGTGCTTGTTGCATAAAATCATGCCAACGACAAGCAAATCGGACACCAAGTATCATGAGCCAGCACCGGCTGATGTGAGACCGTTAACGACTTTGAGTTATTTACCTTCACATGATAGCCATCCTTCATTGCTGAACATGCTCCGGATTTCCAGAACCAAGTATTTCACGAATTATCCCACAACTACAAAGCACTATAATATGTGCTCAGCATAGTTTAGTGCGGATTACTAAGACAGTACGGTCGTTCGAAATCGTTGCTTGCAGATAATAAACTCCTGATATCGAAACATCACGAACAGAGCAAGTATTCATTCTGAAATGCAGTACATGTATAGTTTCTAATTTTTATATTATTCAAATTACATTGTAGCATATTTGAATTTATTAAATTCATGATGATGCTGTCTCAAATTAAAAAAAAAAATCAGTCAGCTCTCCAAGAGCAGAATTCTCTTCAAGTTCTTCTGCCATGTGAGTAGAGACATCATACTGAGCAATGAAGAATGGCATACTTCATTTCTGTTTTCTTATTTGTTTATTGCTGCCATAATCTCTCTTTAGTAATTCTAGGCAACTGATTTTAGCCATAGCACATCTGCAGACCATGAATATCATTACAGTATTCATACTGGTGTCGCCGTTGTGTGCTTCAGTCCGGAGGCTGCTTTGTAATAAGTAGAAACTGCAGAACTCAAAACACTTGCCTCTATGTACATGGAGCCATGCAGTTTTCACATATTACGAATAATGCAATGATATCTATGGTCAGCAGATGGACTGTTCCGCATTTTTCTTCTTGCTTAGGTGATGTTCGAGGGATAATCAGAAATTAAAATTACAAAGCCTGCATTGAAACGTGTACGTTTTATTTCATACAAGCAACACAGCCAACTGATATTACATACATTAGGTTATTTTTCGACATAGTCTCCATGTTGGTTTAGATACTTGTCGCTTGGTGCGATGAGTTTGAATATACCCTCCTGGTAAAAATCCTAAGCTGGCCTGTTCTGCTACGTTGTCGCTAAGCGTTTCACCTCCTCGTCTGAAGCGAATCATCGGCCTTTTACCCGCTACTTTTCCGAACGAGCCGCCCTTTCTGTTTACCTACAATCATTGCTGTAAGTGGCGGACAGGTGAACCCCAGTTGCAGCAGCTGAATTACCACAGCCCATTAATTTCTCTGTAGCAGACGAAACTCCAGGTATATCGGCCTTGTATCCTTAGTTGCTGATCATCCCTCGTACCACGTTTCTTTGACTGTTGCAGTTTTCCACGTTCGCGATGGAATGTTCTCGCTAAATTCTTTTTTCTTCTTTGCTTCCAAAACACTACAGCCATAAATTCCGGCAAGATGGTCCAGCTTATTGTTTCTTAATCTAATGTCTTTGTACTCATAACATTTATCTCCCACAACGTACGAAGATTTTACCTTCAGTGACAGCGGCCACGAACGCCTGCAGACTTAAAGTGAATTATGGTTTTTTATCTAGGGCATGGTACAGCAAAAATGTAGATGAAGTGCAACGATGAGCCAAAACATCATGACCACCTGTTTAATATTACACTACTGGCCATTAAAATTGCTACACCACTAAGATGACGTGCTACAGACGCGAAATTTAACCGACAGGAAGAAGATGCTATGTTATGCAAATGATTAGCTTTTCAGAGCATTCACACAAGGTTGGCGCCGGTGGCGACACCTACAACGTGCTGACATGAGGAAAGTTTCTAGCCGATTTCTCATACACAAACAGCAGTTGACTGGCGTTGCCTGGTGAAACGTTGTTGTGATGCCTCGTGTAAGGAGAAGAAATGCGTACCATCACGTTTCCGACTTTGATAAAGGTCGGATTGCAGCCTATCGCGATTGCGGTTTATCGTATCGCGACATTGCTGCTCGCGTTGCTCGAGATCCAATGAGTGTCAGCAGAATATGAGTTTGGTGGGTTCAGGAGGGTAATACGGAACGCCGTGCTGGATCCCAACGGCCTCGTATCACTAGCAGTCGACATGACAAACATCTTATCCGCATAGCTGTAACGGATCGTGCAGCCACGTCTCGATACCTGAGTGAACAGATAGGGACTTTTGCAAGGCAACAACAAGCGTTTATTTCTTTTTCTTTTTTTTTCTTTTTTTTCAGCGCTACTTGTTACCGACGCCTTACATAGATGCAGTAATCTACGTCCACGATATATCACCTTCTAGTAGACAGCTTCAACAAACTGTTTTCCACGTTCACCAGCTTCTTGGTAAATGGATAGCATTTTCCTCAAGCTCTCTGTCAGTTGATGACATATGCTGCTATTGTAGAAGGATTTCTGTACTCCTGTAATGAGCATGAACATGCAGGCCTTGAAGTCGGCAGCATTAAAAGAAGAAAACAGCATGTACGAGTTAATCAGCAAAGAAAAAGAAAACAGAAGACGTGAGGTAGAATAAGTATCTCCAGGAAACGTCACCTGTGTAACACTCTCACTGTATCTTTTCTCTCTGAGGTTCCATTCCTGCAGCCTAGCAGGAGAGACTCTCCACAGCTTGTACAGCACGGAGAGAAAGAAGTTACAGCTTCAAACCTTGTGTTAATCACGATGTTCCGCAGATAGCGCAATTGGGAGTGACAGGCTGTTAGAAAACTGGAATCTGGATTCGAGTCCCAGTCCCGCACACAATTCTAACATATCACAAGGATTCACCACAACGTACATGACAAAAATTTTGCTCTTGTGATGCATTTTTCGGATGAAACTGTGTCACATAATATTTTGTCAAAATGACCAATAACACATTAAATGACGATCTCGAGTGGAAATATAAGGGGCGTTCAAAAAGAAACGAGCCTGAGTCTGTAATGCTCAAACCGGTGTCAGGAGGGTAAAATCGTGGCACACGTTCTGGTCGGAACCACACCTCGTGGCTTGTGAAACCAGGCTGCTGCTAGCTCTGTATAGTCACGAGTGCCCTCTAGCGGCGTGCTGTGAACTTCCACGCTGCAGCAGAAGGAGTAGAAGGAACGAATATTCATCGACGAATGTCACAAGTGTACAGCAAACACTGCATGTCCCTTGCAAGGGTCAAGGAATGGCATAAGCGCTTCAGGGAAGGACAGGTGTCGTTAGCTGATAATGCACGATCTGCAGCACCACACTGCATTACTGATGACATCGTCCAACTGGTAGATACACTCATTACCCCGGACCGCCGAGTGACAGTGAAAGCCATAGCCGCCGCTGTCCGACTGAATGTCACAAGTGTTCACACCATCATGAAGGAACGACTGCACATACGCAAAGTGGGTGACCAATGGGTACCCCTCAGCCTTCAACCATACCAGAAAGCATGTAGAATAGTCCATTGTCTTGCTCACCTGCAGCGCTATGTTCGGGAAAGAAATGCGTTCCTGGCACAAGTGGTGGCTGGATATGAGTTATGGTATCATCACTTCGAACCAGAATCAGAACAACAAAGTCTCCTGTGGAAGTATCCAGGGCCACCACCACCACCAAAAAAAGCCAAGGCCATCCACACAAGTGTAGAAAAGGTTATGCTAACGTTCTTCTTTGGCCCAGATAGCCCCCTTCTTATTCACTCCCTGCAGCACGGGACAACAGTGAACGCCCAGCGCTACTTGAAAACCTTGATCACCCTTCGCCAAGCCATCAAATCAAATCGACCAGGCAATCCCACCCTTGGCGTCATTCTGCTCCACGACAATGCCAAGCGTCATACGTCCGACACGTTGGCGGAACTCTTGCAGAAATTCAAATGGGAGGTTCTCGGCCACCCTCCATACAGTCCGGACCTCTCTACTTGTGATTACGCCATTTTTGGTCCCCTTAAAAAGGCTCTGAGGGTAAACGATTCACCTAGGACGACGACGTCCAGCTGCATGTGCCGAACTGCTTAACATCGCAGCCCCGGTAATTTTATGAGACTGCCATTCACCGCCTTGTGTCACAGTGGGATAAGTGTCTCAACAGCCAAGGTCAATACTTCTAACATACAGGTGCTGGTTTCTGTAGTCATGCCTCCGTCTCGTTTCTTTTTGAACGATCCTTATCGAATGAATAACATATAATTGCTGTTAAGTGCGCCATCCCCATCTATTCACTGCATTCCCAAAGCCGCTGGAGCAGAAAACCAGACGTGTCCGGGCACACGTCGTACAGGTATGTTAACAGCTTACTATAAAAACATACATGCAGCCCCAAAAGGCCTCTGGTCAAAATTATACCGATGGTAGAGAATCCTAGGCTGAGTACTTCGAGATGAGAAACTAATAACTCGATTCTAATATTTCGGTTTTTTGTTTACTTCAAGTACTTATAGGGTATTGCAACAACTTCCGCTCGCAGCAACTCGTCAAAAGCGACGACGCCGAGTCTTATTAAAACACAGTTCATCAACAGAACTGTGCTCTGGATTCGAAATCATTTGACCTCAATGGTTGCACAACTAGTTTAAGACGAGGATGTAAATGGTGCTCCTGTACTCTTCTCTTTTGACTCTCTAAGTGTGGTTTTGAACTGGAAGTTCACTTATATTGACGGATGCTATTTGATAAACCCTCACCCACGAGACCCAACACTCAGCAATTTCTACTGTGGGAAGAATTCTCTGTCGAAAATCTCTGTGTCCTGAATGACAAATTTTCTCGGCGATACATGTCTTTCATTTTGGACGCATTGCTGAACCAAGGGGGTGGAGAGATAGCCAATCTTCAAAGGTGGAGAGGGCGCAAAAACTGGCTGAACAAAGAAAACGTAAATGAAAGTTGTGTTGAAAATTAACCGAGAGAGGTACGTCTGTTCTTCCACCCTTCACGTTCCTCTATTTTGAGAAACAGAATTCAATATTCCGAGGTCCATAGTGTCAATGGTGTTTGAGAATACCAAATTTCACGCGTTGCCTCTCACCACGGACAACGCAATGGCAGACGGCCTTCACTTAACCACCGAGAGGAGCGGCATTTGCGTAGAGTTGGCAGTGCTAACAGCCAAGAAATACTGTGTTAAATAACAGCAGAAATAAATGTGGGGCATACGACGCACTTGCCTGTTAGGACAGTGCAGTGAAGTTTGGCGTTAATGGGCTATGACACCCAGGACTCGCGCCCATTTCGGTTGGACCGTAGACAAATAGACAACCGTGAGGCTGTCAGATAAGCCCCGATTTCAGTTGGTAAGAGCTGATGGTAGGGCGCAGATCCCACGATATCATGGACCCAAGTTGTCAATAAGGCACCGTACAAGCTAGTGGTGGCTCCATAATGGTTTGTGCTTCGTTTACATGGAATGGACTGTGTCCTCTGGATGTTCAGTTACTTGGAGACCATTTTCAGCCACTCATAGACATCATGGTCCTGAACAACGATGCAATTTTTATGGATGACAGTGCGCCATGTCAACGGGCCACAATTGTTCGTGACTGGTTTGAAGAACATCCCGGACAATTCAAGCAAATGACTGCCTGACAAGAATCCTATCGGACATTTATGGGACATAATTGAGAATTAAGTTTCTTGCCAAAATCCTGTACCAGCAACACATTCGCAATTAAGGATGGTTCAATATTTCTGCATGGGACTTCAACCGACCTGCTGAGTCTATACCACGTCGAATTGCTGCACTACGCCAGGCAAGAGAAGGTCTGACATGATGTCAGGAGGCTTTCCCTGAGTTTTGTCACTTCAGTGTACTTTGAAACTACAATTAATTAATATTCTGCGTGCCACGATACGATTTCTATTATTTCAAACTGAAATAACGCAGCGAGAAAAGTCATAGACCAAACAAATTAGCGACTCTAACCAAACATCGCCGGCCCGTAAGTACTCTCAACCCGGCTACATTCCTCACGCGACACCAAACTGCCTGCTGACTGCAGACTGCCAACAGCTGCCCAGCACTGGCACTCAGCAATAGCACTCAGACTTTTTTCAAAACATTGTCAGTGGGCGGCGATTACTTTAAACTTCTACCTCGGCGAAACCATATGTAACTGCAACATAGTCACTGTGATTAAAGACACTCTTAGCTGTTAGGAATGATTTTAAATAACTCGACATGTTATGATATACGATGTGCGACAATAAAGTAATGAGACTGATGGGAAAAAAATTTTGCTTACCGTTTTAGTCAAGTTTAGTGTTGTCTCCTTTGACGTAGTTCCCTTCTGATTGTACACACTTTTTCCAGCGCCTCTGTCATTGATAGTAACATTTCTGGAACTCATCTTCTCTAATATCCTCCAAGACCCTCGCCACAGGTTTTTGAACATCTTGTGTTGTTTGGAAAAGGTGTCCCTTGACCACCGTTTTGACTCTTGGAAATATAAAAAAGTCGCACAGATCGATATCTGGCGAATAAGGTGGCTGCGGTAGTACTGAAATTAGTTTTGAGGTTAAAAATTGCTGTACAGACAGAACAGTATGGGATGGCGCATTATCGTAATGCAGAATCCAATTATCAGCAATGTTGGCACAGACACGAAGAACTCTTTTACGAAGTTTTTCTAAAATTTCTTTGTAGTAATATTGGTTAACTGTTTGTCTAGGAGGCACCCTGACCAAGTTGAGGTGTGGTCTGTGAGGTTGATGGTCGTCCACTGCGGTCTTCTTCAACATGCATTCTGCCATCACAAATCATTTTATGCCAATGAAAAACTTGAGCTCTTGACATAACCTCCTCTCCAAAAGTCTTCTGAAGCTTACCATAGGTTGTCGCGTTTTCACCCAATTTAACTCAAAAAGAAATGGCGTACCGTTGCGCAATATTATGCGGTTCCATTTCCGTGACGAGAGACACAAACACATGTTAACTGGGTTGGGTTGGGTTGTTTTGGAGAAGGAGACCAGACAGCGAGGTCATCAGTCTCATCGGATTAGGGAAGGACGGGGAAGGAAGTCGGCCGTGCCCTTTGAAAGGAACCATCCCGGCAGTTGCCTGGAGCGATTTAGGGAAATCACGGAAAACCTAATTCAGGATGGCCGGACGCGGCATTGAACCGTCGTCCTCCCGAATGCGAGTCCAGTGTCTAACCACTGCGCCACCTCGCTCGGTACATGTTAACTTATCACAGCACAACTCACGACTGAGCAGTTGCATCGATGTGCCTCTTGGACTATATAGACCAAGGTCAAATATATTGTCCCTACGCAAGCCTGCCGGGTTGACACATCTTGCAAAGTAAATCAGTCTCATTACTTTATTTTCGCACGTCGTAGGCTCCTCAAAATGGTTTGTATGGGAACAGTGCATTCTGTTCACACATCTGCACGGCCCACACAGGTTGCCCACGACAACAATGCAGTTCTTCGTGCCGTTTCGCTACGCAATTGTAGGGTCTCGGAGGTCGGCGCGCGGGTGCTAAAAGTAATGTGCAATTTGACCGAAGGCCTGTTTTTGCCGAATTCTGCCTCCTGAGGAAAAGCGATACGTGATCTTCGAGCAAGGAACAAGAAAAAGTGAAGGGATATATATCTATTTCCCATTCGAGCCAGTACCTTTGCTGCTTTGAAGTTTCGGTAGATGTGATCTGCTGCGCTAATAAACACCAGTTCCAGAGTAAGCTTCTGTGGCTGATTGATAATATTGTTGGAGTTGTTAATGGATGTGCTTTTATAGCGTGGCCCATGAGGAATGGTAAATACTCAGAGACATGGCGGAAACGACGATTCGAAGCAAAAAGGTCTGGTAAACATGGACTCTCAGATACATGCCTTACGTACTACGAGCACTTGTTCAGTAGCACAGATGTCTTTCACGTTATCGAGGATGTGCAAGTACTCATTCTTCCTAAGGTATGCACAATATAGCCCATGTGAACTGGACTTTTTTTCGTCTTCTGGTCCTTACTACCACCTCTCAGAATATGGAAAGCAAAGAGTTTGCAGTACAAGACATGAAGAAATGCTCATAGCTCTTAAAGTACGTATTTTAGAACCCATGTATAGTGGTCTTTTCTTACACACCTAATCCTTCCTGTCACGTTAGTGAATGCTGAGCATTTCTCCTGGGACATCCTGCAGGCAGCTATATTCCGTTCATCTAAGATGTAACTTCGTGTAAACAAACATTTCTTCTCCGACAGGTTCTGAATAGCTCATGCATCTGGTGTAAGACAAGTGGAAGCAAGCCTTACTTATGTGTTAAGTACCTTATAGATATTCGAGCGCGGGCTTAACTCACGCAGTTTTTGTATCAAATATCACCCGGTTTCGCTTATACTTTGCTAATTACTGTGCTAAAGTTTAAACGACATAATTCGTGTGTCAAATATCACTCAGTTTCGCTGTACTTCAACTTCATTATACCCACTGACTTCGCCACATCTCCGTAAAAAAGTTGTCGGAAAGGAGAAAACAGCATTAAACTTCATCGTGGTCACATTACAGTCGGTTGCGCTTCATTTTCCATGCTAGCGCCACCGACCTCTATGTGGCAGGAAGTGGCTTTTTTTAGAAAAATAAACAAGTGACTTACTCGCATTGCTAAACCAAGAGTTCCCAATGTCTGAATTATTTGTGTTTGATAAATGGTTCTCTACTTACAGGATCCATACCATCATCAAAATTTTGATTCTAAACCTATGAGATACGTTGTATTTGATTTCATCCTAGTACTACAAGCTTATTGTGGCGTCAACACTCCTACAAATTTTCTGAAAATGTGTAGGTGTAAGATACTTATTCTATGAAAGGTATTACTTTTGGTAGTAAGGGTTTGACCCGAGGGGAGTTCGTGTGAAAATCCTGCCACCTCCTAGATGACAATTAGAGATTGTGTGTTTAAATAATGTTACAAAATTGTTAAGGCTTTCGTGGCCACTTGTTGACAAACTGCCTATTGGCTTCTGTCTCGGGTTCTTCGGCCGACGTTCATATAATGATTTTTCTGACGCCAATAGCCAGAAGCCAATAGGCAGTTTGTCAAATAATGTTACTTCTTTTAAATTGTTCTACATATTATATTCATGCATTTGTACAAAATGTCGTCTTAAAATGTATATATTCGTTATAGTTATTAACAGAAAAATTGTAAGTCGTAGAATTAAGTTCTATCTTCTCTATCCAAACTCACATAACGTGTGAATGTGAGAAATAGGTCTTTTTTTCCATTTTCAGCTACACAGAAAATATAGTAACTGAATGAACCTTGAAGAAATTTCACAGTCTTTCTGTCTCCAGCAGTTAGCTGTGCATGGTATTCTTTCGTCACAATTATGCACATTACAAAGTTCGTAGTGTTCGTACCTTATCTTTGTGATAACACAATTGAAATCTTGCGAATGAACAGTACTCATAAACCATAAACAGCGACTGTATCCAGAGACATTTATGGTGATGGGAGCAAATAGCAACCGGATGCCTTCGCTGTGCAAAGTGATTACAACGGAAAATAACTCTGCCAGATTTTTCAGTGGCCACAATGCGAACGGAGATTCCACGCTGAATGTTTCATTCACACTCGGTGGTTGACGGAGGGCGAAATGTCATTTCTTCTGACGGTACCATCGCCAGATGCCCTCAGCAAGCCACATCAGCATACAGAAAGCCACCAGTCCGGTGAGGAGGTGTATACACAACGGGTAGTCTCCCGTCTCGTCACGGACGTAGCCTGAAACACAGATAGAAATTCCGATCTGTAACTTGTCCTAACCTATTTTGGTCATTTTTGTGAATGATTAAATTAGACGAATCTTACTTTCAATTGCAGGAAATTAAATAATGACCAGTAAGTGCTGTTTATACAACAAATAACGTGATTAGTCAAGATTTAGGATTTACATTCAACAACATCAAACAGCTATCGTGTTACAGACGGACACACAATATATATATACAGGGAAACTTTGTTAGGAAAAAAGTGCAAAAGTTCTTGATCGATTACCTTCAAATTTGGTGCACGATACGCTAAATAACGTTTAGATTTACACTCTAAGACAAAAAAACAATGGAATTATATATATATATATATATATACTCCAAGACAAAAAACAAAGGAATTATTCGAATGGGATGGAAACCAGTAAATGTGATGTATGTGGAAAGGCAAACAAATCATTATGATTTCCGAAAAATGGATGATTTACAGAAGAGAATGTGCTTCTGAAACTGAGGAAGTCAGCACATGTTCGTCCACCTCTGGCCACTACCTACGCTGTTATTCGCCTTGACATTGGGTGATAGAGTGCTGGATGTCCTCCTGAGGGTTATCGTACCAAACCCTAATTGGTACGTTATATCGTGAAAATCCCGAGCTGACTGGAGGGCCTTGCCCACAATGCTCCAATGGGTCTCATTCACGGGGATACGTGGTGACTTTTCTGGCTAAGGTAGGGTTTGACAAGCATAAAGACAACTTTTTATGTGCTGACCATTACACCATTATGGTCAACATAGCTGTTGTCCAATGTTGGAGAGCCCTGGTAATAGTGAAAATATAAGGGGAGATATGAATTGGAGTTTGTGTTGGGGAGGGTACTTGACTTGAGTAGTTCATGTAGCTGTGTTGACCATAATGTTGTGGTGGTGTAATGGTCAGCATATCTGTCTACTAAGAAAGAAGAGCAGGGTTCGAGTCCCAGCCACAGTACCAATTTTAATTCACTTCTTCAGCTTCCAACGTTATCGTAGATAAGTTAGAAACTGCAATGTTACAGCGAAAATTTAAGATAGAGACAAATAGTGGAAACTCTCGCCGTGTACTGGTAGGCATTATCTTGGTGAAATGTAAACCCAGGACGTCTTACCACGAAAGAGAATGAAACAGCCTGTTGAATATCATAGACGTACCGCTTTACTTTGCTGTGGCTGCCAACCAACGAAGTCCTGCTACGAAAATAAATGGCATCCCACACCATCACAGCTGGTAGTCGTGCCGTAAGACGGGCGACATTCAGGTTGGTATCCCACCGCTGTCCAGAGCGTCTCCAGACACGTCTTCACCGATCATGACGCCTCAGTTCGAGGTGATAATCATCACTGAAGACAACTCTGCTACGCACACTTTGATAGCAAAAATCTCGAACAGTTCATGACTCATTTACTTCAACTTTTACCTGATGCCCCAACAAACATTCAGATGTACATAAAAAAGCACTCCGTCTTCAAGCCACGAGTGGCCTACCGGGCCATCCGACCGCCGTGTCATCCTCAGTGGAGGATGTGGATAGGAGGGGCGTGTGGTCAGTACACCGCTCTCCCGGTCGTTACGATGGTATTCTTGACCGAACCCGCTACTATTCGGTCGAGTAGCTCAAGTGGCATCACGAGGCTGAGTGCACCCCAAAAAATGGCAACAAGTGCCGACCACGCCCGACAGCGCTTAACTTCGGTGATCTCACAGGAACCGGTGTAACCACTGCGGCAGGGCCTTTGCCTTCATATGTGCATAAGTTTTATATGTTTTTTAACTAACAGTGTTATGGTTATCTGTTAAAACCAACCGTGAAAAAGAAGAAGCTGTGCTGCACTGTGAAAATGTGTAGTTTCCTTTCTCTGTAGTCAGTCTTAACTACGATAGCAGGACATTGAAACCATTAGAAAAACTGTTTCTTCTATAGATAGTCTTTCTTCTTGTACGTAGTTTCAAACAAAAGCTGTGTGCACAAAAATGTGCAGTTTTTTCCCCTCACTGCTGGTTTTAACAGAAAACAGGAAACTTGTACTTATGGCTTATCAGCTTATCATTAGGATACTACTACAGAATCTGAATCGACCGAAACTTTGTAAGCCGACCCATTCACAGATTAATACTTCTAGAAATACTGTCATTGAAGCTACTGTTCTCACAAATCCAGCAGCTGGAAACGTCTCTCTCATACCCCATATAACAATAATCCCAACAGATTTTCCCCTACCATTTTAAGAGCCTTTAGTTCCCAATCAAGGTTTCGTTTGCAATAACAGTAAGTTTCAAGGTTAGAGACAAAGAGGAGGCAGTCGGAGAGGGGAGAGGAAATGGACAGGAAGAGGAGACACGAGGAGATGGAGAGAGAGGGAGAGGAAGAGATAGACAGAGAGAAGGTTAAGGGGAAATAGAGAAGCAGATGAGGAGATGGACAGAGTGAGGAAGGAGGAGGAGGTGATGGACAAAGACAGGGGGAGGATGAAATAGACAAAGAATATTGAGAACTACAGGGTGTGATTCAAAAGTTTCAAGACTTAGACCTAGAAATTTATTGGACATTTAAGTACAGCGGACTAAAATTCTTCAGAATATGAACCGTGAACATCAACACAGAGCTGCCAGCACGTCTTCCACTTTTCGTAGCCCTTCTGGAAGGCCTCGTGGGTCATGCTGTCAAGGGCTCTCGTCGAAGCCTGGTGGATGGCGTCGATGGAGTCGAATCGCTTCCTTTTTAGGCCTGTCTCGATTCGGGAGAAGAGGAAAAAGCCACTTGGAGTCAAGTCAGGGCTGTAGGGTGGCTGCGGCAGTGTTGTCACGTCGAACATGACCAAAACTTCGGCGACGGCCCGCGACATGTGAACGGGCGCGTTGTCGTGGTGGAGAATCCAATCGCCCTTGATCGCCATTCGGACGCGGCGAACTCGATCCCTCAAGCAGCAGAATACTCACACTAAGACGACGGTCATTGTTTAAACGTTCCCGCACTCTCTCCACATTTTGATCCGTTCGGCTTGATGATGGCCTCCCAGAGCGGTCGTCGTCTTCAAGAGCCCCTCTAACATCTTTGAAACGTTTGTGCTACATGAAAACCATTGCATGGGACATGGCTTCTTCCTTAAAGGCCTCTTGAATCGTACCGAGAGTCTCCGTGGCGGTTTTGTTCAGTCGCACGCAAAACTTAAACGCCTAACGCTGCTCCAAGTGCTGCTCCATTTCCACCACTCCCGCTTTCCGACCGAGGTCAATGACATGCACTCACGCTGGAAGCGATGCGCACTCTCCTGGGTTCCGGAGGCAACTACCGCAGTATCAATTCACTCCCTGAGAACTCCCACTACTTCCCCCACCCGGCGGAACTGGTCAGCGCGCTCACCTATACTCAGAAATGAATCAGTCTTGAAACTTCTGAATCGCTCCTTGTGCATCCACTTCCCACACGCATTTAGTAACTGTTAATCATTGCCAGATTTGCTAGTCTACCGTGAAAGCAACATTGTACAGACATGTCAAAGCTGTGAAGTGAAAAGTAAAAGACAAGCAACTGTTTTACCATCAGCTATACGATACAGAACAATGTAGTCATTTGATTGTGTGGATCATTCTGTACTTCTGGAATATAACGAAAATTGGGACACAGCTAGCAATAGTCTACATCATACCTTCTACTAACAACAATTTCGACACAGGCTGCTATATTTACCAAATGGAACTATGGTAGCAAGGCTCTCTAAAACGAGTACAGACAACATTTCCTACAATCAACTACTAAATAACATCAAAATCTAATGAAAATATGTAATGTAAAACACACTCGCACACAACATAACCAAACAACTGAGTAAAACTTTAGGAAGGAAGGAGGTGTTTTGATGAAATGTTATTGAAATACATCACTTATCCAGCTTTTTTTCGTAATACGCAAAGAGAACTTCTGTTAGATTTACATACTGAAAAGCACAGTGCTGGAAAAAGACAGAGATGAAATATCGTCAACAGTGAAGGCCAATATTTGGAAAGTAAATAATCTGCCACCAAAAAAGTTCTATTTATCATTTATCGAGTACAAGACACATGCAGGCTGCTTATCATAATACACAAGTAAAACTGCAAATACGGTTCAAATTGGTTCAAATGGCTCTGAGCACTATGGGACTCAACTGCTGTGGTCATCAGTCCCCTAGAACTTAGAACTACTTAAACCTAACTAACCTAAGGACATCACACACATCCATGCCCGAGGCAGGATTCGAACCTGCGACCGTAGCAGTCGCGCGGTTCCGTACTGAGCGCCTTAACCGCTAGACCATCGCGGCCGGCAATTCAGTTGAACTTAGCTGTGTATGCAGGCGGTTGTCGTCGAAGAGCTTGTTGCGCGGTGTGACAAATCGCTGCAATAAGACCCCCTCGTAGTATTGCCGCGTGATGTGCGTCCAGAATTCGTGGTTCCACGACGGCAATCGTGTAAATTGTCTCGGGCAAAGTCTATCCCGGGTTTCGGCACCAAATTTTTATGTCGTGAATCACAGTAGAGCAGCGATTAACAGTCTAACAACACTTTATTACATAGTCACAGAACATATAATACAACAAGTCAAAGATACATTGTCCTAAGAGTAAACAAACAGTCTCTCACTTGCCCGAAGTACATCACTCTGTGACATCACTACTGGAATAACAAATTACTCGAGGAGTGTTGGTCAAGCTAAGTACCAGGCATTAAATTTATCAAAATCCTTAAAAAATGGTTCTATAACATCGGAGAACACACATGACCACTACTGGCTGATCCAACTTACAGCCTGAAGTGCACTTGTCGACGAGAATCAGCAAAGAAAACAATATTATCCCCACGCCAAAAACTCATCTGTTATCAAAGTCAGTCAAACATTATAGTGACCCTGTGCTAGGGTACTAACTTCATCTTGTAATTAAAATGCCATCACTGTCTGATATTACAATGTGGAAGATACATGACACTCGGATGAAATAGTATGCTGAGCACTAGTAGTGATACACATTCTTGGGCCGGCCGGTTCTAGGCGCTACAGTCTGGAACCACGCGACTGCTACGGTCGCAGGATCGAATCCTGCCTCGGGCATGGATGTGTGTGATGTGCTTAGGTTAGTTAGGTTTAAGTAGTTCTAAGTTCTAGGGGACTGATGACCTCAGAAGTTAAGTACCATAGTGCTCAGAGCCACACATTCTTGTAGTGAAGAAACAAATGTTCCTGTGCCTTCAATGTCACCCCAACATTATAACAACTTCATGCTAGGGTATTAATTTTATAAAGCAGTGGAAAACTTCTGTCATGTTATGCTGATAATACTAAGCGCGCAAAGCAGTGGTGGCTGACACTAACAAATAAGCATTCTGAACTCAATTATATTCTACAACCTCAGGTAACCATAAATACACGTCTTAGCACAGCCTCTCTTAAACTTCGATCGTTTTTAATGGGACAATAGATGAAACTGATCAGCTGTTGAAGATATTTGACAGTCTTCATGAAAAAATTAAATTAACGATTTAGATACAAAATAAAACCAGGAACTAAGCTTTTTATATAGAAAGTCGTCATTACAGGTGGCATATTAAGTTTTGATTTTTTTTCGTACTGCAACTTACACAGATTATACTTTACCGTTTGACTTAATGCACCCTCAATGCCAAAAGATGGCTTTTATCTATCAACCATTCATTGTTCAGTAGTAGCACCTTTAATTCAAGATAAAAATAGAGAAAGAGGTGTATTTAATGAAAACTGTAGCTCATATTAATGGATAAAAACAGTCTACAGTAAACAAAATTTTTGAGAAGGAAACAAGAAATGGAGGCACCACCTTAGACTTTAAAACCAGGAATAGTGGAAAAGAAAGGTACACTTCAATGCCTTTTACAGGCGATATATCACGTACGATTAAACGATTGTTTGTTGAAATATATGGTTGCAAAGTAGTATTCTCCACCGACAATTGCCCAAAGAAAAATTTAATTCATAATATTAAAGCCGCAAATGACCGTTAATGAAGTTGAGGTGTTAATAAGATCACATGAAACGGATTTTCAATATTCTACAACGGTGAAACTGAAAGGGCATTAAATACTGGGTATAAAGGACATCGTTTAGGTGAAAAGATACTACTGTCCATAATGCTACATTCACAGGCCACTTGCTGATGTCAGTTCATAATCTGAAAAGAACCAAAGAAATAGAGATCGCCCAAAAAGCAAAGAAATAGTGGTGATTATATGTTGTAGAGGTACTAGAGATTTTTAGACACACAATGAAGATCAATGGCCTGTTTTTAAAAGAGTAGTTCAAGTGAGGAAAAAAAGGTTTCTTTAAACGTTTCAAGCCAGCAGTAATGACTGCATAAATATATTGCCAGGGTAAATTGTTGTCAACAGTACTTCCTGTCAGAAAGCGTTACTATCCTCACACAAAGTGACGTACTACTTTCATTAGCTCACTAGATGGGCTTACTCTTTGATAGCTTTGTTTATTAAAATAGGGCACTGCTATGTACTTTTACAGAGCTGCACGCCTATGTATTTTTTTTACTATGTTTTATTCAGCGTTTTAATTTCTCCTACCATTTCTTCATCAGAGAAGCTGGTAATGTATTATTTCATGTAATGAATATTTAAACACGTGTGTACTGTGAAAAAATGTAGCAGCTAGTGCACTTTTGGATTTCTTGACATTTCTGAGATTTTAATTGCGTGGCACTGCATCAGCACTGTTACACTGTTTACTCTGATAGCGAAATATTTTATTATTTGTTTGTATGATGGCAGGTCAGTGCAAAAAAATAGATTTTACATAAGTGAGCTTTTCATCCCAACATCAGCTGACAACATGTGGCACGTGGCACAACCCACAGTAGTTAATCTGCGCATTGTATCTGAAGCTACATGTACAGTTCGACTTTTGCCCTGTTGAACTGCCATAACTAATATCCCAGGTACACAGTTTCAAAGGTTATTTTGATTTCAGTCACGGTATGTAACTTGAGCTGGTTAGCTCATGCTTCATGTAACATGTTTTAATTTAACCAATCTAAGTAACGGTTTCATTTTCCAGTTGGAGATTTTAGTTACTTTACATCATAACTGACTTCTAGAAATTCTTGTTTGGTTTTGTGATAAATGTTTTAGGTAAAATCATGTACTCTTGAAGAAGATACTCATGTTATTACCAAAAGCTAGGCCAAGTTTAAGTAAATAAACTTCTGGCCCTGGCTAGCTGTTTATTTTATCGCATGGAGGTACTCACAGTTGCTGTTCACACTATGTTCAAAATTGGACACCATTATGGTTTGGTGCAAAGTTAGAATTTTTATATCTGTAAGGGAATTTGCATGTTATGATAAGCAACCTGAATGTGTTTTGTACTTGATAAACAATAAATTATTTTAGTTTGGTAAAGTGTTTATTTTTGGGATATCGACCCCCATCTCTGTCTGTATGCACCATCATCTCTGACTATGCGTCACCTCTGTCTTCTTCTAGCACTGTGTTTGGTCATGTTTTGAAATACGTAAATACAGCAGAAGTTCTTTTTGGGTATTACGGAATTAGCAGTTTAAAGTGACACATAAACAAAATCTCGTCAAAACCCTTTCTTCCTTCCTTCCTACAATGGTGTCCGCGCAGTTCCTGTTCTTTCACTTGGCTATGTTGTCTGTGAGTGTGTGTTTCATAGAACGTATTTTGACTCGGCTTTGGTATTACATAGTTCTTTACTTTAAGAAATACAGTCTGTAAACGTTTCAAAGTACTTTGTCACCATGGTTGGGTTACTAAATATTCCTGTCTTCGTCGAAAGCTGTTATTGTACATAACCTTGACTATACCATGTAAAAGGCATTATTATGCTATAAATAACATGGATCATATTTTCTAACGTAAAACATGATGCATCATCTTAGTCCTACCTAAAATGGTGCTTGTGGAGATGAAGGATTAACGAAAAACTTGTAAAAACCACGGACGACGTCAGTACATGCTACAAACCACTAGTAACATTTCTTCAGCTGGAAGTGACAACAATCATTATGTATTTTAGATATGTTACTATTGTAACATTTGAAAAGCATCATGGAACATTCCAGATATGAAAATATTTAATCTGAGGGTGTATCATGTGACTTGCACCAAAGTGGGCCCAAATAATGTAATTAATTACATTCTTCCAGTACCTGGCAGTTTTTAGACTGTGTTGGTTGATGTGTTCGCTTGCTTAGCGTTAAATGTAAGCTGACGTATATTTTCTGCATTACCCTTTTATGTCAAATTTGAAATGCTAACTGTCTGAGAAGTATGTTATTTGTAATTATATAAGCACAGAAATAGCACTAAGGCACTTAGTTTAGAGTTCTCAATCATACTTTATGCACCTATTTCACGGATGTGTGTGTGTGTGTGTGTGTGTGTGTGTGTGTGTGTGTGTGTGTGTGTGATGAGTTTTTGTATATATGTGGGAAATGACTGTTTTGTACTTAATGCAAAAATTGTATTTTTTATTCTTGCAGACACTTTAGATGTACAAAGGACGTTCTGACACTTGACAATCGTCCCACAGCCACGTATATGTGGAAAATAATCAAGTAAGCCTCAGGGAGTCACACCTAGTGATACGTGGCTGGCGACCACGGGGCCCCGAGCTGAGTCCTGGCATTGCTTCCACTTACTTATGCCAGGTTCCTGACTTTTATCTTTCCTATCTGGCCACCCTCGGCCAGCTCTTGTTCTTTTCCGACCCTGACGCTATTAGGTTTCGAGGGCTAGGGGTCTTTCATTTTCCAACCTATACTTCTCATGCAGCGTCTGACCCGGAGCGGGCGGCTGCAAAAGGCGTCTGTATCCCATGTTAGGGGCGGTCTCCAGAACTGCGGAAGGCAACGGAATACCACCGCAGATTATGTTCCCTGCATAATGCAATCTCCATTTATGCAAAAAAATGGCTTCCTCTCATGTTAAATCAGTGTCCGGAGGTAAAATAGTCCCCCATTCGGATCTCCGGGGGGGACAACTTGAAAGGAGGCAAAAAATCAAAGCGAGAATTGGTACCTGGAACGTCAGAGCTCTGCTACAAGCAGGAAAACTATAAAACCTTAAAAGAGAGATGGAAAAGAATTATATGGACCTCGTAGGAGTTGCTGAGGTAAGATGGAATGGAGATGGAGAGTTGCAGTCAGATAAATATGTATTCTACTACTCACGAAGAGAAGTAAAAGGAATTAATGGAGTAGGAATGATTATGACAAAGGAAATGACTAAATGTGTGGAATATGTAGACTATGCAAATGACCGGGTTATTGGTGTAAGGCTGAAAGGAGCACAAAAAGAGTTACTGATTGTCCAGGTGCACATGCCAACTTCAGAACATGATGACCAAATTGTAGAGGAAACGTACAATGTAATAGAGAGAATAATGGACGAAAATAAAAAATGCTGCAAAGTAGTAATGGGAGACTGGAACGCCATTGTGGGAGAAGGGAAAGAGGGTAACATAGTAGGCAGTCATGGTCTTGGAAAGAGAAATGACAGAGGTGAATGGTTAATTGACTTCTGCAGGGAAAGGCAGCTGATAGCGGCAAACACATGGTTCAAGAACCGTAAGAGGAGGCTCTACACTTGGAAATCACCAGGGGATAAATATAGAAACCAAATCGATTTTATACTGGTAGAAGAAAGATACAGGAATGGAATCAAGAAGGTGCACACATTACCAGGTGCAGATATTAATAGTGACCACAACTTACTTATGGCAGAAATAGAAATAAGAATGAAAAAACTGAAAAAGGCGACAATGGTGAAGAAGTGGGATCTAGAGAAGATAAGGTCCAACAAAGAACAAATTACAGAAATGCTGTCTCGGGACTTTCTAAACACATTACGAGACAAAGAAGCACCTGATAATGCCAACGAGTACTGGAATATGCTGAAAGAAGGAATAATTAAAGCAGGACAGCAAAATATAGGATATGTAAAAGGGAAAAGGTCAAAAAAACCATGGGTCACACAAGAAATGATTTCCAAGATGGAGGAGAGAAGAAAATTGAAAAACAAGAACACTGAAGATGCAAGAAAGATATACCGAAGGTTAAATAACGAACTGCGAAGAGAAACAGAGCAGGCTGGGAAAAAATGGCTAAAAGAGGAATGTGATGAAATTGAAGAACTGGACAGGAGGAGAAGATACGACTTACTATACAACAGAGTAAAGACTATTACATGGGAACAAAACAGAGCAGGAAGTGCTACTATGGAAATTTTGAGTAAAGACGAAGAGGTAGTGTACAAAGATCGTGACGATGTCCTCCAGAGATGGGAAGAATATATAAAAGAGCTATATGACACAAATAGCAAACCAGAAACTCTGGAACTTGAATCACACAACAGTGTAAGTGATGAAGAGAAAGGACTGACCATCATAATGGAAGAAGTAAAGTCTGCCATTGCTGCAATGAAAAATGGCAAAGCAATAGGTACAGATACAATACCGGGAGAAATACTAAAATGCTTGAACCACAATGGAATAAGAGAAATATTGAGGTTATGTAATAAAATATATGACGGTGGTGAATGGCCTGAGGACTTTTTGACAACAGTAATGATTCCATTACCGAAAAAACAAGGAACCAAGAAATGCAGCGAGCACAGGACAATCAGCCTCATTTCACATGCAGCCAAAGTGATGTTAAGAATAATTAATAAAAGACTTGAAAAAGTAATAGAGGAGAATCTCGGCGAGGAGCAGTTTGGCTTTAGACGGAATACGGGCACCAGAGATGCAATAGGGCTCCTACGAATCTTGGGAGAACGGTTTATTGAAAAAGGAAGAGACCTATATATGTGCTTCATCGATTTAGAAAAGACATTTGAAAATGTGGTTTGGGACAAGCTGGCGACTATTATGAGGGAAAAGAGAGTGGACTGGAAAACCAGAAGACAAACTCATTGTACCTTAATCAAAAAGTTTCAGTTAAAGTGAGAGGAGAAAGTACAAACTGGATCAGACTAGGGAAAGGAGTAAGGCAAGGATGCTGTTTATCACCTACTCTTTTCAACCTGTACTTGGAAAATATGATTGACCAATGCTCATTAGATGACAAAGGAGGAAGAAGAGTAGGGTGCTTGAGATTTGCTGATGACATGGTCCTTCTAGCCACAGGGGAAAAAGAATTACAGGATTTGGTGGACACCATTGCAACTAACGGAAAAAAATATGGAATGAAAATTAACACAAATAAAACAAAAGTATTGGCAATAGGAGGAAATAAGGAAATAAAAATTGTGCTGAATGGAGAAACACTAGAACAGGTGCAAAATTTTAAGTATCTTGGAAGCAGGATAGACACCGACTGGAAGTGCACCACAGAAATTAAAACAAGGATAGCAATGGCAAAAGACGCGTTTTATAAGAAAAGGAGAATCTTCTGCAGCGGTCTGGAAAGAGAACTCAGAAAGAGACTCATAAAATGTCTTGTATGGAGTGTTCTTCTATATGGCGCTGAAACATGGGCTATGAGGAAAAAAGACAGAGAAAGGCTGGAGGCTTTTGAGATCTGGACATGGCGGAAGATGGAAAGAATAAGTTGGATGGACAGAGTAAAAAATGAAGAGGTACTGAGAAGAGTGGGAGAGAAAAGGCAGTTACTAGATGTAATAAAGAGAAGAAAAAGAAATTGGATTGGGCATATATTAAGAAAGAATGACGGGCTGATAAAAACAGTTTTAGAAGGTTATGTAGAAGGGAAAAGGAAGCGAGGAAGGGATTCCAGATACTGGATGACATGATGGACGGTACAACATACATCAGCCTTAAGAAGGAAGCAATGGATCGCAGAAAATGGAGAGGCAAAGGACCTGCTAATATAGCAGATAACTGATGATGATGAATCAATTTGACGGACTGTTGTTCCTTCCACTATACATGGTACAATCATCAAAATATAAATGTTGTTGGCAATGACAAGCTACAGAACATTAAACAGCAGTTGAGTTTATTTCGCAGTTTCAAGTTTTGAGGAATAGTAGTTAAAGTAAAACTAATTTTTAGTAACAATGTTTTTGTAATTCTTTACTTACAATGCAAAAGCGAATGTTGGTTTTTAACTATTTATGGTGAGTACCATTTATACTCGTTCTCTTATGTCACAGTGAATGCTATGTAGCCTCCAACGAAATTTGCAGATGTGAGATGGACATTTACTGGACAGATGGAACAGTATTTGACCTTACCAGTTTTTCGTAATGTGGTGCCTTCTACACAATTCAGTGGAAGGCTACGTATTTTTTTCAAGTGTGTTTGTGTGTGTGAAAGGCAGAGAGAAAGAGAGAGAGAGAGAGAGACAGAGGGAGAGGAAGGGGGAGAGTGCGTGTGTCTGTGCGTGTGTGTATGTATATGAATGTGTGTTAGCAAGGTACTTCAATCGTAGAAGTACTGCAACCCATATCCATTAGGTAATTTTAAATACAAAAACTTTCAAACATTCAACAATGAGCTCATTTGGATACTTTTGAGCACAAGTCAAGACGTCTGCTCAGAGCTTCAGTATGATAAATTGTATCATTTTAATGCCCTGGAAAGTACTGGTATGCGATTTGCTATTTCGTAGTAATAGCTGCCACCACTAAAACGAATTAAGTGTGCCTTCTTGGAACGTTAATGACGTTACTGGGTGGAGGAGCATGTCTTCAAGAATACGTTAGCAACATACAAAGTATAATGTTTACATGAAGTGCAACACTGTCATTTCTCACCCACACACAAAAACCCATCAACTCACTCACACACACGCAAACACACACACACGCACACACACACACACACACACACACACACACACACATACAAATACACACACACACACACACACACACACACACACACACACACACAGATAATGGTGTGTGTGAAATGTCATGTGATAGATGTGTGGCTGTGGCCATGTTGGATTGTGATGTTAGAGGGGTGTGGCCTCCACCTGCCACAGCTCAAGCCTCCAACCGTCAAAAGTTTGAAAATAGCTGGTGCGTATATTTGTTCCGTAGTGCTAACGCTATAACTTTTTTTTTTTTTTTTGAGTCATCGGATCAGTCTTATGACTGGTTTGATACGGCCCATCACGAATTCCTCTCCTGTACAAATCTCTTCATCTCAGAGTAGCACTTGCAACCTATGACCTCAATTATATGCTGGATGTATTCTAATCTATGTCCTACCCTACAGTTTTTGCCCCCTACAGCTCCCTCTAGTACCATGGAAGTTATTCCCTGATGTCAAAATGTTCCTTCTTTTTGTCGGTGTTTTCTGTATATTCCTTTCCTCTTCGGTTCTGCACAGAACCTCCTCACTCCTTACCTTGCAGTCCTCCTAATTATCAACATTCGTTTGTAGCACCACATCTCAAATGCTTCGATTCTCTTGTATTCCGGTTTTCCCACAGTCCATGTTTCACTAACTTACAGTGCCGTACTCCAAACGTATGTTATCAGAAATTTTTCTTCTTCAAATTAAGCACTATGATTGATACTAATAGACTTCTCCTGGCCAGGAATGTCCATTTTGGCAGTGCTAGTCTGCTTTTGACATGTCCTCCTTGCTCCATCTGTCATTGGTTATTTTGCTGGCTAGGTAGTGGAATTCCCTAACCTCATCTATATCGTGACCATCATTGCTGATATTAAGTTTCTCGCTGTTCTCGTTTCTGCTTCTTCTCATTACTTTCGTCTTTCTTCGATTTACTCTTAATCCACATTCCTTAGTCATAAGAATGTTCATTCCATTCAGCAGATGCTGTAATTCCTTATCTTCACTGAAGATAGCAATGCCATCAGCGAGTTATCATTGATATCCTTCCACCTTGAATTTCAATTCCTTTGTTGAACCGTTATTTTATTTCCATCATTTTTTTCTATGTATAGATCAAACAGACTAAATCCCTGTCTTTTTCGTTCGATCACTTCTTTCTTGGTATCCTAGTCTTATTGTTGCCTCTTGGTTCTTGTACATATTGTATATTACATGTCTTTCCCTACAGCTTTCCCCTATCAACTGCAACATCAGAACTGCCTCTCTGGTACCTTTACCCGATCATCATCTAACGCATTCTCAATTTTCTTTTCCATTCTTCTGTACGTTATTCTTGTCAGCAACCTGTCAAGTTGAGTGTGCGATAATTCTCGCACTTGAGCTCTTGCAATCTTGAAAGTTGTGTGAATGATATTTTTCCGGAAGTTAGATAGTACATCGCCAGACTCACAAATATAAACACCGCAATGAATAATCGTTTTGTTGCCATTTCCCCCAATGATTTTTGGAATTCTGAATGAACGTTATCTATCCCTTTTGCCTTATTTGACCTTAAGTCTTATAAAGCTCTTTTAAATTCTAATTCTACTACTGGATCCCATATGTGTTCAATTTCGACCCCTGTTTCTTCTTTTGTCAAATCTTTCTCCTCTCTGAGGCCTTCAATGTACTTTTTCCGCCTATGCACTCTCTCCTCTGTATTTAACAGTGGAATCCCATTGCACGCTTTATGTCACTACGCTTGCTTTTAATTTCATCGAAGGTTCCTGTGACTTTCTTATATACTGAGTTAGTCCCTCCGACAATCAATTCTTTTTCCATTTCTTCACATTTTTCATGCAGCCATTTCGTCTTAGCTTCCCTGTGATTCCTATTTATTTCATTCCTCAGCGATTTGTATGTTGTATTCCTGAATTTCCCCGAACATTTTTGTACTTCCTCCTTTCATCGATCACTTGAAGTATTTCTCGTGTTACACTTTATTTCTTCGCATTTAACTTCTTGTACTTATGTCTTTGTTTTCAGCCTTTGTGATTGCCCTTTTAGAGATTGTCCTTTCTCTTCAACTGTACTGCCTACTGAGCTATTATTTACTGCAGTATCTATAGCCGTAGATAACTTCTTGCGTATCTCGTCATTCCTTAGTACTTCTGTATCCCATTTATTTGCATATTGATTCTTCCTGACCAATCTCTTAAACTTCAGCCCACTCTTCATCAGTCTGTCTGTGTCTACATCTGCTCCTTGATGCGCCTTACAATCCAGTATCTGATCATGAAGTAATCTAAATAAAATCTTCCTGTATGTCCCCGTCTTTTCCAAGTATACCTCCTCCTCTTGAACACTGTATTCGCTATTACTAGTTGAAATTTACTGCAGAACTCAATTAGTCTTTCTCCTCTCTCATTCATTCTGCCAAGCCCATATTCTGGCGTAATCCTTTCTTCTACCCCTTCCCTTACAACCGCATTCCAGCCCCCCCTCCCCAATAACTATTAGATTTTCATCCCCTCTTTTGTACTGAATTTCCCGTTCACCGTCCTCATGTACTATCTCTGTCTCTTCATCTTCAGCTTGTAATGTCGGCATGTATACCTGATCTATCGTTGTTGGTATTGGTTTGCTGTCGTTTCTGATGAGAACAACTTTATCACTGAATTGTTCACAGTGAAACACTTCTGCCCTACCTTGCTATTCGTAACGAATCCTGCACCCGTTTTAAAATATTCTGCTGCTGTTGATATTACCCTATACTCATCTGACCAGAAATTCTTGTCTTCTTTCCATTTCACTTCATGGATCCCCACTATATCTAGATTGGGCCTTTGCATTTTCCTTTTGAGAGTTTCTAACCTCCCTACCACGTTCGAATGCGGTACCGAGATCGTTTTTTGATTACTACCCAAAGACGCTACGCCTAGACAACGAATGCTTTCATCAGCATCAGCTCTTACCGACTGAAATCTGTACTCATCTGATCGGTCCATGCAGCCCAGGCCAGGCGCTGCAGGCGAAGTCGTAGTGTTGGCAAACGCACTCGCGTCGGTCGTTTGCTGCCATAGGCGATTGACTCCAGATTTCACTGCACTGTCCTAAGGGATACAGATACATTCGTCCTGCGTCCCACATTGCCTTCTGGATTTATTAATACAGCGTTGCTTGTCTCTTAGCACTGACAACTATACACAAAACGCCTTTGGTCCCGATGTCAAGTGAAGGCTACTGCGTTGTCCGTGATGAGAGGTGATGCCTGAAATTTGTATTCTCGTCAGGCTCTTGACACTGTGGAATTCGACATATTGAGTTACCTACAACTATTTACTATTAAAAACAGTATTGATCACAATTTATTTAGTACGGTGACCGGTTTCGACCACTACTGTTGTCATCTTCAGACCAATGCGGAACAACCTCCATCTGCTAGAGAATCAGTAGTGATCAGCAGTGATCTCTAGCAGAAGGAGGTTCTTGCTCATTGGTCTGAAGATGACCACAGTAGTGGTCGAAACCGGTCACCGTACTAAATAAATAGTGATCAAGACTGTTTCTAATAGTAAATATTTGTAACATATTGATCACTGTCACTCCCATAATGTATTCAAAAGTAATTACCTACAACTGTGCCATGGGTTTAGCTCCAACTGCCATCCCGTGTTGAAAGTCTGTTAATTCACGTCGTACGGCCATAATCAAAAGATTCAAATGGCTCTGAGCACTATGGGACTTAACATCTGAGGTCGTCAGTCTCCTAGACTTAGAACTACTTAAACCTAACTAACCTAAGGACATCACACACATCCGTGCCCGAGGCAGGATTCGAACCTGTAACCGTAGCAGCAGCGCGGTTCCAAACTGAAGCGCCTAGAACCGCTCGGCCCCAAGGCCGGCGCGGCCATAATCACGTCTGGAACCTTTTCATATAAATCACCAGAGTACAATTGACATCTCCGCCAACGCACTGCCCTTTTATACCTTGTATACGCGAAACTACCTCAATATGTATATGTATGTGCATATTGCTATCCCATCATTTTCGTCGCCTCAATGTATACGGGTGGTCTGGTGTCGTGGATAGCAAGTGAACATTTAAATAAGCCACTTTTTTAGCATTTCACATCCGTTGGGCTGTTTGAGTGGATATGTGGAGAACATAAGCCAGACCCTTCTACCACCAATGTTCCATTCTGGAAACATCCCCCAGGCTGTGGCTAAGCCATGTCTCCGCTATATCCTTTCTTTCAGGAGTGCTAGTTCTGCAAGGTTCACAGGAGAGCTTCTGTAAAGTTTGGAAGGTAGGAGACGAGATAGTGGCAGAAGTAAAGCTGTGAGTACCGGACGTGAGTCGTGCTTCGGTAGCTCAGTTGGTAGAGCACTTGCCCGCGAAAGGCAAAGGTCCTGAGTTCGAGTCTCGGTCGGTCGGGCACACAGTTTTAATCTGCCAGGAAGTTTCATATCAGCGCACACTCCGCTGCAGAGTGAAAATCTCATTCTGGAAACATCCCCCAGGCTGTGGCTAAGCCATGTCTCCGCTATATCCTTTCTTTCAGGAGTGCTAATTCTGCAAGGTTCGCAGGAGAGCTTCTGTAAAGTTTGGAAGGTAGGAGACGAGATACTGGCAGAAGTAAAGCTGTGAGTACCGGACGTGAGTCGTGCTTCAGTAGCTGAGTTGGTAGAGCACTTGCCCGCGAAAGGCAAAGGTCCCGAGTTCGAGTCTCGGTCGGGCACACAGTTTTAATCTGCCAGGAAGTTTCATATCAGCGCACACTCCACTGCAGAGTGAAAATCTCATTCTGGAAATATCCCCCAGGCTGTGGCTAAGCCATGTCTCCGCTATATCCTTTATTTCAGGCGTGCTAGTTCTGCAAGGTTCGCAGGAGAGCTTCTGTAAAGTTTGGAAGGTAGGAGACGAGATACTGGCAGAAGTAAAGCTGTGAGTACCGGGCGTGAGTCTTGTTTCGGTAGCTCAGTTGGTAGAGCACTTGCCCGCGAAAGGCAAAGGTCCCGAGTTCGAGTCTCGGTCGGGCACACAGTTTTAATATGCCAGGAAGTTTCATCTCCTACTATGGTCACGACTACCAGTTGTTCTTGTTTCAAGGTATCTTCAAATTGGCGTTAAAAATTTCAATGCGTTATAAAGGTGGTCTAGATTGACCGCTATGGCGGATGGTGGTCTTGGTGGGTTGCGGTCAGGATGATAGAATACCACAACCCCAGAAGTGGGTTGCAGTGGTATGGTGACTGGGAAACTCTTAGACGCCGAAACAGACGTCAGAGAAACAACACTGGAGAACCATTCGAATCTTACTCAGATTACATCCACTGTGTCTTTGTCCGAGAATGCCAGCGGCCACTGGACATAATAAGTGCAAGTCCACTCGAGGTGCGTACGGCACTCACCACGCGGCAGTGTGGAATGGCAAGTCAGCTGACCCAGCAGGAGAGGAACACTGCATCAACCACGCTAATTAAGGGCCGTTAGCAGCGCAGGGTGAGTGCGGCCAAGGCTTGTATAATCACACTAGTGCCTCCGCTCGAGGTTTGGATGTTATGTTGTTCTCCCGTTCGTATCGTCATAGTAGACACTCCACTCCTGAAGTGGCTGTGTGAGCACGTCTCTAAAGCCAGCAAGTGGCAGCTCCTAAAAGCAGATTCTGTCTAGAGAAGAGGAACCAGCAAGAATTTTGTCCACACTGGCGATGGTGGATGAGTGGCTGCAAATCCACAGATGGTAACCAGCGACCTCCAGTATGGAAGATGGCAAATGCTGTAGTAGGCTCTCCTGGCAGCCTCCCGGTCGGATAGCACTAATACCGCAGCATCGGAAGAAGATGACTGGTTGAGCCACGTGGAACTGCAGACTAGTAGACTCGTGGGACGAACACAAACCCCTACATGAGAATGGTGGTCAGCAGACTGCGATGCTTTTGACTGAAAACGAATGATGTTTATATCGGCTTGGTGCGTACTTGTTTTGCTATTGCTTCAGTTCTGGTCACATAAGCCATAACAATTCCGTGTCTGAGATTTGAAGTAACTGGGCCATCGTAGCTGCAATACATCCTGTTTCCTGCTGCATCGTTGATATTTCCACTGTGTCTGTAGTATCTGCGTGGTGTAGGAGGGCAGTTCTTGCTGGATCATCAGGTAGCCCACGATGCAATACGTTCAGTTAGCTTCGGTCATTATGCGAAGCATTAGAGGGTTACGTAAGAGATAATGTGGAATATACACTACTGGTCATTAAAATTGCTATACCAAAAAGAAATGCAGATGATAAACGGGTATTCATTGGATAAATATATTATACTAGAACTGACATGTGATTACATTTTCACGCAGTTTGGGTGCATAGATCCTGAGAAATCAGTACCCAGAAAAACCGCCTCTGGCCGTAATAACGGCCTTGATACGCCTGGGAATTGAGTCAAACAGAGCTTGGATGGTGTGTACAGGTACGGCTCCCCATGCAGCTTCAACACGATACCACAGTTCCTAAAGAGTAGTGACTGGCTATTGTGACGAGCCAGTAGCTCGGCCACCATGTACCAGACGTTTTCAATTGGTGAGAGATCTGGAGAATGTGCTGGCCAGGGCAGCAGTCGAACATTTTCTGTTTCCAGAAAGGCCCGTACAGGACCTGAAACATACGGTAGTGCATTATCCTGTTGAAACGTAGGGTTTCGCAGGGATCGAATGAAGGGTAGAGCCACGGGTCGTAACACATCTAAAATGTAACGTCCACTGTTCAAAATGCCGTCAATGAGAACAAGAGGTGACCGAGACGTGTAACCAAAGGCACCCAATACCATCAAGCTGGGTGATACGCCAGTATGGCGATGACGAATACACGCTTCCAGTGTGTGTTTACCGTGATGTCACCAAACACGGATGCGACCATCATGATGCTGTAAACAGAACCTGGATTCATCCGAAAAAATTACGTTTTGCCATTCGTGTACCCAGGTTCGTCGCTGAGTGCACCATCGCAGGTGCTCCTGTCTGTGATGCAGCGTCAAGGGTAACTGCAGCCATGGTCTCCGAGCTGATAGTCCATGCTGCTGCAAACGTCGCCGAACTGTTCGTTTAGATGGTTGTTGTCTTGCAAACGTCCCCATCTGTTGACTCAGGGATCGAGACGTGGCTGCACGATCCGTTACAGCTATGCGGTTAAGATGCCTTTCATCTCGACTGCTAGTGATACAACACCGTTGGGATCCAGAACGGCGTTCCGTATTACCCTCCTGAACCCACCGATTCCATATCCTGCTAACAGTCATTGGATCTCGACCAACGCGAGCAGCAATGTCGCGATATATAAACCGCAATCGCGATAGCCTACAATCCGAACTTTATCAAAGTCGGAAACGTGACGGTACGCATTTCTCCTCCTTACACGAGGCATCACAACAACGTTTCACCAGGCAGCGCCGGTCAACTGGTTTGTGTGTGAGAAATCGGTTGCAAACTTTCCTCATGTCAGCACGTTGTAGGTGTCGCCACCGGCGCCAACCTTGTGTGAATGCTCTGAAAACCTAATCATTTGCATATCAGAGCATCTTCTTCTCGTCGGTTAAATTTCGCGTCTGTAGCACGTCATCTTCGTGGTGTAGCAATTTTAATGGCCAGTAGTGTAGGTCACTACATGAGAATGATAGCCAGCAGATTGCGATACTTTTGACTGAAAACGAATGATATTTGTATCGTCTTGGTGCGCACTTGTTTTGCTATTGCATCAGTTCTGGCCACATAAGCCATAACAAGTCCGTGGCTCATACGTGAAGTAACTGAGCCATCGTAGCCGCAATAGATCCGATTTCCTGCTGCATCGTCGATATTTCCACTGTGGCTGTAGTATCTGCGTGGTGTAGGAGGGCTGTTCTTGCTATATCAGCAGGTAGCCCACGATGCAATACGTTCAGTCAGCTTCGGTCATTATGCGAAGCAACGGAGGGCCACGTAAGAAATAATGTGGAATACAAAACTACCGTCAATGGTTATAGCGTCACAGTCACTTGGCATTCAGTACACATTCTTTGTTGAATAATTGACGTCTACTCGTCTATTTATTAATGTATACCATTTGATTTTAGACGTCCTTTGAATTTATATTTTAACCTTTCGAGGCATGATATGGAACACTAGTTTGAATTTCTCAACTCTTGAGAGTGCGTTTAATGAATTATGGGATTAGTTGCTCATCTTTTATGGGTAGAAAGATGTTGTCATAACAAGCGTGTTGCAGAGATTTCTCTGTTGTGGATGCATTATTTAATCTCTTTTTTTAAACAGAAATCAAATACTGAGAAATGTAAACAGAAATTTATTTCACATTCAAAGTTGTTGCCCATTTATTATATGGTGAATTGTTTCAGCGCTTTTGTGTCCTCTCCTGATATACATGAGTAATCCTTAAACTAAAAAGATAGTCGTTAGCAGAACACGGAAGAAATGCCAATAATGATAACCAAGATATCCAGGTTCACAGGAAGCTCAATTTCCAAATAGGGGCTAGACGACATCTCAAAGAGATCATATAGCAGACTGCTTAAGACTCAGCTGCAGCTGCTTGCCTAGCCTGCTGCTGTGAGCGGCTGAGCCCATGTGACACACCCTTTGCGCTTCTGGTGACGCTCTTCATTCCTAAACTGATAAAACCTCCGAGTCGCTATCGGTATTGTCCACTGGCGGGGATATTAAAAATGCCTTTCCTGTTTATATTATTATGTCACCAAACTATTTCAAATACAGAAATTAGTAACAAGTAACTTCGAAAGCGATGTTAATTAAATTTTATTTCTATCTGTATTTCATGTGTCCTTTCAGAATTGAAATCCTCCTGATAACAGCGAAATCTCGCTGAAACTTATTTGAGTAAAACAAACGAGGTGCATACTTAGATTCGCCTGGACGGTTAGCCGAGCGGTCTAATGTACGGCTTTCCGGAGCGGGAAGGAGCTCCTGGTCCCAGGCACGAATCCGCCCGGCGGCCTTGTGTCGAGGTCCAGTGAGCCGGCCAGTCTGTGGATGGTTTTTAGGCGGATTTCCATCTGCCTCGGTGAATGCAGGCTGGTTCCCTTTATTCCGCCTCAGCTACACAGTTCTCAATCTACGCGTACACCACCATAACTCTACCACGCAAGCATAGGAGTTACACTCGTCTGCTGTGAGACGTTCCCCGGGGGTGGGGGGTGTCCACCAGGGGCCGAACCGAACAATAACCCCGAAAAAGTGGTTCGGTATGGGGCGACGGAGGGGTGAAGTGGACTGCGGAAGTTGTCGTGGGGTTGTGGACCACTGCGGTTGCAGCGGAGACAGAGCCTCTCCGTCGTTTCTAGGTCTCCGGTTAACATACGATACATAAACTGCGAGAAGAGTAAAAATATACAATGTGTGCAAAGCCAATTTTGATTCAAAGTAATAAGCGGCTGAGCTGCTTACCTATAATGGGGCCAACTGCTAGAAGCATGATGCCGCAGATGACCATGTTGAGGCCAACACCGCCTGGCAGCTTGTGCTCGGGGCAGACCTCGGCGACGCACAGGTTTATGTTTACGACGGCGGCGCCCCGAAAGAAGCCGCACAAGCCACTGCACACGCACAGCGCCACCAATCCAGAAGACATGGCCACCGCTGGAAATGCGGTTAAACCCAATGAAAATTATTAGTGCGTGTGAATGGCTGTCCAAAAAATGGCTCTGAGCACTATGAGACTTAACATCTGAGGTCATCAGTCACCTAGAACTTAGAACTACTTAAACCTAACTAACCTAAGGACATCACATACATTCATGCCCGAGGCAGGATTCGAACCTGCTACCGTAGCGGTCACGCGGTTCCGGACTGAAGCGTTAGAACCGCTCGGCCACAGCGGCCGGCAATGGCTGTTCAAATGGCTCTGAGCACTATGGGACTCAACTGCTGAGGTCATTAGTCCCCTAGAACAGAGAACTAGTTAAACCTAACTAATCTAAGGACATCACAAACATCCATGCCCGAGGCAGGATTCGAACCTGCGACCGTAGCGGTCTTGTGGTTCCAAACCGCAGCGCCTTTAACCGCACGGCCACTTCGGCCGGCTTGGCAATGGCTGTCTCAACAGATAGTTCCCTGAGTATCAATGTAACATAACAGATGACGCTAAATGGGCTATAAACCTTCTCACGTGACCTCTTTTCTGGCTGTTAGTGACACTACATCGCAATTAACTCTACAGGCGCACATACAGGTTGTAACCGGTGTAGTGTTGGAAGTTCCATGCGGCTTTTCGTGGATGATGCTATAGTACACAGAGAAGTCGCCGCATTAGAAAACTGCAGCGAAATGCAGGAAGATCTGCAGCGGATAGGCACTTGGTGCAGGGAGTGGCAACTGACCCTTAACATAGACAAATTTAATGTATTGCGGATACATAGAAAGAAGGATTCTTTATTGTATGATTATATGATAGCAGAACCAACACTGGCAGCAGTTACTTCTGTAAAATATCTGGGAGTATGCGTGCGGAACGATTTGAAGTGGAATGATCATATAAAAGTAATTGTTGGTAAGGCGGGTGCCAGATTGAGGTTCATTGGGAGAGTCCTTAGAAAATGTAGTCCATCAAGAATGGAGGTGGCTTACAAAACACTCGTTCGACTTGTACTTGAGTATTGCTCATCAGTGTGGGATCCGTACCAGGTCGTGTTGACAGAGGAGATAGAGAAGATCCAAAGAAGAACGGTGCGTTTCGTCACAGGGTTATTTGGTAAGTGTGATAGCGTTACCGATATGTTTAGCAAACTCAAGTGGCAGACTTTGCAAGAGAGGCGCTCTGCGTCGCGATGTAGCTTGCTGTACAGGTTTCGAGAGGGTGCGTTTCTGGATGAGGTATCGAATACATTGCTTCCTCCTACTTATACCTCCCGACGAGATCACGAATTTAAAATTAGAGAGATTCGAGCGCGCACGGAGGCTTTCCGGCAATCGTTCTTCCCGCGAACCATACGCGACTGGAACAGGAAAGGGAGGTAATGACAGTGGCTCGTAAAGCGCCCTCCGCCACACACCGTTGGGTGGCTTGCGGAGTATAAATGTAGATGTAGAATTGCAGATACATTCATGTTCAGAGAAAGCAGAACGTCTTGAACGACTAAAAATAGGACACTGATATTCACATGACATGTACATTAGTATGGCCATCTCGGACTAGCGTGTGTCCTGTTGCCTAGTAGGCACAAGGTTCACCATGGCCCTGGTAACTTATTCCGTGCGTATTATTATCGATGTGTATAAGGTGCGAGTGGTGACCTGTGGTATAACCATCCATGCTGCGTTCACCTGTTTCCGAAGTTCATCTGTGGTGGTTGGCATTGGGTCACAATGCTCCAAACGTCATTTCACCATATCCCACACATTTCCGATTGGCGACTAATCTGGTGATCTGGCGAGCCAGGGCCAAAGGCTGACATCCTATGACACCAAGAAGGCACGTGTACGTCCAGAAACATGTGGTCGCGCATTGTCTTCCTGAAAAATGGCTTCTGGGATGTTGTGCATAAAGGTTATGGCAACAGGTCGCATGATGTCATTCACGTAGGTCACACTAGTCACTGTGCCCTAGGCACGAACCATCTGTGATTTGTGGTTGTAAACAATAGCATCACATACCATAAGGGCTTGTGCTGATGCTGTATGTCTTACGCTAATGCAGTCACTGCGATGCAGCTCCCCCTATCTGCGGTGAACCAAAATACGGCCACCATTTTGAAACAAGCGGAACCTGAATTCGTCCGAAGACACCATCTGATGCCATTCGAGTCCCCAGTGCCGTCGTTCCATACACCGCTGAGGTCTAGCACGTTTCAGGATATTCTTCAAAGGTAGGCGGAGAAATGGAAGACGTGCACGTTACCCACAGCGTAATAATGGTGACAGACTATCACCCTTAATAGTGTAAGAAGTATTAGAGTGTTTCACCGTTGCGTCAGATATGTCCTGCAGTGCCATTCGGATGAGGTGTTGATCTTACCGGGGATATTCTAGGTCGTTCGACGTGATCCATCTCGTCGTTTTCTACGGCCTTCAGTCAACCGTTCTGCACAAACCCGTTACAATGCTGGAACACTTCGTCCCACACGAGTAGCAATTTCCCAGATGTATGTATTACATTCTTTCATGCCAATAATTCTGTCGTGTCCTGACATAGGTGGGAGAGGGAGAAAAGGGGTTACTGGTCAGTCTGCGCTCCCGAGCGGTACAGAGCAGAAGGCAGAAGAACAATTCATAGTGAAGGCATTTGATTGTTTTCTTCTATCTGAGCCAACACTGGTATAGGCATTTACTAGAAATGTAGGTGGTGAGACTTGGTAGGAAACTCGTTGTGGAGTCTCTTGGACAAACAGGATTTTGAAATAGTTGTTTATTCCAGACAGGATCAATAAATACACTGGAGGCTAGTTCTAGGGTTAGAAAAAGCATGAATAACACCGTTACAACAGAAGCCTGTGCAGAAGTCCCAGGAGTGGATGCTAAGCAGAGTAGTAAACACTAGCAGCATCTTAAAGCAACAACTTAGTTGCAAAACAAAAAATACTGAATGTGACACTGTTCACTGAGGCACTCCAAGTGAGAGAGCGTGCCTAGGCGGAGCTGGACCGAGGCTGGAGTCGGCGGACGCGGATTCGGCGCCCAGATCATCTGACTAAGAACTCCGCCAAAATGCGGAATCTAGGGGTTTTAAAGAGTCACGTGAGGGAACTTTTTTCCCACTTAAAGCCACCCAGCAAATCCCTCAGTTCCCTTGCAGGTGCCTGCCAATCACGCTTTAGTTAGGTCCTCGCTACTGCTCCTACGGCGGGGATGTTAATGCAGTTGCACTAAGTAAATCCGTATTTGGTATCAACACTGTTCAGCTGAAAGCTAAACGTAACTGCTCTGCCAAATAAGGCTTGCAACATTATTGTTATACGTCATTTAGCCCCGCCCCTGAGGCTCCCCAGAGCAGGGACTGCTAGGTCAACAGTTTTTGGCGTTTTCGCTCTCTTTCTAACCCTTGTGAGCCTGCTGACGTTGCTGTTCTCAGAGCTGGTATCAAGCTGGCTTTATACGCTAGTACGTGCCTGTTGGTTACAAAGTTCTATGGTGCCAACCTACCACAGCGTCTAGACGACATATGAAGTTACATGTTAATCCCTTGAAGAGTAACTAGCACCCTGGGACCTCGTCTGGGGGCGTCTGCATTTTCACAAGGCTCTCCCCTTACCGTTTACTTCATGTAACAATATCTCACCTAGTTTCGTCTGCCCTCAGCATCATCTCTGCTTCCGCGCCTTGGAGCGCCTGTCCTCCTTTCTCATAGCTTCAACATAA
Source organism: Schistocerca piceifrons (assembly GCF_021461385.2). NCBI lineage: Eukaryota > Metazoa > Arthropoda > Insecta > Orthoptera > Acrididae > Schistocerca > Schistocerca piceifrons. The sequence continues at coordinate 134,719,300 of NC_060142.1, forward strand.
CACTACAGTAGCAAGGAGCAACTATTAAATTACAAGGCGGCCTCTCTCAGACTCACTGACTTGACGGTACGGTTCGCACATACGGCGTCGCAGCCTGCAGGTCTGCTCCAGTCACACTTAGGTTTAAAGCGACAACGAGAGCCGCGGGCACACTTTACCGGTCGATGGTGTTGCGCCGCAGTATCGATGTTGATCCTGAACACGGGAGCCGTCATCATTCAAACGCTAATTATTTCTCTGGACTATATTTATGTACATGTCCTATGAATATGAACGTCCTGTCTCTAATCAGTGAAGGTGTTCTGTTTTTTTTTCTGAACATGAGTGTATTGTTAGATGTGGTACCTTCATGTAGACACATCAGTGCGTTGGTTCTATTTTATCTGCGTCAAACAGTCTTTCCGCAAACGCATAATATAGTTTACTACCTCATGTCCTCTGCACGGTCGTAACTGCACCGCTAAGTGGTCTATACCTGTCAGAATGGGCTAACCGGTTTGCGTCCACGCGTCCACACTTCAACACCTGACCTGCTGCTCAAAAGAAGATATGCATTAATGTCTTGTTCCTGCCACATATACTTTGAGGTACTAACCAACCTAAAAGAATATCACTCCTGATAGCTACAAATATTAATCTGCAAATGAAGTGAATACTGATAAATTGTTGTTCGGTACAATCATCTCAGTCATCAGTACAACAAAAAAATCTGCACTTTTACAGGCTGTACCCAGTATATTCCGCCAGTTATTGTACAGAGAATGGTGGACAGTACATCGTACCAGTACTGTGACTTTTCTTTCATAATCTATTCGATAATTGAGAGAGGCAAAAATGATAGTCTATTTGCTCCTATTCCGCGCCATAATTATTCTGCTGATCGCTACGTGACATACACGAAGAGAACTACATCATTTATCTTACAGAGATTTCTATTTAGCTTCTCTGAGTACTTTTGTTACAGTCGCGAATGGCTGTAACCACCATTAGGACCCTATCAGCGAGTCTCTGAATTCGCATCATGTCTGTGTTCTTGCCTGCTTCATGAGGCCCCCCATATACTGGAACAACACTCCAGAGTTGATTTGACTAGCGTCTTGCATACTATTTCCTTTGCAGAAACACTGCACTTTCCCCAACCAATTCCAAGAAACGTAAGCCCTCCGTTAGTCCTTCCTGTCAATATTTTTAAGTGACCGCAACATTTCAGGCCCTTGCTTGGATTTAGTAGTAAGTACGTAGATGATGTGGCGCGCTGAAGAGAATATGTGTGAATTCCTAAGGGATCAAACAGCTGAGGTCATCGCTCGCTAGACTTAGACACTACTTAAACTGCCTTACAATAAGGACAACACACACACCCATGTCCGAGGGAGGACTCCAACCTCGGCGGGAAGGACCGCGCAATCCATGACATGGCGCCTCTAACCGCGCGCTCTCTTCGCGCGGCCGCGCTGTTGATGTTCACCTCTAATCTAGTAATCAGATGCAACTGGGTTCTCTTTTTTACAGGCTTCACATGTATCCACATTTTCAAGAAACTGTCATTCATTACACCGATTGGAAAGTTTGCCACGTCGCTCTCCAATTCCTTCAAAAGAACTGCACCTCTAGTACGTAATGTAATTTTTTATTTGTGAATACGAATAAACAGATAGGTGTTTAATATGGACACGTACAGTGAATTATGGAACGTATTTGCTTACTTCTTATATCTCACCACACTTTTCTCTTGGAGAAACACATACACGAAGCAAAATAAAATATCACATTTTCGAAACTCAGTAGTCACCTTTTTCAAAAATGGTTCAAATGGCTCTGAGCACTATGGGACTCAACTGCAGTGGTCATTAGTCCCCTAGAACTTAGAACTAGTTAAACCTAACTAACCTAAGGACATCACAAACATCCATGCCCGAGGCAGGATTCGAACCTGCGACCGTAGCGGTCTTGCGGTTCCAGACTCCAGCGCCTTTAACCGCACGGCCACTTCGGCCGGCTCACCTTTTTCGACGAATAAATTTGTGACACTACCTTCCTCTGTATTAGTACAGAAGAGTAGAAGAGTGGCGCCCTGCGACATCACTTTGGGTTCGACGATGCTTTACACCGAAAGGTGTTGACACACGAAAAAAAAAAAAAAAAAAAAATATAAAAAAGAGCACCACATCCTAGAAGTTCATGAGGGGTGTAAGGTTGGTTCATGATATCACAATGGCACCAAATTTCATCACAATTCTGCTCACTTCCACCGTCGACGTGTCACATGATGGGAAAGTCGTCGCACCCCCTCTTATCCACATTGCACCCCTTCCTTCGACGCCTCTGCGACGTAGGTCAGAACCGCGACACCAACATTCAAATCACGCAGTTCTTCTGTGGGTGGCCGTTGAAATCATTTCAGATACACAGTCGCTCAGGATCGACATAAAATATCTTCAGGTGGACCTATAAAGAGCGTCAATCAAACAACTCCTTCGCTTAGGGCAGTCATTCCCACACATTCTGCGGTCGAAAACGACAGTTCGTAGAGCGACGAGCAGCAGGACGAAGCTTTTGCCAACGTTCGACGTTGCTGCCACTGTGGCAACCCCACTCTAAGGACATCATGGTGCTGCAACTCCACTGAACTTGATCTTAACCCACTGGAGTGTACTGAGACAGCAATTTTGCTCTGGTAAACAAGGTGGAACCACTACAGACCAAACCCCTTCGAAGGAATTTGAATGTGGTCCGAAGGGGCAAAGGGTGTTTATGCTATTTCAGCCCTCCTGTTTCGCGCCCTTCTGTGGAGTGATCATGGGGGAAGGGGGATGGAGGCAACATTGACATATGTGTGAATAAAACAGCGAGGAGGCCCACAAACAGCTCGGCGACACCCACAGTGCATGCCGCGCAAGTTTGTTGACCACATGAAAAATGTGCATGTCAGAGACTTCAAGATCCATCTAGCTGAGTGCTGCTTCTTCACTGCCGCTCTAGCGCCTGAGGGCAGGCAACCCCACCTAAGAAATGTCGTTGGTGTTGTCTGCCCTCAGGCGCTAGAGCATCAGTGGAGCAGTACTCAGTTAAATGGGCTTGAAGTCTCTGACCAGCACTTTTTTAACGTGAATAACAAAAGTGCTTGATTGGCACCGACACTTTTGCCGAACTGTAGTGTCTTAGACATTTTGCCGTTTTATTTAAACATGTGTCAATGTTGCACCCCTCTGTGAAATAAGATGGCTGAAAAACCAAAAACCCTTCTGCTACTTCGGATCACGTTCAAGCTTATGCGTCGCAATGGAAGACATTTACGCAGTTTCGAAAACGTGATACTTTTCTTTGCGCAGTGTAGCCCTAACGGCCAGACAGTCATTTGTATTTACTGACTGCACCGCTTCGACCAAGAGTACTTATCATAATTCTAATGTGTGGACATCTGGCGCCTAGTACAAAACACATAATTCGCTGGCCGCAATTATCAGCTCGTGTGCAGCTTGTTTCAAATAGCCAGAAAACAACGAGTTCAGACGAGGTTGTAGGAATATATGTCTTCAAAAATTTACTCCTTAAGAGTACTCTGTGTTCATGAAGACGCCTTCTAGTTTTAGATCAACATAAAAGACATAAAATCAGGTGTCAGTACTCTGTGTTCATGAAGACGTCTTCTAGTTTTAGATCAACATAAAAGACATAAAATCAGGTGTCTACCTTACCCATATGCTTAACACTGTCTGAAATACAAGGTATCTATAAATAGTATCAACTGTAAGCACTGTAGAGTGTTGGTTCCTGGTCACAATTAGGGAGGAACTCAAACAGTTTTAAATAATAGCATGCGCGAGTATTGTATTATCCACCTTGCAACGCCATATACGCAAAATGGCGACACCTGGGCTTAAAGCGTTTGGCGTTCTGCAGTTTTCTAAGGGTGAATATATAATTTCAGTTCAACGCACGTTTCGTTTAAAGCTTAGTTATGGTCCTACATGTGACTAAAACATCCGTCTGTGGTGAAGTGGTTTCTAAACGATCGTACGCTTGTAAAGAGAGAGCACGGCATGACCAAAAGTGTCTGAAGAGTATGTTGACCGCGTCAAAGCATCTTACCTCTATAGTCCTAAAACGTCGGTTCGGAAATCAGGTCGTGAACTTCAGCTGCCAAAGACAACAGTGTGGAAAGTTCCAAGAAAACGTTCAAACATCAGTTCAAACCAGGTTACAGTTGGTATATGCTTTAAAGCAAGATGACTATAATGTATGTTATAACATTACAAGTGAAGTGTTGAGGCGGGAGGATGACGTTCTTGATCATGTGGTGTTATGTGATGAAACACCTTTTCATCTAAGTGGGAAGGTAAACACCCATAGTGTTCGTATGTGGTGGTCACATCATCCTTATGAACGTGCACAATATCAAAGACATTCTCCAAAATTAAACATTTTCCGCGCTGTGTCCCGACAGTATATGTGCGGACCATTTTATTTCGCTGAAGTTACGGTAACAGGGGTAGCTCAACTACATATGTTGCAGAAAAGTGCCCTCCCCAATTCGAAGTGAACCTGTGAACTTTATTTCGCAACAAAATGGCACCCCTCCCCAATGGCATCTCTGTGTACGAGAGTGATTTATCATCGACGTCCGTGACCGTTGGACTGGTCGTAATTCCTAGTATGGCAGAGCGCTGTTCCGATGGCCACCACGTTCACCTGACATAACGCTGTGCGATTTTTTCCCATTTGGGATATATAAAAGATTTTGCCTACGTTCCACCTCTACCTAATTATTTGCCAGAGATACAGAATTTAAGAGGCTGTTGCTTCCATTACTCCACACTTACGGGCTAAAGTATGAGAAGATTTGGAGTTTAGGCTGTACATGAGCCATACAATATATCTAAGAAAAACTAGGACAGTTTACCTTTAGTTTGATTTGTTGTAAGAAGTCTAAATGAAATCATTGTAATGTGCCATTGACTCTCGGACACACTATCAAAAATGCTGCTCAGCACATATGGAAATCAGTTTCCTTTCCATCGAAGTTTGATGGCTGTGAACCATATTGTAAATAAAAGAAATATTTATACACTGCTGGAAGATAAGTACACGATTTTGATATGATGACGACATATGCCACCTGGGGAATAGTAGATGTAATGACAGTGGTTTCAATGTCGTCCGTCAACAGACAGCAGAGTGGCGTAGTTACCAGAGCGCCATCTGTGTCTACCCTTCAATAGGGAATGTTCACAGCCAGAAGGCTCAGTGCAGTGCAGACGTGTGAGACAAGCAGGCAACTGTGCCACGGAGACCCATACGTCCTTCCTGCGGCCATTGGAGCGGGATGAAAGGAGTTGAATTGTCACCTTCGAAGTGGCGAGATGGTCCTTTCGGCGAACTGCCACACAGGTTAGACGTGCTGCGTCAGTTGTGCAACGATGCTGGTATGAGTGTTCACGTGAAGATTCTTACGCACGCAGAAGAGGTTCCAAATGTCAACGCCGAACAGCCGCCCGCCAGGATTGTCGTATTGCAAGGGCAGCAGTAGCAGACCGTACAGCTTCCACAGAACAGATAAGAGGGCGTGTGGACCCAGACGTGAAACACAACTGTTGCGCATCGGTTGCTACCAGCAGGACTACGGGGTCGCACACTTCTAGTCCGTTTTCTACTCACGCCACAGCACAAAAATGCCCGGCTCGACTAGTGCCGTCCGTGGTGCACTTGGAAGATGGAACGGCGTGCCATGGTCTTCGGCGATAAAAATAAATTTTGCCTGCACGGAAGCGGTGGTCGTCTACATGTACGACGTTGACCTAGTAAGCAATGTCTCGTAGAGAGCATTCGTCCTAGAGACACTGTCCCCGCCCTAGATCTTATGGTCTGGGATGCGATAAGCTACAACTCTCGCTCACTCTGGTGTTCCTGAAAGGGACACTAATCACCACTCGTTAGGTGCAAAACGTTGTTAGACCCATTGCTTCGCAATTGTTGCAACAAGACGGCAATGTGTTGTTCCAACAGGATAATGCTCTTCCACGCACTGCCCGTGGAACTCAATGTGCTCTGAAAGACGGGCAGAACCTTCCCCAGTCAGCACAATCTCCGCACTTGTCTCCAGTCGAGCACGTGTGGGATATAAAGGGACGAGAAGTGACTCGTGCAACTCGTCAACCAACTCGTACAGTATAACGTGAACAGGTCGAACAAGCATCCAATAACGTATCCCAGGACAGTATTCACCATCTGTAAGATCGACTGGATGCCAAATTCAGCACCTGCATTGTCGCCCATAGAGGCAACACCACGGGCTAATATTGGTATCTCAGCATCGGTCGATATCTGGAACCTCAGAACCACTTGTGCAACTGAACTCTAAACGTAATCATTTCATATACTTTCATATGCACTGCTGCCGCAATAAATCTTGAGTGAATTGGAAACCTCTTAAAGGGTGCACTATTTTTTTTCGATAATGTATATCCTCAATGATTGAATACCAGGATTTTCATAGTATTGTATGTAAACCGAGTTGGTAGTCTATAGTTCTTCAAACGAGTAGACTAAATCGGCTGGCCAGGGTGGCCGAGCGGTTCTAGTCGCTACAGTCTGGAACCGTGAGGCCGCTGCGGTCACAGGTTCGAATCCTGCCTCGGGCATGGATGTGTGTGATGTCCTTAGGTTAGTTAGGTTTAAGTAGTTCTAAGTTCTAGGGGACTGATGACCTTAGAAGTTAAGTCCCATAGTGCTGAGAGCCATTAGAACCATTTTTAGACTAAATCCACAGTTGCTCAACAGTGTCTCTTGAACTGAGAGCAGAGTGCTATCAGAAGACGGTAAGCACAACACTGCATAGCACAGGCACCCTTAAGAGTCATGCAAGCAGTTGACCCACTACGGCGAGTAAGGAGGAGTGACTCACCTGAGCGACAGAGGCTACTGAGGACGGAACCCACGAGGAAGGTGACACGCGGCCGGATGTGGAACCGGTCCGTGAAGTAGTTGACGCCGAAGCGCGCCAGGCAGTCGCCGACCGCCCTCATGGTGAGGACGAGCGCCGTGTCTGAAAGCGTCAGCCCGACGTGCCGCTGCAGGTAGAAGGGTAGCAGCATGCCGTAGTTGATGGTGCCGGTCACCATGGCTGCTGTCCCGACAATAACGTTCAGGTAGACGCCACTCCGCAGCAGGTCCAGGTCCATGAAGGCTACGGCGCGACGCCAAAGGGGCCGTTTCTCTGCATCTGACACAAACAAATCGCCCCTCAGTTGCTCTGGTAAATAGCGGAATTTGGTTACATTACACATAATGCTGAAAACTTACGTTTTAATCTGTTTTTACCGTATGGTTCGGTATGAATCAATTAAACTGGACCAATCCACCACTTTCCCACACTTCCAGTAACATTCAAAATCAATATAAAAATCTCATTTAATTAAAACTAAGAGCAAGCTGTCCTCATTGTAACAGTCCCAGTGAGTTCAAAATGTCACTGCCGTTAGGAGACATGCTATTCTTATTCATCATCCACACTATAAGTCTTCTTCACTTTGCTTCCAAACGTCCACTAACAAAACATAAATCATTAAAAACAATGTGAATTTCTAAACAATTGCTCATATATAGGAATGTACTCCTCTGTCCAGGTATTCGAGGGATATAGACCGCCTGATAAATGAAGCGCCCAGAAGGCGAATTGGAAACGATATGAAACACCACGGGATGACAGGGTATGCGATGTAATTTCAGCGCTTACAAAATCGAGTCATATTTATGCATGACTTGGCTGCATGAGGCCTCTTATCGGTATGACGTTGGCCTGAAAATGTGTTGGCCTGAAAATAAGTATTGATTCGGTTGGGAAGGGTATATGAAGCAGTTGTATCCTCTCCTGTGGCATGGTGGCCCACAAATGTTACCATAGTGTCAGTGAAATATAGTGGGTCATGCACTTGACTTTGGGACACAGTCCAGAAGATGTTTAATCTTGGAGAATCTATTTGATATTGTGGAGCTTCATCAGGATGTTCTGATCCCCAGATACAAAAGTTATTGGACGAACTAATCCTCGTTATTCCGGATATAGGCACCGAGACGAAGTTAACATCCGAGTTGGTCCCACACATTTCCTATCAGAGACATATCTGGGGAAATCGCTGCCCATGAGAGTACTTTACCATCATGCAAACCATGGACATATATGCTACGTGTGGATGGATGTTATTCTGTTCAAAAAGGACATAGCCTGCCATCAGAGGCACTACCAGCCACAACTTGAAGTCATACCGGTGCCTCTTCAAACCTTGATACCAGGAGTAACACCGCTGGGTCTCTCCAAAGTCGTGGAGAAATGGGGATTGTCCCAAGTTCGTTGCCGTACTCGCTGACGATGATAATCCAGCTGAACGCAATATGACAGCATTCATCAGCAGTCCCTGTGTCCTGGCCATGGCGCCATTCCCAGTGCAGCTGTATTGTGGTGTAACGACAGAAGGGACGATAATTCGCTAGTCTGGCTACTAATGGTCTCTGACCATTGGTGCGGGATGACCCATAATGTAGCAGAGATCCGTTACTTGTTATAGTATGGCAGATATGAAGAAATTACTATATGCTTGGTGCACAACACCTCGATCCTCCATTGTGATGGTCATTTGTAGTTGACCAGAACCTTGTCGACGAGTATACTGCCCTGACGTTGCCATGCCGTCCAACAACAGGCCTCCATTCATATCCAAATTCCCCACAAATCAGGATATTGCAAAGTTCTACAAGACGACCGAATGGAGACCTACAATTAATTCTCTTTAAAACTCCGACAGGACTCACACAAGTACACGGGATCTTTGTGTCGTTCACAATGATCACTCTACATCTGACTGTGCTGCTGCTGCTGACGATTCCTGGGTGAGAACGCTAAACAGCATCAGTAGCCTTTCATATACTATATACAGACGACGGTGTTGAGGATGTTCTCGCCCCTTACATATCCTTCCAGACCTGGTGAGAAGCTCTGAACACGAACAACACTAATGCACTCTGGCGGTCGTTCTATTTGTGACATATAATTAGAAATATAATCGTCTCTTTATCCGCTGTTGTTGTACATGTATGTGAAGTTTCATTGCAATCCGACCATATCTTCTAGGTGACACACTTTTTTGTCACCCAATATGTGCTCTCACAGTCTTTGTGAATATAAAATTTGCGACTACCGGGATCTATAGGTAAATAAACCAATGGGTGCCACTTTTGGATAACAGTGAAACAAGTTTTACAATAATACAAGTGGCGTTCAATATGTCTTTGGTTTTACTCAGGATTCCACTAAATCATTTTATGCCCTAGTCATTTGTCCACAACTCCATTCAATGCGACCGCCTTTCACAACCTCACTGCCCTATATACTTGCGTGGTACCGCTCTACTAATCGATGTCGGAACAACGCCTTGTTGCAACAATAACCTCTCCATCATACACGTACTGCTTCCCACAGTATGCATACTAATTGGACCAAACAGATGAGTGTCGGAAGGTGCGAGATGCGGATGAGGAAGAACAGCCCAATGAAGTTCTGTGAGCTCTTCTCGTGTGCGCAGACTTGTGTGAGGTCTTACATTGTCATGAAGAAGTTTGTTTACATTTATGTGGAGACGAACACACTGACGTCGTTTCTTCAGTTTCCCGAGCGTAATGTGGTGTGGTGTGGCAGCACTCCACTGGCTGCCGTTTTGTTTCTTGTTCGAAGTGATGAACCAACGTTTCATCACCTGTGACGATGTTAGACAAAACATCAGCCTCGCGACGCGCACGCAATTCGGCACAGATGGTCCTTCGTTGCTCTTTATGGTCTTACATTAAGCGGTGAGAAACACAGTGGCATACACCTTTCAGTACCCCAGCTGGTGGACCAATAGAGACGCCCTGTTATGCAGCGAGATATCGGATTGTGATCCGTCCGTTACCTCCAATGAGAATATGTACGCGTTCCAATACTTTAGGAGTCTTAGCTGTGTGCGGCCGGCTGGCACGTGGGAAATCAGACATGTCTGAGAGACCTTGTTGCGATGATGACTGATGCTTCACCCAACGACTCACCGTGCTTTTGTCCACTGCCAGGTCTCTGTAGATATTCTGCAAGCGCCTAGGAATATCTGAAACGCTCTGGTTTACCGCAAAAAAATTCAATGACAGCTCTCTGCTTGGAATCCACCTTCGTTACATACGCCATTTTGAAGGCACGTATAGCGTCGCTGCCTTTCAGAACTTCACGAAAGTATAGTGGCGGAAGCGAGAATATTCCACGACGTCCCAGAACAAATTCCCCATTTTTTCTACCGAAAGTGGCCGAGAAGTGCATTACTTAATGAACGCCCCTCGTTTAATTAGAGAGGACGATGTAATGGTTCTACCTCGGTTGTCGGTTACCCTTCTTTATGGCATTTCGTTCGTACGACTTTCCAATTTCTGCATTAGTGGCCATTCGCAAATCGTATAGGTGAGAACATGTCGTACTACATTCAACTGCTTAGCAGCGGGTTGGGAGTTCCGGCAGCAAGCACATGTCCGCAGCTAATAGCAGAGTTGTCCACCTCACGCTCGACGCCGAGGCCATGTTCATCCCAAGCAGGGGCACTGCCACGAATAAAACCGTCTGGGACATTTTTCCAGTACGTCTCCGGCGGGCGACGTAAATTTTCCCGGCCCATCACGAGAAGGAATTGGTACTGCACTGTAACATTTTTCAAGCAGTGTTGTGCACGCAGCCAGAGAGGACTCACCACTGGAAGAGGCAAGACAGCAACTACGTAGTCATCGGCTACGACCACAGCTGTGAGTCGCTGTTACGAAAAGAACAGGGCTTTTCGGGAATGGTAGCTTACTAGAAATCCCGCAACGAAGCGTCTGCTCAACCACATAGGCGAGAAATACATAAGGAGATCGACGAGCACAAGAACCAAATAGTGAACAGAGTGGTCACCCTAAATCTCAGTGATGGTTCCGCCTGGAAGGAGGCATGGTGCTTCCTACGCAAAACAACAGGGATTCCTCCATTTCAAATTGGAAATACGGTAGTCAGCGAGTCTTGACGGACGTCTTAGCAACCAATTTCCAGCCAATAGACGAACTGATGGACCAAGCAGATGGATATCTGGTTCACGAAATGCTGCCAAGATCCTTGAACCACAGGTTGGTTGGTTGGTTGGTTTGGGGAAGGAGACCAGACAGCGTGGTCATCGGTCTCATCGGATTAGGGAAGGATGGGGAAGGAAGTCGGCCGTGCCCTTTCAGAAGAACCATCCCGGCATTTGCCTGGAGTGATTTAGGGAAATCACGGAAAACCTAAATCAGGATGGCCGGACGCGGGATTGAACCGTCGTCCTCCCGAATGCGAGTCCAGTGTCTAACCACTGCGCCACCTCGCTCGGTGAACCACAGGTAATTGAAGCATTAGAACCAACTGCTGGTAAAGAGATCCACTGCCAGATTCACTGCCTAACAGCAAGGAAGGCTGGAAAGATGGACCAGATCCTTCTACACCTGCCACCGCAAACTGTTGATCACTTGGTGGCCCTTTTTAACACAGAAATGAGGGCTGGAGACTTTCCTGCAGTACAGATTTATGCACAGACCGTGGCCATCCACAAGCCTGGAAAAAATGACAATTGCACAACAAGCTATTAAATGATAAATCTACTCTCTGGAGGACCAAAGATGTTTGAGCGTCTCTTCCTGCGATGTCTGTTGGACCATGTAGATGTCAAAAAACCTTTTACCTGATATCCAGTTCGAATTCCGGAATGGCCATTCTACAACTCACAAATTTCTGCTTTTGGTGGAGGATGCAGTGGAGTCCGCTAACCGTCACTAGGTCTCTGGAGCCCTGCTGCTCTCTGTCACCATGGCTTTCGACTCCTTGGCATAAGGGTCAACTGTATAAGACGCTAACACGTGGAGTCCCAGCACTGCACGTGCTACTTCTGTGCTACTACTTGGATGGATGTACCTTCCATGTATGTGCAGCCGACAGTGTCATCACGTCATCCCATCGCCACCAGGGTACATTAGAGGTTGGTGTTTGGATTGCTCCTACATGCATTGTATACCACGGACACCCCCACACATAATGTGTGAAGCTGATGGAGAGCCTTGTGCACCAAAAGCCTTATTGCACGGATACTACAGCAGAGACTTCTGACAGCGATAGTCAACTTGGCCACTGGGAGACAAAACTATGGCTAACTTTCTACCTAAATAAGAGTCAGGCCATCAGCACAACGAAGAGGATAGTGCCAGCAGTTCTGCTATCCGTCATCGTGAAGGAAACAGCCGTGGCACGGTCCTTTCACGACTCAGGGATCTATATCCAGTACTCAACTGACACTCTACGCTCCCAGCCCACACCGTTCTCGCTATCTATAAGTGCCTCATACAAGCTCTCCTCGGACACACAGCAGTTGCTTGGGCCAATGCTGCCGACGCCCACATCCGATTACTGCAACAAATTCAGAACAGGATACAGCGACTGGCTCTTCACTTTCCTTGGGACTGTACTTTGCGAGAACTGCACAGATTGACTGATGTGCTGTGACTGAAAGTATGATATCGAGAAATTGTGAGGCAGTTCTGAAATATACACATCCGAAACCTGGGCAACAAAGGCGAGTGCCTAGCTCACTCAGCGATGGCCACACTGCCTTCAGGACTAATGGGGTACAATAATTTAAAAAATAACATAAATAATCGTAAATAAAATAAACAACATCCTTACTTCGGTAGCATCAATACGTTCCATTAAATTTAGTGCAACTAATGGTACCTATATGTAAGGACCCGAACAAAACCCTGCAAGAGGGTTGCAGGTGAAATACAGTTTTATATCTTCACCTTCAATCGGAAGTTGGGATTGTCCAATACCGAAGCTCGTGTCATCGTCGTCTGTCCTAAGCCTCGCACTTCTCACAATCTGACAATAAGCACTGAGCTTGATCCAGCTTTCATTTCTGCAATGGCTATCTCATAGCAGTTGCTTTCTCTCTTTCGCCGATAAGTGAATAGCAAATACTAAATAACAATCTGCAATATTTCTGGAACAATGGTTCAAATGGTTCTGAGCACTATGCGACTTAACATCTGAGGTCATCAGTCGCCTAGAACTTAGAACTAATTAAGCCTAACTAACCTAAGGACATCACACACATCCATGCCCGAGGCAGGATTCGAACCTGCGACTATAGCGGTCGCGCGGTTCCAGACTGTACTACCTAGAATCGCTCGGGCAACCCGGCCGGCTTGGAATAATCGAATACACAAATAGTTAAGTAGTAATTTCCTGGAGATGAATTTTCTAGGAGAGCTGAGTCGGTGTTTATCAGACAGACAATACATTGATTGAAATGCCGGGAAGTAAATAAAGAATTCTGGTATTCTCTAACATTTCATCCATCAGAATTAGACAGGGCTTTGCGACACCTAAATTATAATGTTGAACCTAGTAACCAACACGTTTCCAGATTGTATTTCTCCATGTATTTCATACCATATTAGCATCTATTAACATATCATACATTTTGTACTTTCTGTTCATACTACTCTTTTTGAGTTCTCCTTGTCAAATTTTCCACAAGTCTCTCAAGTATATTCGTCTGAATCTGATCTTTAATTATTGTGCTCAAATACGACAAAGAAGGTGCCTCTCATAGGTAATGATGATGGTGAGGTCCCATTCTCCGAGGAGCGTAGGGGACGATGCAGGAGACCCACACCGCTGTACTAGGCAAGCTCCCAGCGGAGGTGGTTTGCCATTGTCTTCCTCCAACCGTAATGGAGATGAATGACGATGATCAAGACGACAAAACAACACCCACTCATCTCGAGGCAGAAAAAATCCTTGACCCGCCGGGAGTCGAAGCCGGGACCCCGTGGCAAGACCACGAATTGCGGACTCTAGGTAACATGTGCATAATCTGGACACTAGAAGATTATGTATTCAAGTCCTTTCAATGTCCTTCACAGAAGAACTGCCCTTTATATTGGACCAGATATGTTCGCTATGCTTCAGTGTTGATGTCGGTGGTCCAAGGTGGGTGCTCCTACTCGTTGTCAGGAGTCCAGAGGGTAGCAGTTTTGTTGCTCAGCAAAATCTGATATTTAGCTTAGGTCCTGAGGTCTACATAGGCAAACTTCAGAGATAGTGGTCTCTGTATTTCAAATTGAGGACGTGGGATAGGACAGTAATTTGCTAATAAACCATTATTGCACTACTCTTAAGCTAAATAATATGAACATGTGTGAGCACTCGATTCATTGTTACCATTTGAGCTCACTAATAGTGACAGTTGGGAGGTGCACATTTTTGCTCATGAGTACTAAACTTGAGAATATCTAATTTATTGGTGTCAGATACTCTCAGTAGGTCCCAGTCAGAATGGGCTGTGAAAGACCCAAAGTATGTACAACTTAAAAGGTCATGTGATCCCTATGAACTCGCTCAGATCGCCCGGGTTCGCGGGTTCGATTCCCGGCGTGGTCAGGGATTTTCTCTGCCTCGTGATGACTGGGTGTTGTGTGATGTCCTTAGGTTAGTTAGGTTTAAGTAGTTCTAAGTTCTAGGGGACTGATGACCATAGATGTTAAGTCCCATAGTGCTCAGAGCCATTTGAACCATTTTGAACTCGCTCAGATCAATTGTGAAAGTATGTCATATGATGTCTATCCTGTAAGTACCTGCTACAAATACAGGCAGTGTTTACGTCTGAAGACTAAAATGTGTTACCTTTTTTTCATGGACTGGTAACAAGTGAAACAGCAACAGTAACAGATCATGAAAATTCACAGATTCAGAACTTATTATGTATTTCACATGACACAAGCACACACAAATCTTGCATTTCAATCTTGCAAAACAGAGGCGATCAGATGATACAACGTCAATTGCTGCTCTGACTAGGTGCCATTGACTGTAGTTACCTACATGCCAATACTACTGATGCACACACTAGTCTAAGAAGGCAGCAATCCCAAATCCCTCAGTCAAATGTGGGAACTGAACAGGCAGCGAAGTGCCTACATCGTGTATTCTTCCTAACTATTTCATTTGCTAAAGTGGCAAAAATCCTATCTACCTCTGGTTCAACTGTTCATCATTATATTTCAAAGATTAATACTTGTGCGTATATCATCCCTGTAGGGGCGGGTGCGGTCTGGAGGAAAGGGATACGCATATATGACACTTAAGCACAGAAAGCAAGACTCTATTGATAACCAGGTCACAGCTGTATAACATAGCATCATAACTTTCTCTGGTGGATGTACTGTTAGTAGAATCACCACTTACCAAGGTGGCTGGGTGCAGCACCATTTGTGTTGCTTAGTTCACAGGTAGCTAGCGATGGGTCAGAGGCGCCCTGCCTCGATCGCTTTTCCTGAGGTCTTCCAACTTCAGCTGGGAAGCGGAGAGCGCCACCCTCGGCTTCACCCTTGAGCGGCTTCAGCTCGCTGGCGACTGGTCGGCGCGCGGCGTGCCACTCGAGCGGATGGAAGAGCAGGCTGCCCACCAGCCCGTGCGCTGACACGCCACTCATGACCAGCATGGCGCCGCCGAAGCCGTAGGTCTCCAGCAGCACCCAGACCAGGTACGGCATCACCATCAGGCTCACGTTGCCGCCCGCTGTAGACATGCCGACGGCGCTGCCCCGTTTCTTGAGAAAGTAGTTCTTGACGGCCAGGAAACCGGACGGTTCGACGAGGCCGCTACCGAGACCTGTGCATCGTACAGGCGAATCCGATGCGCTAAAATGTGGCTTATTGTTCGCCTACAAAAGAAACTTTGCTTCATGAAAATGTTTCGAGAAGGAATGGGCATATGTTGGGCGTTGGTAGTAAGGATCATTATTATAAGGCAAGCAGGGGGGAGGGGAAGGGTGGGGGCAGGTTGATGTGCTTCCATTGCAAACTTCTCTAGCATGTAGAGGCCAGTGGACAGAGAATGTTTTGAATATGAATTCGTGTTCAGAGACTCACCATTTCCATGCCGTAGCAACAATGTTTAATGCTAAATACTCGTATTTGTCTTTCAAACCGTGAGCCAACTGTTTCCATGTCAACTGTTCCCGTGCCAAAAGCCCAGCTAGATAATCTTCACTAGGTGCTCTTACCTCAGTCAGCGAAAGTCTGTACCGAATATTTGGAAGACGAAAAGAGACATAAATGAAAAGGAGGTAGGAATGTAAATTACACAAGTACGTGAAACGCTGCATGAAGTGCTCCAGATGAAAACACTTACTGCAAAACAAGTGCCATGCTCGTTGGCTACATAATAAAAGGCTCCAAAGAGGAGAAGACAAAGTTTTGTGTTTTTAATAGGTGGAGCATAATACGATGGATCTGTGTTGTCGGTGCACAACAGTAGAAAAATAACTGTATCCTCTATCAGTCGGAGAGCGAAGGGAATTAGGCACTGAAAAACATTAATATCTTCGTGTTTGCGGACAAATCGTGACTGTGTTTTGCGATTTACATGGTCTCATCCTGAGCGAAAAAGAGAAAAACAGTGATTTTCTCTCATTAAGCAGCGTTACTGATGCATCTGGACACGGTTCAGTGCGTTAGGAGTATTCTTGCATGGAGAAACGTCGCCTTCTCAGAAATGTATTCTGACCTAAAAGGTGCTGGAAATCAGCATCCAAATATTGCTTCATTCACCCTGCTTCACACATATAGCCTGATAGGATGCTTTTGTTTCTTTTTAGCCTAAACAAAAGGCACGGTGAGAAGAAACTTTCGTCGAATAAAATATTTATCGGTCCTCTAAACGAGTATTATGCGTAACTGAAACAAATTTCTTTTTTGAATGAATAAAACATGGGGCTACTATTGGACTACATCTATTAGATTCAATGTCAAATTTATGTCTTTTGTCCCTAAGTGGTGGCAAGGACAGTATGTAATCAACTCGGCTTCAGGATATAATGAAAGAAACAAATTTCTTCGTGAACACATAATAAATAATTCACAGTTATGATGTGAAAAAGAAAACAGTAGTCACTTCAGGGGCATTGATAAAGTCTCTCAACTGGAGTACAGCTTGGCATCATTAGTCAGTCCTAACGATGTCCTAACAGAGTCCCCCTCAGTCGATGTACATGCTGGCTCGTGGCATATTAGCAGAGCGCTGGCTACTGATGGGATTCCAGTACTCAAACCAATGGGGAAACGCAAGACCGATAAACTGGGTTAGCCAAATAACAGTTTCCTATTCGACGTCATGTTGGCCACAGGCTGGCTGGTGCCACACTGGTAGAGCGCTGGTACCCGACGGGAGATCAATGATCAAACCGGCATCAATTGCAGCGACAATGAGCTGCAGACGGGCCTGGACACAAGGAGAGGCCTGTCCAGAGTCTATCTCAGAGCCAAGTTGGAAGCAGAGTGAATGTTTATAATCTGTAGTTATATCACTAACAAGATCATGAACTAATATGGTTACGAAAAGAAAGAAACAAATTTCTTGTTGAACACACAATAAACAATTCACAGTTATGATGTGTAGAATTCAAAAATGTTTGTTGATATCATAAAACAAATGAAGATTGGCCCAAATGATATCATGGTCAGCCTCGACGTGGTTTCTCTGTTCACCAAAGTACCTGTGGATGACACATTACAACTGTTGGCGGCTCATTTTTGCTCTGAAATTTTGAAGTTATTCCGGCGTACCTTGACGACCACTTACTTTTTATACAGTGGAAATTATTATGAAATGACGGATGGAACAGCCATGGGTTCGCCACTGTCACCAGCAGTAGCGAATTTTTTCATGGAGGATTTTGAAGAACGAGCGTTGAGCAGTGCTCACCTCCACCCATCATGCTTCTACAGATACGTCGACGATACTTTTTTAATCTGGCCACACGGCAGTGACACGCTGCAGCAGTTCGTCGAACATTTAAATGGTGTACATCCAAACATAAATTTTACATTGGAGATAGAACAGGAAGGGAAGTTACGTTTTTAGATGTGTTGGTGGAGCGAAAGCCGGATGGACGACTGGGCCATTCTGTGTACAGGAAGCCAACCCATACAGACTTATATCTGCATAGCCACAGCTTCCATCATCCGTCTCAGAAGAGAGCTATGCTGAATACTTTAGTACACAGAGCCAGGACTATTTCCGACAAGGACCACCTCGGTCCTGAGATTAACCATTTGACGACTGTTTTCAAGAGGAACGGTTATTCTGCCGGTGAAATTAAATCAGTATTGCCCAAGAAAGTAAGACACGACGCCGGCCATATACAAGAAGAGGACCAACACATAGCGCGGTTTCCGTTTTGCGGTGCTACAACAAGCAAGATAGGCAGAGTCCTAAAGAGGCAAAGAATAAAACCAGTTTTCCGACCACCTAGGAAAATTAAGGAAATGTTGAGACCAGTCAAAGATAGTCTCGGCTTAAGAGTGCCGGGAATTTATACTATTCCTTGCGAATGCGGCAAGAATTACGTGGGCCAGTCTGTAAGAACCGTTACCGACCGCTGCATCGAGCACCAGCGGCACCTGAAATACAGGTATTTTGAAAAATCAGCGGTGGCTGAACATAGCCTGCTTAACAAGCATAAGATTTTATTTGAAGAAACCAGAGTAATAGCCCACGCATCGAATTACTGGGACTCTGTGATCCGGGAAGCAGTCGAAATTAGACTTGCCGATAATAACTTTAACAGAGACAACGGCTATGCACTTAGAAACACTTGGAAGAGTGCACTGGATAAAGAAAAATCGCAGAGAAAAACTTCCCGCACTTTACCTCCTGATTCAAGGGATGGCTCTGCAAGCAACGCGGGATAGAAACTATATCTATGGAAGTAGAGGGCACCGCTTCCCTACGCGCCATATCGCTGTTGCTATGACGTATTCCAGCCAATCAAAAGCCGTGCTTTGCATATAAAAGTGGGAGCCTCGCTAGTTCACGACAGTCAGTCACGTGGAGGTAGTGGTCGAAAGCTTGGAGTTTTATCCTGAATTGACGCGGCATGTACACCGAGAGATTTTTATTCAAGATCATGAACTGATTGTGCAGATCCACGCTGCATACATTCGAAGAGACAAACAAACGAAATGAGATACAAGACATAGCAAAAGTGCAGAAAGAATGTAAGGGAGTTTGGAGAAAAGCTCAGGGACAGTCCCGGAGAGTCTGGAATCGTAAAGGGGAGACAGGGAGAGAGAGAAATTGGAGAGGGAGAGGGAAAGAAAAGGCGCAAGAAAAAACTACATAAAATATATTCACAAACAGAAACAATTAACTGACCTATTAACATGCTGTAAGTAATGATTATGTGGGTGAATGAGTTGGCGAAACTCGTGAGGAACATGCCTCCCGCAGTAAACAGACTGCCGACGATGGACACTTGACGAATGGAGAACTTCTTCAGCAACGGTCCGGTGAGGAGACCTGCAAACACAGTGGAAATAGTAATCTAATAAGGCAACATACGCTGTCACACAGAAATGACGTTTAGCTTTAAGATATTAATAACATATTGTAAGTAGGCTGTTTAGGTTTCTTTATTGGTAACGCCACGTAGCGCTCTATATGAAAAATCACTGACTGTGCTGTGTGCAGTCTGAGGCTGGTCGGCATTGTTGCAATATTCGCTATTGTAGTGTTGGGCAGTTGGCTGTTAACAGTGCGTAGCGTTGCGCAGTTGGAGGTGAGCCGCCAGCAGTGGTGGATGTGTGGAAGTGAGATGGCGGAGTTTTGAGAGCGGATGATGTGGACGTGTGTCCATCAGAGAGAGTACATTTGTAAGACTGGACGTCATGAACTGATATATATAATATGACTTTTGAACAATATTAAGGTAAATACATTGTTTGTTCTCTATCAAAATCTTTCTTTTGCTAACTGTGCCTATCAGTAGTTAGTGCCTTCAGTAGTTTGAATATTTTATTTAGCTGGCAGTAGTGGCGCTCGCTATATTGCAGTAGTTCGAGTAACGAAGATTTTTGTGAGGTAAGTGATTTGTGAAACGTATAGGTTAATGTTAGTCAGGGCCATTCTTTTGTAGGGATTTTTGAAAGTCATATTGCGTTGCGCTAAAAATATTGTGTGTCAGTTTAAGCACAGACATGTATAATTTTTCTAAGGGGACGTTTCAATATAAATACAGTAATGCAGTTTTCTTCCTGGCACAAATTACTGTCGTATGTATTTATGACCGAAATCCATTAGCTAGTTTCCGTCTTTGAACCCCATATTAGGCTTTTAACGGAGGTGTGTATAGTGTATCGAAAAGTAAACTCCAGCCAGATTCCATTCGCCGGTAGTGACTGGTTATAAATCTCTGTCGGTTCGCCTCCAAATACGTGAGAAAATCCTTAACTCAATCGCCATGATCATTACCTATATGTGTGTGGGAGAAAGAATATGTAGACTCGGAACACACCTTCTAAGAACTCAAGACCATTCTTTTTCGTGATGCATGACGTCTTTCTTTTAACATCTTTGACTGCAGATACGCCACTGTTGCACTGACAAATAGTACAGTTCATTTCTTAACCATATCTCCGACTTCTATTACACCATACGAACCTGGCAAGGGACAGTTACAAAAAAGATTATCGCACAGTTCTGTGGACAACCGCTGTCATGACTGAATTACAATTCTTCGAGTTTCCTATAGTAACTATTGACATGGCATCAGTCTTTGTCACAACTATATTAACGTAGGACACAGGTTCCATTGTTTCATAAGCGACGGTGCGCTTCAAAAAGCAGTATTCTCACTCTTTCTTTCTTTCTTTTGCTTGTGCCTTTTTCCCGCAATGACGCAGGGTCGGCATGGTTAATCGGAATTGGCAAGGTTAATTTAAGGAGGAGTGGCCGGATGCCCTTCCTGCCACCACCCCGTACCCCCCAGGACAGAATTAGTGTAGCCCAACTGTCTTCGTCTAGTGCAACCCATCGAACAGTGCGAATGTGTGCAGATGTCTGCGAGCCGTGTAACTGAGGCGGAACGTGGGGACCAGCCCAGTATTCACCTAGGGGATGTGAAAAACCGCCTAAAAACCATATCCAGGCTGGCCAGCACGCAGGCCTCCGTCGTTAAGCCGCCGGGTGGAGTCGATCTGGGGCCAGCGCGCCTACCCAAGTCCAGGAAGCAGCGCATTAGTGCTCTCGACTAACCTGGCGGGTCAAAAAGCAGTATTTTCACTGTTTTGCACTAATTTGTTTCATTCAGTATTTTTCAGGGACACCCACTACTCTATGCACGAACCCTTGTTCTTGAATTTTTTAGCAGTTTTAGTACCATGCAACGGTTGTCCATACAGCTTAGACAGCTGCGTCGTCCGGAATATATTTACCCACTTACTAGTATGACAATGCACCCGCGCTGGGCTGGACGCATACATTGATTCGGTTGGGAAGGGCATCATAAAACGACTGTATCCTCTCCTGATTGGCCCACTACTGCTGTAAATGATGATTGATATCCTGAATACCAACAGTGGAGCGAAGATGAGATCCAAGCTGGTCCCACACATGTTCTATTGAGTATGAATCTGATGGTGGTGTTGGCCAAGGGAGCACCTCAACTCCCTGTGGGCAGTTCATAAGCACATGCACCATTTGTGGACGAGCGTTGTTCTATTGGAAAATGTCATCATGATGCCGTTACGTGAGGGATAACACATGGCTACTTAGGGTGTCTGTGACATACCGTTGTACCATTAGAGTTCCTTCTATCACTAGGAGCTGTCACTGATGACCCCCCACACCCATGACGACAGTAAGAATGCCATGGCTCTCCAGAACATTGTAGGAATGGGACCTCTCCCAGTTAGCTGCCATACTGGACGATGATGGTCATCCAGGGTAGCGCAGAACTGTGATTCATTACTGAAAACAATGCGACACCATTCATCAGCAGTCCATGTTTCCCAATTACGGAACCATTCCAAACGCAGCCGTTTGGTGTCGTGGTGTTAACAGCGGCCTACCCATGGAACGGTAATTCCCTGGTCTGGCTGCTGCTAGCGTCCGATCAATAATGTTCTAGCATAGCAGGCGCAGATGAGAAGAGGTTACATAATGCTTGTCGCAAAATACAGAGGAATTTACCTGCCATAACGCCAACAGCAAAGTACAAAGAGGGTAGTGTTAGTTTTTTTTCGCGGTTAAAGTATGGTACCCTTATTGCGCTTAAGGAAACGTTAAATGTTCAAGGATGGGAAACCATTTTACAGCCTTCTGTAATGTGTAGAGGATCAGTTTCTCAAACGATGACTGTGTCAGAATGACAGTGTATCTTCTCATTAAGCACAAACTGTGAGGCAATGGTTTATGGACAATAATATTCCTGAAATCGACTGGCCTGCCCAGGGTCTACACCTGAACGCAATGGAAGACCTCTGGGATGAATTAGAGCGTCAACATCGCTCCATATTGCCGGCCGGGGTGGCCGATCGGTTCTAGGCGCTACAGTCTGGAACCGCGCGACCACTACGGTCTCAGGTTCGAATCCTGCCTCGGGCAGGGATGTGTCTGATGTCCTTAGGTTAGTTTGGTTTAAGTAGTTCTAAGTTCTAGGGGACTGATGACCTCTGAAGCTAAGTCCCACAGTGCTCAGAGCCATTTTCACCTTCTCTAGTTTCGGGTCTTGAGGAAGAATGAGCTGTCACTCCACCACAGCATTCAGCATTCACTGAAAGTTTCCCCAGAAGTGCCTGGATACTTTTGATGATATATGGTCCGCCCCTTGTAGCTGTGTGGTCAGCGTGACCGAATGTCATAGCTAAGGCCGGGGTTCGATTCCCGACTGGGTCGGAGATTTTCTCCGCTCAGGGACTGGGTGTTGTGTTTTCCTTATCATCATCATTTCATCCCCACCGACACGTAAGTCGCCGAAGTTGCGTCAACTCGAAAGACTTGCACCAGGCGAACGGTCTATCTGACGGGAGGCCCTAGCCACACGGCACACATATATATATATATATATATATATATATATATATATATATATATATATATATATCGGACTGAATGCCACCTGGGGCTGGTGACGTTGTGGGCACGTATGTAGTATACAAGAGGGGCCGAGTCGAATAAGAAATTATTCTAGCGACGAAATGGCCTGCAACTGTGGAAATACACTGTCATATGCGACTCTGGTAAAGGGCAGATTGCTAATGGTCGACACATGAAACGAGTATCTGGGAAACGGTGATGCTCGTCACTGTCCGTATACTACTGTCGTATCTGTGGAAAGTGGTTGAAGGCAGCTCTGACAACACAGGACAATGTAGATGCAGGCACAAGTGTTTCGAGCACGCCGTTCAACGCACTTGTTGAACGTATGACTCTGCAGTAATCGACCCCTGCGTATTCTCATGTTGACCTAATGACATCATCAGTTACAATTGTGGCTGGCAGTGAGCCATCGTCGTTGAACTGCAGATCAATGGAAACTTGCCTGATTGGATGAATCAGATACGCCGTCATTCAAGCTCCTCGAAATAACGCACCGAGCTACGGACGACGGCGGGGTAACAGTATTAGACTCTGAGGGACATTCGCCTGGGTTTCCATTTGACATGAGGTGGTAATTGAAGACACTACGGCCTACGTGGTTATTATTCGGCACTACTTGCACACCTTCGTGCTTGATGGCTTCCCTGACGGTGATGGTGTCACCCAGCGGGACAACTGCGTCGCAAGGTCAGAGCAGTGCCGAGCGAGGTAGCCGCGTGGTCTTGGGCGTTCTGTCACGGTTCGCGCGGCTCTCCCCGTAAGAGGTTCGAGTCCTCTCTCAGGCATGGGTGTTTGTGTGTTGACCTTAGCGTTAGTTTAAGTTAGATTAAGTAATGTGTAATTTAGGGACCGATGCCCTCAGCAGTTTGGTTCCATAAGATCTTACCATAAATTTCCAACCTTTTTTTTCAGAGCAGTGCTACAGTGGTTTCAAGAGCATAGTATTGAACTCACGTTGATGTCTTGGCCACCAGATCCTCTTGACGTGAAACCAGCACACAGCCTGGACGCTATCGGGTGCCTGTTGCGCACCTATAAACCACCGGCCTTAATTTACGCGAGTTACGTGACTTTTGCGTAGACATCTAAGTAAACCTACGAAGGCCTCATCGAATCCAAGCCACGAAGAGTCGCTGCCATATTGCGTTTCAAAGGTGAATGTTTTGGCGCATCAGTGTAGATCGCAAAGCGCTACTGACGACAGTTGGCACTTTTGGTTTCCCCTCTCATACACAGCTTTTCTGAGATGTTGGCCGTCACATTTTCTGCAGTGCACTGGCTTGCCACAGTGTATAAACTAAATGCTCGACGCCTTGGCGCCTACTCACTGTGGACTGCTCGGTTTGGACTACAGTTTAGAGGCAGTAGTCCAGACATTTCATATATAAATTCCTTCTTATGCTTTTGAGGTGAGCTAAGTGTAGCCACCAGCAATATAAGTCAGTGGCAGAAAACACAGAAAACGGAATCTTGGATGAGCAACTCGACATTTAAATCCTGTGCTACTGTATACAAAACCAGTTCCTTGTCTATTAAGTCACTTCGAGTAAAATAAGGCGTAAGAGAAGGGTAGAAACTGTAGAAATAAAGAACGTACCACTTTATGATTTGTTGTCCTCTTTTTTTAGGTCATCAGTATTCTGACTAACCAGTCACGACTTCCTTTCATGATCTTACTGTCTCATAACAGAGTCGCACAACGTCCTCATTTATTTCGATCTCTCTTCCTCTCTCGCTGATTCTGCAGAGAATCTCTCCATTCTTATTTTATCAGTCACTTAATTTTAAATATATTTCCATAACACCGCATGTCAAACCTATGATTCACTTCTATTTCATTTTCTCACCGTCCATGATTCGCTTACATGCAATTCTGTGCTCCACACGAACATTCTCAGTAATCTCTTCCTCATAGTAAGCTATTTTTTTAAACAAATAGACTTCATTGAGCGAAGAGTGCTCTCTTTGTCTCACTTTGCTTGCAATGTAAGTATTCCTTCACTTCCACTACGCTGCTCTGATTTCGATGTTTAAGTTCATTGTTAAACTCTTATTGTTACTCATTACTTTCCTCTTCCTTTGGTTTATTCTCAGACCAAATTCAGTTTGCAATAGACTTTTCATTCCATTCAACAGGTCCAGTGAAGCTTCCTCATACACTGACGAGAGTATTCTGATCATTGAGAACCATTTTAACTGAATTTTCATTCCACTCCTAAAACTTTCTCTTATTTCGCCATTGTTTCCTCGATGTACAACCATATAAGATTAGACTAGAAAGACTACATCTTTTTTTTAATGATGTTTTTAATCAGAGCACTTATCTCTTGGTCTTTCATTCTAGTTTTTGGCTCTTGATGCTTGCACGTATTGTATACTTGCTGTCTTTCCCTTTTCCTTTATTATGATAATTTTGAATATTTTGCACTATTTTACGTTGTCGGTCATTTCTTCAAGTCAACAATTCTTATGCTAATGTCTCGTTATTTCATTAGTTTTGACTCCATACACACACATAAACGCAAACAGGCGACGTCAGAACTGCATCCCTGATGTCTTTACCTTTACTAAATCCAAACCCATATTCATTTAAAAGACCTTCACTTATACAATCCATTCTTCTACAGATATTCCTCTTGTCAGAAAAATGGATGCATAAACTATTAAAGCAATTTTGCGATAGTATGGAAATTGATCTGTCGTTGAAATTTTCATGGTTGTCGGGACGCTATTCTCCCAAACGTACGATGGTGTGTCTCCACTAAGCCCACATTGTAACTTCAATAACCGTATGGTTGTCACTTTCCCAACGATTTTAGAAATTCCGGACTGCTATCTGCTACTTTTAGCTAGCTTGATCTCAAGTCTTCATAATCTCATTCACTTTCCGATTCCCTTTGCTTTCCAAATATACACTCAGTTCACATTTTACCACGTCATCAGACAGTTCCTCTCCCTCACAGAGGTCCCTAATAAACTCTTCCCACCTACCCGCTCTCTCTTCAGCGTTCAATAGTGGAATCCATTTTGCACTCTTAAGTTGACAGCTTTGACTTCATTTTCAGTGAAAGTTGTTGACTTCCCCATATGCTGAACCTGTCGTTCCTTCTACCGTTTTGTTTTCGATATTTTTTTCCTTTTTCCTTAAAAAATTCACTTAAATTTCCCTGCATTTCCTCTTGATGCCATTCCTAACTGCCTGATATCGCTGTATATCTTTGTTTTCCTGAAAATTTCCATATTTCCTGCGTTCATCGATGAATTGAATTATTTGTTTCGTTACCCGAAGTTTCTTCGTAGCTACCTTCCTCACAAGGATATGAGGATCAGTGACGCATATAACAACATCAGAGACGCTGCACACAGAAGATATAAACGGTACCAGACCTCTAAGAAGTATCTCACCTAAAAGCGACTAGGGATCCGTGTTAGTGAGTCTGCGAGAAAGGTACGCCCACTGGTTAACTGAGGACTTTCACAGCCTTCCGTCTTGTGGAAAAATCTACGAGGTCTAGGGATAGGTAAACCTCAATAATCTGCAGCTGAACCTCCAGTTCCTGTTGAGGATCGCAATGAATATTTCGCCACGCTTACTTCCTTTGAAGTATCACTGGTTGGTACAAACGAAAAATTTTTCTGCAGGCGGTAAGTTTAACACAGTCAGGTAGCTGCAGGTCACGCCAATATTACAGTAGTTACACTACTGCCTATAATTATGGATATTTCTAACCATTCTCTGACCTCTAATCTCTTCCCAACAACCTGGAAAAAGGGGCTCATAAAACCTTTACCCAAAGAGGAATCTGCTAGCGAACCTTGCATTCTAGAAGCATTATATAAGGCTTTAGAATACATAGTTGACGATCAGATTATCAGTGAAGTAGCCTTCTGGAAGACTACCAGTCTGGTTTCTGTAAAAATAGCACCATGACGATTGCTCTTATAAAATTGACAGACGAACTGAAACAAGCTATGAACAAACAAGAGGCCGTTATTATGTGACAATTGAATTTCAACAAAGCGTCCCACTGTGTCGACTTTGTAATTGAGCTTACTAAACTCAAAAGGCAAAACTTTTCTTCAAGTGCAGTACAATGGATTCACTCATCCATTACATATCCTCAGTAGTGTTCAGTGTTCGGTCCATTGCTTTTCATATTATTTGTTTATGATGTGTCGACTATTATCTCCCTTTGTAAATATCATTTATAGACTGATTGCCTCCAGTTATAACTTAGCGCAAGCGCAAGAAATCTGCGCGCAGCCATCCACAACGTAAATGCTGATTTACTTGCTTTATCAGAATGGGAGCAGAACGTAGGTTTGAAACTTACCTCTTCTAAAACGCAAGCGATTTTAGTCTCTCACAAAAGCCTTATGACTCCTCAGTTCAGAGACTCTCTTTCACCCTTAATTCTAAACAGCACAGAAATAATCTTTTCTTCTTCTGCTAAGAATTTGGGGATAATTCTGGACTCTCATTTTGGCTGGACTGAACACACAACTGCAGTCTGTAAGAAGGTGTCACCATCATTTCATTGACAAAAGAAATATAAAAAGCATTTCGAGCTTAAAAAGAAGCTTGTTGAGTCACTAATACTCCCCATCCTTGACTACTTTAATCTCATTTTCCAGAGACTTTTGTATGAGAACGTCGGCTGGAACTGGCAATGAATGCTTGTGTATGACACATTTGTGATGTAGTCTACTTCGACCATATCGCTCCTGCCTATTAATAACTATCATGGCTAGCGTAGCGATTGTAAGCATTTGCCCTATCGTCTTCTCAATCATTACACTCCTTTCCATTTATCTTCAACCCTCACACTACTGCCTGAACAATACAGAAGAAATACACATTCTCAACAAAGTAAAATCCTCTCTGTACCACTACACAACACTGTCATCTTCTGTAAAGTATTTTCTGTATGAGGAACCCGACTTTGTAACAATCTTCCTCAAAATATTACCGAAATTAAAGTCTTTCGAGACTTCAAAAGACAGCTAATGGCCCACTTCCTATCACAATAGCTGTCTTCTCTGCAGCTAACTCTCGTCAGCCCTCCCTCTCCTACCGCCATTCCCTCCCCTTCTCTGCAGACTTCTCCACCTAAATTCTCTTCTTTCCTAGCAGCTATTGTCTCTTTCATTTCAGTCTTACCATCTTTTATTAACCCTTCTAGTTTTTCTGATACCAAACAAGGCTTCAGAAGTGCTGAACTAATCAGTATCATTCCTAATTCTTCTACTGTTTTAGTACTATCATTAATGTTACTGTTATCGTTATTATTTCTTTCCTGTCTCAGACGTTATGTCTGGTTAAAAATGGAAAGTGACGCGGACATTGAACAAGCCTGACTTCCTTTTAACTGTACGGTATATGTTACATTGCATTTAGGAACTTTCGGGTAAATGAAAATGTATCAATAATTACAGATTTCTGTAGTTGTATATGTACCTTTGGATGTAGCTGTATTGCGTTGATGTACTGGTGGATATTGTGTGGTAGTTAATAATATAATTGGTATAATGTCAACTATATCCTGATGCCACATGTCCATTACTTCCTCAACCAATTGGCTGTATTTTTCAATTTTTTCTCCTGTTTTCTTCTGTATATTTGTTGTATTGGGTATTGATATTTCGATTAGTTGTCTTAATTTCTTCTTTTTATTGGTGAGTATGACGTCAAGTTTGTTATGTGGTGTTGTTTTATCTGTTATAATGGTTCTGTTCCAGTATAATTTGCATTCATCATTCTCCAGTACATTTTGTGGTGCATACTTGTATGTGGGAACGTGTTGTTTTATTGGTTTATGTTATATGGCAAGTTGTTGATGTATTAGTTTTCCTACATTGTCATCTCTTCTGGGATATTCTGTATTTGCTAGTATTGTACATCAGCTTGTGATGTGATATACTGTTTCTATTTGTTGTTTGCAAAGTCTGCATTTATCTGTTGTGGTATTAGGATCTTCAATAATATGCTTGCTGTAATATCTGGTGTTTATTGTTTGATCCTGTATTGCAATCATCACTGTATATATTGCCTTTTCTTAGCCATGTGTTGGATGCGTCTTGATCGATGTGTGGCTGTGTTAGATGATATGGGTGCTTGCCATGTAGTGTTTTCTTTTTCCACTTCTTATTATTAATATTATTATTATTATCACCAGTTATTACTTTATTAATAATACAAATTATTATTATTGCGTTTGCTACATAATAACCAAGCAATATTATTCCTAATTCCTTCCTTAACTTATCATCACAATTAGAGTTATTATTATTATTGTCAGTTATTATTTTCCTTAATAATGCAGATTATTATTAGTTATTATTAGTATTGTGATTGTTATGTAATGTTTCTTGCATGTGGTGTTCCTGGTCGGATGTAAGAGACGACCTTAAGGCCTAACCTGGTCAGGCTACATAACCAATCAATAAATAAATATATTTGAATCTCCAGCTTCTATGACTGATCTGTTCAACTGAACTGCAAAATTTACAGTCACAGAGAACTTAGAATGCTCAGATTCCACAGTATCTCAACGTCTCTGTTATTTACACATTGGGCTCCTCACGATTCTCTTAAATTTCAACATTCTCTTCGTCATGAGTAAATTTTGATATGAATCTACATATATTTCTGGATACTGCTTACAATCCCATATTTTCCTCTACTGTATCATTCTAATCCCTCATGGATGTTACATTTCCAGCTTCCTGTACGTACTGAGTAATTTGTTCAGATACTCTTATATGTTATCTCTTTCTCTCTCTCTCTCTCTCTCTCTCTCTCTCTCTCTCTCTCACACACACACACACACACACACACACACACACACACACACATACATACAGGGTGTTTCAAAAATGACCGGTATATTTGAAACGGCAATAAAAACTAAACGAGCAGCGATAGAAATACACCGTTTGTTGCAATATGCTTGGGACAACAGTACATTTTCAGGCGGACAAACTTTCGAAATTACAGTAGTTACAATTTTCAACAACAGATGGCGCTGCAAGTGATGTGAAAGATATAGAAGACAACGCAGTCTGTGGGTGCGCCATTCTGTATGTCGTCTTTCTGCTGTAAGCGTGTGCTGTTCACAACGTGCAAGTGTGCTGTAGACAACATGGTTTATTCCTTAGAACAGAGGATTTTTCTGGTGTTGGAATTCCACCGCCTAAAACACAGTGTTGTTGCAACAAGACGAAGTTTTCAACGGAGGTTTAATGTAACCAAAGGACCGAAAAGCGATACAATAAAGGATCTGTTTGAAAAATTTCAACAGACTGGGAACGTGACGGATGAACGTGCTGGAAAGGTAGGGCGACCGCGTACGGCAACCACAGAGGGCAACGCGCAGCTAGTGCAGCAGGTGATCCAACAGCGGCCTCAGGTTTCCGTTCACCGTGTTGCAGCTGCGGTCCAAATGACGCCAACGTCCACGTATCGTCTCATGCGCCGGAGTTTACACCTCTATCCATACAAAATTCAAACGCGGCAACCCCTCAGCGCCGCTACCATTGCTGCACGAGAGACATTCGCTAACGATATAGTGCACAGGATTGATGACGACGATATGCATGTGGGCAGCATTTGGTTTACTGACGAAGCTTATTTTTACCTGGACGGCTTCGTCAATAAACAGAACTGGTGCATATGGGGAACCGAAAAACCCCATGTTGCAGTCTCATCGTCCCTGCATCCTCAAAAAGTACTGGTCTGGGCCGCATTTTCTTCCAAAGGAATCATTGGCCCATTTTTCAGATCCGAAACGATTACTGCATCACGATATCTGGACATTCTTCGTGAATTTGTGGCGGTACAAACTGCCTTAGACGACACTGCGAACACCTCGTGGTTTATGCAAGATGGTGCCCGGCCACATTGCACGGCCGACGTCTTTAATTTCCTGAATGAATATTTCGATGATCGTGTGATTGCTTTGGGCTATCCGAAACATACAGGAGGCGGCGTGGATTGGCCTCCCTATTCGCCAGACAAGAACCCCTGTGACTTCTTTCTGTGGGGACACTTGAAAGACCAGGTGTACCGCCAGAATCCAGAAACAACTGAACAGCTGAAGCAGTACATCTCATCTGCATGTGAAGCCATTCCGCCAGACACGTTGTCAAAGGTTTCGGGTAATTTCATTCAGAGACTACGCCATATTATTGCTACGCATGGTGGATATGTGGAAAATATCGTACTATAGAGTTTCCCAGACCGCAGCGTCATCTGTTGTTGAAAATTGTAACTACTGTAATTTCGAAAGTTTGTCTGCCTGAAAATGTACTGTTGTCCCAAGCATATTGCAACAAACGGTGTATTTCTATCGCTGCTCGTTTAGTTTTTATTGCCGTTTCAAATATACCGGTCATTTTTGAAACACCCTGTACATACACACACTTCATGTTTTGCTTGTGATGTGAGCATTTATATCTGAATTACTCTTGTTGGCGTTCGTTTACTGTCGCTTCTGAAGTGAAGAATCCTGTCACTGCGCCCTTTACAGTAGCTTACTTTCTGCCATTTTCTGCCGCTGTCGATGTTACCATCAAATTTATCTGACCGAATATCTTTATTTTATTTTCATTCCTCTAGGTAGTGACCCTTGAGTAGATTGACTACCTGGTCCCTGTCCCTACCCTAACTATCGCTTAATCACTTAGGTATAACTGCACGGTTACGTCGATTTTGAAGTACTCACCGGAGAACTGCATCACTGCCTGCATCGAATTCATGATGACGGCTGCGCTTGTTGTCTCCAGACCCAAGGACAGCAACTTGTCGCCGAACAGCATGCTGAATATCGTGTTGAGACACTGGTTGGTCATCTGTCGTAAAAACAAGAAACGCCAGTTGAGGGTAGCTGCTGAGACTTCATTGCCCGTTACGCTTTGTGGGAGAAAAAGACGTGCAACTCGACAAAGCAATAACAATTAAATCACAAAAATTTTACTGGATGTGACGGACTGGAGTAGGATTAAGAGATTCACGTTCCAGCTTGACATTATTTCGAACTAAAAAGAAAAGCAGATGGATTGCAGAGGTCTTGCATCCGAAGGGTAGTCGCTGAAGGACTACACAAAATCTAGCAGGTGGCGCTGTAGGTATCATAGCTAGACTTGGTCAATAACTTTCGAAATCAGAAGCTGAAGGCGATACAACATATTACTTCCTCTCATAGTTTCACGTGATATCCATGATGATGAAATTAAAGAATTAAAACAGTATTCCTATGTGTAATGACAGTCGTTAATCTGTTCGCACGTTTCATAGCAATGGGACGCATAGAAATAATAATGTTGCACACAGCGCGATATTCTATGGAATACAGATGCAGTGTACATGTGTAGCTTTGTGCAATACAAGAATATGTATTGTCAATAAAAAAATCTTTTTCAGTTACAAACACAATATACACTACGTTTCTTAGAGGGTGTCCGCCTTGAGCAAAACAGTTGTATCTTTTCTTCTATTTCCGAGACATGTTTCGCTGAAATTTCGGCATCATCAGTGGGCTTTTATTTTCTTTCTTGTTACCATATGCTGTGCGTTTTATAGTTTTTAATGTTTTTTATTGCACTTATTTTCCTTCAGAGTTTGTAATTTTTTCTGGTTACTCATTATCTTCACTGTGAAAAAATGCATTGTGTAACTTTCACTGTAACTGTTAACAAAACTACGTTACTGATTCCGACAACTGACGAGTAAGTGTTCCCTACGTAAAGTTGCTGACTATTTTCTTTAACTTAGTCGACGTTAGAGGCCAAAAATGTTCAAATGTGTGTGAATTCCGAAGGGACCAAACTGTTTAGGTCATCGGTCCCTAGACCTACACACTACTTAAACTAACTTAAACTAACCTATGCTAAGAACAACACACACACCCATGCCCACGGGAGGACTCGAACCTCCGGGCGTTAGTGTTCACAATAACGTTAGAAGTGTCACTTTCCATAACGTTCCATGATAGCAACAATTATCATGATCGCTCTTGCAGTAGTGAACCATGTTTCCAAAATGTATTTCTCTGGTTTATTAACGCTGTTCTCCTAAACTTATCTAGAGCAATTGCTTTCATTCGTACATTTTACCGATGCGACTAAAATTGAAAATACAGAAAGCTCACCAGACGTGATAGCTGCACACAGTCAGGCTGCTTCCATTCACACCGACTTTTATACCAGAAAGCAAAATTAGAAGTAATTGCATTTGGAATCAAGCATTTCAGTCTGTACAACAATGCTACTCTTCAACTTATCTTCTATGGAACCAGATACAAGAAGCATGTGATAAGCTCACAGGACAAAAATTTAGACACCCACATGAGTCGCCGAGCTAATACCATGTAACAACGCCTCTAGCATTGATGATGGACTGAACCCGCCAACGAAGAAAGTTGGAGCTTTCTTCATGTATGCAATATGCAGCTGAGGCATCACATCGGTGTTTTTCGGTTATGCTATTTGGTTATTTGCTACGTTTCACCCTCAATTCCAAATAATCGCAGAGACTTTCTATGGGATGACGATCTTCTTACTTACCGGGCAGTGTAGATGCGACAGGATATCTGAGGTGCCACCAAACCAGGAAGGTATACGTGCAGGCCAGTAAACATGGCTGCTGCCATCGAACGACGGAAAGCTCCACAGCATACCCGTCACGATCGTGTTCCAGATCACCGAGAAAGCTGAAGTAAACATCCTGACACGTGTTCACACAATAACTTGCATGAATGTGCCCACGTCGTGCTAAGAAGGTCGTCGAAGGCTCTTCCAACATTGGCCAAGGGCATTATCTTTCCGCATATTGGACCAAGTGGATTGAATCCGTTTGTCCTTCACAATTCCTACAAAAGCGATACTATGATGAGCTCCTTTCATTTTTTGCAGCGCGAGATTAGCTGAGCGGTCTAAGGCGCTGCAGTCATGGACTGTGTGGCTGGTCCCGGCGTAGGTTCGAGTCCTCCCTCGGGCATGGGTGTGTGTGTTTGTCCTTACGATAATTTAGGTTAAGTAGTGTGTAAGCTTAGGAACTGATAACCTTAGCAGTTAAGTCCCATAAGATTTCACACACTTTTGAATACACATTTTGAATTTTTTGAAGAAGCTTGGACACTTGATCGTGACGCCACAGATAAAAAGCTTGTCAACAATTATCACACAGCCCGAGAACTCCGTGCATCCACTCACTGTGTTTTGGATGTAGCAGAACCAAGAGTAGGAGGCGTTGAAGAACGATTGGAAAAAAGCAAAACATGCCCCACCTGTGGCCCAAAAAAAAAAGAGAAAGACTTTTTACATTTGTCATTGATGCAAGAAACCAGTCTAGCTTGATTTCTCTACAGAAATCTGAAGTGAGTGCAAAGAAAACCTCTGAGAAGAAAAAACCTGAAAACTACTAGTGTAGTTTTCATTTTTTGAATGTTTTATGGGAGTTTTTATGTTTTTATTATTACATGTATAAGACCAATAAAAAAACAGCAAAAAGTAAAATATAGAGTACAGGGTATTTCAGTTTTCACAGTATTACCATTATCATGTAGTATTATGTTCATTTTGTTCAGTTTTTGTTTAAACGAGTTTTAATCATAGAAATAAATTTTAAAATTTATTTAAATGTACTTTTTCGTGGGTTATTAATGTAACGTTTCACATAAAAGATTGAACTGTTACACAGAAACACCGAACGCAATTTTTGTGTCTTTTTAACCATAGCGATCTGTCAGACCGCATCTAGGACGGGGTGTGAGAAAACAATTACTTGAGAAGCTATGGGCTAAAGTGTACTGGTTCGTCAAACGCGAGGCAGATTCAGGCGAGCCGGTCTGCGATGTTGCCAAGGTGCAGGAACGTAACGTAGTTGCTGTCTATGCACTTCCAGCCGAGCTTGTCAGCTACGCGACCACAGGCCATTAACGCTGTCGCTGACTGCAGCTAATATTTGATGCCACTCAGGGGTAATGGTTTGAGAAAGGTTTGGAACTACTGCTGCGCACAATGCGGGGTAAATACTTCAATAAGCCCTCGACGCCCTCGGCGCCTTGCATCATTTGAGGCGAAATTGCGACCCGTCCAGTAAGACAACATGCCTCCAGTCAGTTACAGCCACTTTCAAGATGTGCGGCACTATGAGGCGCTGTGTGACCAATGGAATTTTGCGAGATTCGGACCACCTTTCTGCAGCAATTCCCGACGACTTTGAAATTTTTTGTCATTGACGAGGTGTGACATCGTCTCCCGTCGGTCAGGATATTTTTACAACCACTGTTATTAAGCAGTCTTAAATGGGTCGGAGTGGTATACCATTCGTTGTAGACCCTTCGGACAGTCTGTGTTGATACACCGACAAATCGGGTAACTTAATCCAAGTTAGGGCGTGAGTCCGATCCAATACTTGCACTCTATACAATGTGTAATACGTTTCGAGTTCTAATTTCTGATCATTTCCATAAATTATAATTTTTTACGTGTTGTCACAGACATGCGATTAGTTACTTAACAGGGAAATTGTTATCTTCATAAATTTTCTACAGGCTGTGAGTCTAGTATCCTTTTAGAACATATTGTTTCCCAGATCGAAAGTACTGCTACACAGGTAACCAGTTTCAGTCAGTTCAATGGCTATCTTCAGATCTGCAGAGGTTTACAATGAAATACTGGTCAATACATCTTACCAAAACCAAAATTATTGTAACACAGTTAAGTAGAGTGTATGACATACATGGTAACATCGCTGCTGTTAAGTAAATAACCGCATTTTGTGCGTGTACAACACGTAAAAAATAATAATTTACGGAAATGATCAGAAATCAGAACTTGCAACATATTACACATTGTATAGAGTGCTAGCCACTTAAGTATTTTAACGTTTTTATATAACAAAATTTGATAAAGTAGTTGGAATCTTAAATATCCCTGCAGCTTTGTGCGTTAACTATTTAAACGTTTCTAACAAGATCCATTATGTTCTATTATACACTGTTATGTTTGACATATAGTCTAATGGTTACTAATAGATTTTAGGTAACTGGTGCATTTTATTTAATTCGTAAAGGAATATGCACTGGTGTAACTTCATATGTTAGATGTACCATACTGTACTGTCACCTGGTGAGAATAGCTATGAGTTAAGGTTTAATGATTTGCGACAGTTAGTTTGCCTGTTTCCATGGCGGGACTACTTCAACTGTTTCTCATGGCATGACGGATGGCGTGTTATATTGCTTACGGTTATTATCTCAGAAAGTATAAGATGATCAAACACATGGGATCCCGCGTCGGATTTTTTTTTCGGCAAGTGAGAGTGCTCAGCACTATTTATGGTGTATAATATGTTGCAAGTTCTCTGATTATGGGATGAGTAAGTAATGTACATATAGGACAATGATGTAGTTATTATGATGACGTCGGATCAGTTCCGTAAATTATCATTTTTACGTGTTGCACGCAATCATAGTATTAGGTACTTAACGTCATTAATATTACTGTATACGTTATGTGTGGTGTCACCGCCAGACACCACACTTGCTAGGTGGTAGCCTTTAAATCGGCCGCGGTCCGTTGGTATATGTCGGACCCGCGTGTCGCCACTGTCAGTGATTGCAGACCGAGCGCCGCCACACGGCAGGTCTAGAGAGACTTCCTAGCAGTCGCCCCAGTTGTACAGCCGACTTTGCTAGCGATGGTTCACTGACAAAATACGCTCTCATTTGCCGAGACTATAGTTAGCATAGCTTTCAGCTACGTCATTTGCTACGACCTAGCAAGGCGCCATTATCAATTGCTATTTATCTTGTGATGCATGTACCGTCAGACCGATGTTCACCAATTATGGATTAAAGTTAAGTATTCCACAGCTACGTCCTGTTTTTGCTCGTTCATTTCCGTGTCCTATTCCAGACCTCACGCCAGCCTGCGTGAGCTTAAACGCGTGCCTTTCGGCTACCCGTCACTGTGGATTGGCTGTCTTGCCAGTCCACAACATTATGTACTTTACTTAATTGTATTAGAACATTTTTGGTTCAGGTAAGATGTATTGACCTACATCTAGTTGTAGACTGTTGCAGATTTGAAGATGGTCTTTGAACTAGCTGAAACGGTTTCTCCAGGTTCTTGAAAAATCTTCCAACTTGATTTTACTGAATCCTGCGGCTCTTGCAAGATCAGTTTTTTCTGACTCCTGTAACGAAAGATTTCTGTGTTAGCAGAATTCCCTAGCCCAGTTCTTGGCAGCTATTTGTATGTGCTTATTAAACCCGTGTTCAACACTATTTCTTTCTGTACAGGTTTATGCAAGCTCACATACGAGGGTGAGTCAAATGAAAGCCTTAAATTTCTTATAACAAATCGAAATTTCGCACCGTTATCCTGTAAGTTGGTAAGCGTGCTACAAACAGCGTGCAGAATGGCCTGTAGGTGGCAGTATAGTGCAGATGCACACATACCGTCGCAGTATCAGTATAAAAATGGCCGCCCCACTTGAGACTTGCACCAGGAAAGAACAGCGTTCTGTTATTCGGTTTTTGCGTAGTGAAGGTGTGAAACCTATTGAAATTTATCGACGAATGAAGGTTCAATACGGTGGTGCATGTTTGTCACAGCAGCAAGTCTATGAATGGAGTAGGAAGTTCGCATATGGTGTGACTTCAGTGGAAGATGCTCCTCGTCCAGGTCAGGCACAACGAGTTGTGACTCCACAGAACATTGCAGCAGTTGAAGCCATAGTGGAGGAAAACCGCCGAGTGACACTGAATGACATTGCAGCATGTTTACAGATTAGTTATGGGTAAGCACACCACTTTGTGCATCATGTGCTCCAGTTTCACAAAGTGTCTGCAGGATGGGTGCCACGGCAGCTGACTCCTGAAATGTGAGAACGACGTATTGACGCTTGTGAAGAACTTCTTCGGCGCTTTGAACGAGGTGATGGCTTCCTTGCAAGAATCGTTACTGGGGACGAAACCTGGGTTCACTTCCACCAACCGGCAACGATGAGAGCGAGCAAGGAATGACGTCATTCCTCATCACCAAGTGATTTCCATATGTTTGGACCACTCAAAGACGCAATGGGAGGAAAGAAGTTCCGTTCTGATGAAGAGGTACGCCATGCGGTCCATGACCGGTTGCGTGGACTACCAAAAGAATTTTTTTTTTTAAGGAAGCGCTGGAGGACTTGCATTGAGCGTGGGGGAGATTATGTTGAAAAGTGATACAGCTTTTTACCACTTCTGCACAACAAATAATATTTAAAAAAATATTTAAGGTTTTCATTTGACTCACCCTCGTAGATCTTTAAGTACTAATCCACACAGTGGCTGCTGTAGTTCAACATAATATTTAGCTACTTCCTCTTTCGTTTCCTAAGGAAACACTGAGTAGCAGCTGCCTAGTGAACCAAGAACAGTAACACATTCCAAATCTCTTCCTGAGCGTAGCCTTATTCATCCCATACAGACGGGCGGTTGATTTACTTTCAGCCTGCAGCAACCTATCCTTAATTTCTGCCACCATATCTCCTTGAAATACCAGATTCCTATCAGATTTTCTTTTGTACCTTTCCATATTGAAGAGTGTACTGATATACAAAACACTCTAAATAAACATCCAAGCTACACTATGAATAACCCTTAACTTTCCAATAGATTTGGTAAATATCTAGTAAATTTGTCTGCAATGATTTCTTTGTGTGTAAAGAAGCAAACAATTTTTGTAAATAGTTGACGTTTAAACGGTCTATACAAATTGTTCCTTATTTTATTTAAGTGTATGAATGCCATAAAGTACGTAACCTTTCCCATTCCTTAAAACATTTACGAACAGAAATTCTTATGATGTGTGACAAGATACACGTGTCCAACACTACATATTCGAACTCTTCGGGGCGTACTCTTTGCTTCGAGTGTAAATTTTAACAGTTCGCAACACCATTAGCCCTCCTCACAATGCATGCTTTTGAAGGTTATGTAGTGGTGTTCAGAAGAAATTCCTCTTCCTGCTACGTACAAAGGATATAACAGTCATTCACAGTCACTCTTTGTTAAATCTGCATAACACTGAAAGAAAAAATCAGACAATCAAATATGCATTTGTTCCACTAATAACTACAATATTAGGAGCAGAGAGTTAGAAATGCGTCTTTTCCCTTCTAGTAGCTGCCGTCAGCGTACGGACGGTTCCGCCAACAATTGCTAATAGTCACAATGAAATATCCTAACCGGTTATAAGCATTCATACTCTCAGACACCACATACTTGTACACAACTTTGCCCTACCAGACGTTGATGTCAATGGCATGGATTACATCCCAAACCTTTCCGCACTGTCACTTGCACTGAGGGCATGTGGTACTGGTAATGGATGCGGATATATTTTGTGTCTGACCTCTTCAACCAATTAGAAAAAATGATAATATGTAGGCTTTGCAGCAGTGTAGTAACCTTTACATAGTTACTATTGTGTTATGCTGTCAGTTTGTTTCTTGTTGGGAAGACAATAATGACCAGATTTATCAAATCTGGCCTATTGTGGGAACTATCTGCAACTTGCAGAAGACATTTTCATGAGACGTTTAAGCAGATGTCACAATTTTACTGTGGCGGATGTGTGATACAAACTACAAAGCATATTCTAATGGTGGCACTATGCGGTGGCATCTGGTTCCACTGTCTCCCTTGTCTTCCATCATCAATAACATAAAAACGACACTACAGTATGAAAGAAACATCGTTTTTGTCTACAAGTATTTTACACACTGCATGTAATGCTGTTACGAGGCCGGCCGCTGTGGCCGAGTGGTTCTAGGCCCTTCAGTCCGGAACCACGCTGCTGCTACGGCCGCAAGTTCAAATTCTGCCTCGAGCATGGATGTGTGTGATGTCCTTAGGTTAGTTAGGTTTAAGTAGACCTAAGTCTAGGGGACTGATGACCTCAGATGTTAATCCCCGTGGTGCTTAGAGCCATTTGAACCCTTTTTTGAGCTGTTACGAGGTCAGGAGGTTTAGTGCCCCGTACCATACACTCAGCAGAATGTTGACAAACTTAACCCACGCGGATGGATTGAGAGGTTTTATGAAGTATCAATACGTAAACAGTTGGCAATCAGAGAGTTGTGAGGCATGTTAAGTGATTAAAACATTTCACTCAATACTCTACAAACTCATTTTGTCTGTAAGTTAGTCCTACTTTGTACATGGGCAAAATACACAGAAAAGGAAAACTAAAACCTTTGAAACCACATGTAACACAATCTGCAGTGGAGGATAGGACGATCTTCAATACTAACTAAAACTAACAAATACATATAGTGGTCTAAACACAGTACCGGCCAAGAGTAGGCCCTAAGATCACGTGTTCTCTCAGCCTAAACATAGAGTGGAAAATAAACTTTATATCACAATAGTTGAAGCGCCTCATGAACCAAGAAACAGTGCTCCTTCTGTGACACCTGTTTCTTTTCTCTATTCCGTATGATGCTTGTAGTGTTAATCCGACCAATAACTGCTAGCGGTTACAGTCGACTTGTGCTTGAATGATTTGCAGTGCCTTTGTGACAAAAAAATGGTTCAAATGGCTCTGAGCACTATGGGATTCAACTGCTGAGGTCATAAGTCCCCTAGAACTTAGAACTACTTAAACCTAACTAACCTAAGGACAACACACACATCCATGCCCGAGGCAGGATTCGAACCTGCGACCGTAGCGGTCGCGCGGTTCTAGATTGTAGCGCCAGAACCGCTCGGCCACCAGCGGCCGGCGCCTTTGTGACAAAGATTTCTCTTCTCGTCACCATATCGTCATCAATAATTGCTTCTTACACCGGTGACTAAGGTCCCCTCATTTGCCGTTGACCGACTCGGCCATAAGCAACAGTCCATCATAGTCTCTATTCAAATAATTTAGAAATACAGGGTGATTTAAAAAAGAAAGAACAGAATTCAAACGTTTATTGCAGTCAGACGATGAAAGACAGAAACACGTTGCAAATGTCACCGGGTAGAAGAAGGCTGAACCTTTTATGTTCGCTCAGACATTATATCATACACTCCGCATGAGACCCATGCGTTGCTGTAGAAACATCGATCCATCGATACAGTACTCCGTTTCATTCGTCACACGAATCAACAGGTCCCTGCTTATTGCATCGACAGGTTCAACAATTCAATTACTCAGCTCTTGAAGAGTAGCTGCCACAAATGAGACAAAAGCTCTGTCCTTTACGTACGCCATAAAAAAAAGCAAGGTGGGAGGTCTAGTGACCTGCGAGGACGAAAGCAATGAACGAGAGCTTGTTCACCTCTTCCAATCCATCATTGTGGGATGGTGTTGTTAAGATAACGCCGCTTCTCAGTGTTAAAACTGAGGCGGGATGCCGTCACGTATAAAACTGAAATCACTGGAATCTTGGCGAAGACCGTGAAACAACCCATTTTGCAGTATGTCCAAGTACGACTTTTATGTCACAGTTAACTCCACAAAAAAGGTCCACATGGCAGGAAACTAAATGCTCACAGTCATTGTTCTGCTATTGTGTAATCATACAACAAAGGATCTTTCTGTCTATGTGTGTGGCGGTT
This sequence comes from Schistocerca piceifrons, assembly GCF_021461385.2. Lineage (NCBI taxonomy): Eukaryota > Metazoa > Arthropoda > Insecta > Orthoptera > Acrididae > Schistocerca > Schistocerca piceifrons. The sequence goes on from NC_060142.1 coordinate 134,760,904, forward strand.
TACTTTATCCGATAGATGGAACGACGATTAGAGATGAATCGTTTGAGAAAAGTGTCCTCTACAATATCCTGGAGAACTGAAATGCATAATTCGTACCTTCTATTATGGCCGGCGGATCGCAGTTGCTACACTAATTGCAATTTGTAAGGCTTCATAAGCAGGCATCGTTTCAGAACACATAACTTCGTTGTTTGAGGAAGTTGATGTTCCTGGCCTGCCCGTGCTGTGGATTTCCGAGGGCTCCGTGCGAAAGAATCTCAGATATACTCGACATTTTCATCAGATGTGTGTGCTCGACCAGTGCTCTTTCCTTCGCATATGCAACCAATTTCCAAGATTTTTCACGTCTGTCACAAATCTGCTTGAGTAGCGACAGCTTCTTGCTGAATCGACGGCAGAATGCACGTTGCGCTTGGACAATGTATCCAATTTTTTATAATTCGTCTGTATTCTTTCATTTTGAATCAACCGGTATATTAAAGTACTTAACACTAGTTACTTAACACTAGTCCATATATTAAATGACAGAAGATATATTCCGTTCTGCGATCTAGTGATGAGTTCTTCGAGAATGTGGAACATGTCTGAAACACAAAAGTGTAAAACACAATTTACGACAGTTTTGATACGATGATGTTCTTTGCCCAGCGAAATAATGAATTAAGTAACGCTGCAGTGCCAACCTCTTATAACTGTAGAGTGTAGTTTACTCCGATGGTAGACATTAGGTTTTTGTAACTAGCACAAAAATACTGAAAATCATGAGCAACTCTTAACTACAACAGCAATTCCAGACAACAACACAGACCTAACGAAACTGATATTTAGTTTCGGCAGCTTGCAATCACTGAATTGCCCGTTAATGAGGAAAACTATGCTGATGACATTGAATTCAGGTTTCTGATTAACTATGGAGATGTGTGCATAGGTGCCAGCAGTTCTACGAGATGGTAAAACATCTCGAAGGCGTGAAAACGAGCGTGCAAGCTGAGGCTCGCAACAGCCATTCTCGAACTGTCTGCTCGATACGCAAGAATTGACGAGTTTACTGGAGGGGACAGACGCGTCACTGTGAATAAAATCGCTATTAAACTTGAAGTAGGACACACGTTAGAGCAGGATGTGTTTCAAAGCGTGGTTTATCGAAAAGTTTGTGACTACTGTATCGTAAATTTTATAGCCCAAAAGCCACAAAGTTCTGAGAAGAACCATCCTCTAAGGGCTACTTCAGAACGAAGGACAGTACGCTTGGAACGTTGGAGGCTATGTCTTGCTGGATGAAGATGGTTGCACTGCGATTTACTTTTTTGTACCTAGACACTACGTAGGTGCCGTCCTTTAAACCTACATTCAAAGCTCTATCGCGTATTGCACAATTAACGTCCCAGGGAAGTGAACCATCCAGCACCCCGAAGTTTATCCTACAGTTTCGACTTAGCACCCTCCACGCTACATCTTTTCGGTTCTGTGAAAGAACAAAGTAGACTTTAACACTGCGAGGCACTGCAAGACACCCGCAGTGGAAAACATGTTACCAAGGAAATGCAGAAAATATTGAGGAAGAGACAGGAACGGTCTGTGGATTAGAAATACGTACATGTTTTGCCTAAAATATAAAACTTCGTAACAAGGCAGTATAACCCTCGTGAAAATTCCTAAATGACGTTACCATAGATTTTAACAGCCATCTTCTACCCGCTTCATTAGCGCGATGTCACGAAAGTGCGTGGGTGCCGCGAACATTTACAGTTATAGTCCACAAGCCACCTTACGATGTGTGACGGAGGGTACTTTGCGTTTCAGTGTCTCATCGCCCCTACCTGTTCCGGTCGTGTATGGGTCGCTGGAAAAAGTGGCGATAAGCCTCCGCGTCGGTTCGAATCTCTCTAATTTTATCTTGATTGTCTTTCTGCGAGATGTACGTAGAAGGAAGCAATGTATAGGATGGCACGATCTCGGAAGCGTAACAGTAAACGACACTGTGATGCAGTACAGCTCTCTCGCAGCGTCTGCCACTGGATCTGTTTGATCATCTACGTGACGTGCTCACTAAATGAACCTGTAACGCAGGGCGCTGCTCTTCTTTGGAGCTTCTCTGTTTCCTCTATCAGTCCCATCTGGTACGGTTCCCATACTGACAAACAACATTCAAGTATTGGAGGAACGAGTGTTTTGCAAGGTACTTCCTTTGTCGATGGACTACATTCTCAGAGGATTCTTTCAATGAATTTTAGTCCGGCACCTGCCTTAGCGATTACTTTTATATGGTCGTTGCACTACAATTGGCTTCGGAAGCGTAGTCCTAGGTACTTTATGAAACTAAATGCTCCCAGTCTTTGACCTTACAATAAAGGATCTTTCTTTTATGTATTCGCAATACGTTACATTTGCTTATGTTCAGAGTCAATTGTGACTCCCTCTACATCTATATCTACGTATATACTCCGCTAGCCACCAAGCGGTGTGTGGCGGAGGGCACAATTCGCGCCAAAGTCATATTTCCCCCCCCCCCCCCCCCCCCTCTGTTCCACTTGCGAATCGCGCGATGGAAAAACGACTGTCTGAACGCCTCAGTACGAGGTCTTATTTCCCTTATCTTTGAATGGTGACCACTGCGCGATTTGAAAGTTGGTGGTAATAGTATATGCTCTACATCCTCGGTGAAGATAGGATTTCGGAATTTAGTGAGCAGCCCCTTCTGTTTAGCGCGCCGTCTATCTGCAAGAGTGTCCCCCTTCAAACTTTCTATGAGATTTGTAACGCTCTCGCGATGGCTAAATGTACCAGTCACGAATCTTGCCGCTCTTCTTTGGACCTTCTCAGTCTCTTGAATCAGACCCAACTGGTAAGGGTCCCACACAGACGAACAATACTCCAAGACTGGACGAACTAAAGTATTTTAAGCTATTTCCTTTGTTGAAGGACTGCTTCGCTTCTGGATTCTACCAATAAACCGCAATCTATACTTCGCCTTACCCGTTACTTGTGTAATCTGATCATTCCATTTGAGATCATTTCGGGTAGTAACACCCAGATACTTGACGGACGTTACCGCTTCCGAAGACAGGGCATTTATTTTGTACTCGTACATTAATGGGGATTTTCGCCTTGTTATACGTAGTAGGTTACACTTACTAATATTGAAAGATAACTGCCAGTCATTACACCACGTATTTATTGTCTGCAAATCCTCACTGATTTGTTCACAACTTTCGTGTGATACTACTTTCCTGTGGCATACAGCGTCATCGGCAAACAGTCTAAGGTCGCTGTCAACACCATCAACCAGATCGTTTACGTAAAACGTAAAAAGCAGAGGACCTATTACGCTGCCCTGGGGCACACCAGAAGTTACGCTTGTTTCTGTTGAAGTCACATCGTTCAGGACGACATACTGCTTCCTGTCTGTTAGAAAACTTTCTATCCAACCGCATATGTCATCGGATAGACCGTAAGCGCGCACTTTTTGTAGCAAGCAACAGTCCGGAACTGAGTCGAACGCCTTTCGAAAGTCGAGAAATATGGCATCAACCTGGGAGCCGTTATCTAGAGCCTGTTGTAATCATGTACAAAGAGGGCCAGTTGTGTCTCGCATGACCGCTATTTCCTAAAACCGTGCTGGTTTCTGCAGATGAGCTTCTCAGAGTCTAGAAAGGTCACTATGTCTGAACACAAAATATGTTCCATGATTCTACAACAAATCGATGTCAGTGAAATTGCCCGGTAATTATGTGCATCCGATTTTCTACCCCTTTTATAGATGGCTGAGACCTGAGCCTTCTACCAGCCCCCTGGAACTTTCCGCTGTTACAATGATCTCTGATAGATGATGGATAAGAATGGTGCTATATTTGTAGCATAGTCAACATAAAATCTTACGGGGAAACTGTCTGGGCCAGATGCCTTCCTGGTGTCTAAGAATCTTAACTGTCTTACAATCCCAGATACACTAAACACTATGTCAGCCATGCTTTCATTTTTTCGATAATTGAAGGGGGGAATGGTGCTGCAGTCCTCTACCGTAAACGAGTTTTTGAAGTCTAGGTTTAGAATTTCGGCCTTCTGTTTATCATCATCAGTTACATTACCCGTACTGTCAGTAAGAGAAGGTTTTGAACTATTTGCAGCGTTCATAGATTTTACGTGCGACCAAAATTTTTTGGGGTTATTTTTAGAATATGCAGATAAAACATTGCTTTCAAATTCGTTAAAAGAATCTCTCATTGCCCTTTTGACAGCCGATTTCGTTTCGCATAATCTCTGTTTGTCAGAGGGCAGCGACTACGTTTAAAACGGCTGTGCAAAATACTCTGCTTTCTCAGCAACTTCCTAAAATGTTTGTTGTACCAAGGTGGATCCTTCCCCTCCCCTGTACTTTTGCTAGGCACATTTAACTAGTTTATGGTGGACAATACGTTTAAATTCCGACCAAAGATGCTCAATATCTTTGTGTTCCGCGATGAATGCTTGGAGCTCACTATAAAGATATTCATTAATGACCTTTTATTTGCTTTCCCAAACAAAAAAACTCTACGCATGTGTCTTTGGTTTTTTTTTTTCAACTTCCACTGACATAGATGCCTGCAGCAAGCGTCGATCCTCTCCAGCCCTTCCTGCATTTCATTTCAATTTTCTAGCGTTGCGACTTCTCTGTGTACGGCAGCATCATCTGCGAAAAACATTATGTAAATTCAGGCACTATCTGCTATGTCATTTACATATATTCATAAAAGTAATGATAATATAACATTCCCCGGGGGAAAACCCGAAGTAACTTACGTCGGAAGACCTCTCTGTTCAGAATGACATATTATGTTTGCTAAAAACTCTTCAGTCAATTACACATTTGGTCTGGTATTCCGAACGCTCGTATTTTTTCATTAGGCAGCAGTGTGAAACTCTGTCGAATGGCTTCCAGACGTGAAGGAAGTGGCATCTGCCTGGGTGCCTGTACCTAGTGGTTTCTAGGTCTTGTGGACGAAGAGGGCGAGCTGCGTTCCACACGATCGTTGTTTGCGGAACCTATATTGGTTCCTGCATAGGACAACCAAGCTATGTAAGGGTTTGTGACTGATTCTATTCCGATAGCAAAAAATATTGCATCAGTGTCATCGAAGGATATGTTGATAGGCAGCAGGGTGAGCCCATTTTGAGGTTACCATTTGCCTGAATGATAACAGTGAGAGACTACCGACTCTGAAGCGGGTAAGGCATAATGCGGAGGCGCCTAAGTCTACAGCTTTTTCCATTTACGTGGGTAGTAAGGTCAACATTCGCTCCCACCCTTAAAAAAATACACTGGTTATTCTTGGAGCGCTGTAAATGGTGTAGAACTGGGCAATAGCGGTCATGTGACCATCCACCGGTGACGTAACTCATGGCAGTGAAGTGGTGTGTATATGTCCGTTGGGTGTATGGAATCAGCGATGTATAGGTCTGAGAGAAAGTTAGAAAGGACCTGTTATGTTTCAACTTGTTGATTGACCACACTGTCAGTGAAGGTGTCTTTATTTGCTTGTGTCTCAATGTAGACCTTCCTACATGTCTACCAGGAATGGTGTATGAGACTCGTCTATAAAATAACGTCTCCAAAACGCTGGAGCCGCGAGGAACCTTTCACCTGAGATCCGGCAGCGTTTTCGTGTAACTTGGCTCGCCCTCTTCAAATCCCCAGCCCACTGCGACGTTCAGTCTTGACTGGACAGACGTTCGCGATCGAGCTCCGCATCGCTTTTCCCGCCAGGTGCAGGCGCTTGGTCCGTTTTTCGAGTGCGAAAGGCACTCTCCCCACTGACATTCATTGTCAGATATGCGAAGTCTATGGGCAACAGTACATGGACGTCAAAAACGTGCGGAAGTGGGTCAGACAGTTCTAGAACTAACGTACAGACGTCCATGAGAACTGCGTTCTGGTCGGCCTTCGGTTTCGACCGAAACAACTGCAAAAATGTTGAAAGAAATGCCCGAAGATCGGCGTGTGACTATTGGTGAGCTGTGCAGATTGGTCCCTGAAAATCAGTAAAAGTATGATTGACAATATTTTGACCCAACGCTTGCATTATTGCAACGCGTGTGTGAGGTAGGTTCCCAACATATTCACCGAAGATCTTAACTGGCAACGTGGTGGAGCAGCCTCAGGATTCCTAGAGCGCTGTACTGAATACTTATTTCATGGACACGCCTCGTACCATTGTCATCCCCGTAAAAGGGGGTAAAAACACTGGTAGTAAAAAGATCTTAACGGAAAGGGGCAGTTACTGCTTCTCCGTATCAACTGGTTCCATATCCGACAGGAATTACCATTGTCACTGAATGCAGTTCCATATTGGCCTAAGGGAACGGTGCGTCAGATACCTAGTAAAAGGCGATGGCTCACAGTCACAAAAAAGATGCACCTTTTCAATTGACCAAACAACACAGAAACTAGACAGTTGCGACTATGGTACGTATCTGTAGCGTATGGAGTGTGTAGTTCAGGCGAAAGTGGTTCTTTGATGTGGGGTGTTTTTTTTTTTTTTTTTTTTTTTTTTTTTTGTAACTTGACTTGGGACTACCCATTCAGGTTACCGTGATCATGATCCAGGATACGAAGTGAAAATCCAATGAAGCTTTGCACAGATATGTTGTACAGTATGCCCCTCGATCGCGTACATTGATGGCGTAGAGACACCTAGAACAACAGTACCTCTTATCAAGTGTGAAGCCCTGCTCACATCCAGCCCACATAACGTAACTGTCATGCGTGTCTATGGCAATGCTCAGTCGCACACTGCTGTTGCATCAAAGATGACTCTGCAGCGATTTCTAAAGGGAGGGTCTGAATCACCTGCCACGCATCTGGGACTTGGTTCCCTGAGATTTTCATCTCTTTGCTCGCATGAACAGCAGGCTATGACAGCATTTTTGTACAAACAGCTAGCTGCAGACCAGCATAGGGATTTGCTGGATGGCATAGGCGATTGTTTGTTATGACGAGGGTACTGGAAAGTTGGTACTGCGTTACGATAAACGTCTAAATCTGAGCGGGGACTATACAGAGAATCAACTGGGTGCAGTAGTTAAATGCTGGCAATATAACATTTTTGCTTTTCCTTGTGGCTTCGATTTGGCGACCGATAGGAGCTTGAAAAAAAAAGATCCCCTGCACATTGTGATTATGACTAATCTATACACAGCCCGTCTTTACACATACAGTTCTTGTTCGACGAACACGAAGTGCCGTGCTGAGGAGTGAAAATTTCATTCTAGACACATCGCCTAGGTTGTGGCTAAGCCATGTGTCCACCGTATCCTTTCTTCCAGGAGTGCTAGTTCTGCAAGTTCGCAGAAGAGCTTCTGTGATGTTTGGAAGGTAGGAGACGAGATACTGGCGGAATTGGAGCTTTGAGGACGGGTCGTTAGTCGTGGTTGGGTAGCTCAGTCGGCAGAGTTCTTGTCCACTAAAGGCAAAATTCCAGAGTTCGAGTCTCGGTCCGGCACACAGTTTTAATTTGCCAGGAAGTTTCATATTAAGCAGGTGGTCGTAATGCTTTGGCTCTTCAGTGTATGCTGCACACAAGTGTCGCTTTCGGGCGACTGTTAATGTACGATACCATCGTACTTTGGTGTGTCTGACGGTAAGAATGGCAGGCGAGATGGCCTGTCACTTGGGGGTTTCATCTTGTGAGGTAGGACTCATATTTCTTCCTCCCTCACCTATATTATATTGCAGTACAGGAATGCAGCTGTAGCTGTTCCGAAACCGCTTTCTGCCTTTCAAGATTCTCTTTCATAGATGCCATCTACAGGTCAAAATAGTTGCAGATTACAAGATTCAGCGTCGCTTTTTTCACGACAAAATACTGCTCGGCGGTACTGGGCGCTTTGTTTATACTTACATTACTGAGTGCTACTCCTAAGACGACCATCCAGCCCCATCCTCCATCTGGTGGAACAAGTTCATATTCTGCAGCTCTTGGCACCATCTTTGTGTCTGAAATAGGAAAAAAGTTGCCAGTTCTAGGACACAAGTACTATGCTTCTCCTACAAAATACTCCATATTATCGGATAAAATGAACATAAAATCATGGAACTGAATTCACAGAATATTTACATCTACATGTATAGTGCGATAGCCACTGTGCAGCACACGGGATAGGATACTTTGTACAAGCATTACCCATCGCCTGCATGGAGAGAGGGAATAATTGCTGTATTTACGGTTCCTTAAGCGACAGAAAATCTCAATAACACTACGCGATGTATACTGACGAAGCTGTTATGTAGTTACACATTCTTTCACTAACGTTAATTCTCTATGTTTACCTGAGTTCGACGAAGTCAGCATCCCCTTCATTCTGATAAAGTATTTCCCACATAAACTCCAAGATGAAGAAAGCACATAAATAACATAAATTAAAATGTTCAGCAGACACAAAAAAACTCATAAACCGTTTCAAACACAAAGTTTGAACAGGAAAAGTTTCTGGAGCTTTGCAATCATCTTCTGTGTTAGTAGTGAAAGGAAAACTGCTTCGACATGTGACATATAAGGAAACTGGTACATATGCCCTTCTCGCAAAGCGTGAATTTTCCAGTCACGAGAAGTTTAGAAACTGTAATGAAATAAATTGCCTGAAAAACTTTTTTATCTATATTTCACATGACATAAAATTAATAAGTGAGCAAAACTGTCAACAATCTTCAGAAAAACATATGTAGAGTGATTACAGACACCTTTCCTTATCACTCACAGTCCTCTTCTTCTGTTTACGAAGTGGGTCGTTTGAAAAGTGTCTCCTAAAACTCGCTGTATCCTGGAGGAATGATTAGTGTAAGTTTTTCAGATTATTCACTTTTTTGTCGTTATTGGAGCCCTACCAGTGACGTATGCCCTCTCATGAAGTAGAGGGGTATTAAGAGATTATGTGTGCTTGTCTAGTCCATCAGTACACCCATAAGCAACAGTCCTCAATTTCATACCTGATTTATATTCAATGTGCTTCAGCTTGGACAATTAGAAGTAAGACCCAAAGGAATTAACAGATGACATTGATTCATATCAGTGGAGCAAGTAGAAAAGTTGTGCCAACCTGGGATTTGATATTAGGCAGATGCTGTGAGCACTACGCCATCCGGACACAGTGGTCCACACAACAGCATGGATTGCCCTAGCACGCCTCCAGTCAGACCCGAATTCACAAACTATACCACACACCACTGACCTAGTGCTTCTACTCAGTAGCCTCATTACTTGCGGCACTGTGTATCTCCACTGAAGGGCTCATTAGCCGTCATCGTCTTAATTATAAATGTGCAGTCTGTTCTTTCCAGCATGTCCGAGGTCATTAGAGAAGAAGCTTGAATTGGGCAATGATGGGGAAGGAATCGACTGCGTCCTTTGGAAGAATCCTCTCAGCATTCATCTTAATCGATTTAGGCAAACGTATATCAGGATGGCAAATTACTGAGACTTGATCCCTGCGTCTCTCTAAAAGGTGTCCACTGTCGTAACCACTGTGCTTCGCAGAGATACCTAAAAGACGACCAACATGAAATTCGCGAATTGTTATCGGTCTTTGGATGTACTGTGTCCTACAAAAAAATGACACCATAGGTTACAAAACAATAGAAGTGTCAAAGCACAACACGTGGGCGTTTCAGTGTCATTGGACCTTATCCTTGAGATCAAGAGAACAGAAATTAATTTCTGTGCACGACTCTTAAGGTGGAATTTACAAGAAGCTTTTGATTTATCTACAGTCACAAAAATGTAAATGTTTTCCTCCACCGACTATCTGAATGTGTCTTATTAGTGAAACATCAATGCAGTCATGTGACACTATACCTTATTCCCATATAGTTTACATTGCAATCCACATTATTTGTGGCATCTGGAAATAGAAAAAGGATTTAAATTTGTGTATTTAACGGCAAATCATTGATCACTGTCGACAAAAGGCAGAAGGCATATGTCCACTTGCAAGTCCCAATTGTACATCTACATACATAGTCCGCAAGCCACTTTGTGGTGTACAGCGGAAGGTACCATACTCCACTACTAGTCACTTTCTTTACTATTCCACTCACAAATGATGCGAGGGAAAAACGACTGCTTATAAGCCTCCGTACGAACACTAATTTCTCTTCTATTGTCTTCGCGGTCTTTTTTTTTTATGGCACTATTCAGCAAGTAAAATCACGGGCCTTTCCACTTTTGGTTCAAGTCTTCGCGGCTACGGCCACCAACCAGCAGGAAGAGGTCGTCCGCGTACGCTGTCACCTCTGGCACGTCATTGATATGTTATAGATTTTTAAACAAGGGCTCCATATTCACGTCCCAAAACAGTGGCCTCAGGACAGAGCCCTGTGGACACCACTTGGTGATTCTTTTGTTTTCCGCCAGAGGATGATAACCAGACCTTCCATTCATCACAATAGCTCCTCCGGCAGCCGTATAGCAGCCCTGGACATTGCTTCTCCCGCAAGCAGGAGGAGAGCGAAAGGCCACCACAGGTTGTCAAAGGCGCCAGTGATGTTCACCATGATGCCCACCACATACGTCTGCGGGTTTGAGCTGCAAACTCTGCCACCAGGGCGATTGCGTCAGTCGCCGATCGCCCAGGCCTAAAGCCAAACTGCCTGTCAGTCATCCCATACAGTACCTTGTGTGCCCCCAGTCTGTCAGCCAATAGCCTCTGGCATATTTTCCCCAAAACGTCTAAAAATATATATAGGCCTACAGGACTTGGCTTCCATTGGGTCTTTGCCTTTCTTTATGATAACAACATTTACCTGCTTCCAAACTTAAGAAACTTGCCAAGTCTCAGGCATTCCTTATACAGCCCAGTAACAGGTGCGATTAGCTGAGGGGCGAGGAACTACCCGATCTTCGCTACAACGCTTTCCCTCTTTTCATGGATTTTATGTGAATCGCCATCTCCTCCACAGAGGATCAGTACATCACGGTGTTCTTTGTGTACTCAACAAGATTGCCCCTGCGGATGAGGCGCTGCACCTCTGTGTCCTCTAGCTCGTCGTCATTTGGCAGCAGGGTCCGAAGGAGGACCTCAGCAGTCTGCTGCCAGAGCTCTGTCACGCGGCCGCCGTCCGTGATAGTCGACAAAACCATGGGAGATCTTATCTTTTCCCTTACTAGCTTGTAAGGAACTCCCCAGGGCTCAGTGTCTAGCTGGTGCACCACCTACTTTTCCCAGCTCTTCATTCTCACTGCCTTTAGTTCCTTCAGGAACAATTCCTTGGCATCTCGGTACCTTTGTGGCCAGTACTGTTTTTCATGCCAGATGACACTTCGCTGGAAGTACCTCCTCGCCCTTCTTACAGCCTGATGCACACGTCCAAGTTCGGCAGACCATGGGGATAGAGGGGCCGCAGTGGCTCTGCTCCTGGTTGGTACAGCATCGTTCACAGCTCTAACTACTGATCCCACCAGCTCCTCGGCGTGTCCGGCCTCTTTTTCGTCACCCTCTTTCAATGGAGGAATTTCACACTCCCAAGCCGGGCATTCCCAATGAGTTTTGTTGAAGTTAAATTGAAGTTCCAAACATAACAATCATACAGCATAACCTACTGCCTAAGCTAATTAGTGGGTCTTAAATTACTACATTAGCAATTGCAGCTATATACTTTCTTAATGGCTAATACTATGGACAAGGTTAGTATTTGCTACTGATCTACTCTACAAGTATACTGAGAAGCTATGACCTCTACAGCGTTATATGTGTGCCAGCAGATCTTCTAAACCTACAGTGTTGGCCTGACCACCGAGCTAATCCCAGCTTTACAATCAGTTTAAACCTTACTGGTAACTCCTTAAGGTTCGTTGTCCCGGAACAAAATGGTGCCCATTCATTGTCTAAGTAGAATGCCAGCAACTGATTTCCTGCCATTTCCATCTTAAATACTCTCCTGACCATCTTAGTGGGTTTATTAACTGTAGTAATCAGCGTCGTTAGAATAATATCATAAGCACTAATCATGATCACAAAATGATGCCCTACTCATTGTCTAAGTAGGATGGCAACATCTGCTTATCTACTGTTTCCAGCATAAATACTCTCCTAGCCACCCCAGTGGATTTATTGACTGTAGTAATGAGTGTCGCTACAATAATATCATGATCACTAATCCCCGTCTCTATACAGACAATGTTGATGAGGTCAGATCCGTTTTTAGGTACAAGGTCTAAAATATTCCATTTAGTGTTGGTTGTTGAACTAGTTGCTCAAGACTTTTTCGGAAAACACCTCACAAGACTGTCTGTATACAACACCTGCAGTGAATCCATAGATGTCCCAGGTTACAATCGGTAGTTTAAAGTCGCCTTCAACTAATATTACATCCGCGCTACTGAGCACAGAATTTCTTTGACTGATTCTACAACTGTTACGGCGGAATCGAGTGGCCGGTACAAACACCTGTAGGTTATCTTGAGTTTATCTACGCCGGTTACTCATGTCCAGATAATTTCAGAGTTAGACCTAATTTCAACACAGTGGAGACAATATTCTTGTCGACTGCAAGGAACACTTCCCCAAAAAATGTTCAAATGTGTGTGAAATAATATGGGACTTAACTGCTAAGGTCATCAGTCCCTAAGCTTACGCACGACTTAAATTATCCCAAGGACAAACACACACACCCATGCCCGAACACTTCCCCTTCTATGGCGTCTTTCTGTTATACGTTCGAGGTATCGTTAAACATTTCGGAGCTTTCTACTTCGGTTTTCATCCAGCATTCGGTTTCGAGAATGATTTGAGCGCAAGAACTTTCCTGGGGGTCGATATACACAACTTAATCACATCCAAATATGCAGGAAATAAGCAAAGGCGAAGGAGGAAGTGCTGCTACCCTGCACCTACTCATCTGGGTTGGAATTGAGGAGTAGATGGGTGAGACTGCATTTGGTATTTAGTTATTCATTTCTGCTGCTTGTGAGTGTTCTGTCTCTTGTGCCCGTCTCCAGAGTCATTTAAAATTGTTCCCACTGTTTCTTTGTTTGCACTGGTCCACATGCGAATTTCAATTTTTTTTTTCTGTAGAATCCCAGTAAGATAAAGAGTGGAACGGGATTTTTTTCTGATGACAGTGGATATAAACTTTCGTTCTCTTTTACAGATATGGGAGGAACGTTTCCGCCAATTCCTTAACCTCTAACCTTTGTAAGAGTACTCGTATATAGTGTAGTCAACACAATCAAAATAAATAAATGAATAAAACCTGATCTGAAATTTTCATGTAGCCCTATATTGGGCCAACAGAGCAATTTGTATTTTCCGTTCAATTCCTTTTTGAAGCCAAATCGCGAATCTCTAACGCGTATCATGTGTTACAACTGCCTTGAACGCAGCTCTCCGCCCCCCCCCCCCCTCCCCCAAAAAAGCTTCAATAACACTGGTACAACGATATTTATGTGTAAGCATCTACATTATCTTAGTCTCTAACTTTAATGGGTGTCTGCACTCGGATGTGTTTTGATATTCTCTTCGAATAGCTGAATTCCAAGTTCATTCATGTCTGTAAGTCCTTTTCTTCAATACGACATTCTTCACTATTTTCAGTGTTATTATGTGTGCTTTACGATCTGACGGGCCACTCACAAGCTAACTACTCAGATTGTCTGCCTCAATTAGAGCACAATATAATGATGAAAATGTCTTCCCCTGTGCTTCATATCTGCTTGTCATTAAACTTCTCTATACGTTATGTTATAGTGACGGATTCGTCGTGTCCCGCCAGAATCTACGTAGTCGCATGGTGAGTGTATTTAAGCGTACGCTTGCTCTATCCTGAGCTCGCTCGTTGCTTGCTGTTTCACAAGGTAATTGGGAGTTGCTCGCCGAGATCTGAAAGTACGGTTCCTCGTATTATGGATGGAGATCTTCAACTACGGAAAGTGTGAGAGCTACTTTTGAAAAATTACCGCTTTCCTCTGCCCTCGTATTCGTCTTTAGAGTTGCCACATTTCTTACTTCTACTGCTTTGGTTTGTGGATGCAGCCAAGGACCGGAGCAGAAAGATACTGTAAGAACCTTTAATATGTGTGAGTAAAGCACTGGTTGTGATCTGCGAAACACTTGTTCTTTGAGCGATGCTATGTCATTCGGATTTAATTTTGGTTCTTGCGCGTAATGCTGTCTAACTTAGATTAGTGACAGTCGTATTGGTCTGAGTCCTCAATATGGATCAGCATTTCAAGTTGGTAGCGTATGCCTGAGTTATTTTAATCCTACTTGTAAAAGGCAATAGTTTTACTTCAAAAGCTTTTACTGTTTGGTGCAGTCATGGCTGGGCAATAAGAAATTAATATTTTTTGACTGCTTGTTTTCTTTTAAAGATCAACCTGTTAAAACTGCTTTTTTAAGTGTCTGACTCATTTCAAATAGTTATGTGTTAAACTGCCACAATTATTTCCAAGATTCCTGAGCCGACACATAAAAAGTTATATTGTTGACGGCTAAAATCTGAGAGGACCTTATGAGATCTTTCGGCGCCCGATCTGCAGTTTGTTTCTATTGTTTTTGCCTTGTAGCTACGTGCTTTTAAATATTACCTTGTGCGTGTTTTAGAATACGTAATCTGAGCTGAATGAAGGAACCGAGCGATGTCTGGACTAAGCTCATGCTGCTGGCCTTGCAAAATATTCACGAGTGTACGTCAGGTATAATCCCCAAAAGATGTAAATTGTCATCCTCAAATACTACACACTGGGTTCAAATTCAAACGAACGCAAAATCTCCAAGATTGGTAATCTTTTACAGAAGCTCGAAATTTAGCGCGGACATCAATGCGAGGTGCGCATAGCAGTTTCCACAACGAAACTTTGTTTCGCAGCATGTTTTATATTATCGGGAAATAGAGGAGAGCGTGACGCGGGCATCATGCAGGATTTTGAACGGACACCATTAAACAAAGGTGTTTTTCGTTGCGGCGGAATCATCTCAAGAAATGCCAATCACCAACTTTCTCCTCCGAATGCGAAAATATTTCCTTGAAACTGACTTACTTAGGAAGAAAGGACCATAATTATAAAATAAGGGAAATCAGAGCTTGCACGGAAAGATGTAGGTGTTCGTGTTTTCCGCGCTTTTCCGGGAGTCGAATAATAGAATTATTGTAAAGGTGTTTCGATAAACCCTCTGCCAAGCACTAAATTGTGATTTTCAGAGTACCAATATAGATATAGAAGTAGACATAGATAACAGTTCCCACAAAAATGATATGCCAAGATTAACAAATACGGCGATTACTGCCAACAGTGTCAGCATGCACTATCCCTAGCATAGCAAGACGCAATTTGCTCACCTCGCGTCTTGTAAAGATGTAGCTATCGTCCCAGTTGGTTTCTTCTCCGCTGGCCGCATGCTCTGACGCGTATGGATTTAATTTCAGTTTACAGAACGAAAAAAAAAAAGAAGTAAAATTATGAGAGACGGTGAATCATTACACATGGCAAACTTTCCGCATGATAATCACTCGCAAAAGACACCGTAAAAATCTCCCACGTTATCTTAGAATCAACATCAGATCGCACAAATATGTTTTCAAAAAATGTTGAAATGTGTGTGAAATCTTATGGGACTTAACTGCTAAGGTCATCAGTCCCTAAGCTTACGCACGACTTAAATTATCCTAAGGACAAACACACACACCCATGCCCGAGGGAGAACTCGAACCTCCGCCGGGACCAGCCGCACAGCCCATGACTGCAGCGCCTAAGACCGTTCGGCTAATCCCACGCGGCACAAATATGTTTCCTTAGGCAACTTTAACAATTAATTTCGTCTATGCGCGGAGTTGCACCACACACTAATTCGCGTGTTGCCACCTTGAAAACCGGTCGTAGACTGCCTTTGATTAATACATCACACAAGTACGTCATCAGAAGCGATTTTTCAGCAAACTGTTCCGTCTTTACATGAGAGCAGATTTTGTACACGAATTCATGTATTACCTGTTCGGAAACCGATCGTAGTCCAGTAGTGAGCTATCTTGGCAGTTTGGCGCCTGCCCTGCTAGGGTGCATTTGTGATTGCTCCATCCTTTCCATCAATAAGCACTTACGATAACTAAAATTCGTAATTAGCATTTGGTGACGAACTGAGTGATACTGAAATTATTATGATCAAGTTGTCTGTGCAAGTAGCATTATCAGAACGATTGTAGATGTGTATTAATATTCGCTACTTGGCGCTCAGCGTTGTAGGTGAATCTTACAGTCTTTCTCTGCTCCACTGCGATTCTGATTTTTTTCGCCCGGCCGTTCCCACTCCATATGACCATCTGGCGCGTCGTTCTGTGAGTCTGCCTTGTGATCCCACGTACTCGATATCCTCCCGTAACAAGATTTTCCTATATTGTGCATTAAAAACGTAACAACAAAAATGTAATAAACGTGGGCGGGATGTGGCATTAACGCCACAACCTTATGTCAGTGCCTGATTATTAAGCAAATACATTTGTTTTCATTTTCTTGAACTGTGATTTAACACTGGTATTTCACTCATCTACTGAAAATAGGAAAATTTTTGTGATACCTGTAAATGGCTCTGAACACTATGGAACTTTACATCTGAGGTCATCAGTCCCCAAGAACTTAGAACTACTTAAACCTAACTAACCTAAGGACATCCCACACATCCATGCTCGAGGCAGGATTCGAACCTGCGACCGTATCGGTCGCGCGGTTCGAGACTGAAGCGCCTAGAACAGGTCGGTCACATTGGCCGGCCACGTGATACTTGTAAACCCTGTTAATATCAAGTCTCACACTGTTTGTAAAATTAATAAAAGATTCATTAGTAACTTAACGATCGCTCTTCCATTATCTTCTCAGAAATTCAGTTGTTCTTTATTGTCAATATTGCTTAAATTCAGCTGAAACGAATAAATGTGTAAAAAAAATCTGTCTTCATTCTAGGTGTGCTGAGTTTTCATTCCCAGATGTATGCTACTTGTCATTTAAGTGCTACTGATTTCTGTCTATAAGATAGAAAATAAAATTTTGTATAGCACTTTACGACTCAGTTTGATTCAGTAATCATCCTTTTTCACGAGAATCAGTAAAAAAGTTAAAATGAGGTCAACGCACAAAGTTAACTTGATGTTGCAGGAACCCCCCATTAGCACTAAATCTCCAGAAATTTCTCAGTTTAGCCAGTGAGTCCGTAGAGGATGGTACAAGAGGTGTACAGTATGACTGGCCGTGTTTCTCCATCCGAGTCTTGCGGGGGTTAAGACAATCCGTTCTTGGACTATCTTAGTGAGTCGCCATGTGAGATTCTTCCTATGTTTTCTACGTTGTGTGTCTTGCAGAATCAGCATCGTCTGTAAAGTGCAAGTGCAATTCTACTTTCTGTGATTCTAAGGAATGAACCGTGTAGCTATATTATAGGGAATAACGTTCGAAAGTGACACCATAATGATGTATTTATTTATTAACAAAACACCTTAAAGTGATAATATCGTCATATTAATAATTAGTAACTGAAAACTAACAATTTCCTGAGAGCATGGTCTTACGACAAAACTAGATCGAAAGGCGTCCTAGCCGGCAGCTGTGGCCGAGCGGTTCTAGGCGCTTTAGTCCGGAACCGCGTTGTTGCAGCGGTCGCAGGTTCGACTCTTGCCTCGGGCATGGATGTGTGTGATGTCCTTAGTTTAGTTAGTTTTAAGTAGTTCTAAGTCTAAGAGGACTGATTCCTCAGATGTTAAGTCCCATAGTGGTTAGAGCCACTTGATTTGAAGGCGTCCTATTGGCGACTGGCAATTATGGCGCGCGGCTTACACTCGTGATATTTCGTAGCCGTTCGTACGTTTTCCTTACCTTAAACATTATTAATTTTTTTATTAAGAGATCGATTCCTGGTGTTCTAATGTTGTTGTAAGAATGTAGTTATTACCTCAGGGCTCCTCCTAGCAACCGTAATGGAAAAAACGACTTTTATTAGAAAATACTTATTAAGCAAGGTTAATGTAATTGCTTCACGCCAGAATAACTGTGCTTTTCCCTCGTACCTCGCTGCTGACGTAACAGGTGTTCTCATGTCTAGCCTCAGCGCCTCACACTACCGTCCACTGGCAAAGCCTTCTGATCCACCAGTTCCCTCACCCAGCGTGTGAACTGAAATCTTAGTCCCGACTGTGTGCATTCTGCAGTGCCGCTTTACTCACTGAATGCTACGCGATATCTGCAAAGGCGATAAGAAATTGTGAAACTGGAAGATAAGGAAATAAAATGTGGTTTCAACAGCCCCCGTCGGAGGTTCGAGTCCACCTTCGGGCATGGGTGTGTGTGTTATCCTTAGCGTAAGTTAGTTCAAGTTAGGTTAAGCAGTGTCTAGGTTTAGGGAGCGATGACCTCAACAGTTTGGTCCCTTAAAAATTCACACACATTTGAACATTTTTGTGGCTTCAACAGAAGGGGTATCTTAAAATGTCTTTCTCAAAGGCTGGGCTAAGCGCAAAGAGAAACCTGGAGTTATTACAGAATAATCTGGCACAGCTATAGAGGACCATAACTGAGCTTCAATCCTTGAAAAATTGAAAGTACCTTAGAATGCCTTTAAATGTTCGTCCAACACAAATTTCAGAATATCGGTACTCTTGCATGAAATATTTTGTCTGGGACAAATGACCACTCCTTCCATCTGTATAAAGTTTCTCGTGTGTAATTAAGCAAACAATCGCACTGTAGTCAAGAAAACTTTTCTGGGTTTGTGACCGCATTGTCAGCATGTAAAGTTACCGGCGTTTCAGTCACTAAGTGACCCTCTTCAGGGTGTTTATTGACTGTGACAATGGCCGCAGAAGCCTACGTTTATATTTAAGCGCATTGTAAACAAGCATCTCTATTTATTGTATGTGTATTTGACGTTCTCAGAGTCAGAGTCAACCACAGTCTCTGCCAGCGGTTTATCTACTTTCTCTCAATGGACCCTCTGATCTTCGTTACCCATTTACTGAACTAATTTCTTCAATTAAAGGGAAGTCCACTAGGTAAGTGTACCTGTTGACAAACACTAGCCATTGCTTCTCAATGTTATCTGAGTATAGGCCACGTCTGGCGTCAGCCACCGTCATCGAATGTATGCACGGCATTACAATAATGGTAACATATCTTGTATGTAGTGATAGGTACTGAACAGTCTGTGAACGGAGGAATTGGTACAGAAGGTATAGTGCGCGCTTCTCCTTGTTTTTCTACTCACATTCATTCTAATTGAGCCTAAGAGTAACCGATATCATTAGGAAACCGGATACTACTGGCTTATCTGACGCCAGCATTTATGCGTAGCTCAAGCAGTACCGCTGTTTGTGCCAGTTAACCAGATCACAGTGTCGGACATTTGCTGACTAAACGACGGTACAGCCGAAATTATTTACTTTTTCCGATTGTTTTGACGTGGTTTTACTGTACACTTAACCCTTTTAATACCATCGAAACTAGTTTGGTTAATCCTCATCCGTAGCCATATATCCATTGTTTCTATACGTTTATAACATCCTCTATAATTATTCAACTTTCGCAGCCATTCAATAACGTAGCTCAGATATATATTTTGACAAATATCTTTTCCAACTTGCTTAAAAATTTATTTGTTCAATACTCTTTCTTGTTTGCAAATGCTCTTTTAGCCAAAACATTTCCTTTTATAATCTCTACTCATATTCTTCTATAATATTTGACAATTTACTCACCATTTTATGCATGTTACTTTCGTTCTCAGCAACTATTGCAGTGGTGTTTCTGATTCAAAGGCTTTTCTGGCATTTCAATACACGTGGTGAACAAGTAGGGTGACCAAGAACTTCCCTTCCTTGCCCAGGCAGTAGTCTCCCGTCCCAGTCTATACCTATCGTTTTTTTTTCTTTTCCCTAGAGTTTAACTTGTCTAAAGCTTGTTAAACAAATCAAACGTTATTAACATTATACAGCTTTACTGTTCATGTCTACAAGGCACTTCAGTCTGGAACCGCTCGACCGCTACGGTCGCAGGTTCGAATCCTGCCTCGGGCATGGATGTGTGTGATGTCCTTAGTTAGGTTCAAGTAGTTCTAAGTTCTAGGGGACTGATGACCTCAGATGTTAAGTCCTATAGTGATCAGAGCCATTTTAACCATTCCAATATTGTGTGAGTTTATTTTGTGAGCTCCCCTGACTTTGTGGCTGTTTCTCGAGGACCGAAGTTGCCAACGACTTCTTAGACAGAAACAACTACTGTTGGTAAGAGTTTTCTTTAGACTGTTAACCCGCCTGAATTCGGATTATAGAAGCTATTTTTAATAATATTTGAAATGCTTACTTCTTTTGTCAACAATTCCTCTGTATTTGCTATGTCATAATAATATTGATGTCATATCTCCGCGGCAAGAAATGAGAGAATAAACAACATAAGGTTGAATTTGAACAGGGAGCGCAACAATTCACAGCTAGGCTCCTAGCCACTGTGCTAGAAGCTCACTTGCACTTACACTGCGCAAAATGGCTGACGCAGTGGCATCGAAACTTTCACCGTCATTTCCTCGGAAAGTCTTGAGTGTTGGCCCCAAAGTCGAAATATGTGTGTCGTTATTTTCATCCTTCTTTCATCCTGCTAAATTCCGTTTGCATCAGAGAACGCTTTATGGCGGGATCTCCTTGTAAGAGTTTATCAAACAAAACAAACTAACGAAGCATAATATGACTCGAAAGATAACATGCTATCAGTCTATGTACTTCAGAACAACATAACAATTTTTTTTAACTCTTGCACTTCGAGAAATAAAATATAGATGGCATCGTGGCGTGGGATCATGTCTATACAAGAGAATGAATGAAAAAAATATTTTGCAGAAAATCGTGTATGAGAAGTGCTACTGTCAATAAGACAGTACCTACCTTTGATGACACATCACTGTCGTCTTAATCTGAGTGGTTGATAAGATTGCGGATTCTTGTTTGTCGTTATTTCATAATATTCTTGTTGCTATTCACCCAGGTGAAAACAGATAGGGAGCGTCTTTTCTCAAGGTACTTGCCTGAAACATAGCTTTGTACATTTAACACAACACGAGTAAAGAAACGTATGAAAAGTGATGTTACATAAGACCGCTGACGCTTAGCTGGGTCAATTCTGTAGCTAGTGAAGAGGTACTGCATCGAACTGGAGAGAAAAGAAGTTTATGGCACAACTTGTTTAAAAGAAGGAATCGGCTGATAGGACGCATCCTACATAATCAGTGAAATAAATAACGAAGTGAAGTGCAGGGTCGTAGGAGGTTAAAACTGTGAAGGAACGTCAAGCTTTGACCACAGTAAGCATGTTCAAACGTATGCAGGCTGTAGCAGCTATGATGAGTCGGTCGGTCTTGCACAAATTAGCGTGGAGAGATGGATCAAACTAGTCTTCAGACTGGGTGAAAGGATATACGAGGCTAAAATCTTAAGTGCGCTACCATGTGCTGCGGATCATGCAAGGTTGTTGCACTATCGATCACCGCTAAGGCACACGCGAAATTTGTTTCTGTGTATTTGAAGGCCTCTGCATACAGGACCACGTGCAATGTTTTTCCTGGCAAGATGTTTTGAGTACAGTGCGATCCTGGAGACAATAAAGTGAACTATGTAATAAAGTGACGTGAACCCTATGTGGGTTTGCAGAGTGTTCCTGCAGATGTTAACCCTTCGAGCCCCACTAATAAACAAAAAAATAGCTAATTAAAAAATTTTTCACGAAATTAATCGATTCAAGAAGAAACTGGCAAAAAATTAACAATTAATTTTTTTAACAAGGTGATTTCACTTTGATACATTTGGCATTTACAGTTTTCACCCACCCATCATTTCATGAGATATATTTGAAAGTAATTTCGGATTAGTCCTAGACACAATCCCCATCTCGAAACTTCCATGAACTTATAATTCATAAAACAAATTGCAGTTGTAAATAATAAGCAAAAATTTGACCTAAAATTTAATAAATCTGTATCAAAAGTACGTGTTGTTCCAATGATTTAATTTCGAAACCACTCACAAAAGCTGCTGTACACACTCAGATTTAAGTTACAATAACTTCAGATATAATTAAATCTTATCGGTTTACAAGCCGCGTCACTTCGAACAAAACAACCGAGTTTTCGGGTGCCACTGCCGAAAGACATCTCTTGAATCGGCGGAAGGGACCAAGCTAGCTGCATTCCCTCCATACTGCGGAGGAACTGCTAGCAAGACAGGATACGTGCTGAAGATACATGTGCAGAGACCAGTGTTCGGACCCGTCTCCAAAATAAGAGGTATGTTACATCCCGTTAAAGACAACATAGGTTTTCGAGTTCCTGGCATATTCTGCAATAAAAAAGTGGGGGTTCCCATTTGTAAGTTTAAAGTTGCCTGCAGCCCCATCCCCAGGGGGCTAATCTTAGCACCAGCGGATGTCCCACTCGAAAGTAGTCAACTTTGAATTCTAAACATATTTTCGTGAGAAGCTTATTTTTCGAGTTATTTGGTTTGTCAAATTAAAATTTACACCCTGTATAGTGCCCCTGTGAATGTGGTAGCATTTACATACGTTAAACTATTCGCACTGTACCTGAGCGTTGTGCAGAACATTCGTGACATATCAGACAAAGGGAACTTGACAAGTCGGCCGCGGCTGAATATTGTCTAGAAACTGGGCTAAAATACTACTCGAAAACGGAGAGTTTTTGTCCAAACGCCATTATATTTGGATTCTGTTATAAAAGAAGCGGTCCGAATAAGAATCAACAGCAACTGTTTTAACAGATACCAGGAGTACGCACTTAGCAGGCCATGGGGACTGGCTCTGGACATTGAGCGAAAGCAAAGACGTAGGCTTGACGCTTGTAGGGAGGCAAGAGCGGAAGTTTCAAACGTGTCGCCGGCCCCTCGCGGTATGTGACGTCAGACGGTGCCGCGACGGCACTGAATGTTCAAATGTGTGTGAAATCTTATTGGACTTAACTGCTAAGGTCATCAGTCCCTAAGCTTACACACTACTTAACCTAAATTATCCTAATGACAAACACACACACACCCATGCCCGAGGGAGGACTCGAACCTCCGCCGGGACCAGCCGCACAGTCCATGACTGCAGCGCCTAGACCGCTCGGCTCGGCACTGATCCGCTACTAACTGTCCAACTTGCCTTCTGCGCACGTATGACTCCGGCTCCTCTCTGGAAGGTCCCGACATTGACATTGCATCTTTATAAGCAGAACAACCTGCCAGCCGTGGCAGTCATTGAGAGGACAATGGCATAGACAGCTATCGGAAGCTAGAGCGCTTTATTTGAAGCGACGCGGCTTGTAAACCAAGAAGATTTAACTAGAGCATAACATTGCGAAAGCCTTCCAGGACTTACAGTGAGTCCAAAAAGTACTCATTTCAATGTAATTTTTTTAAAAAAACTATATGTCACGTGAAAGGAAGGGAACATAAAATGTGAACATCCAGTCACATGCAACGAACCTTAGTAAGTAATTTTTATTGATGGACAACGAAATAAATACATCCATAGCGCCGGCCGGAGTGGTCGAGTGGTTATAGGCGTTTCAGTCTGGAACCGCGAGACCGCTACGGTCGCAGGTTCGAATCCTGCCTCGGGCATGGATGTGTGTGATGTCCTTAGGTTAGTTAGGTTTAAGTAGTTCTAAGTTTAGGGGGTTGGTGACCTCAGACGTTAAGTGCCATAGTGCTCAGAGCCATTTGAATCATTTGAACACCCATAGCGATAACAAATTCGACAAAATGGAGAATTTATTCAAAGGCTACTACAAAAAGTAATCGCTCATTCATATTTATAAAAATTTTACAATCTGAAAATATGATTTCAATTACGAACTTAATATTTAGTGGAGTTTCCCCATGCAGCTATCACTGCTTGTAGTCGTCTGGGCATCGACTTGATCTAGGCTGCCGTCAGAGAGGCTGGAATTTTGACTAAAATGTTGATTTTTATATGTATATAATTACATTTCGTAGAAGGTAAAATGAATCACCATGTGTATATATATATATATATATATATATATATATATATATATATATATATATATGGTGATTCATTTTACCTTCTACGAAATGTAATTTTCCAACACCTGCAGCACTCATACAGCCCCACGCCATCAGGGAGCCACCACTGTGTTTAAGCGTTGGCACATTTTTCTTATGCCACACCATTCG
The DNA here is from genome assembly GCF_021461385.2 of Schistocerca piceifrons. Classification (NCBI taxonomy): domain Eukaryota; kingdom Metazoa; phylum Arthropoda; class Insecta; order Orthoptera; family Acrididae; genus Schistocerca; species Schistocerca piceifrons. The sequence continues at coordinate 134,785,088 of NC_060142.1, forward strand.
CCTGCCATCCGACCCGAATACGTTATATTTACTCTCATCAGAAAATATTACTCTATTCCAGAAGTCTTCCGTTTAGACTCTATGTTCCACCGCAAAATGAAATTTCTTTCGATTCTGTTCTCTAACCCAAAGTTTCCTGCCCGCTACCCGGCCCTGATATTTCTGATTGCGTTGGCACATACCTTCTTTCCCTAGCCTCTAACTTCCTAGCTAACTTAGGAAAGCTGATTTTAGATTTCTTCTTCATTTCCCTCATGATAAATCTCACGTCTGCATCAGTCAAAGTGTGAGGGCGTCCGGTACGTGGTTGGTTTCTTAATGATTTGCTTAAAATCGACCTATTATCGACTGAACCGTCGACCTAGGTTTATTGACTACTTTACCAATCTGGTAAGAAGATTCAAACTCATTATGTAAGCGCAGAATAAGTTTCCCTTCGGTCAGCGTTGTCTCACTACCCTTACGTCCCATAGCGGTAATTGCACTGTATCGGCGCCTTTCAGAACCACAACAGGCGATAAAATTGGGCCGAGCATGGTTGACTCTAGTGTGTGCCGTGGTTCAGCGTTATAGTTTAATCACAGCGCGCAGAATTTCGACATGTCCAGATGGTGGACGAATACTTTATGAACTAGCTTTTGTATTACATCTCCAATTTGTTAACCTTGCTGTCGATGTAGAAGTATTTCTTTCCTTGCTTTTCAACAAAAGTGACTTACTGAGGTATTTCTTACATGACTGGCTCTTTAGATTTTGTATACATTTCTTTTCATGTTACACAGACTTTGTTTTCTAAAAGATATGCAGCTAGACGAATACGTTTTGGACTCACTGTTTAACTTTACATATACTTATCATCTCCTCAATATGATCACTACAAAAAGAAAAAAAAGCACCTCATAATTTCCTATAACAACGTAGCTCCGCGCACACTGTTGTTTTGAACACTCCAAGTTGCTGCTACAATGCGCTGCATTCGCAGAAGTGCATCAGGGTACCGTTAGATGTCTCTGTCTTGCAATAGCATCGGCGGTTTCATACGAAAGGCACTGGTACTTCAAACTACAAAGTAATAAAATGGTGGTTTCAGGCGGAAACAACTGTAGTAATCATTAGTACTCAGAGGGTTACGCAGACATTTGTGGATCTCATAACGCCGCACTTACCCAGATCCCGGCGCGTCCACTGTGGCGGGAACCGTTGCCACAGCTAGTGACGTCATCCAAGGTCTGCTACGATCTCGGCGCGTTGCCAGCTGGCCACACAGCTGTTTTTAGACAGTTTTGCGCTGTAGACGACGGTAGAGCACTGTCACTGTGTTACACGAGAAGCAACAACGCTCTAAACGAACGTGACACTCGTAGGGAAATGCGGCACTCTTTTAAAACACCATGAATTTCGACGAAATCTTGCGAGGTGAAATAAACAACGCCATGCGCTAGCCGCCATATGCAACGCACTCATGAGTGTTTGGGAGCCATTTCGCGCGATAACAGTAGCGTCCACCGACACGGAATGTGGCTTCAGATGATTGCTGTTGACAGAAGTTCGTTCTTAATAATTACGTGCGTGTGAAAGTAAGTATTCACGCGTTTAAAATTACATTTCAGTGCCTTCTAATTGTGAAACTCACTGAAGATGACGTATTGTATGCAACAGGTACACGAAAGTGCAAATTGTCGATTGCAGTTAAGATCGATCTATTAAAAACTTGTTCAATATAGAGCAACGGTGCCTCAGTTCTTCAGACAAGTTTGACTACAAAAATATTTAAATGGTGAGGCAGGAATATTATTGTGGACCTTATGTCAGTCCCAAATCAAGTGTCTAAAGTGTTGTCCAATGATGACAACTCTTGGTGAGATGTCGGTAAATAGCTTAACATTAATTTCAATAGATAACTGCAACGGTACGTGCAACTTGTTAATTACATTTCATTACTGTGTTCAGCTGACACGCCTACTATTAATGTAAAATGATAACTGGATAAATAAACAACTAACAAAGGAAACTATGCATTTAAGAGTAGAAAACCATTTATATCGCAACTCTACACAAAACAGGAGAGAGTTACGTAACTTCATTCGTTCTCAGAACTTCGACGCGGAGTGTGTATAAGATGTGCCTGTAACTGAAGAAAGTTTTTCATATTTTCTTACAAAATGATTCCATTTTTATAGACATTAGGTAAAAATCAGCGCAGGAGACTGAAAGTGACACGCAACAATTTACTTATTAAAAGAGATAAATAAAGTTAATAATTAGTAATATTGTGAGCTTTCATGAACTATATTTACTTTCCTCGTGACTTATTGCGGGCGTTGTTGGCGTTGTTTTCAGTCTTCCGTTTCGTTTCTTGCTGCAGCTAACTGTGGCAGAGGCCGTGAAGATGGCCTTTAAACGTTAAATAACACTGTAGTTGTTTGGTGGGCGATTATTTTTGGACTTTCAGTTTGGTTTATTTCCACAAGTAGTTCGACTAGTGAGTAATCATCGTATAAAAGTTGTGTCCGCATTAGAACTGAAACCCATCGAGGCTCGGCTTAAAATTTTAACTCTTGTTTCCTTCGGTCGACAGAATCAATCCCACTTGCGATGTGGTTCGAATTATGGACGCAAAGGTTCTTGAACTGATGGCAAAAGCTCATGTAAAACAAATCAGATACATTTTTGCTAAAAAAGGTAATCTCAGAATATCATAATACCTAATTAATAGTTTATACCAGTGGTTATTGTATTACTTCTTATTGTCATTCATTGTAAGACTGTGTAACGGAACTGGCTCTGACGATATTCAACTTCAAACCTGGTTATTCCAGAGTCTTATGTAAAGAAACTTTATGGTGAGTAAACTACCGAATTTATAGCATGAGTAAGCCAAAGTATTTATCTCAGAACTCTAATGAAGTAACATTTGAGCACTGGAGAACAGGGAAAGCCCGTTTTGGTACCAGATACTGTAAAAGTTATGTTCACAAGTAATAAGCAAAATCCAAAAAATATTGCAATCGTAATCCTTTGATAAAATAAGTAGATCGTAACATAGCCCCTAGATAATTCAAAATCTAAGTAAACTCATGCCTTGGGGAATGTTGCAATAAAACGAGGGTCAGATCGTAAACGTAAGTTCCTATCATCGTAACATTGTCAATTGGATCAGTTAGAAATAACACACTTTATACTGATTGATCGGAGCCAGAAACCTAATGGCGGACCCACAACTCGCGCAAGTTTCATAAAAAGCAACTTGCAAACACGTAAAATTCTCCCTCATTATCCAACACGTACATGCCGGTGCACATACCCCAGAAAAACACGTAGAGGCACATATAATGCCAAACAAATGAAAAACAGGCAAAGATTACAAATAGTAGTGGTAGGGAACTATGTGGCTAACAGTTCGCCGCTGTATCTCCGAGGATCTCTCCCGCAGTCAGAGACGAAACATCAGGGGAGAGTTTTATACTTTGACCACGGCCTATCAGCCCGGAAGTTTTAAGTGAAGATAAATACTTGAACTTAGTTAGTATGTAACTACATTTATTGAACGGCACGTATTTCATTAAGTCAGTGTAACTAAAATTACGTTAACAGTTACTTGGTCGGTTTGCAGAGCTTTTGCGGAGAGAGAGCTATATAGTGACGCGAAAATATAATGTTGCTTATTTGTGCTTGCTGGATGATGCCTTCCTGCGTCGTCTGAGCTAGGCCATTTGGCGAAGTTGTAAATTGTTCGTTAATATGAACATATATATGTGCACCTTGACGTATGCCTAATCCATACGGTGGATATAATATTCCTCCTCTGACTCGCGCTGGATATAGATTCATATTAAAAATGAAGAAATTCCTCCAGTTGTATTTAAGGCGTCGATTTTATTTTGGCAACTAGTTTCAGCATTGTAACAACGTCATCTTCAGGCCCATACATTTGTTGACGTCAACAGCGTGCGGCTGATATTAGAAGTCAGTGAAGTGAAACTTCATACTAGTTACTAACCACCTTCCACACGGAGCACGTCCGTACTCTCACCACTGACCTCTAGTATCAGCCGCACGCAGTTGACGTCAACAAGTGTATAGGCCTGAAGATGACGTTGTTACAACGTTGAAACTAGTTGCCAAAATAAAATCGACACCTTAAATACAGCTGGAGGAATTTCTTCATTTTTTTAATATAAATTTATACCAGCTGACGTCCCACTGTCCTCCATTTCAACTATGGATGTACGAAGGATATAGATTCGTCCGCCACATGTCAGGTTTACAGTTTTTAAAGTATGCAGAACCACGGCAACTTGCCGGATATGAAAATGTATTGCGTCTCGTTTTTCCTCACAGGTCACTTCCGTGAACTCACATTGAGAACACCCTTTAAATAACTACTTTTATGGTCTTAAGCGAGCGAAACCGCATTAGCTTATAAATGAAAAATACATAACATCAGTATTTCGTCACTTACGTCACAACAGCGAATGCAACCCCGCATATAAATTGTTAGCTTAGCTTTTAGCCTTTCATACGATTTGAAGCTATCTGATATTTTCTTCATACAATGTTCATGGCAATATTAAGTCCATCCTGTATTCAGAATGTAGATGTTGGGCTCTACTTGGCATACGGTTCATTCCGACACGACTTCGACATGCTACTGTCTCTGCGCGTTCACGCGAACCCTCTCTCTCACACATACACTTACTGTTCAACTCTCCGACTGTCGATTTAGTACTCGCTCTCTCCATCTCCTATGACAGTTCATTTTATTCATTGCACTTAATATAGATACCACAAATATTTAATGCAATCAAAGTATTTCCCAGCCAAAAGTAAACATGTTAATAATCAATATATGGCCTAACATAATAAAAGTGATGAATTGTTAATAGTACTCTTTATTACAACACGAACACGTAAACCGGCTAAGAAAAGTGTAATGTACCTATATTTCTGTGGTGTAAAATGAGAAAAGAAAAGAAAAAAAGTAATACAACTCAATATCAACAGGGCCTTCACAACTGCTGATTTTATACGTCGACAATTTGGGATAATCTTAATGGCTAATCACATTTGGCGCAACAGTTAAAATCGCTGAAACAACCCAATACCGACCAAAGACGTAATTTAACTACTTCCCACAACTAGCAGATTCCCTGTAAGCCTGCAGGATACTAACAGCTGCGCATCCATATCTTTTAAAATAATCATACGTATAACACAAAACATAAATAGTACATACATCACCATAACAACAAAAAAAACAATATTTAAATAAAAGCAGTCCATGAGGAAATGTATTTCACTAAACGCAATAGTTAGGTTTTAGATTCACAGGTCACACATGTATAAGCAATTGTTCCTTTTTTGTATGACCGTAAATAGTTCTGTATTTTCAGTAGGTACAATTTTCAATAAATCTGTTGACAAACAGTCGCTGCTCAAAAATTGCCGTGAAAATAAACAAAATTGCAACTAGAGCTATTTTGTGTTTACAAAACGTCTAAAGTTGCCGCTGTGTTATAGGCAGAGAATTGTGTCGAAGACATGCTGCAACCACAGACTGTTAAACTGTCAACTATGAAGTGACTTGCTATTAAAAAGCCCAAGATCAACCTGTATTTCCACACAGGATTAAGATGGCGATACCTGTTTTGTTGCTGAAGTAAGCGTCTCCTCACGTTATGCAGATGTTCCGCACTATCCGGACGGACACAGTACTACCTTCGGAAAAACCAACCCTTTGTGGCTGTTTTGATGGTTTTCCTATCGATTTATGAGCTGAAAACGTATTGAAACCCATATTAATCACAGCAAAACCTTTTTGAGCTGCTGTTCACAAGCACAACATGGAGAGAACAGTACATACGTGTCTACTGCAATGTGTTGCATCCTACCTGAAACACTGTGTTCTGCTATCGATTTCAGGAAACGCTTCTTAAACTCTGTCCTGTACGTGCACATGCCTGAAAACAAATACATTGAACTCCGTCATACATCTCGGATCTCAGTGCACTGCTTCTGATAACTTTATTCTTACTTTTGTGATAAGTGAACGAACAAACTTGGTAGTCACCTGATAACAGAAATGGGTTCTTTTGAGATGATAACGTAATTCATTCGAAGGACGTTAGAGTTAAGTGGAAAAGTCCGTAACACTTAGATTTCACGAGACTGACTACATTCATGTATTGTCCAAGCAATATTGTCAAGCCTTTTAACTGATTTACGTACTTGCAAGTAATTATGAAATAATTCTTCTCCTACTTTCACTTCTTGTTTTAGCAGGTGGCAGTAGTATATTATTAACGGACTGAAACATAAATATCCAATTACATCACAATACTGGCCGTGTACGATCAATAATTTAAAGTAGCTAACAATGATAAAGACGTATGTTTCAATTTGTGATAAATATTTAGTGTGACAATAAAGGGAAAAGTTGTATTTGATGATTCAACAATGACAATCGTTATTGTATACCAACAGCGTATATCTGGATGGTCAGTGCTACTATTGGCGGCTATTTCATACACCGACGCCAGGAAATGAGCTGACTTAACAAATGGCCTGCAGCACAAATAGATTGCAATGAAAACAAACAAAAAAAATGGTTCAAATTGCTCTGAGCACTATGCGACTTCACTTCTGAGGTCATCAGTCGCCTAGAACTTACAACTAATTAAACCTAACTAACCTAAGGACATCACACACATCCATGCCCGAGGCAGGATTCGAACCTGCGACCGTAGCGGTCGCTCGGCTCCAGACTGTAGCGCCTAGAACCGCACGGCCACTCCGGCCGGCACAACGAAAACAAAGTCAAATCACAGCCACACTGAAATATATAATAAGCATGTCCCCAAATTCTTATGGAGCAATACTCTAACATTACCCGTCTCCCAGTAAATTAGTAGGAAACTTAGAGATTACTTCCAGTTGCCTTAAGGCACTTTAAATAAACATACCAAATCCTGCCGTAACTAATGATTAAACCATTAACTCTACGGCTGCCGCGCGCGTACACAACCGCAACCAGTCCCAAAGCGGTCAATATGTCCTAAGACAAGTTCAAATTTGCATGAAAACCACTTAAAACACACACTCCACAGATGGTGATAAACGAAATAGCCACTGTGGAACCAAGTTCAGAACCATCTCGAACAAATAATACTATTGCGAGGATGATCACGTCAATACGTCTGCAGCGTAAGACAATATTCTGAGATGGAAAGGGAGAATGGAGGGCCTGTTGTTTCAGTTAATAAGGTAGTTGAGAGGACTGTGGCCGCATTAAGAGCAAACATGAACAAAATGAAAAACTGAATAATGCGTCATACCACACTGTTGTAAAGGACAAAGCCCCAACGGTATCTTCTAGAAACTAAGAAATGACATAGTGGTTAAGGCAAAATGATATAAAATTAGTTGACGGAATGAGGAAAATGGAACTATTAGAACTTGTGCCACAACGTAACCACGACACTTCGAGTAAGTTGTAGACGAAGTTGCCAACAGGCACGGACATTCTGTAATTAGATTATCGCCCTATCGTTGTCACTTCGATGCTACAGAGTTCATATGGGCCAAAATCAAGGCGTACATAGCACTAGAAAACAAGAAATTCACGCTTTCAGGATTGGAAAGGCCTTTATATTACGCTGTTTCTGAAGTAACTGTGGAAAACTAGAGCAGTGTTGCGGCAAATACAAAAAGTTTTATTCAGGGTGCAAGGAAGAACGAATATGTATTGGAAGATAGTTTTTACGAATTAATTAATGCGATCGGTAAGTCATCTGAAAGTTCCAGCGACACAGATATAAGCAGCATTTTCCTGCTGTCGAACACAGAACATGTTGAGTGATGCCTTGTCCAGTTTTCACAGCGAAGCTGACCCCCTAATAGATGATCGTATCAACAATGAATATATGAGTAACGACTCTACCGCCATCAAAGCCGGACACAAACATTGCTGACTGTGTGTGTTTTGTTTATTGCTTACATTAGTTTTAAAAATTTCACGTTATAAAGTGATTTTTTTAACATCTTAGAGCGCATACATTGTGATATACAAAGTATGCAGTCATTGTTTAAAACTTATATTGTGGCGTACACAGAGGCGCAAAAATTTTAAATGTGCCACTGGCGGCGACTGTTTTTAGCACGTTAGTTCTAGTAGCCGCGTGTAACGGTGATATGACATTGCCACCGCCACGCAGCGCTGTTGTCGCCTTGTGTGACAGCAAACGCGCTAGCCGCTTTCGTCTCATTAGGCTTGGCGCACAACTTTTTGATCTTTTCATTTGTTTTGTTTTGTTTGTGTATCCTTGTCGTCATGATGAAAAACCAGGAATGAAATGTGTGCAAGAGTCAGGCAAGCAATATCAAAATGTTTGTCATTTATCGGAAATATGAAGGACTGTGGGACATAATAACAACTACATGGAGAACAATTCGCGGTAAAGTAGTTTAGAAGGATAAGAAATTATATTGAACATTCTCTCCGAAAAAAATGAAAAATATTAAGCACGTGCTTATTGTATTAGAGGCTACAATACAACGAAATTGATATTTAGCTCTTGTGTAAATCATTATGCCGCTTAATTTTATGAGTCCTGTTGTCTCCAGGGAATTTTGATACTGGAGAGCAATACGGTTATGTCTCCCTGCCCTCTGAAGTTGCTCCAGGGATTTCTGTGTGCCCTTGGCTGATCCGGCAATAGTCGATGCACCACCACCCACTGAGCCCATTGCTGAGAGACCTACGAGGCGGGAATGAGGAAGGTGATGATTCCACCTAACGTCTTGGACATTGGCAAAACCTGGGGTGCTTTAACGAGTCCTTCATGCTTCTGGGCGCTTTTAGCTGCATATATCGCTGTCAGGATGTAGATTTTTAAACACCCCTGCCATGGCTCCTTATTTTTCTTTCTCTGTTTCTTCTTCAGTGCGCGACGTGGGGCATTTGTAACTTGCTTGAAATTAACACCCAAGCCCAACTTAATTTTAGCATTCATGGTTTTATCAACTATAAATGCTGCAGTGCTCAGCCCGATATCAGTATCCTTCCTTGAACATGTTCCCTTGGCTTTGTCAAAATCGATTGGCAGCGTGACGTCCTGGAAGATCTTTAGGTTTTGCGTATGCAATGTCGTGTTGCAAACGCGCCTCATCAAGCAGGCTAATCCCCTTATCAACAAGAGCCAAAATAGTTTCTGAAGCTTTCTATCAGGTCTGCGGTAATTAAACCATGGAATGTGCAATTCAGCTGGAAATTTGTCGAGAATACCCTCACCTCCTACAATGTATCTCCTATCGTGCATGTTATGCCACTGTGCTGGTTGTGCTCTGTGCATTCCATTATACAGCAAATCGTCAGCGTCAATCCAGTTGTTTTGCGTTGCAGCAAAACCAAGCCATTTAACAAGTGCTCTATTCCCTCGACATCTTACGATGCGGTTCTATGAGCAACACATGTGGTTAGGAGCTCCTCTGCAATTTCCCCGTGTAAAATCACCCTGAAATTTCAGTGCCACTGCTATCCTTTATGATGTAGGTTCTGTGACTTGTTCTCTGCACTCTAGAAACTGTGAATATCTCACTAAATCAATTTGTGAGGTATGACTTCTCAAATTCCGTCTTGTGTTTTGAGATACGCACCAAATCGGTCACATAAAATTTCTGTTTATGTTGAGCAAATATTTTAATACCATAACAATGAGTCCGTTATCATGCACATTGACTGGTCTCATTTTTATTGTGCTATGTTTGGTTCGATTATGCTGTGCAATAATTTGTGGGAGAATATCCATCCATTTGTATGAACCACGAAGATTAAAATGCAGTCACATTTGAGTTTTTATTGCTCTGTTCAGACGTTGCATGATATTAACCTTCAGATGGGTGAATGTTGCGTAGTGCTGTATTCCACGCAGCCACATCATGTTCTTGAAATATCTATTGTAAAACTCTCGACCGTGATTGGTTTGGAGGTTGTGTGGGCATCGATTCGCCTCTGTCTGCAACAAATGCTCAAACATCTCTGAGATATCTCACACCATTTTCATTTCAACGGGTAATGCACATGAGAATTTAGAGTGTGTATCAACGAGCATCTTAAAACTCCGTATATAAAAGGCAATGTAGTGACTGGCTGACTCATCGCTCAGCCCAAACTGCTAAGGATAGAAACTTGAAATTTGGTGAAGGTGTGGATCTTATGCTGTAGGCGTCGTTTAAGAACGGATTTTTCGAATTTCCAACCATAAAGGAGTGAAATAGAGGATAAACGTTATTTTGAAAAGTGTCGGCACTAAGGTAGTTTTGAAGCTAGACCTACGATAATTGGTATTTGGTTTCTTGGTCAGAAATAAACAAATACTTGTTTCAACATTTCCGGAAACTGAATCCCTAAGGGATAGAGACTTTTTTGTGAAAGTATTTTTATATGAAAGCATTTTTAAAGCTAAATCTGTGAAAGCTTAAATTTGGCCCCTGAGTTATAAATTTTAAAAAAATGTGTTCTTCACCCCTAAGGAGTGAAATAGGGTCAGACTGATGCACTGGCTCATTATCGCCCAGCTCTAACCGCTAAGGATAGCAATCTGAAATTCGGATAGGGTGGATCTTATACCGTAGGCATTGTTCAAGAAAGGATTGTCGGAAATTCCTCTCTTGCGGGCGTGAAATAGGGGATGCTACTCAAAAGAAGAAATTAATGTTTTTGAAGCTGGTAATATTAAACTAGTTGTTATTAAACTAGTATGTGTAGTGTCTCTGTTTGTATGTCTGTCACGTAGTGTTCCGTGCGGCGTCAACGACCCCCACAACGTACGTAGTTTCAGACACTCTCGCGGTGGAGAAACACCTGCCGACTTCGATGGTTGCCTGTAAAATTCTTGAAATGTAAGAGAAAGAAAACTTCTATAGGAACTTCCCGAATTGGAACACTGCCATTCGCATTTCGTCATTTGATGATTGTCTGCGAGTGGAATGAGTTTGTCTTAGCAGAGAAAACTTTCTCTATGCTTTTGACTGTGTTATTGAAGCTGGTTCTACAACAAACATCGACCACCAAATGTTAGAAGTCCTAAACAAGCTTGTAGTACATGAAAGTTCATCACAGAACCCTTTGATCAAAAATACGCGCAATTACCTTTGAAAAGCAATAGACAGTATTATGACAGCTACTAAACTCCACATTAATATTACATATCGCTTATGAATCTCAAAAAACACAAATTATACAATATGGCGGCTAACAATAACTGTTCCATTGCACAAACTTCCTTCACCTCCTCTCGTTATCCTGTCTCGTAACACAGTGCAGTGACAGTCCGATTTTCTAACTTTTCTTCGCTCACCATGGAGCAACTCTAAGTCACAGAATAAATATTTCACTCGCTCAGACGAAATGTGCCACATCGCGATATATATTCACTTTATTAATGTTCACGTTTCATTACAAATTCCTTGAATCAGATATCAGTTCCTATATGAGCTTGGTGAATGTGCTTTGAATTCAAATTGTCTTGTTTGGAGGCTATAATGAGGTTCCCATTATCCCCCACCAACTGGTTCAGGATTCTAGAATATGTTTATATGTTTGAGTCAAATACAATACGTCGACATCCATATGACGACTAAAACAGAAATATCATAGAAACTGATCTAGTTTTCCACAGCAACATCGTCAAGTATGAACACGATGTTTGGCATTACTTTTTCTGGCAGGGGTATTTCACGGCTCTGACAATGACGTGTATGTTACACCATCAACTCTTTGCAGTATTGTTTGCAGCGGGAACAGCGTTTCTGAAAATGCACATACATGGTTAAAGTGGACTCCATCTGCGCGCGCGCGCGTGTTTGTGTGTGTGTGTGTGTGTGTGTGTGTGTGTGTGTGTCACCAACTGAGCTCTGAGCTGCAATGGTCGCAGGGAATACACACACACATGAAAGTTTGTCAGTTACTCAGTTTAACGAAGACTGAAGACGCTGAAACTGGTGAGGTGATTGAGATAGCTTAGTGCTGCTGTGGTATTGTAGAAGTTGTTGTGAAAATACTGGTAGCGGTAACATTATTATAAGAGATACGAATAAAATAAAACACTGTGTGCAGTAATACACAATATTTTTATTCAACAACCATACACTTGGGTCACTACATCAAAATAATCAGTTGGTTGTTTCTTTATCTTCACACCTGTACAGACTTTAGCAAATGCTTTCTTCTCTGCACAGAATTTAGCGCGTATTTCCATCAAACTGATGGGTGTTCCTGTAGCCTCTTCTTTTGACATCGTATTGATGCAGTGTTCGAAAGCATCTGTGTGTACACTATGTGTACAGAGGTAGTTCACAGTGTCTTTATACGAAGTTTGAACACAAGGCAGCCATCTGTTCCGTCTTTCTGACACAACGGATAGCACCATTTACAGCCCAAACAAGTTTGTAACGGTCGAGTGTTGCAGATAAGTGGATCGACCTCCATATCTCATCATGAGTGCGATGCCATCGTATGGTGATGTTACAGATAGTGTCAGGTCAGTCCAGTAAATGTCCCGTGGTGAATGAAATGGACGATACTCAGATGTCATCTATTGATTTTCTACATGACACAGTTCATCCCATCCAATTCCATAAGCCGAACATGATAACACTTCTGGAAGCAATTTTCAATCTCTAATACAATATGCCAGTTACTGTCCGCTGATGCTTCTATACCAACATTATACGCTTTGAACCGCTAGTTGCTAAATTATAAGTTGAAGTGAAAAGCAGTGGAGCACTGGGAAGAACCGGCAGCTCTCATCGACCACATCAACAGTCTGACCTTGCAGTAACGCTGGAATCTTCTGGGATGGTGCATATGTCAGAGACTAGTACTGACCTGCACTGTATTATGTAGGCCCTCCTTAACAGTTCTTCTGAGAGTCGGGATTGGCAGATTATCTTCATTACACAACTCTACGAGTGGGATGGATAATATCAGCTCTTTCTCCTGTTCCAACATGCTGATCATGTTCACTATTAGATCCGAATGGTCCTGCTGTCGCTGCTGCCCCAGAGCGACTGGAGGTCACTACAGGTCCCGACGAGCCAACAATGGCTACTGCTGGCTCGGACATGCTGGAGGTAGCTGCAGGACTTTGCAAGCTGAAGGTTGCTCCCCTTCTGGACAAGCCAGAGGTCGCTGAACGAAGAAGAAGAAACAATAACAATCTACAGACAAAGACGGAGTTGAACGAAGACATGTCACTAAACCACATGTTCTTACTTTTGCGCTTCTTCTGTGAGGCGGAGGCTGATGACGATCTAAGTCGTTGCTGATGCCTCAAGGTCCTTCAACTGACTGAATGAGACCAGTGAGGTGCCGCACTCATATCCCCGACGTCGTGCCCCTGGTTCCCGCCTTCTTTTCACCCATGATATCACAATCTCGATCACCCTCAGGCTCCTGCATTGTCAACTAGGCTAGCTGGTCTGGGGCTGTTGATGAGGGCAGACTGCTGAAGACCCGTCTCTTTGGTTACAGAGAGAATCATTATTAGTGCAGCATATTACTACTGCGTGTGTGCTACCATCTGCAAAAAAATTTGCATGTAAGAATAATATTACATACCTGCTGGTGGTGGCAATCGCCCCTTGCACAGTGGAAGAGACAGGTTGACTAGCCATTTCAAGGGAGGAAGACGATAGTTCGAGCACCAGCTACTGTCTATGTGAGTTGCGAAATGCGTCTTCATGCCACCCTGCCGCATAGCGATTATATAGCGAAAAGCTTTTTTTTTTTTTTTTTTTTGCTCCTCCATAACCTAATCTTTCTAACCATCAAGTGTGAAGCTATGATCACAGTCCTCGACTGTATGTTTTCTTGTAATGTGGTTATTAAACGCCAATATGGTCAGTGCCCTCATGTCGTCAATTATCACACTGAGCACACACACACACACACACACAGTACTTTCTTCACCAAGAGCTCAACGCAGACTGAACCTTTCTCAGCAATTCACAAGTGAGGGAGGATAGGTAGCTGTAGGACAGTCTGCATATACAGGGTGGTCCATTGATAGTGACCGGGCCAAATATCTCACGAAATAAACATCAAACGAAAAAACTACAAAGAATAGATTGAAGGGGGAAATCAGATGGCGCTATGGTTGGCCCGCTAGATGGCGCTGCCATAGGTCAAACGGATATCAACTGCGTTTTTTTAAAAAATAGGAACCCACATTTCTACTACATATTCGTGTAGTACGTAAAGAAATATAAATGTGTTAGTTGGACCACTTTTTTCGCTTTGTGATAGGTGGCGCTGTAATAGTCACAAACGTATAAGTAGGTGTTATCACGTAACATTCCGCCAGTGCGGACGGTATTTGCTTCGTGATACACTACCCGTGTTAAAATGGACCGTTTACCAATTGCAGAGAAGGTTCATATCAGTGTTAATGTATGGCTATTGTGATCAAAATGCCCAACGGGCGTGTGCTATGTATGCTGCTCGGTATCCTGGACGACATCATCCAAATGTCCGGACCGTTTGCCGGATAGTTACGTTATTTAAGGAAACAGGAACTGTTCAGCCATATGTGAAACGTCAGCCACGACCTGCAACAAATGATGATGCCCAAGTAGATGTTTTAGCTGCTGTCGCGGCTAATCCGCACATTGGTAGCAGACAAATTGCGCGAGAATCGGGAATCTCAAAAACGTAGGTTTGAGATTGCACCCGTACCATATTTTCATGCACCAGGAATTGCGTGGTGACGACTTAGAACGTCGTGTACAGTTCTGCCACTGGGCACAAGAGAAATTACGGGACGATGGCAGATTTTTTGCACGCGTTCCATTTAGCGACGAAGCGTCAGTCACCAACAGCGGTAACGTAAACCGGCATAATATGCAATATTGGGCAACGGAAAAATCTACGATGGCTGCGACAAGTGGAACATCAGCGAACTTGGCGGGTTAATGTATGGTGCGGCATTATGGGAGGAAGGATAATTGGTCCCCAATTTATCGATGGCAATCTAAATGGTGCAATGTATGCTGATATCTTATGTAATGTTCTACCGACGTTACTACAAGATGTTCCTATTTAAAAAAACGCTATTGATATCCGCTTGACCAATGGCAGCGCCATCTAGCGGGCCACCCATAGCGCCATCTGGTTTCCCCCTTCAAGCTAGACGAGTTTCGTTCTTTGTAGTTTTTTCGTTTGATGCGTATATCGTGAGATATTTAGCCCGGTCACTATCAATGGACCACCCTGTATATAAAAAAGACTGTACGTTACACCCTTCTTATCCAGCAGCTCAGTACAGACTGAGTCTTATTTTCACCAATTCACAAGTTAGAGAGGGGAGAGAGCAGGAGTGGGGATGTTGTTGTCAAAAATACAATGTGGCCACATATGCTCGCCAATGCCTTATTCAATCTTAGGTCTTCCAAAGCCATTTAATTTCTGATTCTAATACTGGATCCCCTATCTCTTTCATATCGACTCTTTTCTTCAGTCACGTCATCAGACAGCTCTTCGCCCTTCATGCAGACCTTCAATGTACTCTTGTCCCCTATCTGCAATCTCCTGTGCTTTTGACGAATTCCTATTGCACTCTTAATGCTATCGCTTTTAATCATCAGAGAACGCTGCTTTGACTCTTCCATACACTGAATTTTTTTCGATTTTTTCACGTTATTCATGCATCCATTTCGCCTTAGCTTCTCTGCACTTCCTATTTATGTAACTCCCATGTGACCTTAATTTCTGCATTCCCGAATTTCCCTGAACATTTTTGTACTTCCTTCTTTCATTGCTCAACTTAAGTATATCTTCCGTTACACAGTTTCTTTGCAGTTGCTTTCTTTGTACGTACGTCTTTCTTTCCAACTTCAGTGGCTGCCCTTTACGGGGCTGTCCATTCCTTTTCAACAGAACTGCCTCTTGAGTTATTCCTTATTGCAGGGTCTATACTATCACAGAACTTCGCATGTATCTTTTCATTCCTTAGTGCTTCCTTAACCGATTTCTTCGCTCATTGGTTCTTCCTGACTGATCTCTTTAAATTAAGGCTCCTCTCCTTCACAATTAAGTTATGATCTGAGTCTATATCTGCTCTTGGGTACATCTTGCAATGCACTATCTGGTTTCGGAATCAGTCTGACCATGATGTAACCTAACTGAGGCCTACCCATTTTTCCCGGCATTTTCCATGTCTACCTCCTCATCTCATAATTCTTGAACAGAGTATTCGCTATTGCTAGATGAAATTTGTTGCAGAACTCAATTGGTCTTTCCCTTCTCTCAGTCTTAGTGCAAAGCCCATTTTCTACCGTAACCCTTTCTCCTGCTCCTTCCCATACAACCACATTCTATTTCGCCTTGACTATTAGATTCTTATCTTCCTATACAAACTGAATTACCTCTTCAATATACATTCTCTATCTCTTCATCTTCGACGTCATACAATGTTTAAAAGAATGATGCGAATGTGGTGGGATGAGGAGTGGAGCATACGAACCGACGACAAAGGGAAAGTTATGGAGTCAATCCTCTGGTGTTGAAGCACATGATGCCAAGAGGTTTTTATATAATCATTTCACGAACGAAATTCAGTCATGGTCGTTTCAAAAAACGTTTACATCACGTGGAATTTATCGACAACCTCTTTGTACTTGTCGATGAGAAGAATACATGAACCACATAATATTAGGATATCGTGAAAAGACAGGCAGGACAGATGGCAAACTAGATCATGCGAGTGCTTTTAGGTATAATGGCCCCCACTGTGTTATCACTCTTTTAGGAACAACAGACGTTAGAGTACACATATTCATTAACACCGTTGTCAACGAGTTAGGAGTGTGCATATAATCAACCACGTAAAAATCTAAGTCCCGTGAGTACAGCAGGGGGAGGAGGAGATTGGCAACGCAGTACTGTACGTGTGACCACACACTCCGAGGGCGCAGAACAGAAACCAGAACTGCATTGCCTGAAGGGCAGGCTCCAAATACACACTGAATCAAAAGACAAATCGTACATGTAAAGCGAAGTGAATTTGTACACATTTATTTAGTTAAATATAATAGACCTTATGTTGTTATTTACTTTAATTTAAATTTTGTAGGGAGATAAACGTAATGTATACATACCAGTTCTACTAAAATTTTAATTCTTTTGCTGTAACTAGGTTTTAATTTCTCCTTAGGTAATAGTCAAAACTAACAGTGGTATCGATAGCTACGATGCCACGGCGTAGGACAAGTTCTTAGGTTGGCACTACGACACCGACGCCACCTCTAGCCGGCGCTGTGCAGCTCTACGAGCGCCGCTCCAGATTCTGCCCATTTGATTCCGAACAGACGACCAATCAACATTGGTTCTATTTCATAGTGGGCCAGCCAGTACAGATTTTGCCTGTATAACTTTTGTGAGCTTTGAGCCATCCAGCTTCATACCTACGTGCTCCTCAGTGCAAAGTTATTTAACCGTGATTTATTTTCAAAGAGTATCCTTAAGAATTTATTTTATTTACCAGCGATTCATCAAGAACATTAACACATTCAATCACACTATGTAAGCATGGAAGTTGTTGCCAGGGAGTAACTAATGAAATCACAACCAAATTCCTTTTAACAAACGGGAATTTTATTCACTTTAATAGTGCCTAAAAGCATTTTTAAAAGAAACAGATTTAAAATTATAATCAGAAAGCACACTCTAAATATCAAAGTTACAATTTATTCAGAGGCAGACTGTATGAGCTTTCGGGCAGAGAACCTTGCCGCTCCCTTTTGACACGGCCGTAGTTACGACCGCTCACAACAGCCTCTGAAAGATTACACTGGTGCAAATCTGCAACACACCAGATTACTTTAAACTATGAGTTTTAATAATTTACACAAGCACACAAACTATGCACCCCCCCCCCCCCGTAGGAGGGATAGAAATATTACAAAACACTAACAGTTAAAATATTAACCTTGCCACCGAAGGTTCAACTTGATTTTAACTTCTAAGAAAAGTCTTATGATCATTTAAATAAAAGCCCATGAAATGCAATCTTATAGCCGGCCGCGGTGGTCTTGCGGTTCTAGGCGCTGCAGTCCGGAACCGCGGGACTGCTACGGTCGCAGGTTCGAATCCCGCCTCGGGCATGGATGTGTGTGATGTCCTTAGGTTAGTTAGGTTTAAGTAGTTCTAAGTTCTAGGGGACTTATGACCTAAGATGTTAAGTCCCATAGTGCTCAGAGCCATTTGAACCATTTTGCAATCTTATATAAAATTCTACAAGGTTGGTCAAACAATAGTTAAGATGCTCTACAGTACACAGATACCACCTCTCAAGATCATAGGCAAGAAGATCAAAGTTTCCAAAGATCAAAACATATTTCAGGTATTAGGCCATTACATTCCAAGCAATAAATTCGTTAACACACCAAATCCGACAAACATGACAGAGGCAGCTACTAACGTACGGTAGATTGATAGGGAGATTACCGAACAACCCGAACCGCAGGTTGCTCTAACCTGCCCCTACTCTACAAGGGAAAAACGGACCACCCAATTTATAAAAATGGCTCTGAGCACTATGTGACTTAACTTATGAGGTCATTAGTCGCCTACCCAATTTATAAACAACCACCTTCCCGCAGGTGGGCAAACGGAGAAGAATGGTGGGACGACCCCAAAGCTAAACGGCTGGTGACCTCACCAAGAAAACAAGTAGAATTTAACAAGAGTAAATCAAACAACATATCACCAATCACTTCTAATAAACTGCGATTTCTCGAGAAGACCTGGCGCAGCACCCCCAAATCGCCTTCCCGAAACGTCCGCTTCAACGGACGCAGGAAGGCACGCCGATCTCCCGTCTCACGGCGTCGCAGCTCGCACCGGCCAGACCGATGTCGAGGGTTGACTCCTGTTGCTCTCGTGTCGGCCGCGAAGCCACTACCCCTCGCTATACGCCGCGGCCCACTGGACTCACGTGGCGACCTCACATATGCCGACGCTCAAGACGGACAAGTCATCTTGTGTCTCGGTGCGCGACCGACCAACTGATCGATCCAACCGCCAATGACCACTGCCTGAGCAAACTCCAGCAGACTGGCGGCCTAACGCGCAGAGTCAGGTGCAGGAAATAAGCGCCGACCGGGCGATCACTCGCAGACTCTCATTTTGCCGGCTTTAAAGGTTGATCCAAACGACAGACATACACTAACTGCCTAACAAATGCGGACGAGAGACAGACTAGCAAGCTGTGGACGACAGACTGACCCAGATTGACCGACTGGCGAGCTCATAGCGCTCCTTAAATGCATGTGAACAGGCAACCTTTCCCCTTTCCCACCAGAGGGAGACACCAAAGCTGCGATTACCACAGCGGCGCCACCGCCACAAACGGAGGGCGACTACTTCACACTACGCGCTGCGGCACACTTTTCAAAACAGCAGTTTTTACCACGGCTCGGTTATGTATTCATATTCTTCCTAAAGTAAAGGTGGTTTATATTCACACGCAGTACCGAAGCATTACACCTTTTCCTGCTCCTATTCGCTTACTACATTCGGACTACCCGTCAGTTTACAAGAGCAGACCCACGCGCCACCATCCAGGCGGGATACAAAAATGTGTAAACTGTGGTTGGCTGTATGATCATGTAAGCTTAAGCCAATAAATAAATAAACAAATCAATATATAAATAAATAAATAAATAAAAATCTTTTGTACCTATCCAGTATTTCCTGAGAAAGGTCTCAAATGATGTTGAATACGGTGGAAACATCACATTTGAAGGAATAATGCAGGTCTGTAAACGTAAAGCCTGTAGCGAGTAGCTGAAATAAGAGACTGTTGTTCTATTGTAGCTACACAGTTACATAAGAAGTGGAAGAACATTCGTGGCTGTTACACATGAGAACTCAACAAGAGGAAATCCTGAAAAAGTCTTTCTCCTTCACAACCACACAAATATGTGTATATTTTTATATCCTAAATTTCTATCACCTGTAACTGCCACTAAATCAGCAGAGTTGGAAGTAGCGCTTGCTCATGTGGGTGAGAATATTATTCTGACATTCGTGAAGAAGTTGCCTCCAAGTTTGGTAAGAAACAACCAATGAAAAAGGAAGAGAAATTGTTGTAGGTAGTTGCAGACAAACATCGAGAAAAAATTCGTCAAAGCATGAATCAGATGAGCCTGACAAGCATTTTCTATTGTCGTTATAAGAAGATTTGAAATCTGTGCCACAGCATTTGAAGACAGACACTAAATTTGAAATAATGCCAGTTTTGAGGAAGTACAGAAAGTAATACTGATTACTAGAAAACTGTAATTCCCAGTTCACTTCAACGGATCCTGTATATTCAATTCATCCCATGGACTTGCATCCAGTCCAAGCCCAAGTACATGAAACAGCCGTGCTACATTTTCACTTATACCGTCCTATTTGTCGGTGATGATTATATTATTCTCTGAATAGCTTATTGTTAAAGAGTTAGTTAATTGTATTGTAATATTATAATCATCTGAACAAATTACTTTTAAGAAATTTACTTTCAAAATAATTATCTAAAACAATATTTCGCTTAAAGTAATCATCAGTCTTTCCTCTGGTGGTCCACTACGTACCTGAGTGCTTGCCTTTGTTAGATTAGCCCTCAGCACAAGACATGCCACCAAAGGACGTCACAGACATTCTGAAGTAATCAAGAAATTTTGACGAGTTTTCTTTCAATTCCTAATATGTTGTTGTGGTCTTCAGTCCTGAGACTGGTTTGATGCAGCTCTCCATGCTACTCTATCCTGAGCAAGCTTTTTCATCTCCCAGTACCTACTGCAACCTACATCCTTCTGAATCTGCTTAGTGTATTCATCTCTTGGTCTCCCTCTACGATTTTTACCCTCCACGCTGCCCTCCAATACTAAATTGGTGATCCCTTGATGCCTCAGAACATGTCCTACCAACCGATCCCTTCTTCTGGTCGAGTTGTGCCACAAACTTCTCTTCTCCCCAATCCTATTCAATACTTCCTCATTAGTTATGTGATTACCCATCTAATCTTCAGCATTCTTCTGTAGCACCACATTTCGAAAGCTTCTATTCTCTTCTTGTCCAAACTATTTATCGTCCATGTTTCACTTCCATACATGGCTACACTCCATACGAATACTTTCAGAAATGACTTCCTGACACTTAAATCAATACTCGATGTTAACAAATTTCTCTTCTTCAGAAACACTTTCCTTGCCATTGCCAGTCTACATTTTATATCCTCTCTACTTCGACCATCATCAGTTATTTTGCTCCCCAAATAGCAAAACTCCTTTACTACTTTAAGTGCCTCATTTCGTAATCTAATTCCTTCAGCATCACCCGACTTAATTAGACTACATTCCATTATCCTTGTTTTGCTTTTGTTGATGTTCATCTTATATCCTCCTTTCAAGACACTGTCCATTCCATTCAACTGCTCTTCCAAGTCCTTTGCTGTCTCGGACAGAATTACAATGTCATCGGCGAACCTCAAAGTTTTTATTTCTTCTCCAAACCCTGTCTTACTCCCTTCCCAACCGTGTTTCTACGGAATCCAAACTGATCTTCCCCGAGGTTGGATTCTACTAGTTTTTCCATTCGTCTGTAAAGAATTCGTGTTAGTATTTTGCAGCTGTGACTTATTAAACTGATAGTTCGGTAATTTTCACATCTGTCAACACCTGCTTTCTTTGGGATTGGAATTATTATATTCTTCTTGAAGTCTGAGGGTATTTCGCCTGTTTCATACATCTTGATCACCACATGGTAGAGTTTTGTCAGGACTGGCTCTCCCAAGGCCGTCAGTAGTTCCAATGGAATGTTGTCTAGTCCGGGGGCCTTGTTTCGACTCAGGTCTTTCAGTGCTCTGTCAAACTCTTCACGCAGTATCATATCTCCCATTTCATCTTCATCTACATCCTCTTCCATTTCCATAATATCGTCCTCAAGTACATCGCCCTTGTATAGACCCTCTATATACTCCTTCCACCTTTCTGCTTTCCCTTTTTGCTTAGAACTGGGTTTCCATCTGAGCTCTTGATATTCATACAAGTCGTTCTCTTATCTCCAAAGGTCTCTTTAATTTTCCTGTAGGCAGTATCTATCTTACTCCTAGTGAGATAGGCCTCTACATCCTTACATTTGTCCTCTAGCCATCCCTGCTTAGCCATTTTGCACTTCCTGTCGATCTCATTTTTTAGACGTTTGTATTCCTTTTTGCCTGCTTCATTTACTGCATTTTTATATTTTCTCCTTTCATCAAGTAAATTCAATATTTCTTCTGTTACCCAAGGATTTCTACTAGCCCTCGTCTTTTTACCTACTTGATCCTCTGCTGCCTTCGCTACTTCATCCCTCAAAGCTACCCATTCTTCTTCTACTGTATTTCTTTCCCCCATTCCTGTCAATTGTTCCCTTATGTTCTCCCTGAAACTCTGTACAACCTCTGGTTCTTTCAGTTTATCCAGGTCCCATCTCCTTAAATTCCCACCTTTTTGCAGTTTCTTCAGTTTTAATCTACAGGTCATAACCAATAGATTGTGGTCAGAGTCCACATTCCTAATAAACTGAGATAAAATGGGAGTGTTTCTCTAGAGCTTTTAATATAGGATGAATGCATTACTTTTTGTATTTTCTTTTCAGTAACAAATCGAGAAGCAACACTACCTCGTCAGTATACATTTTGTAACTGGCTCACATAGGCGCACATACAGCTCTTCCCATAGAGTATCAACCATGCGGTTCAGTCACGTACCCGGCAATTCAACCGCACGACGACACTGCGCGATAATCGGGCATTACAGCGAGTTAACAGTGCGGATGAATCGCCGCGACAGTCACCAGTGTGAAAGCAGCCTAAGGCTAGGCGCAAATTGAGAAGCGTATAGCACGTGTGACGTGACACTAGACTACAGCGCGACACGCACGGGTCGCGCGGGTCCAGCGCATATTGCGACGCGTACACCATACTTCGCACGCGCCGACTGGCGACGCTCTGCGCTGACTGAACCGAAGCGCGCGCAACCTCTTATCTTTCTCAAACGACTTTACGGAAACTATTCTCTGAAAATATATGATTTTTGTCTTACTTGTAGCGTTTATATGTCAGCTTCGTGACGAAGTGCCCATCACCTCGCTAATGACCATTCTTATTGTGATGTACACATTTTAGTGAGACACTACGCAAAACTCAAAAAGTTTGCAACGAAAATTAGGGGTCGCTATGATTTTGCGTTTGGTGCGTGTTACACCATATGTTTCTGCGTATGAAATTCAGCTAACATGCTGAATTTTTGTTTAGACTTGGGAGGAGGTCTCTATCTGCCTCCGATCTCGAGAAAATGGATCCCATGTAGCGCGCTCACTTCCGATCTCACGCCCACGAGAATGAAATACTCGCAACATTTCTCATATCTCCTAAACCGCTCGAGACATCGAAACGAAAGTTTGGCGAATGATAGCACACAGGGAGGAGAGTATTTTGCCAACTATTAAACACACGGAACTTTCTTATCTGTGGCGATATATCACTACTTATACTTCTTTTTTTATTTATTTCACTCCAGTTACTGTAATTTTTTAAGAGTTATCGACAGCTAGCGAAACAAGAGCTTCCTAGTATGAAAATAAACATGAAATTTCTTCTTTTATGTTACTGCAAACCGATACTACGAGGTTTTTCGTAAGCTATTGAGCTCTGTGATTGCCAATTACTTGTTTAATGAGGCCCTCCGTTTCGGAATTCTGTCTCAATAGCTGATGTGAGATGAGTTTGGCAAATTACATTGTGACAAAGGAAGTACAATGAAACCAGTCACCAAGAGAAATGTGGCCTTTACTCATAAATGCTGATGCTTCTTCGAATGAGAAAAAGTTAACAACTCACACAAAAACAGATTGACAATTCTGTTGGAATTTTGGTGGAATCCCCGTGACCCATCGTATTTTTAACACTGAGCGACTGGAATTGAGACTTACCAACGGATTTTATTCCTTCTCTTGATCTGAGCAGTATTAAATTAGTGACGAGCGTTCCTTCAGGTGGAATGATAGGCACATGCCAGATACTGTTTACTCAATTAGGGCTTGCCAAACTGACAATGCGTGATCGCGAATAAAATAGTTGTTACTGAGAAAAATAAATAATTGATCTGTCGCACAACACAATGGTGAGTGTATTGTCAGCAGCGAAGGACAATGCGCGCGACAGGAATGCACAAGCTAGCCATGTGTGCCTTGTTGAGATGGAGTTCGAAAAACATTGTCATGAAAATAGATCTGCCTTTGTCAGCAGCACATTTCAACAAATTAAATACATCTAATCATAACACTCTTTCAGGATATTCCTACTTTCGTAATAATACCGACCATTTTCTTCATTTGTGTATCCGGTTGTTGTATAATTAGTTTATTAATGCTGATAATGTCCATGCAACAATTGAAATGCTTTTTCTCATCACGGCGAACCAATTAAAACATTGTTATTTGTGACTGCTTTTCGACTGTTTCTAGCTTGCAGTGGAAATATGTTGCTCACATGCAAGTAGTACAGTGTGTCGTATTACATTATTACATCCATATCAGAGTAATCACAGTGAAACTTCTATACTTCAGATTTTGGACGCTTTTTACCAGATGCACAAAGGGATCACACCTGTGGAGATTACCCCTTTCTAAATTTTTGTAACAGATCGTACAGATACGCTAGCTTACTAGGCAGCGAGAAGATAACCTTGCTATACTTTCCTGCCTTGATTCTTAATCACTTGATTTTATAATATTCCTTGCTTCCTTATTCACTACCCTCTGTCCCTTCTTGCAATCTGAAAACATCACGGAGGCAATATGGTGCAATTCCAGTGGCCAATGGCTCATCAGTTACTGAAGTATACATTTTTCTTGACAGAAGAAAAACAAAACAAAACTATGCACATATAAGTAACAGAAAAGTATAACGTGCTAACGAAGAAAGCTGCAGCGTTTAAATGGCGAAAAACGAAATACTACCCAAAGGCAATAAAATTCAGTACACAGTAAGGCAAAATTTATCGTATGGGCAATATTACCACTGCTCATATGCGCCGTTCCGCTGTGAGCATATGGCCGTGCTCTTTCTCCGCTCCCCGCCTCAAATTTCCCACGGTGCTAGCGAGGCAAGCGCGACGCGCGGCGCGAGAAACTGTGGCTCAACCACAACGCCGCGCGACCTGGCGCAGGCGCGTGTCGCGTCCCAGGCGCGTTGCGTCGCAATTTGCGCGTTCCCATTTGAACCTGTGATGTTACAAAAACACGCGCTGCCCTGCGTCGCGCCACACGCGCTATACGCGTCTCAATTTGCGCCTAGCCTAAGGCCCGTTGATACGCGGGTGGTGCGCGTTCCGCGAAAGGCTGGTAGTCACGTATTCGAATGGGGCATCACACAGTTGTGTGGGCGCTCCATACACTGCACGGTCTTCCGCGCAGCCCTTCCGCACCGCTGACCGCCCGCGCAAGTTAAACACAGTTGCGTGCACAGTCCTGCGGATACCGCCTGCATCAGAAGCAGAGTACCTCATTTAGCCAAACTATTCCACTAGCGCGGCAATAAGAGTACAATCTGTGAAGTATCTACAATGTCTAGTGACGTCATTATCGACCTGTTAATTAGTAAAGTTGATCCATCGCATGGGGAGTACAAGAGCCGTGAAATGCGTTTGAAGGCATGGTAAGAAGTCAGTGTAAATACACTCATGCTCAGAAAATACGGAACACCTCGAACAACCAGAGATAGGACGTCCATATTCACAGGACATGTACATTAGTATGCTCTGCAGAAATGATTAGCATTAGAAACATGTCGGGCCGTGGGTTCAAGGTCAACGTCGGTTTCGTGGTGCAACGCCACATACCAATAAAATGTGCCTGCAGCTCTCGTTACCGCTATAAACCAAAGGTAATGGACCAGTGTGACTTGAAAAGAAATGCAGAATGCCTAAAAGATATATGCGCGAAGTGTGCCATCAAGTCAGTGAGAGAATGGGATGCATCCACCCAGGAAATTGTTGCTCGTTTGGGACGAAATGCTTCAGCAGTGCAACGAGTGTGTGCAGAATGGTTCACGGAAGGCCGCAGAACATGAGAAGATGAGTATTGGAGCGAGGGTGGCCAACTCTGCATTGTTGACAGATGTATCTCAGATAGCAGTGATGACGTTATCCAAGACGGGGGCGTGTAGACTTGTCAACAGTGCATGACTTCATCCAACATGGCGGCCATGACTTCAGCTGATAACTCAAGTACCGTTATCCAAGATGGCGGCTTTTGGTGGGGAAATGGCACGCCCCCTTCCCCTCCCCCAGAAAAATGGCCGGAAGTTCAAATTCCAACAGGATAATACATCACACCAAGGTTATCTATACTACGAAAATCTACGAAGAAAATCGCAAGAAGATAGGTCAGTTGGGTTACCTCCACTAACCTAAGTCATCCGACTGCCACCTCATCCTAGGAACTGGCGCCAAGTTTGAATTTTGCTGGGAAGATAAGTCACTTGGGGTTTCTCTACTAAGCAAAGAAAATGGCGCGAAAGAACAGACACTTGGAATAAACTCAGTCACCCGACCGCCATCTCCTCTTAAGGATTCGTGGAAAAAGGACTCGACCAGTGCTGGATGTAAGTCTTTATTTCGCATGCACCAGTCTGTATTTAAACAATTTCATGCAGCACAGCCATCCATTGTGTTAACCACGAGGTCCAGACTCAAACTGACCTAGTACATAGCACCACCACCAGAGGGCGTTACCATGACATTAGCTGATGACTTGAATACAGTTACCCAAGATGGTGGCCAATTTTTTTTCTCCACTCAGATGACAGGAATTGGTGGTGCACATTCAGTCTTTTCTGAGCTGTGGTTGTGAAACCATTTTCATGTGTCCGATCATCAAGATGAATGTGAAGGATATAGCAGCTTTCAATAGCTGCATTACTTGTTGACATTCAAAGGAGGACTGCAGCCACAGTTCTCTACATGAGATATGGAAGAGCATGATAATGCCGCAAACTACCAAGATATTCATCATGAAACATTCCCTCTCCCAAGACGGAAGAGATGTGTAATTGATGTCAAATGACTTCCATGTAAGCATATTAGTATATGCAGTATATGCCATTGAAATACTGCACATGACTGGTGTACACAAGATCACGAAAAGCCTGAGCAACAAGAAACATAAAACCATTACTTGAAGGTGGAAACAACAACAGCAGCAGCTGTGATGGTATTGACGTTCAGCATAACGCAATGAACAATCGAATCCCACTGTATATATATTATGATGAGCCCAACGAACTAATAGATCCACTAAGGCTGCTCATGGCATCAGCTGCTGCAGGTAATAAGCTCATTCGAATGAGGTTGCTTCAGTAATCTCGGAGCTTAGAGAGAGAGGCATCATTGAATAAGTATAGAGACAGTAGTTTGAGAACTGCACAAACCAGCACGCAAAACATACTCTCGCAGGCATGTTATAGTTAAAGGTTTGGATGACTTGTGGCAAGCTGATCTTGCAGATATGAGGGAATCTTCACATGGAATAATGGATTCAAATATCTTGTCAAAACAAAAACGGGTCGGAAGGTCGCCGATGTTTTTGAGCGTTTGCTACAGACAGGGACGGATCGATGCCCCGACAACCTGCAACCCGATCATGGTGGGGAGTTCTAGAATAAGTATTTCAAGACAGTGATGCAGTGGTACAGAATACATCACTACCGAACATTCACTCACCTGAAGCCAAGTATCATGGAGCGCCTGAACAGGACAATAAAAGATCGAATGTGGATGCGTTTTAACCTTCGCAGCTCATACAAATGGACAGAT
This sequence comes from Schistocerca piceifrons, assembly GCF_021461385.2. Lineage (NCBI taxonomy): Eukaryota > Metazoa > Arthropoda > Insecta > Orthoptera > Acrididae > Schistocerca > Schistocerca piceifrons. The sequence continues at coordinate 134,812,991 of NC_060142.1, forward strand.
ATCCTCCCAGAAATAATTGCCCAGTATAATCAAACCAAACATAGCACGATAAAAATGAGAGCAATCGATGACTGTGGTAATGGACTCATGGATACGGCGTACTATAGCATTAAAATGCTGGATCCACTCAAACAGAAATTTAATGTAGGTTATTTGGTGTGTATCTCAAAACACAAGACTGCATTTGAGAAATCATACCTACAGAACTGGTCAACTGAGATATTTCAGTTTCAAAGGTGCAACGAACGAATTCTATTACTAATATATCAAAGGACAGTAAAGGTGAAGGAATTGCAGGCTGCTTCTACACCAAGAAGTTGCAGAAAGGCTCAGAACAGGATGTTTTCTCGTGGAGAGAGTATAAGACGTCGAGGAAATAAAGCACTAGTCAAATGGCTTGGTTTTCCTGCTACATAAATCAGATGGATTGATGCTGGTGATTTGCTGTATAATGGGCATTCATAGTCGACAACCACCACAGTATCGTAACATGCATGCTAGAAGGCGCATTAGAGGAGGTGGTGGTATTTTAGACAAGCTGCCAGTGGAATTACACTTCCCTGTGTATAACTACTGTGGACCTGGGACAAAGCTTCAGAAACGCTTCGCGTGAGGTGATAAGGGAGTTACTCTTCTCGACGAAGCGTGTATGGAATATGACACTGCATACACTGCAAATAAAGATCTATCAAATCGTCACATTGCAGAAAGGATTTTGGCTGATAAGGCTAAACCGGCCGCAGTGGCCGAGCGGTTCTAGGCGCTTCAGTCTGGAACCGCGCGACGACTACGGTCGCAGGTCCCAATCCTGCCTCGGGCATGGATTTGTGTGATGTCCTTAGGTTGGTTAGGTTTAAGTAGTTCTACGTTCTGGGGGACTGACGACCTCAGATGTTAAGTCCCATAGTGCCCAGAGCCATTTGAACCATTTTTTCTGATAAGGCTAAAGCGATACGGAGAGGATATTGGTGTAGGTCAATGCATCGCATCATTTGCAGTTGATAAAACAATGCATGTAAAAATTAGGTTTAGGAGTGATGAATTTCAAGCGAGTTATGAATGCTGCACGTTATGCACTAAACAAGAAGAAGAATAAGAAGGGCTGTTCCAAGAACTGTATCCTGACAGCGATGTATGCAGCTAAAAACGCAATGAAGCAGAGAGATGTGGGAAGAAGAAGAAGAGTATCGGTTAAAGCACCTAGAGTTCTACCATTACCCAAGGTATCTGGCGGTTTTATTCCATTTCTCATCCCGACCCTCTCCGTGCTAGGTTCCTTTGCTGGTAGTGCTGCAGCTATTGCTCGAACGGTGAAGAACGTGCAAAACTCCCAGGCACAGTTAGAAGAGACAATAAGACATAACTGCATGATGGAAGCCGCAGCTACCGGGAAAGGACTGTACTTCAAACCATACAGGAAACAGCTTGGTCTATTCATAAAAAAATAAAAACCCATTAGCGGTCCTACGAGATCGACCCCTCACAAATACAGATCTTCTTAGGTTTGTTAGAGACAAACTAAAGATACCAACATTCTGCAGTGTGTTTATGCAGGATACATTACTGAAGACTATGTGGAAAACTGCTGAACGTAGTATTGTGAATTTGGATGTTGCTGAAGGCCCCGGCACCCACTGGGTATCACATGTTATGAATAATGTGGATACCATCTACTATTTCGACTCATTTGGTGACCTGCAGCCATCAGCAGAATTACAACGATACTTCACTCATAGAATACTTGTGTCCTACAATTATCGGCTTAGCAGGACTTTAATATACACCTCTGTGGACATCTATGCATCGTGTTTCTCTTGACATTCACAAAGAACAAGAACAAGAAGATGTATGCTATATAAGGAGGAGGTTTAAACATTCAGTCATCACTTGAGGTTCAGATGCAATGTAGTACACTTTGACCTTAAAAGAATGATCATCTGTATTGCGTACATATTACTTCCCGCCAAATGATTTGAGCGTTGGTGAATTGAGTATTGCATTGATTGGACTGGAGATGTAACACAGCATCCCAAAAGTCACAGAGACTAACAATAAACTCCATCTGGATATTAATCGTGAAAAAAATATTGTGTAAATAGAACTGGGTGCATATGATTTCGACGATTTAAATGAAGTCTTAAAACAGTCTGGAAAAGGTATTGGACTACATGCGAACATCAAGGCACTTAAATCTGAAATAAGAACTATAAATGCAACAATTGACTTTAAACACAAAGGTTCAATAGGACGCCTGCCTGGATTCACAAAAGGAAAGATTTTGAAGAAGGATCCAAGTAAATTTTACAAGTCAGATCAGACGGTGGACATACTCCACATCAGCACAATCCGTGTACAGAGTGTAACCTCCCCGGAAAATTTTGAATGACAATATTTAAATGTTAACGAGAATAGAACCTAGTGTAACCTCCCAGCAAATAAAATAATTTATTGACAATGACAATTAAATGAGAAACAGCAATCTGAGCCAAACGTAAGCTGCCCACAAAAATGTAAGACAATTCAATGATAATGAAATCTCAGTGACAATGAAAACGCTAATAGACCGAAATGTCGATCTTAGGCCCTGTTCTTACCTCAGTAAAATTGCATCTGCTCTTATTTTTCGCCATAGCTTGGAGGAAATGCATCGCAAAAATTCTTTGAACTTAAGTAAATTTTTTCTTTAAGGAAATGCACGGGAAATTTTCTTTCAATAAAATGTTTGTTTTGTTAAAATGCTTGGTTTGAAAACAAAATTATTATTGGGGCGATTCTTGAATAAATTAATTACAGTTAATACACACTACATTATCAGATGTGCGCAATGCTGCTTCATTACCTTATTTAAAAAATATACCTCGTTCCGAATCTTGACCAGAGGCCCATGTCGACGCCCGCCGACTCCTCACACACAACTCCGACTGTCTCTCGCGCGCTACTAACACGAACGAACTACATGCTCTCGCGACTCGCTACGTACAACAACTTTCTCGCAACTGAACTGAACTCTCGCGCGGTCAAGCGCAGACTAGCAACGATAAATAACTCTCTGGTCAGAGATTCTGTCATGCCTCGCCATCGCTGTACGCGTTTCATAACCCTCCACTGGGGGGGGCAAAAATTTGGCAGCGATGGTGAGTCATTTGGACTTGCCATGAGCAACAAAGTTTTTCTTAACTAATTAACTTTTACAATTCACAGAATATTCAGATATAAAACATGAAGTAAATGTGGTGCACATGCACCGAATACAAAACATATCAGACAATGACAAAAAATATATACTATGAGTACAGAACGTATCAGCAAATCAGAAAAATATATATACAGATCATATTGATAAATAACAAAAGTGCACACTTACTGACGTTCAGCACAAAACATATTAACACATGACATAAGTGCACATGCACTGAAAAACTCTTCAACGTTTTCACAACAACTAAATGTAACGGCAAAAAATCATCAAATCACAAAATGTATATACAATATAAATGACAAGAGTGCACATATACTGTACTTCAGAATATATCAACAAATCTAAAAAATGTCTTTAGCATTTTCACAACAAATAAACATAATGGCAAAAAATCATGTTGACAAGTGACATAAGTGTACTTGCACTGGAGTTCAGCAAATCGAAAAAAAATGTATAGGCCATGAATATAAATGATGTTAGCAAAAAATGATTTTCACTATGTTACAAGACTTAGGATAGGAAAGGGAAGGATTGCATCATGGTTGTAGCACTTTAGGTTGCACGCAGCTGCTCTGTAAGTCCATATCTTTCCACAGAAGTACAACACCAAGTGACACAATTTGAAGTTCTTTTCCCAGAAGTATTTATCAGCGTAGCCAAGACACTGAAATGTCGTAGTAATATTCCATATTATCATTTTGGCAGTACATCAGGTACACCAAACAGTGTGACCACAATAACGTCTCCATCGCTCACGGTGGTGGACAGCATGTCGTGTCAACACCACGCTTTTACAAGGCACACCAACGTAGAATTAGGGCAAAAACCAAATATAGTGCTCCATGATCATGAGGATGGAGAGGACAAATGGATATTGCAGTAATTCAGGGTAGTTAGCTCAGAAGGTGAAGGACATTAAGTCACATAGTAATCTTCATTGAGAATTACAGTAGTAGTTTGCGGCATTCATAGCCCAGTTATTGAACATTTCTGTACCATGTATTTAGTATTACAGAATAATGTTCATAAAATTAACTGATTATAGCAATTATTGGCATCATGGGTAATCATATTACTATAAACAGTGGCAGTCCTTGGCCAGTTACAAAGCATATTTAGTATGACAGAATAATGTTCATAAAATTAACTGATTATAGTGAACATTGGCACTTATTGGCCAATTATAAACCATCAGAAGTCATCATTGAAAAGGAGAGTCAATTATTGGCATAGCATTAACATAATTCATTTAGTTATACTAATTATTGGCACTCATTGGCCAGTTACAAAACATCAAAAGTCATCATTGAAAACAGGAACTAATGAATGGCATAATATTAACATAATTCATTTAGTTACACTAATTATTGGCACTCATTGGCCAGCAAGTATTGAATAGTACAAAACATTGTTCATCATTCAGTATTATTCAGAACTCTCTTAAATGGGTAGCATTATTTGGAACTGGTGATACACACTTTTTTTTTGTTAGCAATGCATTGCATTGGGTAATTATAAGGGAAAGCAAGAAGAGAAAAAGAAAAAAATTTGCTTCTGGGTGTCCCTGTAAATGAAAATTGTGTAACGTCATTCGTCATGAGTCAGCTGTAGCAAAGTTGTGACACAACTGGGTAAAAAAAATGCAAGTACTAGTATAGGTTTAATAAGTAACAGGTTTAGTAAGTATCATGAAAGGCTTCTCCTGGAAAAAATACAAAATGGATTATTGAGCTGAAAGAAGAAACGCATACTATGCTGAAAAGTAGTGAACTTCGAATTAACAGGTAGTGAAATGTGTATAAAAAATGTGTTCCATAGCTGTCCTTTATAAAAACCTTCAGTCATCATACCATACGATATAAAACATACTGTCAAAACAAACTGCAACAAATACTTAAATAACTACATAGCATAAATACATAAACTTCAACATCATCCTCATCTGTAAAGAAAAAACTTCATTATCCATATATCATAACTGCATTATTATCATCACCTGTAAAGAAAAACTTCATTATCCATAGTAGCATATTCTTCATCATTATTCATCAGCATTCATTATCATCTGCAAAAAAAAAAATCACTTCATTACTCATTACACAACTATTCCCTATCTCTAGCATATTTCATCACTAAAACTAAGATGTGTAGTTCTGTCTGACAGCCTGCATCAATCGCCTTGTATTCTGAAAGAAAAAATTAGTTAAGACTGCTATTCTACGATGTGTGTAGTATATTCTTGTTAATGCTTGTTAATTCTGATCCATTTACTCTTCCTCATAAGGTTTTTGTATCTTCTTTCGTCTATTCCGTAGTTGAAATTCCCATTTCTGTTTAATTTATTTCTTTCACGCATCATTTCTTTCTGAAATTGATGAACAAAGATTAATATCTTGCATTTAAATTATATACCCATTAAATAATGACTGGTTTATAGTAACATAATTTGAGCATACAGCAGACCATGACAGAAAATGTAATATGTCAAAAGCATAGACAGTGTTCAAAGGCAAAAATGTACACAGAATATCACAATGCAGCAGCAAAAAAAATGTAAAACAGTCACGATGTTGAGATATCATAAGGCAAAAATGTTAAAGTCAACTGGTGTTTGCTATGTCTTAACCATTTCATATTGCATACAAACAAAACATGAAAACAATCGTACATACATAAGAAAGACAAATGTGACGTTCGTTGTGTTCAGCTTGTACGTAGTGTAGTTAATAGAGGCGAGAATTAAAGACTTTAATGGAGAGAGAATTTGATAAAATTAATACGTCAGTACATAGAATTGCATAATTATTCATAAAATACGTAAGTTTGTCTGGAAAAATATGCACGGTCTGATGTGTAACGACAAGAAGAGTGACCTGCTAACCTTACCTTTCCGGGCACTTGCCAAGAAAAAATACGATAATCATCAATAATTAGTCACATAATTATAATTGCATAAGTGGTCATAAAATGTGTAAATTCATCTGGAAAATATGCACGGTCTGATGTGTAACGACAAGAACAGCGACCTGCTAACCTTACCTTGCCAGGCACTTGCCAAAAAAAATACGATAATCATCAATAATTAGTCATGTGAATATAATTGCATAAGTGGTCATAAAAATTAGTAAATGGCATCATAGCATGTTAAATCATAAAGTGGTTTCATTCAATAAAGGGTTTGATGTTTGACCAATGGTGGTTGCCTTTGGATTTTCTGGTTCTCAAAGTTTCGACGTGTACCACATTGGGGTGAGGAATGCTGCGAATCCGGTATGGACCTGCGTATAGAAGTTCAAATTTACTGCACCTACCTTTTATTTTGCTGGATAAATAGTGTGTTCGTACTAATATCTTCCGTCCAATGTGAAAGTCTCGGCGTGTACAAACCTGTTTTTGCTGTCTTCTCCGGCGCTCTGCGGCACGTTTGATGTTGTTCAGCGCAATGTCAATTATTTCGTGGTGTCTTAGTCGACGACAGGTAGGGAAGTTTACTAATTCTTTAATTTTGTTTGGTGGTTCAACGTTTTTCAGTATAACAGACGGAGATAGCATAGTGGATTCATTCGGTATGGAATTAATTACATCTTGGAAGGAGAATATGTGTGTATCCCAATTAATATGTCTTTTGTGGCAGTATATTCTACACAGTTTACCAATTTCTTTCATTAATCGTTCACAAGGGTTCGAAGAAGCATGGTACTTGGATATATAGATCGGAGAAATGTTTCTAGCTCGTAACATACGTGTCCATGTAGCAGAACGAAATTGTGATCCATTATCTGAAATTACTCTCATCACATGCCCTACATGAAATAGAAAATGTTTTACAAATGTTTTCAAAACAGTTTTAGCAGTAGCTTTGCGTAACGGAGTGAAAGTAACAAATTTTGAAGTGAGTTCAACAGCGACAAAGATGTAGCAAAAACCTCTGTTAGTTCTCGGAATTGGACCAAAAATGTCTACTGCGGCCATATGTCTTAATTTAACAGGTACAATGGGATATAATGGAGCAATATGTGAAGTTGTGTCTGACTTAGCTTTCTGGCAAATTTTACATGACGCTAAAACTCGTCGTATACGTTTCTCCATGTAGACAAAATAACAGTTCTGTCTTAATATAAGAAAACATTTTCTGTCTCCGTAATGTTCATAACTTAAATCAGTATACCAGATTAATTTGTTAACCAGTTCGTCAGGAATGCATAATAACCAATTGTTGCTGTCGGATGAGAGCGGCGAAACAGAATGTCATTGCGTACAGTGTAATGGTTTCTAATCGTAACATTATTCTTATTTTGCCAGAGGTGTTTAATTTCTTTCCACACGTTGTCTTTATTTTGCTCTTTTGCTATGTCCTGTAATGACGACGAAATAAAATTTTCAAATGCAACTTGCTGAATGTACATAATGCTGAAATTTGCTTTGCAGAAGTTGGTTGCGATGTCATGCTGATTGTTGCTGAGAGAAGCGATAGTGCGTCTGCTATAACATTTTGTGTGCCGGGAATGTGAACTATTGTAAAATTAAATTCCTGTAAATAAAGTTTCCATCTGCTTAATCTGTCGTGAATGAATTTAGCCGAAAGTAAAAATTGTATCGCTCTGTAATCTGTGTAAACGGTGGTATGTCTGCCATAAAGAAAGTGCCGAAATCTCGTAAAAGCCCATACAACACATAACGTTTCCAATTCTGTAACGGAATAATTTCGTTCAGCAGGTGACAGAATGCGGCTTGCAAATGCGATGTTTTTAATTACTGTACAACCATCTTCTTCAATTTCCTGAAAAATATGTACGCCTAAAGCTGTGTTGGATTTGTCGGTGGCAATGGAAAAATTTCTGGTAAGATCTGGGTGCGATAAAAGTGGAGCATTCAACAAGGCTTCTTTCAGGTTCACAAATTCACAGTGTGCTTGCTTATCCCAGGACCAAATACTGTTTTTACCTGTTAATTGGCATAATTTAGGTGTGTCTAAAGCAGAGTGATGAATAAACTTACGAAAAAAGTTAATTAAGCCCAAAAAGCTGCGTAATTGCTTCTTCGTTGTAGGAACAGTAATGTCACGTAGAGCTTGAAGTTTTTCCGGATCAGGCGCAATGCCTTCTGCTGAAATTACGTGTCCAAGAAATTTTATGGAAGTTTTGCCAAAATGCGATTTACTGAGATTAACTGTGAGTCCTTGTGCATGAAAAGTTTGCAACAGTTGTTCTAGAATTAGATTGTGTTCAGTCCACTTAGCTTCTGCAATAAGAATGTCATCTACGTACGTCGTGATTCTGTCTTTAAGTCCTGTCGGAAGTATTGTGTTCAAACCGCGAATAAAAGCTGCAGATGAGATAGTTAAGCCGAACGGTAATTTACAAAATTGATAACAGTCACCAAAACAGAGAAAAGCTGTATACTTTCTACAATTCGGATGAAGTTGAATTTGCCAAAATCCCGATTTCAAATCTAGTGTGGAATAAATAGCTGTACCGTGAAATTTCTGTAGAAGTTCCTCTAATGTTTGTTATCGATCTGTTTCATTAATAATAATGTCATTAATGTGACGTGAATCAAGTACGAGCCGAAGTGAGCCATCTTCTTTCTTAACAATATGTAGCGGGTTTATGTACGGACTAACTGCTGGTTCAATAATTCCTTGGTCAAGCATATCCTGCAATTCTTTTTTAACTTGTTCTCTGTGGATATATGGAATGGGATAATGCTTTGCTTTAAATGTATCGTGCTGTTTGACTTGAAATTCATACATAAATCCGGACATAGTACCAGGAACGTTGTCGAAAACTGGAGCTTGCTGTAAAAAAATTTTGTGTAATTGCGTGCGTTCGTCGTAAGTATTTGCACTGCTCTGTTTAACTTTGTCAGTAATCATTTGCATTACGTCGTAGTCAGCTTCGTCTGGAGTGCTATAGTTATGTACGTACGTATCCGTGAACAATGCGGAATTACAGTCTATGTTACGTGTTGCGGAAATGACCTCTGTGCGATTAATTGTTTGTTCTTCCGCAGATAATGAGTGCTGAAATTCTAAAGCCAATTGTACATTTTCATCCTTCAACATTAAATAAGAATTCTGAAAATCAATAACTGCGTCGTGTTGTACGAGGAAATTCGTACCTAAAATAACGTCTGTTGTCAATAATGGAACAATCCAAAAATTTGAGTGAAAAGTATAACCTGCAATACAAAATGATAAATGCGTCTGTAATTTAACGTCTACACCTTTACTCTATACTGCTCCTTTTACTTTCGTTTTGCCTAATGGTAAAGTAGGATATGTATTCGCTTTGTTACACTCGTTAAAAGTTTCCTCATTTATAACTGACATAGGTGATCCGGAATCGATTACTGCTGAAAATTTCGAAGATCCAATTTTAATTTCGATAACAGGATGTGAAATGGTTTTCTGAATAACTGGTCTTTCCTGTAAAAGAGTGTCTCTGATATCGTCAAAAGTAATTACATTTTCGTGAACAACATTCTGCGTGTCTAATGTAGTGCTTGTGTTACTGGAAGATGCGACCTGTACAGTATCTAGTCAGATTCTATCTGACGTGTTACTATTTTCAGGAGGATGCTGTAGCATTTCTACTATTTGAACTGTTCTATTACTTCTTCCAGACGTATTACGCTCTGGATGATACCTACTGTCGGGTTCATTCACGAGAATAGGTTCTTGTGGATAATTTTGCTGTTGGTATGACCAACTGTTGTTAGATGTACGCTGAAAATTGTCCTCATTATTTTTACGTCTGTCGTAATAGTCATTCCTATACGGTGCATTGCGATAGGAATTGAAATACTGTGTTTTCTGTATGTAGTTGCTTCTTTGCTGCCGTGCGTTACTATTTGTTGCAGTTGGGACTATACGTCCACGCGGCGAAAAATTAAAGTTAGGTTGACCTTGTGTACTACATTGTTGGTTAGGTATGCTAACCGGCTGGTTTTGTTGCTGTTGTTGTGAAAAACCTCTATTGTTACTAAAATGTGGTTCCTGTTGCTGAAAATTTTGACGATATTGATAATCAAAATTTTGTCTATTATTTAAGTTCTGGTGGTTGTCGTTCCTAAACCGTCTGTTACTTTTACTATTGAAATTACGTGGCTGATCGTAATTGCTGTACGTTTGTTGGCCTTGGTTGTTATATGAAAAATTTTTGTTTACGAAGGAATAGTCTGATTGCTGCACTTCTAAAAGCTCCAACAGATCCCTGAATGCCGAAATATTTTCCTTTTGCTGACCCGTTAAAAGTGACACTCTTAATGACCGCGGTAATTTAGAGATACATAATTGAATGAGTGCAGATTCACTATATGGTTCACTTAAGTACTGGTTTTGTTGGACCATATGCTCAAAAAATTGCGTCACACTGGGAAAATTTGAGTTCTCATAATTTGGTAAGCTAATTAACTGATCTTTAATTCCGCGCTGTGTCGTCTTCGACCAATACGCTGACAGAAAATCATTCTGAAATTCTTCTACTGAGTAACATTGCCTCGCGATCGGTCTCATACGAGTTGCCGGCTCGCCTTCCAAGAAACTGCAAATAAATTCAAGCTTGTGCGTTACAGGCCAAGTCGGTGGAAAAGCAAAGCTAAATTGTTGTATCCAATCTAGCAGATGAATCTGTGTTCTGTCATTTTTAAACACTTTAAATTTTCTCACTGACAGAAAATGTTTGTAATCAAAATTATCGTCTCTGTATGATGGAACAGGTTCACGATTGTAAGAGAATCTATTTGTCTGTGCCTGTTCGGAATCTAAGTCCCGTACTCTCTGTACATTGCTCAAATTATACTCGCTGTGTGAGTCTGAAAATTGTTCACACAGTGGCGTCTGCTGTAATGTGTTATTGATTCAAATACTTTTCATCTCTGTTACTTCTTGCTGTAAACTTGACAATTTTCTACGCAATGTGTTATTAGATGAATCTATCTCATTAATTGTCTGCTGTAAATTTTGAAATTCAGGTCTTTGATTAAATGAAACCAGTGAGGTATCGTCTGATTTATTGTCATTAGTAATTTCAATAACATCAATACGACCGGCCAATTCATCATATTTTTCAGTCAGTATTTTTACCTGATCATCGGTTATAGTGTCAGAGGCATTAATCTGTTTTTGCAATTTACGTGTAGTTTCGTTCAGTTTTTTAACGTCAGCTTTGACGACATCGGACTCCTGTGTTAATTCTAATTGTTCGAGTCTGTCGGTCACTGTTTGAAAAACTACTGAGTGTGTATCTGTTTTTGATTTAAGGTCAGAAACCTCATCACGTAATTCTGCGTTCAACTGTTCGATGGTATTAATTTTGTCGGACACTGTAGCAATATTGTTGTCTACGTATGTTTTTGCCTTCGCAAACATTTTACGTTTATCTTCTTGTCTCTGTACTGTGATTGTTTCCATTCCTTGACGTTTTACTTTATTTTGATCCTGAATAAATTTACGGAAACGCGTATCACTGTTTTGTATGTGGTGATTAAAGCGCTCGTCAATTTGAGTGTTCTGTTGTTCGAATTTAGCGTCTATCTTTGCATCCATTGTCCGCGAAAGTTCTGCTGTCATTGCTTTAAACTCGTCGCGTAATTGTGTAGCTTTTTCAGAGCATTGTTTAGTGACTTCGCTAATTTCGTCTCTAAGTGTTTCTATTGTAGCTGTTTGCATTTCTCTTAATTCCTGAGCAACAGACCTAATTTCTTCGCTACGTTTTCTTGAACAAGCCTCAATTTCCTCGCGCCACTGTTCCTTAGTATCATGACATTGCGCAGCAACGTCTCTAATTTGTTCACTAAGCTGTCTGGAATTGTTGTCTAATTTTTCATTAAAGTATTGTTTGAGTTTTTCGCTATCTTGTTTGTTATCTTCACTCTGTTGTCTGACCTGTTCACTAAGTTGTTTGGATTTGTTGTCTATTTTCTCACTAAGTTGTTTGAAATTTTGTAGCAACAATGCCATAATTGGATCCGATACAAAATTAGCATTTCTATTCTCTGTGCTATTTAATGGTGGATCTGGAATTGTCTCGCTTTCTGTAACCATTTGGTTATTCTGAGATTTACAAAAAGGTTTGCCAGTCAAATGTACACTGTCAGCCACTATTTTGGAATTAAATGGATCCATCGTACTTTCAGTACACTGTCCATTTTCATTAGAAAAATTTGTCTGTATGTTATTTGAATTTTCCAAACCGGGTGTGTTAAGCTGGGCAGCGCTCATTACAATAGGGCGCCCCGCGTCATCAATTGTCGTCAAATTAACAGTGGAGACAATTGAGTTCGTTTGTTCATCATTAAGATAAAAACCCTTATTAGTGGTTGGAACGCACTGATTGTCAGTGAACGCAGGATTGTCATCATTACACTGCGTGTCACTAGTACTATTGGTGAAGTTATTTAAGTCGGTAATTTCATTCATTATACTTCGCGATACACTATTCACAGTCTTTCGCGGCATTTTTACAATAGTCACAATTATTCACAAATGAAATAAGCACAATGCAAAAAGCAACAAACACAAATACAACAGAGCAACGAATTGCCGATGATCTGAGGAAAGGAAGTCACAAAATTAGTAAAAGCGTTGCGCCAAATGCTAATTATATTTTAGTTAATAAGAGCAGATATCTGACTACTTTTCCGAAGATTCTCAACGAAATACGATCCTGGACCGGATGTCGCCAAGTGTAACCTCCCCGGAGAATTTTGAATGACAATATTCAAATGCTAACGAGAATAGAACCTAGTGTAACCTCCCAGCAAATAAAATAATTTATTGACAATGACAATTAAACGAGAATAGCAATCTGAGCCAAATGTAAGCGGCCCACAAAAATGTAAGACAATTCAATGATAATGAAATCTCAGTGACAATGAAAACGCAAATAGACCGAAATGTCGATCTTAGGCCCTGTTCTTACCTCAGTAAAATTGCATCTGCTCTTATTTTTCGCCATAGCTTGGAGGAAATGCATCGCAAAAATTCTTTGAACTTAAGTAAATTTTTTCTTTAAGGAAATGCATGGGAAATTTTCTTTCAATAAAATGTTCGTTTTGTTAAAATGCTTGGTTTGAAAACAAAATTATTATTGGGGCGATTCTTGAATAAATTAATTACAGTTAATGCACACTACATTATCAGATGTGCGCAATGCTGCTTCATTACCTTATTTAAAAAATATACCTCGTTCCGAATCTTGACCAGAGGCCCATGTCGACGCCCGCCGACTCCTCACACACAACTCCGACTGTCTCTCGCGCGCTACTAACACGAACGAACTACATGCTCTCGCGACTCGCTACGTACAACTTTCTCGCAACTGAACTGAACTCTCGCGCGGTCAAGCGCAGACTAGCAACGATAACTAACTCTCTGGTCAGAGATTCTGTCATGCCTCGCCATCGCTGTACGCGTTTCAAGAGTAACATTACAATGAACTCCTATCTCAATGATAGTCTGATTCCCACCATTTACAGATTCTTCCCCTATGTTGCAATGGGGTATAAGATTGTTGAGACCCCTGCCAATCCAATATACCTTCCAGTGACAGCACAGACATTAGTTTACTTGGAGCTGCGTATTGTGGACCAGAATAACCAACTTGACGACTTTCATGGTGAGGAAATCATTGTACGATTACATGTAAGGCGTACCGAATAGTAAAGTGATAACACATGCGAACTACAAGTTTCTTAAATCAGTTGGTCTGAAACTGCGCAATGATGTCCTCACTCAACATAACCAGTCCAGTAGAGTATGATGAGAGAATTATACGTCAGGAATACTTCCCTCATAAACCTTACGCTTCAACCACGTTTATCAAGAAGGATGAAATCAGGATTGTCATACAGCACCCAGATGCATTCACACTTCCATGCAAGAGTTTCATATATCTAGAGGGGTCATTCAAGAAATCGATGGCAGCGATGCAGTGGGATCCAAGCTGAAATGTAACGCTCTAGCATTCCTGTTCCAAGAGATATGCTATGAACTCAACGGGTCTGAGATCGACTACACACGCAATGTCAGCATAACGTCAGTCCTTAAAACATACGTCTAGGCATCACCAGCAGATTTGCATAGTTTAGAAAATGCAGGTTGGTTCATAAACAGTCCAGAGGATAGAACAGTTGCTGTGCTGAGTACAAGCGTTTACAGCCTGAATACCTCTAAAAATGCTTATGGGGTACTTTGACGACATGAGACAGATTATTATGAATTCCTAACAGGAACTCATTCTGGTGCAGAGTGCGACAGACAATAACTCATACGTTCATGGAGCTCAAGAAGAGAATATGATCACAATCAGCAAGATAATATGGAGAATGCCTCACTTCAGTGTATCAGACGAGGAGCATTTGAAGCTTTTAGAAGTCCTGAATTCAGGCACATTTTTGTCGCTGACATTTCGCTTGTGGGAGATTTTCGAGTACACAGTGTTACCGACTGTGAGCAGACAAACATAGGATATTAAAACCTCCAGCCATCTAGAGACACCCAGATTCATCATATTTGCGTTTCAGACTGATAGAAGAGGTAATACAGCACATGATTCCACCGTGTTCGATAACTGCAAATTAACTAATGCCAAAGTCTACCTCAGTTCAGAATTCTACCCATATGACAATTTACATCTGCAGTGGAATCAAAATGTATACAGTCTAGCGTATGACATGTATGCAAGGTTTCATACTTCTTACTATGAAATTGCTGAAGGAGAGGGAGGAGGATGTCTACTCGGTCTGCATAAGTTCAAAGAGCTTTCACCGATCATCGAAATAGACTGCTAGAATCAGAATGAGATAATTAATTCTGGACCTATAGATGTGCGAATTGAATTCGATTCATCTACAAATTTCCCAGAACACACTGCCACGTATGCTCTATTTGTACATGACCGTCTGATTAACTACTGCCCACTCATAGGTGTTGTGCAGCGAGCTGTATAAATGAATAGGTATTGCTCCGTACCCAGAGCATTTCATGATGATGTGTCATGGTGTGAACATCATTGTGGACGCTCAGGGTTTCTATGACGGTGAGTGTAGACAGTTTATATTTAAAGATGCTGCATTTGTAGCATACAGACAACATGCTGGAATAATAGAGAAATTCTCCGCAAACATTGCATCACCAAGATCTCTCAAGCAAGTGAGGTGTGCTAAGACAAGGAAGAGCGCAAAGTGCTTAACACATTTCTACCATGGAATTCACTGGGATACCCTATAAAGATATGGTGACTGCACTTATATTAGTCGATCACATGGACGCCATCGTCAACGTGAAGGGGAAGGAGAAGATCTAATGGATGCATCGAATCTTTAAATTTGCTTCTATTCAAGACCTTGAGTTCTACGGCTGTCCATCTATCCATCGACTAAAGAACTTGCATCAAAAAAGTACTACCATATCTGCTAGTGAAAATGTAAAATTAAAATTAAAATTAAAAAAAAAAGTTGGATGAGAAATAAATAATTTTTCTTCCCTACCAATCCTAGTATATTATTTCATTTAGACACCTGAGTCCTTAGCATCTACGTTTTAACGATGATACTATAACTGCATTCCACTGGAACTGTCTGACTCACCACAGCCTTTGCGTACTGTCACCAGAGGAGTAGCGCTACCTATGCTATTAATAGAAGCGCTTTCACCTCACCTGCAGTGGATTCGCTTTCTCTCTCTGAAATTGTGTCTTAAAGGCAGAACGTCTTCTAGACACGTGCAATGTAGATCTGAATGCAGTCAATTTTCTTAAATTGATTGTGTGTGTGTGTGTGTGTGTGTGTGTGTGTGAGTGTGTGTGTGTGTGTGTGTTTGTGTGTTAAATGCGCCAAGTCTTGTAGACTTGCGCTGTGCAATGCAGATGTAACTGCAGAATGTTCAAACATGTATATTTTTTAACAAAAACAAAGATAAGAGCAGTGATGTAGGTAACGAATTTTTTATCCTTCATTCATGGCAATTCAGTTCTTGAGTTTACAATTTAGTTCATGATGTGCAACATACACTCCTGGAAATGGAAAAAAGAACACATTGACACCGGTGTGTCAGACCCACCATACTTGCTCCGGACACTGCGAGAGGGCTGTACAAGCAATGATCACACGCACGGCACAGCGGACACACCAGGAACCGCGGTGTTGGCCGTCGAATGGCGCTAGCTGCGCAGCATTTGTGCACCGCCGCCGTCAGTGTCAGCCAGTTTGCCGTGGCATAAGGAGCTCCATCGCAGTCTTTAACACTGGTAGCATGCCGCGACAGCGTGGACGTGAACCGTATGTGCAGTTGACGGACTTTGAGCGAGGGCGTATAGTGGGCATGCGGGAGGCCGGGTGGACGTACCGCCGAATTGCTCAACACGTGGGGCGTGAGGTCTCCACAGTACATCGACGTTGTCGCCAGTGGTCGGCGGAAGGTGCACGTGCCCGTCGACCTGGGACCGGACCGCAGCGACGCACGGATGCACGCCAAGACCGTAGGATCCTACGCAGTGCCGTAGGGGACCGCACCGCCACTTCCCAGCAAATTAGGGACACTGTTGCTCCTGGGGTATCGGCGAGGACCATTCGCAACCGTCTCCATGAAGCTGGGCTACGGTCCCGCACACCGTTAGGTCGTCTTCCGCTCACGCCCCAACATCGTGCAGCCCGCCTCCAGTGGTGTCGCGACAGGCGTGAATGGAGGGACGAATGGAGACGTGTCGTCTTCAGCGATGAGAGTCGCTTCTGCCTTGGTGCCAATGATGGTCGTATGCGCGTTTGGCGCCGTGCAGGTGAGCGCCACAATCAGGACTGCATACGACCGAGGCACACAGGGCCAACACCCGGCATCATGGTGTGGGGAGCGATCTCCTACACTGGCCGTACACCACTGGTGATCATCGAGGGGACACTGAATAGTGCACGGTACATCCAAACCGTCATCGAACCCATCGTTCTACCATTCCTAGACCGGCAAGGGAACTTGCTGTTCCAACAGGACAATGCACGTCCGCATGTATCCCGTGCCACCCAACGTGCTCTAGAAGGTGTAAGTCAACTACCCTGGTCAGCAAGATCTCCGGATCTGTCCCCCATTGAGCATGTTTGGGACTGGATGAAGCGTCGTCTCACGCGGTCTGCACGTCCAGCACGAACGCTGGTCCAACTGAGGCGCCAGGTGGAAATGGCATGGCAAGCCGTTCCACAGGACTACATCCAGCATCTCTACAATCGTCTCCATGGGAGAATAGCAGCCTGCATTGCTGCGAAAGGTGGATATACACTGTACTAGTGCCGACATTGTGCATGCTCTGTTGCCTGTGTCTATGTGCCTGTGGTTCTGTCAGTGTGATCATGTGATGTATCTGACCCCAGGAATGTGACAATAAAGTTTCCCCTTCCTGGGACAATGAATTCACGGTGTTCTTATTTCAATTTCCAGGAGTGTATGTATAGTTTTTGAGATACATTTTTAGTTCAATGCAGTGATACTCTTAACTTATTATAATTATTACTAGAGTCCAACACATGTTGGAGTTCCTCGAAGAGAACTTTTTTTCCTTATAGAGCCATACTTCAAACTGAAGCAGAAGTATTGACTAACTTACTTACATGCTAAATACTACTACTAAAGAAATTCCATCCCAACAGACTATATTGATGAGAGCTGCTCTGTGAATTAACTAGATGGCTCTAAATATTTTCCATTAAATAATTAATTGAGAAGCTCCAACTGAACGAGACAAGTTATATATCTCAAACAATGGAAAATCCAGGATGGAATGTAACAATATGAGAGAAGGAAAGTTGCTACTCACTATATAGCAGAGATGCTGAGTCACGATAGGCACAATAAAAAGATTCACACACTCGTAGCTTTGGGCCATTAATGCCTTTGTCAGCAGTAGTCAAACATACACTCACGTGCACACACACACACTCACTCAAGGAAGTTGAGCTTGCGTGAGTGTGTGTGCGTGTGTGTCTACTGCTCACAAAAGCCTTAATGGCCGAAAGCTATGATTGTGTCAATCTTTTTACTGTGCCTATCGCAACTCAGGGCCTCTGCTATATGGTGAGTAGCAACTTTCCTTCCCATATATATATATATATATATATATATATATATATATATATATATATATATAATTAAAATAATTTAAAATCATCAACATTTAATTGGATGGTTCCAACTTAACTGAGCAGCTCTAAATACTTTTTGAACTGGGTGGCTCTACACATTTTCCACCACAGACAGCTGAAATATTTTAATAACAATTAATTGGGTGACTCTAAAGCGTCCAACCCAAACAGCTGTACTAAATAAAAAAACTGTTTGGATGGAAATAAAACTACTTTGACTGGATGGCTAGCAGTAGCTGAAGCTTAAACACTACTCTATTTACACACACACACACACACACACACACACACACACGCACACACACACACGGATAACGACAGAGAGACAATATTTTTTTCTGCACATTGTGCTTGTATATAAATAAAGTCGCAATTATTTTCTTTTTATATAATTTTTGTATTTATTTATTTTTGCATTTTTATTTTTTTCACAATAAAGCAACTTTGGTTACACGAAATGAGGCTTCGCAGACTCGTTGTGGAAGCGGAACATGTAGAATTTGGAGATATCCAGTAAGCACAACCCCAAATAAATTGGCTTCATAAACTCTAATGCAGTTTTCGATCTCTCCACAGCAATAAAGTTTTGATTGAAGATGCTGGCAGGCTTAAAACTTGGCCGGGTGATACACTTTCTCTCGCCATAACGTCCTTCCCATGCAGTTATAATCAAAATATTGCGTTCATTTCTTTCATTCTGCATAGTTTTCCCGAAAATGGAATTGTTCATTAATTTATAAAAATCTTTTTCAAAATCATTATTCGCGACTGCCCCCTTTACGGTATTTAGTTCAATATACTCCTTCAACCAGGGGGATTGCTTCAAGGAAATAGCCCAGGTGATTCTAACAAGCTTCATCCCTAAGCTGAGGCGCTGCTGGAGGTTATGATAATGATTAATATACCTCTGCTTATCTGCAACAGTAGCCAACAGTTTAGGGATGGTGCTTCCTCGCGGAATTTATTGCTCTGGACATAACGGCAAGTTGTTTGTGTCTCCATGCAAATTATTAGGATATGTGATGTCTACATCAAACACATACCCTACATCAGAATCGGCCGCAAGACCCATTATTTTTCCACCTAATCCCTTCAATTCGTTTTCGGGCACCCATCGAAACCCACCAAGCGGCAGTGACTACATCATGGCATGCCCGTCCATATAATTTTTTCACATCTAAGTACATAATCTAACTTAAATCAAGGGATGCCTTAAACCTCATACCCATCCGTGGTTTATTTGCCTTGGCATGCCTGTGAACGCATTCACAAAGTCCCTCACGGATCCCGAGCTCAAAAAATAGAAGCATTACAGCATCAGTCAAAAGTTCGATGTTGGGCCCTGACTTTTTTGAGCATAACGTACCAGGACAACCCAAGTGCCATGTAATAAAAGGAGGGGTCCAGAGAGCACGTGGCCATACATACACTCTGGAACTTTTCGAAAACATCTGCAAGTAAACACACGTCTGTGTCCATGTGTAGTCTTGCATTTTCTCCAAAATTAGGGGCGTTGAATTCCCGCCAGACATTCATGGCATGCTCATACTCTGCTGTAGTTATGGCATCGCCTGTGAGCGTACTGGTAAATGCAGATATGTTGGGAGCCCTGGTTTCATTGAGTTTTGCCATACTATCAACATACTCGTATGGGAAAACTCCTTTTCTAGTTGCAAGTTGGAACGTTTCATCATTAGGAAATACAGATCGAATGATATGCATATCATTCCGAGGTAAAGTTTCAACGAATTTCGGAATGAAGTCTGCTTAAAGCGTCGAGAGTCAAGGAAGCGGAGCGTAATTTTTGGCGTCATTCATTTTGAGAAAGAAATGTACTGCTCAACACTTTCAGGGGGGACACTGACCTGTTCATTCTTCATACCGAAATTAGCCAAGTGCTCAACGAGAAAATGAGCATCAAACCCACTCAAATTATCAAAAAAGTCAGGTATGTGCCGCAGTAACTTCAAATTGCATGCGTTATGAGCTGCGCCGCAGAAGTTCCTCGTAAGATGGAAATGATATCTACAGGGAGTTTCTTCATTTATATACAGGGTGTTACAAAAAGGTACCGCCAAACTTTCAGGAAACATTCCTCACACACAAAAAAAGAAAAGATGTTATGTGGACATGTGTCCGGAAACGCTTAATTTCCATGTTAGAGCCGCCAGTTGGCCCAATTGAAGGAAGGTAATGTTGACTTTGGTGCTTGTGTTGACATGTGACTCATTGCTCTACAGTACTAACATCAAGCACATCAGTACGTAGCATCAACAGGATAGCATTCATCACGAACGTGGTTTTGCAGTCAGTGCAATGTTTACAAATGCGGAGTTGGCAGATGCTCATTTGATGTATGGATTAGCACGGGGCAATAGCCGTGGCGCGGTACGTTTGTATCGAGACAGATTTCCAGAACGAAGGTGTCCCGACAGGAAGACGTTCGAAGCAATTGATCGGCGTCTTAGGGAGCACGGAACATCCCAGCCTATGACTCGCGACTGGGGAAGACCTAGAACGACGAGGACACCTGCAATGGACGAGGCAATTCTTCGTGCAGTTGACGATAACCCTTATGTCAGCGGCAGAGAAGTCGCTGCTGTACAAGGTAACGTTGACCACGTCACTGTATGGAGAGTGCTACGGGAGAACCAGTTGTTTCTGTACCATGTACAGCGTGCGCATGCACTATCAGCAGCTGATTGGTCTCCACGGGTCCACTTCTGCGAATGGTTCATCCAACAATGTGTCAATCCTCATTTCAGTGCAAATGTTCTCTTTACGGATGAGGCTTCATTTCAACGCGATCAAATTGCAAATTTTCACAATCAACATGTGTGGGCTGACGAGAATCCGCACGCAATTGTGCAATCACGTCATCAACACAGATTTTCTGTGAACGTTTGAGCAGGCGTTGTTGGTGATGTCTTGATTGGGCCCCATGTTCTTCCACCTACGCTCAATGGAGCACGTTATCATGATTTCATACGGGATATTCTACCTGTGCTGCTAGAACATGTGTCTTTACGAGTACGACACAACATGTGGTTCATGCACGATGGAGCTCCTGCACATTTCAGTCGAAGTTTTCGTACGCTTCTCAACAACAGATTCGGTGACCGATGGATTGGTAGAGGCGGACCAATTCCATGGCCTCCACGCTCACCTGACCTCAACCCTCTTGACTTTCATTTATGTGTGCATTTTAAAAATGGCTGGTTCAAATGGCTCTGAGCACTATGGGACTTAACATCTGTGGTCATCAGTCCCCTAGAACTTAGAACTACTTAAACCTAACTAACCTAAGGACATCACACACATCCATGCCCGAGGCAGGATTCGAACCTGCGACCGTAGCAGTCCCTCGGTTCCGGACTGAGCGCCTAGAACCGCTAGACCACCGCGGCCGGCGTGGGCATTTTAAAGCTCTGGTCTACGCAAGCCCGGTACCAAATGTAGAGACTCTTCGTGCTCCTATTGTGGACGGCTGTGATACAATACGCCATTCTCCAGGGCTGCATCATCGCATCAGGGATTCCATGCGACGGAGGGTGGATGCATGTATCCTCGCTAACGGCGGACATTTTGAACATTTCCTGTAACAAAGTGTTTGAAGTCACGCTGGTACGTTCTGTTGCTGTGTGTTTCCATTCCATGATTAATGTGATTTGAAGATAAGTAATAAAATGAGCTCTAACATGGAAAGTAAGCGTTTCCGGACACATGTCCACATAACATATTTTCTTTCTTTGTGTGTGAGGAATGTTTCCTGAAAGTTTGGCCGTACGTTTTTCTAACACCCTGTATAACAGTAGCCCACAAATATGACAATTAACCTCCTTTTCATACAATTCATCATCTTGCTTTGATCTGGTCATGGGAATGTTGGTGCTGTAGAGCTTATCAACTTCAAATGAAAGTTTTTCAAGCTCAGTGAGGAACCAAACCGCAGGATCGTCCCCAATATAAGACTAGTAGCTGTTGAGTTTAGAATTATGTCCACATACAACTTGGAACGCTGACACATAAGGTACGTGTTTTTGTGTGAAGGTTGCATGTGAGGCTTAGGGGTTCCCTTCACAATGAGTAATAGGAGCCAGCAGGCATTCGAAGTTGGCATACAAAAGGACATCGCTGCTGGTGGTGAGCATTTTGAAATTTAATGAAGTTATTTTCCTCTGTGTGCATAATGACACGTACTGGGTCCTTGGAAGCACATTCTAATAGATGTATAGCTAAGAACTCTTCTGATGAAAAATAATTCAGACACCCTTAACAAATAAGCTTTTCACACTGTTTGTTACTTAACTGAGAACAAAGGAGTCGGGACATGTCTTTGATCCAAATATAGTGATAATTATCTTCTTCTGAGAAGAGCAGCATGTTTTCATGCAGCTCTCGATCACCTGAAAATTTTGAGAAATGGAGGGGGCCGACGACAGTGTGCTTGTCCTCATCATCTGACTTGTCGTTATTCTTCTCCAGGCCATAAATGTGAACTGATATGCTAGTATTCTGCACCTCAAATTTAGGTATGTTCTGTATCTTTACGGGGAACTCTATACCATCAAAGTTATAACATGAAAGAATATTATCACCTACATGGCATGTACTGGGATACATCACATATTTATTGTAATTTCTCTTACAAGCCAGGATTGACCATGCAAAAGAAGCTTGATCCTTTCTATTTTCGACATTAATGCATGCCTTCTTTTTAGCTATATCTTGAGGGAGTTTAATGTAGCTAGACCCTCCATTTACCGGATCATAGACATGTATATGGTTGTCAAGGTGGTGTATACGGCTGAGCGCTTTAGTGGACCCACTTACTTCCATCTCGAAAAATTGGGCCGTAATAGCGCTCAAGGTGGATTCACGATACCACACATCAATGGATGTGCCCCGAGAAATAACGCCATTATCACCACATATATAGCGCAGATTTATAACCTCTGCATCATCTGGATGTTTAGGTGAATGACTCAACTCACAGCATAGTACTGCACTGCATTTAATGGCGTTAAATCTCTGAATGTGTAGGACTCTGAGGAGCTCGGTCTCCTATGCAGGGAGGTATGCCTGTAAAAACCCGACAGGGTGTCGGTACCTCCTTTCCAGATTCTCAATCCTTGTGAATGAGATGCGCCCCTCAAACGCCCTAGCAACTACTGAGTATTCTGGAGGAGCCATTATACGATTATACCATTATTCCGATGTCCTTCACTATCAATAGGATGGGGGAAAGCGCTACCACTAGTCATAGGATAATCAATATTACTATTACTTCTCCAACTAGTAGTCCAGCCCGTCAATGACAGGGCTAGTGAGGGTGCGTGAGCTATAGGGAGGGGTATGCGTCTTGATACTCACACCTGTCATTGACAGCAGAGGCGGTTATGCTCGGTGGGAATAACTGGGCTGCCGCGATGGCCCCCGGGACCTGATGTCCCCATAGCCGACTGGTCAGGTGGGAGACAGATGCCCCTGCTCGTCTTCTACTGCCAGCTGAGTTGTCCATAGCGCCAGAGGGGCTTGCAGCGGTGTGGGGGCAGGTGCTGCGGCCGCCTCTCGCGCAGCTGTGATCGGTGCTATACTCGGCACAGTGTGTCTCTGTGGTGTGCGGCCAATTCCTGACCCTGCAACCACCACTCTACACGATGTACTTCTTGCCATATGCCTGTAACATAAATAAGAAAAAATAAGTTTAATGATCTAGATTTAAAACAATAAATAGTAAGCCTAAATAATGGTAATTATTTGCTGTGATGATAAAGTTAAAAAATATTCACCTTCGCCACTCGGGCTCCATGCCTTGAGAAACTCGTCAGCACATTCAGTGAGGTCTCTCACACACTCAGGTATATCTGCCACCTTACCCAAAAATGCCATATGCTCACGCCTTTCAGTTTCTTCTTCATCCATAGCAGCCGCCATCTCGTGAACCCAATCAGGGATTTCACCCCCACCTTGCACGACACCCTCGGCAGCCCCCTCCCTATGCATAGAATCATCTAGAAAGGAAGGAAAAGAACATGTCTCAGACAGCTCAATCTAGGTACTTGAAAAACCAAAATATAACACAAGAAATTATTTTATCTAAGAACTACCTTTTACAAATGTACTTAGATTCGTGCTGTGCTCCAGCCCTCTCCACCTCTACCTGATGGGCTAGCTCAGCCAACAATTGAGGCATGAATTCTAGAAAGACGGAAAAGACTGGGTATAATATCCAATATGGAAAAAAAAAATCTCTGTAGCACGCACATACACAGAATCTGTTAAAGGGCGTAGCAGACTGTGTAGACTGCGGTCCAAAACAGATATAATACATCACACAGATATAGAATTTGTTAAAGAGCACAGCAGTCTGTGGACTGTGTCCAAAACAGATATAACACAGACATAAAACCTCTTAAAGGGCGCAGCAGTCTGTGTAGATTGCAGTCCAAAACAGATATAACACACACACAATCCGTTAAAGGATGCAGCAGTCTGTGTAGACTGCAGTCCAAAACAGATATAACGAACACATAATCCGTTAAAGGGCGCAGCAGTCTGTGTAGGCTACAGTCCAAAACAAATATAGCACAAACAAACATTGAATACAGACAAAGGATCTGTTAAAGGGCGAAGCTGTCCATGGACTGTGGCTCAAACAGATATTAAACACTGGACAAGTATTTACCAGGTAATTGATCTTCATCGGCAGCGCTTGCCACTGCTGCTGGTGCTGCTGGTACGTTTCATGATGAGGACAAAAGTACAACGACTGACCTCTGGGCGAAGTACAGAAGGAGACTGAGGGGGAGTTTGGTTGTGGTTTGGCTTACATAGCTTCCATGATGTTGAATCACGTCACTAATGCAGTAGCCAATAAGTGTGCAGCATTCTGGGAGTGGGGGGTGTTGCGTCATGAAAGAATTAATGAGGACTGCGCTCCTAGTGGGAAAACATTTCATTTGATCATTGAATCTCCAAGTGATACATCTCTCTCTCAGCACTTGACTACAGGTGGCGCGTGTTTCACATAATGCTTTCGACGATCTTGGATAACGTAATGGGAGGGTGCTCTGGCTGTGTCCTGGACCATGTGGCAAGCAGAATGCTTGCCAAAATCTTGGGTGACGTCACGGATGACAGTGTCCTCTGGTGCCGGTGCTGTGTACCAAACCACACGGTGAACACACTGTTCGCCGCCATCTTGGATAACGGTACTTGCATCATCAACTGACATCATTGCCGCCATCTTGGATGACGTCATGCGCTGTTACCAAGTCTACACGCCGCCATCTTGGATGACGTTATCGCCGTCATCTTGGATACATCTGGCAACAATGCAGAGTGGGCCAGAATCACCCTTGCTCCAATATGGGTCAGGTCGCAGCACCCAGACCACCGCCCGAGAAATTCGATACTTCATCTAAATGGCATTTCACGTCAGATCTGCGTCCTCCTTGGCTCTGGCGCAACAGTGGAATAGTTTAACACACCGTACAGAGGTGACAGACAGTCTGTTGCTGTTCATTGTGGCATGAGTTATGTGCATGTTGTCTGCTTCTCACCCTATCTTTGAAAAATGTGTAAAAACGTACTAGACGCCAATAGTGTATGGAGCGACGCCACTGGTGACAAGAATGGCAACAGATACGGTTTTCGGAAGAATCCAGATTCTGTTTCTTTGAAAATGATGTCCACATTTTGGTTCGTTGCAGACAGGGGGAGCGGCATCACAGTGACTGCATTCGCACAGGACATCCAGTTGCAACTCAAAGGCTTATGGTGTTGTGTGCTATAGGGTACAAACACAGATCACAGTTGGTGCATGTCCAGGGCACTGTGACCAGTACGAACTACGTGAATGACAACCTGCAACCTATAGCCATACCCTTTCCCAGCCAGAATATGTTTCATTTTATGACAGGTCACAGCCCTTACCCCTCACACTTATATCCCGTAGGTCGCAACCAGAATGCTGGTTGTACATGTGGGGAACATGGATGCCCAGAAGACATGCTTTTTCACTGTCACCGGTATAGAAGAGCACACCAGACACAAACACAGTACAACAATGACAAACGTGCAATAACAGACTAAGACGAGTGGGAAATAATAAAATCGCTAATGATGTCTCAAGGATATTACACGACAAATGCAGACATGGCCATATAACAGAACAACACAAAACACCGAAGACAGTAGTCACAATTCATACACCAACACAGACAGCAGTTCCGAAACATACAGTTACTCGAAAAGCAAAGACTTTCACCGACACGTATCACAGAGAACCTTACACAACAGCTAGGTAAATTAAACTGTATCAGAATACACAGTGTAGTGCAATCAACCCTGTAAACCCGTTCTAGCTTACGTATAAACAGCAGGCATGTACATCCAGCAGTCATTCTACCACTATTGGGATGTATATTTCTAACTGAATATATAGTATATAGGCAACATAACAGGCAAAATTCAAAACACATAATATAAGAACTGAGGGTTTATTAATAACCCCCAAAAGCAACACACTTTACACTCACACACCAGTGTGTCTTCGACAGTATAGATAATAGTTATACTGTTTTTTTAAACAGTGTTTTGGAAATACTAATCTGTAAGTCAACTGTAGCGAACCCACGCTGCAGTGCTCTAAGTAGTTCCGAGGCCTTCAGACCAGGCTGACTCAGAGTAACATTTCTCTCCCTCTCTCCCTGCCCCCCTCCCCCCCCCCCCCACTCTCTCTCTCTCTCTCTCTCTCCGGGTTGGGTTGGGTTGTTTTGGGGGGGAAGAGACCAAACTGCGAGGTCATCGGTCTCATCGGATTAGGGAAGGATGGAGAAGGAAGTTGGCCATGCCCTTTCAGAGGAACCACCCCGGCATTTGCCTGGAGCGATTTAGGAAAATCACAGAAAACCTAAATCAGGATGGCCGGACGCGGGATTGAACCGTCGTCCTTCCGAATGCGAGTCTAGTGTGGTAACCACTGCGCCACCTCGCTTGGTCCTTTTTCTCTCTCTCTCTCTCTCTCTCTCTCTCTCTCTCTCTCTCTCTCTCTCTCTACCAAGTCTTTCCTGTTGTCAATCACGTCTTCTTAATATCTGAACATTTTTTG
Organism: Schistocerca piceifrons; assembly: GCF_021461385.2. NCBI lineage: Eukaryota > Metazoa > Arthropoda > Insecta > Orthoptera > Acrididae > Schistocerca > Schistocerca piceifrons. The sequence goes on from NC_060142.1 coordinate 134,840,434, forward strand.
TGATTTTTCTTTCAGTTTCCAACATATTTTTAATTTATTATTAATGCCACTGCAATTGCTGAAAACAATAATTGCTGTTTGTAATATGTTATACGTTTTTAATGTAGCCTACACGAAAAGCTGTTAAATGAATGATCCGTTATAAAATTTAAGGCAGCAGGTCTCTAAATGAGCAATAAATCTAGTCAAATCCCATCGTACCCTCCCTGCACAACACACCAGACGTCATTTTCCAACAAAACAATGCATGACCACCTGTTGCTGCCTGAAAAGGTGGCTTCTTGGTGCAACAGGATGTCAGCCTTTTGCACTGGCCCCTCATATCACCAGATCACCGATAAGGGATGCTAACCTCCTCGACATGGGTGCATCTGGAGAAATCTTGTGTACTTGGACAGACAAGGACTCAGCTAGCCCCATTCATTCACGAGACGCGTAATGTAGCGGTCTACATGCTGGGGGGCATTTCAGTCTCTAATTATATCCAAAGATTGCGAGAATTCTCTGTGCTCCCATCTGCATAGAAATAGATCATAAATCATGCACTGTGCTGGAGGTGCTAGAATTATGTCTAGTATACTTTGGTTATGTATGTGTTCAACAATTAACAATGAATGGACATACGGCACAGTCATCTCTCTACATTCACAATAATACTCGCAAAGTAGAGAGGGAGCGGTTTAGCTATGATACTGAAAGTGGGAAAAATTATGTCACAGCATTGCTCAGTGTTGAAATTACTGTAAAATTGCTAAAATTGTTTTGCACTATCAACTTTGATGCATATTATTAGAGTACGTCAATGGTGTCTTTTCCACCCCACCCATTCCAATGGTATGCTGTTGGTTACCACATAATGATTGACTGACTTGCTTGTTTGAGTTGGAGAAAGAGTTTTGGCAGTGGGACACCACCTTCTGGGGATAGATAGCACCAAAACAGTGATCGCATACATGACTGAAAAATGAGGAATCAGTCGAAGCGGAATGCAGAGCCATCAGCTATTCCGTCACTGTGACAGATGAGTTTAAATGTAGAGGTCTTCAATCACTTTTGGACAGCAGTTTGGAAACTCTCCACAACGCTGCCAAACTCTTCCAGTTTCCTTATTTTGTAACTGTCATTTATTTAAAATCATCCAGTGTGTGTGGCGTGTCATGGTAACTGCAGTAATAACATGATGTGCACCGTGCGACATCTAGTTTTCTGCGAGAGGCAATTGTCAGAACATGTTAATGTCAGTTTAGAACCTGACACAGACCTCGAACTCGTGGCGGAAAAACAAAATGTATGGCAGTGTACAAAGCGTGTTACAGCAGAAAAAAAAGTTTCAAACAATGACACAGGGTCATAAACATCGTCTCTAGCGACTTAACAGAATAGTCTGGGGGATATGGTCATCCCCCCACAGTACAGGTGATGAAACTTTTGTGCAGTGGATGAATACCTGTATATTTAATAGGATCGCCACATGTGCTTGATGCCAGAATGCATGCAGTATTTGTTTTCGATATATGGGAGGGGACAGATGCGGTGAAAATCTTATTGAGTTCTCTATCGGATGAAGTTAGTGGAGTTTTAATAGTTCGTAATTTTTCTCTGGTGGATGGTACAGAGTAACAATGATAGAATGTTGGGGCAATAGGTGTAAATGGGCCCTGAGGGACGTGTATCTGAGGGATGCGGATCTGTAGTACCTGCTTGTCGTTTGGAGAAGCACCATAATGCAGTAGCAAAATCAACATCCTTCCTCCAGTTCCCATACTGTCCTTTATCCTACCTTGTGTTGCAGGAGCAGGCTTCGTTTCCGTCAAATGGTCAAAACACAGCCATGTCGCAGTAACTCAGTTTCAACTGTTTCTACACGCATTGCAGGAGGTGGTAGAGGTAGATTTCTCAGACTTCTACTCAGTTCCGACTTACGTTGGAACAATCACATGCGCAAAGCTGCATGGACAGTAGCGCAGAGTCTGAGGAGCAGTTGCAAGATGCACAGGGGCTACCTAAAATCATGTTGGAATTTTACTGTAGCAGATAGGTTCGAGAAAGGTGGCGTGTTTCGAGATGTGAAAGTGTCAGAAATATGATTCACTAGTGGCTGTAATCATTAAAGGACTTCTCCATAGGATCCAACACAGGTATGTGATTGAATGGAAAGACTTGTTCCAAATCATAGACATTATTTCTACCGAACTAGAGATCTGAAAAGCTAGTGTGCATTTCTTACAAACTCAATCATCAAACCATCTAATACTGTTTGTGATCCTTCTCAATCAATCATCGCCTATAACTCAGTGGATATATCACAGAACCTCTGATATGGCATCGAGACAGATTGCGTTACAAATACTGGAGAAATATCTAGTGGCAACGGCGTGAGGGAGTTGTAAATAACGGTTTCATACCACGCTCCTTAGCCGAATCACTTTCAAAATTCGGTAATTTTATTACGAGGGTGCACCATCAGCGATGTGTAACGCACTGCTGGTCTGATAGTATACACTCTAGCGATCACCATCTATATTCAGTGTCATGGTATTTGGAAAAACCACATCATTCGTAGGTACTGCCATACGTGGATTTATAAAATTGTTATAGCTTTTAACATGGATACTTGTGTGCTCCTGCAGAACAAAAACCGCCTGTGATGGTAATATGGTTATGTTTTCTTAACATATTGCGGTTCGTAAGACGATTGCGCCTCTCTTTCTAAGACACAGTGGTAACACTCGCAAGACACACTTACGACACATTTCCACCCTTTGTTGATTTTCTGTCAGTATTATTTCGTATCACCAGCAATGAGTTATTGACGAAGTATTATACTTAGTAGTAGGGGGTGTGTGACAGGCTCGCCTTGAGAATAAGGCTTATAAATATAGGTTTGTGTTCTGACATGCGCAAAGGAAATGACTATGTCCAGCCGTAAGGAAGGTATGGATTTGACGTGGAGTATTGTGGTAGAAACATCGATACTGGTACCAGTCTTATGACTTGACATACTCTTCTCTGTGCTATTTCCAGAGCCACAGCCGTCAGCAGGGTGTATTTCCGATACTTCGCTCATTGTCAAATGTTGTTCAACTGAGACCGCGACCTTAACGTTTAGTTGTAAGTACAACGATAAAATCCTATATAAGGCCGGTTTGTTTCCTAGGACGATTCTGTCTATGTGTGAGCCGGCCGGTGTGGCCGAGCGGTTCTAGGCACTACAGTCTGGAACCGCACGACCGCATTAGTCGCAGGTTCGAATCCTGCCTTGGGCATGGATGTGTGTGATGTCCTTAGATTAGTTAGATTTAAGTAGTTCTAAGTTGTAGGGGACTGATGACCTCAAAGGTTAAGTCCCATAGTGCTCAGAGCCATTTGAACCATTTGTCTATGCATGATTAGCGAGCAGCGCCAGTGATCTGTGGCGGGAATGATTCACATTTCCCATTAACGTAGGAGCAGTGTGAATAGAGAGGCCTGTTGGAGTGTAGAAATGTAGCTGACTTAACCGTGTTGTCCTCTAGACGGCTGAACAGCGAACTAATACATAGTATGTGTTGGATAGCTTTGATGATCGCGTGTAAATTTGAGAAGATTCGATACGGACATGTGTTTGCACTGGACCGTTATTCCCTCCCATCTAAATTGTTCAGCTGACTGCTTCTGCACATTTCTCGCCTTTGTTTAGTTGAGGGAACATCGACTGTGGTGTCCGCATCTAGCAGGTGAAAGACAGGTGGAGGACATGTTTGCTGTTTCTCTATACATGAGAAACACCTTAGTAGATTTTGTAAATTATAGGGATGATTTGGAGTCTGTTACATCAGCGACATCGGTATTCGCGAATGGAAATATAAATATCCTGTATTTTTTTCGTGTTCTCACATAAAGGTCTTCGCAGACAGGATAAATTTCTAGTTACTCAGTGGTTTACAGCACGCTCCACCTCGCTGAAGTTTCGTATTTGTAGAGAAATAATTTCCAGTCTATATCTTTGGAATTATGTTACGCAGGCAGTCAGTAGGATACTGCTGTGTGATTGATATCGAGAAGTATCGAAAATGGTAAACCATGTGAAAATACAAGTATTCTTGTAATCCTTGAGTCTGGAGATGGGTGTAGAATAGCAAATAAGCAAGCAAGCAGGTACGGACCAGAAAGAGTACCATAACGTTTTTGTGCCAAGGGGAAATGAGCCCGAATTTATCGAACAATTCTGAGAGTGACTTCGGTCCACTGAGGGTACTCTGGTCACGCGTCTGGGGTGGATGACTTGTGACTGTCGGCTGCGGGAAAATATCTAGTGATGCGAGGAGTGTATACAGTACTGTCTGTCTGGGGAGTGTCTGGTGGTTGATAGCTATACGAATGATGTAAAAGGGGCGATTTTTGTATGGCGCAGGATACGAATTGTATGTTTACTATATCAGCAAGGTATGTAGTGATATGTTGCTGGGTTGGACATCAGTTTCACGCTCTAATATTCAATCTTTTGTCCTCAGTGGCAATGCAGTTTAATTGAGTATGAGGCTTTCTGTATTTGACCATATGTAGGCCACTTTGTAAGGTTTAATTGTCAGTGCACATTCTGCTGCTTCAACATAAAGGTACTGTGGCTTATCTTCTGACTTACTTTTGTGGGAAGTAAAAGTAAAATTCATGTAAAAAAAATTACATATGTCTAGTCGTAATGGAAGGATAGATTGGACATGGTGAATTGTGATTTCAATGCACTGAGGAGTATATCAAAACATAAGTAGTGATAGATTCATTTTGTAAACAGCTGCACAATATAGTAATGCATGTGTTCAATTGGACCTGCTATAGCGTACAAACAGGACAGGCAATATGGCTGTAACAATACATCCCCTCATTGCCACCCCTAAGTGTACCCTCGCATTTTTCTTGCTGTTCAATCGATAGTGATGTTGATTACAGTACACTAACCCACGTTGGTCATGTCTTTCCAAGCATTACATCTGTGGGTGCAGTATTCATTGTCACACACAGTTCCGGATGCCTGTCCTTCGTAACACTTGTTTGAGAGAATCTTGGCAGGATGCACCACCTTCCAGAAGCGCTGATCCGATGACTTTGTCAGATAATTTCCTAGGGATGAGGAGAATCGAGACATATAGCCGGTGTGAGTGTAGGCATACGATAATTTTTTTGGGTCCTGTACAGATATAAAAGATTACAGCACTGTTTGTGTAAAATGTGTATATATTGCAGCGTATTGTTACTGTGGTTTATCTTGTGGCACGACCAGAGAAAATGAGTGTGCGTACTATCTTGAGGGATGTATAGATTCAGTAGATCGATAACTGTGAGGTTACAAGAAAGATTTTTATGTGGAAAATTATGTGTGCTTTACATACTGAGATTCGTTCCAGAGCAACAGCCATCAAGAGGAGACATTACCTGTACATCAATCGGTGTCAGACTGCAGCAGCAATCATAATATTTAATGGTAGTTATAATGGTAAATATGTTCCTGGCTCCCATTATTCTTGTGAGTCTTGTATGTATTTAATGATCTGTAGACAACTTTTGCAGGGTTTAACTGTCAGTGCAATATGGCGATCTGTAAAAAATAATTTTGCTGCCAGAAGTCTCACCTGCAGAAAAAAGGAAAGGGCGGACAGTGCTCCCACACTGGCAGCAGCAGCAGCAGCAGTTTGATGGGTAAATTCAGTGACGAATTGGCTGTCCCGTTAGGATAGTTCGGAACAATGCACCCTGTGCTATTCTAGGAAGCATTGGAACATCTCTCTCGGCGCTGGACCCACACCGCAGCTATGAGTCACCGCGCCAGCGACAGTGCCTAGGTGAACACGTATTTTGACAGGAATGTCTCAGGTGTCAAGTATGAAAGAGATGTCACCGCTTCATCCTTGCGGGACCTGAAATGACATCTATGCCTCACTTGGCAGCTAACGACTGCATCGTCACTTTGCGAGGACTGCCAGTGCATCCCAATTCCTGGGGACGCGTGCAGAGTTGGTTGCGTCGATAACGGGCATCGAGTGGCGAACCTGTTCTTCTTTGGTAAATCCGTGTCTCTGCCACTGACAAGGCGATATGTCAACTATATCACAGCCAACTACATTTACCATATTAACTTCGTGGTATCAGAGACACAGATTCAGTAACAAAGAATGAGTACTGGAACAGCTATTTACGTTAAAGCTTGTATTATCATGTTGATGTACGGGTCTAATGTAATATCTGACCAGTTGCTTTCTATCAGTGTTACATAGTATCTACTCCACTTACTGTCCTAATAGGAAAGTAAAAGAAACCCATTCATACTTATGATGAAAGAACGTATTATTTAATTCTGATGAAAAACTTATGTGGAAGATATCTACACTCTCAGATACTACTAATTCGTCATATGCTGAGTTGAATACTACGATTGGAGCTAATCATACGTTTTTTACTGATGCAGATGTATCTGTTTCTGTGGACGAGGTTAATCAGCAGGAGGCGGCTCAGAACAACGCGCTTTATATGTTGTTTGCAATTCTGCTCCCTCTGATTTACGAATTGTCATCAGCGACAATTTCGACTAAAGTTTTGTACTAAAAGTGATTTATTTCCAGTTTGAGATACAGGCACAGAAGGTCAACTCACACTATTTCATTCGAATTATAGTACAGTACCATTCATAACACCCAAAAATTAATACAATGTCATGTGATAAAAAAAATATGTCGAACACAATAAGTAATTTTTATGAGATCTAATATTAAGTTCTCTCTCCTCATAACACATCACGCAACGTGTGAAATTCAGAGTGCCTTTCTTGCACTTACCAGGAACAAATATTATACACTATATTTATGAAACTACAGGAATTTCACATATATTCCAGTTCTGTCATTTACGTTTGTGCAGAGATCTCAATGTTGATATTTAAGAGTCCTTGGCGTTAACTGTTTACCTTTACAGTAAATGGCTATAATAAAATAAACATGCAGTACTTCAATAAGTAGTGCTGTCTGCACATGTCTTCTTGCTCCCAGTCATAATAATGCCCTGCAGACGTGGATACCGTCTCTCCACCAAACGCTCCCACTGATCTCCACCACCAGCTGCACTAAGAGTTCTGTTGACGGCAACAATGGAAACAGAGAGATTCTGCGGTTAACGTTCATTTACGCTCGATGATTGATGGACGATTGCAATCATCTCTTCTGGCGGTACCAGTGGACGACGTCTTCAATAAGCCAGAGCAGCATACAGAAAAACAACAGGCCAGTGAGGATATGTATACACAACGGATAATCTCCTGTCTCGTCGCGGATGTAACCTAGAACACGAAAAGAGATTCTGAATATTAATTGCTTTAAGAATTTGGGTTTGTCTTTTACAAGAAGACAGACTTAGAACACAGATTTTTAAAAGGTTAAGAATATATGTAAATGCTTGCACAAAAATGAAATAAACGGTAATAAAAAGTGACCGAAAATTCTATGGTGAATTATAGATTTTATCTCGTATCAGTCTACAGCAGGCACCAGAGAGAACAGGAAAAAGATGAAAAAGTAAGGAAGTATTTTTCTTCCAGTTCTTATTGCAGTGACTGTAGAAGCAGCTACAACGACCAGAAAACTGGACACGTTTATGCACTTGCTAAAAGCTGAGCATAACTTCTGGTACCAAGTCACGTACAGCAGAGGAAAATTCAAGCGATTTATGGAAAGACACAGTCGTATATCGGGAGAATTCTGTCACAACTTCAAGTACGAGATCTTTTTACTGACATTCAGAAACATTAGCTTAACTGGTACAAAGTAGCAATAAATCAGTATGATGAGTCACATGAATTATTGATTCCTACAAAATCTGTATACGATGTCCACCTTACGCCATTTATTACACGCAAAAACCGAAAACTTTTCAAATGTTTGTGTTTAATGATGCAAGCCACGGAGCAATTTGCAACAAAGATATTAGCCTTCATAGTACTTGGTAAGAAATATATTCAATGTATTACTTTATTTGTAAGGAAATGACTTTCAGAGGAACAGACCAACAGTGCGAATGAAGTTTTAGATCAAAGATGATGTTTGAAACCTTTCGTCACTGACAAGACGTGATATTTGTCCCCGGTCCGTGATGGTTAGGATTATTTTATTACAACCATTGTTTTTACGGTGTGGTACATGGGTGGGTGCGTTGCACACACGTTGGAAAATACGCGTTGATAAATGAACAATTCGATCAGCTACGTTCACGGCATGGTGATGGGCACATTCCAACAGACTAGCTCTTTTCTGCCATTCTGTCATGTCCACGTCGATTCATCTGAGAGCTGATTCCATACAAACTATTTGCACGTAAATACCACTTCGCTAGGATGATTCGAGCCAGTATAGCAGGGTCACGCAGTCACCTGGTACCAGTACTACATTGAGGTATCGCGTTGTTTGTGCTTCTGTCCGGCGTGGTGCAACAACTAGATGTGGCATGGACTCAATAACTCGTGAGATATCCACAACAGAAATAATCAGCCGCATTGCTTCTAGAGCCGTCTATAACCACGAAAGTGCAGGATGTTGTGCACGAACTGAACTCTGAGTCATGTCCTATAAATGTTCGAAGTGATGCACATCGGCCGATCTGGGTTGCAAAATCATTCGTTCGAATTGCCCAGATTGTTCTTCAAACCATTTGCGAACAACTGTGCCCCGATAACATGACATCGTTGTTTGGAAATAAAGTCCATGAATGGCGGCAAATGGTATCCAAGTAGACGAACATAACGATTTACAGTCAATGATCGGTTCGATTGGATCAGAGGACCCGATCCATTCCATATAGACACAGCTCACATTATTACGAAGCCACCAACAGCTTGCATAGCACCTTGAGAAATCGAGTCCATGGCTTCGTGGGGTCTGCGCCACACCCCAACACTACCATCAACTCTTGCTAACTGAAATCGGTACTGTCCGATCAGGCCACGGTTTTCCTGTCGTTTAGGGTCCGACCAATATGATCACAAGCCCAGGAGAGGCACTGTGGGCGATGTCATATTAGCAAAGGCACTCGCGTTGGTCGTCTGCTGCCATAGTCCATTAACGCCAAATTTCGCCGCATTGTCCTAATGGACACAGTGTTGCTTGTCTGTTAGCACTGGCAATTCTACGCAAACGCCGCTGCTCTCGGTCGTTAAGTGAAGGCCGTTGGCAACTGCGTTGTCCGTGGTGAGAGGTAATGCTTGAAAATTGGTATTCTCGGCACACTCTTGACATGGCGGATCTCAGAATACTGAATTTCCTAACGGTTTCCGAAAAGGAATGTCACATGTTTCTAGCTCCAGCTACATTCCGCTTTCAAAGTTTATAATTGCCGTCCTGCAGTCATAATCACGTTGTAAATCTCTTCACATGAATCATCTGAGTACAAATGACAGCTTCGTCAGTTCGCTACCAATTTATACCTTGTGTACGCGATACTACCACCATGTGCATATGTACAGATCGCTATCGTATGACTTATCACCTCAGTGTTAATCACCTACAGAGGTCCAGGGGGAAGGGAAGAGAGACAGAGAGAGAGAGAGAGAGAGAGAGAGATAGATAGAGAGAGAGAGAGAGAGATAGAGAGTGTGTGTGTGTGTGTGTGTGTGTGTGTGTGTGTGTGTGTTTGTCTTTAGGACAATTTAGGTTAAGTAGTGTGTAAGCTTAGGGACTGATGACCTTAGCAGTTTAGTCCCATAAGATTTCACACACATTTGAACATTTTTTGTTTTACTATGCGCGTGACTAGTAATTTGTCCAGTTAGCTTGTACGTGCTCCAAGCCGCTGTACAATGTTGTGGCGTATCTGCATTATAAATTGTATATCCTTTTAAAGCCGCGTATTGAGAGAGGAACAAGCAGTGAACTAGACGCCTCTGAGCTATTTTGATTGTCATGATCCCCACGCTTCGTGAGAACAACGACGCAGGTCTTGTTAAGTTTCCAATTTAAAATTTTCGAGCACATCTCTTTCCGAATGGAGTATGCCGCCTTACTATGATCCTAGTAGGTGCTGTGAATTCATTCGATTTGTTATGTCACACGTTCTTCACAAGAATTGTAGAAAATCTATTCCGTAACTGATCGCATTACTGTCTGGTATGCGATTTCCTTTACACATGCTCTCTACTATGCAAAAATCTTGCCAACAAATCTAAGTCATTGTTACCCTAATGGTATGTTTCAAATAAGCCTTATCACCACCTGATTAGTGTCAGGAGCGGTGGCATCATGGTCGAAACAACTTCCAGATAAACGACATTAGTAGCTCTAAGTTAGCTACACGAGGGCAGTATCGAAGGTCGGAAGTGTGACAGCAATTGGATTATTTCAGTCTGAAACATCGTGGTTCCTCAACCTTTGAGCGTGTATGTGCGGCAGTCCCTCAGAGCTGAATTTCAAACCGGACTGCGGAGGTTAGTTAAGACACTGTTAGTGCTAAGTCTGACAAAGAACGAGAGGATCTGTCGCGCCGTGATTTTCGTGCAGCTATTGTGACTAGAAAATTAAGCTAAATGCAGAAGAACACCACTCTTCTCTAGTATGTATTTTTTTGTGAATCTGCCTCTTCTAGGGCCACCGTTGGAAATTTGTTTCGTGGTTTTTAAACGGGCAAGGAGTGTCTTAAGATGAACTTTGTCCCGGTCGCCTAACAACAGCAGTGACCCAAAAAAACATTGATACTTTGAGGAAAATCATCGAAGATAGTCTTTCTCTCATATTCTTAACATTCAAGGGACGCTAAATATCGTATTGACTGCGGTGCACACCATCATTCACTACCATTTAGGCCTAACCAAGAGATGTGCCCGCTGGGTGCCACATTCCCCGACAGGAGGTCAACTACATACGTGACTCGATTGAAAAGTTTCATGCTTGAAAAATTCGAGAGCGGGCCAAAGACACTTACAAGATTATAGATGATGAAACACGGTTTTGTCAATATGACACCGAAACGAAGAGGCAGTCCTGAGTACGGTGCTTTCCAGGTGAGGAACCACCCACGAAGTTTCGCAGAAGTAGGAGCTCTGGAAAGAAGACAGTAGCCACTTTCTTCACTAAAACGCTTCATCTCACATCAGTGACTCTGTACACACGTCGCACCGTCAGTGCTGAGTGGTTTGTCACTTAAATGTCTGCCGATAATCAACGTCACATGAAAGTCACAGCATTCAGAGTTGACGAGTGACCAACTTATTCTGCGTCACGACACTGCCTGAGCGCATACGGCCGACAACAATGGACTTCTCGGAGAAGGAAAAAGTGCGAGTGTTACCGTACCCACCCTACTCACTTAACCTTTAACCGGAACCGTGGGTCATTTTGGACCCGCTGACAACAATAAAACAATGGGAACTCGCAAAGTTTCAGTTCGCGCGCCAGTGTAATCTCAGTACATTGTGAGGTGCACCGGGGACCGGGAGCTCACTGCTTGAAATTTTTGGAGGTAAGTGCCATCCCTAGGTCCAATTTGACCCGCCATTCCAGATACGGAATTTTTTTTAGTCAGTATATACCGACATGCACTCCTGGAAATGGAAAAAAGAACACATTGACACCGGTGTGTCAGACCCACCATACTTGCTCCGGACACTGCGAGAGGGCTGTACAAGCAATGATCACACGCACGGCACAGCGGACACACCAGGAACCGCGGTGTTGGCCGTCGAATGGCGCTAGCTGCGCAGCATTTGTGCACCGCCGCCGTCAGTGTCAGCCAGTTTGCCGTGGCATACGGAGCTCCATCGCAGTCTTCAACACTGGTAGCATGCCGCGACAGCGTGGACGTGAACCGTATGTGCAGTTGACGGACTTTGAGCGAGGGCGTATAGTGGGCATGCGGGAGGCCGGGTGGACGTACCGCCGAATTGCTCAACACGTGGGGCGTGAGGTCTCCACAGTACATCGATGTTGTCGCCAGTGGTCGGCGGAAGGTGCACGTGCCCGTCGACCTGGGACCGGACCGCAGCGACGCACGGATGCACGCCAAGACCGTAGGATCCTACGCAGTGCCGTAGGGGACCGCACCGCCACTTCCCAGCAAATTAGGGACACTGTTGCTCCTGGGGTATCGGCGAGGACCATTCGCAACCGTCTCCATGAAGCTGGGCTACGGTCCCGCACACCGTTAGGCCGTCTTCCGCTCACGCCCCAACATCGTGCAGCCCGCCTCCAGTGGTGTCGCGACAGGCGTGAATGGAGGGACGAACGGAGACGTGTCGTCTTCAGCGATGAGAGTCGCTTCTGCCTTGGTGCCAATGATGGTCGTATGCGTGTTTGGCGCCGTGCAGGTGAGCGCCACAATCAGGACTGCATACGACCGAGGCACACAGGGCCAACACCCGGCATCATGGTGTGGGGAGCGATCTCCTACACTGGCCGTACACCACTGGTGATCGTCGAGGGGACACTGAATAGTGCACGGTACATCCAAACCGTCATCGAACCCATCGTTCTACCATTCCTAGACCGGCAAGGGAACTTGCTGTTCCAACAGGACAATGCACGTCCGCATGTATCCCGTGCCACCCAACGTGCTCTAGAAGGTGTAAGTCAACTACCCTGGCCAGCAAGATCTCCGGATCTGTCCCCCATTGAGCATGTTTGGGACTGGATGAAGCGTCGTCTCACGCGGTCTGCACGTCCAGCACGAACGCTGGTCCAACTGAGGCGCCAGGTGGAAATGGCATGGCAAGCCGTTCCACAGGACTACATCCAGCATCTCTACGATCGTCTCCATGGGAGAATAGCAGCCTGCATTGCTGCGAAAGGTGGATATACACTGCACTAGTGCCGACATTGTGCATGCTCTGTTGCCTGTGTCTATGTGCCTGTGGTTCTGTCAGTGTGATCATGTGATGTATCTGACCCCAGGAATGTGTCAATAAAGTTTCCCCTTCCTGGGACAATGAATTCACGGTGTTCTTATTTCAATTTCCAGGAGTGTATTTTGTGGTGTTTCAGGCGCTTTATTGTCACAATGCAGCGGGGTCTCACTGAAAAAGAAATTTGTGAGCTATTATTAGACGAAAATTACTCAAACACAGAATCTAATCTTTAAGGGATTTGCTACCTTGTGATGAAGAGAACGTAAGTGACGATGAAAATACACAACAAGAAATTTCTTCTGATTGAATTAATTCATTGTCTGATGATTCAGTAGAGAGAGATAGCCAGCTGTCAAGTAGTCTTATTTTCGAGGTAAAAATCGATCCAAGTGGTCTACTTATCCACCAGCTAGGTCCAGAGTCAGAAACCACATCATCCTCACTCACCTGCCTGGTCTCATCGGTACAGCTCGTGAAAAACGGAACATGTCAACAACTGAATCATGGAAGTTGCTGATATCACATGAAAGGATAGCACATATTTGCACTCACACTAATCAGAAAACAACAGAATATTCAGCAAAGTATAAAACTAATGCTACTTACACTAACCATGTGAGTATTATGGAAATGAAAGGATTTTATGGATTGTTGTTATTATCAGGTGTATTCAAATATGGCCATAAAGATATAGAAGGTTTATGGGGAACTGAAGGAACAGGCCGAGATATATTTAGAATAACGAGTGGTAGTCCTTTTATGGCTGTAGCTCCACAACGGTGCGATTGCGACCGGTGATTATCCAGGAAATTTTACTGAATTCTGCGCACCTTACCCTTCTGTGACACTATTACGAGGACTTCTTTTGTTTTAATCTCTGCTCGGTAGCGAAAAGGGAAATTACAATTGTTTTACTTGCAACATTTAGCTACATTTTGCAGCTACTTCTCTACATAGTCGCCGCTCCAATTTGGACATTTGCCGTAGTGTTGTACCAACTTACCAGTACTCTTGTCATAGAACGCAGCCGCCTGTGCTTTCCAGCAATTCCCTGCGCTGGTTTGCAGCTCGCTGTCTTTACCAAAACGCTGTCCTCATAGCAAGCGGTTCACGTTAACGAAGTGATGATCAGGGGGAGAGAGCTCCAGCTTGTGTGGTGGGTGTTCAAATACATCCATCAAAAACATTGTAGAACTGTCTTCATTTCATATGCAGTATGCAGCCAAGAATTGCCACCAAGAAGGGAACCCAAGACAGTTAGGTTATGTGGTATGCTTGTGATCAAAACGAAACCCCTCAGCAGTCACCTTACATTTAACAGGAGACATTACTGTTCTAGGCATTTTTACGTGCTAACTGTGCGCTCAAAACTGAAACGTGCCACCTGACGCAGTCGGTGGGCGTACGAGGGACACTGTGCGCGCATCTAGACGAAACTTCATCGGATTTTCACTGTGATTTCAATTTCGCAACTGATCAGGGGTTGAAAAAAAATAATCCTCTTATCAGACTGTTTTTTCTCCTCCCCACAGAGATGACAGTCATCATGCTTTTGTGCTACGCACAAGAAAGGAAAACTTCAGAGTTACCAGTTACAGTCAGTATTTGTGGCAAAGCATTCCCACAGGATCCTAAAATGAACATACAAAGCACAACGTGAATATTTAGGAGTCTGTCGAATGGTCCCGATAGAACAGTGTGTATAGCGAAGAATGGTTACTATCAGTTATTCAAAATAATTATGGCCAGCCCTCGGTTATAAAAGGCGAAGGGTGTTTGCAGAACAGCGAGCTTACCTATAATAGGCCCGAAGGCGAACAGCATGATACCGCAGAACACCATGTTCAGTCCGACGGCAGCTGGCAGCTTCTCTTCAGGGCAGACTTCTGCGACGCAGAGGTTGGTGTTGACAACAGCAGAGCCCCGACAGAATCCACACAAAGCACTCCACACGCACAACATCACCAACGATGAAGACATGGCCAGCCCTGCAAACAGGGGTAATCACACAATGGCGAAACAAGGATATCTTCATTACTGGACGTTCATGGGTATAGTGACAAAGACATGAAATGTTGACACAGTCGATTGGTAAACTGAACACGAGCTTGAGATCTGGTTACTTCCCACTCTTTACCCCACTACGTCGCAAGGAATACCTACATACCTACAACCTGTTTCCCAGTGGTATGCCGGCCGAAGTGGCCGAGCGGTTCTGGCGCTGCAGTCTGGAACCGCGAGACCGCTACGGTCGCAGGTTCGAATCCTGCCTCGGGCATGGATGTGTGTGATGTCCTTAGGTTAGTTAGGTTTAACTAGTTCTAAGTTCTAGGGGACTAATGACCTCAGCAGTTGAGTCCCATAGTGCTCAGAGCCATTTGAACCATTTTGAACCCAGTGGTATACTGGCCCTTCCGCAGCGCCCCTTTTAAGTACGCTGCAGGCCATCCAAAATGCAACAAGGAGCGCAGATACCACAGCCCAAATGATACGGGAGATAACACGTTGTAGAAAGAGCACGTCATTGAAAATACAGGCCCTGTGAATTGAGGAAGATAATGAATTCACTACTGAGTTTTGCCGCCAGTGCCGGCTATAAGAGCTGCTACAGGCATCAGCATTGAATCAAAGAGGCTCTGGATGTGTTGTTGGGGTATAGCAGTTCATGCTGCTTCCACATATTGCCAAATGATTTAGTGTAGCAGCGACTGGTGTACCCCGGGTTAGTAGTTCCGCAGTCATAGACCAGCGATTTCGATGAGTGAGAGAATGGATAACAGGGAGGCCAAGGCAGCAATGCAGTCTGATGGGCAACGAAGAAGTCTTGAACACTGCGTGTCACGCGTGGTCACGCATCATCTTGTTGCAGTGTGGCCGTCGGCAAGCTCTGAAGGTATGGGAGGACAAAAGGCTCCAACACTTCAGAGATGTACTGCCAGTGCGTACTAGTGGGGTGCGAGAGTGGTATCCAAAACCACTCCAAACCATAATACTGTGCCCAGGACCAATATGGCGGTGCATAAGGCAACAGTTCAGCTGTCTCTTACTGGGGTGCCTTCAGACTCTAATTTTGAAATGTTCAAATGTATGTGAATTCCTAAGGGACCAAGCAACTGAGGTCGTCGGTCCCTAGACTTACATACTACTTAAACTAACTTACACTAAGAACAACACACGCAACCATGCCCGAGGCAGGACTCGAACCTCCGGTGGGAGGGGCCGCGCAATCCGTGATATGGCGCCTCAAACCGCGCGGCCATTCCGCGCGGCCATACTCTAATCCAACCATCGTTATGGTGCAGCCAAAATCGGGATTCGACGGTAAAGACAGTGTCGTTTCATTCGGTTGTTCATGTGAGTCGTTCATCGCGCCTTTGCCGGCTACTCAGTGGTAAACGCAGCAATGAAAGCCCCTCTGCAGCAAACGACGTGAAACGGTACGCGCGGAACCGCTTGTTGTGTAACAGGCCGAAATTGTTGTCATATGGTTTCGTGATGTGGCTGAGCGATGCATCACTGACATATGTACAAAGAGGTGGGTGCAATCAGTCCTTAGGTCCATCCTTACCTCTTGCACAGTTGCTTCGTTCCGTCCTACACGATCACCGATTACTCTGAGGGACAATCCGCTATAGGCAACTATTCTTCCCCAGTCGAACTCCAAGACATGATCGAAAGACGCTCTCTGTCTTCTACGAGGCATACTGTAGCTGCTTTCGCAAAACAACAGCATGAAAGAATAATTCCAGTACGTCCACACGGACGCCTGTTCCCCCTTTAAGACAGCGCTTGTAGATGCCGCTACTGTCGCCCGTCATGTGCGCCTGAGCTGAAATAATGCTAATCATGCGCATCTCTCATCACCGCAAACGCACGCCGCAAATTTCACCTGATTTTGACGTTTCCTGCATTTAGGGTGGCCTGCAGCTTGAGTAGTAGTGCAGTGCTCAGACACGGCTGGGAGCGATTATTTTTCGTTAAATGTGTTAACGTGTCACGGAGTAAAGAAATCAGTAACCAGTACAACTAACGCAAGGAACGCGCATCGACATAATCATCTACAGCCAGCCGGAGTGGCCGTGCGTTTCTAGGCGCTACAGTCTGGAACTGCGTGACCGCTACGGTCGCAGGTTCGAATCCTGCCTCGGGCATGGAAGTGTGTGACGTCCTTAGGTTACTTAGGTTTAAGTAGTTCTAAGTTCTAGGGGACTGATGACCACAGCAGTTGAGTCCCATAGTGCTCAGAGCCAGCCAGCTGCACTACACGGTAAACATATTCTCAGTCACCCAGTTGGCTATAAAAAGGGTTCTGTCGGGAAGGATCTTCCCTCACCTCAAACGCTGCTCGCTCTTCACTGTACCGACAGACTACACCTTTCTAACAGAAACACATGACATCAACACGAAGAAAAATGTTCTTATCACATGGAAATTACTTCTCACAATTCAATGCAATTTTCACATAGCGTGTGTTAATTTGACACAGCCAAGAGTAAAGTTGCTTACCATTACTCAGCAAAACGGGGGCAAACTTACTACACGTTTAAACATACAACAGTTGACATGGGTCACAGCTTTTATGTTTACAGTGGTAATGACGCTTTCCCAGTTTCATCCATGCTTCGATGTGAGAGCTGCGAGTTACTATGGACATATCTCCACATTATCAATGAATGTGCGACCAACTAATTGTGGAAACTATAAGGCTATCGTTTTACAACACCTCGCTTGTAAACTGCTGATTAGAATGCGAAGAAATTATTGAATCAGGCGTTATTAAATGACGATAGTTTTGCTTTCAAAATACATAAAAGTATTAGAGAAGCAGTCCTGATATTTAGAAAAATAAATGTACCTCGATAATCCTTATAGCTTCTGTGAGACCTTCCATCTTATAGAGCTGAGTGGAAGTCTTGCGAGAAATGGCTGTTTTTGTAAATTGGCGGTGTGTTGAAGATTCAGACATGAAGACATCGACTGAAAACAAAGCTAAGCGACGAGTTGGGTTTTCTAGGAAATTATACATTAAGTTTTCAATAAAATCTGATAAACACGATATTTCAGGTACAAGCAAAATGAGTCCTCTCATTGAGATAAGATATTGCTTTCAAATGTATGTACAGTAACGACATATTTTCAAAATGGTAAGTTCTACCCACAATTTTATTCTTATAAATTCGTCGATGAGTACTTAACATCCTTTGTTTGCAAACTTAGTGCGCTCAGTATGGGTCAGCATGACTTACCACTGTTTACTTACTTGGCGAATTAACGAAGCTTTACTTCGGAATCTCTCTAAGATACAAATTTAAAGGTTCCAAAAGGTTCAGTGTTTACTACTCAAGACTTTCATTAACAATTTTTCCAATTGTAGATTATAACAGCCTCAAAGATTAATCTACGATTCAGCATGATGCACGCAAACAATATTAAGGGTAACCCTTAACATTTCTCCTATCATCCTGCCACATTCTTCACGTACACAGCACTGCAAGGGAAATAACACTGTTTACTTGCTTCAAAAAATATTCACATTTACCTGCTTAGTAATAACTTTTGAAAGGCATTTGCGTTCAGGAACAAATTCAGGATCTTTATTTGAGTCTTAGTTACCCACATCATCCTCAGATTCCCAAAAATCATCCATCATCCATGAAAGTCACTCTTCAGACACGAACACTGCATGGGTTACTATTGTTGGCATCTCTGTCTTTGGACTTACCACTGTTTACATGCAAACATTCTGACAAATCCTGCCATTAGCGAGAGTATAAAGTTTAAGACAGTGCTGCCATACTTCGTTTTATCATGGAACTATCGGCTAATTCTCATTT
Organism: Schistocerca piceifrons; assembly: GCF_021461385.2. Classification (NCBI taxonomy): domain Eukaryota; kingdom Metazoa; phylum Arthropoda; class Insecta; order Orthoptera; family Acrididae; genus Schistocerca; species Schistocerca piceifrons. Next base: position 134,859,118 of record NC_060142.1, read on the forward strand.
TTTACATGGAATGTCTGCTTCTCAAAGACTGTCCCCTCCCTTCCTTATATCTTCCTATATCCATAAGTTCCAAGTGGACGTATAAAACATGGAAGACGTAGTAATCACATTTCCTGTCCAGATACCATGAGATTGAGATACAGCTTGTTGAGAGTTATGTAACTTTTATATCCTGTATGGAAGAAAACAAAGAAGAAGTAGCAGTAGCAGTGATTATTGTCTAGATCCTGCTGAATATAAGACTCGAATCGAAATATAAACACATGTACTGGAAAGTAAGTGGTATCCAACGCAAGACAAAAGCGGAAAACCCTCGTTGGTTCTTATGTTGTGGCTCAGTATGAGGCAGCACTTAGGCAAGAGAGCTAAGTCCACTGAGAAAAAAACTCGCAACACCAAGGAGTTGTGCGACATAAAGTAAAGTTAGAAGTCGTATTTCTACATCTGAAAGAGGATGTCTATATAAATTTCGCACCGTCCCGTAAGAATTGGGCTAGTAGCGACACTATGAGGATGCAAATCAGGTTTGCCTTAAATGCACGCTGCAACAGTTGTCAGCGGTAGTCACTTTTCAGGCTGGAAGTGGTCAGTGTTAGTAAAAAACGCCTTTAACGCGACGAAGATGCCATTATCAACACACCATTGAGTTTGAACGACGTCGTGTAACAGCGCTACGAGGAACTTGATGTTCCTTCTACAACTTTGCGGAAATTCCTCGCAAGTTTGTAGCCACTGTACATGACTGCTGGCAGCGGCGGTCACGGGAATAGATGGTTGCAAGAAGATCGGAATTCGGACAGCCATGTGGCACTAACGAGAGAGGAGACCACCGTATTCGGCGATTGACTTTGTCGCATCGTACTGCATCCGCAGCAGCAAACCGAACAGCAGTTGGCACCAAAGTCAGGCAATGAACTGTTACAAACCGGTTCCTTTAAGGACAACTTCGAATCAGACGCCCTGCATCGTGAACTCCACTAACCCCAAACCACCACTGTCTTCCGACTGCACTGGTGTCAAGCGAGAGCTCATTGGATGGCAGGGTTCAAATAGTTCAAATGGCTCTGAGCACTATGGGACTCAACTGCTGTGGTCATCAGTTCCCTAGAACTTAGAACTACTTAAACCTAACTAACCTAAGGACATCACACATACCCATGCCCGAGGCAGGATTCGAACCTGCGACCGTAGCAGTAGCGCGGCTCCGGACTGGAGCGCCTAGAACCGCACGGCCACCGCGGCCGGCGATGGCAGGGTGGAGGTCTCGTGTTTTCTGGTGAAAACTGTTTCTTTCTCAGTGTCAGTGATAGCCATGTGCTGGTTATGAGGAGGCCAGCAGATGGCCTGTTTCCGTGCTACACACGCTGGATCTTTGCTTGGAGTTATGGTCTGGTACCAGATTTCGTGTAACAGGAAGAGCATTTTCGTGGTCATCCCATACACCCTGACTGTAAAACCGTACGTCATTCTGGTGATTGGACCTGTTGCGCTGTCACTGATGAGCAGCATTCCAGTGGTGTTTTCCAACAGGATAACGCTCGCCCACACACCACTGTTATAACCCAACATGCTATACAATGTGTTGACGTGTTGTCTCAGCCTGTTTCCAATAGAGCACATATGGGACATCATCGGCCGACAACTCTAGCGGCATCCACGAATAGAATTAACGGTCCCTGTATTGCCAACCAAGAGTAACAGGCATGAAACCCCATCCCACAAACTGACGTCGGCACCTGCATAATACAATGCATGCACGTTGGCATGCATGCTTTCAACATTCTGCCGGTTACAGCAGCATTTCACATTTTCAATGGCGCATCTCGCTTGTACATTATCCTGCGATCTTGCAATGTTGATCACTTTCAAATGTTACCGAGACAACTGTATTACCGAAATTTCATTACTCTGCATTGGGAGCTGCTCAGCAACATTTCCAGCCTAACTAAAATGGTCACCAAGAACAGTGGATCTCATCACTGCGCGGAACGGTCAAGTCACATATGGATCGACATCGATACAAGAATGACGTAAAATTAAGCGAAAATGTAGAGGATTTCGAAACCTAGGTCCTAAGGTGCTATGCAGGGGTGAAACACGCTGAAGCGCCAAAGAAACTGATTCAGGCATGCGTATTCAAATACAGAGATATGTAAACAGGCAGAATGCGGTGGTGCGGTCCACAACGCCTATGTAAGACAACAAGTGTTTGGCGCCGTTGTTAGACCGATTATTGCTGCTACAATGGCAGGTTATCAAGAAATTAGAGAGTTTGAAGATGGTGCTATAATCAGTGCACGAGCGATGGGACACATCATGTCTGAGGCAGAGATGAAGTGGGGAATTTCCCGTACGACCATTTCAGGAGTGTACCGTGAATATCGGGAATGCGGTAAAACATCAAACTACGACATCGCTGTGGCCGGAAAAATTATCTGCAAGAACGGGACCAACGACGACTGAAGGAAATCGTTCCACGTGACTGAAGTGCAACCCTTCCGCAAATTGTACTCTTGATCACTGAACGACACAGGATTACACCTTGCTTGGGCCCGTCAACACCAACAACTGACTGTTGATGACTCTAAACACCTTGCTTGGTCGGACGAGTTTCGTTTCAAATTTTATGCTGCGGACGGGCGTGTACGGGTATGGAGACACTCTCACGAATCCATGGTCCCTGCATGTCAGCAGGGGACTATTAGAGCTGGTGGAGGCTCTGTAATGGTGTGGGGCATGTGCAGTTCGAGTGATAAGCGACCACTGATACGTCTAGATACGAATCTGACAGGTGACACGATATGTAAGCATGCTGTCTCATCACCTGCACTCATTCATGTTCATTGTTCATTCCGACTGTCGGGACACGCCACACGCCCAGAATTGCTGCAGAGTGGCTCCAGAAACACTGTTATGAGTTTAAACATTTCCGCTGGTCACCAAACTCCCCAGACTCCCCAGATATTAACATTATTGAGCGTATCTGGGATGCCTTGCAACATGAAGAGATCGCCACCCAGTCGTACTGTTACGGATTTATGGACAGCCGTGCCGGATTCATGGTGTCCGTTCCCTCCAGCAGTAATTCAGACATTAGTCGAGTCCATACCACGTCGTGTTGTGGCACTTCTGTGCGTTCACGGGGACCCTACACGATATTAGGCAGGTCTACCAGTTTCTTTGGCTCTTCAGTGTAGCACATGGAGACGCATAGGTATCTGCGTAAGGCACTACGGTGCCTATACAGATACGTTGGACACACAGCTTTTATACGTAGGTACTTCTATGTTCAGACTTTGACATTTGCTAAACAGAGAAACTGTTGGACAAGAATAATCAGAGGCACTGATGAACACAGTACATACTAGTAGAGGTGGGGTGGTGTATTTATATCGAAAAATGGTTCATATTTCACCTCATGGTAAGAAAGATGAACATAAATAATGTTTATATGGATCGCTATAGGACTGTTAGTACGAAGTATGTCCTCCACGGCTAGTAATGAGCATTTGCACCTGTTATTTATCCAGGCTGTTAACCTATTCCTTTGTCAAGGCGGTTTTCACTTTTTTCACAGTGTGGGGACGGGGTGTTCGTTGGGAAATACGTCTACCAAGAGCAGCCAAGCATGCTCTAGGGTCCGGGGAGTACACAGACCATTCCATATCTTCACTTTCCAGCGTGTCTGACACCTCAATGGTCCCGTGCGGGCGGGCATTGTCGTGCATAATCCGGAAGTCTTGAACCACCGCATCTCTGAACAGACGAACATGATCGAGAATAACGCCCCTGCAATACTGTTGTACTGTGATAGTACCTTGCATGAAGATACAGGGTGACAATTACTGAAATATACGGAAAGTGACGTACGTTAGTTACAAACTATAACGTGCACGCACTTTATTCAACGTGTAAACATCACTACAGTTATTCGGATCTAGGTTATGCCATATTCGATACGCCTATCATCATTGGCGGTGATGTGGCGCAGGCGAATAGCGAAATTCTGCGTGACCCGCAGAAGTCTCGGAACATCGATGTTGTCGATGACCTCCTGGATGGTTGTTTTCAGCTCAGCAGTGGTTTTAGGGTTATTGCTGTAAACTTTGTTTTCAATATAGACCCACAAAAAGGAGTCACATGTGTTCAGATTCGGACAATATGGCGGCCAATCGAAGCCCATGCCAGTGGCCTCTGGGTACCCCAGAGCCAGAATTCAGTCCCCAAAGTACTCTTCCAGGACATCACTCTCCTGCTTAGCAAGTGTCAGGCAGTGTACAAGACAACATTTTGAGCTGAGGGACAGAGACTTCACTGACACTTCGTGTAATCTACACAATACTGCGCTAGTTGCGGAGTAATGGCACACATTTTGTCCTGTTATACGTATTGTAATTCTAAAAAGAAGTGTCCATCAAAACCATGCCTGATCATCCGTGGGGTATGCTGAAAATATTACGATGAAGTCAAAAACGTGGTACCGGAATTGTGGCTGTGACGAATGTTTAGTGAGTACATATGAAGTTGCAATTGGACTCACCTGAGCGAGTAACTGCACTGAAAACAGATCCGAGGAGGAAGGTAATGCGCGGCCTGACGTGGAACCGGTCCGTGAAGTAGTTGACGCCGAACCGCGCCACGCAGTCGCCGATCGCCCTCATGGTGATGACGAGAGCCGTGTCTGAACGCGTCAGCCCGACGACCCGCTGCAGGTAGAAGGGCAGCAGCAGGGCGTAGTTTATGGTGGCCGTCACCATAGCAGCCGTACCCAGCATAACGTTCAGGTAGGCACCGCTTCGCAGCAAGTCCAGGTCCATGAACGCCACTGCACGTCGCCATAGCGAACGTTGACCCGGAGATGTCTCTGCAACTGCCGAGCACATGTCTGCATCAGCGCTAAATGCTAATTCAGATCGCTGTGGAGTAGTCTCAGTACGCCATTACATCGTACAGCCTATATGAAACAAGTACTTAAGCAGTACAAAAATGTAGAAAAACACGTAAGTAGACAAAATGGTCTGGGAGTTGAGTGGCTGCATTCTTGTCCTAGCAAACATTTTCAGCCCCACAGAACTTTTGTTGGTGCTGAAAATGATATTCAGCTTTTTCGATAGAATCACCTTTGCGATATACAGGGTGTCTGTTTTAACTAGAGAGAACTAAGTATCTAGACGGCGACGTATCGTACGAAAAAAGATGTTCTAGGTGAAAAGGTAATATTGGTGAAGAGGACATCTGCCTGTACTAAAACTGGCCACCTACAATCCACCCTTCCTGTGTGGGCGGGATCAACTTTGCACTTTCAAATTGGAAAGCCCTATTCGTATTGCGTATCGTTTACTCAAAGTATTGTTTTCCTTTCGCAACAGGTGGTTCTGTAATCAACAAATAGCAGGTGTGATCTGCAGTTCCCCCTAGACGCATTTGATTCTATATTTCATTTACGATGTAAATGTAAACTTTTGAGTTCGAAATTTAGTGGTGAAAATTTGATGGTACAGTAAAATATAGTTAGTCGATTCAGTGTCTGGTTAGAAACTACATTTAGTGTGATCCGGGAAACAACGACGGGGATGTAATAGTTTTCTGTTCCTGTCGGGTTGTTTGAGTTCTTGCCCCTCACCATTGGAGTGCTTGATTTAGATGTCTCCCCTGGCCTCTTACTATTGGGGTGTTTGATCTCAGTGAGTATCCATGGCGGGTATGCCCGTCACTATCATCTCACGGACATTTTTTACCTTACTACAATATAAATGCTTTGTGGTTAGGGCCTCCCGTCGGGTAGACCGTTCTGCTGGTGCAAGTCTTTCGAGTTGACGCCACTTCGGCGACTTGTTTGTTGATGGGGTGAAATGATGATAAGGAAAACACAACACCCAGTCCCTGAGCGGAGAAAATCTCCGACCCAGCCGGAAATCGAACCCGGGCCGTTAGGTATGACATTCCGTCGCTCTGACCACTCAGCTACCAGTGGCAGACGCCTTACTACAATGATTGTGGTTTGTATTCCGCCGGTAACCGCCTAGCTGCTAGAGCGCGAGTTACGGCGTGTGGATGGAAACACACATCGAAATTAGTCACCCTGATGGCGAGGTACGAAAGCGACAACCGAAATCAACCACTTCGATTGTTTGGAGACTGGTGGAATCAACGTCATCGGGAACAGAAGACCGCGTTACCATACAAGTAGTTTATTTGCAAGAAATGTCAGTGTTGTTCTTCTAGTGATCTTCAGTCTGAGGACTGGTTTGATGCAGCCCTCCATGCTACTCTATCGTGTCCGATCCTCTTTATCTCTGACTAACTACTGCAACCTACATCCTTCTGAATCTGCCTACTATATTCATATCCTGGTCTCCCTCTACGATATTTAACCCCATGCTACACTCAATTACTAAACTGATGATCCCTCGAGGTCTCAGAATGTGTCCTACCAACCGATCCCTTCTTTTGGTCAAGCTGTGTCAGAAATTTCTTGTCTCCTCAATTCTATTCAGTACCTACTCATTAGCTACGCGATCGGCCCATCTAATATTCGACATTTTTCTGTAGCACCTCATTTCAAAAGCTTCCTTTATATCTTATCGTCCATGTTTCATTTCCATACATTGATACTCTCTCAGACAGATACCTTCAATAGAGACACTCTAACCCCTAAATTTATATAAAAAGATAGCCAATTTCTCTTCTTCAGAAATGCCTTTCTTACCATTGCCAGTCTACATTTTATATCCTCTTTACTTCTGCCATCATCAGTTATTTTGCTGCCGAAATAGCAAAACTCATGTACAGCTTTTGTAAGTAGGCTGTTTAGGTTTTTATGTTGATAACGCCACCTAGCGCTCTGAATGAAAATCACTGACAGTGCTGTCTGCAGTCTGTGGCTGGTTTGCATTGTTGCAATATTTGCTATTGTAGTGTTGGGCAGTTGGATGTGAATAGCACGCAGCGTTGCGCAGTTTGAGCTGAGCCGCCAGCAGTGGTAGATGTGGGGAGATAGATGGCAGAATTTTGAAAGCGTATTCAGTATTTAGTGCCTTCAGTAATTAGAATCTTTTATTTAGCTGGCAGTATTGGCGCTCGCTATATTGGAGTAGTTCGAATAAATAAGATTTTTGTGAGGTAAGTGGTTCATGAAAGGTATAGGTTACTGAAACTTCCTGGCAGATTAAAACTGTGTGCCGGACCGAGACTCGCGGGCAAGTGCTCTACCAACTGAGCTACCCAATCACGACTCACGCCCAGTCCTCACAGCCTTACTTCTGCCAGTACCTCGTCTCCTACCTTCCAAACTTTACAGAAGCTCTCCTGCGAACACGCCAGGAAGTTTCATATCAGAGCACACTCCGCTGCAGAGTGAAAATCTCATTCTGAGAACATCCCCGAGGCCGTGGCTAAGCCATGTCTCCGCAATATCCTTTCTTTCAGGAGTGCTAGTTTTGCAAGGTTCGCAGGAGAGCTTCAATTAAGTTTGGAAGGTAGGAGACGAGGTACTGGCAGAAGCAAGACTGTGAGGACGGGGCGTGACGCAGTCTGCTTTCGGCTGCGGTGGGGCGAGGACGTCCGCTGCGCCCCGCCGTGCGCGGCCGTGAGCGCTTGCTTGTGTTTACCTTCTCGCGGCGAGAGTTGTATTTGTTCCAAGTTCAGTGCGATTATGGCACACACATGGCGCCACGACACGATCAAAATTACTTTCCAACCAGACCACGCGCGTCCTCGAGCCTATGAAATAGAACAGTTCATACGCGACGATCTACGTTTAGATCCGGCGACTGTCGTCGGAATACATTTGTCTATAACGGCGAGCGTGGTTTATGTTAAAATGACCAGTGCAGAGGTCTGCGCGACAGTGGTGTCTAAATACTCGAACTCACTCAGATTCAAAGATTCTGACGGGCATATCGATGTAGTGACGGTGGATCATGCAGGCATGGGCGTAAGGACTGTAAGGGTATTTGAGCTCCCCTTCGAGGTCCCAGAGGAAGTTGTCAAGGACACCTTCCGACCATATGCCAATGTTATCAGCCACGTTGCAGAAAAGTGGCAAACTTCCTCAATGTGTAAGGTCTACAATGGTGTGGTCCGAATTAAACTTAAGCTCAAGAAACATGTGCCGTCCCATTTGAACATCGGAGGCTGTCGTGCAATAATCAAGTACGACGGTCAACCGCGTACCTGTTCCGGGTGTGGGCAGGAAGGCCATGTTCGATTGAGCTGCTTACAACGTAGAATTACGCAGACACCAGTGGGAGACTCCGTTTCCCCGACGGGGACGACAATCCTGCCCCTCACGTACGCTCAGACGACGATGCGCACCATAGATGAGGACGAAACGGGCGATCAGACACATCCATCGACATCAGAAGTACCAAGGGAGGAAGAGGAAGGACTACCGATGCCAACCCATATGTCGCCCCCTCCACAGCACCAACAGTCCCACGGAATCCAGACGCAACGTAACATTCAGAACGCGATGGACGTGGACGCGAACATTGTCCCGACCGCGGCTTTCCTAGCGGAAGGTGATACGACGCTGGATTGCCTCCCACATTCGGATACGGATGTCCACTTTCGAAAGCAACGTTCGCCTTGACGTCGCAAGCGACGTCGGCGGACCCCTTCTGACGATTGCCTCCTACACACGGCCGGTCAAGAAGGTGACATCTCATCAGACGGCATGGTTGCTGCGCCTGCTGAGGATCTAAGTGGGGTAGACGGTTCACTTGCCCATACTACGAGTGCCCAGTTACTTCTTGCACCACAGATGCTGCAGGTCGCGTCGATGGATGGCGCTCCGTTTACCTCTACCAAAGACGACGTACGTGAGAGAGATTTAGGTGCCGATCAGCTACACAGCATCGTGTTGCACCCACTGTGGTCGGACGATGTTGAGGAACTTCCTGGAGAGGGCACGGGTGACAGGGGAAGGGGTGGCATTGGGGATGCCACTCCTAGCGTGAAATACTCGTAATTTGTAACGGGTTTGGTGGGTCCGGCATCTCTTGCGGTTATCTTTGATTGCAATGGCGTCTGCCCTAGGTGAAGAGGCTAGGCAGCACACCTTTCGTCTTGCCACAATCAATATCAACGCGATAAGGGCACCACACAAACTGACAATGCTACAACGTATGCTTGATACGGCGGACATCGACGTGGCCCTCTTACAGTAAGTATGTGTCGCTAGTTTCCCTGACTTCAACGGATATATCGCCCGCATCTCCAACGCCTCTTCTACCGGTTGTGGTGTGGCTGTCCTGCTACGGGAAGGCTTGGCGGCTACGGACGTACTGTACCTATCGAGAGCAAGAGCCATGGCAGTAACTGTCAACGGTGTACGACTCCTCAATGTATATGCCCCTTCAGGATCAGGGAGACGGAGAGATCGGGTCGGCTTTTTTTTTCCGGAAGATATTACGCGTCTATTTATGGGCCGCATAGACGATACGGTGATCGGAGGAGGTTTTAACTGTACATTGTCTCCGTCTGATCAGCAGCCACATCACGTCCCGTGTGCGGAATTGGAAATGCTAGTGCGTGACGTCCACCTGATCGACACGTGGCGCCACATCAATGGCCCACCTCCTGGTTACACCCATTACACAAGTCATTCATCAAGTCGGTTAGACAGGATTTACGTCACAAGCACCCTTTCGACGGCGACGAGAGGAGCAGAGCTCTGGCCCACTGTATTCACCGACCACACAGCCTATATTTGCACCATTGCCCTCCAACCTGCACGTGTATGGCGCAGTAGGCCCCCCTGGAAACTGAACGTCGCCCATCTGGACGAGCTGCCATGTAAAGGTGCTATCGAAGAGTCGTGGAACGCGTCCTTATAGCGTCGTGGTCGTTACCGATCGACCCTCAGTTGGTGGATTGAATGTGCGAAGCCTGATCTTAGGCGCACCTTCATGGCTTACGGCCGGGAAGCGGTGGCATGGAGGAGGAGCACGGAAAACCATCATTACACCGTCCTAAGGGAATGTCTTGCTATGGAGCCCTCACCTGACAGGCAGATCATAGTCAATCGCGCGAAAGCGCAGCTTGTCTCCTTAGCACGCCATCATTTACAGGGCGCTGTTATACGTTCGCGTGCTCCAGACATGATACAATCAGAAAGGCCATCTATGCACCACGTGCTCCTAGAACGCAGCTGGCGCCGTAAGGCGCTGGTAACCGACATGATGACGGACGACGGACGACACGTGGCAGAACAAGCAGATATAGCAGAAGCCTTCTATGGGCATTACGCTCAACTTTATTCAGCAGTGCTCCCTGATATGGCGACGGTAGATACCGTTTCAGCACATGTCCACGGTACAGTTCCACCAGACATGGTACCGACTTTACTGGGAGAAGTGACAGAAGGGGAAGTGCTCAACGCCAATGGTAAAGGTGATGCCCATAAATCACCAGGAACCGATGGATTACCATTAGAGTTCTATCGAGAATTTAAACAACTGTTGGTACCGTGTTGGGTTGAAATTTGTCAGGAATTGATGTCCCCGGGTATACCGTTGCCTGCACCCCATCCATAATCCGAAGGGACGGAATCATGTCCGCGATTATCGTCCCTTAACGTTATTGAACAGCGACTTCAAAATCTTTCCGAGGTTGCTATCAGAAGGTACTCACGGCACACTGTTGCACCCAACAACATCCCGAACTACGTTATGTCGTTACAGAGATCTCATCTCTCCTGCACGGGTGAGACGTTTGCCGGCAGCCCTGGCGTCTATCGACTTTAGCCAGGCTTTTGACCGTGTGGGCCACACTTTCCTCACGGCCTTTCTACGGTGCATGGAATACCCCGACTCCTTTATCACAGTCTTGACACGCCTTCTGCATGGGGCTACTTCTCGAGTTCTTGTTAATGGAAGTCTGACGGTACCCATGCCGATCCGCCGATCAGTACGACAGGGATGTCCATTATCAACATTGTTATTTACATTGGCCTTAGAACCTTTGTTGTGTGGTCTCCGAGACAGGATCACTGGGATACGGTTCGGCGGCTCCATCTATCGCTGCACCGCATACGCGGATGATTTGATGATCGTCATACGTGGAGTTGACGATATAGCCGCGGCTTTGGACTGGATTGCAACCTACGGTACAGCTTCTGGTAGCCAAATCAACGTTGACAAGTCTGTCGCCTTAAGCATCGGGATTGGGTTACCGCAGGAACACATTGTCCCATACGCTTCAGTGTTACTGTCCGATGATTGGGCTTAGATTTCATGAACGACATGCGACGTGCGACGGCGCTCAATTATCGACGCCTTCTTAACCAAATTAGGGCCGGAATTGCAAATCAGCGCTTGTGATCGTTCAGCGGGCGTATTATGCCAATGTATACCTTGCGTCCCGCATACCGCACGTCGCCCAAACGCTACCCATTCCGAACCCTTGGCTCGTAGCATTATGGCAGCGCTGGGATACTTCGTCACCGCTGGTATGTTACTGAAGATGAGATACGTATCTCTTACCCTCCGCCGGCCGAAGTGGCCGCGCGGTTCTGGCGCTGCAGTCTGGAACCGCGAGACCGCTACGGTCGCAGGTTCGAATCCTACCTCGGGCATGGATGTGTGTGATGTCCTTAGGTTAGTTAGGTTTAACTAGTTCTAAGTTCTAGGGGACTAATGACCTCAGCAGTTGAGTCCCATAGTGCTCAGAGCCATTTGAACCATTTTCTTACCCTCCCCAAGGAAAAAAGGTGGTCTCGGCCTAGTTGACGTCCATGATAGGGCCATTGCCCTCTGTGTTAGCTCACATTTATTTCTGCTGCGCCTTTGTCCTACGGGCCTCACGAGTCTTCTGACGGCGCTACGACCTACTTCACTAAGAGCGCCGGTGCCACTACTGGACATCCCAGCGCCCCTCTTTTATATAGGACGTTTCTATTTAGAACAAAGTTATTGCAGTGTAGCGCTCACGGCACCACAAATGGCCACAACTCGACGCCCATATCATGACATGCTGCAACGCCGCCCCCTAAATGTGGTCGAATTAAAATATCCTCACGTACGGTGGTGCGTGGTGTGGAAGACTGTACATGATGCCATGCTTGATTCCGATGTTGTTTCCCAATGGTACGTAGTCGTTAATGGTAAGGTGGTGATGCAAGAACGTCTCTACAATATCCACATGGCAGAATCTCCCAGTTGTGTGGGTTGTAATACAGTAGATTCTGACGAGCACCGCCTCAGCTGTGGAGAGGCGGAACCGGTTTGGCACCTAGTGCGGCAGATGCTGGCTTATCTCTTGCGAGTTAGACCGGAGCATATATCTGCACGCACGCTATTGTTTCCGGATGAGACTTTTACACCAAGACTCGAACCAACTCCGTCACCTGGATACGTGGACATGCGGTCCATTACCTCTGTCGTGACGGACACAAGAATTTACTTGACTTCTGGCTCTATTTGCAAGAAAGACATCATGCTATTTCCGGGCATACCAGATATCGACAATGCTTCGCAAACTACCTATGGAGTGCCTTTCACAGCTCGCCGTGTAGCTGGACTTCGAGTCTCGGTCCGGCACACAGTTTTAACCTGCCAGGAAGTTTCATATCAGGGCACACTCTGCTGCGGAGTGAAAATCTCATTCTGGTGTAGGTTACTGTTAGTCGGACCATTCTTTTGAAGGGATTATTGAAAGTCAGATTGCGTTGCGCTAAAAATATTGTGTGTCGGTTTAGTGTTGATCAGAAGAAGTGTAGAGAGAAATGTCTGAGTACGTTCAGTTCTGCTCAGCTGTTTGAAAATCAAACAACGTAAGAGATTTCTCAGCACAGTAATTCATAATTTTTTCTAAGGGGAGGTTTCACTTTTAGTGTCTCGTTTCCTAATCTAATTCCCTCAGCGTCACCTGATTTAATCCTACTTCATTCCATTATCATCTTCTTTCTTTTGTTGATGTTTATCTTATATCATCCTTTCAAGACACTGTCCATTCCGTTCAACAACTCTTCCAAGTTATTTGCTGTCCTGACAGAATTACAATGTCATAGGTAAACCTCAAACCTTTCATTTCTTCTCCCTGGACTTTAATTCCTACTCTAAATTTCTCTTTCGTTTCCTTTACTGCTTGTTCAATATACAGGTTGAATAATATAGGAGCTAGGCTACAACACTGTTTCACTCCCTTCTCAAACACTACTTTCCTTTCATGCCCCTCGACTTATATCTGACGTCTGGTTTCTGTACTAGCTGTAAATAGTCTCTCTCTCCCTGTATTTTATCCCTGCTACCTTCAGAATTTCAGGCCGGCCGGTGTGGCCGTGCGGTTCTAGGCGCTTCAATCTGGAACCGCGTGACCGCTACGGTCGCAGGTTCGAATCCTGCCTTGGGCATGGATGTGTGTGATATCCTTAGGTTAGTTAGGTTTAAGTAGTTCTAAGTTCTAGGGGACTGATGACCTCAGATGTTAAGTCCCATAGTGCTCAGAGCCATTTTTTTCAGAATTTCAAAGATAGTATTCCAGTCAACATTGTCAAACGCTTACTCTAAAGCTACAAATGTCATAAACTTAGACCTGTCTTTCCTTAAGCTATCTTCTAAGATACGTCGCTGGGTCAGTATTGCCTCGCGTGTTCCTGCAAGAAGAACGAGGGAATTGCTCTCCAGGAACACTTAAGAGTTAGAGGAAGGGTTGATATACGGTCGTCTAATACGAGACTAGATGTAAGCAACGGTATTACTTCGTCACACTTTGGTCAAAATTAGTCAAAACCCAATTTTTGGTCCGCCATATTGGTTTAGCCGTTTGAATTTTGGAAATCTAGCTTCAGATTTGTGTCCAGTTATATCAAAAAATATAATAATACATTTTTATGCAAATTGAGCTAATAATACCTATAAAAGTTTTCCATAAGCTTTAACCAGGTTTTCTCGAAAACGATTTGTCAAAACTACGAGCAGCATAAAATTAAAACTGTTCATCCTATTAACTTTTACCTTTGACACTTTTATTGGGAGCTTATATCCACAATATAAGGGATTTGTTAATATTAATAAATCTCTGTGAAACCACAAAGAGAAAAGTAAACTCTGAAGAATCGAACTCAGAGTTCAAGTTGGCACCATAACGTTAAATTTAAGATTACTTCATTGTGGTTCGGTAAAGCTCCTACAAATTTAATGAATTACAGACTGGTGCTATTCATTTTTGATTTTACGTAACTCCCTAGGGGCTACACTGCTTACTTCAAACTCGCAGGTCCTGGATCAATTTCGGGCGCCTTTTTTTGTATTGAAAATCGAGAATAGAGTTCAAAGTACGATCAGTCATAACCCCCAAACAGATTCTCCGTATGTCTTTTCACTGTCTCAAAAAATTGCAATATTTGCCTACTTTTTGCTCATTTGAATGAAAACCTGGCCTTAAGTTAGTCGAAAAAGTTGGGGTAATATACATAAAAATACACTGAAACGCAAAACGTAACGACGCAAATAACTTTCGCATGCTGTGTCACAGCCAAATAACATAACTCCATGAAACTTCAACCATACATACACTGAAAAGCCAAAGAAACTGGTACACCTGTATAATATTGTGTAGAACCCCCGCGAGCACGCAGAAGTACAGCAACACGACGGGACATGGGCTTGACTAATGTCTAAAGTAGTACTGGAGGGAAGTGACATCACGAATACTGCATGGCTGTCCACAAATCCGTAAGAGTACGAGGTGTGGTGACCTCTTCTGAACAGCTTGTTGCAAGGCATCCCAGATATGCTCAATAACGTTCATGTCTGGAGTGTTTGGCAGTCAGTGGAAATATTTAAACTCAGAAGCGGGTTCCTGGAGCCACCCTGTAGCAATTCGGAACATTTGGGGTGTCGCTGGAATTGGCCAAGTCGGTCGGAATTCACAATGGACATCAATGGATGCAGGCGATCAGATAGGATGCCTACGTACGTGTCACCTTTCAGAATCGTATCCGGAAGTATCAGGGGTTCCATATCACTCCAGCTGCACACGCCCCACACCATTACAGAGCTTCTAGCAGCTTAACAGATCCCTGCTGACTTGCAGGGTCCATGGATTCATTAGGTTCTCTCCATATCCATGCACGTCCACCCGCTCGATACAATTTGAAACAAGACTCGTCCGACCAGAGAAAGTGTTTCCAGTCATCAACAGTCCGTTGTCGGTGTTGACGGGCCCAGGTAAGGCGTAAAACTGTGTCGTGCAGTCATCAAGAGTACACAAGTAGGCCGTCTCCGAAAGCCCATATTCATGATGTTTCGCTGAATGGTTCGCACGCTGACACTTGTCGATGGCCCAGCATTAGAATCTGCAGGAATTTGCGGAAGGGTTGCACTTCTGAACACGCGAAGGCAGTAAAACCTTATTATAGGTAAGAACTAGACGTATCTGGTTATTGCACGAATACCTTCAATCCTTTTATACAAAGTAACACATTTTTTTAAAAATTAGTAACTGCATGAAAATGCAACTATTCAGAAGAAATTAATTCGGTGCAAAACTCGAATCAAATAATAGAAAATAAATTACTAATCAGTAGCTCTGAATTCAGAATGGCTGGGTTTCGACGCTAAAAGTAAAACATCAGACACGGAATGACTATTTTTCAGATGACATGTTTCAGAATTTATCCATCAACAAATTCCTATATCGACTGCTGCACGCAGATACGGTGTTTCAAGTTGTATGTGAAAAACATTCGTAGACTGTTTCACATACAACTTGAAACGCCATATCTACTTGCATAAATCGCTCATGGATGTTTGATGACGGATAAATTCCGAAACACGTGATATGAGCAATAAAGTCGCTCCTTGTAAGGTGTTTGACTTTTAACACTGGGACCCAGTCAGCCTGAAAGCAGAACTACTGGTTATAATAACGGTCGCCTGCCTCCTGTATGACTTTACGTCACATTTATATTAAATAAATTACTGTTTTGTTTGTAGATATTAAACAGTATTATTCATCAATACAACAGTTTCACTTAAAAATAGCACATTTCCATTCTGTATCGAATTTCAGTTTCATAGACCTGTAATTAAAATAATAAGATCTTATTTTTGTTAAAATAACTAATGAGTACTTTACTTTGAATTTCCACTTGTTAACGAATGTTAAATTAAACTAGAAATTTTTAAAAAAGCTGATGTGAGCCTACAAATACAGTATCTTTACGGCGTACCTTAAGCTGCCAACGATTATTTTAATAGAGTGAGAATATTTTGTGTTTCACAGTCCCGAGATACCTCCCAATCTTCAAAGACGATTTTTTTCTATTTTTTGCGAGAATTTTGTGGAACTGTGTAGTGTCACAAAGTATCAACCGATTAAGCGCTGACGTTTCCCGCCTGAGAAACTTCAGTTAAGAAACTATTAGTTGTTCAGACATACATTGTTATATTTCTGTTTGTTACACGTCGAGCACACGAGTCAGTGACAATGAATCCTGCGCTTATCTACAGACGAGGCATTTGGCAGTGCAGGTCATTATAAGCAGCCAGCCGAAGGCGAGAGTCTGGGAGGTGGCGGCGATCGCAATATCAATAACATCGATTATTGAAACAAAGCAATTTCCTAAAAAGATGAAATGGTCAAAAGAATCTCGTCGCCAAAAGCATTATGTCCGCAGGGATGGTGTTTGAGTTCTGAGGCAGAACGCAGCCACTGACACTGGAATTATTGTTCTATTCCTCTTTGAAATTCACATGCAAGTCTTGATGTATGGTAATTATCGAAGTAAACTTTGTGATTTACGTTCTCTGGTACGTTCCAGCATAATTTAGCAACCACAACAAGATCAAGAGCCGCATGATTCTTATGCCATTCGTGCTCACGTCTTGCATACATTTCCACATTGTAGGCATACCCACATACACCACGCGTTAAAAACAACTCATAATCATATTTATGTGGTTTACCTGCCATAAACAGATGGTGCCTGGCTTTAGTAGCATACATCTGTTCATCTATAGTCAATGACTCTTCCGTTGGAATTGAACCAAATCTTTCATTCAGATATATAAAAATACATCGTATCTATCTCAGGCTGTCTTGTATACCGGTATTTGATAAATTGTCTAGGAAGTACAAGAAACACCTCACTAGCTGAACTTTGTTGATAGTAATACCGTCTTATACAATTAATGGGCGTACAACACTTCAGAAACACATTCTCATATAGTTCAATGCTACAACAGAAGAAAGAATACAGACACCTAAAAAACTTCGAAATACCCTCTACTGTAGCATTGCAGGTCTTAGCCAAATTCATTTGAATACTATTAAGGGTAGGTTCTCCCGCGATCAACTCCAAAATGTCTGGAGGAAATATAAAACGAAGTCATGCTGCCATATGTTATCTCTGGTAAAGCTTCTCTTCCAAGAAAAGGTAGCTCTACATGGTTCACCTCTCCTTTCTTCCACAATACATTTCATATTTTCTTTGTCTGTACTGTGCTTGATGTCTTTCTTTGCACAGATATTCCTGGAGAACATCCACTTGTTGCAACTGAAGTTCCTGCCATAGCGACTGAGCTGTCTGCATTCAATGACTTCCCAACAACCATCACACTCTTTTGAAGTCAGACATAGATTACGTAAACAATAAGAAAAGTTTTCACTTTGGTTTTTCAAGAATTTATTGCCATTGTCACAAATTTCATATTCACCGCCAACTCCCATCTTCAATTTCACTTTGTAAATGCTGACACAAGTTTATCTGGTCTGGACGTCAGCTCTGAGGTATGACTTCAGGGGGGAAAGTTACGTCTGTACTAAGACGACACTGAGGAGGTTCGACTTCCGTGGGGAAAGTTACTTCAGCACGGAGACGATACTGAACTACTCTATATTGGAGCCGTACAGCAGCTCGACTACAGCTCGGTAAGAACTCGCACGAAGTCGACTGGTGACGAACTGGTTGAGGTGCAGTCGGCTGTTCTCTTTACCCTTCTGATCCACACACAGCGCGGGTGGCGCGTCAGCGCAGGGGGCGTTGCTGCCGTGCCGTTAGCGGTTGGGCGATGCCGTTCGCTGTAACTGTCGCTATCGGATTACGGGACAACCTCTGGTGCCTCAGAGTCTCCAACGATAGCCCAATTTCTGGCAGCGACTGGTTACGATCCGCTTAATATACGTTCAGCCACATCTGTACGAGCTTCTATCAAGTTATCGTCATGTCCTCATCGAGTTGTTATGAAGTTAAAGTATTCAATGTGTTGATATTTTTGTAAATAAATCACGAATACAAGACATGGATGAAAAAAAAAGTTATTTGAATTGTAGTTTATCCAATAAATTCTGTAGAATTTTTCAAGATTCTGAAGTCTACTAGTGTGCCACAGTTAACAAAAGGGAAGTGACGTTCCATTGTTAATTTTCACTCTGAAAATTAATACGAAAAATATTGGAAAAAGATAGTAATAGACTCCAGGTATTCCGATTTCATTACGCTCAACTACTATGAAAATTTGGAGTCAGAATTTTTAAAGAATCACGAAAAATATTGCAGTGCTGTTCTAAGTCGCGTAACAAATCTGCGCCAAGATAAAATTTAATTGAAACACGAAAGTTCAGATCTTAAGAAATAGCTGACAAACCTGATATTGCAGGGATATTCATTTTGCCAATTTTCTATTAGCAATAAAAACAAAAAATTAACCGTATTTTTAGTGGAATATCGAAAAAATTTCTTGTCTATGTTTTCGTTAAAAGCCTTTGAAATAATGGAACACCACTCGAAAGAAATATGCATAATGTACAAATGTGTAAGACCAGGATCCAGAATAAGAAACATGATCCCAGACAGGTTCTGTATGCTGGGCGCAGTTGCTTCGCGTGTCTACCATGCGATTCCGTAAACGTCACTATGGCGACGCCTCTTGATAGCTCTGCAGACGGCTATCGTTTTTGCCTACAGCCGTTTGCGCTTTGCATTTGAAAGCTGTCAAAAGCGCTGCCAGGTGACAGGGATTTCCTGAAGCTGACTCGACTGTAGGAGCGTCTCAGTAGCAAAGAATTAGTATACATTACTAAAACTACATGTATGATGCGGCAAGTTTCACATGCCTCGGTGTTTATGCCGTCATATCGGTTGAACTATCTGTCGTACAGCAATATAATTGTTTAAGCATATTCACCGTCATATATGGATACTGTCTGCGAAGTATGTTGTGAATGGAGTGAGTAGGAAAGAAGAAACAAATTTGTAACTCATGCATAATGGGGCAGTTTTCCACGTATTTGTTCTTTATGGTGTGGTACCTCGTGAACAATCATTAGTAGGTGTTTCTTACCCCCAAAGCGACTGTTGCATGACAGTAAGGGATTATTCCAGAATGACATTTTTCACTCTGCAGCGGAGTGTAAGGCATGTGTGTGCCAAGTGTGATTGAAATCGGTCCAGTGGTTTAGGAGGAGATGTGGAGACACACACACACACACACACACACACACACACACACACACACACACACACGCGCGCGCGCGCGCGCGCGTTCCTATTGTCGACAGTTTTGCGTGTGACTGATATTATCATACAGAGTCTTATTTATTAAAATTGAACAATATTTAAGTATAGTGTTCGGCAGCAACACTGCAACTGCTTCTGGAAATCGATGTACCTGCTCTCAGCTTCAGATTATTTGTGCACCAGTAAATTGGAAGAGGGGCAGTCCCCTTGTGGATACAACAAGCAACTTCAAACTGTTGACAAACTGCCTACTGGCTTCCGTCTCGGGTTTTCGGCAGACGTTCATCTAATGATTTTTCTGACGTTTCGCCAGCACGAGTGGCTGGCATTGTCAAAGCTTCACCCTCCATTGCCGGTGGTGAACTGGAGCCGAGCTCGCGGGCGCAGACTATATGTACCTGGCGCGCCACCGTCCGAGGGCTTCTCCGCGGTCATTTCCGGTGCGGTTCTGCTCTTTCTACCTGCGACGGTCGTTCGCTGCAGTACGGGAAGCCAGGATCCGTTTACCTTAAGGCTTTCCTCTTTCTTGTTCAAAGTGTTCGCGTGCTGGCGAAACGTCAGAAAAATCATTAGATGAACGTCGGCCGAAGAACCCGAGACAGAAGCCAGTAGGCAGTTTGTCAACAAGTGGCCACGAAAGCCTCAACAATTTTGTGTTCATACTGTTGACTGAGTGATCACCTTACTGGCGTGGTGCTCACCCTCTTGGTTGGCATTTCCATCCTCTTCGCTAGTGACAGGCCGCCGCCTGGCGCGGTCATCAGGTACCGCGTCACTCACATCCCCGAACTCAGAGGTGGCCAGTGAGGCCGATGAGGTGCGCCGCCTCGTCCTCCGCTCCTGAGGACTCCCAGCTTCGGTACCAGACTTGTCCGCACCTTCCTGGACTTCACGCTGGAGCGGCCTCAGCTCACTGGCGATTGGTCTGCGCTTGGCGTGCCACTCGAGCGGATGGAAGAGGAGGCTGCCCAAGGGCCCATGCATCGACACGCCACTGAAGACCAACATGGCGCCGAGGAAGCCGTAGTTGTCGAGCAGCAGCCGCACCACGTGCGGCATCACCATCAGGACCACGTTGCCGCCCGCCATGGACAAGCTGACGGCGCGCCCGCGGTACTTCACGAAGTAGGCCTTGACGGCCAGGAAACCAGCCGGTGCGACGAGACCACTACCCAGACCTATGCAGAAGAATAGCAATTAAAACACGAGTCTAATGCGCCACGGATAACAAGGTTGTTAAAAATAAAGCACGAGCTAGATTGGGCAGGAATAGGGGAGGGACATAAGCTGTGGCCTTTAAAGAAACTACAACATGGTGTTTGAAAAAGATTAATCCAGTTTCATGAGACTGTCATCTGTCTGAATGAAGATAGGAACTAGAGATAAATTTTAGCTTAAGCATAGCAATACGAAGTATTTTTTATTTTAAAAGAAACAATCATGCACTTACAGTCTTGGCATAACTCTTCATTTGCTTTGGGCCTTTGTCTCACTTCAGCACGGGTTCGACCTTGTTACTATGGATTTTGCGATATTAGTGTCAGAGGGTGGCCAGATGCTCTTCCTGTCGCCACCCTATACCCCCCCCCCCCGCCCCCTCTGGGACGGAATTAGTGAACCCCAGCTGTATCTAGTTTAAGACATGAAATAGTGCGAACGTTTTGCAAATGTCTGCGAGTCGTGTAACTGAGGAATTCACCTAGTGGCATGTGGAAAACAGCCTAAAAACCACATCGAGGCTGGCCAGCACACCGGCCCTCGACGTTAATGCGCTGGGCGGATTCGAACTGGAACCACCGCGCCACTGACGTAACGTATCTATACTTCGTAATATATTCTGGCGGGTGCATAGCCCTAACACTTAAAGAATATATTACGAAGTATAGATACGTTACGTCAGTGGCAATGTGTTGACCTCTGATACTTCAATTTTTTGCTATATAGACAAATACCCCCGATGGGGTATTCCTAATTCAAGAAAGTTAAATCCCCCTGTAAAGCCATATTAAGATAAGACCAAAACCCTGACATTATCTTAGCATTTACTCAAACAAAATCCCCTTATCATAAGTAACATTTACAGGCATTAGGCCAACAACACAGGCAAAAAAGAGAAAGTAGAACGAAAGATGAAAATAAGTCAAGAATGTTGGAATAGGAACAGTAGGAAAAGTGGATGGAATGGAGATGCAGATACTTAGAAGCTATAAAATATATACATTGAGGAGCTTCAACACAGACGCTCAAAGCTATGATATTAGGGGGGAATACAGTCCATATCACTGACCTACTAACAAACTGTATGTAATGATAATGTAGGTGAACGAGTTTGCGAAACTCGTGAGGATCATGCCAGCCACAGTCAGCAGTCCCCCGCCGACAGACACTTGACGAATCGAGAATTTCTTCAGTAATGGTCCAGTCAGAAGCCCTGCAAACAGAGGTAAACATACAAAACAATGAGCACACACCACCTGTCAAAAACGCATGAAATTTAGTACTAAAAATGTACCAATTCAACGTCAGTGGCAACAGAGTAAAGTTGAGTCAGTCGAAATTATATCTGAACTTTTTCACTGATGTCTTTTACTTTTACATGTAGCAATGAGATATTGTCCTCGTAACCAATATTACCTCGTACTTGTTAGTCTAATATCATGTTGGCTGCAATGCTAGAACGGCAGCTTGGCTCCAGTAAGACTGGAGAAGGTACTTACTGACAGTACGTTTTTAAAGTAACTATCTAGTTATTTGTTCAGCGTAGCTTGATTTAATTACAAGAAACCCACGTCAGAATGTGTAAGCCCAAATTTTGTTCTGGGTTATGGTACATGGTGGCACCAGCTTACCCCTTACATTAGTAGAACTAGCGCCAAATGAAAATACATGAGATCTGGATCTCCAATAGTTGGAGACCGCAAAATATAGGTGTTTTCCTATCAACTTCGTTGTTATGTTGTTATTCTCCTTTTTATTCCCAGACTTTTTTTTTATTTCTGCCTTATTTTAAAATCATACCATATCTTATCGCTTCTTTTCAGCGACATAAGTATAGTTTGGCACAGTTCGACTGCCCTGGAACTCTCACACATCACATCGGCATGCAAATGTCTCAGTTCTGTATGCATGATGTCAAATGTATGGGTTGTCTAACCGCTGGAGGGTGGGATGCAGTGTCAGCAGTAACACACACACACACACACACACACACACACACACACACACACACACACCTCTCCCAATGGTATCCCAGTATTTTACTAGACACAAAAACGGAACAGGTCTATTAGTATGTTGCCACCATTTTGGCCACGTACAGAAGTATCTGACGAATCTGCACTTGCGTAAATTGTCGCCATGTACAAAAGTATCTGAATTCATAAAAAATGTCAACAGTAAAGGTGTAATATATAGTATTTTCATGTTTGTATTACTATTTGTCAAAAATACATAAGATTCACCTCAATTTTGCGTAAACTGCTATCATGTTAACAAGCATTCAATTATTTATCAAAAATTCAGAAAGATATTGGCAGTACTGGTATGACATGAAACTAATGACCTAATTTACAATTTAGGTTGTACTTGTCAGTGATAGTGCCACACTTGGTGTAAGGCACAATGGAGCAACAAATTAAATATTTCTACGTTCGAATTGTCTGTTTTGCTTGTCAAAAGTATGTGAACACAAAAAAATGGTTCAAATGGCTCTGTGCACTATGGGACTTAACATTCGAGGTCATCAGTCCCCTAGAACTTAGAAGTACTTAAACCTAACTAACCCAAGAACATCACACACATCCATGCCCGAGGCACGATTCGAACCTGCTACCGTAGCGGTCGCGCGGTTTCAGACTGAAGCGTCTAGAACCGCTCGGCTACACCGGCCGGCTATGTGAACACAGAAATGATGTTCTTTATACACCTAACTGTATGCCAAATATATGCCGCAGGTGTAACAGAGTGTCTTTACCTCTGTATTACTTATCAAAAATACGTAATATTTATCAGCAACACAACTTTAACGTCG
The DNA here is from genome assembly GCF_021461385.2 of Schistocerca piceifrons. NCBI lineage: Eukaryota > Metazoa > Arthropoda > Insecta > Orthoptera > Acrididae > Schistocerca > Schistocerca piceifrons. The sequence continues at coordinate 134,882,613 of NC_060142.1, forward strand.
GGTGTCACGATGTTACTTTTGATCTAAATTGTCTGTCAAAATACATGAAGGGTGTAACTGGCAGTATTTTCATGTCTCAAACCGATGTCAAAAAATGTCAGCGACACACACACACACACACACACACACACACACACACACACACACACACTCACTTTATGTCAAGTGTCACAAAGTTATTTTCACATCTCACTTGATGCCAAAGCATGACTGTGAACTCTCAAATTAACTGTTAAAACCCTATGTTCACCTATAAATTATCTAATAAACGCATGTGACTGAATTTACACGCTAAGTGGTCAGTTGACATTTCGTCCTAGGCCTAAATGAGGCTCTGTACAAGGAAAGCTTACCGTACACTATTTTAGGGCGGAAGATGATGATGCATCAAGAAAATTTAAAAAACCTTATTGACTGACTGAAATGAAGCTAAATTTTTGTTACCTTTGGTGATGAACGTACCTTAGGTAGCTGATTATCCACCAACAATACATTTTCTGACATTTTAGCACAGCAAAGCACACTAAACTGGGCGTATTTTATTTCCATCTTTAATGCAATGTATCATTTAACCTCATAGTTTCGTAATATGTAAATGTAACTTCGTAATTCATTGTATACAAAATGAAAACAAAAGAATATGAAGAACATATTTCCACACAGAGAGGCTAGCTCTATATTCTGAAAATACGAAAACTGGACTAAAATAAAATTATTTACCAAAACACATGCAGATTTCAAGTGCAAAAAAACACATAGGTTGCTTATCGTGATATGAAGTCGTAACTACAGATCTCTGATCGCAAACGAAAAGACCATCTTAGCACAAAAATACAATTGTCTCTGTCTTTAATGTAACTACGTAAACATTTGTTTTGTAATATTAAAGAACACACATGGATTACTACTGATTTAGCTAACACGTTAAAGTGTACTTGTCTAGGACTGTCTTACATTGTCACACAGTGGAAACTATAGTAATAAACGAGACTTGCTATCTTTCAAATATCCTCTCGTAGCTACTTTTAAAATCATGCTAGGTTAGTAACTTTATCTTGCAGTACAAAATCTTCTGCCGATAATGCTAACTCAAGCTATCGCTCAACAAAAACCACATGACATTTCATCCCATGCATCACCATTTTACAGCAAATTGTAACAAAATGCCCATACAGAGCCATGTTACAGCAGATCTGCACCAATTTTAAATTTTAAATTGCTCCCTACATCTACATGCTACAGCAAAACTACAACAAACTGCCCTCACATATTGCTATGTCACATCAAAACTGTAAAACGCTTGTGTTTTGTGAACTGGAGACCATGGAAACCCCACTTCATCCACTCGGTGTGACCGGAAGACTGTGATGCTAGGATGAGGTTGGTTCAAATGGTTCTAAGCACCATAGGACTTAACATCTGAGGCCATCAGTCCCCAAGACTTAGAACTACTTAAACCTAAACAACCCAAGGACATCACACACATCCATGTCCGAGGCAGGATTCGAACCTGCGGCCGGAGCAGCAGTGCTGTTCCAGACTGAAGCGCCTAGAACCGCTCGGTCACAACGGCCGGCCATATTACCTACCTCAGGTCATATGGTAATATACAATTAACGACGGTAAATAATTTGGATCTTACTGGTAGTCTTGCGCATTGTAGAAACCATTCAGTACCACGAATGTCTGTCAACCAAAGTAATTTCATCACAACAGTAGGCTCCTTCAAATACTGTCTCTAATACAACGCTACACTAGTAATAAGAAGAACGAGAAGCAGAACCATTGCTAACCTCTCCTGTGCCAACTTCTTCAACAAAGAGTAGCACTTGCAACCTACGTCCTGAGTTATTTGCTGTATGCATTCCAATCTCTGTCCTGTCCTACAGTTTTTGCCCTCTACAGCTTCCTCTAGCACCATGAAATTCATTCCCTGATATCTTAACAGATGTCCTATCATCCTGTCCCTTCTCCTTCTCAGTGTTTTCCACATATTACTCTCCTCGCCGATTGTGCAAAGAACCTCCTCATTCCTTACCTTACCAGTCCACCTAACTTTCGACATTCTTCTTTAGCAAAACATCTCAAATGCTTCGATTTTCTTCTACTCTGGTTTTCCTACTGTCCATCTTTCATCACCATACAATGCTGTGCTCCACATGTACATTCTCAGAAATTTCTTCCTCAAATTAAAGCCTATTTTTGATACTAGTAGACTTCTCGTGGCCAGGAATGCCCTTTTCACCAGTGCTAGTCTGCTTTCGATTTCCTCCTTGCTCCGTCCGTCATTGATTATTTTGCCGCCCAGGTAGCAAAATTCCTTTACTTCATCTGCTTCATGACCATCAATCCTGATGATAAGTTTCTCGCTGTTCTCATTTCTCATTACTTTCGCCTTTCCTCGAATTACTCTCCATCCATATTCTGTATTCATTAGACTGTTCATTACATTCAGCAGATCATGTAATTCTTCTCCACTTTCACTCAGGATAGCTTTCTCATCAGCGAATCGTACCATCGATATGCTTCGATGTTGAGACTTAATTCCATTCCTGAATCTTTTATTTATATAATTGCATCTTCGATGCACAGATTGAACAGCAGGGGTGAAAGACTACATCCCTGTCTTGCACCCCTTCTAATCCGAGCACTCGTATTATTGTACATATTGTATATTTCCTGTCTCTCCCTATAGCTTACACCTATTTTCTCAGATTTTGGGGCATACTGCACCAATTTAAATTTTCGAACGCTTTTTCCGTATCGAAAAATCCTATTGATTTTTCTTCAGTCTTGCTTCCACTATCAACTGCAACGTCGGAATTGCCTTTTGGTGCCTTTACCATTCCTAAAGTAAAAATCATCGTCATATACACATTTTTAATCTTTTTCCATTATTCTGCATATTATTCTTTCAGCAACATGGATGGTTGAGCTGTTAAGCTGATCTGCGAGAACTCTCACAATTGTCAGCTCTTGCAGTCTTCAGAATTGTGTGTATGATATTTTTCCGAAAGGCAGATGGTGTGTCGCCAGACTAATACATTATACGCACCAAAGTGAGTAGTCGTTTTGTTGCCTCCTCTTCAAATGATTTTTGAAATTCTGATGGAACGTTATCCATCCCTTCTGCCTGATTTGATCTTAGGTCCTCCAAAGCTCGCTTAAAGTCTGATTCTAATACTGGATCCCATACCTCTTCTAAATATAGTCCTGTTTCTTCTTCTATCACATCAGACAGTTCTTCCCCTCATAGAGGTCTGCAGAGTACTCTTTCCACCTATCCGCTCTCTGCTCTGCATTTAACAGTGGAATTCCCGTAGCACTCTTGATGATATCACCTTTGCTTTTAATTTCCTCAAAGGCTATTTTCACTTTCGTACACGCGGTGTCAGTCCTTCCGACAATCATTTCTTTTTCGGTTTCTTCACATTTTTCATCCAGCGATTTCGTCTACCTTCCCTGCACTTCCTATTTATTTCATTCCTCAGCGACTTTTATTTCTGTATTCCTGAATTTCTCTGAATATTTTTGTACTTCTTTGCTTCATCGACGAACTGTAGTATTCCTTCTGTTAAACATGGTTTCTTCGCAGTTGCATTCTTTGTAGCAAAGTTTTTCTTTCCAACTTCTGTGATTGCCTTTATTAGAGTACTGCCTACTGAGCTAGTTGTTCTTGTCGTTCTTGCCTTAGAGAACTTCGAGCGTATCTCGTCTTTCTTTAGGACTTCCGTATTCCAGGTATTTGTGCATTTATTCTTCCTGACTAGTCTCTTAAACTTCAATCTACTTTTCATCACTTCTACATGGTGATATGAGGCTATATCTGCTCCTGGGTACGCCTTACAATCCAGAATCCGATATCGGAATCTTTGTCTGACCATGATGCAATCTACCTTCCCGTGTCATCCGGCATTTTACAAGTGTACATGATCCTCTTCTGATTGTTGAACAGAGTATTCGCTATTATTAGCTAAAATTTATTACAGAACTCGATTAGTCTTGCTCCTCTCGCATTCTTTGTTACAAGCCCATATTTTCCTGTAAACTTTTCTTTTACTCCTTCCCCTTCTACTGCATTCCAGTCCCCTATGACTATTAGATTTTCATCTCCAGTTTCCGTACTGTATTTCTCTTTCAATATCGTCATATACTTTCTCTATCGCTTCATCTTCTGTTTGAGACGTCGGCATGTATATCTGAACTACCGTTGTCGGTGTTGATTTGCTGTCGATTCTGGTAAGAATAAACCTATCACTGAATTGTTCACAGTAACACACTCTCTGCCCTACCATCCTATTCATAACGAAACCAACTGTTATACATTTTATGGTGCTGTTGATATTACCCCATACTCATCTCTCCAGAAATCCTTGTTTTCTTTCCATTTCACTTCACTGACCCTGGTATATCTAGATTGAGCCTTTTCTTTACAGATTTTGTAGCTTCCCTACCATATACAAGCTTCGGGAATTCCACACTCCTCTCGTAAAACGCTACCCTTTCACTGGCTGTTCAATCTTTTCCTCATGGTCACCTCCCAGAGATCCGAAGTGGAGCTATTCCGAACTCTTTTGCCAACGGAGAGATCAACACGACAATTTTCAATTACAGGGTGCATGTCCTGTGAATACAGCTTATGTGTCTTTAATGCAGTGATGCCTTCTGCATCCTTATGCCGTTAATCATTGCTGATTCTTCCGCTTTTAGAAGCAGTTTCACACCGAAAGGCCAAAGAGTGCTCCTAACCTCTGTCCACTCCTCTGCCCTCTTTGGCAAGGTCGTTGATATAATGAGAGTGACTTCTTACGCCGGAAATCTTCGGCCGCCAATGCTGATTATATAATAAATTTAAGCTTTGGTGGGTTAACAACCCAGGACCAAGAACTTTCTGATTAGTAATCAAAGATGCTACCGATATACCACGGGTGAAACATTACACATAACGAAAAGATAAAAATAGGTGGAATGAAAATGAAAGAGCCAACCTTCATCATCTCCCCTTTACTGAATTGATATGATCTAGACTATGCTCAAGAGGAGGCAACAAGGGGCATTCCCAATTACATCATTAATTACAAACGTGAAGAAGTTATTTGAAACAGATAATTAAAAACTGAGTTCTAGAAAAAATAACTGAAAACTCACAGCAGACCGAGATATTGCCGTTGTTTATATACAATAATTTTTAAATAGCCACAGCTTGAGCTTGAAAAGCATACTAATATTAAAAAATCTGTATGTCAGTTATCTAAAGAATTCAGAATTTGTGCTTGATACTCATACCAGTACTACACCAATAGGTAAAATTGAGTTCTAACACGATGATGTTAATAACAGTTCGTGGTATCACATCAAACTTACATGAAATCTGAATGGTACTGAATCATTCATTCTATTTTTAAAAGGAGTACAACAGAACTAAATTTCAGTAACAACTTTATCTATTCATTCGTTTCGTGTAAAACAGAAAAAAGTAAGAAGTAATGAAATATTTTACAATAAAGGGTGACCTTAATTCAGTCATCAGTTTGAAGCAACTCAAAAGAATATTATATTATTTTTAACTAGGCAGCATTTGACTTTTTGAAAGTGTGGTATTAGATACAACTGACAGTGAACGGATTGTGGAAACTCGTGGAGAAAAGGACAATCTGTTAGTTTCTTGAGACGCCGATGTGTGTGGACACCATCCACCCACTTAAGGTAGCAGCTCGGTGTAGGATAGATCTGGACTATGATGTTCCTTACTGTCTGGCTACACGCCACAATCCTATACTGTCAGGAAGTGCATCCCTTGTATATATTCGTACCCACATCCACAGGTTGGAGGGTCTCTGTAATCTTTGCAGATGCCTGACTGTGGTGATTATTAGGTCTCTCTCAGTTCAGTAGTAGTGAATGGCATCAGTCAGTGTGTCCCTAGTGGATCATCCATGAACCCCTGTATACACAATGCTATCAGCTCTGTGACCAAATAGCGTCTCTTGTTGTTTCCAAGTCTCTTTGCTCATAACATCAAAATAGTGTAAATCTGAATGCAGTAAGTAAGATTTTTTTTAATAAGTACCTCTTACACTAGTTATCATCATCATTGGTTGTATACACAGAATCTCTCCCACAAATGTGCTTATTGCTCCACAATTATTGAAAACATAATTAATGATCCACAGCAAGAGAACGAATCCTCACAGGTTCCCCAACTCACTTAAAGAAACCGCAGCCATACAATACATACAGTTTTCAAGAATAATGAAATATTTACACGAAAATGTGTACTGAAATGACACATAGCGCTTAATATGCATCTCTAACTCAATGCTTATTAGTATCACTCAGATACATGAAGTGCTTACACACTCATCTCATGTTAATTCTTACAACTACTTTTCTAACTACTCAAATCAGCTACGGTACCTCCACACTACATACTACAGTAACTTATACATTTATTCCCCCAGATAGCACAAGGTATGTACTGTAAACTACCGACACTAACTCCTTTCATAGCTAAAATTCTCAGCTAAATCTTCTTCACGTATTTACTTTGTCTCATTCCCCGAAACGGTGAGACGACGCAAAGCAAAGCACACAGTAAATTGAATACCTTACACAACTTGCTGTATAACAGGGATCACAATGCATAAAACAAAAGCAGAAAAAACATATGGCAATAATATTTATTCTAACAAAATTATCATTTACATTAACAGCAGATTATCTTGGACAATAGCGTTATCTAGTACTGTCTCTTTTTACATTACCTAACAAACACCTTGCTCACTTTTAGTGTGATACAGTGTCTCTCATTTATTTGAACATATTGTCTACCCATCACCGTCCATGTTAGACTTCTCATTATTTGGAAATCTCCTTTATACACGCAAGACAAGAACTGTAAAATACGCGTTGACGCTCTGAAACTTCATCATACTTTAACGTATCACACAAAACGAACATTCAAGGCACTTCAAAAACAAGTTTTGGTTAAGATGAAGTACACTTACTACACATCCTAACATAATTACTCGCACAGCAGCTTCATATTGGAATCATGCACTCTCTTTGATATTCGAGATCCCCGTGTTTTGCTTTTTATTTCAGGTGAAGCTCATACCACGCCTTGAATGGACCAATATTGATGGGACAGAACTTACACTGTAAATGCACGTCAATTGCAGGACAGTGTCTGCAATTTTATTAAGATTTTCTGCCTAATATTGAAGAATTCTGTTAACATTTGGTGTCTGAAATTCCTTTGACGCCTTTCTCCAGCCGATCCAATTTTTGCGATGCCAGCGTCGACCCATCACTGAGTCTCAATGCAGCGGAAATCATAAACAGTACATTTCCTCTTATCTCATCTAATTTAAATTGTTTATGCATCACTAGGAAATATCAATGGATAGTAAATCATTTGACAACTCATTGGGCCTTTTCTCCAACTGTGAAAATATGAATCCTATGATCTATGACATCATACAGCAATACAGCCAACTTAGTGTGCCAAGCTCCTTCATGTCATGCTCAAAGAGTTCTGATGCTGCTTAATAAAGTGAGATGTAAATATATTTTCTTCTGTGTCAAGTATCCTTCAAAACCAACGGTCTAAGTTTTTGGGCCATTATCAGAAACCATTTTATCAAAATGACCAACTTAGCGTAGAAAATTAAGCGGGAGAGTGTGTACAACAAGAGTTGTATCTGTTCTTAATTGATTAAGTGAAACGCATTTACAAGTTGACTCAGCATCAACAGAGACACAAGAGTAACACTGAATAGTACTTGAAAAAGAACCATATTGATCAACGGTGGCAAGTTCCTTTCATCTTGATGGAAAGCGCATGATGTGGCACCGTTGATGATTTTGCCTTTTGACAGGGCTTACTTAAAGCCCAGCCCTTACAAATGTCGTTATTCATTTTGCGATAGCATGTCCTATGGAGTCTGCGAAAATTTTCTTGCGCCAACAAGTGCATGACTTAAATGAGTATGCCAGACTGATTTATTGACTATTTAGTCAAGAGTACAAACAGACCAGTGCGAAGTCTCGTGACTTTTCCTATTAAACCAAATATCGTCTTTCATCATAAAAAAATTTAATATAACTATAACGTCTCTGTCTCTCCATCTTTCCTTCACCACCTCTGATAGTGGATCTTAATTTTGTTCCCTAGAAATATTTATAAGTGCTCTGGTAGCATAAAGTGTAAATGCAACGTATTTCAAGTACATGACACTGAAATTGTTCTCTTCAAGTAGGCCTGCTTTGCTGCGTGGTAACATGCTCGCCTCCCATGTAAGAGGGTCCGGGTTCGATTCCCGATCGGGTTGGAGATTTTCTCCGTTCGTTTACTGGGTGTTGTCCTCATCGTCATTTAATCCTCATCACTGTCGCGCAAGTCGCCCAACGTAATAAGACTTGCACTTGGCGGCCGAACTTTCCCAGATAGGAGCCTCCCGGCCAAGGATGACATACGCTCATTTCACTTATTTCATTCTTTGTTCTTTTCAAGATCGTCCTCAGTCTCACTATTCAGCCACAGAGGAGATCGTGAAGAATGTCACAACATTGTACTTTCCAGGAAGATACATTGTTCCAACCACTGACACAGAGGAAACACACAGGCATAAAACAGATACAATTTATTGGGTAATGGGGTGACAACAATAATACAAGGAAATAAGTTAATACCTCTGAAAGAAGTTTAACAGAAAAGGGCTCGGAGGAATGTGCATTCCCTTATAAAGAGGCTATCCATGCCAGGTGTTGCTTGTGTTGTGCTGTGCGCACACAGCAGACAGCCATGGACTCTGGGGCGACCAGTGGACTGGACTGGCAATAGGCTGGCAGGAGCCATCTGGACGACAGAGTCCGCAACGAAAGACGTCAACATGGGCAGCAGCGACGGAGGCTGTAGAGTAAAGGCTCTGGTAATGGAGACCCGGCTTCCAATGATGCAGACGGTGGCGTCCCCTCAGCGCAGCAGGATGTGGCAGCACTGGTTGCACAAAGCCAACCTGCTGTCAGTACTGGCAAAGCCCAATCGCTGGACTAGGCAGGTACAACCAGACCTGTTTGACCCGTCCCAATGAGGGGGCACGGCATCCTCCCTGGGACGCAACTAGTTCTGGGGTAATGCCACGAGTCGATCTTCGGTGTGAACCATGAAGACGCATTGACCGCGCTTGCTGTGGACAATGGCGGGAATTCAGAGAAGTGACCGTCAAAACGCTATGGCCCAGACTGGTGTGCCACGCGTGAACAATGACAGGCTCAGCGTTGCATGGAAACGCCTGGTCGCTAGCAAAATGTAGAGCAATGTCTCTACCTGATGGCCGTGCATGGGCTCGGCGGCACACGTCTCTAGTTGGAATCATTCTGCAAGAGCTTAAAAAAAACGTGAGAGATTTCTCGTCTGCGAAATCTATGTACGCAGCCAACCTGCTGTCAGTACTGGCAAAGCCCAATCGCTGGGATAGGCAGCATAGCAACGTTCAGACAAGGCAACCACCTCACCGTTCGACTATGAATATGAATGGAAGCGGGGGGGAAGGAGCTGTGACATGGCGAATGCCATTGTGCATACAAAAGTCCGTGAAATATTACGCCACGAACTGAGCACCATTGTCGCAACCAGAGCGTAAGCGAGCATTTTAAGGTGAATATCTTTTACATGGCCTTGACAATCACGTCTACTGTGGCAGAAGGACAACAAACGACATAGGGAACAAGCGAGAAAAAGAATAAACTGCCGTTAACGAGGAAGTGTCAAAAAAGAGCGAGCGAAACCAATGTGAACTCTTTCCCAAGATTGTGAAGCGACCGGCAACTGCAAAAAAAGCAGGGCACACCACCGGCTGCTGATCTGAACACTTGCGGCAGGCTACGAAAAAGGTGTTCCACCACCCAACTGATGCCTGGAAAAAACACTTGGTGGCGCGCCAGCAGTTTTTGCGAGAGATTCTACAGTGACCCTGATATAAAAAGTGTCGTAGAGCTACTGGAAACACGACGCAGGGAGTAAATCCATCCATCGGTAAGAGAATAATGGAATCGAGAGGGAGGCAATGGCGGAACACACCAAAATTATGAAGCGGGTTCGATGCCTGGTTCGGCAGATGGTCGAACCATCCATGCTGTATCACACGTATGACCTGCTGTAGTACCGAATCTGCCGCCACACCAGAGGCAATACGGGAACTCAGTGAAGCCATCGGTCGTGGGCCTCGCCTTTGAAACCAGTTAAAAGCAAAGCAGTTCCTCCTGGCCGAACGATCGATCAGGACCCATTGGGACAGAGCAACCACTAGCGCAAATTTTGGAGTGGGACGGAAATGGATCTCACAGAAAACAGAGTCCAACAATTAGGTCAATGAGTGGCTTTGCCTAATAAGGACGCTGAGGTGCTTATGACTGTACGCTACTCAAGGACGTCTGAAGTAGTCACAGAACAGACAGATGGGGCAGACACATAACAGTGCTTACATGTTTTTAAATGGGGCTCAGGCCCTGCCGTGAAATTTTATGATCCAAATAAACAATGAAATGCTGGAGAAAGTGACAGCTAGAGAGATTACGTTTGAGGCCTGCATGCTGTAGAATAGTAAACGAAGAATGGAAATTACGCAGGCGATCTTCCATGGTAGCAATTATCATATGATGTATTCAGGATTGGTATCCCATTGGGAGACAACCATCATAACCTGTTCTAAATAAAGCTGGAAGGTGAAATACGCACTAGTATCTCCAGCGTCAGCCGTTGACATGATACGTCCAAAAGGTGTTTTAACCATAAGCAACTGTTTTCAAATCTCGTCCAGTGGACTCTAAAGAGAATCTTCGGTCAAGCCGATTTTCGAAAAGAATCTGTCCCCAGCCAACAATGTGACCATCCTGAGGGCCAGGCAGAGGGGAAGTGTCTATGACTGCTTGTGATTTAACTGTCACCCTGAAGTCGCCACAAAGCCGCAGCCGACCGGGTAGTTTCATTACGGTCACTAAAGCCTGTTCATTTGAGGGAGTCTGTCTAATCATTCACAATGACGTTAAGCGATACACGTCGGATCGGCTAAAACTACTGGCACCGGTTGCGCCCGGAAACAGCAATGGCGAGCAGGGAATTTGAGGGTAATGTGAGCCGTGAAACTGTTGGACAACCTAGTCATGGGACAAACAGACCTAAAAATTCCGAACACATGGAATCCTATTTGTGATATGGCATTTGGGCTGTAACCAGATGCACAGCATCTGCGATAGAAAAATCAAAAGCAGCAAAGGCATCTAAGCCAAACAAATTTTTCGGTACTCGCGTCGTTAACCACCAGGTACGTAACAGAACGGACAGCTGACTTGTAAACTGTCTCGGCCGTGAAATGGCCGAGAATAGGCATTGTCGTTTGATGGAGCTTACCAGTCGACACTCGACGCATGCCAGTGGTGAGGACACTAACCTGGCATATGTCTGTGAGTTGACAAGGGACACAGAGGCCCCCAGAAACTGGAAAATGCGGAAACTTCTGGTAAGGTCTCATGGGACCAAACTCCAAAGGTCTTCGGTCCCTAAACTTAAGCAGTACTTACTCTAACTTTAAACTAATTTACGCTGAAGACAACACACACACCCATGCCCGAGGGAGGACTCGAACCTCCGACGGGGGTAGCTGCACGGACCGTGACAAGGCGTCTGAGAACACGCGGCTACCCCGCGCGGGCCCCGTGTCGACTTGTAGGAGTAATGGCTTATCCATCACCCGCACCTTAACGAAAAGTTTGTTCTGGCCTGTAGACAACAGCGAGTATAATGTCGGAACATTATGAATATCGACATCTACTGAGACCTGCAATGAGTCCTGGGGGGTTGGGGCAGAGAGCGACATACCGCTGCTATGAGATAGTTTTCACATTTATGGCAAGAGGCTCATCCCTTGGGGCAGACTGCCAGCTCGGGCTGTACGGAACAAGAGTGGCACGAAGCAAGCGGTGTTCGCTGTGCCTGCTGAGAACAACGTGTTTGTCCGTGTAGGCCCGGTCAACATGTTTCTCCCCACTGCTTTACGCTCTATACGCCAGGGATGCACGCTGTAAACAACGACAACGTCACTGCGAACTTCTCAGTGGCGGCCCGCACCGCGGAGGACCTCCAACTACTGTTCAGAACATCTTCTGACGTAGGGTCCACAAATTGAAATGCTGTTTCAGTTCGGCATGCTACAACAATATTGCTGTGCTCTTATCTTACTTCGGGAGGACGACGGTTCAGTCCCGCGTCCGGCTTGTAATGTTATGCGTGCCTCACGGCTTTTTTAAGGGCATTTTAACGGACACGATCAGTATTATGGCAAGCAGAATGGAAATGGACAATTAAAGGTAATAAGAACTACTACCGAGCGAGATATCACCCGACAAATCAGGCAAACAATTTTAACTACGGCAACAAACCACAGGACACTGCGTATGGCAATGAATACGGCAACAAAAGTTGGCAGCGCCGATTCCCACAGCAAGGGCAAGGATGGAATCCTGGCGCGCGGAACGCGAACGTACACTACCAACACATTAACCCCAATAATACTCAGCGAAAATTCAAGCCGAACAATCAGCAATTTCAAACATCGGCTCCAAACAAACAACAAATGCATGAACGACAATTTCAGACGCAATTTGAACCTGAGAATAGAGGAAATAACCAAATGCAGAGGAAACGGTACAACCCACCGGTATTTTTCACTCAAGCTCACAATCTTCCGACTTTTAATCCAGTAAATGAACCAGAACAGTTTGATACCCGAGTAATTCACAACACTCAGTTTTATTCGCCGCAATTAACTGAAATGAGTGTACAACCTGATAGGAATAACAATGGTTGTACCACCAACTATTCAACAACGGAAAACTAATCACAGCATCTTATCACTCCTTACCATGTGCTGTACGGCAGGAAGGGAGTAACTACATTAATGACGAAGACCTGAATACAGTGCTAGTACTACGTTACAACGACAGTACTGACATTCGTGACGAGTTACTACACGAGAATAATATAACAAACTTAGACCGACAAGAAGATGACCAAATTCAGGTGACAACCGAAATCACACTTGCAGTATATGTAACTATAGCAATACTGGATACTAGTGCAAACGTAAATGCAATCTCACTATGTTTTTTCAAACAAATAACCGCCACACAAAAAATACCCATATTACCCGTACAAGTATGTTGCATTACAGGAGATATTAGTTCACACACGCAGAAAGTGCAGATGCAAGCTTTGATTCCTGGTATTATACGAACAGTAAAACTCGAATGTATTTTCCTGGTAGTAAAGAACGTGTCAATACCCTGCTTGTTAGGTGTTGAGTTTCTTAAACAGACGAAGACCAAGATTGATTTCGCCGAAGGAACTTGCACTCTAAATGTAAATGAACAATCACTATCAGACGCACACATGAGAAAGTACGTAATTATCTTTCGGCGCATCTGCCCTCGTGGTTAGCTCACGAGGTAGACGTCAACAATATTTCCGAATGTCAAAAGACTGCCAGAGTATAAACAGTTCTACGAACGCTCAGATGGAGCGCAATTATAAACCAAATGGCATTTTATTTCCCATGATGATACGAAAGAGACACACGAACTGGATAGTTACTGTATTCAGAACAGTAACTACAATATATGAAAGACTAGAAGCTGATCTCGGTGCTTTCAAAAGTTCGCTGTAAATAATAGCACAACTCCAGAAATCCCATCCTTTGACCATACACCTTCGACATAAATTTTTTTAGCACTTACTTAATCCTATGTATTTTCGGTTCCATGTACTATGTACTACGAGTATGATTGCAAGAATTGAAGAAGATTAAGCAAGTCAGTCATGACGTCTTAGTCATGGACGCTTGATATACTGATGCATCATGACACAAGAAACCGACCATGATATTACAGTCAGTGACAGTTCAGTGCATCGCCTCGTTAATTCATTTTTCTAAAGTACGATGTGTACCAGACTTCTGCATACAAACTCGAGTGAATAATACCTCGTTCAAAATTGTAAATATTTTCTATGTTCTTGTTATTTCATGATTCTTTGCATACAACCAACAGTAAGAACTCTGAACTATGAGTGAACTACTAACGAAAATCTCTTTGCCCGTGAGACGATATTTGCCATGTAAATATGTTCTTTGTTTATCGATGTCTGCTTGACGAAAAGTTTTTCTGATTGTTTTGATATATTATTTGCATTATGGTATGTTACCTGTCAAATGTATTCATTGTCTTAGCTGCATTGTAAACATTAGAAGTGAAACACATGATATTACTTGGGAAATTGAAACCCGACAGTTCATAAAAGAAACTGTCATGCTTCAATTGGAGGCAATGTAATGTTATGTGTGCCTCACTGCTTCTTTTTCTTTAAATAATTTGTGCCTGATTTTATTCTGAGAAGCTCAGTAATGTATGTAAATACCGAAAATGTAAATGTGATTCAAAAAGTACTTTAAGTGAAGTGCAGCTGGACAGCAATAAACTCTTTAGCGCTCAGTCCCCGCAACGATAGTATTAGAGAATCTTTGAGTATGGACTCTAAAAAAAATTGATTTTATTAAAGAAAAAGGGACTGTTAATCTGTATGTTGTGGAAAGAGGACGTGTTGCTAGGCCGTCGCTCAGAACTTATTGTTACATTTTATGAAAATTGATATTTTAGTGATAAAACCGAGTGAAGTATGTGTAAGAGTTGCCAAACATTTATGTATACAAATTTTCTGGAAGTGAAGAATAGAAATACCTTGTTTTTGGAAAAGGAGGTGAACTTTATTGTCGTCGCCGTCTATTAATTGACAGAACTGTAAGTGTACAAAGTTCACTAAAATACAGGAAAAGAAATGCATTCTCTGTAGTTTTCATACAATAAGTAACAACCTTTCATAATTTCTTAATCACAGTAACTGGCTTATGTTCTTGTACAATAGTATGGTGCTGAACTCCACTGTAGCAGGACGTGTAGTTTGAAGGAAGTTTGTGTGTCAAGCAATTTCCTTTTCTCACGAAAAGCAGATTGCTGTTAGATCTTACACCACTTACACTTACCACTTACAACCGTGGTCCCTTAGGTATGAAAAGCTACGAAAACTTTGGCTCAAAGCTATCCGCAGTACGGCCAAGTAACTAACAGAGTCGTATTTTAAACCTTAAATAACAATAACTTCCTCCAAATTGCAATACGTTAACAACTGGTGCAGAAGCTGATCATTCAAGGAGGCAGCAACCAAAATTCAGGTACCAGTTACGACTTAAAGTAAAAATCTGAATCAAAAATCAATCTCTCTCCTCCAAAACATATATAAATATTCATAATATTATTAAAAAAAAGTTCATTTTACAGGCTATTCTAATTTAGGTTTTCCGTGATTTCCCTAAATCGCTCCAGGCCAATGCCGGGATGGTTCCTTTGAAAGGGCACGGCCGACTTCCTACCCCGTCCTTCCCTAATCCGATGAGACCGATGACCTCGCTGTTTGGTCTCTGCCTTCATACAGTCCAATCCAGTCCTACCTTACTGTTGTTAGCGAAGCGGAAATTGAGGAAACGTGAAGAATCATCTTTATCATTGTTCTGAATTGCCGCATTAATTTCGAAATTTAAATGCAAAAATGAACACTTTGCAAACTGTACTCACCTGAGAACTGCGTTACTGAGAACATGGAGTTCATAATGACCGCCGCACTCGTCGTCTCGAGGCCCATGGACTGCAGTTTATCTCCGAACAGCAGGCTGAATATGGTGTTCAGGCACTGGCTGGTAATCTGATCAGAAATCACAGAAAAGGAGATATAGACATCTGGAAATGGTAATGCTAATGTACGTGGTGGTGTCGAACAGTTTTTAGACACTTTAAGAAAATGAAACAACTACAGCCTTCTTATGATCTTACTGTGTAGCTTCCAGTTTCGGCGATTCAGTGTGTCATCTTGAAGCCTTAGTTGATTCTGAAGTGTTTATCACGATCAAAATATACGCTGCATCAGCGCCAAAGGTAACTAAATTACGCAGACCATCTGTAACTGTGATATCAGCACTCCAACCATCAGCTGCCAATTACACGGGAGTTCTTTACAGCGATATAGAAAGAGATTTTTCTTATTTTTTTTTTTTACCAGTATGAGTCACATTGGCCCACTGTCAAATGATGTGGCACATATTTTTGTAAAGTTAATGTTAATCTCGGATTCAGAAATGACAACGTAGTAGTCAAATTTTCTGACACTTTCAGAGGAACAGTTCGATCCGTTACCTAAATCATGCACATACAAAATAACCTGTGCTGATTGCGAATCCATATACGTAGGTAAAACTAGTGGAACTTCCAGACAAAGATATAGAGAATATACTTCCCTGCATACCATTAAACATTGGATTTTCAAAGAACATTCGAAGAAAACGTAACTAACTGTCGTGGGTATAGATACGAATCTAAAAATTTTGCACTTCGTAGATAAAGGAGGTACTATAGATATCATGTAAGATCTGGAAATTTATATCCATTCCCACAAAGAACCTAACTGTTTCCTGAACGAACAAACCGAGTCGAAGAACAAAGTATTCTTTGACAGTTTTCGTAATTTCTTATGCACATAGACCATAGTTTGTGCACTGTATTACCTTGACATTGTTATCAGTACAGATCGTTAGTAATATCGTACGACAGACTGTAATCTTGACGTATGGATCCACATGGCTCTCATGTGAACTATTACGAATTTCCGCTTACTACTCTACATTATTTGCTTGACCACACGCCTTTACTGGGTTTTATCCTATTATCTAAATGTTTCAGTCACGATATTCCGCGTTGTTTTCGACCACTGATATCGATTGTAAGATACTCTTACACTGTCATTTTTGATATCGACAAACTTTTTTTGTCTGGCAGTTAACGGTTGGAGAGCTGACATCACAGTTACATTTATGTTGGCCACTGGTCACTGATCCAGCGTAGTACATATGGAACGTAATAACCGCTTGAACATCAACTAAGGCCTCAAGATGGCGCATTGAAGCGCCGGAACTGATGGCTACACAATAAATAAGATAGTAAGGACGGTTGTGGGCGTTTAATTTTCCTACAACAGTGACCTTCAGTCAAAAGGATGGACTTACAAAAACTTTTAGACACGTTAGAAACTGTATTATACGACACAGTCCTCTGATAGTTATATAATTTTCAATGTTAATTTTGGTTCATTTCTGACCACCCATGGAGCGTCTGCATCAGCAGAGGCTAAAAACGAAGTATATAAAATTACAACTGGTGCCTCATGAAATTTAAGTCATACATGTACTAGCAAATATGGCAATTACTGAACACGTACGGAAATGTGATATCCGTCATAATCCCGCCCCCCCCCCCACTCACTCTCTCTCTCTCTCTCTCTCTCTCTCTCTCTCTCTCTCTCTCTCTCTGTGTGTGTGTGTGTGTGTGTGTGTGTGTGTGTGTGTGTGTGTGTGTGTGTGTGTGTGTGTGCAGCTCCTCCTATCCCCTCTGCTGTCCATCCCTTTCTTCCTGATCTTATGTCCACCCCCTCAACGCTGGTTTATACTCCCCCCCCCCCCTGTCTATCCGTCTTTATTTGAGCCTTGTTTATTGTTGTTGCCAAATAAACCTTGATGGGAATGACTTACAATGAATAACTAAATCGGTTGGGTATGAAAGACATATCCAGCTGTTAGATCTGTGAAGATGGTAGCTCCAATGATAGTATTTTGCATTATTTTAATCTGCAAACCAGTGGGATTACAAAGTTTAGGACAATTCAGATTTCTTAGTGATTTTCTGATCATAAGGCAGCAAGCCATAAATACAACTTTCCTTTTTTCTATTGAAATCTACTGCGAATAAGAAAACAACATGGCACATAATTGTGTATAAATTAAAAAAAAATACACGTAAGGAGAAAGAAAATATACTGGGAAACAAGTCGTCTAATAGGTTGCACACACTGCTTTCAATAGTTGAAACTGACTGCGAGAAAGAAAACGAAACCACACAGCAAAGCGCAGCACTTTCTTTCTAGCAGTCAGTTGTAACAGAAAACCTGTATATTTTTGTTTAAAGATACATAGCCCTGTGCATCTAAATGCTTCCTGGAGCCCCCTGTAAAAATGGGGAGCTAATCGGTCAAGAACTTTTCGAGACCTTTGCTCAGATTATTGCCTAAAAATTTGAAGTAAATCGGTCGAGAACTTTTACATATTTTTGGTAACAACGTTAAACAATGACTTCATATAGTAGTACAGATATACAGGGTGTTTATAATTTAGTTACACAAAAGTAATCTTTAACTGTGAAAAGGGTAAATGGCTTACAGAAATATTTGATGCGGAACCGAATGCAGAATGTCTTCAAGTTTTATCCCCTCCAATAACTGTTACTTATGTTCCCGTTTAGAAGCATGCACGATTGAGGTATTCCAACGGTCATTATAGAGTCGTATAACGGTGCAGTGCGCGCGCAGTGTTGTTTGCGGTTTCATGAATCCAAACCCACTACTACAGTTCAGAGACAATTCAGGACAAAATATCAGAAACCACCATCTCCAAGACAAATTGTTATTAATTGGTACAATCATATCACGGAGACTGGCTGTGTGTCACATAAGAACACCGGGTCAGGGTCGGGCAGTAGTCTATGACGCAGCAACTGAAGATGTTCGGCTGTCTTACATTCACAGTCTGGATAAATGAACGACACACGCCAGATTAGAACTGAAAGTGCCTATCGTTACAGTGTGGAAAATATTAGGAAAACAACTGTCATTCAAAACCTGAAAAACTCTTGCAAACTTTTTCTTAAAGTGACAGAGAAAAGCGAACTGAGTTTTGTGTAGAAATGTTTAACAAACTGAAGACTGAAGATGATTTTCTTAATAAAATTGTTTTCAGTGACGAAGACACCTTCCATAGCCGCGGTGAAGTGGATCGGCATAATGATCGTATATGGAATGAGCAGAAACCACATCACATAATCGAACATGTATGGGACTCGTCTAGGGTAAACGCTTTTTGTGCTATAAGCTTTAACATGATTTGCGATACTTTCTTATTTGTCGAGTCAAGTGTAACTGGCATATCGCACTTGGATATGGTTCAAAAATGGCTCTGAGCGCTATGGGACTTAACATCTGAGGTCATCAGTCCCCTAGAACTTAGAACTACTTAAACCTAACTAACCTAGGGACATCGCACACATCCATGCCCGAGGCTGGATTCTCTAGGAATGTACCGACATGGACTGGACGCGGTGGGACAACATCCTCGTCACCGCGATAGCCTGATTTAACCCCAATTAACTTCTCTGTGTGTGGTTACATTAAAGACAAAGTGTTCGTTGCTCCGCTTCCGGCAAACGCCGAGGAGCTGCGACAATGGACAACACAAGCTGTAGCCACCACACGTCAAGAAATGCTTCATAGGATTTTGCAGGAAACTGAAGATGGGAAATTTATTGTGTTGCAAATGGTAGCCACATTGAGCATTTGCAAATAAAACTTGAAGATATACTGCATTCAGTTTTGTATCAAATATACCTAAGTTATTTACCTTTTCACTGCTAAAAGTTACTTTTGTATAACACATTGTTACGTTATAAAAAATAGCTATATAGTCAAAAATAAAATAGCTGTTACAGCTCCGTACTGTACGATACAATCATAAACAATAACGTAGGCTGCATACTAATTTCCTCATTCATTTACAGAATAGTTAGACAAAGATTAATATTACGGAACAATAGACACATCATATGATTCATTAATACAACAAACGGTGTTAATGAAAACAAATAAAGGTTGCGTTTCAAATCCTAGTGGCCATATCAGTAATAGGTTACGTATCACTGCCAGGTCTCATAGTACTACACTCCTGGAAATGGAAAAAAGAACACATTGACACCGGTGTGTAAGACCCACCATACTTGCTCCGGACACTGCGAGAGGGCTGTACAAGCAACGATCACACGCACGGCACAGCGGACACACCAGGAACCGCGGTGTTGGCCGTCGAATGGCGCTAGCTGCGCAGCATTTGTGCACCGCCGCGATCAGTGTCAGCCAGTTTGCCGTGGCATACGGAGCTCCATCGCAGTCTTTAACACTGGTAGCATGCCGCGACAGCGTGGACGTGAACCGTATGTGCAGTTGACTGACTGTGAGCGAGGGCGTATAGTGGGCATGCGGGAGGCCGGGTGGACGTACCGCCGAATTGCTCAACACGTGGGGCGTGAGGTCTCCACAGTACATTGATGTTGTCGCCAGTGGTCGGCGGAAGGTGCACGTGCCCGTCGACCTGGGACCGGACCGCAGCGACGCACGGATGCACGCCAACACCGTAGGATCCTACGCAGTGCCGTAGGGGACCGCACCGCCACTTCCCAGCAAATTAGGGACACTGTTGCTCCTGGGGTATCGGCGAGGACCATTCGCAACCGTCTCCATGAAGCTGGGCTACGGTCCCGCACACCGTTAGGCCGTCTTCCGCTCACGCCCCAACATCGTGCAGCCCGCCTCCAGTGGTGTCGCGACAGGCGTGAATGGAGGGACGAATGGAGACGTGTCGTCTTCAGCGATGAGAGTCGCTTCTGCCTTGGTGCCAATGATGGTCGTATGCGTGTTTGGCGCCGTGCAGGTGAGCGCCACAATCAAGACTGCATACGACCGAGGCACACAGGGCCAACACCCGGCATCATGGTGTGGGGAGCGATCTCCTACACTGGCCGTACACCACTGGTGATCGTCGAGGGGACACTGAATAGTGCACGGTACATCCAAACCGTCATCGAACCCATCGTTCTACCATTCCTAGACCGGCAAGGGAACTTGCTGTTCCAACAGGACAATGCACGTCCGCATGTATCCCGTGCCACCCAACGTGCTCTAGAAGGTGTAAGTCAACTACCCTGGCCAGCAAGATCTCCGGATCTGTCCCCCATTGAGCATGTATGGGACTGGATGAAGCGTCGTCTCACGCGGTCTGCACGTCCAGCACGAACGCTGGTCCATCTGAGGCGCCAGGTGGAAATGGCATGGCAAGCCGTTCCACAGGACTACATCCAGCATCTCTACGATCGTCTCCATGGGAGAATAGCAGCCTGCATTGCTGCGAAAGGTGGATATACACTGTACTAGTGCCGACATTGTGCATGCTCTGTTGCCTGTGTCTATGTGCCTGTGGTTCTGTCAGTGTGATCATGTGATGTATCTGACCCCAGGAATGTGTCAATAAAGTTTCCCCTTCCTGGGACAATGAATTCACGGTGTTCTTATTTCAATTTCCAGGAGTGTATTTATCGTTTATGATCTGGACAATCTTGTGTTGCGGGCAGAACTGTACAGTGAACTTTCACCATCATTCGCACAGAATGTGTTCCCGAATACATGCAGCTTTTTTTTAATCAGTTTACAAAAATCGAACGATAGTTAATCTGCATCCATAGCAAAGGCCACCTACTTGTTCATCTTTTCACAAACTGTCGGGGTGCAGAGGGAAGCGGGACTGAGACCGACGGGTCAGTGCTTGTAGCAGCCGGCTAACCAGGATCTCGACGGTTCTTTCTTAACCACCACTTCCTGCTGTGCCACTAACTCAACGGTCATACGTCGCACAGTATGATTAGAATAGCAAGGCTTTTACCACAGTCCATCTCATAGATTCTTGGAAATAAACTGCAAACACCTGCTGTATGATCCTTTAACAATTTTCATCAACACATACAGCTTCGACACTTCTGCTCATTTTCAGGATTCCTTAACTAAAAAAAAAAAAAAAAAAACGGAACCATTACAGGATCACTTTGCTGTTCATCGCTTTGTCTGATTGACTGACTGACTGTTAAAAAACACTTTTCCTCAGTAACGGGCAGACGTATCAGTTCAAATTTATGTCACATGCTAAGGCCTACAGCCCCTTGGCGTTGCAAAAAAACTGAAGCTTGTAACTCATTCAGTCAAAAGATACTACCATTTATGTCACTTTTTTATGCTCGCAAACGCAATCATTAAAACATCTATGGTACTTCCCGTTGGAGTAGAATCATGAAATTTGGTAAGTAGTATGGTTTCACAGCACAACCAAAATAAAAAAAATTCGAAAATTGTTGATCTGTTACTATTTCACAAGAAAAAAAAATTCTTTTTTTATCCGACATCAAACTTGAAATTGAAACAATCAGTACCTCTATATTCACGCTCACTGAGTCGCAATAGTAGGAGACAAACATCAGGCAAAGAATGACTTTATTGCTCGTATGACGCGTTTTGGAATTTATCTGTTAAGACTAGTCTGCGAATATTTGTTTCACATACACATTGAAACGCCATATTTATTTGCAAAAGTTTTGCAGAGTAGTCTACAAATGATTGTTTCACTTCACACGAAACACCATATGTAAGTGCACTAATCGCTCTTGGCTATCTGATGACGGATAAATGCCGAAACGTGTCACACGAGCAATGAAGTCATTCCTTGCATGTTTGACTTTTACCATTGTGACCCAGTCAGCCTGAATGCAGAACTACTAGCTATTATCATAATGGTCAAAAAAATGTCAGATGTGTGTGAAATCTTATGGGACTTAACAGCTAAGGTCAGGAGTCCCTAAGCTTACACACTACTTAATTTAGATTATCCTAAGAACAAACACACACACCCATGCCCGAGGGAGGACTTGAACCTCCGCCGGGACCAGCCGCACAGTCCATGACTGCAGTGCCCTTGACCGCTCGGCTAATCACGCGCGGCTCATAATGGTCGCCTGGCTCCAGCAACACTTTATGTTACATTTACATCACTGAAATTAAAACATTTTCGAAAACCTTGGAAACTTTAAGACGGATGTCTTTCCAATATCAATGTTCATAACAAGCAAAATGATCGAGATGCTCGATTCCTGGAATGGATCAACTGTCTACGCACATACCTAATGTAAACAGAAGGTGGAGGGGAAGGGGGGGGGGATGAGAAAGGAAAGCAACGGGAAGGAACTTACGATGTCAGCTGTATCAGATCTTAATGTGGAGTCAGCGGCGCCGAATGGAAATGCGTTCCCCGATCAGGAATCGAAGCCTGGCTCTCCTATTAACTAGGCAACTGCGTTAACCAATGCGCCACACGAACACAGTGTTTATCGCAATTGCGCTATCTCAGTACGCCCGTCGGCCTTCCCACATACCCATCTACCGCCACCTACCCTCAGTTCCCTTGCACGTCCGCTATGCTCGCTGCTTTGAGATTCTCACATGTCCGAAAGACACCATGCAGTCATATAACGAGTCGCCTCGATGGGTTGTGAATTCACCACATTCAGTGCGAAGGCACAATCAAGTCTTTGAGTTTCGGGAGCCCACCACTTTATAAAAGTCACGTTAAGGGAGATTACAATATATCCTTTCCCCACAGTTTGTAAACCTTGCAAAATCTAGTGCCCAAATACGTCAAGTGGAAGGCAAGTACCAATCTTGTAGCATAGAGACTTAACAAAGGTACTAGATTTCACTCCTAAAGTGGACAGATAGTTTTATCTGAACCTCATGCCACAAAATGTGCTTAATGGAAATGATGATAACGAGAACAATGAAGTGTTGGAATTGGCCATAATTGCGTCCAGGGGCATTTAGCATCTGTTCTTTATACTCCGATTCTAGTTTCACATTAACTACAAACTTTACAAATGTCAAAAAGACACTATTATCACTAGCCAACGTAACAAAATTTTGTGAACTGACAATAATAAAAATAGTTACAATTATAATAACAATAATTGTTATTATTATTTACATTTTTATGGGCTTCATTGGACCACTATAGCCAATAATAATAATAACAATCCTAAATATTAATCCGCCGTCCGTTGTGGCCGAGCGGTTCTAGGCGCTTCCCTCCGGAACCGCGCTGCTGCTACTGTCGCAGGTTCGAATCCTGCCTCGGGCATGGATGCGTGTGCTGTCCTTAGGTTAGTTAGGTTTAAATAGTTCTAAGTCTAAGGGACTGATGACATCAGATGTTAAGTCCCATAGTGCTCAGAGCCAAATATTAATCAAAATTTCGTAACGTAAAGTAGGTACATTATTTTTTCATTGCAAATATAGGATGTTTAGAATTGGTTAAAAATATTTTTCCCTACAAATTTGATTTTCACTAACATCTATTTGGAAGGAGGCTGTTTTATTTGCATGACAATTTTCAGGTAGTTTTGGCCATGAATGTGAATTTGATAAATGTGTTCAACCTCCATAGTATCGATGTAACCATATTCTTTATAAGTCTTTTTCTGAGACCATAGATCTTGGTGAGAGAGGTTAGTTTTTCTTTGTCAGAGTGGCAGCAGTGTGTGTTAGACAGTTTGGCGATGTACTTGCCTTGAGAAGGATGGAAGCTGGCCTGGCGTTTAGCGAAGGCAGTATCATTTGAAAAGGATTTTGTATTGTATTGATTTATTATGAGGAAACATTTTGTGAAACGGAGATAATACGAATGCATGAATATCAGAAGGGAAGTTTTCTAAGGCAATCAAGTTTTCTTGTATCATTCGTAATTGTGTAGTTTCTTATTGGTAGAACGTTGTGTATGTTTAAAATTTACGGTAAGCATTATTATAGTGAAGCACATGGATTTGTCTTATAATTGAAATAAGTGCCAAGAAAAGTAATTGCACACAGGAAAATTGTTAAGAAAGATCTTTGCTAACTTGTCTAGTTGTGAGAACCTTATGAAAGGGTGTATTGTTGTTAATGAAGCATAATTATACTTGGAGTCTTTGTTCTCATTTATCAGTCGTTAAGTTTAGTTCTTCATTTTTTTTCATTTTTTACCTTTACGAATGTGCGTGTACTCGCATTCGACATCGCGAGTAGTGTGCTGCAAAAGCATTTTTTATGAAAAGTGATACGGTACCATCTTGCATTGCACATCGCAAGTACGGTGAATGAAATCTGATTCTTGAGAGTTCATTATCATCTTACCAGAAACGGGCTGCAGAACAGGCGAGCGTTCGTACAGGTAGGCCAACAAATTTAATTATCAGCAGAATTCATGTCCACTGTAAGGTACAGAGATTGTTGAAACGGTTTTGTGAAAATATCACAGGTTTTCAGAGGCTTCAAATATGTATAATCACTTATACACTCACATGGGAAATATTTTATTATATTTTTTAAATATAATCTACACTGGTTGAAAATATTAACATTTTTACGTGCGTTACTTTAAGATCAAATAAAATCGGTAATTTTTTTATATAGAAGGCCGTGGATTGCTGTGTTATGAAGGTTAAATGACTTGTTTGTATTGGTTGCATTGTCTGAAACAGTATCGTATCGTTTCATAGAATAAACACGCGTTGTATGTCGAAGTCCTAACTTTTTCTGAGGAAACTTGACAAATAGATACGAAAATCTCCCAGAAAATGAAGTATGACGCCAAAACGAAGCGTTTTTAAGAATCGTGGGTTTCATGGTAATAGATTTTCGAACAAAGGGAAATATTGTGTTCAACGTGTGTTGTGTGAAGTTACAGACAATGACATTCAGGCAAACTCGTCAGTATCTAGAGAAACACCCATTAGTGCGTAGATATGTGGAGGGCCAGTTAGTTTACATGAAGACAGTGCGGTATCAAATGGAGTAGCCAGGAAACTTATCATTAATTGTGCCACTTGCAAATATACTCATTCATTTTAGAACTCTGATAAGTGTAAAGATAATTATTTTGAAGTAAATGTTAGATGGTTTTATGGACTGAGAGTTCTTGGCCAAGAACTCATTGCAGCAGAAACAATGTGTGCCGTGATGAACATGCCATGCCCGCCTTGAAAAATCGATAAGTATGCAGAATCTATTGGAACTGCTGTGGAATCTGTTGCATGTGAGTCAATGAAGGGTGCTGGAAACAAAGCTGTTGAAGTAAATAATGGTACGACTGACATACCAGTAGCTTTTCATCGCACTTGGCAGTAGCGCATTTACAGTTCTAAGAATTCTGTTGCTATGGTGACCAGTGTGGATACTGCAAAGGTAATAGATTTCCAGATTTTAACCAAACATTGTTATAAGTGTAAATCAGGGAATGATGAGGGACGTATCTCTGGCAGAAATTATGAAGGAACAAGTGGTGGTATGGAGGCTACTGAAATTTTTAGTCGATCTGTGAACGAAAGGGGGATGTGTTACACTAATTCTTAGGTGATGGAGACTGAAAAGCATTTAACAGTGTAGTAGCCGCTCAGTTTTATGGTGAAGAAATTATCACAACACTGAAATGTGTTGGTCATTTCCAGAAGAGGATGAGCACAAGGTTGAGGAAGTTGAAACAATGCTGAGAGACAGGAAAGCTTCTGATGGTAAAACCATAAGTGGCAGGCTGACAGACGAAATGATTTTTGATGGCATTATGAGATGGCCGTTAGAAATGATGCTGAGGATTTGTTGAAAATGAAGCAGGCAGTATGAGCCACCTTCTTGCACAGGCTATCAACTGATGAGAAACCAGTACACTACCTTTGGCCCCCTGGACCTGATTCATGGTGCAATTACCGCAATGCCCAGTACTTAAACAGTTCACAGAGCCATAAACATTCCATCTCGGCAGCAGGATATCATAAAACCTATTTACAGAGACCTGGCTAATCCTGAATTAATGAAGAAGTGTCAAAATGGTCAGACTCAAACTCCCAACGAGTCGTTCAGTAATCTTATATGGACTCGCTTACCAAAAAATGTTTTTGTTGGGATGTAGACACAGTAACGCTGTTATTGCTTTTAATGATTACAACAATGCTAGGGTAAAAGTGCTACAGCATATGGAAATTAATCTTGGAGCAAATTGCGTCAGAGAACTTTTACGGATGGACAAGGTTCGCATTGATAAAGCAGAGTATGCAGCACAGTTGACTTCTAAAGAGTCCAGAAAGAAGGAAAGAAAGAAGAAAAAACTTTGAAAAGATCAAGAGGTTGATAAACAATATGGTGCAGCGTGCTTCTGAGTGACTAAAAACAAAAAATTAAGCATATATTAGATGAGTTAGTCTTTTGAAACTTCAGAAGCCGTTCCTGAAAATTCACATTTTATGCTGCGTTTTTCGCTAAATCTCAGAAATCACTTCGAGTAAAGTATTCAGATTTTCAGGGAGTAATAACATACCGGTACATATTCTGAGTCTACTAAACTAAAAGAAGGACACATTGTTAAGTATAAATAAAGTTATTTAGTATAACGTACTAAAAAAGTACACGAAATTTTAGGCGTTTTATTAAAAAAATGTACTTCCGAAAGCAGTGGCTGAAAATCAATTATTGTAGTTCAGTAGACTCAGAACATATAGTTTAATGTCTTGTAAAAGTTTGATGTGAATGGCTACAGTGGTTCCTGATATACGGGGAAGCCAAGTCATTAAATTTAACATTGTCGGGATAGGGAGTTCAAACTCCCCGTAAAAGATTTCAACGAAAGTGCTACCTTGTAATTGTTCAAGCAATTTATCAGATCAGATACGGTAACTTACATGTTCATTTGCTCTGTAATTACAATGACAGTGCCTGTACAGTGATTGTTTGCGATGCTAAGGATAAAGATTAGCTATATTCAGGGTCACCATCTTAAATTGTTTTGCTTTGCACTCAGACAACATACGTAGGAGACGAGGTACTGGCAGAAGTAAAGCTGTGAGTACCGGGCGTGAGTCATGCTTCGGTAGCTCAGATGGTAGAGCACTTGCCCGTGAAAGGCAAAGGTCCCGAGTTCGAGTCTCGGTCGGGCACACAGTTTTAATCTGCCAGGAAGTTTCATAACATACGTAAATTCTATTGATAACAGATTTCTCTCTCACAGGCGAATTGTTTGATGTACTGGCTGCCCTGTATTCCGCTTCGTGTAACGTGTTCTTCAATCATTTTCGTTCAGAATTTTACACAGTTCTGTTGTCCTGCTCTGAGATTTACGCGTTTCAATATGAAGGTAAGTTTTAATAATTTCTAAAATACCAACCAGACACATACAAACACGAGTTTAGAAGTTTGAACATTATATTTTCATATTTTTTTTCAAAATGTTGTGTCTGTACTTTCCGCCGTTACTGTTCTCAGTGCCTCAATTATATTAAAGAAGTATCCGTAAGTTAGGAAGTCGAGTGAAGTGCATCAATGAGTAAATCTATAGGCTTTTGTCCAAATCTGTTGACTATCACAGTATCAGTCATACGAAAAGTCAACAACGAAAATACAGGCTTCCTAAGAATGTAATGTATTTAAATTCTCTACCTTTCAGTGAAATAAATCGCAATTACATGAAATTTCTAGAGTGTTTTTCACCAAACCTCGCAATATATCTAATTTAATTCATGTGTTTTAGCTTCGTTTACATATAATTTATGATTACTCGGGTTTCGTGGAAGTTTAGTAATGCCTGGGGCGCAAAAATATAACTGTTTCGAAACTGAAGTAGAAAAAAGAATTAAAACAAATTCCCGTCTTGTTGCACATACGTTGGTTTCCAAAACTAAGGGCGGAAGTACCTTTCTCATGTTGCGTCGATGCCAAGAAACACAGCGTGCTGAAACTTGAACCATATGTAGAAAGAAATGTTGAAGTGTTGTACAAAAGGTAACTGACAAACTGAAATAAATACGCAATGAGACGAACATAAACACTTTTATTCGAAGACAATAATTGCACTAAGGCCACGGTGATTTATGATGGTCCCCTGGACATTATAGACGGCGGGACAGGCTTGTTAACAGTGTGTGCGACCACCACGGACAACAACGGATGCCCTGCAGCGGGCCCTAATGCTGGCCCTAACGTTTGAAATGCGTTCATGAGGTACAGTGTGTCACTCCCCGCTAGAGCGGTTGACAACTGCCAGTTGGTGCAACTGGACGTGATGGAACACGTCTTCCCGACGTATACTACAAGTGCTCGGAGGGATTATTAGGTTTTCATACGTTTTCTGCCTTTGTAAACAACTCATCCTTACTTTATTGGGACGAAGATGAATGAGCGCGCTGCACGGGTAGTGCATAAGATCGTTGATTTCCTGTTTAAATTTATCTGTAGTTCGCTCGTTCGCGAGTCAGTTGTGGAGCGCTGGGGCATTCTTATTTGGGACATACTACCGAGCAGTCGAGTCTTCATCGAAAGAGATTTGATATTTGTGTATTTTCGAGAAATTAACTAGAATACTTTATTATGGAGATAAAAGCTTGTTTGTTAACGTATGTTATTGATTGTTGTGTGGAGAAGATCTTAGAATGAGTATTGGCTCAAATGGCTCTGAGCACTATGGGACTTAACTTCTGAGGTCATCAGTCCCCTAGAACGTAGAACTACTTCAACCTAACTAACCTAAGGACAGCACACACATCCATGCACTAGGCAGGATTCGAACCTGCGACCGTAGTGGTCGTGCGGTTTCAGACTTAAGCGCCTAGGAGTATTACAATGGAACCAATGCAGGAAATGAAATGTTTGTTTCTCGCAACTATTCACTGAGGGAAATCTTTGTCTCTTAGATAACTAATAATGTTCATGATTAGTGTTATTTTGACCTCTTTGTTTCCATTATGTCACAAGTACGACAACTTAGTTTAAATATCAGTAAGTCTTTCAGTAATGAGAGAATTTTGTAATAGTGTCTTCTTTTGTCTTATTGTTCTAGAACGACTTTCTTTAAAGGAACACCTCCCTCCGTCATTCTTAGTAAATTTTTGAATATTTTGTCGTGCGTGCATTGCACTTTACGCCACACGAGGTCACGGACTGTTTTGACAAGCAAGGAACAAATTTTTTACTGAGTAGTTTAATTTTTTCTTCAGCTGCTGCATCTGGTGAATACTATTTGCTTCAGTGCATGTCAGCTAAGCAGACACAAAGCAACATGCTGAGCATGAGGTAGGTTGCTTTCATTTCAGGACAGTTCTCACATTGCATTCTTATGCGGGAACAGTTCGTAGTCAGAATTATCAGGTGTTGTGCTACGCAAGCATATTAACTTACAGAAAACAGAGTAGGTAATATCAAAGATTTGTTTTTCTTCTGGGTACAGCAGTATTTTATTTTTGTGGACATTTCAAGCCAGAAATTGCACATAATGTCACGCAACTTTTATAACACACTTCAATATTGAGTTTCAGTAAAATAGTTTTCACTGAGAACATAGTTACATTTGGCATTTAATTAGATTACTTTTCAGTCTTTCAAATTCAGTATGTCACATAGCTGAAAGTTTTGTTTCACAACTCTGTTCACATACGCATCATAGGGTCAAACAACAGTTAGTATAGCTCAGCAGTTGAATACGATATCTAAAGCACACGTTACACGAGGAGAAAGTTTCTGAAAAAAGAATATTCTGTATTTCCATTTATGGATAAACTTTTAATGAAATATTACTGGATTTAAGTCTTGGGATAGGGGGAAGGGGGAGGGGGAGGAGGGGGACGGGGCACTGGTAGGCCAGTGTATTCGTCGAATATTTTCTCGTTCCAAGAACTGCTCCGCGTGGCTATTCGATGTGGTCACGCACTGTCATCCATAAAAATTAAGTCAGGCCCAGAACGGACGCGCACGGGGAAGGAGTACAGTATCCCAACAGCGCACACCAGTGAGTGTGCCGTGTCCAAAATTTTGGAGGACAGTACGCCCATGCCGCATTATGTCTCGCCAACACCGTAACACCCGAACAACCAAAACTATCACTTTCGACAGTGTTCCTGAGCGGTTTACATGTTTCCAACTCTCGCCATACGTGGATATGCCCAGAATCACTACACAGATTAAATTTGCTCTCATGTGAGAAGAGCACACGACCCCACACTCTTCGTTTGTCTAGTGCCTATGCTCTTGGCACCATAGACACGAGTGTCAACCGAGCACGACGTATTGGACGTCGCGCAGAAAACCACACCCATGCAGTCGTCGTGGCACTGTGGACCTTGAGATTACGTACCTTGCAGTCGTGTTAAACGTGTTGGCAATTGCACCAACTGTTGGACGTGGATCGCTTCTTGCCTGTTGTGCAATGTACATCTACATCTACATCTACATCTACATTTATACTCCGCAAGCCACCCAACGGTGTGTGGCGGAGGGCACTTTACGTGCCACTGTCATTACCTCCCTTTCCTGTTCCAGTCGCGTATGGTTCGCGGGAAGAAAGACTGTCTGAAAGCCTCCGTGCGCGCTCTAATCTCTCAAATTTTACATTCGTGATCTCCTCGGGAGGTATAAGTAGGGGGAAGCAATATATTCGATACCTCATCCAGAAACGCACCCTCTCGAAACCTGGCGAGCAAGCTACACCGCGACGCAGAGCGCCTCTCTTGCAGAGTCTGCCACTTGAGTTTATTAAACATCTCCGTAACGCTATCACGGTTACCAAATAACCCTGTGACGAAACGCGCCGCTCTTCTTTGGATCTTCTCTATCTCCTCCGTCAAACCGATCTGGTACGGATCCCACACTGATGAGCAATACTTAAGTATAGGTCGAACGAGTGTTTTGTAAGCCACCTCCTTTGTTGATGGACTACATTTTCTAAGCACTCTCCCAATGAATCTCAACCCGGTACCCGCCTTACCAACAATTAATTTTATATGATCATTCCACTTCAAATCGTACCGCACGCATACTCCCAGATATTTTACAGAAGTAACTGCTACCAGTGTTTGTTCTGTTATGTAGCTGTTATGTGCTCTGTAGCTGACCATGTTCGACCGTCACCTTTCAGTCGGGCAGCAGTACCTGTCGTTCGGAACGCTCCTCATACGCGTGAAACAACGCTGTGAGCAGCACTAGACGCCTGGGCTACACTCATCACACTTTGTTCATCTTCTTTTAACCGATGATTTTCCCCAATGTGAAGTCATCTAGACGCTCTCTCCGGGCGACATTGTAATAAAGACCACCACCACCACAGTGCACCACGACTGTTCGCAGATTGAAACGCGCAGTTTTTTTCCGTTCCTTCAACTGCCACATGTTGTGGGGCCAGCACTGTTTGGTGCTATAATCACGCTGATTTGACGCCATGTAACATCCAACTTCCAGTGCACGGCTGGGAGACTTCCCGCAACATGCTTCAGCACTCCCATTCATTTCCACAGAGTAGCTAATACCTTATGTCAATTTATCTATCTCATCATGAAGTTTTGCCGAACAGCGTATGTCGTTAAGTGACGAATGGCTTTCTTGCCGCTGGGGATGCCAGTGTGTCTTCAGCTGTCGTACGGTAACAACTTTCACAATAGTGTGTCACGACTGGCTTAAATAGTACTATTACTTCGGTATCAGTTTTAACAAGCAGGAATGCTGCTACCAGCAAGCAGTGAGAACCTCGAAACTATATCCGCAGGGAACAGGGGACAGGTGCTGCCGCCGAAACGTTTGTGCCATGGCTTGGCAACTCACTGTCGAACCGGTTCCCGCAGAACCCACCACCAACTGTCTTTTGGAGATCTCGTTCATTTTATAGTGCCTTGCCTACTTAGCCTAACTGCTATTTTCATTTGGTCGTTAAATATGCTCTTGTTTATGTGTACTCTAGTTGTCATTCTTGTTATACTATTGCCCTTACTGCGCGCTTTATACACGCAATAGGTCCGGGTGCTTTGTGGTTGGGCGCCAATGTATCAGGTTGCCCATACTAGCAATTAATGGATTTTCTGACTGTTGCGCCTCTTCATATAATTGGCGAGTGGTCTGTTCGATGCGGTTCTTTAACTCAGGAATGCTAGCCTTCTCGCGAAGCTCCCTAGTAGGCCAGTGGAGAAGCGTCTGGGTCAGTGCACAGCAAAAGGGAGAGCTCTGACCTGCACTTCCCTAAGTTATTCAATGTGGATGTGGGCAGCATTGCCCAGGCCACAGAAGCGTACTCTATAACGGGCCTAATAGGTGTTATAGTGAACCTTCCTGGCAGATTAAAACTGTGTGCCGGACCGAGACTCGAACTCGGGACCTTTGCCTTTCGCGGGCAAGTGCTGTACCATCTGAGCAATGTTCGCAGGAGAGCTTCTGTGAAGTTTGGAAAGTAGGAGACGGGGTCCAGGCTGGAGTGAAGCTATGAGGAGGGGCCTGAGTCGTGCTTGGGTAGCTCAGGTGGTAGAGCACTTGCCCGCGAAAGGCAAAGGTCCCGAGTTCGAGTCTCGGTCCGGCACACAGTTTCAATCTGTCACGAAGTTTCATATCAGCGCACACTACGCTGCAGAGTAAAAATCTCATTCTGGAAGTGATATAGTATTAGTCCACAGTGGGTGGACAGCGTCGATGTTGGGATTAAAATAGGGTACAGCGTGCGTAGGCGACTCAGCGCTTTCCTTCTTATTTCGTGGACGGGAGGTCACGCCGAGGTATTTCCCAGTTCGTGACTAAGGGATGTTAGAACCCGCAGCATTCGCACTAGAGCAGTCGTATTGGCGATGACACTCTTCCCGCATTTCACAACTCGTCAACACACGTCTTACATGCTCCTTCCAGCACACGTTGTGGAGCATTAAGATACGCGACTCAAGTGCCATAGCTGATGATAAAGAGGACTACTATAGTTACGAATTGCAGTACCGGTAATACCTCAAAATCTTTCGAGATATAGCAACTCTTTTCATTTGCAATTTTTTACTAGTTAACATATCATTTATCCCATTAGTCTACGATTAAGAACAGTGTCTTTTTTTTTCAAACTACCGGCTTTATACGTAATCTAGAAGTA
The DNA here is from genome assembly GCF_021461385.2 of Schistocerca piceifrons. Taxonomy (NCBI): domain Eukaryota; kingdom Metazoa; phylum Arthropoda; class Insecta; order Orthoptera; family Acrididae; genus Schistocerca; species Schistocerca piceifrons. The sequence goes on from NC_060142.1 coordinate 134,916,365, forward strand.
ATTCCCATGATTGTCAGAATAGCACAGCTCGTAAGTGGCTGGTGGTATACGTCACAGAAGTATCCTGAACTGGCTACCTATCTCACTCTATACAAAAACATAAAAGGCAATGTTCCGACTGAATGGCTCCTCATCGTCCAGACCAAATCGCAAAAGATAGAAACGTGAAACATGGAGAAAGTGTTGACCTTACATTGTGCACATCGTTTAACGAGCGATTTTCATAAATTCTATCAATAAGGGGCTGAAATAGAGGATGAAACGTTTTTTGACAATACGCCACTTTCATTTTAATTTTGACGTTGGAACTACGAAAATGGGTATTTGCTTTCCAGATTAAAAAAACACGTGTTTCAGTGTTTTTGGAAAATCAGCCCCTACAGGCGTGAAAAATCAGGAATGGAATGCTTTTTGAAAATACATATCTCAAAAAAAGTTTTGGATCACCTTAGTTCCGAGAGTTCCGGAACATGTACAGAAAATTGGAATACAGATCAACATAAACATCATTTCCGACCTTTTTATTGCTAATGAAAAGCACACACTACGTGTTGTACCACTATTCAGCGAGACCTTCAAATGTGATGGACCAGATTGCTGTACACACCGGTACCTCTAATACCCACCCTCTTGCATTGATGTATGGTCCAAATTGTTCCACTCCTCAACGACGATTCGGTGTGGATCCCTCAGAGCGGTTGGTGGGTCACGTCTTGCATAAACAGCCCTTTTCAATCTATGCCAGGTATGTTCGAAAGGTTTCATGTCTGGAGAACATGCTGGTCACTCTAGTCGAGCGACGTTGTTATCCTGAAGGAAGTCATTCATTCACAAGATGTGCACGATGGGGTCGCGAATTGTCGTCTCTGAAGACGAATGCCTCGCCAATATGCAGCCGATATGGTTGCACTATCGGTCGGAGGATGGTATTCACGTATCGTACAGCCGTTACGACGTCTTCCATAACCACCAGCGGTGTACGTCAGCCCCACATAACGCCACCTTAAAACAGCAGGGAACCTCCACCTTGCTGCACTAGCTGGACAGTGTGTCCTAAGGAGTTCAGCCTCAACGGATTGCCTCCAAACAGATCTCCGACGATTGTGTGGTTGAAGGCTTATGCGACATTCATCGGTGAAAAGAACGTGGTGCCAATCCTGGGCGGTCCTTTCGGCATGTTGTTGGGCCTATCTGTACCGCGCTGCATGGTGTCATGGTTGCAAAGATTGACCTCGTCATGGACGTCGGGAACGAAGTTGCTCATCATGCAGCCTATTGCCCACAGTTTGAGTCGTAACACAACGTCCTGTGGCTGTACTAAAAGCATTATTTAACATGGTAGCATTGCTGTCAGGGTTCCTCCGAGGCATAATCCAGAGGTAGCGATCATCCACTGCGGTAGTAGCTCTTGGCCGGCTTGAGTGAGACATGTCCTATCTCTCTGTATCTCCTCCATGTCCGAACAACATCGCTTTGGTTCACTCCGAGACGCCTAGACACTTCCCTTGTTGAGAGCCCTTCCTGGCACAAAGTAACAATGCGGACGCGATCGAACGGCGGTATTGACCGTCTAGACATGGTTGAACTACAGACAACACGAGCCGTATACCTCTTTCCTGGTGGAATGACTGGAACTGATCGGCTGTCGGACCCCCTCCGTCGAACAGGCGCTGCTCATGCATGGTTGTTTGCATCTTTGGGCGGCTTTAGTGACATCTCTGAACAGTTAAAGGGATTGTGTCAACGTCTATCTTTAGGAGTTCTGGGAACCAGGGAGATGCAAGACTTTTTTCTGATATGTGTATGTGGCTATCAAGAAAGTTTTTAAACCAGAGCTGCGAAAATATATATTTGGAATTTCGGTTCGAAAATTAAAAAGCATGTGTATCTCTTTTTTTTTTAAATCAACTAGTAAGAAGAGTGGATGAAAATCCTTATGACAATATTGTGCTACATTTAAACGTAGAGGGTGTTTATCTTTTTCTGTAGGCATCGTTTGAGAAGTGATTTTTCGAAATTCCACCCTTAGGGGATAAAATAAGGGATGTAAAGTGTAATGGAAATATTTCATTTCGAGAACATAATCGCTTGTTGGTTAGAAGTACATTTATAAAAGGTCATGCTCCTACGGGCTTAATTAGCGTGAAAAGAAAGCTATTAAACAGTCATCACGAGGAATCGGCTTTGTCACAATTGCGAAGAAAGAGAAACGGTGATTTGATACATTAATTTTTCAGTAGCCCTAATACATGTTTATGAAACTATTTTGTTGTAACATTACAATATAATTAATCATTACTGATGACCAAATAGGTACCACTTTAAAATGCGATCCCATATACATGAATATTCGTTTGAGATGAGAGACTTTAGTACTGGGTGTAAGACTGACGCTAATAAATAGAGTCACTTATTCGATTTCTCTCTTCGTTGGTGGGGAGGCTTGCGTGCCTCAGCGTACCGTAGGTGCAACCACAACGGAGGGGTATCTGTTGAGAGGTCAGACAAAAGTGTGGTTCCTGAAGAGGGGCAGCAGCCTTTTCAGTAGTTGCAAGGGCAACAGTCTGGATGATTGACTGATCTGGCCTTGTAACAATAACCAAAACGGCCTTGCTGTGCTGGTACTGCGAACGGCTGAAAGCAAGGGGAAACTACAGCCGTAATTTTTCCCGAGGGCATGCAGCTTTACTGTATGATTACATGATGATGGCGTCCTCTTGGGTAAAATATTCCGGAGGTAAAATAGTCCCCCATTCGGATCTCCGGGCGGGGACTACTCAAGAGGATGTCGTTATCAGGAGAAAGAAAACTGGCGTTCTACGGATCGGAGCGTGGAATGTCAGATCCCTTAATCGGCAGGTAGATTAGAAAATTTAAAAAGGGAAATGGATAGGCTGAAGTTAGATATAGTGGGAATTAGTGAAGTTCGGTGGCAGGAGGAACAAGACTTCTGGTCAGGTGACTACAGGGTTATAAACACAAAATCAAATAGGGGTAATGCAGGAGTAGGTTTAATAATGAATAGGAAAATAGGAATGCGGGTAAGCTACTACAAACAGCATAGTGAACGCATTATTGTGGCCAAGATAGATACGAAGCCCACACCTACTACAGTAGTACAAGTTTATATGCCAACTAGCTCTGCAGATGACGAAGAAATTGAAGAAATGTATGATGAAATAAAAGAAATTATTCAGATTGTGAAGGGAGACGAAAATTTAATAGTCATGGGTGACTGGAATTCGAGTGTAGGAAAAGGGAGAGAAGGAAACATAGTAGGTGAATATGGATTGGGGGACAGAAATGAAAGAGGAAGCCGCCTGGTAGAATTTTGCACAGAGCACAACATAATCATAACTAACACTTGGTTTAAGAATCATGAAAGAAGGTTGTATACATGGAAGAACCCTGGAGATACTAAAAGGTATCAGATAGATTATATAATGGTAAGACAGAGATTTAGGAACCAGGTTTTAAATTGTAAGACATTTCCAGGGGCAGATATGGACTCTGACCACAATCTATTGGTTATGACCTGTAGATTAAAACTGAAGAAACTGCAAAAAGGTGGGAATTTAAGGAGATGGGACCTGGATAAACTGAAAGAACCAGAGATTGTACAGAGATTCAGGGAGAGCATAAGGGAGCAATTGACAGGAATGGGGGAAATAAATACAGTAGAAGAAGAATGGGTAGCTTTGAGAGATGAAGTAGTGAAGGCAGCAGAGGATCGAGTAGGTAAAAAGACGAGGGCTAGTAGAAATCCTTGGGTAACAGAAGAAATATTGAATTTAATTGATGAAAGGAGAAAATATAAAAATGCAGTAAGTGAAACAGGCAAAAAGGAATACAAACGTCTCAAAAATGAGATGGACAGGAAGTGCAAAATGGCTAAGCAGGGATGGCTAGAGGACAAATGTAAGGATGTAGAGGCCTATCTCACTAGGGGTAAGATAGATACCGCCTACAGGAAAATTAAAGAGACCTTTGGAGATAAGAGAATTACTTGTATGAATATCAAGAGCTCAGATGGAAACCCAGTTCTAAGCAAAGAAGGGAAAGCAGAAAGGTGGAAGGAGTATATAGAGGGTCTATACAAGGGCGATGTACTTGAGGACAATATTATGGAAATGGAAGAGGATGTAGATGAAGATGAAATGGGAGATATGATACTGCGTGAAGAGTTTGACAGAGCACTGAACGACCTGAGTCGAAACAAGGCCCTCGGAGTAGACAATATTCCATTGGAACTACTGACGGCCGTGGGAGAGCCAGTCCTGACAAATCTCTACCATCTGGTGAGCAAGATGTATGAAACAGGCGAAATACCCTCAGACTTCAAGAAGAATATAATAATTCCAATCCCAAAGAAAGCAGGTGTTGACAGATGTGAAAATTACCGAACTATCAGCTTAATAAGTCACAGCTGCAAAATACTAACACGAATTCTTTACAGACGAATGGAAAAACTAGTAGAAGCCAACCTCGGGGAAGATCAGTTTGGATTCCGTAGAAACACTGGAACACGTGAGGCAATACTGACCTTACGACTTATCTTAGAAGAAAGATTAAGGAAAGGCAAACCTACGTTTCTAGCATTTGTAGACTTAGAGAAAGCTTTTGACAATGTTGACTGGAATACTCTCTTTCAAATTCTAAAGGTGGCAGGGGTAAAATACAGGGAGCGAAAGGCTATTTAAAATTTGTACAGAAACCAGATGGCAGTTATAAGAGTCGAGGGACATGAAAGGGAAGCAGTGGTTGGGAAGGGAGTAAGACAGGGTTGTAGCCTCTCCCCGATGGAATGTAGTCTAATTAAGTCGGGTGATGCTGAGGGAATTAGATTAGGAAATGAGGCACTTAAAGTAGTAAAGGAGTTTTGCTATTTGGGGAGCAAAATAACTGATGATGGTCGAAGTAGAGAGGATATCAAATGTAGACTGGCAATGGCAAGGAAAGCGTTTCTGAAGAGGAGAAATTTGTTAACATCCAGTATTGATTTAAGTGTCAGGAAGTCATTTCTGAAAGTATTCGTATGGAGTGTAGCCCTGTATGGAAGTGAAACATGGACGATAAATAGTTTGGACAAGAAGAGAATAGAAGCTTTCGAAATGTGGTGCTACAGAATGCTGAAGATTAGATGGGTAGATCACATAACTAATGAGGAAGTATTGAATAGGATTGGGGAGAAGAGAAGTTTGTGGCACAACTTGACCAGAAGAAGGGATCGGTTGGTAGGACATGTTCTGAGGCATCAAGGGATCACCAATTTAGTATTGGAGGGCAGTGTGGAGGGTAAAAATCGTAGAGGGAGACCAAGAGATGAATACACTAAGCAGATTCAGAAGGATGTAGGTTGCAGTAGGTACTGGGAGATGAAAAAGCTTGCACAGGATAGAGTAGCATGGAGAGCTGCATCAAACCAGTCTCAGGACTGAAGACCACAACAACAACAACATTTGAAATTTAATCAAACCACATGGAACAGTTTATTTATGCAAAGACTGGAGGCCCTGTAAACGGTTACTAATTCTTTAATAGTGTGTAGATTTACGTTAGCATTGAGCTTATCAAAACACAAATTCTATAAAAGAAAAACAAACAATCTCTGCAGATCATACAGCCTCCGCGAAAGAAGCGGCGGGCGCTAAGCTAGGTAATGCATAATTCGGCTAGACACACATCCCCTAAAGCTCTTCTCCTTCCTATGATTCAGGGAAATTATGTGTTATTGAATCAATTATTGATTTTGCAACGTAAACTAAGCAGCGAATACGCAACTAATTGCATAGCACAAATTTTCGCTTAGCTTCTTGTTAAATGGCAATGTAATAAGTAACAATTGTTTGAAGTTTTCGATAATTACAATTGAAGTTTTAGCCCAAAGACTGTGTAACCAAATCTTCGAACTTTTCAGTAAATATAATTGGAGTTTTGGCCTGAAACCTGCGTTTATATAGCTGTCCACGCTAATCTATATGTGCAAACCTAGTACTCATGCCTTGGTTCCTGTCTACTATACTGGCGGAAAAAAATCGCAACATCAAAAAGTAATTAATGCAGAGGAATGAAATTTAGGAAATACATTAGTCAAGGCGACGTAAGTGATTAACAGTGCAAGAGCACAGGCGCGAGATAAGCTATTCAAACGTGAAATAACTGTACATTAATAACCGGGGTAGCCACTAGAATGCTGAACGCAAGGATGCGAATGTGAGTGCATCGTGTTTTACGGGTACTGGATGTCAGTATGTGGAATGGAGTTCCGTGCAAGTTAAAATTGGTCGGTTAATGCTGTTGGTGGATGACGCTGGAGTTGTACGATGACGCCTCACATGTGCTCCATTGGAGACATATCTGCTGATCAAGCAGGCCAAGCCGAAATGTTCACATTCTGTAGCGCATGTTGAGTTACTATAGCGGTATGTGGGCGAGTGTTGCCCTGTTGTAAAACTCCACCTATAATGCTGTTCATGAATGACAGCACAACAGGTCGAAACAAATTTGTAGTCTGGGTGCATACGAAATCGTACCCCAGACCATAACCACAGGAGTACGACCAATGTGTCTAGTATGCAGACAGAACTGTTGCAGGTCCTCAACTGGCCTCCTTTTAATCAGTACACAGTCATCACAGCTACCGAGGAAGAACCAGCTTCCACGAGAAAACACAACAGACCTCCACCCTGCCCTCCAATGAGCTCTCGCTTGACACCAGTAAAGTCACAAATGTCGGTGGTTGGGGGTCAGTGGAGTGCACGCTACAGGGCATCTGGCTTGGAGCTTTCCCTGAAGCAACCGATTCGTGACAGTTCGTTGTGTCACTGCGACATCAGCTGCTGCAGAGACGCAATACTAAATGCCACAGCCACATGCCGAAAACAATGGTCTGCTCTCTCGGTAGTGCCAAGTGGTCGTCCAGAGCCTGATCATCTTGCGACTGTACATTTGTTTGACCGCCGCTGCCAGCAATCATGTTCAATGGCTACATTCCTGCCAAGTCTTGCTGCAGTGTCGCTGAAGGAACATTCAGCTTATCGTAACACGATCTCGTTCAGCCGGCCGCAGTGGCCGAGCGGTTCTAGGCGCGTCAGTCTGGAACCGCGCGACCGCTACGGTCGCAGGTTCGAATCCTGCTTCGGGCATGGATGTGTGTGATGTCCTTAGGTTAGTTAGGTTTAAGTAGCTCTAAGCTCTAGGGGACTGATTACCTCAGATGTTAAGTCCCATAGTGCTTAGAGCCATTTGAACCATTGGAACCGCGTTTAAACTTAGCGAGGCGGTGACAATGGCGTCTTTGTAGCCCTAAAGACATTCTTGACTAACGTCAACTCACCACATACAATCTCAAAGATAACTAACACTCACACCCATTACAGCGTGTATTTAAAGCAAACCTGATTTGCAGCCTCATAGTGACACTAGAGCCACTCTTGTGCGACTGGAGCGAAATCTGAACAGACATCATCCCTCAGATGAAGAAACACGTCTACCAACTTCCATTTATGAAGTACAACTCCATCTTGGTTTTGCGATTTTTTCCATCAGAGTTCATTTTACCCTCAACACTAGCCCCACTACCAAACTGACTGTCTTCGGATGGGCTCTATCAACCTTCCTCTTGTCTTCCCAATTTGGTTCCGTAATTCATTAGTTATTCGATCGTTTCTTTTGCAAACAAGGCCACATTCCTCTCAAATACCTTCAAAAGGAATTCCTCACATTTTCTCTCTTTTTGGAATTTCTTTTCTTGTTTTTGCCAATATACACTTTAAATGCTTTCAACTTTGGCCATCACTAGTTATTTTGCTTCGTAAAGAGCAGAACCGCTTTCGACTACTTCTTAGCATCGCCTGATTTAATTTGACAACATTCCTGTAGTCTTGTTTTACTTTTATTGATGTTCAACTTTGAATCTCTTTTCAACTCACCGCCCATTTCGTTCAACTGCTCTTAAAGTCGTTTGTCGTGTGCGACAGAATCACAATGTCATAGGAAATCTCAAAGATTTCTTTCTCCCTGAACTTTAATTACCATAAAAATTTCTTCCTTGATTCCTTCACAGCTTTCTCGGCTTGCGGGCTGAATACCATTGGTGAGCGACTACACCCCTTTTTCATTCGGTTGTCACTACTCCTTCCCTTTCATTTATTTCAACACGTTAAGTACAGTCTGGTTTCTGTACAATTTGTGAATGATCTTTCGCAATATTCGAAATTTCATGAAGTGTCGTCCAGTCAACTTTCTCAAAAGCTTACTCTATATCCACAAATGTATAAACGTAGGCTTGCCTTCTTTAACCTATCTTCTAAGCTGTAAGGTTAGTATTGCCTCCCGTGTTCCTACCTATATCCGAAGCCCAAAATGATGTTCTATGAGCTCGGGCTCTACCATTTTTTCCATTCTCCTGTAAATAATTCCAGGCAGTATTTTGCAACCATGACTTATTAAACTGCTATTTGTGGATTTGGAATTATTTCTGTTTTGAATTCTGAGGATATTTCTTCAATGTCATATATCTTGCGATACAGGTGGAATATCTTTGTCATGGCTGGCCCTCCCAAAGATGTCAACAATTCCGAGGGGACCTCTACTCCAGGGGCTTTGTTTCGACGTGTCTTTCAGAACTGCGTCAAAGTTTTTCACTGTATTCCGTCTCCCATCGCAACTTCATTTACTTCCTCTTCTATAACATTGTTTTCAAGTTCTTTTCCCTTGTAAGGGTAGGTTGGGTAGTATCGGGAACGTGATATTTCTCGATATTATGTTTCCTTTTTCTTTTCTGGAGGTTATTTTGGAGCATTCATCACACTAAACAGTAATATAAGTTCTTCACCTTTTTAATATGTTTTCCACCCCTGCGTTTACATTTTTGAAGGTCTTCTAGCAAAAAATTTTAATTGGATGGTAAATTGTTTTTAACATGCTAAACTTAAGACTTGTGTAGGTCTTGTTCACCATGTCACATACCAATAATGTATACCCATAAAGCTGTGATGTGTACAATAGAGCCTTTCCCTAAGACAAAATTTTTTTACGAGAAATCCTCACTGCTTCATGACGGTGGACCCAAGCCAGAACTAGTTACGGTGAAATCAATCATTCGTTCAAAAAGAGTGGCTGGTTGCCGTTTGTTTCTTTAGCGATGCCTGAATAATTTCTTTTTATATCCTCATCATCGCTGCAGTTCGATTCAAAGTACACAAATTCTTACTGCATACAGCGAGCATTTCATCGCAGCTTATAGATGGGTTTCCGATGACTGAATAGATCATCCTGGCATAACATGCGTCCACACAAATCGCACTGAATGGTTGGAGGGGGGCTTTGTTGTATCTGAAGGACGTTTTTAGCTTGTCGCTTGGCTTCATGTCTGCGGCGTTCTCCTTCAAGCAAGTTGAGAATGGTGACTGTTGTGTTCCTCCACAGTAAACGGTCCACAGCACATTCCTCCCATATCTGTATGTTTACACCTGTCTTCTTCGTTGTGTGTTTTACCTGATCCTTAAAACGTTAAAGATTGGCTGCATGAGATTTACTGCCAGGGCAGAGTTCTACGAACAGGATACGGCGGGGAAGCCTGGTATTACTCATTCGATGAACATGACCTAACTATCATAGTTGATGAGCGATAGTAGTTGACTCAGTGCTTTTCAGATGCGCTTTCTCGAGAACTGCAGTATTGACCACTTAGTCCTCCCACCTAACGTTTAAGATGTAGCTCGTTTTTGGTGGTGGAAGCTCGCAAGTTTTTTGATATCACGACGATAGTGTGTCCAATTTTCACAGCCTTACAGGGAACCATTATACATAGTTTGAACCGCTTCTTCGGAGCTAGTATTCTTACAAATCTTTATTATTGTGGTGGGTACTAGTTTCCTGTCTACCTTGGCTACGATCATGCTTTTACTATGTTGATCATAGTAACTTACCCACATCACCACTATCTTTTCTATCATTAGACCAAATTCAGCATACCCCTTCGCTGAGGCACGCAAGCCATCGCACCGGAGCAAGGTCCATGGTTCACGGGGGAAGTCTTCAGTTAAAACCCATATTATAGAAAACTCCTACAACACCATTTGCATACAGTGTCACATTGTTAATGCACGATAAATTTAACCATCTGTTCTATCTCTTACACACCAGCATATTCTGATTATGCTGAGGAGGGAGTGAATTTCATTTGTTCCTCAAAGGAAATGGAAGTCCTTTGCGTAGAACTACAGTTCGCAAGTGCCTTTGAGCACTTCAGATGCTCATGGACATATAATTCGGTTTGTGTCCCCTTGCATTCAGGTCCCATATGCATATGAAAAGTGGGAAGAATGCTTAAAGGGCTCTGCTTGTGCTGTAATAAACCTAATCTTGTCTTGGTGGCTACTAGGGGAATGATACGTAGGGATCTGTAGTATAGCCGCATTGCTAGTTGCTGCGCTTAAGGCTGGTTCTTCTGTCATCATTAGTAAGCTATTCTCAAGCGGTCAGTTTTCTAGCTGTTTTCCTGCAGCCCTCCACGACATTCTTTCTTGGGCCAACCTCGTTATCTCGGAGTAGTACTTGCAGTCTGTGTCTTCAGCCATTCATCAGATATATTCCAATTCAAGTCCTTCTACGGTATTTAACCTTTACAGTTCCCTTTAGTACCAAGGATTTTATTCACTCACGTTAACACCTGTTCTACCATCCAGCCCTTTCAAATGTGCGAATGTGTGTGGAATCTTCTGGGACTTATATGCTAAGGTCATCAGTCCCTAAGCTTACACACTACTTAACCTAAATTATCCTAAGGACAAACACACACACCCATGCCCGATGGAGGACTCGAACCTCTGCCGGGACCAGCCGCGCATCCTGCCCTTTCTTCCTGTCAATGTTTCCCGTACGTTCCTCTCCTAGGCAATTCTGCGGAGAACCTCCTCACTTCTTACCAATTCACGCAACTTTCGACGCCCATCTACAGCATCACATGGGAAACGTATCGATTCTCTTCTTTTCTGACTTTTCCGTAATCCCTTCCTTATACACTTCTAATATCCCTTATTCGTCATAACTGCTGTGGAGCCCACGCACTGCGGCAACTTTCTAGGATGGACCGCACTTTTTGTATGCAATCCCTTACGTACACTGACTGCATTTTCCAAGTACCCTATCAATTAACCATACTCTGTCTCCTGCTTTACGTACGATTGGGCCTGTGTGATAATTCCATTTCATATTCCCTCAAATTGTTACATCCCGGTAGTTACATTAGTTGACTAATTACAATTGTGACTGTGTTGTAGTCGTACGATAATACTTTATTTTAATTTTATGAAGTGCACAGTTCTACATTCGTGAACATTTAATTTAAGCTTTTCATCGTTTCAGCACTTTTAAATCTTATACTGGTGATACCGTGATGATACAAACTTTCAGGTACGATGGAGCAGGCAGATGGAGTGGTAAGGGATCCTGGTCCGCAAACTATACAGTCGAAAGTTCGAAAATCGTTCTAATACCAACGACAGAGGAGTTCTTTTACAGCAAACTCTTTGATTTCCGTATTTAGGGAGGAGATAATCTCAACAAAACACTAGAAAACAACTGTCTAGTAAATGTTCCGGCGTAACGACAACCGCCAGCAAGAAAATCAAGAACGATACAGCAGAGAGGGCTGTGAGACGATGTCAGCCAATAGCACGCTGACTAGGACGTCACCACAATAGGAGCGGCGTCTACGCGAAGAGAATAAAAGCGACGTGCCGCCTAGTCTCGGCCCACGCTAGTAGATCCGGTCTAGAAGAGTTACTTACGAACTTGTGTGATTAGCTTGCATGGAAACTGTATCTATCAAAGGACACTGAGTCGCCAGTTGCTTGCGACCCATCATATAGAAACGAAAGTCAAGTATTTTCAATTCAGTAACTGTAATAAACTCCATTAATATGATTTGCTTGTACAGGGTGTTTCAAAAATGACCAGTATATTTGAAACGGCAATAAAAACTAAACGAGCAGCGATAGAAATACACCGTTTGTTGCAATATGCTTGGGACAACAGTACATTTTCAGGCAGACAAACTTTCGAAATTACAGTAGTTACAATTTTCAACAACAGATGGCGCTGCGGTCTGGGAAACTATATTACGATATTTTCCACATATCCACCATGTGTAGCAATAATATGGCGTAGTCTCTGAATGAAATTACCCGAAACCTTTGACAACGTGTCTGGCGAAATGGCTTCACATGCAGATGAGATGTACTGCTTCAGCTGTTCAATTGTTTTTGGATTCTGGCGGTACACCTGGTCTTTCAAGTGTCCTCACAGAAAGAAGTCACAGGGGTTCATGTCTGGCGAATAGGGAGGCCAATCCACGCCGCCTCCTGTATGTTTCGGATAGCCCAAAGCAATCACACGATCATCGAAATATTCATTCAGGAAATTAAAGACGTCGGCCGTGCGATGTGGCCGGGCACCATCTTGCATAAACCACGAGGTGTTCGCAGTGTTGTTTAAGGCAGTTTGTACCGCCACAAATTCACGAAGAACGTCCAGATAGCGTGATGCAGTAATCGTTTCGGATCTGAAAAATGGGCCAATGATTCCTTTGGAAGAAATGGCGGCCCAGACCAGTACTTTTTGAGGATGCAGGGACGATGGGACTGCAACATGGGGCTTTTCGGTTCCCCATATGCGCCAGTTCTGTTTATTGACGAAGCCGTCCAGGTAAAAATAAGCTTCGTCAGTAAACCAAATGCTGCCCACATGCATATCGCCGTCATCAATCCTGTGCACTATATCGTTAGCGAATGTCTCTCGTGCAGCAATGGTAGCGGCGCTGAGGGGTTGCCGCGTTTGAATTTTGTATGGATAGAGGTGTAAACTCTGGCGCATGAGACGATACGTGGACGTTGGCGTCATTTGGACCGCAGCTGCAACACGGCGAACGGAAACCCGAGGCCGCTGTTGCATCACCTGCTGCACTAGCTGCGCGTTGCCCTCTGTGGTTGCCGTACGCGGTCGCCCTACCTTTCCAGCACGTTCATCCATCACGTTCCCAATCCGTTGAAATTTTTCAAACAGATCCTTTATTGTATCGCTTTTCGGTCCTTTGGTTACCTCTGTTGAAAACTTCGTCTTGTTGCAACAACACTGTGTTCTTTGCGGTGGAATTCCAACACCAGAAAAATCCTGTTCTAAGGAATAAACCATGTTGTCTACAGCACACTTGCACGTTGTGAACAGCACACGCTTACAGCAGAAAGACGACGTACAGAATGGCGCACCCACAGACTGCGTTGTCTTCTATATCTTTCACATCACTTGCAGCGCCATCTGTTGCTGAAAATTGTAACTACTGTAATTTCGAAAGTTTGTCCGCCTGAAAATGTACTGTTGTCCCAAGCATATTGCAACAAAAGGTGTATTTCTATCGCTGCTCGTTTAGTTTTTATTGCCGTTTCAAATATACCGGTCATTTTTGAAACACCCTGTATGTTGTCTAGTTATCAGAGAAAGTAGCTTCCTAGGCACCCGATAAGTGGGCAGGATCCCACAGTCAACATGGGCCCTATAATGCATGCATACCAATAGAAGAAATGTGTTTCGCAGTTGTGAAGGTGAGCGAGTGCTCATAGCTCTTAAGGTATGCACATTAGCGCCCATGTTACTGGACATTATTTTTCCTTGTTTTAATCCCTACTACCACCTCCGAAAGTCGACTATCACACAATCACGCAACGAAAGTAACGGTATATGTATTCCACTAACAGAGGTATCAGAACAATTTTCGCTTACTTCAGATTGATACATTGAGCCTTCTACATTATCGTTGAAAGTTTGTGTCATCATTACGCAATCACCCTGTACATCTCTGACTGAATATTTGAGCAGCATTTCTCAAATAGTACTTCAGTGCAGGTAACAGGTTGATCTATTAGAAGTCTACGGTATTATTAATATTTTTTGCCAGGTTATTAATTTACGATATGAACAGCAAGGGTCACAACATACTACCATGTAGCATGCCTGAGGTTGTTTTGATATCTCACCATCCTTCATAACAAGCTGCGTCTTATCTAGCAAGAAAGCCTCACTCCAGAAACAAACTTCGTTCAGTACTCCCATAGGATCATACTTTCGTTCATTAGTGTTGGCGTGATGCTGAGTCAGATGCTTTTCGGAAGTCTAGATATGCTGCTTTTACGTGATTACCTCGATTCATGGTTTTCATGATGTCACATAAGAAAAGATCGTACACAGGCATTGTAATACCCTCAAACATCAAGTCTGTTTATATAAACCGCCATTGTATCTGGCACTCCGTGTCCGCACCTATAGGTGACCATTTCTCTCCAGTGATGCGGGGAAGTCTTTAAAACACAACAAATTTAATTTATGAGAAGGCAGCAGAAATACTATCGTAATGTTCTAGTGCTGCAAAGTTATTTTTTTTTTCAAGAGATGATTAGCACAATCTACTTTGGATTGCTCTGTAATGTTTAGGAGCCATACAAATGGCGTACTGTGCTGTATACTTCTGTCTATATTCGTCTGTTTCTCAGGTAAACAGGATTTTAAATCTCCCACAGAATTTACATTTATTTGTAAGCTGGAATTTTGCTTTGATAGTTTCAATCCACAACTGTGGCCTATGTTTAGGCGGGTTTTCCTTGACTGTAAGGCAAACGCTAAAACTGGAAATTGATCTCCCTAATGTTTCCATTCCGTTCACTACCACTTCTACATCACTAACGTTGGTCTGGTTGAAAGTAAGCGACCTCTGTAGAGGGCTCAGTTCTCTATCAGTCCAGGTTGAAAGGGAATCAACTGCGAGTATAAAAACAACAGCACACAGCTGTAAATTTCATTAGCATAGAACAGAACTAAATGCACATAGCGATTAAACTTACATTACTCAGCGCACATCCTAAGACGACCATCCAGCCCCACCCTCCATCCGGAGGAACAAGTTCATATTCTGCCGCTCCTTCGGCCATGTCTGCACCTGAAAAAAAAAAAAAAAATGGAAAACCTCAGAATTACTGAGTGATATTTAAAGGCTACTTAGCATCAAATTAGGAAACATGAAAGTATGTGTCATTGTAGAAAAAGAAACAGTAACTCACTAAACAGAAAATATGATGAATACACAGTACCAGAAAAACTGATAGATTTCTTTGCTTTGAAAGGAAGATTACGCAACAGGTCATGATTACGGCAGTTGATTGCTAGTGGTTAAAAGAGAAGGTTTCCTCACCATAGTCCTGCTGTTGGGGATGCTGGCAAAAAACTGAGGAATAAGTTTCTAAAGGAGTACGTCTGGAGCACGCCGTCGTATGGAAATAACGTAAACCTGTCCATCATAAGATGGTGTACGTCACTATAATAATTTTCTGCAGATGGTCTTATTAAATGTGGTATGTTCTTGTCTATTCCGCCCTTGGAACTTGTTGACATTTTTAAAGGGGGGAATTACAGCTGAACTAGCACTCTGAATCACAGGACAAATCGAAATTTTTCACACGTATGCATATCAGTGGCATAGATATCGGACAAACCATGGAAAACTCCGAGAAGAAAGAATCTGAAGGACAGGATTAAAACTTTGATTCACTGACTTCCCAGTCAATTACAAGGAGACACAAAGCTTGACGAGGACTCCTAACCTTAGCACAATCATTGCCAGAGGTGAAAACGTCATAGGTACAAAAAATTCCAGACCTTTGAATATTGAGGCTGGAACTTACAGTCTAATCCTACGCGCCACACACTATAATGCTAATACAAACAATTTATAGTGATGATGATGATGATGATGATAACGATGCTGCCGCCGCCGACGACGAAGGCATGTGAAATATATTGATTATAAATACAAAAAAATCTTAGCGGCGTAATTTTGCTCTACAGAATTAGGTATTTTACAAAGCGTACTGATATTACATTCAGCGGGCAGACACTCATTAACTACTTTATTCATTGTATTAAGTTAACCGTAACCGATTGCTTTTATAAAGAGATGTATAAGTAACTGCAAATGCAATCACTCAGTTGCGTATTGTATTTGCTGCAACAGTTTCGCTCTTGATCATCCACGAAATTATCACAGTTTGTGCTCTATTGTCGATCATACCAGACAAGCTCATAACAATTATCGAGCAATTTCACTTCGTTGGGAAGGAATTAAGGGAGCTGTAAATGTTTCTAATCAGTTTATCAAATTCTGACACAGTAAATTTATTAAATCCGCTTCGCATTACAAAAGCCAGTGCAAAAAAACAGTAATAAAATTTTGCCTCAAATCAAGTGAAATTTTGAATGTATAAATTTACGTTGTTTCCAGTAATTCTGTTGTTGGAAGTTATTCATGTACCTAACAAAAAGTACAAGGACTTCATTATATGCCAAATAATTGCGGGTTAACTAACATCGAGAGCCAGTATTCACAAGTACTGAGAAAATGAGACGCCATCCCCAACAATATAATATTCTAGAAAAACCCCACTTCAGTTACATTTTCTCCAGAAAAAAATGTTCGCATGAGAAATGGACTATATGAAGTAAATGCAATGCTGCAAACTAACGGCTTTTATTTATGGGAGAAATTATGCAGAAAACTGTTCAGATACTAGAACTGTTCTTGCTCACATGTAATATTTGCTTTCCATTGCAGACTGTTAGAACAACTTCAGACTACATGTTCTTTAAGACTTAAGGTCATTGGATTTTTTATGCCGTACGAAGATATTCCACAATCAAAATTCTGTTGATTAACGCAACTTCACAAAAGATAGCAAAAAAATTGGCAGTAGTAATTGGACGGCCATTACCTAGTCAGAGGCTCTGCTTGCACCTAAATAAATAACAAGCTAACGACAAGCATGACACGCTCATTTAAAACCTAAACGCCAGAACAATTTTCTTGTTATCGCCGCTCGGAACGTTCCATATACTATTAAAACTTATAGAAATTTTGTTTATAATTGAATGCGATGAATTTCTGACTTTCTTCTGTCTTTTAATCGTTGCATCATATTCGGTAGTTAGCAGAGATTGTTAAGTAGTTTCACGAAATTCCTCAGTATCAATCGCTACAGGTACATTTTACTACATATTGCGACCACGAGATGGCTCTGACGAACCAGCTTCCCGTTGTAATTCCTTGACGTGTCGATTCGCATCTCTCGTCATTAGTGAGCTCTGCAATAATTGGATGGAGAAATCCAGTCATGAATCGTATGATTTGCTCGTGCGTGGAGGTTTTTGTCGTCTGCTCCGTCCTTCATATCGCAGTCAGGCAAATAGTTTCGATCAGTACGTTAGTAAGAATTTTTTTTTAACTTTTGCCGTTTATAAAACTCAAGTTATTGACTGCGAAGTATCTAAAGCTGGAAAATAGCATATCAGCATAAGATTTTTATACCTCGTTAAATCACATCATATGTAAACATTACCTGTAATCGTTCTCGGAGCTTCCGTAGCGTGGCGTGGCACCGTGCGAAGTCGCCCGCGCCTTTCCTGCCGGCACCGCTCTCTCTTGACCCGCAGCCCTCATTACGCAATATTTTACTTGGAAATTTAATAGGAAACATTTTATTTGCGCCGTCAGACTCCGTTGAACCCTGCGACACAGCCTTAATCTTGACAATGGTCAAAAACAAAAGCCCAGTAGCCATTTATCCGCATTCAAAAAGATTTGAGATCCGGCCAACAGATTTAAAAAAGTATACATCATTAACAGTCTATACAATACCTCTAGTTGATTCAGACATACTTGTGCCAATAATGTCTACAAAATCATAATGAGAGAACAGTTAAAAATCAGACAAAGTATCACACAAAAACATCAAACTTCCAATTTGCAAGGAAACAGTGTTTATTGGCTTTACTTGGATGGAGCTAACTCCGTCACTTGTTTTAAAACAACACCTCGAGTTAGTTAACGGCTCATAGTCCAGTAGAATTAGCAATCAAATCGGAAATAACTGCTACAAAAGATTTTATTATTTTAAAGGCTTCGTTTGTGTCCCAGTATGACTATCCTAGGTTTTCCCCCTCTGCGGAGTTGTGGAAAAGTGGCGGTTGTGGTGGAGGGGGGGGGCAAAGGTGTACCCGAAAAAGGGATATTTTTTCGGTTTTGTGATTATATCTCGTAAATGACTCCCAATATCGAAAACATAGTGGAATTAAAAATTGTATGGCATGAAATTCTGTATTGAATGAGAGCATCCGCATATTTTTTGGATCACCAGTTTCCATACCAGTGCTCTTCAAAATTGGACCAATTTTACATGTTCATGAAAAATTTTCGTTTTAACCTCTGTTTTTTAGTAACATCGTTGAAACTAACCCATCTATCAATAATGTCGTTCATAAAAAAGATATGGAGCGATAAATTCCTCATTCGATGAAACCAAAAGTGCATTTATTGGACCACCCATTTGTGTACAGCTCCTCATTAAAGTTGGACCATTTCTCATCATCAGTTAAGACAATTCCAAATGTAGTTCTTCAGTAATTCTAATGAACACTCTTTTAAATAGAGAACTATAGCAACCCATTGTACTTATTTAATACAGTAATAGAATAAAACATTAAAATTTTGTAAAATTGGAAAAATAATATTTAAAAAGTTTTTTATATATTGAGGGTTAATAACTGAGACCTCGTACCTGAGAGAAGTCAGAAAAAGTCCTGGCTCAAAAAAACTTGTAAGTGAAAAAATACGTTATAACAAAATTATGCAAAAAAGACAATGCACAACCTGAGAGTAATAAATGATTGTGCTCAACAAACCATCAAATGTTTTATTAAAAAGTTATGTTCTTTAGCTCCACTGTAAAATTTGTCTTTTGTCAGATACGTGGTCTCCGTTCTTAGCCCTCGATATAATATAGTGATACCGATTCAACTGATATGAAGGAGGAAGGAAGAGAGAGACACTCCTTGAAATTAAGTAGTGGTTATTATACTTCGTAATTACAAAATTTTACATAAATGTACGAGATGAAAAGGATAAAAGTAGGTATGTACACAAATTTCACATACGTCGACGTTTGAGTGTTATTGCAGCACTCGGCTCCTCAAAGTCTGTAATTTCCGAGTCCGACGCCCCGTCGCTCAGTCGGTAATTGTCGTCACCTAATACATAGTCCAGGTCTTCGTCAACATCTGGTTCGTCAGTTTCATCTGGTTGGAGGGATTTAGTGCATGAGTTCCCCTTGCAGTTGACACAAGTTAATGAGCACTTAATACCAGCCTTCCGACACCCACAACTACCTGCACAGCCCTTGTTGCATTTGCAGGAAATTGTTGAGAGAAGAGACTGTGGAGCTGGTTCTTTGGATGTAGGAACGGGGCCAAGACCAAACTCTAAAGCCTGCCATCCCCAGAGGAGCGGATCCATCTGGCGTCCTATCCACATTTGTACTTGTAAGTAGGTCCTCAAGCAATGTTAGCGAGCTGCTTCCGACGTTGGTGGTAGGGATGCTAGGGTGAATCTGGATTTCACAATCGCTTTGGAAAACAGGCCGAATCGCATTTTATCTAAAGTGTCTCCTGCCGTACATCCATAGAGGGTTGTTAAAAATCGGAGGCCAGCTTCGACAATAGCTTCAGCTTGAGTGTCATGCTCTACGAAAGGTTTGATATCTTCCATTTATTTTTGACCAGTAGCTTGACCACCTTCTTCTAGCCCTTACCGAAGAGTGCTGACGTTGTGTCACATCCACTTATGGCGTCGAGAAATATGAGTTGCCTTCTGATATTGTTTGCCAGTTTGAAACTGCTGGAACAAAATACTTTTGATGAGGTCTTTGCTCTTCCAGGTTTCAAGAAATATATATTTGCTGATGGTGTGACTAGGGCATTGAGCATGATGAGAAGCTCCGTATCCTCACCAAGAACCACAACCATCTCATATTCCTGTGATACCTTAAGCGCTGTAGCAACAATTAGGTGGTCTGCGTCTTCATTAGCTTGCTTTACTGAGGAGCCTTCATCTTCAAGCCTCGAAATAAGCAATCTAATGAGTCGTGCTTTATTCCTGTCATCGGAAAGGAACTACTCCTGAGTCATAGTCACCATCATTAACTCAGAAAGATGACCTCAGGAGTAGTGTGTCTTTTGCTTCGGGGGAGGCGCTCAGCATATTTGATGCTCTTGGTGGGCAGGTCTTCTAGGTAGCCATCGAACATCACAATTGTCGGACTTCCGCTGTAATGTCTTTTTAAATATTCAACGTATTTGGTTAGTATTAACTGGAATGTTTCACCATCCTTCCACACAACCCGGTGGAGAAGAAATCCACCATCGATGACAAATGCTGCTTCTTCCAGGTTTACATTATTCAGTGGTGTGAACAAGTCATATAACACTGACTTGGGTTCAAAATGGCTCTGAGCACTATGGGACTCAACTGCTGTGGTCATAAGTCCCCTAGAACTTAGAACTACTTAAACCTAACTAACCTAAGGACAGCACACAACACCCAACCATCACGAGGCAGAGAAAATCCCTGACCCCGCCGGGAATCGAACCCGGGAACCCGGGCGTGGGAAGCGAGAACGCTACCGCACGACCCACTGACTTGGGAGTCTTCCTCATTCCAAATACATCGAACAGAGAAAGACGATAGGGTGCCAGCTCATATCGGAAGAATTCTTTAAGCTGTTCGTCAAATTTCTTGAGTCGTGCTATCCGGTGGAGTATGGTTTCAGGGTTCACTGGTACATCCTCCTTATGAATGGTCACCTTAGATTTAAATCCCTGTATACTCATCACTCTTTTCTTTCGGACAAGCTTGATGTTGCCAAAGGTTTGACAAACTAGGGCGAGCATTGAGGATTTGCCCATTTTAAAGACTCTGTGACAGTTGTTGAGTCATCTCCGACGATTCCTGTGCTGATGGACATAACAAATTCAGTAACAGGAAAAGGATCATGGGACTGAAACCACTCAATAAATTTCTGAAGGTCTGCATTGTGACGCTGAACTCTAGCATCAACATGTTGCTCTGAGGTAGTGAGTGATACCCCACAAAACTCTTCAACCTGCTGGGTCACTGTAGTCACAGTTGGCATGGTCAGATTCCATCTACTCAGAGTACTGCTGAAACGCCGCGACCATGACTGAGCTCTCCGGTACTTTTCAATGAACGCATTAGTGTTTGCTCAATCGTCATGTCAGACCATATCCCACTCCAAAACTTATCGCACCTTCTGATGGTAAACCAGCCTTTGAGTACTAACTGTGCGGAGTGGCCGAGCGGTTTTAGGCGCATCAGTCTGGAACCGCGCGACCGCTACGGTCGCAGGTTCGAATCCTGCCTCGGGCATGGATGTGTGTGATGTCCTTAGGTTAGTTAGGTTTAAGTAGTTCTAAGTTCTACGGGACTGATGACCTCAGCAGTTAAGTCCCATAGTGCTTAGAGCCATTTGAGCCATTTTTATGCAAACTGTGCATAGTCTTCGGATATTTTCTTTTCAAGGCCCATCATGTCTTGTAAAGACAGCTGTGAAGATTTAGCATACAGAAAATGTCTACTGGCATGAAAATAAGGTAACATTTTCGTAACAGTGGTGAGGTGCAGTTGCCAGTCGCCACTCCTCTCAGCCTGAATAAACTGCTTTCTCAGAGTAGTCATGTTGAAGTAGAGAATCCATAACTTGGCAGTGGGACCATTTAGCTCCAGCTCTCCAAGTTCCTGTGCAAATATGTGCTCCAAATTTCATAATCAAGGGCTTCCAAGGAACTTGAAGAGGTAGACGTGTCTTCAAGGTGCTGAACAGTTCTCTCACTGTCTCTCATTCTTGTGAGGATGACATCTGCGAGAGCCAAATTGCAAAGGATACGTGCACGAACTGCCCTTGAATAAGCACGACCAGCCATAATTTTTTTCTGTTTTATGAACCACTTTTTTGATAGATGGGCTAGTTTCAACGATATTACCAAAAAACAGAGGTTCAAACGAAACTCTTTCATGAACATGTAAAATTGGTCCAGTTTTGAAGAGCACTAGTATGGAAACGGGAGGTCCAAAAACTATGCGGACGGTTTCATTCAATGCAGAACTTCATGCCCTACAATTCTTAATTCGTCTATATTTTCAATATTGTGAGTCATTTACGAGAAATAATCCCAAAACCGAAAAATACCCCTTTTTCGGGTACATTTTTTCCCCTCGTCACTTTTCCACAACTTCGCGGAGGGGGAAAACCTAGGATAGTCATATTGGGTGTAAGGGATCCGTGATCCCACGAACATAGATGCGTATCCGACGCCTAGGTCGATAGTAGACAGGAGTCCATTGTCGAGTGCTGCAGGAGGCAGTGAGACGAGTGTCGAGTGCGCAGTAGTACTGGAGAGTGTCGAGTGAGAAGTAGTGCGGGAAAGACGGGCAAGAATGGTGGTCGAGTAAAATTCACCGGAGTATGACGAGTGAGCACGTCCCCCTGATCGTCGTGGGGTTGACCCTCACTAATACCGACTCGCGAGTGATATGAAACAGAAAGTGACAAGTGCCGAATTACGTGTTTCGCGTCAACCGCGTCGGCCAGCAACAACCATGGATTGCAGTGAGGATTGTTGTGAATGTCAACAATCAGCATTGCGTGTGACGAAGTACTGAAAATCAACAACCAATAAAAAGATATAACTGTGATTAGACGTGTGATGCGAAGGTAGCAACTGCCTCAGCATTTGTGTGTTAATAGGAAATATACAGGGTGAGTCACCTAACGTTACCGCTGGATATATTTCGTAAAACACATCAAATACTGACGAATCGATTCCACAGACCGAACGTGAGGAGAGGGGCTAGTGTAATTGGTTAATACAAACCATAAAAAAATGCTCGGAAGTACGTTTTTTAACACAAACCTACGTTTTTTTAAATGGAACCCCGTTAGTTTTGTTAGCACATCTGAACACATAAACAAATACGTGATCAGTGCCATTTGTTGCATTGTAAAATGTTAATTACATCCGGAGATATTGTAACCTAAAGTTGACGCTTGAGTACCACTCCTCCGCTGTTCGATCTTGTGTATCGGAGAGCACCGAATTACGTAGGGATCCAAAGTGAACGGTGATGGACCTTAGGTACAGAAGAGACTGGAACAGCACATTACGTCCACATGCTAACACCTTTTTACTGGTCTTTTTCACTGACGCACATGTACATTACCATGAGGGGTGAGGTACACGTACATTCGTGGTTTCCGTTTCCAATTACGGAGTGGAATAGAGTGCATCCCGACGTGTCAGGTCAATAGATGTTCAATGTGGTGGCCATCATTTGCTGCACACAATTGCAGTCTCTGGCGTAATGAATGTCGTACACGCGGCAGTACATCTGGTGTAATGTCGCCGCAGGCTGCCACAATACGTTGTTTCATATCCTCTGCGGTTGTAGGCACACCACGGTGCACTTTCTCCTTTAACGTACCCCACAGAAAGAAGTCCAGAGGTGTAAGATCAGGAGAACGGGCTGACCAATTTATGCGTCCTCCACGTCATATGAAACGCCCGTCGAACGTGTACCTCACCCCTCATGGTAATGTACATGTGCGTCAGTGAAAAAGACCAATAAAAAGGTGTTAGCATGTGGACGTAATGTGCTGTTCCAGTCTCTTCTGTACCTAAGGTCCATCACCGTTCCCTTTGGATCCCTACATAATTCGGTGCTCTCCGATACACACGATCGAACAGCAGAGGAGTGGTACTCAAGCGTCAAAATTAGGTTACAATATCTCCGGATGTAATTAACATTTTACAATGCAACAAACGACACTGATTACGTATTTGTTTATATGTTCAGATGTGCTAACAAAACTAACGGGGTCCCATTTAAAGAAACGTAGGTTTGTGTTAAAAAACATACTTCCGTGCATTTTTTATGGTTAGTATTAACCAATTACACTAGCCACTCTGCTCACGTTTGGTCTGTGGAATCGATTCGTCAGTATTTGATGTGGTTTACGAAATATATCCAGCGGTAATGTTAGGTGACTCACCCTGTATATATGTATCAGTTTGTATTTCGCAATCTTTGTGGCCCTTAATAATAGACAAACTTTCTATCATTTCCACTATTCAATCTCAGAACAGCCGCACTCGGTTGAAATACCCCCGAAACCAGCAGAAAAACCGATAGCCTTTCTTCCATTAAGCACACGGTCATAATAATTAACTGTTTGGCGACTTCGATAAATTACACAAAATCCAGTAAAGGAATTAAACGGGGGTGTTTCGTGGGCCACAAATGAAGCCATTAAAACAATAAAACGTTTTGTAGCAATTATTTCCGATTTGTCTAATTTTTAGGTTTAACGCTAATGGACTATGAATGCTCTGATAGACGCCTTTTTCTGTCAAACCGAGGGATGTGTCGTAGTGGCACGCTGGCCTCGCATTTAGATTTACGTTTTCCGTCATTTCCCAAAAATCATCCCAGGCAAATGTCGGGATAGTTCCTTCGAAAAGGACACCCCCGATTTCCTTCCACATCCTTTCATAACCCGAACTTGTGCTCCGTCGCAATGGCCACGCTGTCGTCAGGACGCAAAACTCTGATCTTCCTTCTACCTGCCAGTCCTACGAACGCTCAACTCGACAGCAACATGTCCTAGAAAAAACGTAAAATAACCGGAACGAGACTCTTGCAACCTTTTAGTATTTGAAAAGTAATTTTGTTGATCACAAAGCATCACTAACTCTTGACCATCGTAATGTTATTCACTCTAAAACACCACTTTCCGCGCAGCGTTCCGCCTACACCGTAGACGGTTGTCAGGCTCCTCCAATATGCAAGCTAAGCAGCTCGACGAAACTGTTTTGATACTGAGGCCTTTCAGTCAGTCATCTTGAGAAGTGAAACTCAGCGATTTTCATAGTGCATTTCGTGCTCTCGCCAACAGCACTCCTCTGAAATGTTCTGCTCACTGTCGGGACTTCTCACATACTTATTTCCGACATGTCTTGGAAAGGACCTACCCTCACACGAAAGTCTCTAACCCTTAAAACTGCCTCGCAGGTTCTGACAACAACCTTCTTCAGTCTGATTAGAGAAAGACCAACCCACTAACTTCAGGTCAGAAAAGACCCCTACTATCGGTCGCCAGAAGCGTCCTCTGATATCCACAGTAGCCAAGAGGTGCGTTCCGATGTCATCTCAGAGACGATTCGCCACAGTTGTACCTAAAATAATTTTTACCTTCAACCCTATCTGGGGACGTTAGAAACGAACACCGGTATCCACAACAGCCAAGAGTTTGTGGTCTCAGGAATGATGCGCTACAATACAACTAAAATAAGTCATTCCTTCACATAAACTAAGAAACTAAGAAAATAAGAAGAGTCTAGTGGCCGAGTGGTTCTAGGCGCTTCCGTCTGGAACCGAGCGACCGCTACGGTCGCAGGTTCGAATGCTGCCTCGGGCATGGATGTGTGTGATGTCCTTAGGTTAGTTAGGTTTAAGTAGTTGTAAGTTCTAGGGGACTGATGACCTCAAATGTTCCATAGTGCTCAGAGCCATTTGAACCATTTTTTGAAGAGTCTATGTGCATCACGCAGAGGTTTACTGCTGAAACCTCTAGAGAGCACAGATCTCGCGTAATGACTCCGAAGAAAAAATCCGAGGAATTAGAGCCAATACAGAGGCTTACCGACAATTATTCTTCCCACGCACCACTCGCGTATATAACAGGGTAGGGGGGGGGGGGGGGGGGAGGATCAATTAATAGCACCGAAAACACCAATACATGGCTTGCGGAGTACATTGTAGATATAGATGTCTTCAATTGCTTTTTATGGGTTTGTTTTCACAAATTGCAACTGAAAATTGCATCGGAAGTATCATGTACTGTGTACATCTTGCAGGGTATGAAAATTATTTTTCAATACTGTTTCTGAAATTAATTAACTGTAAACACATGTCGTTCCTAGAAGTATTTGCAGATGTGCCGTACGTGACTCTACGACTCTTAGTTGCGATATAAATGCTGGTGATCTATGCATCACAATGGATGTAAAACGTATTTCGATCCAGACTGAGAAGCTCGCGTGGGTTAATCACTACGTAGATACTTTTCAGCAGTTGATTTTTTGAACTGCACGTAGTTAACGTCTTGGCTGATACCATATCTAATTTGCCAATTTCTACATTCATCCATTAATTCTTGCATCGTGTCCGTAAATCTGATCGCGAAGGAGAGCGATCTGGGACCTGAGCGAGACAAATTATACATTAAAAGTGAGAAGCAGCCAGTGCACGTTACTTCTGTAAACCACACAAACAGCAAATTATGACTACAGCTAATCTGCTAACACTGATAATAATAATTTATATGCACTGACGGAAAAATCGCAACACCGAGAAAGAACTGTGTGACATTAACGATATTTGGGTGCGCGTTTCTACATCTGAAGGTTGTTGATTATTCAATTTTCGCGGCAGTCCCATAAGAATCGCGTTGTAGGGGCACTATTAGCATTGAAGTCATGTTTCCTCTAGATACACTCGGTAGCGCTCGTTAGCGTAAGTTACCTTTGAGGCTGGGTGTGGTGAGTTAATGTTTTCCGATCCACGAACGATAGCGATTGTGATACTTCACAATTCAAATTTAATAACTCAGCTGCCAGGTTGTGGAAACAAACCCAAAAACGCAATTGTAGACATCTACATCTCGAGACACGGAAATGATTGCAGTGTTGCTGATTCAAAGCGAGGATTACGGGAAGCGCATACACTGAAAATTATGTGTCGCGCTTGCCTGTGCGGAATTTGTCGCTTACCACCACCACCATCAGCCATGACAATTCGCAACAAATGGAATAAAAATTCACTAAATAAATCGCTACGAGCACGTTCATCTTCGCGCTGGCTACGGCATTCACAGCAGAGAGCTGAACGCTTATTGGTTGTCAGAGAATGCGTGACGTAGGCGCGCGGATTAAGCCCAAACCCCGACCGCCATAGTTCGTGACTCCAACCAAGCTCCGCTCCGACAATGGTCAAGAAAGCCTTTAAGGGGGTAAATACGTCATTATCAACAGCTCACTGAGTTTGAACAAGGTCGTGGTACGTCAGGCTGGATGCTCATTCTCTGATACTGAAGCAAGACTTGCAAGAAACTAGCCACTGTACGAGGGGCGTTTGAAAAGTCAGTGGAAAAATAAAAACTACTTACATGTTTGGGGTAAACCTTTTCTATTTTTCGACATAGTCTCCTTTTAGACTTATACACTTCGTCCAACGCTGTTGTAATTTGTTGATCCCTTCCGAATAATAGGAATTGTCCAAGTCTGCAAAATAGCTATTAGTAGCTGCAATCACCTCTCCGTTTGAATAGTCATTGTCCCGCCAGCCATTTCTTCAAATTGGGAAACAAATAGTAGTCCGAGGGAGCCAAGTCTGCGAATAGGGGGGGGGGGGGGGGGGCGGGGATGTGAAACGAGTTGGACTCCTATTTCCATTAATTTTGCGATCACAACTGCTGAGGTGTGTGTTGGTGCATTGTCGTGATGGAAAAGGACTTTTTTGCGGTCCAATCGCCGGCGTTTTTCTTGCAGCTCGGTTTCAAACGGTCCAATAACGACGAATAATATGCACCTGTAATAGTTTTACCCTTTTCCAGATAGTCGATGAAGATTACCCATTGCGAATCCTAAAAAGACTGTCGCCATAACCTTTCCGCTAGAGGAATGGTCTTCGCCTTTTTTGGTGCAGATTCTCCCTTGGTATCCCATTGTTTAGACTGTTGACTGGTCTCAGGGGCATAGTAATCTATCCATGTTTCATCTACAGTGACGAAACGACGTTTTAAGTCCTGTGGATTCTTCCTTAACAGCTGCAAACCATCCTTGCAACACTTCACACGTTTCAGTTTTTGTTCAAACTTGAGCAATCGCGGAACCCATCTTGCGGATAGTTATCTCACGTCCAAATATTTATGCCAAATATTATGTACCCTTTCATTCGAGATGGCCACAGCACTAGCAATCTCAACTCTTCTGTTATCCATCACCATATCATGGATTTTATCAATGATTTGAGTTGTAAACTCCACAGGGCGTCTAGGACGTCAGCATAGCTTGTGCCCATACGGAAACTCCGAAAATTTTGAAACCACTTATAAACTGTTGTAATCGAAGGTGCAGAGTCACCGTAATGTTTATCAAGTTTCTCTTTAGTATCCCAGGCGTTCTGCCTTTCATAAATGTAATGTTTAACCACCACACTAAATTCTTTTTCGTCCATTTTTTGACAGTCACTCGACTTTCTTGATTCACACGAATGCCAAACACAAAGAAATAGACCAAAATGACTGAAACTTGGTGTGCGTTCTTT
The DNA here is from genome assembly GCF_021461385.2 of Schistocerca piceifrons. Classification (NCBI taxonomy): domain Eukaryota; kingdom Metazoa; phylum Arthropoda; class Insecta; order Orthoptera; family Acrididae; genus Schistocerca; species Schistocerca piceifrons. The sequence goes on from NC_060142.1 coordinate 134,944,701, forward strand.
CCAAATATGTTACTAACTGAACATGACCTCAATACGCAACGGTGGTGCCACCTCTCAGACTCTGCACGGACTTTTCAAACGCCCCTCGTACATCACTGCTGGCAGCTGGGGTTACGGATATGCGCGGTCGCAAGAAGACCAGGCTCTGGACGAACACATAGCACTACCGAGAGGAAAGACCATCATGTTCGGTGTATGGCTCTGGTGCATCGTACTGCATATGCAGCAGCAATTTTAGCAGCTGCTGGCACTACCGCCATTTGCGATTTCAGTGGTGTCAAGCGACTGCTCACTGGAGGGCAGGGTGGCAGTCTGTTGTGTTTTATGATACAATGTGGTTCAGCTTTGGTGCCAGTGATAGCCGTGTGTTGCATACAAAGAGGACAGGTAAGGACCTGCAACTAACCTGTCTGCATGCTACAAACATTGGACCTACACCTGAAGTTATAGTCTCAGGTGCCATTTCGTACGACAGCAGGAGCACTGCCGTAGTTATGCCATGCAAATTTGTTTCGTCCTGTTGTGCTGTCATTCTTGAACAGCATTCCAGGCAGCGTTTTTGAACAGGATAACATTCGCCCACATACCGCATTATGCTCTACAGAGCGTCCACATGTTGCTGTGGCCTGCACGATCAGCAGATACATGTCCCATCGAGCACATATGGGACATCATTGGATGACAACTCTAGCGGCATTCACAACCAGCAGGGTCCCCGCATTGATCGACCAATTGCAACAGGCACGGAACTCTATTCCAGAAACTGGCACCTGTACAACACAATGCATGCTGGTCTGCATGCCTGCATTCAACATTCAGACAGTTACACCGGTTATTAGTGAAGCAGAATTTCACATTTTCAGTGCTTACATTAAGCTGTGATGTTGCGATGTTAATTACTAGAATATATATTCCAGAAGTATCGTAACTTCACATTAATTATTTTTTGGTGTTTCGTCTTTTTCGTAGCGTATCTGTATTCCTTGATTCTCGATTTTTTTTATTTATTCTTCTGACACGTTCCACAGAATAACGTGTAACATGCAACATGGATTTAACTAGTTAGTAGTGGTAGATACAACTACCAAATTGCAGTTCCCAGTTCACGCACAGAAGTGTGACGTTGCGTGTTTTCAAAACTCGAGCGCAATTTAGTGGCCTTGGTATGATGTATACTTACTTCTTAATTTGCGTACATAACATAACAGAAAAACAAGAGGTACGTACGGGCGTATCAAGGAACGTACCTTTTAATTTACCAGTTTTGCACTTGTATCATACCTCGTCAGCGGCGTGACGTTCAACCTTGATCTTCTTTGATAAATTTATAATGCACTACTGCCCCGGCGCACCAAATTCTCGTAGCACACAAATTACAATACGAAACATATCAACCGTATATGGTGTGACTGATCAGGTTATCACTACCGACGAAACTTTCACTGCAAACGTCTCACTGTGTTGCTTTTTTTGCGAAGACAAGCGTCAGTCACGCTGTCATTTGTACAGATAATGGGACACTTAACAGACTACACGTTCATTAGCCAGAGCTTCTGGAACAGGATGAACTACAATAAGCGACGTGGTGGGGGCATCGCTCAAGTTTCATCTGTTTTATCTGCGGCAGCGCAGCTGCTACACACACAGCTGAGGCGACTGTGTTTCATCTCATCATTAAACTCGTAATTTGGGCAAACGATATCACAGTTTAGTGTGTCGTGTCGCTAGCCACTCGCGCAGAGTACTCACGTTCGGTTTCTAATGTTCTCCAAAGAGAAGTTCTGGAATAAGCCAGTTCACCCTTGTGAGACCAGTTGATAAGCGACAGAGCAAACGAGCAACGTAACTGCCAGGCTAGCAGCTTGGGCGGCATCCATTCTAAAAACTTGCTCTGTTAGCCCCGAGACATTTCTTCACTGACATAATGATATCTACATTTAAATAAACTTCGTTAACTCATACTAGACACAGGAAAGTTTGGCGATGAACTACTGTAACAAAAAGTTGAGACAGAAGACATCTGAACAATTGATAGCTATCTACAAAATGAATGCTACTCACTTGGCCATTATTTATTTAAAAATGATCTTAATGGTACCAGTCTTAGTGCAACTGTATACAAAAATAAAATCTCATTTCTATACCGGAGTATCTACGAAAATGATGGGCAGCGGAAGGACTCTTATTGGGACACTAGAAAGAAAAGCGTTTTTCAATAGGGGACAGCCCGTTTCGGTGTTGTTTCTTTTTACCGACGTTTGTGAACTGGTTTTTTAAAATTTTCACACTACTGGAACAAATGTGTTTTTCGCTATAGAGACATTACTACGAGCTCCACGGCGCCCCTGCGTATTGCAGTGTGCGCTCGAGCTTACGTTAATTCACGTTAGCCTCATCAACCCTTCTGCTGACGCCGAACAGTTTAATCGTACCAGTATTAGAACTCGTAGGCACTACCATCCAAGTTTGTCTGTACTGTTGCAAAACATGTTCTTCGAAACAACATTTGGCAACATACTAAATTTCTTATTCGCTCAACTATGCCTCACAATATTAAATTTCCTTCATATACTGATACCCAATTCATCACCGACGAGGGCCATAGAGTGTATGTAGCACATAGCCGAGAAAATTCCCCACATTCTGTTCTATTATTCGCCGTTTGTGGAGTCATAGTTTCTATTACTTTTTATATACAGCGCCAATAAGAGAGATATTCCAATGAAATGTGCACGTAAGAACCGCATCCAAATTTTTATCGATGCATATCTACATGAAAAACGCATGCCAGTAGCTGAACAAATTGTACCTGTATTAATACGTTACTGCTCCTGCAATTACTGATACCATGTACTCACAAATTAAGAATTTGTTCGATGTTATTTCAGGAGTATTTAGTAGTCTGAAGAGGTGGGGCGGTTTAATACACTTACGTCGGTATTATATAATCAGGTCAGCCACAGATACCTTATGAAACTGTTTTCTCGACAACACGAATCAGTCTGTCTAGAGCTCATCACTAGGAACAATACAGGGTGCTTCCAAAAGAATGACTTGATTTTAAAACTCCATATTTATTGATAAAAACGTACTACAAAGATGGGGTGGATTGCATTGTACTCACAAAATCTTAAATGTGTTGCAAATTCTCTGTGTGTCCGCCGTTGCAGCAGCAGCTGCAGCAGCAGCAGCAGCACGAACAACATCTAAAAGATATTTAAATTTGTCAAACTATACACAATGTATCCGATTTTATAGAAGTTATGGCGGTTGTTATTCTGTTCTTCACTTCTTCTGTCACGAGGTAAAGGAGAAATGATCACATTTTCCTTCACGTTTCCCCAAAAGAATAAATCGCGTGCGATCATGTCTGACGGTCTTGGAGGTCAAGAATGCAGGGCAGTGTCTCGAGGACCCGCGGGTCATGATCAGCGTGAGGTAGAGAGTCAGAGAGATTGATGTACGTTGTTGTTGTGCCAGTGTGGTGAAGCTCCATCCTTTCGGAAAATGATGTCATCGGAGTCTTCCTGAAGTTATGGAAAACAAGCAATTCTGCAGCATTTGTAAACAGCTCACGCCAGTCACTGTGGTTTCTTCGAAAACGAAGGGACCGTACACTCTTTCACGAGAAAAACGTTGACTTGAGGTGAGTTTCTTTAGGGCACAGTAATGTCGTGAGAGTTGTGGAGTCCCTATAAGCAAACGTTACATCGGTTCACTTTACCGATAACATGAAATGCTGCTTCATCATTAAAAATTAACCGTGTTAGAAATTTATCGTCTTCCATGTCGGCTAGCAGAGCATTACTGAAGTCAAACGTTTCCTTTTCCCACCAACACGAAGAGCTTTCAATAACTGTAGTCTGAATGGCACAGAGACCAAACGACGCCTTAACACTCGCCAGACAGTCGTATGAGAATTGCCAGTTCTCCGATTGCGTGGCGATTAGACTTTCGTGGACTCCGCCGAATTTCGTCCATCATGTAATGAGAAGTCCGAGGTCGATCTGGACTCTTACCTTTGCCGAAGTGCCCTGTCTCTTCAGACTGGCGATGCCAATGACGAATGCTTCCGAATGCAGGTGGGTCAAAGCTTGAACGCCGGCCGAAGTGGCCGTGCGGTTAAAGGCGCTGCAGTTTGGAACCGCAAGACCGCTACGGTCGCAGGTTCGAATCCTGCCTCGGGCATGGATGTTTGTGATGTCCTTAGGTTAGTTAGGTTTAACTAGTTCTAAGTTCTAGGGGACTATTGACCTCAGTAGTTGAGTCCCATAGTGCTCAGAGCCATTTGAGCCAAAGCTTGAACGCCGATGAAAAGCACGCTGGACGAAAATTACTAGCTCACTCTTTGCAAACTACACCACACAAAACGCCTTCTGTTGAGCGTACGCCACCGTACCTCTGAGGAGGTGGAGGTGGTGGTAAGTTCCTGTGTAACCAAACTGCTGAAATCATCGGTCCTTAGGCTTACAAACTACTTAATTTAACTTTTTTTCACGCTAAAGAAAACACACACACACACACACACACACACACACACACACACACACACACCAATGCCCGATTAACTCTGTCTGACTGCAAACTGAGAAGACGCAATAAAACTTACGGTGATTTTCCGAAACTCTAGGCCACGCCTATGCGAACAACACTCATTTTCTTGTCGGCACATCCCATGTTTCGTAATTAATAGTCCAAAATCAGGCCATTCTTTTAGAAACGGCCTATATATGGTAACTAAAGAATACTCCAGAAGCCAAGATCGCCAAAAAAGCATTTAATTGGATGACCGGTTTCGACAGAGCTGAGCTGTCATCATCGTATCTTACGCGTCTGAAACTTTAAATCATGTTATCCATCAGTGTTACAAGACGTTTCACATAGCATACGTACACTCCACCGTGGTTGAGATCACTACACCTTGGCATGTCAAATGTAGAAGTTGCCAGATGGTAGTGAGAATGAACAATTGCAATCGACGCAACATAGTTATGTTTATATTTGTACATAATACTCTTACATTAGAAATGCTAACGTGTAGTGATCTTCATCGAAGTAGTGTGTACATATGCAGTATGATGCGGCTTTTAAGACTGATGGCCAATATGTTGTAAAAATTCAAAAGCAAAAGGTGCCAAGGTAACAGTATAGCTCTTTAGAAACAAGTCATCCAAGAAAATGCTTCTTACCGATCTTAGCTGGTGAAGTTTTCTTGTTACACTACACATGGCACCCAGACTGACCATGTCAGGAATGTATGTGCATTACGAATCACCAGCGCATACCCTGTAAGAGGCCCATGACTAAGGAATTTATTGCTTGTGCATTCGAGCAGATGTAATTTCGAGCCGGCCGATGAAGCCGTGCGGTTAAAGGCGCTTCAGTCTGGAACCGCGTGACCGCTACGGTCGCAGGTTCGAATCCTGCCTCGGGCATGGATGTGTATGATGTCCTTAGGTTAGTTAGGTTTAATTAGTTCTAAGTTCTAGGCGACTGATGACCTCAGAAGTTAAGTCGCATAGTGCTCAGAGCCATTTGAACCATTTTTGTAATTTCGATGGAATGCCCACGCGCTGCCTGCGATATGTAAGCTATAATAGAATCGCAGACCAAAGAGCAGTGTTGGCGGCAGTAGGAGCTGTGTCAGTAGTAGTGGTAGTAGCTAGCAGTCGGGTGTATGGAGATGGCGGGACCGGTCGTGGGGACCGATGGTGGTGCCTGAGCGATGTAGTATAAGGTAAAGCTGCTGCGCGCATATCTACTTTGTTACAACTAAATCTGTACTATTGTTTTATCAGGTCCCATGTAAATGTTTTTAAAAATCTTTTAATAATAATACTTTTTACGAAATTAACTTTTTGACAATCATTCATCCGAATTTAAAGAATTTATTAATTTCTGCAATCCATGGTCATCGCGAGTATCATGAAGAAATGTCAGTCGTTTCCTTTTATACATGACAAATCTAGTGGCCAGCATTGCACTGCGCTGTGCCAGAAAAATTTCTTGTAAGAGGAGATACATACGCGTTATTCGGTGACTTCATTGAGGTAAGAGTTTTCAATTTATTCAGAATGATCTTTCAGGTCCATGACACAGCACTGCTGACGTAAAACATTTACCAGTTTAAATTCACAGCAATTATTGAAAGGTTATAAGTAACCCACAATTTTATTGAGAGATTAGTCACATTTTATTATTGGTAGGTTACGGAATTTATCTGTTGGGGCGTTAAACTGAATGTGAATGCTATAATTAATTTATCTGCTGGGAGGTTACATTTGTCGACAACCGGCCAGGATCGTATTTCTTTTGTGAATTACTGAGAAGTAGTCAGTAATATATATCTGCTCTTATTTATTTAATGTTAAATGTAGTTTGCATCTGGCGCAGCGCATTTACCAATTTGTCTCTCCTTCTTTCACAGATCATCGGCAATTTATTGCTCTTTGTTCTTGTATTTGTTCCATTTTTGCTTTGTCTTTGTTTGATTTTGTGCCCATTTTTGACTTGTGAAAATGCCGCGAAAAACTGCCAACAGCACATCGCGATGCGCAATGAGTGAGAAAGCCGACTTGAATAATTTGACTGATGATACTAGCGACACTCAGTATCATAATGATAATCCTCCAATAACAGATAATCAGTGCGTGCCGATCACCGGTAATGATTCTAATATAAATGATGAACACACAAATTCAATTGTGTCCACACTAAAATTAACGACAAGTCATGACGCGGCACGTTCCGCTACAATGAACGCTGCCCAGTTTAATACACCTGATTTCCAAAATTTACACAGTGAACAGATAAATGTTTCTAACGAAGATGAACAATGTACTCAAAATACGTCAGACTTATTTGATTCCGATGTAGTGACCAATTAGCAAACCTTTTCGTGAATCAGACAACGACCAAATCGTTACACAAAACGTGACAAATGCAGATACACCATCACACAGTCCAGAGAATAGAGTCGCTAATTTTGGCGTGGATCAAGTTATGGCAGTATTGCTACAACTTAATGAAAATCTCAAACAGTCGAATGAAAAACAAGACAACAATTATAGGCAACTTAATGAGTCGAACAAACAACTTAATTAAAACTTCAAACAGATTAATGAATAGATTACAGCCATTTCCGTGCAATGTAATGAAACGAAAGAACAATTACGTGAAGAAATTAATGCTTGTGCTAGGAATAGTAGCGATGAGTTACGTAATACACATGCAGCCACAACAAAATTACTTAGAGATGAAATTAGTGCAGTTGCTAAACAATGTTCAGTAAACGCAACACGGTTACGCGACGAGTTTAAATTAATGTCAGCAGAACTTTCACGGACACTCGATGCGGAAGTAGACAAGAAATTCGAACAACAGAAAACTCAAACTGACGAACGTTTTAATCACCACCTACAAAACAGTGAAATGCGTTACCGCAAATTCATACAGGCACAGAACAAAGTAAAGAAACAAGTCATGGAAACAATTACTACACAGAGACAGGAAGATACGCGTAAGTTGTTTACGAAAGCAAAAACATACGTAGACAACATTGCTACAGTATCAGACGAAATCAATACTATCAAACAGTTTAACACCGAATTGCATGAGGAAATCTCCGATCTTAAAAAAAAAGGAACACACACAGTAGACTTTCAGACAGTGACCAACAGACTTGAACAATTAGAATTAATACAGGATCCCGATGCCATTAAAGTCGACGTTAAGAAATTAAACAAAACCACAAGTAAAATGCAAAAACAAATTAATGCTTGTGACACCAAAAATGACGATCAGGTAAAAGCACTGACTAAAAAAATTTATGAACTGGCCAGTCGTATTGACGTTACCGAAAATAACAATGACACCAAAGCAGATGATACGTCACCAGTTTCGTTCAATCAAACACCTGAATTCCAAAACATACGGTAGATAATCAGTGAGATAGGTTCGTCCAATAAAATATTACGTAGAAAATTGTCATCTTTACAGCAAGAAATGGCAGAAATGAAAAATGTTTCAACCTCTAACACGTCACAGCATACGCCACATTCTGAACGTTTGTCACTCTCACACAGCCGGTATAACTCAGGTAATTTGCAGAGTACGTGACTTAGATTCCGAACAAACACAGACAAACAGATTATCATACAATCCTAAACCTGCTCAGGATAATTTTGATTAGAAGCACTTCCTATCCTTTAGGAAATTTAAGGTATTTAAAAATGATAGAACGCAGATTCACCCCTTGGATTGGATTCAATTTAGCTTTGCTTTTCCACCAATTTTGCCCGTAACACACCAACTTGAATTTATTTGCAAATTTTTGGAAGACGAACCGGCAACTCGTATGAGACCGATCGCGAGACAATGTTACTCGGCAGAAGAATTTCAGAATGCTTTTCTGTCAGCGTATTGGTTGAAGACGACACAGCGCGGATTCAAGGATCAGTTAATTAGCTTACCGAATTATGAGAACTCAGATTTTCCCACTGTTACGCAATTTTTTGAACACATAACACATGGTACAACAAAACCGATATTTATGTGAGCCATACAGTGAGTCAGCACTTATCCAATTACGTATTTCAAAATTACCACGATCGTTAAGAGTGCCACTTCTAACAGGACAGCAGAAAGAAAATATTTCGGCATTTTGAGATCTGCTACAACTTCTGGAAGTTCAGCAATCAGACTATTCCTTCATAAACAAAAATTTTTCACTACATAACGAAGGCCAACAAGCATACAGTAATTACAATCAGCCACGCTATTTTAATAGCACAAGTGATAGGCGCCCCAGGAATGGTAACCACCAGAACCTTAATACCTCACAAAATTTTAATTATGAGCATCGTCAAAATTATCAGCAACGGGAAACACATTTTGGTAACAATAGAGGTTTTTCCTCACAACAACAACAACAAAACCAACCCGATAACATACCCAGGGGCGGAGGCAAGAGGGCAAGGGGCAAGGAACTGGATATAATGACTTCAGAAATCAGCGATAATATTACTTCAACAGATTCAATAATTTTTTTTGTAATTATGTAGCAATATGGGTTGCAATGTATTTCAAACACATTTTAACAAAAGAATAAGAGTGGCAAACAGCTTACTATTTAAACCAATAAATATCATTTAACTTAAAATGGGCGTCTTATTATTTATTAATATACACTGGTTGTATAGTAATGTACCACTTACAAAAATCAAGAAAGCTAAAATGCCGGGTATGCCTACCAACACTTAAATTCCTAACCCCAGACTAAAACTTAGAAATCGCCCGACATATGGGTGAAATCGTATTATTTTCCCGGGTACATACATTCTGTAGACGCGTTGCAGTGCTGGCAACGCCAGCGGGCGCGCGTCACCTACCGACGAGAGTTACAGGAATTTGTGAAAGCGCATTGTAGAGACGTTATGTTCAAACGTAGTACGCGTTTGTAGTAAGGAATATGAATGTAAATCCGTTTTAATACACTCAATGAGTAGAAGGCAAATGATATTTAAATTATTCAATTGTCTGTCGAGCGGGGCGACGTCGCGGTGTATACGATCGCCGATTGGTAGCGGCTTCTCATTATCTCAATAAAGAAGTAAGGAAAACACAGGGTGTTCCAAAAGGATTTTTACAAATTTCAGAAAAGTGTTAAAAGGTGATGGTTCATGTATATATACATAAATTTAAGGGGCAGCATCTGATATTAAATTTTAAAAACCAACCAAAAATTGATATGATAACCGGAAAGTCTGACAGAGAATGTAAATAAAATAACTCAAACACCGAAACCGAGTGTAAAATTCATTTAACGGCTGCAACAGAGTGAAAAAACCGATTGGACGAAAAAACAATCGACTGACCAATCGATTGTTAAAAACAGTCGGTTGTCCTTCCAACTCTTCCATGTGCTGTCAGCTACAGAATTGGAAGCGTCACAGGCTTGTGCATCTAGAGTCTACAATTTCGACAACACAAAACAATTGGTAAGGCTCATATTTTCTTAATTTTGAATAACCCTTCCTTCATGTTACTGAGATTTTTTACTAGCAGTTATTAATTTATTTAAGTAAGACTAGCGCTATCAGGTTTAATCGATAACTAATGGTAAGAATACAGCTGGTTTAAAACATAAAAAGTGAGGTCAATTTTTAAATGTACCATTCGCCTATAAGGTGGTAAAATATTTTCTGCACAAATCAGCATTATTTAATTAATTTTTACTGAAAAATAACACTTTATTGTTGTTTCCAGAAAGAGAATTTCACTCTGCAGCGGAGTGTGAGCTGATATGAAACTTGCTGGCAGATTAAAACTGTGTGCTGGACCGAGACTCAAACTCGGGTCGTCCCGAGTTCGAGTCTCGGTACGACACTCAGTTTTAATCTGCCAGGAAGTTTCGCTTTATTTTTTTTTTTTTTTTACTAAATCTGGCCATACGTATTTTTGATATTAATAATATCGACAAAATCTGTAAGATGTGAGATGGTGGTTGCTTATTCTATGAATGAGGACACAACTGTGTATGCTGTAATGACATTTGCTTAATGTTGCAAACTTTTCACAGATGTACACGCTTTTACATAGTTTACAATGTGACAATGTTAAGACAACTGTGAAAATGACGTATCTTGTCCTCTGAAATTTAACTAATCTTAAACACAACAATATTAATTTTTATTAGAAGTTTCTTTACAAAATTAATCTTACAATCACGTTATGATGTTGATTAGTACTACGATAAATCAGCAGATTCCGGTTCAAAGTTCGGTACTATTTAGGATGACAATCATGTCTATGGAGGATGGTTAGTTTTGTGACCAGTTGAGCAAAAGATTACCCAATGTCGCTCGAGTTTACAGTGGACACAAGCTGGTGAACCAACAAGTTTATACCTCTGCACGCGGTATTTACCTTAGCTGTGATGAGCTATCATATGTGTGGCCGCTCTCTTCCTCCGAAATTCCTATAAAAACTTATTGAACCTTTGCTGAATTTTCCAGCAGAAACTCTCGCTATGTTTCTCATTATGTGAGAAAGAAGTACTCATCCCTAAACTTGAAATATGGCGACATACACGCACATGGCTGGAGCAGCATGCATATTATAATGCCCTCTCAGTTCTCTCAAGAACAGTTAACTAACTGGCTGGTTCGTTTCCCCGCTGTTGGAGCTAAACGTCGCTACAGCTAATTTCTAGCTGGATGTCAGCCGCTGTGAATGCAGTGTTCACACAAATTTCTCCTCTGCTTCGTACAGAGCATTATGCGCCCCGTTCTGCACTTGACGCCTGTTCATAGAAGAGTCTTCGAAAATTTCCCGTCTTCTCTCTCTCGTAGCCGAACTGTCTCCCCACCTGGGTTCTTTCGTTCTCCATGTCGCGGCCTTTTTAGACCAATAGAGCCTGAGTCGCCTGGTCGGTCAGTTGTTGACTCCCACCTTGGGACGAGCCCGCCGGGTGTTGTGGCCAAGCGGTTCTAGGCGCTTCAGTCCAGAACCGTACTATTGCTAAGGTCGCAGGTTCGAATCCTGCCTTGGGCATGGATATCTGTGATGTCCTTAGGTTAGTTAGGTTTAAGTAGTTCTCAATCTAGGGGACTGATGATGACCTTAGATGTTAAGTCCCATAGTGCTTAGAGCCATTTGAATTTTTTGGGACGTGCCCTAAGTGCTTTCCGTGGTACCCCCTATGGTGTGGCCTTCAACTCTCCTCGCAATTGCTTCCAAACCAAAACGTTTCCTCTCGCTGCTTGTCTCACCTTCTGCTCATTGACATGCATTATATGATCAATGTGTTAATACCGTCGATTGGGTGTCATCCCTTTTGCGTTACATACTTACAGGCAAATTTGCTCATTACTGCCGAAATAAGTTGTGTGTCATATTCACCTTCCCGTTACGATATATAAAGCTCTTATGTAAAATGCGAAATTGACCGTCATTTATTCTGTCACAAATTATTCAAAGCTGTCTTTCTCAACAATATCTACCAATTTTCAGTAATAGTCTATAAACAGCTGAGAGCATTTCAGAAGTTTCTAAAAGCTTATCAGACTACTAGAAGAAAGCTTATAGGCCTGCAGTAAGTATTGTGATGCGGAATCTTTCCTGATTTTGCTGTTATTAATCTGACTGCGACCGACTGATGGCACAGGGTGGAACCAACCAACGACCTTCACTGACATAGATGGCTAATGTCATGTTAAGTTTTGAAGCGTTTCTGTGGGAACATTTGCAAACAAAACTTCCAGGCAAAGGCCACTAAATTAAGAGAAACTTAGATTTGATGTACCTTTGGGCTCCTAAATATCGTTCATGGACTGGTTTCACAAACAAATAAGAGTTGCAATGTTTAAACTATATCTTGACAGTACTGAATTGGTAGAAGTCAGGTGACAACAGTCACTTTTTCCGGGCTGCCGGTAACATTAGGTAGCTGAAACACTGTCTGCAGTAACCATTGTTGTCTGCTTTCTTACTCTTTTTACTGCTTCACTGTTCTGAGTGTTTTTTTCCTTGTAATTACTGTACGGAATTGCTGCAGTTAGTACCTTCATTAAGTATGTCAATACACAAGACCATTTCAAAACTGTTTACCGAGGGCACCCATACGAATGTTTGTAGGGGGAGGGGACAAGACCAAGGACTGAAACATATTATGACCTATATGATATAGGAAGAGCTGTTAATGTTGCCTTACATGATAATGAGAAGCCTAAGTTTTTAAAGAATACTTGGAAGCCTCCTGCAAAGTTTTCTTTTCTTACTCAATTATACAGGAAGCAAAACCCAAGATTTAAGCATGAATGGATGAGCCAGTACAGCTGGCTTTCATACAGTAAAATGTTACGTGGTGGATTTTGTACTGCATGCGTTCTGTTTTCTCCTTCAGTTGCCAGAATCAGCTCCCAGATACTTATTACAGCTTTCCATTATTCTAACTAATTTAAACCATTAACTGGCTTGGTAAAAAACCATAAATAACTTGTAGGTGACGTTTTTAATCGGAGACACTTCAGATACACAAACATAATTATTTAAATTAGTCAGTTAGACCGTCAGAGAGAGCGCATTGCTAGTTCCTAGTTTATTTTTGTAATTTCTTGCGTGTTCGAGTGCTTACTAGGTACAACCTTTTATTTCAATAACAGTATAGTGTACAGTACCGCCATTGCTGTCGACCGTTGTATCGACTCTCGTATCGTGCAGGATTGTATGTTTGGTTAGAGCAGCTCAGTCAGTGTCAGTTAGACCGTCGATGAGCGCGCATCGCTAGTTCCTGCTACTACTAAGGCGTGTACACCTTTCCCTTGTTACGTATTTTTAAGAGCTTCAAACAGGAGGAGTGCAGTAATGGATAGGAACTGTGATTGTTCTGTAGAGATGTGAGCTGAGCTGGCGACCCTTCGCTCACAGCTTCACGCTGCGTTGTCTTCCATCATACAGCTTGAGGATGCTGCCAAGGGGCGTCACTGTGGGGGACCGGACGCGGGGATGTGAGGGACGTCGAGCACATCCCACGTATCCTCTGATAGGTCCACTGCTGTGACCTCCCCGGATACTGCCTGCACTGAGGTTGACACCTCACCCATGGTCGAGTGGGAGATCATTCCAAAGTCTGGCAGGCAGCGAAAAACTTTCGGTGGGGCCGATCTTAGGGCCTCCCCGGTTCGTTTGACGAACAGGTTTCTGGCGTTATCTGTGGCTGACGATGTCTCTGAGCCGGATGCAGTCGTCCATCCCGTTCCAGTGGAAGCTTCTCGGACCGCGAGGTCTGGGCATTCACAGAGGGTGGGTTTGCTGGTAGTTCGGAGCTCCAACGTTAGGCGCGTAATGGGGCCCCTTAGGAACATGGCTGCCAAGGAGGGGAAGGAAGCCACTATGCACTCTTGTGTGCATTCTGTGGGGAGTCATTCTGGGTGTGGAAAGGGTGCTTCCGGATGCCATGAAGAGTACAGGGTGCAGCCAACTGCAGGTGGGGTGGTGGGTTTTCCGGGTTCCGCTTAATAGGTCAGGAGTCCACTACACACAGGAGGCGGCTACATGGGTAGCGGGGGCTGTGTGGAAGGGGCTGGGCGGTTTTTTTAGGTTAGAGGGTCTCAGGGAACCACTGAAGGGGCGTGCGTCAGAAAGTGGGCAGGTAAAACACAGTAAGGTAGTTGTAGAAACGACTGGTATTGTAGCTGTAAATTGTCGTAGCTGTGTTGGGAAAGAACCAGAGCTCCAAGCCCTAACAGAAAGCACTGAAGCTCAAATAGTTGTAGGTACAGAGAGGTGGCTAAAGCTGGAAATAAGTTCAGTCGAAATTTTTTCAAACGATCTAACAGTTTTCAGAAAGGATAGATTATATACAGTTGGTGGTGAAGTATTTGTTGCTGTCAGAGGTAGTTTACCTTGTAGCGAAATTGAAGTAGGTAGTTCATGTGAAATAGTATGGGTAGAGGTTATACCTGACAATCGGACTAAACTATTAATTGGATCGTTTTACCGACTCCCCGACTCAAAAGACATAACTGCTGAACAGTTCAAAGAATACTTGAGTCTCATTTCAAATAAGTACCCCGCTCATACAGTTATAGTCGGTGGTGACTTCAATCTACCCTCGATATGCTGGGAAAAATATACGTTTAAAGCCGGCGGCAGGCATAAAACATCATCCGAAATTGTACTGAATGCTTTCTCAGAAAATTATTTTGAACAATTAGTTCATGAGGCCATTCTAAGCGTAAATGGTTGCGAAAGCAAACTTGACCTTTTAGCAACAAATAATCCTGGACAAATAGTGAGTGTTGTGACGAATACAGGGATTAGCGACCAAAAGACAGTTGCTGCTAGACTGAATACCGTAATACCTACAACTATCAAAAAGAAACGCAAAGTATATCTATTTAAAAAAAGTTGATAAAATGCTCTTAACGCCTTTTTAAGAGACAGTCTTCACTCCTTCCGATCTGATCATGTAAGTATATAAAAGTTGTGGAATGTTTCCAAACAGATAGTATTAACAGCAATTGAGAGATATATACCACATAAATTAATAAGTCATGGTACTGATCCCCCATGGTACACAAAACAGGTCAGATCGTTGTTGCAGAAGCAACGAAAAAAGCATGCCTAATTTAAAAGAAAGCAAAATCCCCAAGATTGGCCAAGTTTTACAGAAGTTCGAAATATGGCTCGTACTTCAATGCGAGATGCTTTTAATAATTTCCACAACGAAACACTGTCTCGAAATCTGGCAGGAAACCCAAACAGATTCTGGTCATACATAAAGCACACCAGTGGCAAGACGCAATCAATACCTTCACTGCACGATAACAACGGTGAAGTCACTGATGACAGTGCCACTAAAGCAGAGTTATTACATACGGTTTTCCCAAACTCCTTCACCAGAGAAGACTAAGTAAATATTCCTGAGTTCCAATAAAGAACAACTCCGAAGAAGAGAAACATAGAAGTAAATTTCGTCGGAGTAACGAAGCAGCTTAAATCACTTAATATAGGCAAGGCCTCCGGTCCAGATTGTATACCAGTCAGGTTCCTCTCAGAGTATTCCTGATAAAATAGTTCCATATTTAGCAATTATATACAACCACTCGCTCACAGAAAGATACGTACCTAAAGACTGAAAAATTGCTCAAGTCACACCAATACCCAAAAAGGGAAGTAGGAGTAATCCACTGAATTACAGGCCTATATCACTAACGTCGATTTGCAGTAGGGTTTTAGAACATATACTGTATTCAAACATTATGAAGTACCTCGAAGAAAACGTTTTATTGACACATAGCACGGCTTCAGAAAATATCGTCTTGTGAAACACAACTAGCTCTTTATACTCATGAAGTAATAACTGGTATCGACAGGGGATGTCAAATTGATTCCATATTTTTAGATTTCCAGAAGGCTTTCGACACTGTTACTCACAAGCGTCTTCTAATCAAACTGCGTGCCTATGGAGTATCGCCTCAGTTGTGCGACTGGATTCGTGATTTCCTGTCAGAAATGTCACAGTTCGTAGTAATAGACGGAAAGTCATCGAATAAAACAGAAGTAATATCCGGCGTTCCCCAAGGAAGTGTTATAGGCCCTCTATTGTTCCTGATCTATATTAACGACATAGGAGACAATCTGAGTAGCCGTCTTGTTTGCAGATGATGCTGTCATTTACCGTCTTGTAAAGTCATCAGATGATCAAAACGATTTGCAAAATGATTTAGATAAGATATCTGTATTGTGCTAAAAGTGGCAATTGACCCTGAATAAAGAAAAGTGCGATGTTATTCACATGAGTACTAAAAGAAATCAGCTAAATTTCGATTACGCGATAAGTCACACAAATCTGAAGGCTGTAAATTCAACTAAATACTTAGGGATTACAATTACAAATAACCTAAATTGGAACGATGACATAGATAATGTTGTGGGTAGACCAAACCAAAGACTGCGATTAATTGGCAGAACACTTAGAAGGTGCAACAGGTCTACCAAAGAGACTGCTTGCACTACACTTGTCCGCCCTGTTCTGGAGTACTGCTGTGCGGTGTGGGATCCGCATCAGGTGGGACTGATAGATGACATCGAAAAAGTACAAATAAGGGCAGCTCGTTTTGTATTATCGCGAAATAGGGGAGATAGTGTCACAGACATGATACGTGAATTGGAGTGGCAATCATTAAAACAATGGCGTTTTTCGTTGCAGCGGGATCTTCTCATGAAATTTCAATCACCAGTTTTCTCCTCCGATTGCGAAAACGTTCTGTTGGCACCCACATACATAGGGAGAAATGATCATTACGATAAAGTAAGAGAAATCAGGGCTCGCACGGAAAAATTTACGTGCTCGTTTTTGCCGCGTGCCGTTCGAGAGTGGAACGGTAGAGAGACAGCATAAAGGTGGTTCATTGAACCCTCTGCCAGGCATTTTATTGTGAATAGCAGAGTAATCACGTAGATGTAGATGAAATAGTTTTCAGGCTTGGTTTTTCAGCTAAAATTTCTATGTTGCTAACATTTCGAGTACTTACAAGATTTGGTGTTTGCACTAATTTTTATTTACCTCATTCTTTACCTAAGACCTTTTTAATTTATTTTTATAGGTGTTGAAAACACTGGTAAAAGAACCATTGGTCAAATACAAAAAGGCTACGGAAGATCTTCGTCATCACGAAAACACTAAATATCACAAATTTTCCATGGAGAAGGCCACAGAATTCATCAAGTCAATGGAATCAAGAAAAAATGTATTGCTGTTGTCTTTGATACCAAGAAATCTACAGTTATTGGAGAAAACTGGAAACGTTTGAGGCCTATTATAAAGACTATAGACCTGTGTGCAAGAAATAACCTACCTTTACGAGGACATCGTGGTCATGGTTTAATTCCTCAGCTGAAGGAAGAAAAAATTGATGATCTTCTAGAGAGAAAAATGTAGTATTTCAGAGTCTTTTGGCTTTTTCGTGTGGATGCTGCAGATAAAGATTTAAAACATTTCAGTACATGTGGCCAAAACAGTTCTATGATAAGTAACACAGTCCAAAACGTAGTCATACATTGTATTGGTGACGCTGTTCGCTCCTCAGTATCGAGAGATGTGAAAAAGGCTAAATTTTTTAGCATTATATGTGATGAAACAACTGATGTCACCACTATGGAGCAGATGACATTTTGTATTAGGTACATTGCACAGAGACCTTTGTTACGAAAGGAGACTTTCTGAGTTTTACTGAGCTTAAATCAACTACCGGCACTTCGATTGAAGAAGCCATCGGTGAAGAACTCAAGACACTGGGGCTGAGCGATCAGTATCTTTATGGACAGGGCTATGATGGTGGCTGAAACATGGCTGGAAGATTTAAAGGGGTTGAAGCTCTTATTTTAAGTAAGCAGCCTTTGGCTGTTTATACCCACTGTTTTAGCCACTCTTTGAACTTGTGCTACTCCAATTGTGATACTCCAATAGTTAGAAATATGATGGGAATTGTAGGATCAGTTTCAGCATTCTTGTCTGCCTCTGCTAACAGAAAAAGTTCCCTAGAGGAAGTTATATCACGACTACCGTTCACAGGGTCAAAGAAAACAAAGTTGAAGGCAGTGTGTCCAACAAGATGGGTGGAAAGTCACGATAGCCTTATTACTTTCAAGGAGCTATTTGTCCCGAACGTGACCTTGCTTGAAGAACTTTCAAGTGGTCGTGAAACCAATGCAGAAACGGCTAGTAAGGCTTGTATGTTTAGATCTACTGTCCGAAGAGTAGACTTCGTAGTAGCTTTATCAGCTGCAGCATATTGATTCTATTTAAGACTAAGCGAAAAGCTCCAAAGTCCTAAAATGGATTTAACAACTGCCTTAAATAATGCCAATGATATGCTTGAGGTGTTCAACAATATAAGAATGGATTCGGAAGTCTTTTTGAAGACGCTGTTAAACTGGCAGAAGATATTGGAAGTGTAATAGCAATGGCAAGAAGTATTTGATCACAAACCAAAGGGGATAACGTTCCTGCTTCAAACGCCGAGGAATACTTCAGGCGAACAGTATTTTTACCTGTTGTGGATCGTTTCATTGCCGAGCTAGAAACAAGATTGCCCCAAGGTTTTCGCGCCATATTACCACTTGAAGGTCTTGTTCCTGCATACTGTTTAAAATATAGTAGGTACGAAGTGAACCAGGCATCCGAGAAATATGAACAGTTTTTGGAGAGTTCTTCGCATTTAATGAAAGGAGGGTTGAAACTATGGAAGAAAAAGTGGGTTGATGAAAGTAAAAGACCTGAAACAGTAACTGAAGCATTAAAGAAATGCGACAAGCAGTTTTTCCCAAATTTATATGTTTTACTTCAAAAATTTGGGATCATTCCTGTCACCAAAAGCACTCCTGAACGAAGATTCTCTACTTTGAGACGAATGAAGACATATTTGCATAACACAATGGGGCAGGTGAGACTAAATGAATTATCTCTTGCAAATATCCATAAAGAAAAAGATATGGAGACTGAAAATATCATTGACATATTCAGTAAAAAGAAACAGAGGCGAATGAGCATGACGAATTGGGCAGAATACGGAAATATACAGAATTTTGTTACAGAATTTTTTTATATTCATGTCAAGTTGAAGTTTTTACATTCATGTCACCTTCTGTATCCAGAAAATTCATGAAAACGTATTTGTTGTAAGTTGACCTTTTTCATGGTTTATGTAATTTATAAAATCTCCCATGTGACAATAAGTTTCTTTTACCTTGAACTCCCAAAACAGTTACGAAAAACTACTTTAAGCAACACCAAATTTTACCAATTTGTCGGCGAAGGACCCCCAACTCTCCTTTTGTTAAGCGATATTCCACTCCGCCAACCACCCCCCCCCCCCTCCACTCCCCCAATTAGCCCCCCTTAGACCGACTTCTAGAACCGCCCCTGAACATACCTAACCAACAATGTGATTTGCAAGGTCAACCAAGCTTTAATGTTTCGCCGCCTACACGTAAAGCGTCGGCTCCGACAAATAGTAACGCACAGCAACAAGGAAATTATTACGTACAGAAGACATCATTTCAACTCCTATCGCAACTAATGACTATCATGACAGATGTAAAAATAATGAGCACAGTTTTCTGCGTACGTTTAATAACAACTAGATCTTATCAGCAGCAGCATCAACCACAACAACAGATTATCATGAATGAACCAGATAGTTGGTATCATCTCGAACCTAATACGTCAGGACGAAGTAACAGAACATTACAAATAGTCGAAATGCCACAGCATCCTACTGCAAATAACAGCGCGTCAGAAAGAATTTGACTAGACAGTACAGGCTGCATCTTCTAGCAACGTAAGCAACACTTTTGATACACAGAATCTTGTTCACGAAAATGTTATTACTTTTGACGACATCCGAGACACACTTTTGCATGAAAAACCAGTTTTACACAAAACCATTTCCCACCGTGTTATTGACGTAAAGATTGGATCATCCATATTTTCAGCAGTAATCGATTCTGGATCACCTATGTCAGTTATAAATGAAGAAACATTCAACGAATGTAACAAAGAGAATACTTACCCTACGTTACCATCAGGCAAAACTAAAGTAAAAGGAGCAGTATCTGGTAAAGGAGTAGATGTAAAATTACAGTCACTTATCATTTTCTATTGCAGGTCATACATTCCACACAAATTATTGGATTATTCCTTTGCTGACAACAGACGTTATTTTAGGTACGAATTTTTTGGTACAACATGACGCAATTATTGACTTTCAAAATTCCTATTTAATGTTAAAAGATGAAAAGGTACAACTGGCATTAGAATTTCAGCACGCTTTATCTGCAGAACAACAAGCAATTAATCGGACAGAGGTCATTTCTGCATCACGTAACATGGACTGTCATTCCACATTGTTCACAGATACGTATGTACGCAGCTACAATACACCAGACGAAGCCGACTATGACGTTATACAAATGATTTCTGATAAAGTAAACAGAGCAACGCAAATACAAATGACGAACTTACTCAGCTACGCAAATTTCTTTTAGAGCAAGGTTCAGTTTTTGACAACACCCCTGGTACTACGTCCAGTTTCATGTATGAATTTCAAGTTAAACAGCATGACACATTTAAAGCTAAACATTATCCTATTCCTTATATCCACAGAGATCAAGTTAAGAAATAACTACAAGCTGTGCTAGACCAATGTATTATTGAACCGGCAGTTAGTCCGTACATAAACCCGCTCCATATTGTTAAGAAAAAGGATGGATCACTTCTCCTCGTACTTGATTCACGTCATGTCAACGACATTATTATCAATGAAACAGATCACCCACAGACACTAGAAGAACTTTTGCAGAAATTTCATGGTACTGCTATTTATTCCACATTAGATCTGAAAGCGGGATTTTGGCAAATTCAGCTCCATCCGAACTGCAGAAAGTACACAGAATTTCTTTGTTTTGGTGATTGTTATCAATTTTGCAAATTATCATTCGGTTTAACAATTTCTTTAGCAGCTTTTTATTAGCGGTTTGAATACTGTACTTCCGACAGAACTTGAAGACGGAATCACAACGTATGTAGACGACATCCTTATTGCAGAAGCTAACTGGTCAGAACATAGTTTGATTCTGGAACAACTGTTGCAAGCTTTTCGTGCACAAGGACTCACAGTTAATCTTAGCAAATCCCACTTCGGCAAAACTTCCATAAAATTTCTTGGACTTGTAATTTCAGCAGAAGGCATTGCGCCTGACCCGGAGAAAATTCAAGCTTTACGTGACATTACTGTTCCAACGACGAAGAAACAACTACGCAGCTTTCTCGGTTTAATTAACGTTTTCCGTAAATTTTTTCATTACTCTGCTTTAGAAACTCCTAGATTATGTCAATTGACGGGTAAAAACACTATTTGGTCCTGGGATAGCCAAGCACAGTCTGAATTTGTTAATCTGAAACATGCGTTGTTGAATGCACCACTTTTATCACACCCAGATCCTACCAGAAATTTTTCCATTGCCACCGACAGTTCCAACACCGCTCTAGGCGTACATATTTTTCAGGAAATGGAAGAAGATGGTGCTACAGTAATTAAAAACATCGCCTTTTCAAGTCGCATTCTGTCACCTGCTGAACGCAATTATCCTGTTACAGAGCTTGAAACATTATGTGTTGTATGGGCATTTACCAGATTTAGGCATTTTCTTTATGGATGACATACTACCGTTTACACAGATCATAGAGCTACACAGTTTTTACTTTCCACTAAATTTACACGTGACAGGTTAAGCACATGGAAGCTTTATTTACAGGAATTTAATTTTACTATTGTTCACATTCCCGGTACACGAAATATTGTAGCAGACGCACTATCCCGTTCTCTCAGCAACGATCAGCTAGACATCGCAACCAACTTCTGCCAAGCAAATTTTAGACTCCTGTATATTCAACAAGTTGCATTTGAAAATTTTATTTCGTCGTCATTGAGAGACATAGCACACGAGCAGAGAAAAGACAACGTATGGAAAGAAATTAAACACCTTTGGCAAGATAGGAGTAATGTTACCATTAGAAACCACTATACTGTACGCAAGAACATTCTGCTTCGTCACTCTCACCCTGACAGCAACAACTGGTTATTATGTATTCCTGACGAGCTTGTTAACAAATTGATTTGGTATACTCATTGAAGTTACGCACATTATGGAGACAGAAAATGTTTTCTTATACTGAGAGAGAACTGTTATTTCCCCAACATGGAGAAACAAATTCGACAAGTTTTAGCGTCATGTAAAATCTACCAGAAAGCTAAATCAGACACGACTTCACATATTATTCCGTTATATCCCATTGTACCCATTAAATTGAGACGTATGGCAGCTGTAGACATTTTTGGACCGATTTCCAGAACTAATAGAGGTTTTTGTTGCATCTTTGTCGCTGTTGAACTCACTTCAAAATTTGTTACCTTCACTCCGTTACGCAAAGCTACTGCTAAATCTATTTCGAATGCATTTGTAACAGATTTTCTATTTCATGTAGGGCATGTATTGAAGGTAATTTCCGACAATGGACCACAATTTCGAACTGCGATATGGACACGTGTGTTACGAGCTAGAAACATTTATCCGATCTATATATCCAGGTATCACGCTTCTTCGAACCCTTCTGAACGATTGATGAAAGAAACTGGTAAACTATGTAGAATATACTGCCATAAAAAACATATTGATTGGGATACACACATACTCTCATTTCAGGATGTAATTAACTCCATACCAAATGAATCTACTATGCTATTTCCGACTGTTATTTTGAAAAATGTTGAACCACCCAACAAAATTGAAGAATCAGTATCCTTTCCTACATCTCGTGGACTACGCCACCATAAAATAATTGACATTGCGGTCAACAACATCAAGCGTGCCGTAGTACGCCGGAGAAGACAGCAAAAACAGGTTTGTACACACCGTGGCTTTCACATAGGACAGAAGATATTAGTACGCACACAGGATTAGTAGATTCCGTAAATTTGAGCTTCTATACGCTGGCCCATATAGAATTCGCAGCATTCCTCACCCCAATGTAGTACATATCGAAACTTTGAGAACGAGAAAAAGCAAGGGCAATCACCATATTTCCAATATTAAACCCTTTGTTGAATAAACATACTTTATGATTTATCACACTGTAATGCCATTTCCAGATATTTATATGAACACTTACTGATGATTGTATTTTTTCTTGGCAAGTGCCCGACAAGGTAAGGTTAGCAGGTTGCTTTTCTTGTCGCTATATATCAGACCGTGCACATTTTCCATTTTTTTGTGTATGTATGATTGTTTTCGTATCGAAAGTAGAATTTTTGTCTGTATGCACTATGAAATCTTTAAGATGTAACAAACTCTAGTTGACTTTGACATTTTTGCCTTATGATATCTCAATATCTTGACTATTCTACATTTTTGCTACTACACTATGATACTGTGTGCACATTTTTGCACTTGAAAACTATCTATGGTTTTGACCTAATACGTTTTCTGTCATGCTATGCTGTATGCTTAGTTATATCACTAGAAACAAGCTTTCAGATAATGGGTATATGAACGAAATGCAAGATATTAATCCGTATTCATAATTTTCAGAAATTAATAACGTGTAACAGAAATAAGCCACAGTGGTTTACTTTGAAATGGAAATTTCACCATCGGAATGAACGAAAGAAAATACAATACCTTGTCATGAAGAGTAAATGCATGAGAATTAATAAGCATTAACAAGAATATACTATACACACTGTATGATAGCAGTCTTGACTAATTATTTTTCTTTCAGAATAAGAGGCGATTATTGCAGGCTGTCAGACAGAACTACACATGTTAATTTTAGTGATGAAATATGCTAGGAGTAAGAAACTCTATAATATATGAAATAATGAATGAAAATGAATAGTTGTATGAAGTATATGGAAATATGAATGAGATTTTTCTTTGCAGATGATGATAATAATGAAGTTTATATATCTTTTATTAAGATATGCTATGTACCTATTTAAGTATTTGTTGCAGTTCTTTTTGACAGTATTTCATATGTCGCATAGTATAATGACTGAATGTTTTGGGAAATAAAGCTAGAGTACATACATATTAAGGACACGTTTCATTTCCTGTTAATTCGGAGTTTACTACTTTTCAGCATAATATACATTTGTTTTTTTAACTCAATAATTCACTTTGTATTTTTTCCAGGAGAAGCTTTTCATGATATTAATATGCTACAACCACTTAGTTATTAAACCTGTTCTAGTACTTGCAGTTTTTTATCCAGTTCTGTGTATCATTCATGGGTGTGATCTCATATATTCTACTTGTTTCATATCCTTGTTACAGCTGACTCATGACGAATGGCGTTATTAATCCTTATTTCCAGCAATAAGTCAAAAGCAAATATTTTCATGCCCAGCAATTGATTATCGATCCCAATGCAATGCATTTCCAGCACAAAAAAAAAAATTATTGCCAGTCCCAACTATTACCAGTATACAACTAAATAATGCTACCAGTTTAAGATATATTTCTAATCCTCAATATAATGCAAATTTTTCTGATGTGTTGATTCCATTATGTCTATGTATTATTGGACTAAACACCTTGAATACTAGTTACAATGTCTTACATTTTAAATATGTCATATGTCACTTGCATGATATCATATATAAACGCTAGCAGCTTGATGCTACGCGCAATAACTCCTGTTTTGAATGATGACTTCTGAATAATACTGAATAATGTTTTGTATTACTACATAAATGCTTTGTAACTGGCCAACGAGTCCCAATGATTACTGAAATGAGATGACTTATGATGCCAATAATTACTGAAATGAGATGACTTATGAATGATGTTTTGTAATACTGCATAAATGCTATGCCAATAATTACTGAAATAAAATGACTTATGAATGATGTTTTGTAATACTCCATACATACTACATAAATGTTTTGTAACTGGCCAATGAGTGCCGATAATTATTCAAATCGGTTGATACACTAGTGTAATTCTGAATGATGACTAGCATACGACTTCCTGTCCATCCTCATGATCATGGAGCACTATATTTGGTTTTTGCACTAATTTTACGTTGATGTAAGAGTACGGATTCTACAAGGAGAGGGAATCTCGGCATAATCACAATTTTTACGTACGGGGAGCATGTCTTTCTGAATTTAAAATATGTAAAGAGCCTGCAAATAAACGTAACGTGAGACTTGTTGCTTTCTGCCTTCGTTTGTCTGTTGCTTCTTTTTTGTCGCAATTTACGATAAAAGTATAATAAAACGTGACATAGTTAATTGTTTCGCGATTGCGTTACAGATAAATGAGGTATTTCGAAGGAATTATTAGGGCTGCATTGAGGCTCATACATTCAAATATTTTCGGTAAATGTTTGATCTCTTTGGATTCTTGTTCTAGACGGTAAGAAATAGTACTGCCATCAAAAAAGATGAACAGCTTTGTTTGAAGCTAGATGTTTCGATTTGCTACCACAGTCAGCCATCTTACAGTCGGTACATTTGTTATTCTATACGCCTTGACATTTGACCAAAGCAGATCTACACAAAAGTCCGGGAGAGCATATGGGGCTCATCCATAAATCCGCTCTGTGTTTTGAGTATCCCTGGCGCAGCGAATCCGGAAGCCAGAAACGTTGACTGTGAACCATAGAAGATAAACATTGTTCTCGCGGGCTTTTTTAGAGATATTTTTGAGTTCTATATTTTAGTATGAAGTCCAGTTATGTAACACATATTGACTAGGCAGCGTGTTGCTTCCCGTAGATTCTTTACTTTGTATAGCACATTGCCTTTAAAAGCCGAGAGAATTCTGATTAAACCAGCTTTCAAATAAACGAAAAATATTCATTGAAATCAATGCATCGGTGTTGGAGCTATGATACCATAGACAGGAAGGTGTTTTAACTTCCAGCACCTGACTGCGTGCGATGGTGCAGCGGAGTGGACGGCGCACATAGTGAGCTGTGCTTCTCAGACATTTACTCATCCTAAGAACACTACTGATACGCTAGCGAAGCCGCGGTTAAAGGCTAGTTGAATATACAAATAAACAGACACTATTACCAGTCGATGGAGAACTTTCGGAAATAGTCACAGTTAGCACTCTCTTTCCGTAACAATGTACAGCTATGCTGTGAAGTTATCTAATATCCTAACGCAGGACCAGTCAATATTACTGAATAACTTATTTTTGAGGAAGATTCCACCTCCCGTAACCATTACTGGAATTCAACATAATTTTTTGCAGCTATTAAAATTTTATTTCTTGCAAATTACAAACTTCAACGGCATTTTTCCGCACAGCAATTACAAAGGTTTCTCATAACAGTAAAACTATAATCCAAACGAACATTTATGTACAATTTTGTTGCTCGGGAGATCTTTCTTGAGAACTTACCAAGTTTTGTGTAGAGACTTTATAATCCACTGGGGTAAAATTTCCAGAGTTAAAATAGTCCCCATTCGGATCTCCAGGCGGGGACTACTCAGGAGGACGTCGTTATCAGGAAAAAGAAAACTAGCATTTTACGGATCGGAGCGCGGAATGTCAGATCCCTTAACCGCGCAGTTAGATTAGAAATTTAAAAAGGGCAATGGATAGGTTAAAGTTAGATATAGTGAGAATTAGTGAAGTTCGGTGGCAGGAGGAACAAGACTTTTGGTCAGGTGAGTAAAGGGTTATAAACACACAATCATATAGGGGTAATGCATGAGTAGGTTTAATAATGAATAAAAAAATAGGAGTGCGGGTAAGCTACTACAAATAGCATAGTGGACGCATTATTGTGGCCAAGATGGACACGAAGCCCATACCTACTACAGCAGTACAAATTTATATGCCACCCAGCTCTGCAGATGATGAAGAAATGTATGATGAGATAAAAGAAATTATTCAGGTAGTGAAGGGAGACGAAAATTTAATAGTCATGGGTGACTGGAATTCGAGAGTAGGAAAAGGGAGAGAAGGAAACATAGTAGGTGAATAAGGATTAGGGCTAAGAAATGAAAGTTTTTTTTTTTTTGGTGGGGTTTAAGGGTGCTGAACTACTGAGGTCATTAGCGCCCAGTCACTGTTGTTAGAGCACATGGAATCTAGTAAAACTCAAGGGGAGGGGGGGACATCAGAAAGACCTGACAAAGATGCAGATAAAATAAGTAAAAAGGTTAGATGTCTTTGGACAAGCCAGTCAAAGTTATAAAACGCAGAACACGAGCAGCTGCTCGAGCGTCATCAGCTAAAATATGCGGTAAAGTAAATGGCAGGGACAGGACAACACGAGACTGACTGAAGCGGGGACACCAATAAAACATGGCGCACTGTTAATGCCTGACCACAAGGGCACTGCGGGGCTGGGTCACCGGAGAGCAGGTAGCGGTGGCTAAACCGGCAATGCCCAATCCGCAACGTGGTCAGAAGGACCTCCTCTCGCCGAGATGGTCGGGAGGAGGTTGTCCAAGCAGTTGGGAGCGGTTTTACTGCCTGGAGCTCGTTTCCTTCGAGGGATGACCAAGCGTCCCACCACAACGACACAAGCCTCTTACAAACATCCCCACGAACGTCAGATGACGGGACACAATGGGAGGCTGGCCGAGGCAGGAGGACTGCAGCATTGGCTGCAGCATCCGCAGCCTCATTCCCAGGCACTCCTACATGTCCAGGAACCCACAGAAAGCTGACAGGAGAACCATTATCAGCGAAAGAATGGAGGGACTGCTGTATCCGTTGAAGCAAGGGATGGACCGGATAGGGAGCTCCAAGGCTCTGAAGAGCACTGAGTGAGTCAGAGCAGAGTACATACGATGAATGGCGGTGGCGGTGGGCATACTGAACGGCCTGATGGAGAGCAAAAAGCTCGGCCGTAAAGCTCGAACATTGGTCGAGGAGCCGGTATTTAAGGGTGGCGGCCCCGACGACAAAGGCACAGCCGACACCATCGTCAGTTTTGGAGCCATCGGTGTAAATAAAGGTGTGACGGGCAAGTCGAGCACGAAGTTCGACAAACCGTGAGCAATACACTGCAGCCGGAGTACCCTCCTTCGGGAGTGAGCTGAGGTCGAGATAAATATGAACCGGAGCCTGGAGCCAAGGTGGTGTCGGGCTCTCACCCTCTCTGAAGGTGGTAGGGAGGGCAAAATCCAATTGTCGAAGCAGGGGACAGAAGCGGACTCCGGGGGCAGCAGGGCAGACGCATACAACCCGTACTGACGGTCGAGAGAATCGGCGAAGAAGGACTGGTAAGAGGGGTGGTCAGGCATAGACAACAGCCGGCAGGCATACCGACACAGCAGTACGTCACGCCGGTAGGTCAATGGTAATTCGGCAGCTTCAGCATAAAGACTCTCGACAGGACTAGTGTAGAAGGCTCCGGTCACAAGACGTAACCCCCGATGGTGGATGGAGTTGAGACGGCGTAAGAGGGATGGCCGAGCAGACGAGTAGACGAAGCTCCCATAATCCACCTTCGATCGGACTAGGGACCGATACAAGCGAAGCAGGACAGTGCGATCCGCTCCCCAAGATGAACCACTAAGAGCTCTGAGGACATTAAGGGAACGTGTACAACGGGCCGCCAAATAAGAAACATGCAGAGACCAACAAAGTTTCCTGTCCAATGTGAGCACTAGAAACTTAGTTGTTTCCACGAATGGGAGAACAACGGGACCGAGATGTTAGGATGGCGGAAGGAACGCTTTATATCGCCAAAAGTTGATACAAACCGTCTTCTCTTCAGAGAACCGGAAGCCATTTGCCACGCTCCATGAGTATAGGCTGTCTAGACAACGCTGAAGGCAGCGCTCCAGGAGGCATGTTCTCTGGGCACTGCAGTAGATCGCGAAGTCATCGACAAAGAGAGAGCCTGAGACATTAGGTGGAATGCAATCCATAATTTGATTGATCGTGATGGCAAAAAGGGCTACGCTCAAGACGGAGCCCCAAGGCACTCCGTTCTCCTAGAGGAAGACGTCGGACAATACGGAACCCACACGTACCCTAAACTTTCGATCCATTAAAAATCAATAAAAAGGGGCAGGCGACCGCGTATGCCCCCACCTGTGCATAGTGCGGAGGATACCTCCTCTCCAACAGGTATCATAAGCCTTCTCCAAATCGAAGAACACGGCTACCGTTTGGCGCCTTCGCAAAAAGTTGTTCATGATGAATGTTGACAAGGTCACAAGGTGGTCAACAGCAGAGCGACGAAAGCCGCATTGGACATTGGTAAGTAGCCGTCGAGATTCAAGAATCCAAACTAACCGAGCATAAACCATGCGCTCCATCACCTTACAGACACAGCTTGTAAAACTGTTAAAGGAGCTGGTGAAAGAGGCCCAACAAGCTTTTTTGCTGTCTTTGATGACTCTACGGCATTGCGCTCGGAGTCGTTTGTATCCAATACAATTCGCCAACGTAGGATGGCGGCGAAAGGTGCGTAAAGCACGTCTTCGAGCACGGGTAGCGTCTCTACAAGCCTCGTTCCACCAGGGGACGGAAACGCGACGTGAAGAAGAGGTAGTACGAGGAATGGAACGTTCGGCAGCATTGATGATAACAGCCATGAGGTATTCGACCTGACTGTCACAACTGAGAAAATCGTGGTCCGGAAAGGTCGCCAGGGAGGAGTAAAGTCTCCAGTCAACTTTCGGTATGTTCCAGCTCGAAGGACGTGGGGATGGGGTGTGGTGCAGGAGACGAACGACACAGGGGAAATGGTCGCTCGAATAGGTGTCAGAAAGGACATACCACTCGAACCGATGGGCAAGAGTGGTAGAACAGATAGAAAGGTCCAAGTTGGAGTAGGTATGAGTAGAGTCCGAGAGGAAAGTCGGGGCGCCAGTATTGAGGCAGACAAGATTGAGATGGTTGAAGACATCTTTGACAGGATGCAGGAGAGCCCCAAAGGGGATGATGGGCATTGAAGTCGCCAAACAATAAAAACGGCAGGGGAAGCTGAATGAGCAGGTGCAACATGTCAGCCCAACTAACAGCAGATGACGATGGAGTGTAGATGGTACAAACTGAAAAAGTAAAAGCAGAAAGAATAATACGGACAGCTATTGCTTGGAGTGGGGTGGTCAATGGGATGGGATGGTAATAGACATCGTCACAAACGAGCAACATGACCCCACCATGAGCTGGGATACCGTCCACAGGGGTGAGGTCATACTGCTCCGAGGTATAATGGGTAAAGGCAATACGGTCAGTCGGGCGCAACTTGGTTTCCTGGAGACCAAGGGCGAGCGGACAGTGCAGGCGGAGGAGCAGTTGTAATTCCTCCCAATTAGATCGAATACCTCTTATGTTCCAATGTAACAAGGCCATCGCTAGTCAAAAAAGAGGGGGAACGAGACGAGGGAAGAGCTGGTCACCTCGACGGCCGCGGAGGGCCAGGTTTTGAGGGAACAACGCTACAACCAGCGGGAGGCGGATCCTGTTCCATCGAGTCGTCGCCAGCTGTGGCCGCTGTCCCTGGTTGTGTAGGAGGGGCAGCATCATTTGCCGACGAGAGGCCAGCTGAGTGCCTGGCAGCAGAGCGTCCCAGCGAAACTGAGGACGGCCGGGAGCAGCGACTCACAGATGGAGCGTCAGACGAAACGCGCCGTGGTGGAGAGGGGGATAGAGACTTCTTCTTGGAGGCCTTCTTGGAAGTCCGAGGAGGCGCAGGGTTGGTGGGCTGGACTCGAAGAAGGTCCTCACATGCGGGGTCCATTTTGGAACGCCGGACCTCGGAAGCTGGGGTCCGGAACATTTCCCCAATGGTCGCCTGAGAAGAGGATCGCTTCTCAGGCGGCGGGGGGCAGGAGGAGGAGGAGGAGGAAGGGTGGCCCCTGGGGCAGAGGGGGCGGGGGCCACGGGGGAGGAGGATTTGGAAGGGAGGGATTTGGGAGGCAGGGGCAGAGACCCCGTATGGGGGGAGGAGGCGGAGGGGGGACAGGATAGGGGTGAGGATACCGCGGAAGGAGTGGACACAACTGACGCAAACGAAGTGGCCAACGGCACGGGATGGAGGCAGTCATACTTCTTTCTGGCCTCAGAATAAGAGAGCCGATCCAAAGTTTTGAGTTCTTGTATCTTCTTCTCCTTCTGATAGGCGGGGCAGTCTGAGGATCTAGGCGATTGGATGCCAGGACAATTAACGCACCGAGGTGGTGGGGTGCATGTATGTTCCTCACGAAGAGGATGTCCACAATCGCCACAAAGTGGCTCAGCCTCACACCGTGACGACATGTGCCCAAAGCGCAAACACCGAAAACAGCGCATAGGAGGTGGGACGTAAGGTCGCACGTCGCACCGGTAGCACATCACCTTTACCTTCTCCGGGAGAAAGTCCCCCTCGAAGGCGAGGATAAAGGCCCCGGTGTCGATGCGACGGTCTTTGGGGCCGCGCTGGACACGCCGGACGAAATGCACGCCTCGGATTCCAGGTTGGCCCTGAGCTCCTCATCAGATTGCAGCAGGAGGTCCCGATGAAAAATAACCCCCTGCGTCCTATTTAGTGCCAGATGCGGGACAATGGACACTGGGATGTCCCCTAGGCGGTCGCACGCCTGGAGCGCCGCCGACTGTGTGGCGGAGGTGGTCTTTATAAGAACGGACCCCGAACGCATCTTACTGAGAGCCTCGATTTCCCTGAAGATGTCCTCAATGTGCTGAACAAAGAACATGGGCTTGGAGGTGGCGAACGTCCCCCCATCGGTTCGAGAACAGACCAAATAGCGGGGAAAGTACTTCGCCCCAAGCCGGCGGGCCTGTCCCTCCTCCCAGGGAGTGGCCAAGGGAGAAAGGGCAGGAGAACCAGAACTAGAAACAGTACCTTTCCTTTTGAAAGACTTGGCCACAGAGCGACCTGATACGTGTTGACGTTTCATCTGCGAAACGTCCGCCCCGACACCACCCACTCCGACCAGGGGCTCTCCCCACGGGTGCCACCCAGCCTCAGCAAGGGCCACCTGGTACAGAAAGCTGGCTTAAGCCAGAGATAAATTCTGCCGAAATTTTTACAAAGGTACAGACGGTGTTTAGAAAGGATAGATTGCATGCAACCGGTGGTGGAGTGTTCGTCGCTGTTAGTAGTAGTTTATCCTGTAGTGAAGTAGAAGTGGATAGTTCCTGTGAATTATTGTGGGTGGAGGTTACACTAAACAACCGAACTAGGTTAATAATTGGCTCCTTTTACCGACCTCCCGACTCAGCAGCATTAGTGGCAGAACAACTGAGAGAAAATTTGGAATACATTTCACATAAATTTTCTCAGCATGTTATAGTCTTAGGTGGAGATTTCAATTTACCAGATATAGACTGGGACACTCAGATGTTTAGGACGGGTGGTAGGGACAGAGCATCGAGTGACATTATACTGAGTGCACTATCCGAAAATTACCTCGAGCAATTAAACAGAGAACCGACTCGTGGAGATAACATATTGGACCTACTGATAACAAACAGACCCGAACTTTTCGAATCTGTATGTACAGAACAGGGAATCAGTGATCATAAGGCCGTTGCAGCATCCCTGAATATGGAAGTTAATAGGAATATAAAAAATGGGAGGAAGGTTTATCTGTTTAGCAAGAGTAATAGAAGGCAGATTTCAGACTACCTAACAGATCAAAACGAAAATTTCTGTTCCGACACTGACAATGTTGAGTGTTTATGGAAAAAGTTCAAGGCAATCGTAAAATGCGTTTTAGACAGGTACGTGCCGAGTAAAACTGTGAGGGACGGGAAAAACCCACCGTGGTACAACAACAAAGTTAGGAAACTACTGCGAAAGCAAAGAGAGCTCCACTCCAAGTTTAAACGCAGCCAAAACCTCTCAGACAAACAGAAGCTAAACGATGTCAAAGTTAGCGTAAGGAGGGCTATGCGTGAAGCGTTCATTGAATTCGAAAGTAAAATTCTATGTACCGACTTGACAGAAAATCCTAGGAAGTTCTGGTCTTACGTTAAATCAGTAAGTGGCTCGAAACAGCATATCCAGACACTACGGGATGATGATGGCATTGAAACAGAGGATGACACGCGTAAAGCTGAAATACTAAACACCTTTTTCCAAAGCTGTTTCACAGAGGAAGACCGCACTGCAGTTCCTTCTCTAAATCCTCGCACAAACGAAAAAATGGCTGACATCGAAATAAGTGTCCAAGGAATAGAAAAGCAACTGGAATCACTCAATAGAGGAAAGTCCACTGGACCTGACGGGATACCAATTCGATTCTACACAGAGTACGCGAAAGAACTTGCCCCCCTTCTAACAGCCGTGTACCGCAAGTCTCTAGAGGAACGGAGGGTTCCAAATGATTGGAAAAGAGCACAGATAGTCCCAGTCTTCAAGAAGGGTCGTCGAGCAGATGCGCAAAACTATAGACCTATATCTCTTACGTCGATCTCTTGTAGAATTTTAGAACATGTTTTTTGCTCGCGTATCATGTCATTTCTGGAAACCCAGAATCTACTATGTAGGAATCAACATGGATTCCGGAAACAGCGATCGTGTGAGACCCAACTCGCCTTATTTGTTCATGAGACCCAGAAAATATTAGATACAGGCTCCCAGGTAGATGCTATTTTTCTTGACTTCCGGAAGGCGTTCGATACAGTTCCGCACTGTCGCCTGATAAGCAAAGTAAGAGCCTACGGAATATCAGACCAGCTGTGTGGCTGGATTGAGGAGTTTTTGGCAAACAGAACACAGCATGTTGTTATCAATGGAGAGACGTCTACAGACGTTAAAGTAACCTCTGGCGTGCCACAGGGGAGTGTTATGGGACCATTGCTTTTCACAATATATATAAATGACTTAGTAGATAGTGTCGGAAGTTCCATGCGGCTTTTCGCGGATGATGCTGTAGTATACAGAGAAGTTGCTGCATTAGAAAATTGTAGCGAAATACAGGAAGATCTGCAGCGGATAGGCACTTGGTGCAGGGAGTGGCAACTGACCCTTAACATAGACAAATGTAATGTATTGCGAATACATAGAAAGAAGGATCCTTTATTGTATGATTATATGATAGCGGAACAAACACTGGTAGCAGTTACTTCTGTAAAATATCTGGGAGTATGCGTACGGAACGATTTGAAGTGGAATGATCATATAAAACTAATTGTTGGTAAGGCGGGTACCAGGTTGAGATTCATTGGGAGAGTGCTTAGAAAATGTAGTCCATCAACAAAGGAGGTGGCTTACAAAACACTCGTTCGACCTATACTTGAGTATTGCTCATCAGTGTGGGATCCGTACCAGGTCGGGTTGACGGAGGAGATAGAGAAGATCCAAAGAAGAGCGGCGCGTTTCGTCACTGGGTTATTTGGTAACCGTGATAGCGTTACGGAGATGTTTAATAAACTCAAGTGGCAGACTCTGCAAGAGAGGCGCTCTGCATCGCGGTGTAGCTTGCTCGCCAGGTTTCGAGAGGATGCGTTTCTGGATGAGGTATCGAATATATTGCTTCCCCCTACTTATACTTCCCGAGGAGATCACGAATGTAAAATTAGAGAGATTAGAGCGCGCACGGAGGCTTTCAGACAGTCGTTCTTCCCGCGAACCATACGCGACTGGAACAGGAAAGGGAGGTAATGATAGTGGCACGTAAGGTGCCATCCGCCATACACCGTTGGGTGGCTTGCGGAGTATCAATGTAGATGTAGATGTAGATGACCATTGCCGGGAGTCCTGATGCCCCAAGGAGACGGGCATCTACTCCTTGGCCGACGTGGGGAGGGTGCAGCTCAGGTATTGGCAGTACGATCCCTGTGTTGTCAGGGGGCTACAACCTAGAGGGTACATGACGACCCCACCACAACGGGCTGGCTACCATGTTGGATTTCTGGTGCCATGGAAAGTCCATCATGATCGTAGGTGCTGATGGGGACGCACTATGGGCGTAACTTGTACAACCCATCAGGCGTTTAGGCCCAATTTGAGGAATAGTGGGTATGGTTACAACGCCGGTACAATGCTGAGTGCCAAGGTCTTAGTGCACTGAGGACCAGTGGTACACCACGTAAGGCGTCCTTCCCCAAAAGGCTCCTACTTCTGTAGAATTTTGAAAAATGGACGTCAAACCCCAAGGGGGACCATCACATGGAAGGCCGAAACGGTTGAAACTCCTTTAAGTCGCCTCTTACGACAGGCAGGAATACCTCGGGCCTATTCTTACCCCGGACCCGCAGGGGGGAGAAATGAAAGAGGAAGCCGCCTGGTAGAGTTTTGCACAGAGCATAACTTAATCATAGCTAACACTTGGTTCAAGAATCATAAAAGAAGGTTGTATACATGGAAGAATCCTGGAGATACTAGAAGGTATCACATAGATTATATAATGGTAAGAGAGATTTAGGAACCAGGTTTTAAATTGTAAGACATATCCAGGGGCAGATGTGGACTCTGACCACAACCTATTGGTTATGAACTGTAGATTAAAACTGAAGAAAAAGGTGGGAATTTAAGGAGCTGGGACCTGGATAAACTGAAAGAACCAGAGGTTGTACAGAGTTTCAGGGAGAACATAAGGGAACAATTAACAGAAATGGTAGAAAGAAGTACAGTAGAAGAACAACGGGTAGCTCTGAGGGATGAAGTAGTTAAGGCAGCAGAGGATCAAATAGGTAAAAAGACGAGGACTAGTAGAAATCCCTGTGTAACAGAAGAAATATTGAATTTAATTGACAAAAGGAGAAAATACAAAAATGCAGTAAATGAAGCAGACAAAAAGAAATACAGGCGTCTCAAAAATGAGATCGGCAGGAAGTGCAAAATGGCTAATCAGGGATGGCTAGAGGACAAATGTAAGGATGTAGAGGCTTATCTTACTAGGGGTAAGATAGATACTGCCTACAGGAAAATTAAAGAGACCTTTGGACAAAAGAGAACCACTTGTATGAATATCAAGAGTTCAGATGGAAACCCAGTTCTAAGCAAAGAAGGGAAAGCAGAAAGGTGGAAGGAGTATGTAGAGGGTCTATACAAGGGCGATGTACTTGAGGACAATATTATGGAAATGGAAGAGGATGTAGATGAAGATGAAATGGGAGATACGATACTGCGTGAAGAGTTTGACAGAGCACTGAAAGACCTGAGTCGAAACAAGGCCCCTGGAGTAGACAACATTCCATTGGAACTACTGATGGCCTTGGGAGAGCCAGTTCTGACAAAACTCTACCATCTGGTGAGCAAGATGTACGAGACAGGCGAAATACCCTCAGACTTCAAGAAGAATATAGTAATTCCAATCCCAAAGGAAGCAGGTGTTGACAGAAGTGAAAATTACCGAACTATCAGTTTAATAAGTCACCGCTGCAAAATACAAACGCGAATTCTTTACAGACGAATTGAAAAACTGGAAGAAGCCGACATCGGGGAAGATCAGTTTGGATTCCGTAGAAATATTGGAACACGTGAGGCAATACTGACCTCACGACTTACCTTAGAAGAAAGATTAAGGAAAGGCAAACCTACGTTTCTAGCATTTGTGGACTCAGAGAAAGCTTTTGACAATGTTGACTGGAATACTCTTTCAAATTCTAAAGGTGGCAGGGGTAAAATACAGGGAGCGAAAGGCTATTTACAATCTGTACAGAAACCACATGGCAGTTTTAAGAGTCGAGGGACATGAAAGGGAAGCAGTGGTTGGGAAGGGAGTGAGACAGGGTTGTAGCCTCTCCCCAATGTTATTCAATCTGTATATTGAGCAAGCAGTAAAGGAAACAAAAGAAAAATTCGGAGTAGGTATTAAAATCAATGGAGGAGAAATAAAAACATTGAGGTTCGCCGATGACATTGTAATTCTATCAGAGACAGCAAAGGACTTGGAAGAGCAGTTGAACGGAATGGACAGTGTCTTGAAAGGAGGATATAAGATCCACATCAACAAAAGCAAAACGAGGATAATGGAATGTAGTCGAATTAAGTGGGGTGATGCTGAGGGAATTAGATTAGGAAATGAGACATTTAAAGTAGTAAAGGAGTTTTGCTATTTGGGGACCACAATAACTGATGATGGCCGAAGTAGAGAAGATATAACATGGAGACTGGCAATGGCAAGGTAAGCGTTTCAGAAGAACAGAAATTTGTTAACATCGAGTATAGATTTAAGTGTCAGGAAGTCATTTCTGACACTATATGTGTGAGGTGAAGCCACGTATGGAAGTGAAACGCGTACGATAAATAGTTTAGACAAGAAGAGAATAGAAGCTTTCGAAATGTGGTGCTACAGAAGAGTGCTGAAGATTAGATGGGTAGATCACGTAACTAATGATGAAGTATTGAATAGAATTGGGGAGAAGAGGAGTATGTGGCACAACTTGACAAAAAGAAGGGACCGGTTAGTAGGACATGTTCTGAGGCATCAAGGGATCACAAATTTAGCACTGGAGGGCAGCGTGAAGGGTAAAAATCGTAGAGGGAGACCAAGAGATGCATACACTAAGCAGATTCAGAAGGATGTGGGTTGCAGTAAGTACTGGGAGATGAAGAAGCTTGCACAGCATAGGGTAGCATGGAGAGCTGCATCAAACCAGTCTCAGGACTGAAGACCACAACAACAAGAAGGAATTCTGTACAACGCCGCACTAAAATTAATGTGTGTGTGTGCGTGTGCGTACACGTGCTCGTGCGTGTGTGCGTGCGTGCGTGTGCGTGTATTTTGAAATTAGTCTCACAAAGCCGTAAGGACGCGGTCACACTTCTGATTCTTGTACCCCCTCCATAAAAAGTTTCCGTGTCCGCCCCTGTTCAGATACATGTAAATACTTCCTACATTTTCGATTGTTGGAGTTTTGAACATTGGGTGAAATGATGTGCAAGTAAAAAGACCGTAGCATAGAGCCCATCTCATTCGGACCAAGGTTTGCCAGAAGTTTGCTTGGTGATGCATTTCACTGTTGGCCAGCAAAAGTGGGGACTGCTAGCTCGCATGCCAAAACTTTCTCAGGGAACTTTAATAGTGGTAACTACTTATTTACAGCTCTTACAAAATAGATACGTGTCTCAAAGTTTTACTGACCTTTAAAGTAGTCACCAGCATTGAGTATAACACGTGGCCAGCGATGTGGAAGTCATAGGATACTCTTAGCAATGCCAGTTGTGTTGACAGTTCGAGCGGCTCTGTCTATTGCCCGACGAATTTGTAGCGAATTCCGTGATGTCTTTCCTTCGGTTTAGAAATCGAGTTGAACCCACGAGGGCGTAAGTCAGGGGAGTGC
Source organism: Schistocerca piceifrons (assembly GCF_021461385.2). Lineage (NCBI taxonomy): Eukaryota > Metazoa > Arthropoda > Insecta > Orthoptera > Acrididae > Schistocerca > Schistocerca piceifrons. Next base: position 134,982,990 of record NC_060142.1, read on the forward strand.
GGTAAGTGGTATAGCACTTAGCAGCCCCATCAGTCAAACAAATCAGTAACAGCTTACACTGTGCGTGCTTGAGCATTGTCCAGCAAAATCATGGCCAGGTCCTGCAGGAAGTGTCATCACTTCTGTCTCTAAGCTGATCGTAGGTTGTGTTCCAGAAATGAACAGCATAGAGGGTGACTACTTTGAATATCAGTAAAACTTTGAGACACGTATCTATTTTATAAGAGCTTTAAATAAATAGTTGCTAGTATTAAAGTTCCAACCCTCGTACTTGGTGCGATAAGTAGCAGATACACTAGACTGTATCAATGGTAGCACGCACATGCCACCTCGCTGCACTCTTTCACAGTCTATTTTAAGTAAACTATTTGGTAAAAAAAAATGATTCTCTCGCATCTCTTAGCTTCTTTCGTCCACTTCATGCTGAACTGCCTACCATATCGCCAAAGGACAGAGCTATTGTGATATTTCGAAATTAAGTAAATTACTGCAGAAAATTCCAGCAGTTTTCAGTGAAAAGTAGGGGTCACTGTGAGTTTGCATTTGGTGCATGTTAGGTCGTACATTGTTGTATACGTAAAGCAGCTAACCTATTGAACTGTCTTCAAACTATGGGGAAAATCTATTTGTATCTGCAATGTTGAAAACTGGATTCTATGCAGTACACTCAGTTCCCAAGACATGTGACAACGATAAAGCCAGAATGATTTATTCGTAACACATATTGTATTATATCTCATTAATAGTTTGCGATATGAGATGAAATAAGATTTTGGCAGGTGGCAGTATAAATAGAGGAACATTTTACCATATGGTTAATACGCAGAAGTCCTTGTTTACTGCGATGCGCAAGAAACCGTAGATTTTTCAATGGAATAATGTGATTTTTAAGGACATTTGATATTTGGTCAAGCGAGAACTGCGCAGGCTATTGCAGCAATAATTACACGTATATTTTTCTATCAATAATTGGCCTTTTCATACTGGTAATCTACTGAGTTGTCTTGCTCTCAGTTGCTAGTTTAGTAACACAGTGTTCAGGATTCTGTAACAATTCTAATTGCCTTAGAATGTTAGCGATATAAATTTTCGTAAACTGTGGTGTGTATTGACAAAAGAAGTAAATGTTAGCATAGCAAAAAGAGAGGTGTATGTACTGGTATTACTTGAAACTAGTCACTGATGACATCTCTCTGAAGAGAAAAAATCTAGGGAAAATAAATCGCTGCTTCTGTTGAAATTTTTTTGGAACTCTACACCTGAATCAGTTTTGAATAATGAGTAGCTGGCACTGAAACTTACCAAAAAACTCTATACCCCAGTGATCTGAGATATATGAAAGTAATTCACAGCAGAAAGTATACCATAGTTTCGTTACTCTCCCTATCCCGAGTGAAGGACTGTATTACTTCACCTCAATTATGTTTCAGTTCGACAGACACTGACAATTTATTTTCGCCTTGACGATTCGTACAGGGGAAGTGGTGTCAGGAGGAGCACACTCCACCACACATCATTAAGGCGACAGACAACGTCTTCCTCGCTCTAATGACAAACTAATACCACGAAAGGAATCGCATTTTGTAGAGGACGGTCTGCCTACAGACGCGAACAGTGCTTGAGTATTTTTTGAAGTGTTCGAACAATAATGACCCATAATTTTCTTGGCGTTCCTCACTTTCATCTGCAAGAACTGTGGACTGCACACTACTAAAGTCCTTCCTAATCTAATAGCCTGTAGTGCGAAAACTGCGCATCCCTGTAAAATAAAGCGCCTGCGAATTTTTTCTTTCAGAGTCCGGGGCACTTTGGGTAACAGAACTGTAGTACAGTTGTTCGAAGGTCGTACGATCCATAATCGATATGCCAATCAGGCGGGAACGCCGTGAGCATTGATGCAATCATCCTACGGACGCACCAGGTTGAAGATACCCGTTTGTTAAACCACCGAGTCCTGCTCCATGAAGAAGTCCGTAACGTTCTGCTGAAGGTACTCGTCCGACATGAATCGTTGACGCTTCAAGCCCTTTTTTTAAGGGATCAAAGGCGTGAAAATCACATGGGGAGAGATCAGGACTACAGGGCAGGAGCTCGAGTGTCTCCATCTTGATTTGGTGTAACTTTTACGTTACGACATTTGCAATATGTGGGACATGCTTTGTCAAAAAGCAACAGCTCCCCCTTGTCGCAGTTTTCCCGGACGTTTCGCCTGAATTTCACACCGTAAATTCTGCAGTGTTGCGCAGTACCATTTCCCATCGATGAAGTCACCAGGTTCCTTGAAATCAACAAGCAGTGGTCCTCTTGGAACGAGAGGACGATAGATGACACCAATGCATCATTGACGGATGCGACACATTCCTCATTCTCCGATGGATGTCTACTGATGTTTGTCCTTCGGCATCCAAGAAAACAACAACAGCACGTTAATTCTGCTTGACGCGTTTGGTAATAGCGTCGACATAGTACATATTTTTCCATTTAGCGCATGCACGTCAGAAAGACACGAATTTCACGCAAATGTCCTGCCTACATGTCGGTGCTTATATACCCGCATCGGAGACGTGCTATGTTGCATATACGCAGTAGCAACTCCCTCTAACGTAAGCTTTTGGATCGCCCTTTGTATACGATAGAGTAGCGCTCTGCTATTGCTTTAACGTACCATGCGACCAGTTTTAAGAGAGGAACTTCTCGGAAAGTATGGAATTTCTTTTTATGGGTGCTATCAGCACGTTAAAGGAAGTTATTTCTTCTATCGTGAAAATGGTTTATTTCTTTTCATTTTTTGAAGTAACTTATGAATTATTGCTGAAACAATAGCATCCCATTGTACCTCCTATTGTGGATAAAAAACTGGGGTTCATTTTTAATACTTGTCTTAATGTTTAGTACAATTTAAAACGTTTTTACTGCTTGGTGTATCTTCTGAAGCGATGTGGTGTGCACAAAGAAACATCAGAAATATTACAGTAATAGTCTCTTTTTTTACGAACTTGTCTGCATGCCAGCACCTCTCGCCTAGGAGCTGATATCGAGTATCTCGCGCAAGGTTTTATTGGTTTTTCAGCGGGAATTGATTCCGAGGAAGGCCGCATCAATAACTGAAGCATTAGTTGCGTGTGTGCTGAATGGCCGGATATTTGCTCTCTTTCCCACTCTCCTACTGATACATACTTGCAGATCATACACATCGTTTTCACTGGAACTCATTTCACTATCCGCGGCGGCTACCAAATACCGACGTCAGCTCCGTGCATTCTAGAAAGTACCGACGGGAAAAATCTGGTAACATTGTAGAAATAACCACAGGCTATTAGCAATTGTTTCCCAGTACCAAACCACGAAAATTGAAGATGATTATATTTTATAGAAACCGGTAATAACATTCATAAAACGTGATCTAGACCGTTTTCAGCATAAATAACGATCGTGTAAAACCCAGCTCGCTCTGTCCCTCTACGAGATCCAAAAGGCAGTAGATCGCGCAAACTGACTGCCAGAAGACGTTCTATGCAGTTCTGAACTATCGCCTAGTGAACAAAATATGGCTTTGTGACGAATGAAGAGTTCCCAGCAATCAGAACATACCATTTCATTCCTCCTGGAGAGAGATCTTGAGACGTGAAAGCAACTTCAGGGTATATGACCTACTAGGTAACGTCAAAAACCTGATGAGGATATTCGTTGGTGTTAAACACCGCTGTCGCAACGCTAGGAAACTGTATCGAAATTCAGGAAGACCTGAAGAGGATCGACACTTCGTGCATGATTTGGCAGTTGACCTTCAGTACAGACAAATGTAATGCGTATCAAATAAACAGGCATAGAGAGCAATTACTGTATGATTAAATACGATAGTAGAATAATAAAAGGAAGGAGACACATTCATTAAACATCTATGAGTATGCATACACAGCAGTTAAAGTAAAACGACTATGTAAAACTAATTGCCGATAGGGCAGCAGCCACGCTGAGGCTCAGTGGAAGATTGTGGTATTTGACTGTTTTCTGGAAAATATCTTAAATGAGTCATTTTAGGCTGATAACATGCTTTTGTCCCCTCTTGAATATCAGTATTCTTTTATAAAAAGGTAAATTAAATTCAAACAATCTGAAAGTCCACTACAACGCTCCATTCGAGTCATGTAATGCCTGTGACGTTACTGGCTAGGTCGCTACTCCCACCGCCATAATGCTAGGTCACAGTGATGTCTTGTTCTAGAATTTACTTTTCGGAAACTGGGTTACAAGTGGTGTGTAGTACCGTATTGTACAAATACATTTATAAAAACCACTGAAAAGTTGTTTTTGAGTGTTCCACGGAATAAGACGTTTAAAACATGGTTGCAATGTTCCGTCAAATTGCCACCACATCGACGCACATGTTCATGTTCACTAACTTACCTAAAAATATGTTGCAATGAGAAGTTAACATTAACATCGCTCCGAGATATGCTTTCCCACAGTTACAGCGAAGGATTGCGTCATTCAACGATGTTAAATACCTAATGAAAACTGTCGTTTGACCAAACTGCATCTCAATTATTCGTTAATTTAACTGTTAGAGCGGCTGACCGTCGAATTTTTTAAGACGATGTCCACAGCTGTTCTACCCTGAAAGAAAATTTTAACTTATTTGTTAAACGACTAGACAGTCCTCTCTTATGAAAACCGTGTCACATTTACAAAATTCCACCACACTGATCAGAAACTGAATGTCATTGTGTTTTTCTTGCAGTTTACCTGAGCTTACGTTTGCATTCGCTGTTCACACATGTCACGTTGAGAAACTTATTTCCTAGCTATCGTGACCACACATTTCTTACTTTATTAGAAGCAATGTGTTTATCTTCTCCCTTATTGTTTAAATTGCTGTTTCATCATCTTACATAAAAATTAAATCAGTTTGCTTTAGACGCTAATATTAGTTTACTCTCGCCAACATCACACCCGTTACGTTTGTCACCTGCATGTTGTACACGCTTTATATCTCTCTGTATAACTTCATCGTCCTACACCTAGTTGTACTCTGGGAGTATGATGACATGTTCAATACTAGCACTGCTTTCCGAAAAAATGAATTGTTTGTTCGTAAAGTGAATGCATTTGTCGTCCCTTGTTAAGACTGACACTAATGTGGAGCTATATACAATAAATCCCACAATCGAAACAACTACTTCATCAGTTCTTCCTAACGCTATTTTCGTATTTCGTCTAAGACTTTTAAAAATATGTGACACTTCCAGGAATCGTCCATGTGTCCTTTTAAACCGCAGTCGGATGCGCTATTTGTTGCGCCACCGAACACCTGCCACATGGAGTCTCCCTGACGAGTGTCTTCGACAGAGGAAATCAATAAGGTTTTTCAAGAATAACTTATTGTGCCTATGGTCGTAGCTTGTGACTGATAGTCGACAATTTAGTTACAATATACGGATTCATTTGCAAAAGTTGTACAATTCCTTAGTTTTGAGCGAATTTAATGACGTTGCAGGGAGCAGGAAAAAGAATTTCCATCGTTGCACATATCGCTGCTCTAAATTGGTTGAGCATAAACGCATCAACTGTGGCTAGGCTTCCGCTATCAGCGTTCACAAAATTCCTTCCTATTATTACTTGAATGTTGTAATTGCGTTTTCCATCAATACATAGCTAAAATGTTTGCAGAAAAAGTACGTAACCTCGTGACTTCCGCTAACGCTCCTTAACACACACATAGCATCGTCTTACTCCTAGCCTGTGACGTCGCCAGAGCATCAGCCAATAACGATGTTTTCGATCACGTGACTAAATCTTAATATTTAATGATTTTTAAGCTTTAATTACATAAAAATAACATTTTTGTGAGAATATTGACCGTAAATACGATTTATATGTTATAATCAATCCGGAAAACAACAATCCGAACCATATGCTTAACATAGGAAAATAGCCTATTCTCAGGCAGTGATTTCCATTCACTAAGAAGGTAACGTAAAGTACCCTCTTTCGACCAATAGCTGGCAGAATGAAAAATGCGCAAACAAGGCGAATATGTACTGGGAAGACTTAGTTATGTGGAAGAAGGGATCTAGCTTTTCGACTTATCTGGGAGCTTCAAAGGCATTTAAATCAAAACATCTTGACATTATTCACGTCTTTTTACTTGTTGGTATTAGTAACCATATTATGTAGTACAACGCATTATGCCATGTAAAGTAACATAATATCCTTCCCCCCCCCCATCCCCTCCCTTCCCCAAGAACAAAACCACCCACAGAAATCATATCCCGCTAGAAAAATCTTTCTTATCTCTGCCACGTATAATATTCAGCTATATATTAAATATGATTTACTATGGCTGGCGAATCTTCTGGATTTTTGACACAGCATCAGGGACTTTAGCCTATAAATTCCAAGACGTAGGTGTGCCCTCATTTTATAGCCAAGACAGCTCACTGCACTGGGGAAGTAGTGTTACTCGTAAAAAAGCGCGAGTATGTCGATGTTTTGATTTAAATTTCTTTGAAGATGCCAGATCAGTGAAAATCTAATTCCCTCCGTAACTCTGCCGAGTACGTATTCAGTTTTTCTTGTGCTATGATAACCATTTTTCATTCTGGGTCCCAACTTTGACTGTACCATAATCCTGAGCCGGGCGGTGTGGCCGAGCGTTCTAGGCTGCATGGTCTGGGCACTTTTTTTGTTTTGCTTTGATCGAATTTTCATACTGTTACGCCCACTACTCACGTCTAAATACACGCTTTGTAAACAGTGGATCTAGTCTACACAAACTAAGCTGCATTCAGGGTATTAAAATATAATAAAGCAGTTCTACGTATCAGATTTGCACCTTTTTGATTTAATGGAATTTATATATTCTTACGCACATTGTCCATATACAAATCAAAAACCAAGAAAGAGTGTACCTTGCTATAGAAAAAAGAAGGAAGGAAGACTGGGATTAAGTCCCGTCGATATCGAGGCCTTTAGAGACGGAGGCAAAGCTAGTATGGTGTCAAAGGAACCATCCCGGCATTTGCCTGGAGCGATATAGTGAAATCACGGAAATTCTAAATCTGGATAGGCGGACGCAGGTTTGAATCGTCTTCCTCCCGAATGCAAGTCCAATGTGCTAACGACTACGCCAACTCTCTCGGTTGGTCATCTGAGACGATATTCCTGTACATGGAATCTAATTTAAACGTGGCACCAATTTTGTCATCAGTAATGATTAGTTTGCGTAATAATTACAAGAAAAATAATTTTATAAATGTATATTAGGCCTACTGAAATATTAATGTATTAATGACCCATTTCTTTTTATATGCAATCCTGACAAAGCTGACTTGGCGTGGTAACTGTTAAATAGCTTTCTTAGATTTAGTTCTCAAGCTGCAACACCTTCTAAACTTTTCGTGCTAATTAAGGCCATAAAAGCATGGTCTTTTCTGAATGTACTTCTGACCAAAAAGCGAGTCTGGAAGCTGGATTCTGAGAGTCGTGATATTTCCATAGAACCTTTCATCCTAACCGAGAAGTCAAATAAAGGTGTTGATAGATTCAGCTTCAAAAATGCTTTCAAAATGAATTATTTCAGTAAAAACTTACACCCACTATTTCACCCTTTTGGGGAGAAATTTACAAAAACACTTGGACACGTATATTTTATGTCTGATCGAGGAACTAAACACCAATTTTCGTCGTTCTAACTTCAAAACTGTTTTAATAATGAGATATTTTCAAAAAAAAAAACATTTCATCCCCTGTTTGAGCTCCCTTAGGGGTGGAATTTCGAAAAATTCCTTCCTGAACTATGCCTACAGTATTATATCAACACCCTCTCCAAATTTCAAGTTTCATCATTAGCGAATTGGGTTGCACGATGATGACTCAGTAAGTCAATGAAGACTTTTCCTATTTTATACACAGGGATTGGTTGTCAAACTGACATCTGTAACAGATAGGACTGGTAGAGGAGAGAGAGAGAGAGAGAGAGAGAGAGAGAGAGTATCGAAGGGAGAACAGCGATTTTTTGTCAGTGCTTCAGTCAGTAAGCGCGAAGCACTGGAGGTGCACAGCTAGTTCAAGTGGCAGACGCTACAAGAGTGGCACTGTACACCACAATGTGGTTTACTGTTAACATTTCGAGAGCTTACTTTCCTAGAAGATGCAACCAATTTACTGCTTCCTTCCACAAATATCTCGCGTGAAGATAGTGAAAATAATATCAGATTCGAGCTCACACAGAGGATTAGCGGAAATCTTTGTTCCTGAGGACCATTCGTGACTGGTACAGGAGAAGTAGGAAGTGACAATACTCTGCAAAGAACTCTGAGGCTTGCGAGGTATAAATTAGGGTATGTAACAAAAACAAGATAACTAACTTGTCGTGCGACAGAACGTCGCCTTTCTATAAAAATTAAAGCTTCGATTATCAGCGCAAGTAGAAATCGCAGTAAAAGGATACCTGAGATCTTGCAACTCTTGAAGACACAGGGGCAGCAACGCACTCATAACTCAGAGGACCGCTGCACAGACTAAACAAGCGATACGCGTATGCGGCCGAGCGCTGCCGGAAGATGTACCACAACAGTCGGCTGTCACACAATTAAATGACGTGGCCTCCACTCTCGTATGACATCACTCCGTTGGAATTCTTTCCACGGCTTTCTCGGGTCGATGGTTGACGTAACGCCTGTCGAAGATCAGACATCTCTTGTCCGAGTTGTGTAAGCGAATGAGATACGGTGCACTGTGCCAGGTTAAATCGAGAGTGTTGCCAACCTATCGTGGCTGTAGATCTGAAGCACGGCTGAAGTCGGAATGCGAGCTCTATGAACACAGTGCGTGAGTCTTGGTGAATGTTGTCGCAAGAGTATCAGACCTGGTCTAAGGCAAATTTCTGTCCTTAACGTTGGAGACATCAACAGAAACGTTATAGGAAGCGGCAGGTCATGCGAAAGCCTATGCTAAACGTGATGTTTAAACAAATTATAAACCGAAGCTGAAATTAAGTTTTTTCGTACTAGCCTTTTATTAGTTCAAATGGTTCTGAGCACTATGGGACTTAACATCTGAGGACATCAGTCCCCTAGAACTTAGAACTACTGAAACCTAACTAACGGAAGGACATCACACACATCCACGTCCGAGGCAGGATTCGAACCTGCGACCGTAGCGGTCGCGCGGTTCCAGTCTGAAGCGCCTAGAACCGCTCGGCCACACCCGCCGGTCCTTTTATGAGTAAGAGCATCAGTCTGTAGTTAAGCTGCGTTTTCTTTCTTATTTTTACAGGATGAAGCTGATTCTTAAATACTGCCTACTACTTTCAAAAATAATTTTTACTCCAGTTGCTTGTGAATATGCTTTAGCTAGAAACTGTAACACTGCAGTTAGCCTACCTTTTAACAGGAACAGCAGTTAATACGTTTTTTTTTTTTCTCAGCTTTGGGCCGTACCTGTTCCATTAATTCATGAAATCTCTAAGAGCCTTTGAGAAAAAATATCTGCACTACGTTTGACCAGATCAACATAAAAACTACGAGATTTGTCTTTTTATCCAGGGATTCATTTTTCTTACTGAGATCGTAATATTACTAGCATTATATACATTTTGCCTCGGGTTAATTAATACGTCTGTCAGAGCGTTGACAGAAGGATGTAAAAGTTAAAGGTCAGCAGCGTTCTTCAAGCTCATTGAAAGTTTTTCCAGTACAAATTTCCACTTCCGGCTGCTACAATATATATACGAAGTGTTATGAACGAATGGTGAATAAATTTAATTTTGCCTCCACATATTAACACCTGCCGTACATGGTCTACTGCTGTTCCGTCCACTCCTCCACACTGTAACTAGTCGTAGGCTGCAACAAATAACTGAAAGGGAACTGTCATACTGAGTTTAATAAAGGAAAGGTTTGTGGAGTTTTTCAGAAATCTAATCTAGTATTTGGTCTTTTCCAAGTACAAAAAGCTAGCTGGGTACCTGGCGTTGCCCAAATAGGTACTTACTCCAGTCTTCTATTAGTCTATGTCGCCTTCACCGTCCCGCCATCTCCAGTCCTCCATCTCTCTCTCTCTCTCTCTCTCTCTCTCTCTCTCTCTCTCTCTCTCTCTCTGTGTGTGTGTGTGTGTGTGTGTGTGTGTGTGTGTGTGTGTGTGTGTGTGTGTGTGTTAATCTGCTCCTCCCCCTCTAATTCCAACTCCTCTTCCCTCGTTGCTCTGTCCGTCTCTTCCTCTCCTCTGTCCACCCCCTCCCCCCCTCTACCTGTTCATTTCCTCCTCTTTCCTTCCTGCATCCATCTGCTTCTCGACCCTCTTTCTGTGAATCCCTCTTCTTTCCTTTTCCTGTCCATTTCCTTCTCCGCCTCTGTTCATCTTCTCCCCATCTCTCTGCCTATCTCATCTTCTCCCTGTCCATCTCCTCCTGTTTCGTCCCTCTGTCCATCTCCGCTTTATCTGTACGTCTCCTCCTACTCCTGTTTGTTCCCATCTCCTCCTTCCCCCTAGCTGTCTATTCATCTCTTCGTCCTCCCTTCTCCATCCACGTATCACACTCACCCCAGTAGGAGGATGGAGTTTGTACCTCAACAACATTTCTTTCCAGACTGTAACTAATGTTTCCAGAATGAGATTTTCACTCTGCAGCGGAGCGTGCGCTGATATGAATCTTCCTGGCAGATTAAAACTGTGTGCCGCACCGAGAATCGAGCTCGGAACCTTTACCTTTCGCGGGCAAGTGGTAGAGCACTTGCCCGCGAAAGGCAAAGGTCCCGAGTTCGAGTCTCGGTCTGGCACACAGTCTTAATCTGTAACTAATGTGTTTACCAAATTTGACTGAAATCGTCCCAGGGGATTTGGATGAGCTTTTTACCCGTGACTGTGCACGCGTACACACATGTCTAATATATTTCACACATACTCACCAATTTTCGCGCTTATTTGTACACATTTTTCACCTGTATGTCTAGCTGTTTCATTTTCATGCAGCTCAGTGTTTATGACGTAGTGTCTGCTGAATTATGTGCTGTACAGCGACACAATGTTGGAGGTATATCCAGAGGTATATGTGCCTACTGTCCGCGAAATTGACTAGGAATAGATTTAGTAGTAAAGAAGTAATAAATTAAAACGTCGTCCTTCATGCGGCAATTGTACAACATGAATAGCGAAAATGTAGAATTCGATAAATATTTTTCCATTCGACGGTTGGGGGGGGGGGGGGGGGGGGGGCGGGTCGTCAGCGAGAAAAAGTTTCGCAATGGTTTGAAATTATGTATAAAGTTTGTTTCAAGTCTGTAACTGCTCTCATTCTCAAATATTGGATGGCTGAAGTATGAGTATCACTGCGTCGTGAGCTACGCTGCTTTCTCACCTCCACCCCTGTCCCTTTGATAGGTGGGTAGTTCTTATCTCCCCACAATGATTTTTCCAGACAGTAAACGATATGCGTGCCAAGTTGGGTTGAAATCAGCCCAGTGGTTTAGGAGGAGATGTGGGTCATACATACACATATACTAACATACATACGTAATTCATTTTTATAATTTGTATGGACACCATAGCAGTTCGTCGTTCTGTGCTTTTCAACAAAAAACAAATAAATAAAGCGTTTCTTCATGTTTATGCGTGCGGTTTGGAGGATTGCGTTTCCATAACAAGTGGATTCATTAAACGTTAATGGAACATAGGTGGGTATGTATGATCGATTTTCTGATTACCTAGTTGCATTACGAGTTCCTGCTTTCCTGCACCGTAATGACCCTGTTCGCTTAAGATGGAATGGCGTGTAGTGATTGCGCACAGGAGATTGTTGGAGCTTGGGACACTTCTCAGACTTTCGCCTCTAGCCAGCCCTGTAAAAAGAGTTTAGTATACCTTCTTACTTAATTTTTAAATGAAGCCGTCCATTTTTATATGCTGGAGACACTTTCTGAAATTACAAAAATTACTCCGGAAAATTAACGTTTTTCCAAAAATGAAAACATGTTCCAAGCTACCTGTACCCAGGAACAGATATTCTGTTGAAATTTAAAAGCGTTGCAATAGGGAAAATATTGTCAGTATTGTATTTAATCGTGTCTCTCAAACTTTTTTACTCCTATACACTCCTATATCCGTAAATAAAACCCCATTAGTCAGAAGTATTGAAAAAAAGGCAGATGCAAGTTGAATACATTCTGAAACTGAAGCTATTGGAAACTAACACAGATATCCATTTTCAAGACACGTCAAATTGTTAAGACAATAATGAAACTCGGTTCATTTGCAACTATTACATGTCGTTGTTGTTGTTGTGGTCTTTCGTCCTGAGACTGGTTTGATGCAGATCTCCATGCTACCCAATCCTGTGCAAGTTTCTTCATCTCCCAGTACATACTGCAACCTACATCCTTCTGCATCTGCTTAGTGTATTCATCTCTTGGACTCCCTCTACGATTTTTACCCTCCACGCTGCCCTCCAATGCTAAATTTGTGATCCCTTGATGCCTCAGAACATGTCCTACCAACCGGTCCCTTCTTCTCGTCAAGTTGTGCCACAAACTCCTCTTCTCCCCAATTCTATTCAGTATCTCCTCATTAGTTATGTGATCTACCCATCTAATCTTCAGCATTCTTCTGTAGCACCACATTTCGAAAGCTTCTATTCTCTTCTTGTCCAAACTATTTATTGTCCATGTTTCAATTCCATACATGGCTACACTCCATACAAATACTTTCAGAAACGACTTCCTGACACTTAAATCAATACTCGATGTTCACAAATTTCTCTTCTTCAGAAACGCTTTCCTTGCCATTGCCAGTCTACATTTTATATCTTCTCCACTTCGGCCATCATCAGTTATTGTGCTCCCCAAATAGCAAAACTCCTTTACTACTTTAAGTGTCTCATTTCCTAATCTAATTCCCTCAGCATCACCCCACTTAAATCGACTACATTCCATTATCCTCGTTTTGCTTTTGTTGATGTTCATCTTATATCCTCCTTTCAAGACACTGTCCATTCCGTTCAACTGCTCTTCCAAGTCCTTTGCTGTCTCTGATAGAATTACAATGTCATCGGCGAACCTCAATGTTTTTATAACTTCTCCATTGATTTTAATACCTACTCCGAATTTTTCTTTTGTTTCCTTTACTGCTTGCTCAATATACAGATTGAATAACATCGGGGAGAGGCTACAACCCTGTCTCACTCCTTTCCCAACCACTGCTTCCCTTTCATGCCCCTCGACTCTTAAAACTGCCATCTGGTTTCTGTACAGATTGTAAATTGCCATTCGCTCCCTGTACTTTACCCCTGCCACCTTTAGAATTTGAAAGAGAGTATTCCAGTCAACATTGTCAAAAGCATTCTCTAAGTCTACAAATGCTAGAAACGTAGGTTTGCCTTTCCTTACTCTTTCTTCTAAGATAAGTCGTGAGGTCAGTATTGCCTCACGTGTTCCAATATTTCTACGGAATCCAAACTGATCTTCCCTGAGGTCGGCTTCTTCCAGTTTTTCCATTCGTCTGTAGAGAATTCGTGTCAGTATTTTGCAGCTGTGACTTATTAAACTGATAGTTCGGTAATTTTCATATCTGTCAGCACATGCTTTCTTTGGGATTGGAATTATTATATTCTTCTTGAAGTCTGAGGGTACTTCGCCTGTCTCATACATCTTGTTCACCAGATGATAGAGTTTTGTCAGGACTGGCTCTCCCCCAAGGCCGTCAGTAGTTCTAATGGAATGTTGTCTATTCCCGGGGCCTAGTTGTAGCTCAGGTCGTTCAGTGCTCAGTCAAACTCTTCACGCAGTATCATATTTGCCATTTCATCTTCATCTACATTCTCTTCCATTTCTATAATATTGTCCTCAAGTACATCGCCCTTATATAGACCCTCTATATACTCCTTCCACCTTACTGCTTTCCCTTCTTTGCTTAGAACTGGGTTTCCATCTGAGCTCTTGATATTCATACAAGTGGTTCTCTTTTCTCCAAACGTCTCTTTAATTTTCCTGTAGGCAGTATCTATCTTACCCCTAGTGAGATAAGCCTCTACATCCTTACATTTGTCATCTAGCCATCCCTGCTCAGCCATTTTGCACTTCCTGTCGATCTCATTTTTGAGACGCCTGTATTCCTTTTTGCCTGCTTCATTTACTGCATTTTTATATTTTCTCCTTTCATCAATTAAATTCAATATTTCTTCTGTTACCCAAGGATTTCTACTAGACGTCGTCTTTTTACCTACTTGATCCTCTGCTGCCTTCACTACTTCATCCCTCAGACTACCCATTCTTCTTCTACTGTACTTCTTTCCCCCACTGCTGTCAATTGTTCCCTTATGCTCTCCCTGAATCTATGCGCAACCTCTGGTTTAGTCAGTTCATCCAGGTCCCATCTCCTTAAATTCCCACCTTTTTGCAGTTTCTTCAATTTTAATCTGCAGTTCGTAACCAATAGATTGTGGTCAGAGTCCACATCTGCCCCTGGAAATGTCTAACAATTTAAAACCTGGTTCCTAAATCTCTGTCTTACCATTATATAATCTATCTGGTACCTTTTAGTATCGCCGGGATTCTTCCATTTATACAACCTTCTTTCATGATTCTTGAACCAAGTGTTAGCTATGATTAAGTTATGCTCTGTGCAAAATTCCAACAGACAGCTTCCTCTTTCATTTCTTACCTCCAATCCATATTCACCTACTATGTTTCCTTCTCTCCCTTTTCCTACACTCGAATTCCAGTCACCTGTGGCTATTAAATTTTCGTCTCCCTTCACTATCTGAATAATTTCTTTAATCTCATCACACATTTCATCAATTTCTTCATCATCTGCAGAGCTAGTTGGCATATAAACTTGTACAACTGTAGTAGGCGTGGGCTTCGTGTCTATCTTGGCCACAATAATGTGTTCACTATGCTGTTTGTAGTAGCTTACCCGCACTCCTATTTTTTTATTCATTATTAAACCTACTCCTGCATTACCCCTATTTGATTTTGTATTTATAACCCTGTATTCACCTGACCAAAAGTCTTGTTCCTCCTGCCACCGAACTTCACTAATTTCCACTATATCTAACATTAACCTATCCATTTCCCTTTTTAAATTTTCTAACCTACCAGCTCGATTAAGAGATCTGACATTCCACGCTCCGATCCGTAAAACGCCAGTTTTCTTCCTCCTGATAACAACGTCCTCCTGAGTAGTCCCTGCCCGGAGATCCGAATGGGGGACTATTTTACCTCCGGAATATTTTACCCAAGAGGACGCCATCATAATTTAACCATGCAGTAAAGCTGCATGCCCTCGGGAAAAATTACGGCTGTAGTTTCCCCTTGCTTTCAGCCGTTCGCAGTATCAGCACAGCAAGGCCGTTTTGGTTATTGTTAGAAGGCCAGATCAGTCAATCATCCAGACTGTTGCCCCTGCAACTACTGAAAAGGCTGCTGCCCCTCTTCAGGAACCACACGTTTGTCTGGCCTCTCAACAGATACCCCTCCGTTGTGGTTGCACCTACGGTACGGCCATCTGTATCGCTGAGGCACGCAAGCCTCCCCATCAACGGCAAGGTCCATGGTTCATGCGGGGGAGGGGGTGGGAGGGGGGGGGGGGGGGAACTATCACATGTCGGCGATAAAAGACTTTATTTTGTTTCAAGGTACTCGAGTGTGAGCCAGCGACGAAGTTCTACACATGTATAGCATTTTACGCTCCATAAAACGCTATACCTGAAGAATTAAAAATATATTCCAAACAGCTTTAATATGCAACAGAGCACTTACGTATGTAGAACGCGAAACATTTACAAACGCTGCACAAAACACAAAGTCGTGTGTAACAATAAAAACAACTTTAGAAAATAGTGGAAGGTCCATCTTAAGTGCGTGTTCCTTCATGAGAGTCTAAAATTAGTCACTTGACTGAAGTATTGACTACGATTCATCTTGCATTCCTAGGTACACTACCCTCTACGTACAACGCTCTCCCCTACGACTGTTTGCAGAAGATTCGTGCATCCCTAAGAAACGCCCCCTTTCACTCTGTACCAATAAGAATCAAGCTCCCATCTCCCCTCCCACTTTCATTACTAGAATAAATGTGTGGGAGGAGCGCCAGAAATACCGTTATCCTATTTAATAATGCCGGTGAATATTATCATAATTTATCAGATAAGACACTGACATTAGAGCGTATAATTTAATGACGTCAGGGCACATTCTACAAAATGGCGGGTAACTTTAGTCCAAGAACTCCTCTAGCCGAATTGAGTGTGACAGGATTTTATCCTGCTTTCAAATGGTAGCCAGTATAATTCCATAATTAGGAGGTCAAAATGGTCCCTTCAAATTTTCTGTCTGAATTAATGCAATTAGCAGAAAAGTATGGTACATTTTTTAACCACGCGCCTGCTGTTTACAAAAACCTGATATTTCCACAAATACTGACCCTAAAGTACAAGACTAAGCAATTACCACAATGTTATATTTAAATAGTTTAGATTAATATCCAATTTTAAACAACAATGACCGCATGATATTTTAACAAACAAACTCATATGCCATGCCAAGCAACAAATACATACCAAGTCTACATTATTGCCACATTACTGGTGTGACATTGCTATGTACACTCATAACACATCGCTAAACTGGACAGTAAATAATTTCTCCAACAGTCGACAAGAATGGTAGAGAAATAAAATTTATTTTAAAAAAACTAAAAAAGAAAGTTGCATGAATTCGTCTTCACGTGACTGTCCAGATAGGTTACACAGAACACAGCCACGCCAATTAGAGACAGACTTGTACAATCATTCGTTCTGCAGAACTTCTTGTGCCTTCATTTTATGCAAGGCAGCAGGAGGTGCAAGAGCTCCCGATGGTTTGATTCGCAACAGGAAATGTAGTCTGCAACTTTCACATGTCCGATTCTGTAAGTATATCAAATTTTTACTTACCCTGGGAGTGTACTGACAAACAGCTGTGCCTTAAGCAGTTTTTCAACTTGCATTCCTATTAGTAGAGCGAATCATTCATCAAAAACCTATGATAACCCCATTATAAATTTAGACTATCTAATGTTCTTGGTCCATTCAGTTCTTTGTCCATTTCCACTTCCCGCCTCTGGAACAGGCTGTCCTCCGATTATATCTAAGACTAAAACTTCGGAGCTCTTTCTGATTTTGTCATATTAACTTCGCCACAATAATTGATCCTTGTGGCTGCCCTCATGAAGAGTTCAATTTCTCTACATGTTATAAATATTATAAGCGAAGACAATCTTAGGAACGGGAAATGTTTATTGTAAATTAATGATTTGTGTCTCGCTTCGAATGCAGCCCAATGCAGTCCGTGAAACGTGTGATTAGGTGTGGAGCTCTTCTTGATGAAATGTGTTTTGCCCTACGCGAAGCATGGAATGGAAACCACTAAAGTGATAGATCACTACGATGCCCTTTCCTTTAACTAAATGAAATTTTTCTGTATTGTATTAGTGGTTTAGTTCACAAATGTTGGCGCCAGGACTTAACTTCGGCCAGAAAGCGCTGAAAAAGCAGTTCTGGCACCTCCCATGAATTTTTTTTTAACTCGCTGCAACAAGTCGGCATCAGACACTTAAAATACAGTGAGGTAGGGTAGCGATATCCACACTTACAGACGGCGGTACTATCGCCTACACAAGGTATAAAACGGTAATGCAGTGCCGGAGCTGTCATTTGGACTCAGGTGACTCCATGACGGGAATAAACATACTCTGAGGGAGGAATGATGGTCGGGGCTACACGGATGGGACATTCCATCTCGGAAATCTTGAAGGGATTCAATATTCGGATATCCAAAGTGTCAAGAGTGGTCAAGAATACCACATTTCAGGCATTACCTCTCACCACAGACAACACAGCTGCTGACGACCTCCACTTAACGACCGAGAGCAGCGGCGTTTGCATACAGTTGTCAGTGCTAACAGACAAGCAACACTGCGTGAAATAACCGCATGAATAAATTTAGGACGAACGTACCCGTTAGAACAATACGGTGAGATTTGGCGTTAATGTGCTATGGAAGAAGACGACCGACACGAATGCCTTTGCTAACAGCACGACATCGCCTGCAACACTTCTTCTGGGCTCGTGACCATATCGGTTGAACCCTAGATGACTGTAAAACCGTGGCCTGATCAGGTGAGTCCCGATTTTAGTTGGTAGAAGCTGACAGTAGAGTTTGAGTGTGCCGCAGACACCACGAAGCCGTGGACCCAAGTTGTCAATAAGGCACTGTGGAAGCTGGTGGTGGCACCATAGTCCTCACCATTATGTTTACATGGGATGGAATGGGTCCTCTGGCCCTACTGAACCGATGCTGAAAATGGTGATGTTCGGCTAGTTGCAGACCATCTGAGCCATTCGTGGAATTCGTACTTCCAAACAACGGTAGAATTTTTATGGATGACCACGCGTCATGTCACCTGGCAACAATTGTGTTTATGTTTATTATGTTTACATGGGATGGAATGGGTCCTCTGGCCCTACTGAGCCGATGCTGAAAATGGTGATGTTCGGCTAGTTGCAGACCATCTGAGCCATTCGTGGAATTCGTACTTCCAAACAACGGTAGAATTTTTATGGATGACCACGCGTCATGTCACCTGGCAACAATTGTGTTTATGTTTATTATGTTTACATGGGATGGAATGGGTCCTCTGGCCCTACTGAGCCGATGCTGAAAATGGTGATGTTCGGCTAGTTGCAGACCATCTGAGCCATTCGTGGAATTCGTACTTCCAAACAACGGTAGAATTTTTATGGATGACCACGCGTCATGTCACCTGGCAACAATTGTGTTTATGTTTATTATGTTTACATGGGATGGAATGGGTCCTCTGGCCCTACTGAGCCGATGCTGAAAATGGTGATGTTCGGCTAGTTGCAGACCATCTGAGCCATTCGTGGAATTCGTACTTCCAAACAACGGTAGAATTTTTATGGATGACCACGCGTTATGTCACCTGGCAACAATTGTGTTTATGTTTATTATGTTTACATGGGATGGAATGGGTCCTCTGGCCCTACTGAGCCGATGCTGAAAATGGTGATGTTCGGCTAGTTGCAGACCATCTGAGCCATTCGTGGAATTCGTACTTCCAAACAACGGTAGAATTTTTATGGATGACCACGCGTCATGTCACCTGGCAACAATTGTGTTTATGTTTATTATGTTTACATGGGATGGAATGGGTCCTCTGGCCCTACTGAGCCGATGCTGAAAATGGTGATGTTCGGCTAGTTGCAGACCATCTGAGCCATTCGTGGAATTCGTACTTCCAAACAACGGTAGAATTTTTATGGATGACCACGCGTCATGTCACCTGGCAACAATTGTCCGCGACTGATCTGAATAACATCCTGCACAGTTCGAACGAACGATTTGTCCACTCAGATCGGCCAACGTGAATCCTATCAACATTTGTGGAACATAACTGAGAAGTCAATTCGTGCATAAAATCATGCACCAGCAACACTTTCGCAATCACGGAGCGGACTTCCGTGGCAAGTCGAGGTGCCGCCCTACACCGGGCAAAAGAAAGTCTGACACAATATTAGGAGTAATTCCATGACTTCCGTCACCTCGGTGAAATTGCAACGTAACTATAGTCTGCTGCTGCGCGAGCAACAACGACTGTGGCAGTGGGTGACAAACGTAATGTGATGGACGGAGGCGAGGGGCAAGAGACTGTGTGTGTGTGTGTGTGTGTTTTTACACGGTATGACCCAATGGGATAGGAATATCATCATCGTTCTTCATCGTTTAATACTGTATTAGTTAGTAGTGTACACACGTTCACAGAGCAGTTACAACACGACTGGTTGAACGTTGCGGCTGAGAGCAATTAAAACAGTACACCATAGCCACCGAGACTACTCATTTTTGGCGACGTGTATCGAGCAGAACTAGGGTACAAAGTAACACAGCTATAAGGGCCGGCGGTAGCAGTTATTGCTTACATTAAATCTTATGGTTTTGTTATTCTGATTATAAGGAAATATGGTTTAGGAACTCGAATTTCAGACTAGCACTTTGTAAAAAAAAAAATGATTTCTCATTGTAAGCTTAGTCTCCAATTGTCAATAACCGAAACTTGGAATTACTATAGCATGGGGGGGGGGGGGCAGCGGGGAGGTCCGGCACCTAAAATTTTAGAAATCAAATAGTGGTTTGAGCTACTGGTTTTCAATGGAAGAGAACCGTGGAAACAACAACATGATTCTAAGATTCTAGAAAATTTCACATTATCCGTCGTATAATAAAACATTTTGCAGCACTTAAAGAACAGGGAAATCCATCGTGGCAACGAGGAACCTGAGCTCGTAGGTGAGAGCCTCCAGCAGATCAAAATTCCAGGTGCCACGCCAAACTGTCGCAAAGGTTTCGGTATGAAACTGATAACTGCTCCATTCTGAGTGTATAATAATCATCTGTGGCTAGTTCCTACACTTGTTTTCAATAGCAAAGTACTAGCTATGTAACTAACACTAAGAACTGGATTTCAGTGTGCAAGCTACAAATATTCTCCATTACCCGCATAATGCTCCCGAAGGCGCCTTGTCTGGAAGAATGGTAAACGCTTGAAAACAGTGGGCTCATAAGTAAGAGATATAATCCCAGTGTCACTATTTATTTATTCAAACTATATCTTTTCTGTTTTCAAGAAACAAACACAACTTGCCTATACTAGAAAAAAAAATTTCAGCACCCGGGATTTGAACCGGGTACCACAATGTTGATAGCCAAGCACGCTAACGACTACACCAACAAAGCAGGAAACTGTATTTGTCTTAAGTGTGGATATAAACGAATCTTATAAATTTTTTAAGAGGTGCATACTATGTGATATGCATACCGGACATGGAATGATATACTTAGCCAAGATCCGAAAATGTTTTCTCTCCCGGAACCATGGGGACTTACCGTTTCCAGCGGTTATCTTATCTTCTGACCACCCTCGCTGCACACACGCTTCCTGCTGACAGTTATTTGTTCCCATTTCTAAGCACCAAATAACTATGGCACACAACCAGCACAACGTAGCGTGAGTACAACACTTCCGACGTAGATCACATTTGTAGCCAACATCGGCACTCTTGTAAGACACCTTCACTTTTGACAGAGACTTGCGAGCCGAAGTAAACTCGCGTCAGATACTATCCGCCATATTAACGCAACACAATCTTACAAGCTCACGGAACATTCAGAGTGGAATCCAGCAGTTTGTTGTGGAGCCAGTGACAAACAGAGCATTTTGAGTCCGTTTGTAAGCCTGACGCGGCTCGTTTAACGGGAAGAAGGGCGCTAACAAGGAAAGATTATTCCAGCTGCACTCACATTAAGTGATGAAAATTGCCTTCGTCGTTTAAAGCAAGCGCTGAACTGAGTGGACAACACTAACACAGAGCGTTAAACTCTAGATTCATTCGAAACATGGACAAAAAATTTATCGCCTTTTTTCTCCCCTGAGGCAAAGACTTTTTTTGAATAAACATGCCGGCCGAGGTGGCCGAGCGGTTCTAGGCGCTACAGTCTGGAACCGCGCGATCGCTACCGTCGCAGGTTCGAATCCTGCCTCGAGCATGGATGTGTGTGATGTCCTTGGTTAGTTAGGTTTAAGTAGTTGTAAGTTCTAGGGGACTGGTGACATCAGAAGTTAAGTCCCATAGTGCTCAGAGCCATTTTTTGAGTTAACATGCTACTCTGGTTACAGAGATGAACGACCTGAAGTGATCACTTCCAAGAGCAACGACGAAATTTGGAACTGCAGCCAAGTATTGGTTATGCAGACTACACGAGTAACTAGTATTACGGACCGCCTAAAACACTCTTTTTAAAATAGGAAACTGCTTTTACGGTATATATCACATTTTTGGAAGCCCACTGTGTTATGGGTGCGTCATTCGGCGGAAACAACGACTAGAAGTCATCGACGGTCATAGAGAAAGGGCTAGAAAATACGAAATCGGCCGCAAACATCTTTCAGAGGTTCTATGAAAACACGTACCTTAATATGTATTTGTTTGGCAACAAGGGAAATTTTTCGAAGGGCATCCGAAAGCGTGTGGTGTCCGCATCGTCTAACGGCCGTAAAACATGTGTCGCATGCCCAATAGTGAGTTCTAAATGAATAATTTCAACCGATTACTTTAGGCTGTGTTTTCTTATTTTTCTAAAAATCGCCGTACAGTCTGCTGATATTCTACAGAACGAATGATCCGCCAGCTGTGTCTACGTACCGGTACGCCAGCGCATATTTTGTGCATTATTCTGAAGTGTCACTTCATAGAATGGAAGACCAACAACAAAGCGCCGGGTTCGAAGGTGATGTAGTCATTCGTTGCTTCTGTACAACCTATAAATCAAAGAAGCAGTTGCAGAAATAAAAGGAAAGTAAAGGAAGGGATTACAAATCAGGACGAAAATAAATCAATGATAAAATTCGCTGACTACATTGTCGTCGTAAGCGGGAATGAGGAAAAATAACAGGGCCTGTGGGAAGGAATGAACAGTCTAATGAGCACAGACTGTGGACAGAGTAAACCGAGAGAGACGAAGGTAATGAGGAGCAGCAGAAATGAGAGCAGCGGTAAACAGTGCACTAGAGAAAGTGAAGGGATGCTTTAACTTTGGAAAGAGGGACAAAGCAAGGAGGGTATTAGAAGCAGACAATCACAGGCAAAGAGGACATCCTTCGCAAAAAGAAGTTTATTAGTATCAAACATAAGACTTCATTTGAGGAAGAATTCTGTGATCATTGATAATGGACTCTGTGAGAATCGGGAAAGGAAAGAATCGACGAGTTTGGGGTATGTTACTATAGAAGGAAGCTGAAAATTACGTGTAATGATACGGTAAGAAACGGGGAGATTCTCAGCAGAATAAGTGAGGAAGGAACTGTGTGGACATCACATACAAGAAGAAGAGGCAGGATGACATACACGGCACATGCTAAAACATCAGGGAATTATTTCAGTTGCACTAGAGGGCTTCAGAAAGCGTGAAAACTGTAGGGGAAGACAGAGGCTGGAATACATGCAAGAAATAATATAAAGGACGCTGGTTGTAAGTGATACTCTGAAATGAAGTTGCTGGCCAAGTAGAGGAATTAGTCTTGGGATAAATCAAACTAGTCATAAGACTACCGAAAAAAAATTCCTTACATCGCTAGGTGAAGCCTGTAATACACGGTAGTTGCCTGCCAGATCACTTAGAGTGCCTGCAATCAGTCTGCTTCCTAGGACGTGCACCAGCAAATAACATGCAACGCAGCCGCTCACTGACCTGCTAATATACTGACTTAACGACCGCACTCCTCACGGTAAGCTGCGAGCAGCGGGCGCCCAGGGGTACGACTGGGTAAAACGACCGGCAGGTTGTATCGCGTGGGGAGTAAAATAATGTGCTGCCTCTGATACACTCCCACAGTTACGACAAGTGCGTGACGGAAAATTCACCGTGATGTACTTGTGTTCTCACGTGAGCGCACCTACAGTTAAGGGGCGCATGGAAAATACTTACAAATTGGCCTACGTGTGCACTTTGGCATCAGCTACGACGTTAGCTTTGTTAAAACGTCCGGAGAAGTAGTAGAAGTAGTAGCTCTTACAATTCTGCATAAGAGGTCAAAAACTGCGGTGATATGTCGAGAGTGAGAGAGAGAGAGAGAGAGAGAGAGAGAGAGAGAGAGAAAGAGAAAGAGAGAGAGAGAATGTGTGTGTGTGTGTGTGTGTGTGTGTGTGTGTGTGTGTGTGTGCGCTACACCTACTATTAAATAATTCTGATTCGTATACAACTTAGAATAAAATTTACTTGGAAATTCACAACTTCCATGTTTAACACCTTGACTATTAACGTTAGCAGAAGGAAAACTGTGGCCTCGGTTAAGACGTACCTAACAAAACTAAGAACATTTGAAACTAAGACTTGCTACACTTACAAAATGATTGGAAGCTGAGCCTTTGGGGTAGGACCGAATCAGGGCTAGGCAGAAGGTGTAACTTCTTCAGTTACACTTCCTGTCCCACTGACTACGTGCTAAATTTTTTTTAATTTTTCGTACCACCTATAAGGAAACGCTAAGGCTCACTCTAGATACCATGGGAGTCAGCGAAGTGAATTGGAGATAACGATTTCTGGCCAGACGAGTATACGGTAAAATCAACAGCTTCAGAAAATATAACGGGAGGAGGATTCGTTTTGAATAGGAAGGTAGGGCAGAGAGGGAGTTACTGTGAACAGTTCAGTGACAATGTTGTTCTCATCAGAACCGACACCAAGCTAATACCGACGATAATCGTTCAGGTATACATGGCGACGTTCCAAAAAGAAGGTGAAGAGGTAGAGAAAATATGTGAGAATGTTGAACGGGTAATTCAGTAAGTAAATGAAGATGAAAATCTAATAGTCGTGGGACACTGGAATTCAGTTGTAGGGGAAGGAGTAGAAGAAAGGTCACTACTGAATATGGGAGAGGTAGTAGGAATAAGGGATAAGAAAGACTAATTGAGTTCTATTGCCGGCCGCGGTGGCCGAGCGGTTCTAGGAGCTTCAGTCCGGAACCACGCGACTGCTACGGTCGCAGGTTCGAATCCTGCCTGGGACATGGATGTGTGTGATGTCCTTAAGTTAGTTAGGTTTAAGTAGTTCTACGTTCTAGGGGACTGATGACCTCAGAGCCATTTGAACCATTTTGAGTTCTATTAGTAATAGCGAACACATTGTTCAATAATCACAATAGGGGGAGACATACTTAGAAAAGGCCGGGATATGCGGGAAGATTCCAGTCAGGTCAAATCATGGTCAGGCAAAGATTCCGATATCAGATATTGGATTGTAAGACGTGCCCAGAAGCAGATATAGACGCAGGTCACAATGTAGCAGTGATGAAGAGTAGGCTGAGGTTTAAGAGCCCATTCACGACAATCAATGCGCGAAGAAATGAGATACAGAAGTACTAAGAATGAAGAGATACGTTTCAAGCTCAGAAGGCTGTTTAGTTGAAGAATGGACAACTCTAAGAAGGATAATCATAGAAGTTGGAAAGAAAAGCATAGTTACAAGGAAGGTAGCTGCGAAAGAACCATGACTGCCAGAAGACATTCTACAGCTGAGCGACGAAAGAAGGGAGAATAAAAATTTTCAAGGAAATTCAGGAATATAGAAATACAAGTCACTTAAGACTAAAGTGAACAGGATGTGCAGGGAATCTAAGACGAAATGGCTGCGTGAAAAATGAGGAGAAATCGAAAAAGAAATTATTGTTGGAAGGACTGACTCAGCATACAGGAAAGCCAAAATAACCTTCGATGAAATTAGAAGCAAGAGCGGTAACGTTAAGAGTGCAATGGGAGTTCCACCGTTAAATGCAGAGTTGAGAGAGGATACGCGGGAGTAGTACATTGAAGGCCTCTATGAGGGGGAGGATTTGTGCGATGACGTGATGGAAACGACACAGGACCCGACAGGAAAGAGATACCATATTTTAGCGACTATAAGATGCACTTTTTCTTCGAAAAATTGGCTCCAAAATTCAGGTGCGTTTAATTCTCGAAATGAATATAAAAATGTCTAGTGTTTGATTTATAATTCCCGCCAGTCTTAAAAATGGTCATATATTCGATGCCGCGGGAAACCTATCACTAGCTGGCAACGTTGGATTGAACTGGCAGCAGCAGTGCACCGATTCAACGAACCTGACTTGTGGGGATTCAGAAGGTTGCTAACAACATCTCCCTCCCGCCTCGCCATCACAAACGCAGAACACTGCCTAGCCTATGAAGCGCAATTACAGTTTATGGTGCCTGAGAACTTCAATTGAAAATTATTTGTGCAATCAGTAGCAGTCAGTAATTCCGTTACTTTCGTAATCGAAGAAAATAAAAGGTATGCATGTGACGAGGGAAATAAACTGAAGTAATAGCACATGCAGAAAAAGCATGGAAACAGAGCAGCCGAGTTGAATTTCGGCCCTCCACCAGCAGAAAAATCCATTCGCGATTGGAGGGCTAGTAAAGAAGAACTGAAAAAAATGAGGAAGACTAAACAGACAAATGCGAAATGGGCAAAACAAGAGGAAGATGTATTGAAATGGATTCAAGGACACCGTCAAAATGGCAGTGGAATTAATGCAAAACTGATTCAGATACACGCTACAGTGGAACTTCACAGTCTTTAGGCGTGGAGTTGCTTCGTGCTACAGGTTTGTGACACGTCATGGTTTTAGCATGTGAACCAACCAAAATATCTCAAAAAAATGCCACAAGGATGTGAAGAAAAAATACTATCTTGCCATCGCTTTATTATTCAATATCGAAATAAATCCAATGTTGAACTAAGCCAAATAGTGAATATGGACGAAACTTCTCCGACATTTGATGTGCCGAGTAACAGAAATGTTGCCATGAAAGGCGCTAAAACTGTAACTATAAAAACACATGGACATGAAAAAATGCACTACACCGTTGTTCTTTCATGTTGCGTTGACGGTACTAAACTTAATACAATAATTTTCAAGTGCAAATTAGTGCCAAAACGTTTTGAAATATGCAAGATATTGTTCTCGTATATGAAAAGTGTTGCATGGACGAGGCTGGTATGAAATTACGAGTTAACAGCGTGTGGGAGAGGAGAAAAAGTGATTTATTGAAGATGAGCTACATCAGTTTAGTAGTGATCTGAAACCTTCTGTGAAAGAGAAACGGAGACACGGAAAGACACAGCTTGCTCTTGATCTGGGAGGACTTACTTCACAACTGCAACCTCTTGATGTCTCGTCAAATAAACAATTTGTACATGAGAGACAAATGGAACAAATGGACGATGGACGAAGTCCAACATACATTCACGCAGAAGGCAGCTTTAAAACGACCTACAACCAGCCAGGTGTGTCAGTGGATAAAACAGTCGTGGTCTAGAGTGAGAGAAGACATTCTTATTAAATCTTTCAGAGTCCGGCATAACTAGCGCTCTCGATGGCAGTGAAGACCATCTTATATGTGAAGGGGGCCATGACGACAACGTAGAGGAAGAAGAAGAAGAAGAAGAAGAAGAAGAAGAGGAGGAGTCATAACGATTTTCAAGGATTTTAAAGGTCAATTCGGTTTTACGAACCAAGAATTTTTTTACTGTGGTCTTGCAATCTAATATTAAAAATAATAAAACCTTATTGTTTAAAAATTGCTTAGAAATTAAGGCGCGTCTTATAGTCTGAAAAATACGGTAGGGGAGCCAGAATTAGAGTTAGAATTTAAAAGAGCTCTGGACGACCTAAGATCAAACACGACAGAAGGGATAGATGATATTCGATCTTAATTTCTAACACCATTGGAGGAAGTGGCAACGAAATAACTGTTCACATTGGTGTACAGAATGAAATGGCGAAATCATTCACACAGTTTCGAAAATAGCAAGGACCGAGAAGGCGAGAACTTAACATTCCATGCATCCAAGTTGCTGACAAGAATAATATACAGAAGAATGAAAAGAGAACTAAGGAACATTCAATGACGTTCGGTTTGGCTGTAGGAAAGTTAAAGGCATCATAATGACAGTTCTGATGTTGCGGTTGATGAGGAAAGAACGACTGAAGAAAATCGAGATACCTTCATTGGATGCCTAGAAAAAACGTTCGACAAAGTAAAATGGTGCAATATGTTCGAAATTCTGAGATAAATATTGTAAGGTATAGGAAAAGACAGGCAATATACAGTATGTACAAGAACCAAGAGAGCGAATAAGACTGGATGACCAAGGACGAAGTGCTCGGATTAAAAAGGGTGTAAAGCAGTGACTGACTTACATATAGGCCCACTAGGCACGGGCCTAGCGGTGGCACATTAAGGG
This sequence comes from Schistocerca piceifrons, assembly GCF_021461385.2. Classification (NCBI taxonomy): domain Eukaryota; kingdom Metazoa; phylum Arthropoda; class Insecta; order Orthoptera; family Acrididae; genus Schistocerca; species Schistocerca piceifrons. The sequence continues at coordinate 135,010,850 of NC_060142.1, forward strand.
GGCGGCATTTTATGATCTATACTCATTCTAACCTTTTATGTTTTAAAATAACTGCGCTTACGCACGACAAAAAGTTTTATTACTGTTAAACAACTTGCTACTTTATATAAGCCTTAAGAACGAAATTCGACAATAGAAGATTGGAAATACACATAGTTTGCTTGGTGACTCGATGGAAATTCTTCTGGTATCATATTCATGATTGTTTAAAATATTTTAAAGTAAGCTACCAGGACAACAATCTACAACACAGTGTTTGAAACATTATTATTCTGACAAGGGGAGGCCGCCAATTGTGAAATTCAGATTCGACTCATACTGCGCATAATAAAAGCTCATGGCCAGAGGTGTAATGTGGCAAAGCACCAAGATGCACTTCTCAGCCGTTGTCGAGAAAATCGACACTTAAAATAAACCGTTCCCGTGAAATACTCTCTACGATTAATAGTTTTCTACAGCGTCGTGGCGCAGCGGTAAGCGCTCGTGTTCGTAATCCGAAGGTCGCCGGATCGAATCTCGCGCCATGCAACTTTTTTTGTTATTAGTTTTTTGTAATTCAAATATATATATATATATATATATATATATATATATATATATCAATGAATTGCTTATGCATGTTGGTGAAGGCGGATCGCTCTCCAATTGTACCGCCTCCATTTTTCCGTTTGTTTAACAGGGTGTAAGAAAGCTCTCACGCCCGCACTGATTTTCAACGATGTTATAAGCTGCGCTAGGGACCGCATCTACCTTCTTTCGAAGTTAGCAGGCAACTACGCTGTTATGCGGCGGCTCGTTTCGGCCCATTCAACATCTGTCCTTCAAGTGGTTCAAAATGGTTCAAATGGCTCTGAGCACTATGGGACTCAACTGCTGTGGTCGTAAGTCCCCTAGAACTTAGAACTACTTAAACCTAACAAACATAAGGTCATCACTCACATCCATGCCCGAGGCAGGATTCGAACCTGCGACCGTAGCGGTCTTGCGGTTCCAGACTGTAGCGCCTTTAACCGCTCGGCCACTGCGGCCGGCGTCCTTCAAGTGTAACGAGAGAGTAACGGAGCTTATATTTCATACCTGCCACAGCAAATTTGTGCTCGTGGGGTTTCTATTCCAATTCGAACGTTTGACTTACGCTATACGTATTCGTTTCGGAATATCGTTTCTACGTACTCCGTTAACTATACGTGGTTAACATTATGAGCCGGCCGCGGTGGTCTCGCGGTTCTAGGCGCTCAGTCCGGAACCGCGTGACTACCACGGTCGCAGGTTCGAATCCTGCCTCAGGCATGGACGTGTGTGATGTCCTTAGGTTAGTTAGGTTTAAGTAGTTCTAAGTTTTAGGGGACTGATGACCACAGATGTTAAGTCCCATAGTGCTCAGAGCCATTAACATTATGAAGACAATTAATAACATTTGTGAAATACAACTTTGTTTGCGGAAAACATAATGATGTTCGAAGTCGCCAGTTTTTCCACGACAAACGACTTTCAGCAACTTATTATATGCATAATTGTTGCAACTGATTGCCGGGAATTATATATATATATATATATATATATGTGTGTGCGTGTGCGTGTGCGTGTGTGTGTGTGTGTGTGTGTGTGTGTGTGTGTGTGTGTGTGTGCATATACACACATCTGAATTACAAAAAACAAGTACTAAAAAAACAAGGTTGCATGGCGCGAGATTCGATTCGGCTACTTTCGGATTACGAACCCGAGCGCTTACCGCTGCGCCACGACGCTGTAGAAAATTATTAATCGTAGAGAGTATTTCACGGCAACGGTTTATTTTAAGTGTCGATTTTCTCGACAACGTCTGAGAAGTGCATCTTGGTGCTTTGCCACATTACACCTCTGGCCATGAGCTTTTATTATGCGCAGTATGAATCGAATATGAATTTCACAACTGGCGGCCTCCCCTTGTGAGATTGTTGTCGCTTTCTACTTCAACCTACCATATTTTCCCTGTGAAAATACCGGGATCCTTGAAACGCTGTGATAAACTAATCCGCAGTTTCTTAAATACTGTAACATGTGTGGGCATCAGTAAGTAAAATCCGACCCTACTTAAATTTCTTGTAGAAATTACGGGGAAGTATCAAGTCACCCCTCCATTAGTGTAATTAATCTGAAAGCTCTGTGGTGTTAGATACGTGAACTTTGAAATTTAATGACACCCATTTAACAAAACATGTTGATACTTGGAATATTTTACATTTTTAAACCCATGTTTGTACGTAAAGAACATAAGCAGAATTTCTAATAATGTATGAAACACACTTCACAGCACTTTAAAAATTGTATTTATTTACTTACTTTATTTTGGCGAGAAAATGAAGAAACCAACTTTCGTTTGTCTTATTTACTGTGCTACTGCCTGGACGATACTGAAGTTCCCACTCTGTGCAATCGAATAGTACGTGGCATTGTAAATTTTATATTAAACTTCTTAACTAACCTTTTCTTCTTGAGGAAAGAATATTTTTATTTTAGGTTGAAACAAAAGTTGAAATTGTGTGTAGACATAAGAGCAGTGTTCACTCAAATGACAACACACCATATCAACTGCCAAAAAGACTACTTAATCTTTAAAATCTGTCTTCACTGCCCACAGAAACCGCTAAAACGTTATAAGAATAAATGGGATGAGAGTCGATCCAGCACACCTCACTGCAAGAAATTGCAAAAATTATTTGATTTTTAAATTGGAAAGACAGTGTCAAGAATAATCAGAATATATTTGCGTCCCATCTAAAATTCCGGCGACGTGGAAACAGAAGGCAAAATATGGACTGTCTTTTTTTTACACGAGACGAATTCCAGCCGGCAGGTGAGCTTCTACTGATTACTGACAACAGAGGAACAGGCGGCAATGAAATTAAATTATTCTGCATTGTCGTTCTTTCATAGCATAGTTACGTCGAGTAATCCGAGTTGGTCAGTTCATCGCTCCGTGTTTAAAGGAAACATCTTTGTGCTCGTGTGCCGTGTTTAAAGTAAAAAGCTTTGTGCTCATGTTTTCTTTTGTTTTGACAGTTGGTTGACAATTTCGTAAGTGCCTTAACATGAATAACAGTGAAAAAGCAAGTGTACAAAATGAAGTGGGACGGCAATTCGGAAATTATCGAAGGAAAGGCGAGAACGAGAAGCCAATGTTCTAAAAACGGTTGGCAGAGTAGATAAATTTTTCGAAAAAAATGTTTCTCGTTCAACTTCGTGTTCAAGTACTACAGGTGATATTTCTGGCAGTGCTTCTGTTGTAAAAGAAGTAAATACAGGCAAACAAAAGTTAAAAACCAAGAAAAGCAAATTGTTCCGGATTTCGAGTTTCACGAATAACTACGTCTCGACTCAGACATTACTAAAAGAAATAACCTCGTAAGTGATGATCCTGCAGAATGGTGTGTTAATGAATCAACAATCGACATTCTCTTACTAAGTGGCATTAATCAAAATTGTAACAGTGATTTTTCTAATTAAAGAAGATCAATAGGCAATAAAACCAGATATTTGAACAAAAATTTATTTTACAGTTAACTTTTAAATGGTGAATCAGCTTTGCTTGATTTTCTAGTATACTCCTGTAGCACTTGGGCTGTTTTTTGTGCACCGTGTAAATTGTTTGGAGGTAAGGCCGCAATTACTACTAATGGTATTGCAGATTGGAAAAATGTGTAATATTTTATCAAATGTTTCAAATGGCTCTAAGCACCAAGGGACTTAACATCAGAGGTTATCAGTCCCCTAGACTTAGAACTACTTAAACCTAACTAAACTAAGGAAATCACACACAGCCATGCTTGAGGCAGGATTCGAAACTGCGACCATAGCAGCACCGCAGTTCCGGACTGAAGCGCCTAGAACAGCTCGGCCACAGCGGCCGGCAATATTTTATTTCCTCATGAGAATTCGCTTGAAAACAAAAATTCTGAGTTATCACACTTAACAATAAAAAAGTCACTTGGAACAATAGACAACCATTTCGAGTCATATGTTGAGATAGTAAAAAATGTACTGGCGTAGTGTGTTGAAAAGGGTGTTTGCAGTAGTGGTGAATATTGATCCTTTTCTTGCAGAGCACATTGAACGGTATGGAAATCCAGGGCAGGGACATACAAGTTATCTTTCTTCAACAATCTGTGATGAAATAATAGATCTTCTTTCTCAACAAATAAAAAGAATTATCTTACGTGAAATAAAATAGGCCAAATATCTCTCTATAATAGTAGGTTCTACTGCGGACATTTCACATATTGATCAATTATCTTTCATATTAAGATATGTGAAAGAGAATGGCGAACCTGTTCCTATTGAACGTTTCCTTCTGTTTTTACCAAACCCGGGACGCAAGTCCGAAAACTTAGCTGAGGTCGTACTAAACTCCTGTATATAAATTCCATTCGTACTACTGACAGTATAGGCCAGTCATATAACAACGCAAGCAAAATATCAGGAACTTACACTGGTCTGCAGGCACGCATTAAAGAAGGAAATCCCAAAGTGCATTATGTGCCTTGTGCAGCACATTCTTTGAATTTAGTCGGCACTAGTGCTGCAAGCTGTTGTTGAAAAGCACCTGCGTTTTCAAATGTAGTGCATAACCTTTATAATTTTTTCTCTGCTTCTACACAGCACTGGAATAAACATCTTTCTTTCATGAAACCAGGAAGCAAAACGGTAAGAAGTTTATCAAGAACATTTTGGTCAGGATGAGAGAAAGGGTGTGCGAGTCTATATGAAAACTGGGAGGGCGTTATCAATAGCCCTCACACACATTGCCAATAATACATTTAAAAAACCACTGGTGCGAAATGAGGCTTCAGCTTTATTGAATCCACTCAGCACACTAGAAACAGTATTCACGATGAAAGTTTGGAAGGATATACTCCAGAGATTTAATAGTGCAAATCTGAAATTGTGAAGTGTAAATATTGATACTACAACAGTGCTTGAATTATACGAATCACTTTTATGATTTATTGCATCTATTCATGGCGTGTTCGACTACGATGAAAAATAAATCCATGGAGATTGCGACTGATATAGACTATGAATGTACCTATAAAAGATCACGAAAACGCAAACTTCATGATGGCGAAGAAGCGGAGGCTTTTGTGACTGGAAGGGAAAAATTTCGAGTCGAAACATTTCTCCCAGTACTCGACAACTTGTATGCCGAATTAGTGAGGAGGAAGTAAAGCTATATAACACTGTTGGAGTCCTTCACACGTTTCCAGTAACCTTAAGAGCAGTTCACCTGAGGATATGGCTGAACGTGCAGCAAAACCTTAAGCATCATATGACATAGGTTTAGAGCTTTCCTTCCCTAGTGAATGTGTACCTTTCTTGCAACTTTTGAAATCTTCTGAGCTTAGTGATATACCAGTCTAAATGAGTAAATATTTACGAAAAGGGAGGTTACAGTCGGTGTTTCCGAATGTTCACATTGGTCTTAGAATACTGTTTAGAAAATTGTTCATCAGAACACTCATTTTCGGTTCTTAAAAGACCGTAATCGTACCTACGTTCTACGTTGTTTGAGAGACGAACGCCGTCCATTCTTCACATCGAAGCCAATCTCCTAACCGATAACTGTCTGAACTATGAAGATATAATCAACGAGTCTTCTGTTGTCCAAGCCAGACGCAAACTTTTCTGACTAGTGAGTCTGTTTGTTTACTCATTATTATTTTCATTGCAATAGGGACCACAGCTGCGATTAATTATTTTAATGATTTCTTGAAGGCTTCAGCACGATTGTATAATTTCGGCTTTTGGCCATTTTCAAGTATTTTATGGATGATTCTTTGGCAACAGATTAGGTCATACACTGTTGTTGCTAGGACATCGCCGGCCGAAGTGGCCGCGCGGTTCTGGCGCTGCAGTCTGGAACCGCGAGATCGCTACGGTCGCAGGTTCGAATCCTGCCTCGGGCATGGATGTGTGTGATGTCCTTAGGTTAGTTAGGTTTAACTAGTTCTAAGTTCTAGGGGACTAATGACCTCAGCAGTTGAGTCCCATAGTGCTCAGAGCCATTTGAACCATTTTTTTTGCTATGACATCATGTTGCGCTCAAAAATGAGACTGCTCGAAAATAACGTGTACAATATTTCTGGCTTAGTCAGCCATCACATTAGGCTCCAAGAAGGTGTTCCGAGAGCAGTGGAGATGCAAGAAGTATATAGATGACGAAATGTGGAGTGAGGTACCTGTGACAGATGTTAGATTCGGTACCATACCCCTGAGAAAGACCGCCCGCATAATGATACTGCTCTGTGATTGGCTTCTGTGTTCCGAGCAAGGGCGCCAAAACGTTAAAGTATAGTTATTATTATTAGTTAAACTACTCATTGAAACGGCTTCACTTTTTAATATAAATACCTCTCAACAGCTGACTATCCGTCATTTTACAATTATTAAAAACAATTTAAATCAAAAACAAAAGACTGACGAAATTGCAGACGAAGCACTTCGGAAGCGTTCGGGTCACACCTTTTCTCGTATGGCGCTCGAAGTGTTTCGGGCTGTTCGTCACTCTGGATTAGGCAGTCGAGAAAAACGGTCATGTTGTCTGTGGCAGGATGTGTTTGCCAGTATTCAGCATTAAAAGATTCACTCCGGTAGTCATGAGGCACAGACACGTGCCACAAATAGTGTAAAGATACGTTTTCGTAAACATTGTGTTTAATCATGTACTTTGCTGTATCAGAAGTTGTGGTATTAAGATCATGTAGTCTATATTAAAATACGCGAGTGGCATCCCAAAGAAGTGATACGTTATTTCAGAACAGAACCTCGGTAAAAGTCAGTTTCAGCCTCAACATACAGAACCTACGACCTGCGTGCTGTTTTCTGCGCTGGGGACATCAACTTGAAGACAGCAGGTTAGTGAACTGTAACAGAACCTTCGTATTCCACACAGTGCAGTGGAAACAACTAAGCACCTCACGTGTACTGCATGCACAGAACAAATGTGCTCAGTGACACGTCATCTGCAGTAATGCAGAGTAGGTAAAGGTGGATGATCGTTATTAACACCAACAAACAATTCATTCTTCCTTTCTTGCCTAAGTGCTCCTAAAATAGCTTGAACACCTCGAAGTAATTTATGAGGATAATATGATCTCATAGGAGCAACAACGCATATGACAATCTGTTATACCATAACATCATCCATAAAATACCTGAAAATGGCTGAAGGCTGAAATTGTACTATTGTACAAGAAATAAAAAAAAATGACTGCTGAAGGCTTCAATTAATCATTCAAATTTCATTAGTTTTAAAACTTACGATTATGATGAGATTTTTATTATAAGTTGGCGCACATTCATTGGATTTACAAACTACGTATTACCTGTTTATTTTACAATTGCCGATGGCAGAACGCGGAACTAAACCTCATTTACGTGCAGACGTGACCGAAGGCGCCCGATAATGCTAAACAATACCCGAATGACTCAGACCGCACTGCGCTGTACAGTCAAGTCATACTGATACTACACTATATTACAACTGATGCGTATTCTTGGCGTCTGATGAAATGTATAGTTGTCACGGAAATATACGTTATCAGAGAGTACGCTCAGATTAAAAAGTGTTAATAAATAACGTAGTTCAGTTCTGTGGATTAATAAGTAAAAGCTTTGCTAATACCGTTAGAAAAAGCTATGGCGAAAGCGGTAGCTGCAGTATAAAACTGTTCAGCCCTTACATGGATTAACGGTATTATGTACACTTATTATGCAGCATCTAGCTACACAGAACCTTAGGTACTAAATACAGAATGACTGGAAGTACTTTATATTCTCTTTATCCATGATACTAGTAGGATCAGCACACTTATCTCTTAAATGAATACCATTTTTATGACGCTTAACACTGTGATCCATCAGTTTCTTATCATTTGTAATCACTATTTAGTGCTGTCACCGATTCCTACTAATGTTAACAGAGCAACTATTGTTTTTCTCACGAAACAGTTGCACAAAAAGACTAATATTTTGCCTTTCTAAACTATTCAGATAACAAACCCTGATTGAAAGGCAAGGAACATGTTTTACAATCTTACTTTTAATTTATCTGTTGGATGCAGTTGAAGTTACATCGTTATATGTTATTTACAAAAGACTTAGATTAATGAAGATATGTATTATTCATTCCATTCAGCCAGTTATTTCTAAGATTTTTGTGTAAGTTAACTGTATCAAAAAGAAGAAAAAGTTCTTTTTACAGCTATCACATGGATGATTTATGTAACAGTGAATTGTTTTGTCACTGCATAATGTTTTATACAGCATGACATTGACAGTTTTATTACCAGTAATGATACATAAAGCAGTATAGCGAATTTCATGATGTGTGCTTAGGATATTCACTGTTGTCATGTGTAAAAAATTCAGCATCTAAGTTTTCCACAGGAATTGGTGCCACTACATCCATGTTCTTAGAGAAAATTCATTTAATGATGAATTCCTGGGTAGTAGAAGCTGCTTTTATATCTGTTGAATTGTTACCAATCTATTACGTTTGTACATAATTTTTGGCTCAACAAAAATTTCATCCAGTAGAAGGCACACACAAATTTTCACGTGGTTCATAGACATCATGCTTAGTTTGCAAACACTTTTTAAGAGACTCTTTTATTCCACTGGTAACAGCTGATAAACTTTTTCAAACGATGTGGGTGTGGAAAAACAATTTTCAGCTCCCAAAAAATGTTGTAAGTCGCTGTATATGAAATGTAAAACCTGAAGGTAGTAAGAAGTAATTCTGAGTACTACCTCAGCTGTTTTGGATGTGAGGAGTTGCAGCTTCTCGCTTACGAACTTAAGATCTAATACTAAATCACCACCACCACCACCACCACCACCACCCCACTTTTTTTTCATGCATTCAGTTAGTAATATCTGAATTCTGCATAAGTTTTCCCTAATGATAATTTCTCTGCACTCAGTATTTTGAATCACAGTTTTCAAACTGTCCAGTTTAGCATATGTATTACAAAGAAGTTGCGACGCTAAAATGCAGTCATACCTACTAACTTTTATACTTACGTTATCACACACTACATAAGTTTCAAAATTACTGTTGAGGTGAATACTTTTGTAAATGAAGGGCGTTCATTAAATTCTAAACTCATAACATATAAACGATCATTGTCATTTTCAATTAGCCAGTCGTTATGGTTAATTCTGCCTTGATTATTTGTATGTCACCTAAATTATAGACGTTGCCTTCTGAGAACCAATCCGTATGTTAGTCCGTTTCACGTTTTCTTAAACTTTTCGTCGGACTTTTGAGTCAGTGCGCTGGGGCACAACAGGAGAGGACAAATACGTCGGTAAATTTGGAAATATGCACGGAACGGCATCACTTTCCAAATCCAACTTTTTATGAGGAATTATTGGCACACGACCTAAGAAAAGAATAACCTTATCATCAGTGCCAGTATCCATGCTGCTTGTGCCATATAAAATAATCTGCAAGCTAATAATAATCACCTGCCATCAGGTAAAGTTGCTCTTATTTCCTAAATAATTTGATCCTCGGGAAAATGTCGGATGCCAACGCCTGTGTTCTTCGTTATTAACAGCTTTTCCCTCGGAATTTTTTTCATCGACATCTTCTTCTTTCCTTCATCAGAAGGAAAAGAAAACACTGACACATATTCCCCTTTGTGATTATTACACTTGCAGCCAGGGCACAACAGCCTCTAGGCATTGAACAAGTAGAAAATAACACGAAACTTCTTATAAACACACGCTCTCCTGCACAATCCACCGACTCAATGAAACAGCTGATTTTCTTCCCGCCAATACTGCGCTAAGGCCAGTTTCTGTCACGGGGCAATGGTTTTCTTACCTAGCTATGGTTTCTCTGACGTCTCGCCAAGTGACACCCTTGTGGCGCGTCTAGTGGGATTTAAGTGTACGCCCATCTGAGAGGTCTGCCTGTTGGGGGGTGACTGCCTGGGAAGAAGTGTCCCTAGATCTCGGCCTGAGCTTGCTAACCGCTTGTCTCATGCACGAGAGGGGGGGGGGGGGGTGTTGAGGTCTAACAGATAAACTGTGGAGCTTGTGAGAAGTTTTACATCGCACAGATTGGGAAGGAGTTCAGAACGCGATGTAGGGAACACAGTCGACCTAACTGTCATAGTGCAGTAGGAGCTCCCTAACGTCAGTGCATTCATCATCTTCGTGACATCAAAAACAGTTTACAGATTCTTCATTATGAGAATAAAGATGATGATTTGCCTAGTTAGGAACACCTAGAAACTTTCGTGCATAGATGGCGCTTCCATGACCCATTACTTAATGAGGAGATCAGTGGAATAAAAGATTTTTTCATATTTTTTGATAATTTCTTCAATTGCCGTTGGAAGTAAAAATTGTGTTTGCAAACCGCCCCAGTCTGTGTCGCCTGGCCACCTAGAGCTGTTGCATAACGATTTGATTCACGGATCCAGTTACATGGATCCTTCCGTGGTAGCATATAAGTAGACAGGAAAAAATCGGTCTTATTTTATGGCCAAAATCGGTGTTATTTTTTGCACTTTTCGGTGTTATTTATAGGTGCTATTTTCTGGCAAGCTTTTTCTATTATCAATTATCAATTTTTGTAGTATTTAACCATATTTCAGTGCTATGTTGAAACTGGAACTATTCCGAAGATAGGGTGGGCCAAATATGAGACAAGTGTAGAAAAAAAAATTATTTTAACAAAAAATTTTGACACTAATAATTATTTAAAAACAAATACCAAAGGTAAAAATGAAAGTAACAGCAGGCAATTTTTCTCGCCGACTTAAATATTTATGTTACATAGTTGAAAGGCCACTAGTGATGTCACGACAGCTGAAAGTAGTGCGACAGTTGAAAATGGAACATTTTAACATTAAGTATGTCACTGACATGAGATTTACGACACTTCTTAAGAAGACAGACAAATTTTGTTGCAAAACCCCAATTTTGCGTTACTTCCTTAAAAACTGCCGAATTCGCGTTATTTCCTTAAAAACTGTTGAATTCGTGTTATTTCCTTAAAAACCACCAAATTCGCGTTATTCGTCGCGTTATCGTTTAAACGAATTTTTCCGGTCCCTACATATAAGAAGTTCATAAAATAAATTTCTACAATATATACGGCTGTTGGTAAATTATTGCAGGAAGAATTACATGCCAGCCGTTGTTCCACAGTCCATAATGGATCAACAAAGACTCTACATGAAAGCTGAAGATACAGTTGCAGTGGAGGCTAATAGAGGGAATGAGCTATTCACTAATGTAGTTATTCGATTAGGAAGTTTTCACTTGGTTATGTCTTTTCTAGGAGCAATAGGATTCTTAATGAGAGACGGTGGACGCTCAACTTTCGGAGACTGTATATGCTGCAGCTTTTGTTCCCTGTATACTTTGTGATCGTGCATACACGAGGGCAATTCAGGCTCACTCTGCAGTCGTGTGTGCTCTTTCCATCATCATACTGGAGTAAATTGCAGTCATGAAGGAGGAGAAGCAACGTATTAAAGATTGTGTTTCTGATTTGAGTAGAAACGGTACATCTTTCGGCGATTTGGAAAAAGATCTAGTGATTGAAAAGCTGAAAAATAAGTTTGTTAATTCAGTGGCTGATATTAAGCACAGAGGAAAAACTTCCCAGTTACGGATGCAATACATTCAGTTTGCCATCTTGGCACCGCATTTCATGCAGAGAGAGTGTGCGGGGAATTGGGAGCTCCATATAGAACGTGAGAGAGCTATGCTCCCAATATTCCATGCAACTTTATATTTTCCTTATGCTAAGGCGTGTAATTTGTACCTCCAGGACGTGGAAAAACTGAAAGAAACCATGAAACGTGAGGAGTTCAATAAATTCACTAAAGACAGCTGCTTCACGGTTCGATGCTCTGATAAGTATTAGTGTGGAGTATGGACCGACATGACGATGGAACAAACGCATATGAAGAGCCTGAAGAATGTTGGAGGTGTTTCACACGGCAGAGGTTTCATCGATAGTGTGTCGAACCGATGTGTTTGCGGTATACCAGTAGCCTATCACATGTGTGAAGCTATGGAATAGTTCTACAATTCGGTTTCGAGTGATCAACATGTTGAACTGAGGAGTGGAAAGACAAGAAAATTCCCTAACATTTTAGCTATGGGTGCAACAACGCACTCCATTTGTTTATAAGGAGCAATTGTATTCATTAGGATCTGGATTAGTAGATCTCAGAAAGTAAACTGCTGCAAAACTGTGTTTGTTGGTGAAGAAACTTCTCGAACGATAGTTACAGTCTCGCCAAAATTTGGTTCTCTGAAGCTTAAGCGATCCAGCATGGTTAAGACAATGTGCATGTCAACTGTCAGGCTTGAAAAAAATGTAACTGAAGTACAAACAACGCAGTTATATCAGAGGATACTGTGCATGTTTCATTCACCTGATGATTTAAAAGATTGCTTCACGTACGAATTATCGAGAGTACCAATGTCTCTATTTGACGGCCGTGGATTGATGAGGAAAACAAAAAACTCGCCGCTGTACAATCTTTTCAGTCAAGTACCTGAAAGGAATAATGACAATAATGAATCTAAGTTCTTTGTTATACATGGGGGGTTTCTTGTCCACCATGTCGTGTGGCCCCAGAGTGAAACTTTTGGCGGCATTTGTAAAACCTTAATAGCCTATATTCAGAGACATTGTGAAGATGATGTTGCTGTTGTATTTGACCGATATTCAGAAAGTTCTCTGAGCATAATAACTACTGGACGCCAAAGATGAACGGTGAAGCAGGCCTCTCGAGAAATTTTCTTTAATGACAAGACGTTAAGTGTTGAATTACAGTCCGCCTTTCTTAGCAACCTCAGCAATAAGTAAATGTTTATTACACAGCTTGTGCATAAACTACACAGTTTTGGCATTGAAACCAGGATGCGGATAACTATGCAGGTGTCGAAATTGTTGCCAAAGCAATAACTGCCTCAAAATTTTATCAGCAAGTGATTGTAGTGGGTCAAGATATACAAGTTCTTGAGCTACTTGACCCCTCTTTCTCCAGACGACACAGATATGATCCTGATGAAGGAAAGTAAAAGCAACATCAGAATGAAGTGTTACAGTTCTAAAGATGTACGTAACTCCTCACTCATTCATGAATGCAAGAATTCAATACAGTTTCTCCACACAGTTAAGTGGTTGCGACAGCACTTCAGCCTTGTTTGGGAAAGGAAGGATGTAAGCTTTCCAGCTATTCAACCGGTATCTCCAGCTTCATTCACGGATATTCAGCAAGCCTGCTTCCTCTCCTGGTACCATTGCAAAAGCTGGAGAGAAATTTATACTCTCTTCCTCTACACAAAAACAGTAGAGTGTCCTGGTGGTAACTTAAATGATATTCGATTTAAATATTTTAATGTACTTGTGGGTCAGGTAAACATTGCTGTCATACTCTCTCTTTTGCCACCCACTATTGATGCCAGATACCTCCACTCTTATCTAGTTTACCTACAAGTCGAGCTATAGCTGCGGAACAACTTGGATCCCAGAAACTGGGGCTGGAGGGAATCAAACCAAACTCATCCCTCTCCGCGATTCACGTGAAACGACCACCTGCTCCAGAGAAAATTTTGCCACTGATTTCATGCCACTGCGTTGAAAGCGAAACAACTTGGATCCCAGAAACTGGGGCTGGAGGGAATCAAACCAAACTCATCCCTCTCCGCGATTCACGTGAAACGACCACCTGCTCCAGAGAAAATTCTGCCACTGATTTCATGCCACTGCGTTGAAAGCTATGGAAGAAAATGCGGATGTGTTAAGGGTGATCTACATTGCACAATTTGCAAAAACGGTCGTTGACAAAGCTGCACTTATGCGCCTCGCAGTATTTGAGAGAAGATTTGGATGATGATTTTATGTGAAAAAAAAATGTTTACAAGCATTTATTTTTTTGGGAGATATTGTGGTATTTTTACTGTCTACATACTGTATATATGACTGTAAATATATTACAACAAACGTAATTGTTGATTAGAATTACAGCAATTCTTAACTTTCATGAAAAATGATTTTCATTCCAATAATTTCAGTTGCAAAAATCTAAAATAAAAGGCCATAAACCAAAATTGTTCAGTATAAATAAAAGTATGTTTTAAATGAAATTTCACTTCTGTTACCTTCAAATATTAGCATTCATAAACTAACTACCTATCTTAAACATGAAATTTACCTTCTCTGAGTAGAATTTAACCAGAAGTATTTTCTGTCGTATACATAACTTCGTTAAATGAACCGTTTTTCGTAAAGGTTGCCGGCCGGAGTGGCGGAGCGGTTCTAGGCGCTTCAGTCTGGAGCCGCGCGACCGCTACGGTCGCAGGTTCGAATCCTGTGTCGGGCATGGATATGTGTGATGTCCTTAGGTTAGTTAGGTTTAAGTAGTTCTCAGTTCTAGAGGACTGATGACCTCAGGTGTTAAGTCCAATAGTGCTTAGAGTCATTTCCTAAAGGTTGAAAACAGGAAAATAAATAACATTAAGAGGTGGAGCAGGGGGAAGCTCCTCCAATAGGAGAGGGGACTTTTCTGGTTTTTTCTTCTACGTCCCCTAACAGTGTTTTCCCAAAGTTTCAAAACCTTATAAAATTTTTTCCGCCATTTTTCCTAATATGCCTGGCATATTTCGTTCCCCTCTGTGAGAGTGAAAGGTTATTGCACCTTATATACCATACGAATTTCTTGACTACGGGATTTACAACTGGCCCTTGAGCTTATGTAATTGCATGTTGTACGTAATTTTCTTGTCTGTTTTGACATCTTTGATTTTTTTGTTATTTTTGTACGTTTTTGAACCTTGCAATTGACTAAACTTGCGTTTGTATCATGGGAAGAGTTCGTAATCCCAAATTTGGATTACTAACAGGCCACCAGACGATGGGCTGGATCAGAAGCATATTGTCAATGTACAAATGACAAATCACAAGAAACAGCTACGAGAGTTTTTCGGCAAGCAACAAGCATTTTTAAAGTCATTTTTATTACACTGTAGAGTCGTCACTTCCCACTGCTGTTGTTGAAGCTGGCCAGGCTTGAGAGTACGATTTCTGCTGCTTTGGTTGGTGGTGGTGGCGGCGGTCACATACGCCTCCTCCTCCTCCTCCTCCTCCTCCTCCTCCTCCTCCTCCTCCCTCCCCCTTTCTCCCTTCCCAGATCCCTTTCATTCTTCTAGGCTCGACGCAGAAATGAAAGTGAGCATCAGTTATTGTGTGCGGTAAAGTGTCCGCAATGGTTCGTGATAACACCTTTATTTTGCTACTGAGTTTCGGTTGTCGTTCTTGCCGTAAGCTGTCCTGATTAACAGTGCTGGCCATTATGATGGCTAATGCCCTCAGCATGTATCAGTATTTCATTAACAAGAATGTGCCGAGTTCGATACGGCTACCCTGTGTTGGGTAATTTATGTGTTACAGACCCTTTATTTGCTTTGAATTTGTATTTCGTTGCTCTTGCAAATTACTTACGCTTGAGCATTTGTTAACACCCCTTTCGTAACTTCAGAAGCAGGTGAAAGTCACGTTCTCTACTACCTTGAGAGTCTTTTGACGTTATCATTGTAATACTGTCAAAATTATTGCTAAATACCATAAGTGGCTCTGGGGAAATTTTCTAATACTTATAGCGTTCAGAGAATTTGGTTTTAATTTTAAAAAATAGATTTATCTCTACTATTATCCAAACCGCAATTTGAATTTTCCCTTACTTATTGGAGTGTTATGGTAAGCTTAATAATTTCTAATTGTTTATGTTAAGCTTGCTCAATTTTTGTACGTTAAATTTGGCCTTTATAATAAATTTAAAAAAGGATTATTTTCTTAAATTCAGCACCTTAGCACTCCGTTTCTAGCTCTCTATCATTCCGGCTTATTTAACTGTATAGTGTCAAATTTGTAAGTCAAGGTCATCGCTAAACTCATTTTTGCTATTCCTCACTACTTCCGCCTTTCTTTTGTTTGCTCTCAATTCATATTCTGTGCCCGCTGAACTGTTCATTTCATTTAACAAGGCCAGCAATTCTTCTCCAGTTTCACTGAGAGTAGCAATATGATCAGCGAATCTTGTCACAGATTTTTTTTGGAACCTTTAATTTCACTTCTAATTTTCACCCTATTTATAAACTTTTGTCTGCGGCATTGCTTCTTCCATATACAGGTTGAGAAATGGGGTACAAACAGTCTATGCCACCAGTACGCTCTTCTCAACTGAATCATTTCTCTCTTTCTCTTCCGTTCCTACAGTTTACGAATAGCTTTTGTACATATTGTATTATCCTTCTTTCCCCATAGCTTACAACTGCATCTCTGGTAATTACTAACATCCTCCACCATTGTACGATGTCGTTCGTCTTTTCTAGATCGATAGATCCTACGAAAGTGTCATGATTTTTCTTTAAGCCTTTCCTCCACTATCAAACACAACGTCAGGAATGTCTCCCTGATACCTTTACATAAATCCAAATGAACAAAGTGACCAATGTTTTTCTCTTACTTCTGTATATTATTCTACTTAACAACTAGTACGCAAGAGCTGTTAAACTGTTCGTGCGATAGTTCGCATTTATCCACCTTTCTTCAACTTGGAGCTATGTACATCACATTCTTCCGAAAGGCCGGTGATATGGGTCAGTCTCGTAGACTACACAATAACTTGAACAATCGTTTGGTTGACACTTTCCCCAAAGACTTTCGATGTTCCAGAGGAATGCTATCTACCCAATCTGTCTTATAAAGTGGTTCAAGATGTTGGAAATCCTCAGAAAAACATTTAAATTGTATGAGGGAAAGACGGTTAGTGTATAATATGTGTAAGAACCAAGAGCCTATAGTAACATTAGAAGACCAAGAGAGAAGTGGATGAGTTATTTCAAAAAGTTGAGGACCTAAGAAAAGTCTTTGATACATCGATTTGAAGTTGTAAAATGCGGCAGAATCAGTATACTTCAGATTTCCTGCTCTTTATCCGAGATAAAACGGCACAAAATAACTTTAATTAATGTAAAATTAAGAGACTGTACTGTACGAACAAAACCTGAAGTACTATGAAAGTGAATGCATTGCTACTTTAAAAGTATGGAATGTGGTGCGAATGCAAAGCGTACAATCCTTCTAGAAGATCTGTGGCCGAAAACAGATGGAAACTGCACTTACACACTGCGACATAACAAAGCGCTTTCACAGTCTTTGTAAACTCTCAGGTTCAACACGATAGAAACCCTTTTTACACTTTTAAAGAATAGGAAAAGAGAGAGATAATGAAACAAAAATCCTTATCTTTTTAAAATAAAAACAAAAAATTTGGTAACGAAACGCGGTCATACATGGAAGATTATTTCTTTCGTCAAGTATACAAGGATGAAATGAATACAAGGCATAAAAACATTCGTAACAAAGGAGTTTAGAGCTATGATAAACTACTTGCAGGAATTTCAAAGAAACGAGAACAGAATATTTATACAAGTCTTCCTTTATGGAGACAGGAACGAACAGCCTGAAACAATTTATGGGCGACAAAGAAAGGACAAGTTCTACTTACGAAATATAAGTAGGCTGTTTAGGTTTTTATGTTGGTAACGCCACGTAACGCTCTATATGAAAATCACTGACTGCTGTGTGAACTCCAGGCTGGTTTGCATTATTGGAATATTTGCTATTGTAGTGTTGGGCAGTTGGATGTGAACAGCGCGTAGCGTTGCGCAGTTGGAGGTGAGCCGCCAGCAGTGGTGGATGTGGGGAGAGAGATGGCAGAATTTTGAGAAGTTACTATAAGATGACGATCTGGTCGTGTGTCCATCAGAAAGAGTAAATTTGTAATACTGTATATCTTGAACTGATTTTTGAATATTATTAAGGTAAATACACTGTTTGTTCTCTACCAACATCTTTTATTTGCTAACTATGCCTATCAGTAGTTAGTGCCTTCAGTAGTTTGAATCTTTTATTTAGCTGGCAGTACTGGCGCTCGCTGTATTGCAGTAGTTCGAGCAGCGAGGTTCTTTGTGAGGTAAGTGATTCATGAAAGGTATAGGTTATTATTAGTCAGGGCTATTCTTTTGTAGGGATTACTGAAAGATTGCGTTGCGCTAAAAATGTTGTGTGTTAGTTTAGTGTTGATCAGAATAAGTAAAGACAGAAATGTCTGAGTACGTTCAGTTCTGCTCAGCTGTTTGAAAATCAAATAACGTCGAGGTTTTCCAGCATTGTCATTTACACAATTTTTCTACGGGGAAGTTTAAGAAAGAACCATTTTTTATTTACGTTGCCCACACTGGTTAGAAAGAAATGCATGAAATAAACGGATAGAAAAAATCGCAACACAAAAAATAACTAATGTAGAGTAATGAAACTCCGGGAAAATATTTGCCTAGGTAACGTATTTAAGTTATTAACATTGCAAGATCATAGGTTACTGTAAGCATTACATAAAGCAGAAATGCTGATACATTAATAACCAGTGTAACCGCCCGAATGTTGAATGCAAGTATGCAAACGTGCATGCATTGTGTTGAATTGGAGCCGGGTGTCAGTTTGTGAGCTGTTTGTTCCATTCCTGCTGCACTTGGTTCGTCAATACAGGGGCGGTTAATGCTGCTTGTGTATGACGCTAGATGTCATCTGCCCATGTTCCTTACGTGCTCAGTCTGGTGATCGAGCAAGCCCAGGCAATATGTCAATGCTCTGTAGAGCACGTTGGATTACAACAGTGGTCTGTGGGCGAGCGTTTTCCTGTTGGAAAATACCATCTTCAATGCTGTTCGTGAATGGCGTACAAATTTGCAGTCAGCGTGTGTGGGGGTAACCACGAAAGCGCTCCTCCCACCATACGAAATCGCACCCCAGACGGTAACTCTACGTGAGTCTAGCACGCAGATTAGTATGTTGTAGGCCATCAACTGTCTTCCTCTTAGTCAAACACAAGGCCCTTACTGGCACCAAGGCAGAACCAGCTTTCATCAGAAAACACAACAGACTTCCTCCCTGCGCTCCAGTGAACTCGCTCGCTTGGTATCACTGATGTACGAGGTGCCTTCAAGTTCTAAGGCCTCCGATTTTTTTTCTAATGAACTACTCACTCGAAATCGATGAAACTGGCGTTACTTCTCGACGTAATCGCCCTGCAGACGTACACATTTTTCACAACGCTGACGCCATGATTCGATGGCAGCGGTGAAGGCTTCTTTAGGAGTCTGTTTTGACCACTGGAAAATCGTTGAGGCAATAGCAGCACGGCTGGTGAATGTGCAGCCACGGAGAGTGTCTGTCATTTTTGGAAAAAGCCAAAAGTCACTAGGAGCCAGGTAAGGTGAGTAGGGAGCATGAGAAATCACTTCAAAGTTGTTATCATGAAGAAACTGTAGCGTAACGTTAGCTCGATGTGCGGGTGCATTGCCTTGGTGAAACAGCACATGCGCAGCCCTTCCCGGACGATTTTGTTGCAGTGCAGGAAGGAATTTGTTCTTCAAAACATTTTCGTAGGATGCACCTGTTACCGTAGTGCCCTTTGGAACGCAATGGGTAAGGATTACGCCCTCGCTGTCCCAGAACATGGACACTATCATTTTTTCAGCACTGGCACTTACGCGAAATTTTTTTGGTGGCGGTGAATCTGTGTGCTTCCATTGAGCTGACTGGCGCTTTGTTTCTGGATTGAAAAATGGTATCCACATCTCATCCATTGTCACAACCGACGAAAAGAAAGTCCCATTCGTGCTGTCGTTGCACGTCAACATTGCTTGGCAACATGCCACACGGTCAGCCATGTGGTCGTCCGTCAGCATTCGTGGCACCCACCTGGATGACACTTTTCGCATTTTCAGGTCGTCATGCAGGATCGTGTGCATAGAACCCACAGAAATGCCAACTCTGGAGGCGATTTGTTCAACAGTCATTCGGCGATCCCCCAAAACAATTCTCTCCACTTTCTCGATCATGTCGTCAGACCGGCTTGTACGAGCCTGAGGTTGTTTCGGTTTGTTGTCACACAATGTTCTGCCTTCATTAAACTGTCGCACCCACGAACGCACTTTCGACACATCCATAACTCCATCACCACATGTCTCCTTCAACTGTCGATGAACTTCAATTGGTTTCACACCATGCAAATTCAGAAAACGAATGATTGCACACTGTTGAAGTAAGGAAAATGTCGCCATTTTAAGTATTTAAAACAGTTCTCATTCTCGCTGCTGGCGGTAAAATTCCATCTGCCGTACAGTGCTGCCATCTCTGGGACGTATTGGCAATGAACGCGGCCTCATTTTAAAACAATGCGCATGTTTCTCTCTCTTTCCAGTCCGGAGGAAAAAAATCGGAGGCCTTAGAACTTGAATGCACCTCGTATATGGCAGTGATTTGGGGCCGGTGGAAAGCATGCTACAGGGCGTCTACTCGGAGCTGTCCTTTAATTAATCGATTTGTAATGGTTCGTTGTGTCACTGTGGTGCCAACTGCTGCTCAAATTGCTACTGCAGATGTAGTCCGAAGCACCGCAGCCATACGCTGAGCACCATGGTCTTCCCTCTACATAGCACCATGTGGCCGTCCGGAGCCCAGTCTTCTTGCGATCCTACATTCCCGTGAACTTTGCTGCCAGCAATCATGTACAGTGGCAACATTCCTGCCAGGTCTTTCTGCAATATTGCAGAAGAGGCATCCGGCTACTCGTTGCTCTATTACACGACCGTGTTCATAATCAATGACGGGTTGATGGTGGTGTCTTCGTCGCATTAAAGGCATTCTTGACTAACATCGACTTACCACGTCCGATCTCAAAGGTAACTAACGCTGTCGACCGTTAGAGCGTGTACTTAAAGTGAACCTGATGTGAATCCTCATTGTGGCGCTACTAGCGTCACTTACGCAACTGCCGTGATATTTGAGAGAGATGTCGTCTTTAATATGTTGAAACACGCCTGACAAATGTCGCACAACTTCTTCTAGATGTAGTCCGTTTCTACAAATGATGTGTGTTCTGTCAAGCAACGACAGGGTACTTCAGCTGGAAGATTTTTATTTGCAATTTTGGTAATAAGCGGAATATGTGAAGACATTTTCCACATTTTATGGATTTATCTACGACTATAGTCCAAAGAATGAAGTTTTGAATTAAGTCCGTACTTAGATAGTACTTTTTTTTACTGTGCATACCACGGCTCGGTGGCTACATGGTAACATCTCAGACTATAGATTCAAATGTCTCGCGTTCGATTCGCGCTGTCCTTGAGTTTCGCTCTGCTGCTTTGACTTCTTTGATCTCTCGTAATGCTTTTTGGCGTGAAAAATGCCAAACATGCGATAAGTCCGTTGAAAGTTGAATGGAAGATAACAGCTGTATACCACCTGAAATAGACACACACACACACACACACACACACACACACACACACACACACACGCACGCACGCACGCACCCACCCACGTGCTTACATTTAGCGAAGCACTACGGTGTTAAAACTAATCTTCCGATTAATGACAGTTCTAACCTATTTTATCTTACGCGTACAGCACTCTGTTCCTTCGCCATCAGGTATCATTAGAGGCAAATGTTATGGTTAATTTGTGTATTTCATGAGTGGTGAAGTTTCATTCATAGTCTCAATTACACAGTTTGAAAATTCGTTTAAGTACACGGGGAAGTTCCACTAGCTAACTTATTATGTGGAAACATCAATTACACTAGAGAGCACAACTCTACAGCAAAAGTGATTTTTTTTTTCGACGACTTAACTAACAGGCCTCCGCCCGTGTGGAGACGTTGATCTGGAAGGTAGTAGGTTAGAATTCGGTTGGAGGAAAAGTCTCGTAAATGAAGAATGAAAAGCTAATGACTCTTTGTACATTTGTTTACGGTACAGCCCTACAGTCACTGATGTAGGATATAAAAGATGATTGTGTCTAAAATAGCTATGTATTATTTCTACGTGCACCATGAAGATTTACACAAGAAAAGATTTTACAGCAACACATGAGAGTTAAACAAAACACATACCCACGGGGCTGTACTGCCTGAAACACTGTCTTCTGCTGGAAAATATCAGGACGCCTTATCGCCAGACTTTCCACTTGGATTACTCTCCTGGCGCAATCGCCCGAAATGAAATACGTTGCACCTTATCAAGACGTATCTGCTGTCAGTTGGCTGCCGTGATAACTTTATCCCCTCCCCCTTTACCGACAACTGATGTAATGGAGCGTCGATGTGTCCTGGATGAACACTGAGAGCTGCATTCCCGAAGAGTCGAGAGGAATATCTCAAGTTCGGCGACGATTGGTTATTAGCTGTCTGATAACAACAGGAAGTTACGTTCAGACCATTACATAACCCAAATCTCGAAAGTTGATCGAACTAAAGACGAAAGGAGTTATGTGGTCAAAATGAAGAAATCATTGATAAGACTAACATGAAGTATAAATAATGGAGATTGTAGATACAGTCATTGCGTGATCAACGATTTGAACTGAATTAGCGGCCAAGTGCCTAAATCTGGCGATACTTTCCCGCCCATCATGAGGAACTGGTTCAGGTATTTCTAAAAAAAAAATCACAAACAAGAAGTACCTATCCGCATGAGATTCTTGAGGTAACAGCTTATAAGCGAGATCTAAGCTCAGCTGCCGACTAAACCTAGCAACTAGTAACAATATTTAAATGCGACATTGTAGTTAGCTGTGAGCTGCACGATACTGAGGAGAAACAGTAGATTTTAAATTTTGTTCAGCTGATGCTCCAGCTAATACGGGTGTTTGCAAGAAAGGGAAGGCATAAGACGTTGAAAGCAATACATTTCCCTATCAGCTACATGGATGTTCAAACCGTGTCGCTAATTGTTTTTCGACGAAGCGCTACTTATCTCCAACCACTTTCTAGAAAGTAATTAAAATTAAAACCGTCGTTTCTGGACTTCCGCGTAGTTTGACCAGGCTACGAAGACTGAAAAGTTTTTGGGACCATAGCAAGTAAGGTTATTCCAGGGCGAATTCGTTTTGAGGACGATGCCCAGCGCAGTTTATAGGCCAGCGTTATGATGTAATTCATAACAAAACTAATAGCTCCAGAAAGAACTAACTGTCCTGTAAGAGCTTACTATATTCCAGATCTTCAGGTCTCGTTTGCTAGACATAACCGACAGAGGCAGTTAACATGATTGCACACAGAGGTATTACATCATGGATGAGTAAACACTCCCACATTATACTGTGTTATCTATCTGTTCGGACGAGTCTGAAGAACTTTGACATTAGGGGAACCAAAAACGCAGTTGCATAAGTGAAGTGCTGGTATCTTTGGTTTAAATCACGTACTGGAATTACCTGTGACGTGGTTGAACTTCTACTCAAACAGTTAAAGTGATAGAGAACGTATTTTGGACCGAAGTCTCAAGTACGAATTACACACACCTGCTACTTGAAGGCATGACGGATGACTGGCAACGACATTGAGAACTGACCGACGGTTCTTTAGTCCACAAAATGTAAATCACATTCAGCTTCTAGACATCTGACTCCATTATTTTAACCACAGCTGGTTTTGCGACGTCTGCACAGGCTGTAGACTGTAAGGTTCCCTACTGTTCTTACGCAGAAGAGAACGGCAGAGACTATCAGTCTTTCCTTTCGGTATTCCAGAGCACATGAAATGACGAAAGACATAATGCGCAGCCTTGCGAAACTTGGCAGTCCGTTAAACATCTGCATCTATACTCCGAAAGCCATCTTAAGGTGTGTGGCGGAGGGTGCCATCTTAAGGTGTGTGGCAGAGGGTGCCTCTACCGTTTGTTCTCTCTTCTTCGAACGTAGGTTCCACGAATAGTAACCCTCTTCGCGATACATAACGCCTCTTGAAGCCACTGACAGTGGAGTTTTTTTAGCATCACCGTAACGCTCTAGTACCTATTGAAGGACCCAGGTGACAATGTACCATTCTTCATTGCATCATGCCTATCTCTTTTGTTAATCGCATTTATTACGGGTGCTAGAGTAATGAGCAGTATGCATGTATTTGGTGAGCCACTCCTTTTATAGATTTCGTAAGATTCTTTCAATGAATGCTAACGTGGCGGCTGCTTTTCCTGATACTGGTTTTCTGTGATCATTCCACTTTAGGTTGTTCCAACGGGTATATCCCATATTTTACGGTTGTTGCTCTTCTCGTCTACACGGTCCAGTTATATTAATGTGACAAGCGCTTACGATCCCCGTCAACGTGCAATAGCCACTCACACACGGCAGGTGGCTGCACTGTGTCGGGGCGGGGACGCGGCTAACAATGCAGTAAGAATGAGATTTTCACTCTGCAGCGGAGTGTGCGCCTGCATGAAACTTCCAGGCAGATTAAAACTGTGTGCCGGACCCAGACTCGAACTCGGCACCTTTGCCTTTCGCGGGCACGTGCTTGCCCGCGAAAGGCAAAGGTCCCCAGTTCGAGTCTCGGTCCGGCACACAGTTTTAATCTGCCAGAAAGTACAAACAATTTAGTAGTTAGTTTCCTTTAATTTATGTCTATGGTCACAAACCTTTTGTTAACAGATTACCGGTTTCGGTCTTTAATGACCATCATCAGATCTGTTTCATAAAAACAAAGTCCTAATGTACTGCAGCCATAGTGGCATCGTCAAATGTAAAATGCGGAATCAGCACCAGCAACGTCAAATACATATAAATAATATCACATGCACGAGTCATGTTGTCGCAGCTTGTAAATGCAGTAGTTGTAACACGGAAGGAAGCGGTTTATCTGACTTCCAAAACGCAATGGTCACTAGCTTTCGGACCAGTGGTGGAAGCATGTCGAAAACCAAGAATTTTGTAAACTATTTGCGTGCCACCGTGCATGGGAAAATAGCGCTATCAAAAACTAGCGTCGAGGCAACTATGATTCACAAGGTCTGTAAATGACAGGGGTGAACGACGGGTGCGGATATATTTACGGACGAATAGGTGTGCAACTGCTGAGTACCTGCCCCTCCCCCCCCCCCCCCCCCCCCTCCAGATGATGACCCATTGTGCTACCAACAGCACCTCCTGAACGACTGTTCAGCGAATGTTGCTGCGTATGGGCCTCCGCAGCATGCGCCTGGTGCATGCACCCATGCTGACTGCTGTTCGTCGGCGACAAAATCTGGAATTTGCGCGACAGTATCGCAACTGGAAGCCCGCAGAGAGGCGACAGGTGGCCTTTTCAGACGATCATGTTTTATGGGATGGCCGTAGGCGTGTATGGCGTGAAAAGTCTGAAAGCAAGCTCCCAGCAACCAGGAGGGACCGTTGTGGTCTGGCGAATGTCATCTGCCATTTTCTGGGTGATCTCGTCATTATGAGAGTCACAGTGGATCAACACAAGTATGCGTCTGTTCTTGGGAGTTAAGTGCAGTTTCTTTTAACTCGGCAGTGTCTATCAGCACGACAATCTAGATCTACATCTACATCTATACTCCGCAAGCCACCTGACGGTGTGTGGTGGAGGGTACCTTGAGTACCTCTATCGGTTCTCCCTTCTATTCCAGTCTCGTATTGTTCGTGGAAAGAAGGATTGTCGGTATGCCTCTGTGTGGGCTCTAATCTCTCTGATTTTATCCTCATGGTCTCTTCGCGAGATATACGCAGGAAGGAGCAATATACTGCTTGACTCTTCGGTGAAGGTACGTTCTCGAAACTCCAACAAAAGCCCGTACCGAGCTACTGAGCGTCTCTCCTGCAGAGTCTTCCACTGGAGTTTATCTATCATCTCCGTAACACTTTCGCGATTACTAAATGATCCTGTAACGAAGCGCGCTGCTCTCCGTTGGATCTTCTCTATCTCTTCTATCAACCCTACCTGGTGCGGATCCCACACTGCTGAGCAGTATTCAAGCAGCAGGCGAACAAGCCTACTGTAACCTACTTCCTTTGTTTTCGGATTGCATTTCCTTAGGATTCTTCCAATGAATCTCAGTCTGGCATCTGCTTTACCGACGATCAACTTTATATGATCATTCCATTTTAAATCACTCCTAATGCCTACTCTCAGATAATTTATGGCATTAACTGCTTCCAATTGTTGACCTGCTATATTGTAGCTAAATGATAAGGGATATTTCTTTCTATGTATTCGCAGCACATTACACTTGTCTACATTGAGACTCAATTGCCATTCCCGGCACCATGCGTCAATTCGCTGCAGATCCTCCTGTATTTCAGTACAATTTTCCATTGTTACAACCTCTCGATATACCACAGCATCATCCGCAAAAAGCCTCAGTGAACTTCTGACGTCATCCACAAGGTCATTTATGTATATTGTGAATAGCAACGGTCCTACGACACTCCCCTGCGGCACACCTGAAATCACTCTTACTTCGGAAGACTTCTCTCCGTTGAGAATGACATGCTGCGTTCTGTTATCAAGAAACCCTTCAATCCAATCACACAATTGCTCTGATAGTCCGTATGCTCTTACTTTGTTCATTAAATGCGACGTATCACACAGCTCTTGTAACATCCACGAGATAAATTTTAGCTACAGTGCAACGAGAGGAAATTATGCCTGTAACAGTTATAAACGTTATCTGTTCGACATATGAAAAAATTAATTACTTATATAATATTCTATGATGTAATTGAACATATCGATGTGTATCATACAAAGACAGCGATAATTGTAAATTGCTTTTATGATCTGCGTTTGTCTTCCTTTGTTTTTACCTTTTGTTGGTTGGCTTTTGTAGGTTTCGGACGCGTATCAAACTGAGGTCTGTTAAGAAATTGTAATTATTTGTTAATTATTACTTGAGAATAGAGATCATTATTATTATAAATATGAGTGAATAATTATTCGTAACTTCAATTCCTCTCTCAGTAGGCATTATCTGTGTTAATTATTTCTTTCCGCTGCAAGGAGCGCAGCCATTGATGATAGCGATTTCTATCGCGTTTTTGTCTGTATTTTCCTTAGAAACAAATCAAATGTGTGCTTGATGAAGTCTAAATAGTGCACAATGCGAAAATAGAGTTTATAGAGTTTAATAAGTATTTCAAATACTTACTTATTTGCTCTAATAATAGAAAGTCTCTATCAATTGTCTGCTGCCATCTTAACAATTATCTCGGCGGCAAATTCAAATTACGCAACTCTGCACACATAAATGCCGAACGTAATACAAATGTGTAAAAATAAATGTGCACCGGTGGTCCCGAACTCATTTTAATGAAAATGATTCGAATCAGACTGGTTCTTTAAAAACAGTGCTCATAGCACGATCCTTACAACAAACTTTTCTAGCTGATGTATGGAGCCGAAATTAATTACGCACGAGTTGCGAAGAATATTGTTTCAGGTAACATACGTCAGTGTTGTGCGCGGCTGATATTCGGTGGTTTTAATGATCATTTTGCTGAAGATAGCTGTTTCCATCATAATCCATAGTTGTATAGAATGTGTTGTATGAACTGTGATTTAGTGACACTTACACAACTTACAGACAACACTTTAACACGACGTTAACTTGGAGTTCTTTAGCAACTTGACCAAATCTTTCGCCGGGAGAAAATTTATTTAGTAATTACTCAATGTAATAAAATAAGATTATCATTTTCATTTACAAATTAGTTAAATACCAAACCACTGAATAACACAGCGAACGCCACACTCTCCGTGTGCGTGCGTGTTTCCAAGAGCACCAGGGTGAATTAACCGTACTCCCTTGGTCCGCAGACTCCCTGAGTTTAAACCCAATTGAGAATCATTGCGACCACCTCGGTCGGGCTGTTCACGCCGTGGATCCTTAACAGAGAAAGCTAGCGCTGCTGTCGCATCACTGGAGTCGACATTGCTCCATATCCTTTTCGGTACCTTCCATATCTTCTTTGAATCTCTTCCGGCACGTCTAGCGCTCTGAAAGGTGTTGCTCTGCCTATGCGTTTTAACAGACTTGGGTCCTTTTCAAGTCATTTACAAGGTGGTCTAGACATTGCTACATAAACCTGTCCCACTATTTGAAGACGGCTCTCCTGATGACTGCAAGCTTTCATAAATGAAAGTGAAATGGTGTGGTGGTGTTGTGGCCCTCAACTACGTACCTTCTGACTCAGCGTTGCAATATTAAAAGTTTTGGCTGGTTTCGTTGTCTAGGGGCTGGGATACATAGTTGCCACATTACAAGCCAAATACTGCTGAGTCTACAGCATACAATATGAATATACACATGCATCGAATGGTCGAAGGTTCCTATCACTCGGCACTTGCGAATTTTATAAATGAAATATTGCAATTAAATAAAATCTGCAGTTACTATCTTAATGACTTTAAATGATGAGTACGATAGCAGAAGTACTTTTGAGAATGCGGTATATATCTGCAAAACACTTACTGGTGTCAGCGATCCAATTAAATAAAATATAAGTTGAATAACAGGGAAACAATAGATTCCTACTGCATGTAATTAGCTATAAACAACAACATAACTCGCGAGATATTCACTTCTAAACGTACACTACGTCTTCACTGCAAAAGCCACGGAAATCTCACAAGTACACAAGTCGGCACTCCGAAGTATTTCTACCTCCCGCGAACACGAACAAACCGCTCCACCCTCTCAAACTCTCTTGCGCGACCGTACTGTCCTGGACTCTCCGTGTCCTGTGCGACTGTCCCGAGCGCCGAACTGTTCGGCACTGCCTCGTGTCCTCTCCCGTCACCCTTCACTTCCATACAGTCTCTCCACGTGTCCTTTTTGGAACGATCGCTGTGATTGGCCAGAGCGCTCCCACCCTCTCTTCAAGCAAACGCACATGCACAAACATATTAAAACACGTTCGAACTACTGTGTTTGCATTTAAATAACTTTAAATAAATATTCCTACGGCTGGAGCATAAACACGCTCTAACACACATTACAAAATGAAAAAAACAAATAAACATATCAAAGGAACAGCAACAAAATGGCTCTGAGCACTATGGGACTCAACTGCTGTGGTCATCAGTCCCCTAGAACTTAGAACTACTTAAACCTAACTAACCTAAGGACATCACACACACCCATGCCCGAGGCAGGATTCGAACCTGCGACCGTAGCAGCAGCGCGGCTCCGGACTGGAACGCCTAGAACCGCACGGCCACCGCGGCCGGGGAACAGCAACAAAAGGTAGGCCAGTAGCCTAATGTCTCTGTTCTTTCTAAAATACAGTTAATATTTAACTAATTGCTCCATGATTGGTATATATCGGATATAAACAAAGACATAGATGACTAAATATATTTATCAGCATGCTGCTACCGTTTTTTCGTGTAACTGTAGGGTGCTTATGGCCTGAATCTATCGATAGTAATCTGCGACTTTGTCCTTCAATAACTCATGTACTATTCAAGTTAGATGTCTGTATCTTATACCAATTTAGGTCTACAGGTTCTAAAGACATGTCGGTCGACAAAATCGGATGAGTCGTTTAGATTTTGGAAATTCGTTGCTGTGTATTACTTCTATAATTTATCATCAGATACTAAACTTTAAGCTAATGAATATATTTAAAATCTGATTACACCATCAGAATCGTTGTGCAAATAATGGTAATGCACATTTTTCTTTTTGAGGTATCATGATTCATCTGGCTACCATTAATTTCTATACAAACTGTGAAACATTAATGGGAGACATTTCACAAAGTCCGCCACCTTTGGCTCTCCCAGCATGTCTCCTTCATCGACACAGCGTCACCATGGAATTCCCAACCGTGCGGCTGGACCACGTGCTGGGGCTGCCCCTCTTGCTAAGCCAACGATCGGCACCACGTGCTTGCAGCCGGGCCGCGACCTGCCGAGAGGCCCCAGTGCGGCCACGCCAACTCCGAACTTGGAATATTTCCAGGGCGCCACAGCTCGTCCGTTACCTCACAGGAAGTAGTGCGGATGAAGAGTGTTCCGTGACCGGTTTCTACTGGTTGCAACAGCTCGCCATCACGTTCAGACCATTCCGTGTCACCAGATACAGCAAGCCAATTCAGATGACAGATTCTTCTCACACTGAGGAAAATGTTCACAGGGTGCTAGCGGTTTGATCGTGCATAATCGTCTCGAAAGGCGAAGCTATTGCCGACTGTTCTCTGTAACGGATAAAGAGAAGCCAAACACATCGTGTGGAGGTGATTGCGTACAGTCCTGATAATCTGACCAATATATGCATGTTACAACTACAAGGACTACGGTAGACACCAGTCTTAAGAAAACGGCGATCATCCTTTAAAGAATCTAAAAGAACCCTGATCTTATATGATGGTCGAAAAACACACTTCAAATCATATTTCCGCAAAATACTACCAATCCCGTTCGAAATGCTTCTTCCGTAAGGCTAAAATGCCATACATTTTTGTGCCACCTAGGTATTATCGTCGCCAACAGCCTTGCCGCAATGGTAACACCGGTTCCCGTAAGATCACCGAAGTTAAGCACTGTCGTGCTGGGCTAACACTTGGATGGGTGACCATCCGGTCTGCCGAGCGCTGTTGGCAAGCGGAGTGCACTCAGGCCTTGTGAGGCAAACTGAGGAACCACTTGATTGAGAAGTAGCGGCTCCGGTCTCGGAAACTGACATACAGCCGGGAGAGCGGTGGGTGTGCTGCCCACACGCTCCTCCATATCCGCATCCAGTGACGCCTGTGGGCTGAGGATGACACGGCGGCCGGTCGATACCGTTGGGCCTTCATGGCCTGTTCGGGAGCAGTTTTTTTTAACATTT
This sequence comes from Schistocerca piceifrons, assembly GCF_021461385.2. NCBI lineage: Eukaryota > Metazoa > Arthropoda > Insecta > Orthoptera > Acrididae > Schistocerca > Schistocerca piceifrons. Next base: position 135,041,603 of record NC_060142.1, read on the forward strand.
TAGGTATCATCACCACTCACCCGGGCCACAGTTGGTCGACAGCGCAACGCACGTCTAATGTGTGTTTCACTGCAATCACATAGACCAGGGGTCTCCAAACTACGGCCCGCGGGCCGAAACCGGCCCGCGGGGGCCGGCAAACCGCCTGCATTAGCTGGCCGGACATCCCCGGTATCCGGCCCGCCAAATGTCTGAGGTGGTACCTATACTGCCAACAATTAAGTTTCGAGGCCTATCGCGACCAATACACCGTTACATTGGCTCTGCTACTCGCAACAAGACTACATAACTAAACTTATTGTAGCACCGCTTGAAATAATAATTCGTTGACTTACTCTAAGTCTGTTACGTCTTGCAGTAATAGTGCTGCTAACAATGATTTTGGGATTTCGTTAACTTTGCAGGACGCTTTCGTGAAGAATGTGCCGTGACATACTTTTTTGTCGGTGAAATTCGCCAGAATAAAATACGCCAGAATTTCGGTCAGGTACGCCCACCAGTCAAAATTATTTAATTAAATAAAAATCTTAGTTCGTTTCAGTGCTAGCTATTCCCACAACCTTAGATTTTTGCGATTTCATCTTTCCTTTATCCTTACATTACGGTGATCATGGAGTGCTAGGGTGCTTTAATCCCACTAGGTAGATCTTGGCCCTTATGACTTAGTGGAGGAGTCAATGTGGCCCGCGGACTAAAAAGTTTGGAGAACCCCGACATAGACGAAAGTTGACTTCGAGGTTGGCACTCAGCTGACGCTCTCAGGATCCGAGAGCACATGGGGCCCTGTGAGCCAAGGTACGAAGTATTCATTCACGTTGAGGCGGAAAGTGGCAATTGCGAGCCTGCAGATACGCATCAGTGTGAGTAGGCTTCGTATAAACAGCATGCCCCAAGGCACCATCCAGCTTCCTCCTGGTCATCACGTCAAAGAAAGGAAGACAGCCACTTTTTTTATCTCCATCGTGAAATGAATATTCAAGTGGAATTCAGGTATTCTGAAAAGTCGTCCAAATTCTCACTACCATGGGGCCAAAGAACGAAAGCATCGTCTACATGCCTCAAAAAAAAAAAAAAAAAAAAAAAAAAAAAAAAAAAAAAAAGAATCAAATAACACGAAGGTTTCAAACCCGCCGACTCGAAGGCACGTTCTTCGAAATCTTCCTTACGCAAATTGGCAATAATAGGTGACAACGGGCTCCCCATCGCAGCTGCGTCTGTGTGCTCGTAGTACTGTTATTGAATAAAGAGTAAGTTTAAGTCAACACAAGTTGAAATAGGTTCGGTAGATCAGCACCACACCTAACCTCAATCACCCGTAACGAATCAGACAGAGGGACACGAGCGAAGACAAATACCGCATCAAACCTTGCTAGAATATCAGAGTCATTCAAAGCAATCCCTCTAATCGAGGTAAGAAATCCGCCGAGCTCTTTAAGTGATGCTCACGCCAACCTAATACAGGGCTAGCAACACGATATGTCGGAACACCAATGTTCTTCACAATCGGATGAAGAGTATCCCTGTGGACCTTAGGGAGGCCATGTAACCTAGGAGGAACAGCACAGTAACAATGGTAACTCTTGATGGTCACCTGCGATAAGGAACTGTTCTTCAGGAGGCCGTTTGTCCTTGAATCAACACTTTTTGTGGAGCTAGCCCAACCCTGCGCCACGTTGAATCAGACATTAAACATTGCATATTTTGAACGTAATCTAACTAGTCCAAAAAAAACAACGGTAGCATTGCCCTTGTCCGCAGGTAAAATAATATTCGGATCAATTCTAAGTGAACGTAAAGTAGGCTTCTCGGCCGCTATGGTATTACTCTAGGGTGGACGTGTCCCGTCAACACACGACATGCCTCCCTCCTCCGTTGCAACGTCAGGAGTAGTTTAAAAACAGATTGTTCAACAGAACTAATAAAATTAACAGAACAAACGCTTGGGAGACGGTACAAAATTTAAACCTTCCCCTAGCACTAGTAAAGCTCCTCTTCAAAAGATTTCTCAGTGAGCTTAATCAAATAACTTTGAGAAATAGCCACGGAGACGTTCAAACTTCGCCAAATCCCGGGCATTTACAGAATGAAATTCCCAATCAGATTGCGACTATGAAGCATCATCCAGCCAATTCCAATAAAAAGCCGACATTGTAGAGTCTGTCATTACATGAAGCCGAAAGAATCCCTTGGAAACAAAAGCGAACTGTCGACGAGTGTAATAGATCCTTTCGTGAACAAGAGCTAGGCCACAACGTTGCTTGATGCGACTGGCGGCAGGAGAATTAATATAATGCACAGCTTTGGGGAACGATGGAACATTTGAATATCTGAACTTTGTATACGCCGGGAGAAACTAAGGTCTCACGTTTTCAGGAGTTCAGAATCTGAAAGATCTCTATATATTGGCAATAGTTGGACCATAAAGGTTTCTGGAATGGGGTGTGCATGTGTATCTTTTTTCCCATTTACCTCGCAGTTATTGTACTTGCATCATGAATTATTTCCCTTTGGGCAGAGACCATACAGTGGGTGTTCATCACTGGATATTCTGTGAAACAGAGTTGACCTTTGCTCATATCGCTGACATTTTCGCTGTTTCTCCTGGTTGCCAGACCATAATATTCTCTGTGGTTGTGTGTTTCCGATTTGGGCAGTGTCCTCACTAAACATGAGGGAGTTTCTGCTATTACGGTATTTAGCCACATGCAGAAGCAATTCTGAAAGCTTGTGCTTACTAACTGAAATATAAGCATGATTTTCACTGTTTACAACGACATCATCATGCTCATTTCCGGTATGACGTTTCAACTTGCAATGTTACTTATAACCCGTCTTGATTGCGAAATGTTTATTCATATGATCGGTTTCGGTTCCTCTAGAACCATCTTCAGATCTGATATTTCGCTTACAGGAGTAACCCGTCCACACACAGCAACCTTCACATGCTGCGTCACATCACCCAAAGCTGATATTCATTGCTGAACGGAATACGACGCCAGTCGGCAGTCGAAGCTTCAGGGGCATAACACCGTTCCAGACGCAACCGTTTGTCTTGTGGTGCTGACGGCAGACTACGCATGGCGTGGTAATTCCCTAGTCTGCCTGCTGCTCGTCTCCAACGAATGATGCGTGAGTCCATTACTATTTCTCGGATCGGAGGTGCAGATACGAAGAGATTACGATGTGCGTGGTGCATAATGCGGCGATCCTCCATTGTACTGGTCAGATATGATCGACCGAAACCTTGTTGACGAGTATGAAAGTCCTCATATTCCCATGCAGTCCAACATCAGGCCACTGGCACGTCCAAATGGCAGATAAGTATGGATATCACATCCGGCCAAATGGAGACCTACAATGGGGCTCCTTTCAGACCTGTCACAGCATCTGTCGGGTGCTGATAACGCTGTCTCGTAAGAGTGCACAGCATCTCCGTGTTCTTCACACTGATTACTCAACATCTGACGCTGACCGTGCCTCTTACATACCCTGCTAGGTCTAGTAGCCACAGCAAACGCGACTAATACTAATACATCCTGAGGCCAGTCTACTGTCACAGAGAATCAGTTCTAATCATTTACATTCCTTGCGATTGTATGCACATGTGTGAAATTGCACCAACATCCGACCACGAGTTCTGGGTGCTTCACTTTCTACGTCAGGCAGAGGCCGTGGAATAACAGAGGAATTATTATCACGTATCCTGCTCACCTTGGCTTCACTAATAGAGGTTCAATGGTGCTTAAAGTCTGGAGCAGAAACAGTTATCAGCCGACAATGCCCGCTGAGAACACAGGCCTTTCTCAGTGAGTTAAAATATATACTTCCCTTTTTATTCCTTAATGTGCAGAGCCAACTGATCGAGGTCGGATCCAATGTAGAGTTCAGTTCTTTGACATCTTAAGGGCAGGTGAGCTACAAAATTCAGAATAAATCTTTGCATAAATATACTGGATGCTCCCCATTATCTATCAAAGTCAATGACACACAGTACTCCAGCCCAGTAATGTTCTTGAAACAGTGTAACAGCAATGAATTCTAAAGGAAGACAGTTTTCTCATCATCATATCATCAAAACCATACGTAACAACCCATCCGACCAACGGTACAGAATTTCCCAATTGATTCTGAATGGCCAAATGGATAACTAAGTTACTTAATCTCTGAATCGTACAGTATCACAACAAAGTACACTCAAAATGTAGTAAGATCACCATCACGCAGCGCCACAGCTCAGACGAGGGAAGGAGACCTGTGTCCTATGGACTGAAACTCAACGTGTCTTGAACCCATTACGTACTGCTGAGTCGGTCGGTCGGTCGCCTACAGAGCATTTTGCTCGAAGTAAAGAGAGGTCGCGTCGCTTATATATACCCCTATGTGCATCGGTCTACATATACGAGAGTCGAAAATTCGAATGCAGAACTTTTTAACTGGGCTCGTTTCTGACTGACTTGTTGCTGCGCATCACTTAAGACAGTGTCAGGTCTGTCGTAATGAAACCAGTTCACACACTAACAAATTCTCAGTTGGATGGCACCTAAAGAAGGCATAATTTTTTTATTTAATTGTCTTGATTACAAAGACTTAACAGAATTACTCATTTCAGCAATAAAACAGCTGTCGTCAGAATCTCTCATTGTGCTGCTGCGCAACAAGGCATTACGACTCATCTATTGCGTCCTCTGTCTTGATGCTGCCGAGGCGACTTCCTTTCCTGTGCCGCCAGCCTCTTTATGGCAGGGTAGCACTTAACAGCCAACTTACTCCTATTTGCCGGCCGGAGTGGCTGAGCGGTTCTAGCCGCTACAGTCTGGAACCGCGCGACCGCTATGGTCGCAGGTTCGAATCCTGCCTCGGGCATGGATGTGTGTGCTGTCCTTAGGTTAGGTTTAAGTAGTTCTAAGTTCTAGGGGACTGATGACCTCAGCAGTTAAGTCCCATAGTGCTCAGAGCCATTTGAACCATTTTTACTCTGTTATTTGTTGGATGTATTCCAGTTTCTGTGTTCTGCTTCTAGAGCTCCTTTAGCGCGGAAGCTATTTTCTGATGACATTATCTGACATTAATAGTTCAACAGTTGCTGCACTCTTACCACGTCTAGTTACATCTTGTTGGCTCCAGTGAGAGAGGTGCCTGTCCTTCACCCTCACCCTCACCCTCCTCTCCCCTCCCCCACCCCCACCAGTCTCTCCCCCGCCCCGGTCTTCCCTTCCCTCCTATAAAACCTAAAAAACAGTTCAATTCGTCGCCCTGGTGCATGCTGCACTGCATGACGTATGATTGAACGATATTTATATTGGTGATGGATATCCCGAACTACTTCTCCGAGATGCCCCGGGAACTGGCTTTAACTCCGTTTACTGTTGAAAATCGGTTGCTTACAGTTTCCTGTTTGTATATGGTATTTAGTACAAAGTCGTATGATAGGATGTCATTACAATTTTACGTAAAAAAAGCAAACATACTCCCGTAATTCCGACATATGTGTTTTTATGACGTCTCATATTTACAGGAGACATACGCTTCAGTGAATTTGCGTAACTATCTACATTTAGGGATGTATATATATTAAGCGGATTGTTGTACATAGAGGATAGTGTACCAAGAACACATTTTTCGTCAGTACTTAAGTCATTTTAAAATCACAATAAGTAACGCACTCTAGAGACTACCATTAGCAGTTTCCGCCATTATCAGCAATTTTTGCTAGCGTTAGACACGAGGCTGCGTTTTGTGTAACAGTTGTAAATACGCTCTAGAACAGAAAAAGAAGACGCACCACGAAGGAATTATCCGAATGGCACGGAAATCAGTAGATGTGATGTACATTTGCATATGAAGAAATGATTACATTTTCACAAAAACTGGATGATTTCTGCTAGAGAAAGAGCCTCACTAACGGAACAGGTCAATAACGTGTTGGTCCCCTCTGGCCCCTATGTAAGCAGTTATTCTGCTTGGCATTGAATGAGTTGTTGGATGTCCTCCTAAGCATTTGTGTGGCAAATTACGTCCAACTGGTGAGTTAGGTCTTCAAAATACCGATCTGGTTGAAGCGGCCCTGTGCATAATGCTCCAAACTTTCTCAACTGGGGATAGATTCGACGAACGTACTGGCTAAGATAAGGATCAGCAAGCACGAAGCCAAGCCATCTTGGGCTCACATTTACCAAGATAGTGCCGCGCCCGAACATGGTGAGAGTTTCTACTACTTGTCTTCGGGATTTCCAACTGAGAACGTTTGGAGCATTATGGGCAGTCCCTCCAACCAACTCGGAATTTCGACGATTTTATGCGCCATATGGACAGACTTAGGCTCGGTATCCCTCAGTAAGACATCCAACAACTCTGTCAATCAATGCCAAGCCAAATAATTAGTTGCGTAGTGGCCAGAGATGGACTAACACGTTATATATTTCCTCATTTGGGTAGCTCTTTCTCTTGAGTGAATCATCTATTTTTTCTTAAATTGCAATCATTTGATTGTCTGTACATTGTACATCGAATCTCCCATTTTGCGTCTCATTCGGATAATTTTTTCATGGTGCGACCTCTTTTTATGTCTAAGTGTATTTCGAGTCCCACAAATACACTATGTGATCAAAAGTATCCGGACACCCCCAAAAATATACGTTTTTCATATTACGTGCATCGTGCTGCCACCTGTTGCCAGGTACTCCATATCAACGACCTCAGTAGTCATTAGACATCGTGAGAGAGCAGAATGGGGCGCTCCGCGGAACTCACCGACTTCGAACGTGGTCAGGTGATTGGGTGTCAGTTTTGTCATACGTCAGCACGCGAGATTTCCACACTCCTAAACATCCGTACGTCCACTGTTTCCCATACGATAGTGAAGTGGAAATGCGAAGGGACACGTACAGCACAAAAGCATACAGGCCGACGTCGTCTGTTGACTGTCATAGACCGCCGACAATTGAAGAGGGTCGCAATGTGTAATAGACACGCATCTATCCAGACTATCACACAAGAATTCCAAACTGCATCAGGATCCACTGCAAGTACTATGACAGTTAGGTGGGAGGTGAGGAAAGTTGGATTTCATGGTCGAGCGGCTGCTCATTAATCACACATCACGCTGAGTAAATGCCAAACCACGCCTCGCTTGGTACAAGGAGCGTAACCATTGGACGACTGAACAGTGGAAAAACGTTGTGTGCAGTGACGAATCACGGTACACAATGTGGCGATCCGATGGCAGGGTGTAGGTATCGCGAATACCTGGTGAACGTCATCTGCCAGCGTGTGTAGGGCCACCAATAAGATTCACAGGCGGTGGTGTTATGGCGTGGTCGTGTTTTTCATGGAGGTGGCTTGCACCCCTTGTTGTTTTGCGTGGTACTTTCACAGCACAGGCTTACACTGACGTCTTAAGCACCTTTTGCTTCCCACTGTTGCAGAGCAATTCGGGGATGGCGATTGCATCTTTCAACACGATCGATCACCTGTTCATAATGCACGGCCTGTGGCGGAGTGGTTACTAGACAATAACATACCTGTAATGGACTGGCCTGCACAGAGTCCTGATCTGAATCTTATAGAACACCTTTGGCATGTTTTGGAACGCCGACTTCGTGCCAGGCCTCACCGACCGACGTAGATACCGCTCCTCAGTGCAGCACTCCATGAAGAATGGGCTGCCATTTCCCAAGAACCTTCCAGCATCTGATTGAACGTATTGTCACGGTACTTCACATAAATATTGACATTTTTATCGGTTGTAAACCGCAGTTAAAGTATTTTATGAATATAATTAGTGCAAAAGATACAGTTAATGTTCATGAAACAAATGATGTGCAGCGATAATTTAAGAGTAGCATCTTTATTTAATGTCTATGAAAATAAAAAAGGATCGAAAGAGACGCGATTGTACGGCCGAGGAGGAAGGACGTATTTTATGGTACACACACTGTTTTGATTCGCTGTACGGAAGGCAGCCATTGAGCGGCTACACATATTTTATGTAAGTTATTTTGTATTTTACTAAAATAAACTTATTATTACCACAAAATGAATTTCTTTGTAATAGTTGTCACCTCGAATGCTCGCAGTAGCTAATTATTATTAATAAGCAGTTTTTCAGTAATTTGCGCTGCGAGAAGCTTATCTTCCGATGCAGCCTCTGCTCGGCCATTACGCGCTGAAGTATTAATTTGTTTTTCAAAGTGTTAACAGTAAATGTAAATGCTTGAGATTTCATTGTAATAACCTTTCTAAATTGCAACAGATAATTTACGTTAAAGCTCATTTTTTTAAATTATACTGATTCCATGAGTTCAATAAGTTTTATCTTGGCCGCTCCACGGCAACAATCGAAATTCTCTCGAGCTTTGCTTTGCAGTCAATAAGTAGAAATTAATAAAATTACATTCAATTCAGTTAACGGCAACTGTATTTTAGTCATCACGTTCAAAATCTAAAGTTGGTACACGAATCACAGCGGCCCTTCAAGAACCCGTTTCATATTTACTTATGCACATAAGTAAAAGTGATAAGAAAAGATAATATCCCTGAGAGAAAGAATCATGCTCTAACAAAAGAAAAATTCACGCTGATAAATTAAAAATAAAAATATATAAAATATATGTATTATTTTTTTGTATATAACGTAACAAATGACACCGACGTCACAGTATGCCTGCCAAAGTGGAAGCTGTCATCAAGGCTAAGGGTGGGCCGACACCATATTGAATTTCTGCATTAACGATGAAGGGCGCCACGAACAGATGTCCGGATTCTTTTGATCACATAGTGTATTAAAGGTACGAGCTGAACACCTGGCGATGCCCAGGTATGTATTTGTTGGAATTCTACTAGTCCATCATCTCCTCTTTTCTCTCTCTCTCTCTCTCTCTCTCTCTCTCTCTCTCTCTGTCTGTGTGTCGATCTCCCAGTCTTCCCTTTCTGTGTCCATTTCACTCTCCCCCTCTGCGCCCATCTCCCACTCTCTGCCCACTCCCTCCTCCCTCTCTGTCCATTTCTTTCTCTCCCCTTCTCTCTCCACGTCGACACCTCCACCCCAATAGGACTTTGCTGGTTTTTACTCCCACAATATTTCTTTCCAGATAGTAAGGAAAATGTGTAACAAGTTTGGCTGAATGTAAGCGTAGGCTTCCGCGGCCGTTGTCACAGTCAATAACATTCTATTGGGTTTGAGGCCGCATTGTCAACTATAAAATTCCGACGTTTAGACAACTGTTACAAGGCGCCTTCCTCAGGATGTACTGCCAACTGTTAGCAGTACACCCTGAGGAAGGCGTCTTGCAACAGTCGCCGAGGCTGAAATCTATCCAGGAGTGAAGAAGGCGCTGTTTACCTGCTGATTTGCTCCCATACGAACATGTCACATATATTTAACACACCTGCGGAGAAACTCAGTTTTTCCCACGCATTTATTTCTAGCTGTACGCTCATGCTATAGCACGCAGCGTCCGGCCTCGTGCTTAAGGTTTATGACGCTGTATCTCCTTAACTATGAGTCGTACAATGATATAATTTTGCGCTTACGTTTAGCGATATAAGAGTGTACAGCCTGTAAAATTGGTCGCGAATACAGTAGTAGTAAGGAAGTAACGCCTTATAGTGTCACACCTCATGCAGTACTTCTAGTGCATAGACAGCAGGAAAGTAGTAAGCGATAAACATTATTTCCTTTTATCATTTTGTCGGGGTTCCAGCGAGAAAAATATTTGCACAGGTTTGAAATTACGTGTAAATTTTGTTGCAAGTCGCTAAGTGCTCTCATTCTCAAATAATGGTTGAATAAAGTCAGGGAATTCACGCGTCGTGGGATATGCTTCTGTTTCACCCCCACCCCCTTCAGATAAGCAGGTGATTATTACCCCCACAGCGATTGTCACCTAACAGTAAGGTATTTGTTGACCAAGTTTGGTTGCATTCGGTCCGGTGGTTTAGATGGAGATATGAAACCTACACACACACACACACACACACACACACACACACACACACACACACACACACACATTTTTATAACATGCAAAGATGTGGAGCATATTGTTTATTCTCCAGGTACAGAGTTTCAGTTTTTTGTTTATTTGCACCATTACAATATTTGTAATACTACATGAACATATTGTATTTTGTGTGTGTGTGTGTGTGTGTGTGTGTGTGTGTGTGTGTGTGTGTGTGTGCTGTAATATCTGTGTTGTGTGGTGGTGATGTTGCTTGAGAGAGAAGGGAGAGAGTGAAATCCAGTGCCGGCACATAGGGTACTCCTCGCTAATAGCACCAAGGATTCGAACCGGCTTACCCCCAGGTCAAGCACCAATGCAGAAGCGTGCGTTGGCGACCTCGGACACGGTGGCGAGTGACTTTCGTTGTGAGTAAAATACCATATATTTTTAGAATTATTTAAATAACATGTCGATAGTTAGGCCATACTGGTTGTGAACCATCAGCGACACCGAAAGTCCTTTACTACAGAATATGTGACACTTGCAAATTAACTGAGTTTTTTAATGTCTTTACAATTTTATCTGTGTTCAAAGTGGAAATTGGCTTGATTTCCAAGTCATTATATTCCAAATGTTTTTAACCCGTAGATAGTTTCTGTCAGTACTTCTGCTAATTTGATTTCACTTACTGATTATTAGTGTGTAGCAGACTAATAATGTAACCGATGAGTAAAGAACATATTGACAAGACTTTTTCGATTGCAAGGCTTTTAAATGTTCTCACATTCGGAAATACACTAACTTTTCAATGTAATTTTTGCAATTTCGGAAAAAGACTGCAACATAGAAAGCGTATGCAATCACTTAAAAATGGAACAAGAAAATGTATTAAACTCTAATTCCAGGACTGACTAGAAGCGAAAGTCTCAAGAGTGAACCAAGGTCCTACACTCTCCCTACAATAACATTCGTTACATTTTACTATTGATCCTAAAAAAAAAGTGCGCCAAACATATGAGTATACAAACGAAGGGAATATCCGTGTACAACTCGACGATATTTACAGTCAGTGCGTTCTGTTTATTCTGTTTCCAACCAGTTCTCACTAAATGACGTATACGAGTTATTGCCATGTTGTTTGTTGTTGTTGTGGTCTTCAGTCCTGAGACTGGTTTGATGCAGCTCTCCATGCTACTCTATCCTGAGCAAGCTTCTTCATCTCCCAGTACCTACTGCAACCTACATCCTTCTGAATCTGCTTAGTGTATTCATCTCTTGGTCTCCCTCTATGATTTTTACCCTCCACGCTGCCCTCTAATACTAAATTGGTGATCCCTTGATACCTCAGAACATGTCCTACCAACCGATCCCTTCTTCTGGTCAAGTTGTGCCACAAACTTCTCTTCTCCCCAATCCTATTCAATACTTCCTCATTAGTTATGTGATCTACCCATCTAATCTTCAGCATTCTTCTGTAGCACCACATTTCGAAAGCTTCTATTCTCTTCTTGTCCAAACTATTTACCGTCCATGTTTCACTTCCATACATGGCTACACTCCATACAAATACTTTCAGAAATGACTTCCTGACACTTAAATCTATACTCGATGTTAACAAATTTCTCTTCTTCAGAAACGCTTTCCTTGCCATTGCCAGTCTACATTTTATATCCTATCTACTTCGACCATCATCAGTTATTTTGCTCCCCAAATAGCAAAAGTCCTTTACTACTTTAAGTGTCTCATTTCCTAATCTAATTTCCTCAGCATCACCCGACTTAATTCGACTACATTCCATTATCCTCGTTTTGCTTTTGTTGATGTTCATCTTATATCCTCCTTTCAAGACACTGTCCATTCCATTCAACTGCTCTTCCAAGTCCTTTGCTGTCTCTGACAGAATTACAACGTCATCGGCGAACCTCAAAGTTTTTATTTCTTCTCCATGGATTTTAATACCTACTCCGAATTTTTCTTTTGTTTCCTTTACTGCTTGCTCTATATACAGATTGAATAACATCGGGGAGAGGCTACAACCCTGTCTTACTCCCTTCTCAACCACTGCTTCACTTTCATGTCCCTCGACTCTTATAACTGCCATCTGCTTTCTGTACAAATTGTAAATAGCCTTTCGCTCCCTGTATTTTACCCCTGCCACCTTTAGAATTTGAAAGAGAGTATTCCAGTTAACATTGTCAAAAGCTTTCTCTAAGTCTACAAATGCTAGGAACGTAGGTTTGCCTTTCCTTAATCTTTCTTCTAAGATATGTCGTAAAGTCAGTATTGCCTCACGTGTTCCAGTGTTTCTATGGAATCCAAACTGATCTTCCCTGAGGTCGGCTTCTACTAGTTTTTCCATTCGTCTGTAAAGAATTCGTGTTAGTATTTTGCAGCTGTGGCTTATTAGACTGATTGTTCGGTAATTTTCACTTCTGTCAACACCTGCTTTCTTTGGGATTGTAATTATTATATTCTTCTTGAAGTCTGAGGGTATTTCGCCTGTATCATACATCTTCCTCACCAGATGGTAGAGTTTTGTCAGGACTGGCTCTCCCAAGGCCGTCAGTAGTTCCAGTGGAATGTTGTCTACTCCGGGGGCCTTGTTTCGACTCAGGTCTTTCAGTGCTCTGTCACACTCTTCACGCAGTATCACATCTCCCATTTCATCTTCATCTACATCCTTTTCCATTTCCATAATATTGTCCTCAAGTACATCGCCCTTGTATAGACCCTCTATATACTCCTTCCACCTTTCTGCTTTCCCTTCTTTGCTTAGAACTGGGTTTCCATCTGAGCTCTCGATGTTCATACAAGGGGTTCTCTTATCTCCAAAGGTCTCTCTAATTTTCCTGTAGGCAGTATCTATCTTACCCCTAGTGAGATAAGTCTCTACATCCTTACATTTGTCCTCTAGCCATCCCTGCTTAGCCATTTTGCACTTCCTGTCGATCTCATTTTTGAGACGTTTGTATTCCTTTTTGCCTGCTTCATTTAATGCATTTTATATTTTCTCCTTTCATCAATTAAATTCAAGATTTCTTCTGTTACCCAAGGATTTCTACTAGCCCTCGTCTTTTTACCTACTTGATCCTCTGCTGCCTTCACTCCTTCATCCCTCAAAGCTACCCATTCGTCTTCTACTGTATTTCTTTCCCCCATTCCTGTCAATTGTTCCCTAATGCTCTCCCTGAAACTCTGTACAACCTCTGGTTTAGTCAGTTTATCCAGGTCCCATCTCCTTAAATTCCCACCTTTTTGCAGTTTCTTCAGTTTTAATCTACAGGTCATAACCAATAGATTGTGGTCAGAGTCCACATCTGCCCCTGGAAATCTTACGATTTAAAACTTGGTTATATAATCTATCTGATACCTTTTAGTATCTCCAGGGTTCTTCCATGTATACAACCTTCTTTCATGATTCTTAAACCAAGTGTTAGCTATGATTATGTTGTGCTCTGTGCAAAATTCTACCAGGCGGCTTCCTCTTTCATTTCTTAGCCCCAATCCATATTCACCTACTACGTTTCCTTCTCTCCCTTTTCCTACACTCGAATTCCAGTCACCCATGACTATTAAATTTTCGTCTCCCTTCACTATCTGAATAATTTCTATTATTTCATCATACATTTCTTCAATTTCTTCGTCATCTGCAGAGCTAGTTGGTTATTGCCATCGCAATTTTAATTATTGAGGTAGTTGGTTATTGCTATCGCAATTTTAATTATTGAGATATATAAATTCATTTTTTGCAGTTGTTGTACAGATATTTATGCTGTCAGGATTATCATTTTGTAATGGTCAGTATTTAGACAACAAAATATCACTTTAAATTATAGTATTTCGAAAGTTTTGAACATAAGACAGAGCTGTATCAAACTTGCCGCTGCTGTACAGAAATTTAGCAGTCAATGGATGAGTCGCTCGTGGTTGGTCCAACTAAATGAGACCAATGAATGTGACATAGTGGAAAAGTGCATTGTTACTGTATTACAATAATTAGTAGTCACTCTTTCTTGTATCATACTGGACGTAAGCTGCCAAGCGAAGTACATGGCCTCTAGCTGAATTGCGGTAAGAGTAGTGCATATATCTCGGTCGGAGATTGTAATTGTACCATATTAGCAATATAGGAAATCATCGCCGTAGCATCCGAGGGTTGCATTGAGATTTAAGTACTAATGGAATGGAGGGCATCAGTATCTTTAGTTTCAACAGCCACCTATCGTAAAAATAAGCAAACTGTAGAGACATTAGGCTCAATCGTAATTTATCCTGTAAAAGTGGTATCATTAAAAAAATCGTTCCGTAATTAATGTAAGGGAAGAAATCGGACTTATAGTACTGTGGCAATGCCGCAATATTGTATACTTGCTCTGGCATTGTCAGCGTCAGAGATTTAGCGGGGAGATGGCAATGTGAAGTGTTTTTGCTACTACTTGAATCATCGGACGCTTTTGTTGCTAATCGCAAACCAGCGATGTGTTGGTGACCCCTCGCCCCCCTAGATCTATATCCAAGCACAATGTGAAAGAAATGGTTTTGCTTTAAGCGATGTACAGAGCTTCGCACACGTCTGATGTTACTGTATTTCTATTGTGAAAAATCTTATTTTTGGCGATGACATGTACATATGTCGGAGGACATTAAAGTTCGTGATGTGGTGAAGCAAAATTTTTGCTGTATGTGACATAAATAACTTCTACAGTCAACAGCGAATATGATGGCCTGTAAACAATTCTACATGGCCATGATCGACGGTCATGAGAAGTTAATCTATGTTGCTTTTATTGGTACGAAGGAACACAAAGTATTAGACTTCGTACCGATACAAAAAGCGTGATTTTGCTAAATAACCCCTTACTTTCCATAAGGGTCGTAGTACAGGACCTACATGAACGGGCCCTTTGTCGTGAGAATGGTCCACCTGGTTGGATAGTTGAAACAACGCCTTAATCGACTGTAATGGGCAGAGTCATCCTTTTAAGCGATGGTGCGGATAATTAATATCACTATCATCGTCTGACCTCAGCGACCACAGGGTCGTAGTTTACTACAAGGCTCAAAGGAAGCGTGGACAACAATCTGTACTACGTACTAAGCGACTAACCGGAGGCACGGTAACCAAAGCACAGTTGCAAGTTGTCTAACGCTTTCGAGGAGCAAAAAATATTTGCTTTTCAATTTTTAATATAATTAATGAGTGAATTTAAAAATTAAATTGCCCCCATGATCTACTTATTAAGGGGTATGATCTCATGTTACAGTATTTGAGAATGAGAGCAATTAGCTACCTCCTACAAACATTACACCTATTTTCAAACCTTTTAAAAACTTTTTCTCGCTGATACACCCCCCCCCCCCCACCACCCTCCTCCACCGCGCACACGCACACGAACAAAATATGGTGAAACGAAAGAATTTATTGCTTTCTACATTTTCGCTTTTCATGCAGTAACATTTCAGCACTAGGTATGATGTCTTAATTTATTACTTTTTACTACTAACTCTATTCGCAGTATATTTGGCAGACAGTATGCACATGTACGGCCGAATGACTTTGCAAAATTATATCTTTGTACGACACATAATTTAAGAGATATGACATCATGAACACTGAGATGTGTGGAAAACTATCTTTTGTGTGGAACGAAGCGCAAATTATCCAGACTACATTCATTCAGTGTTACATAGTGAGAAATACTTAGCGACTTCCGACAAACTTTAAGCATAATTTGAAATCTTACCTAAACTCTCTCTTACTTGCATGCTTAACGTCAATTACTTAACTCATTAAATATCTGCAAAGCAATCAGACGTTGGAAGCCGTTTTTATACGTGGGGGTTCGGTTTTTTAAGTAATGGGTGCTTTACTGGTTACCTGCTAGTGTGAAGACTTAGAATTACCAATAGTTGCTGCCATCAGTTATAAACGCAATCAACTTTGACAGCGGCAGTCATGGCGGTGTTTATCTGCCGCACATAGGTTGGCAACGAGTCAGTTTCGCGCAGCTAGTTGACTTATTCTTTGGCATAACCAATGACAAGCGAGAACAGAGGCAATGTGCTTCTAGTGGCGAATTGAAACTGTTGTCTTGGTTACTGTTTTTCGGTATGTTTGTGAGTTTCGATAGAAATGTTTTGTGATTATGGTAGCGAGTGTTATAGAGCGGGATGATTTAAGTGGTTTAATGCTGCATGGCGACGTCGTCCTTTGATGCATGTCTCATGTATTAATTGCAGACACACAAAAATGTATCAAATATGGTGATGAAAGGTCTACGCAATCGATCTACACGAGCACACTAGTAAATGGATCGGTGATTTTTAACTAAATCATGGTAGAAGGTAGGTGGATCCATGTTTATCGATTATGCAGCAGCACGTTCGCTATATTAAAAACATTGATCCACCTACCTTCTCCCAGGATTTAGTTAAAAACTATTGATCCGACTACCTCCTCCCATGATTTTATTAGAAAACTCCGTGTGCTCGCGCAGATCGATTGCATAGAAACACAGAGCAGATCAATATTTATATATTTTCGACTTTATCACACTTACTACGGTTTCGTTGGTTTGCAGACACTATCGGCGCTTAAACAGCTGCGACTCTAACAAGACGCAATTAAATCTATAATCCTCGTTTACAGCTATGTTTCGCCCTTCCTTCCGAATGTATTACTTCTAAACATATAGTGTACCTGCTGCTCTCTCATTGGCTGCGTAACACAAACGGATGACACACCTCCTTTTGCTCTCATTACACCTCAGGGCAAGAGCTGACAACATTCCTACACGAAACATGTTACGTACGCCACTGGCCCTATTCTAGACCTTTACCGGGCTAGAGGTTAACAGTAGCATTACAAGTATTGTCGCGAATGGTCTGGCTGAATCCAAACAATTCCATGCCGGAAGTATTAATTACGCATCCTGTATAATCATCGAAAGTAGGGCTAAGAGCATACAAAAAATGTGTCTCGTATCACGAGGTATCTGATTAACCAACCTGCGTAGGAGCTTAAGAGAAAATGGCACGCTACTCAACTTCAGCCAGGGCAACGAATTCAAACTTGTTAAGAATAAATTTCGCCAGACAAGGGTTAAATAAATGAAGAGAACACACACACACACACACACACACACACACACACACACACACACACACAGAGAGAGAGAGAGAGAGAGAGAGAGAGAGAGAATGAATTTAGTAGCATTTTCTATCATTGCAGTTGAACGCTGTAGCACTTTAACGTCTTTCGCCATGTGTAGTTAAATACGATGAAAAAGGTTAGCAGTTTTCCTCTCTCTTACAGTAAGAAATACAACAATCAAGGCATGAAGGTTTGCAGCAGAAATTACCTAGAGCTGTGGTTACTAGTGGGTATAACAGCAAAACAATTCCAAGAGTTACACTTACATATATAAAAAAATTACAGCCCCAAACAGTAAAGTAACCTTAAAAGTAGCAAGCTACGCACTTACCGTACGAAAAGGACGGCACCGATGGCCCATGCAGGGTATTTCGTCTTAGAATGGGCGATCTAGAAATGTCCGCCAAAGAAGCCATGGAATCTGTTTACGTGGCAGTCGTAGCGAACCTACGCTGCACTGGCAAAATCCGCGTTCCAAAACAACAGCTCTTTTGCGTGTGATCGCTACGTGCGGCATTTACCGAGCATCATAAGCAACTTAAAAAGCTTACTAAACGAGAAACTTCATTACATGCAGTTTATGGCTAAACAATCGGCTCCCACCAGCATTTGCTATGTAGCGTAAAGCACTACGACGTAAACAGGCGGCGGCGAGAGAACTGACATCTGACGCAACGGACGATGGGGGCGCACGGTTCGCTGATAGCAGCCCATCAAACACGGCGGACACAGTCTATCATAGTACACTACATTCGCATCTGAAGACGTGTACAATGCGCAAAATACTGGAATTATTATCTACAGCAATATTTGAAATAGTATGGAATAGGAAGTCCCGAGAGCTACAGAAACACGTGCAGCTCTATCTCGACACATTTGGCAAACAACGGCGTCTAAAACTTGTCATCAGAGAAATTTTTTTAACTGGAGTTACGCATTTAAAATAAGAAATAAAAAAAATACGTAAAAGTATTTGATAATCCATTCAGAACAAGGAATGTAGTTACTCCTAACAGTGCCATCTGCATGGTAATGGTGAAGCGGTCATTATCTAATATATTTTAGAAACTTTGTTGGTGGTTTTGGTAGTTGATCCCGGCGCAAAGGATCTTTACGTATGCCTCCTTAACTCATCCCCGATGTTTACAGGGTGCGCCTAACGTCAGGATCGAAATTATTCAGACAGTATAGTCCGCAAAACCATTCTGAAATAGGAACTGATGGTCAGAAATGACTACCTCAAGCCGTACGAGTTTGTAGCGAGTGTCATAGCTGCTCCTGCATCGTAACAAATAACTGACCGCCGTATCGGCAGGTGATCGACACTTTAGTGAACAAAACTCAGCTAGCGATGTGTTCGCGGTGTTTACCATTGTTTAGTGAATGATGATAAATTATTACTCTTTATAGGAACTTGCACTTACACTTTTCTCGAACCATACTGCACAGCTTTTATAAAAGACATTGTGATATAAAACTAAGTTAATTTTTTAAAATCATGCTGTAGAACACTCATTTTTAGCAGTGTTCGGTGGTATAGTGTCCTGCACATATACATTTCGTGTATGTAACAGTAAGATATCGCGTCTGGAAAGACGACCGAATATATCAAGAAAAGTTACGCAACAGCCTGAATTCTAATTGCCTGAATTATAATCACCGTGGATCAAAATTTTCGAAAGTTCAAACCACAGAAAGCAGAGCGTGGTTACAGAGCTGTTGACATTGTACTATTTGAGGAGACTGTGTTGCACCGTTTAGCAAACGGAAGGACGACGGTACAAATCGACGCTGGACCATCTTGATTTAAGTTTTCCGTGAGTGCCATAAATCATTCTAGGCAAATTGCGGGATGGTTCCTTTGAACTGCAACGGCCGATTGCTTTCCCTATTCTTGAAACAATCCGAGCTTGTGTACCGTAACTAATGACTTCTTGTCCGCAGCTAGTGGTCGTGCGGTAGCGTTCTCGCTTCCCACGCCAGGGCTCCCGGGTTCGATTCCCGGCGGGGTAAGGGATTTTCTCTGCCTCGTGATGACTGGGAGTTGTGTGATGTCCTTAGGTTAGTTAGGTTTAAGTAGTTCTAAGTTCTAGGGGACTGATGATGTGGTGGTGGTTGTTGGGATGTTTAAGGGGGGACTGATGACCTGAGATGTTAAGTCCCATGGTGCTCAGAGCCATTTGAACCATATTTTTCCAAGCCGGTGTATTAGATGTTAAAACATTTCTGTTTTCAGAAACGCTTTACTCGCTGTAGCCAGTCTGCAGATTATACAGGGTGTTACAAAAAGGTACGGCCAAACTTTCAAGAAACATTCCTCACACACAAATAAAGAATAGATGTTATGTGGACATGTGTCCGGAAACACTTAATTTCCATGTTAGAGCTCATTTTAGTTTCGTCAGTATGTACTGAACTTCCTCGATTCACAATCAACATGTGTGGGCTCACAAGAATCCGCACGCAACTGTGCAATCACGTCATCAACACAGATTTTCTGTGAACGTTTGGGCAGGCATTGTTGGTGATGTCTCGATTGGGCCCCATGTTCCTCCACCTACGCTCAATGGAGCACGTTATCATGATTTCATACGGGATACTCTATCTGTGCTGCTAGAAGATGTGCCTTTACAAGTACGACACAACATGGAGCTCCTGCACATTTCAGTCGAAGTGTACGCTTCTTAGCACCAGATTCGGTGACCGATGGATTGGTAGAGGCGGACCAATTCCATGGCCTCCACGCTCTCCTGACCTCAACCCTCTTGACTTTCATTTATGGGGGCATTTGAAATCTCTTGTCTACGCAACCCCGGTACCAAATGTAGACACTCTTCGTGCTCGTATTGTGGACGGCTGTGATACAATACACCATTCTCCAGGGCTGCATCAGCTCATCAGGGATTCCATGCGACGAAGGATGAATGCATGTATCCTCGCTAACGGAGGACATTTTGAACATTTCCTGTAACAAAGTGTTTGAAGTCACGCTGGTACGTTCTGTTGCTGTGTGTTTCCATTCCATGATTAATGTGATTTGAAGAGAAGTAATAAAATGAGCTCTAACATGGAAAGTAAGCGTTTCCGGACACATGTCCACATAACATATATTCTTTCTTTGTGTGTGAGGAATGTTTCCTGAAAGTTTGGCCGTACCTTTTTGTAACACCCTGTATAAACTGCAGACTGGCTACAGCGAGTAAAGCGTTTCTGAAAACAGAAATGTTTTAACATCTAATACAGCGGCTTGGAAAAATATGGTTCAAATGGCTCTGAGCACAATGGGACGTAACATCTCAGGTCATCAGTCCCCTAGAACTTAGAACTACTGAAACCTAACTAACCTAAGGACATCACACACATCCATGCCCGAGGCAGGATTCGAGCGGTTCTGGACTGAAGCGCCTAGAACCGCTCGGCCACCAGCGGCCGGCGGAAAAATATGAAAATTCCACATCCTACTAGGATGAAGGAAACACTTTCCCTTCCAAATTAGCTTCCAGACGTCTCAGAATGGATAAATACTGGTACTATACGACTTTCAAGGGTATCTAATACCATTCGACCTGCAAAATAGTAGCAAATGCATATGACGGTAATGGAGGTAGATAGCAATCACGCATTGTTGTCTCAAAAATAGATTACAGAGGTTCAGTAATACTTAGTTCTGGTGACTGTTGTGGCAAGAGGAGAAGCAACAGTTTATCCACATTCTCACGGAACCAGATGCGTTTACATGGCCCTCTTGTCTTGGAACGATGCACCACCACTAAGGTACTAAATTTTACCATGGGACGGACGTTATCAGCCACACACAGTCACATAACTCTTGGCAGTAATGCGACTTCGCAGCGTAAACATGGAGCTCATGGAATACCACAATATGGCTGCCAAATCATCGCTCACCCCTTCTCATGCATCCTTCTGGGGACATAAGCCCTGCCAGATGTTGCAAACGGTATGAAGCAAGTCTACCCCACCAAATGGCTTTCTTCCATCGCTCCACAGCCAGGTTTTGTAGCTCCTCCTCCTTGTTTTCCTGTTATGGTAGTTTGCATCACTGGTGAGCGGTTTTGGAATTTCAGCTCGCCCTACAATTCCCTGAATATGGTGCTGCCTTCGTGTTGCTTTGGTGCTTTGTGGGTATGCAAGTGAGACTTTCTGTTCTGCAGTGACTTTTGCAGCTGTCGCCCTCTTATTTTTCGTCACAATTTTCTTCAATGACTGTCTGTCAATACCGCTCAACACACACTTTCATCTGCATTTGGGGACTGATGACCATAGATGTTAAGTCCCACAGTGCTCAGAGCCATTTGAACCGTTTGAACCATCTGCATTTTGTCATAGCAAATCTACATCTACATCTACATCCATACTCCGCAAGCCACCTGACAGTGTGTGGCGGAGGGTACCTTGAGTACCTCCCTCGGTTCTCCCTTCTATTCCAGTCTCGTATTGTTCGTGGAAAGAAGGATTGTCGGTATGCCTCTGTGTGGGCTCTAATCTCTCTGATTTTATCCTCATGGTCTCTTCGCGGGATATACGTAGGAGGGAGCAATATACTGCTTGACTCTGCGGTGAAGGTATGTTCTCGAAACAAAAGCCCGTACCGAGCTACTGAGCGTCTCTCCTGCAGAGTCTTCCACTGGAGTTTATCTATCATCTCCACAACGCTTTCGCGATTACTGAATGATCCTGTAACGAAGCACGCTGCTCTCCGTTGGATCTTCTCTATCTCTTCTATCCACCCTATCTGGTACGGACCCCACACTGCTGAGCAGTATTCAAGCAGTGGGCGAACAAGCGTACTGTAACCTACTTCCTTTGTTTTCGGATTGCATTTCCTTAGGATTCTTCCAATGAATCTGTCTGGCATCTGCTTTACCGACGATCAGCTTTATATGATCATTCCATTTTAAATCACTCCTAATGCGTACTCCCAGATAATTTATGGCATTAACTGCTTCCAGTTGCTGACCTGCTATATTGTAGCTAAATGATAAGGGATCTTTCTTTCTATGTATTCGCAGCACATTACACTTGTCTACATTGAGATTCAATTGCCATTCGCTGCACCATGCGTCAATTCGCTGCAGATCCTCCCGCATTTCAGTACAATTTTCCATTGTTACAACCTCTCGATATACCACAGCATCATCCGCAATAAGCCTCAGTGAACTTCCGATGTCATCCACAAGGTCATTTATGTATGTTGTGAATAGCAACGGTCCTACGACACTCCCCTGCGGCACACCTGAAATCACTCTTACTTCGGAAGACTTCTCTCCAGTGAGAATGACATGCTGCGTTCTGTTATCTAGGAACTCTTCAATCCAATGATGTTGTTCGACTTTCCCTGTACGCAGTATGTAGTATCGTACAGCGATTACATTGCCACATCAACGTTGGCGACCGCATCGATGCCACAGACATTACCGAAGGCTCGCTGCATTCCGCAATGACGTGTGGAAGGCGTTCCTGGAGACCGCACCTCCCCTATCAGCCCTGCAGCACACTCACACTAAGGTCAATATAGTTTCCAGCCAGCAAGACCTCCCCTCTCATATGAAGCAGTCATCATCATAGTGCAGGATATTAAAGCTTCTGATGTGCTTGTTCATTTAAATGTGGAACATTATACTGCAAGAAAACTATTTGTCAAACTGTGCATCAAGTGATACTTTAACACTCAATAACAGCTGTATCTTATTAAGCAATCCTGTTCCAAAGAAGTGTGTCAAAGTTAAGTAAATCTTTCATTCATTTACGAGTATATAATGAAGTGAACGAGTATTTTATGTGTTCCAGCATGATGTGCCACCTCACTGAGAAATCATAGAATCCACAGTTGGCCGGCCGAAGTGGCCGTGCGGTTAAAGGCGCTGCAGTCTGGAACCGCAAGACCGCCACGGTCGCAGGTTCGAATCCTGCCTCGGGCATGGATGTTTGTGATGTCCTTAGGTTAGTTAGGTTTAACTAGTTCTAAGTTCTAGGGGACTAATGACCTCAGCAGTTGAGTCCCATAGTGCTCAGAACCATTTGAATCCACAGTTGTGGGCCGACGAAAGTAGTTTCGCCTGCTCACAACACAGTATAAACCTTCAGTACGGCGCCTCTTGAAACACCAATCACTTCGCCTATCTCGGTTACGGAAGGGCCCACCACACAAGTACCAACATTTTGGCTACGTTTGAATTCACTTAGCTCCGACATGAGTCACAACTAAGGAGAACACTGTTCTGACCACGATTAACACTTACAACGTACTGAGGACATTGCACCGGTGCCGATCATGGTCAATACAACAGCGCAACCTGCAGGCTTGCCTAAAATTTATGTGCATGTTCAAGCATGAATTTCTCGTTGTGGTTCCATAATTTTGTACAATCGCTATACGCTGAGGACTCAGAACATTATGATCACTGCTCGTCGTGACAGTGAATATCTCCTGGTGGCGTTGCGGGCGCTTAACATGGCAAGAGAACAAACTTATCGGAGCAGAGAGGAATGGCAGTCATTCTTGCGATGATATGGGCCACTGCCATAGCTAACTTTGACAGGGCGGATTGTTATGGCCCGGCGTCTGGGAACGATTATCTAGGAAACACCGAACCTAGTCTGCTATACGCATGGTGGGGGGGAGGGGGGGGGGCAAATGGCCTGCGCCGATCGGCAAATATTTCGTCGTTCTGCGCATGACTTCAGCACAGGAGCACGTTGTGTCGAAGTGCCAAAAGAGCATTTTTATCGTAGAGTTGTTTTGCTTTAGTTTGGGGTGTTGTTGCGGTGTTTTGTGAAAGATTTGCTTTAAAATGCCTGGGTGTGCTGTAACAGGGTGTCTGTCGTACAGCAGAAAGACAAAAGGCACGGATATAATTTATAATTCGTTCCCAGAACACGTTAAAGTGCAGAAGATCTGGATAATGAAGTGCCACCGGAAAGATCGCTTCAATGTTGAGACGTCAACTGTTTGTTCATTACGTTTCACATCAGATGATTACCTCCGTGACATGAGAGCAGAAGAAAACACTTAAACCAGACGCAGTGCCGCGTGTAAATATATGAGTAAGTGTTCCCAGTGCTAGTGGAAATTCAGGCGCTTATGATATAGTTTCTCCGAATAGGGCAGACAGGTTGCAGGCAAGGAAGACAATGAAAAATGCAATTGAGCACCTGGCTGTGTGTCTCCGAAAAAAAGAAAAATAGACCAGTCAACAGCGACAGATGACTGTGACACTGATAGTAAACAGATCAGCGAACTCTGTAAACGTGTAGAAGAATTAGAATATAGGAACCGCACACTGACAGCTATGTGTGCAAACCTCAGGTATAGCGAGAAGTGCTTGAAACTCAAAGTCAAAGCTTGTGGTGAGAAAACAGAATAAAAACATAAGTGTCAAAAGAAGCAAGTGCAGGAGAAAGTGACTCAAATATTAGGCAAATTGTTTTCAAAAACACTGATAAATTGCTTGTTGAATGGAAAGAAACGATCGAAGTGGCAAAGGAAGATATTTGTAAAACAGTTACACTTCGTGCTGTGTCCAGGAAGTGTTATTTGTTTTTAAGGAATCAGGTCGGTTTCCCACTTCCAGGACTGTCAACGTTTAAGAGATGGACGCTACGCTCTGTCAGATGCTTTCCTGGTGTGCTGACAGATGATTTGCAACTAATAAAAGCCAATATTGACAAAAACCGAACGTGTGTGTGTGCTATCATTCGACGAAATGAATGTGGATAGCAATATTACTTATGATCCTATTGAATATCGTGTTGTAGGGCCACACACTAACGTGCTATTTGTTATGGTACAACCCATTTACTATGATTTTGACACACAAATAACAGCTGTGATTTCAGTCTTTCTCGGTGTATTCCACTGACGAATTCTTCTCGGGTTATCAGCCGAGTGGTGGCGTCGTCTTGTCGCAACGTTTCAATGAGTTTCGTACCCATCATCTTCTGGCGATGCTTCATCTCAGTGATAAGGGGAGAGAGCGTCAAAGGGTTTATTTGGTAATGCAACTTTTTCCGAGTACCACAGCTAAAGCCATAAAGTACCTAATGACTGAAGAAGAGAAAGCAGCAAATTTTTTTTCAGTTAGCAAAAGACGCATTTGACATTCTGAACGCTCGGAGGTACAACAACAATGCGTTATCATGTGGTTATGGGATACATAAGGATGTTCAAGAAAGAATACCAAGAGAACTGTATACGTGTGCCGAAAAAATGCGCGTAGGCAATACAAATCACTTGCTCCCATTCCAGAAAGGCATAATGACAACAGTTCAGTCATTATTTGGACTGTTTTCAGACCTTCAGCTACTACAAATGACATATATTTTAACTGCAAGATTCAACCAGGATGCACTAGAAAAAATTTTCTCACAGATCAGAGGAATTGGTCATTTCCATTTGAACCCAACAGAAGTAAAATATCGATTACGGCTGTTACTGCTGGGACACAATGCTCATGATATTCCTCTGTCAAGTGGCACATTAGTTGAGGCAGATGAGTGTGACGGATTTTTGACGTCGCATCTGTTCACAGGAATTTTGCCTGACATGAGCGAAGCACTGCAAATGATAGATGGTGAAATAGAGCTACGAGATATTAACTTCCCTCTTCAACCTGCACCGGAAGAATCTGCTGTCAAAGAGGGATGTGACTGCTCTGCAGAAGGATTCCGTTTAACGCCGTCTGCTGGTATTTTAAGTCCTCCAATAAACGAAAATTATGGTTTGACTGAAGCCCTATCTCGTGGTCGGCTTACAGTTCCAACAGACGAGTGGCTACATAAGGTGTCTCAGTTTGAACTAATTTTTAATGAATTTCATGGATTCGATAGTATTTCCAAGGAAAAAATATAGTGAAAGAAATATGCACTGCTGTCCAAAATAAATATCCGGAGTTTTCTTCACAAGTTACAAAGCTGTATATCAGAACACGACTTTTCGTTCGTATGCGGTTCCTCAACATGAAGCATTAAAATGCAGAAAGCAGCAGCAGCACAGAAGCGGAAATGAAGACAGTGGCACTCTTCCTGCACTGCAAACATCTAAACAGGTAAATCAACTGTTTTAAATAATTTCCTGAGAATTTTTTGCTGTTATAAGTAGTTGCTTGTCTTTAATAAGAGTCACTTGTTGCGCTAGCCGCTGCCTCGCTTTGCTCCTACAGTGACGTCACTGTGCCAGCCAATCACAGCCGATTTAGCTTCGGGTCCAACCTCCCTTTTAAATAACCTTGGCTATACGCATGCTACTGTCTCTGGAAAATGGCTGAAGGACGGTGGAACCACGAATATGTGCCAAGGCGTTTGGCGATCACGCCTCATCACGGAGACGACACCACAATGCTGGCGCAGGTACAAGTGTTACGGAATTCTTCGTTCAGGCAGCAGTCTTGAACAAGGAGCTCCACAGCTCCTATGTGGACCCAACGACTGCTCAGTTGCCCATAGATGCACCACACCTTGGGCTCAGGTCGACGGGCACACTACTGTGCACTGAGAGTCACATGGGCTTCCACGAGACCTGTGGTGGTAATCGAAGGCATCATCACAACCATTGACAACGTGAACATCACTATGGGTCATTCGTGCTTGATGTCTGCCCCGACGGCGATCACATCTTCCACTACAAACACTATCCATGCCAGAAGACCAGAATAGTGCTACATTGATTTGAAGAGCGTGATAGCAAAGTCACGTTGATACCTTAGCCACAAAATTTGCTTGATATGAACACGATGGCGATGGGAAACATCTGGGTCGACATAGGGCGCCAGCTGCAATCCCACGAACCACCGCCACGTTTTTTCATGGCTCCACAATTCTTCGGGAACCTAGCAGGGACGTATCGAATTCATACACCGCTGGATGGATATTGTGTAGCGTTTAGAAAGTGGACCAACGTGCTCTGAAGCACGTGATCGTGATTTTTTAGCTCGTCAACGTAGCATTAAGTGTTAAAAAAGTCTTTCCTGACGGTATTTGGTTAGAATGTAGTCTTGTATGTAAATGAAACTTGAGCTATATAAGAACAGAAATGACTTTTTTTGCAAATGTTTTGCTGCAGGTGAATGCTGATGCTGTGATAAGTAACTCGTGTAACCAACGAAGAGTTTTTGACAGATTTACAGAGACAATAATCACGATTCAATGAAGGGACCGACTGACAGAACACTTTTTGATGTATCAAGGAATAATCTTTGGTAACAGAGGCAAGTGAGTGTGTGGGGGAAGGGGAGTGGGTGTGCAGACCAAACTTTGCCTACTGCAAGCAGGTTCAGGTGCCTGTAGGTAGTAATAGTTATGCAGAGATGAAATGGCAGGCACAGAACAGAAGTAGCGTAGTGTATCAACCTAATCTCCAGACTGAAGGCCAAAACAACAACATGCACTGAGACTTGACTTCCGCCGTTCTGAATGGTTAATGTAAGCGTAATTTGGTTGCGATCTTTAGTTCCTTGTGCCAAAGTGCTCCGGTTGCGGGCTTTTACCAACTGCACAACGTTGATCTTTAAAGAATGTGTTGCCGATTGTCTTTCGTCTCGGGATCGTCGTCCAACATTCATTTAATGACTTTTCTGACGTTTCGCCAGCACTTCTGGCTAACATGCTAAAAAGCTGCACCAACGTTATCGAATAATCTTGCACCCAACTGCTGGTGGCCGCTAATTCATTGGCCAGTCCAGGCGATGGATATATTCCAGTGTGACGAACTGGAGGTACACCTGTTCGATCTGGATGTTGTTGTTCACAAAGACGAATAATAATGTCACGTCTGAATAACTGTCTTCTCATTAGATCACCATCATCATTAAATTGTACTTTGGTGTGAGCTATCTATGATTGTACTGCTACCCGGTGTCCTACAGGTAAGTTATCAGACGGGAGAGATTCGTATATAAGCAGCACATTCTTCCATTCATTTTTTAGCCCTATTCTATGCTGGTGGCTCCACAACAAACTGGCCCTATGATGCACTGCGAGAGCACATCACACGCGGTCCGAAGTCTGATGTACACAGAGGAGACAAAAGTCATCGTGTAGGACCTACTTTTGCGTGCCGTAGTGTAGCATCTCGACTTGGCATGGGCTAAACAAGTTTTGGAAGTCCCCTGCAGAAATATGGAGCCATGCTGCTTCTGTAGTCGACCACAATTGCAAAGAGCTGCCGGTGAAGGATTTTGTACACGAACTGACCTCTCGATTTTGTCCAGTAAAAGTTCGATGGTATTCATGTCGGGTGATCTGGCTGGCCAAATCATTCGCTCTAATTGTTATGCTTTTCAAACTAATCGCGAACAAATGTGGCCCGGTGACTTGGCGCATTGTCATCCATAAAAATTTCATAGTTGTTTGGGGACATGAAGTCCATGAATGACTGCAAATGTTCATCAAGTATGCGAACATAACCAATTTCAATCAATGCTGCTTTGAGTTAGACAGGAGGGCCCTGTCCACAAAAATACAGCCCACACCGTTCTGGAGCACTCACAAGCTTGCACAGCGTCTTGTTGACAATTTGGGTCCATGGCTCCGTAGTGTTTGCGCCACACTCAAACCCTACCATCAGCTCATACCAACCGAAATCGGAACTCATCTGACCAGGCTATGGTTTTCCAGTCGCGTAAGGTCCAACCAATATAGTCAGAAGCCCAGGAAAGGCGCTGCAGTACATGTCGTGCTGTTAGCAAAGGCACTAACGGCGATCGTCTGCTGCTACAGTCTATGAACACCCCATTTCGCCGTACTTTCCTATCGAATACGTTCGTCGAATGTGAAACGTCCCCTTAGAAAAATTTTACATTACTGTCCTTAAAACTGACACACAATATTTTTAGCGCAACGCAATCTGACTTTCAATAATCCCTATAAAAGAATGGCCCTGACTAACATTAACCTATACCTTTCACAAATCACTTACCTCACAAAAATCTTCGTTACTCGAACTAGTGCAATACAGCGAGCGCCACTACTGCCAGCTAAATAAAAGATTCAAACTACTGAATGTACTAACTAATAGTTAGCAAATGAAAGATTTTGATAGAGAACAAACAATGTATTTACCTTAATAGTGTTCAAAAGTCATAATATATATAGCAGTTCATGACATCCATTCTTACAAATGTACTGTTTCTGATGGACACACGTCCAGATCATCCGCTCTCAAAACTCCGCCATTTCTCTCCCCACATCCACCATTGCTGGCGGCTCACCTCCAACTGCGCAACGCTACACGCTGCTAACGGCCAACTGCCCAACACTACAATAGCCAACAACAATGCAAACCAGGCACAGGCTGCACACAGCACAGTCAGTGATTTTCATACAGAGCGCTACGTGGCGTTTCCAATAAAAAAACCTATACAGCCCACTTACAAATGTCCCACATTTATTTCTAAGGTTATTTCATGCTTTAGTGCATGTCTGTTACCAATGACAACTGTAAGAAAACTCTACTTCTCTCGGTCGTTCAGCGAAGGCCGTCGGCCACTGCGTTGTCCGTGGTAGAGAGGTAATGCCTGAAATTTGGTATTCTCGGCACTGTCTTAACACTGTGGGTCTCGTAATACTGAATTCCCTAACGATTCCGAAATGGATGGTCCAGTGCGTCTAGCTCCAACTGCCATTCCGGATTCAAAGTCTGTTAATTCCTGTCGTGAGGGCATAATGACTTAGGAAACCTTTTCACATGAAGCACCAGAATATAAATGACAGCTCCACCAATGCACTGCCCTTTCATATCTTGTATATGCGATTATACAGCTCAATTGATGTGGGTCTCCGTTACACAATCTGCCACGAAATCTTGATGAGGCGCCTGAAGGCTCTGACGGTACACCTCAATAAATATTAGTGTCTTAATGCAGACAATAAGTTGTCAGATGTGTTGTGTCACAGGACTGCAAAAGTTTGGCAAGGATATTTATTCATCAAAAATCTTCAAGTGGATGTTAATTTACACTGAGCAGTGCTTCACCAAACAACTAAAAAGGGGAAATACATGTGCTAACAATTTATCTGCGCATCAGTCAGAAGATAATATCGAACCCGAGGTAAATTCCAGTGTTCTACATCTTTATAAAACTGTGATTAACATGATATATTCAGACAACTATGGCATAAAGATGGTCGAAACTTTCCATTACCGACAAGGACTGAATGATACAAGTTCCATAAAACGAACGCAATTTTTAACAGCAGCAGTGCGCCAAAAAGTCAGTACGCAGCAATACTTGGCGATGCGAATGATATTCACAGGAACAAACTAAAACAGTCACCTGATACTTTTTGAGTTGTTCTAAGTACAGAAGTAAACAATTATTGTGACAGACGTCCCTCAAAGGCATGACCTAACAGATTCTTAGTTTGTAAAAGGGATTCAACGCCTTGCTGTCGTGCGCCTACAAAACCTTACGATAGTCATTGTCAGCATTTATAAATGGAATTCAGAATGTGGAACGGTATCTACATAAAGATGTAAGACACAGTAGTGGTTACGTAGGAAGAAATTAATTTTCAGAGTATGGGCTGCATCTAAACAAAAAGGCAAATATTACTTATGTCACAATCTGAACGATTTTCTCACAAATTGTGAAGTAGCCGAAACAATTCTGATATTGCCAAGAAGATCAGCCAATGAACCTGTATGATTTATCATAGAATCCGGAGCGATATGAACTCGTGCTGTGAAACAGTTAATATTGATTCAGTAGCAACCAGACTAGAAGCATTACTGACAGAAACTTATGGTAATACAACAGTACTAATATCAATAGCTGCAACTGATGGTAAGGAGACAGCTGCTGTAGATGAAACGTTGCCATCAGTAACACCTTAAACAACGAACGACGGCTTTAACATAACCTATCACCGTTTCTAAATATCTACAGAATTAATTACATTTGGTCAAAGGCGCACGATAGAAATCGTTATCGTGTTTATTTCGAAACCATGCTGTTTTCATCATGAATACTTTCCTATCTGAGCTTCGAAGAGACAGTTCTCAGACAAAAAGGCTCTCATTTCGGCCCACGTGAGTAACATCTGTCCCGAAAGCTGTCTGATCAAAGTGTAAATACATATGGAATGCATAGCAAACCTACAGACAAAATACTGCATAACTGCCTGTCACCCAGTCACGTGCCACTTCTCTCTTTCTCTCTCTCTCTACATCGACGACTTGTGCGACATAAAGGAAAGTTGGTTGGCGTGTTTCTGCATCTGAAAGATGATGTCTATTCCAATTTCACGTTAAGAATGTCGCTAGTAGCTAGGATGCAGATCAGTTTTGCTTGAAATCAGGGCTGGCCACGGCATGCCACACTTCACGCGTACAGCGTGTGCGGGCAACGGGCGGGCCAGCAGACCCAGGCCTGTCACTCGGCTCCGCTCGGACCTTCTCGGAAGTACTCGGAACTCAGCGATACTGCATTTAGCACTGCGGGGCGACATTTTTCGGTCGGCTAAACTCTCTGCATTCGGCAAAATCGTTGTGCCATCGCTGTTAACCTTTTCTATTTATTCGTGGTATGAGAGATGTTCACAAGTCCAGTGGCTGTTTGCGAAGAAAGAGGCAGTCTGCCGATCTATTGCCACAATGCTTTAAAGTAACGGGAAGGACAGAAGAGGCGGATGAGAATTCTCATTTCGCATAAGCGACGGGTACTGCATATTTTCTATGAAGCGACATTACAGCGCCATGCAGAAAGAATTTAAAGATTTAGTTGGCAACGATGATGATAATGAGGTCCTATACTCCGAGGAGCGTAGGGGGACGATGCGGGAGACCCGTACCGCCGACTAGGGAAGGTCCTAGTGGAAGTGGTTTGCCATTTCCTTCCTCCGACCGTAAGGGGGATGAATGATGATGGTGATGATGAAGACGACACAACAACACCCAGTCATCTGGAGGCAGGGAAAATCCCTGATCCCGCCGGGAATCGAACCTGGGACCCCGAGCGTGGGAAGCGAGAAAGCTACCGCAAAAGCACGAGCTGCAGGCAGTTGGTAATGGAACAGCAAAAAAATACGGCGTTCTACAGATGGGATTCATTATTCTGCACATGACGAAGCACATTATGCTAAATTTGCCGGTTTGCACACGTGAAGGAGTACGAATAGTAAAATTTCGGAAGTCGCATGCATTATTCCACTATTACTGCAACAATTTTCAGTGGAAATGGATTAAGAGTATGGAAAGTTCATATATTACTGCAAAGTTCGTTGTTTCTGTCAAGGGACATGCCTGGAACAATTTTTCGATTTCAAACTAGCTGTTGTTGAATTTATAAAGGAAAAATAAGGGCTGGAATGAAAATTAGAAGATCCGGAATGGATTGCAGACATCACATTTTAAGTGGACTTTACTGCATACTGCCCACAATAAGACACTGACAGGTAACTTCTTTCTCATTTGGTTGGGATGCGTTTAAAAAGAAAATCGCGTTATAGAAGGGGGACGTACTGACAAAGATAATCTAGTTCCCTAAGCTCCATGTCGTTAAAGACAAGGCAGAGTTTGAAGAATTCCTTGTGGCCCTGAAGGAATTACAAGGGTAGTTTTACAAAGGTTTCGAGGCCACTGTCAATCTGGGTCAATTTGGCATCTATTTTCGATCTATTTTCAGACCGTTTGCTGTTTCTGTCTCGAATGAAAAAGAGCCCACAGTTGCGCTAATTATGTTTATTCTAAACCTCGACCATAGTTTCAGCTATAATAATATAGCCTTCTTCAGAAGTCATAAGCTTTTAAAATGAAAAATGTCTTAGCTCAGCGGCTGCGTCAAGATAAATAAAATAAAATAACTTCAACAGACATAAGTCTGCTTCTGTGACAGTGGACATACGGTGCCATATGTAGTTCTACTTATGACTGCAACAGCCTTATGTCAGTTGAAGTTGTTTTATATTGTTGATCTTGACGCAACCGCTGGGCTAAGATATTTTTCATTTTAAAAGCTTATGACTTCTGAAGAAGGCTTTATTATTATAGCTGAAACCATGGTCAAGGTTTAGAATAAACATAGTCAGTGCAACTGTGGGCTGTTCTTCATTCGAGACAATTTCGTAACGGTTGCAGGGGTTGCTTCCATGATGAAAATAAGTTTGCCGTTTGAGTTGAAAGCGCCATTGAGCATGTGCTGATGTAACTGACTGATCTGCAATGTAATTCCAATTTTAATTACGAACTGTCCTGCACGTCTGCATTGTTTTCCTAAGGAAGAGTCTCCACAATGAGGTTGCGTGTTTGACGTATGGCTCTGGAGCTACATACCGTTTACTTCGACAGCTCCGAGCCAGACTTCCTGTAACGTGCAGTCCACAGACCCCAAACCACCACGTTCTGTGACTTTAGTGGTGACAAGCGAGAGCCCATTGATGGGGGGGGGGGGGGGGAGGGGGGGGGCGTCAGAGTGTGGCGGTCTATTGTGTTTTCTGATGAAATCTGGTTCTACCTCGATGTCAGTGGTGACCGTGTGATGACTAGAAGGACAGCAGTTGAGGGCCTGCAACCAACTT
Source organism: Schistocerca piceifrons (assembly GCF_021461385.2). Taxonomy (NCBI): domain Eukaryota; kingdom Metazoa; phylum Arthropoda; class Insecta; order Orthoptera; family Acrididae; genus Schistocerca; species Schistocerca piceifrons. The sequence continues at coordinate 135,075,227 of NC_060142.1, forward strand.
GTATGTGTGTTGGACTTACTGGATCTTCACCGGGAGTTACGGTCTGGGGTGCGATTTCGCTTGACAGCAGGAGCACTGTCGATGTTATTCCACTCACCCTGACTGCAGATATGTATGTCAGTCTGGTGGTTCGATGTGTTGTTCTGCCATTGATGATCAGCAATCTAGGGGGTGTCTTCCAACAGGATAACGCTCACCCGCATACCGATGTTGTATGCCAACATACTCTACAGCGTGTCGATATGTTGCCATAGCCTGCTCGATCATCAGATCTGTCTCCAATAGAACGCATATGAGACATCATCGGGCGATAATTCCAGCGTTATCCACAAACGTCATTAATCGGCCCTGTATTGATCAATCAGGTGCAACAGGCATCGAACTCTGTCCCACAAACTGACAGCACAATGCATGCACGTTTGCAGCAGTCAACGTTCTGGCGGTTACGCCGGTCATTAATGTACCAGAATTTCATATTTGCTATAGCTTACCTCGCACTTACGTTAATCTGTGATCTTGCAATGTCAATTACTTAAATATGTTACCTAGACATATGTATCCCCGAAATTTAATTGTTCTACATTAATTATTTTTAGTGTGGTAATTTTTTTCAGAGACCGGACCAAAGTCAGCAAAGTGCATTGATTCCACAAACATTTGGCGAAGTCTCGCTGCAATCCGCCACGACGACTCGATGGCGCTCCTGAAGACACGCACTCTCTCTCAGCGGTGCAGCGCCATCCCACGGAAATCGATACTGGGCCGAGGATGGAACCGCTCTGGCCCATTTCGTGACCCCCGATGAGGCAGTTGGGACACCAGCCCAAATCAAGCCTCAGATGCAACTGTACTTTTATGCATAAATGTTGAGCTTGTTCCTCAAGAGAAGGGTTTGTGTGCATCATGTGATGCTTCATTGTTCAAAGAAAGTTGTGCAAATTCGACACACTGCAGTGGCAATGGATTAAATAAAGTTAAGTAAATCGTTTTTATCACTCTTGTAATAAAGTGAACTAATTTTCCATATCTTGTGATTCCGAATAGCAATGTCCCACAGCGATCAGAGAACCCATAATTAGGACAGGACGATTGTAGTTTCGTCAGGTCATAACAATAAGGACAGCTATAACTGGCTGGTTGACTCAATTCGAAGGGAGGCAAGGGCAAACAACCTTCTAATGGCGACAACCAGTAAAGCATGTAAGTAGGCTGTTTAGGTTTTTATGTTTGTAACGCCACGTAGCGCTCGGTATGAAAATTACTGACTGTGCTGTCTGCAGTCTGTGGCTGGTTGGCATTGTTGAAATATTCTCTATTGTAGTATTGGGCAGTTGGATGTGAACATCGCGTAGCGTTGCGCAGTTGGAGGTGAGCCGCCAGCAGTGGTGGATGTGGGGAGAGAAACGGCAGAATTTTGAGAGCGGACGATCTGGACGTGTGTCCATAAGAAAGAGTAAATTTGTAATATGGGATATCATGAACTGATATATATATATATATATATATATATATATATATATATATATATATATACACTCCTGGAAATTGAAATAAGAACACCATGAATTCATTGTCCCAGGAAGGGGAAACTTTATTGACACATTCCTGGGGTCAGATACATCACATGATCACACTGACAGAACCACAGGCACATAGACACAGGCAACAGAGCATGCACAATGTCGGCACTAGTACAGTGTATATCCACCTTTCGCAGCAATGCAAGCTGCTATTCTCCCATGGAGACGATCGTAGAGATGCTGGATGTAGTCCTGTGGAACGGCTTGCCATGCCATTTCCACCTGGCGCCTCAGTTGGACCAGCGTTCGTGCTGGACGTGCAGACCGCGTGAGACGACGCTTCATCCAGTCCCAAACATGCTCAATGGGGGACAGATCCGGAGATCTTGCTGGCCAGGGTAGTTGACTTACACCTTCTAGAGCACGTTGGGTGGCACGGGATACATGCGGACGTGCATTGTCCTGTTGGAACAGCAAGTTCCCTTGCCGGTCTAGGAATGGTAGAACGATGGGTTCGATGACGGTTTGGATGTACCGTGCACTATTCAGTGTCCCTTCGACGATCACCAGTGGTGTACGGCCAGTGTAGGAGATCGCTCCCCACACCATGATACCGGGTGTTGGCCCTGTGTGCCTCGGTCGTATGCAGTCCTGATTGTGGCGCTCACCTGCACGGCGCCAAACACGCATACGACCATCATTGGCACCAAGGCAGAAGCGACTCTCATCGCTGAAGACGACACGTCTCCACTCGTCCCTCCATTCACGCCTGTCGCGACACCACTGGAGGCGGGCTGCACGATGTTGGGGCGTGAGCGGAAGACGGCCTAACGGTGTGCGGGACCGTAGCCCAGCTTCATGGAGACGGTTGCGAATGGTCCTCGCCGATACCCCAGGAGCAACAGTGTCCCTAATTTGCTGGGAAGTGGCGGTGCGGTCCCCTACGGCACTGCGTAGGATCCTACGGTCTTGGCGTGCATCCGTGCGTCGCTGCGGTCCGGTCCCTGGTCGACGGGCACGTGCACCTTCCGCCGACCACTGGCGACAACATCGATGTACTGTGGAGACCTCACGCCCCACGTGTTGAGCAATTCGGCGGTACGTCCACCCGGCCTCCCGCATGCCCACTATACGCCCTCGCTCAAAGTCCGTCAACTGCACATACGGTTCACGTCCAGGCTGTCGCGGCATGCTACCAGTGTTAAAGACTGCGATGGAGCTCCGTATGCCACGGCAAACTGGCGGCCACTGACGGCGGCGGTGCACAAATGCTGCGCAGCTAGCGCCATTCGACGGCCAACACCGCGGTTCCTGGTGTGTCCGCTGTGCCGTGCGTGTGATCATTGCTTGTACAGCCCTCTCGCAGTGTCCGGAGCAAGTATGGTGGGTCTGACACACCGGTGTCAATGTGTTCTTTTTTCCATTTCCAGGAGTGTATATATATATATATATATATATATATATATATATATATATATATATATATATATATATAACTTTGGAACATTAGTAAGGTAAATACATTGTTTGTTCTCTATCAAAATCTTTCATTTGCTAAGTATGCCTATCAGCAGTTAGTGCCTTCAGTAGTTAGAATCTTTTATTTAGCTGGCAGTATTGGCGCTCGCCGTATTGCATTAGTTCGAGAAACGAAGATTTTGTGAGGTAAGTGATTCATGAAAGGTATAGGTTATTGTGAGTCAGAGCCATTCTTTTGTAGGGATTATTGAAAGTCAGATTGCGTTGCGCTAAAAATATTGTGTGTCAGTTTATTGATGAGCAGAATAAGTAAAGAGAGAAATGTTTGAGCACGTGCAGTGGGTCTGCACCTCTGGTGGCCCACCAATACCGTAATCTCTAACAGGACTACGTTGGTCTGCTCTGTGATGACGTACCTACCAATATTCTTCGAAACGTCGACTGACTCTGCTGTGGGTTTGCTGTGTTGTGGCCCATTACCTGTCTGCATGTCAAGAGTCAGCGCTGTCTTTCCGTTGGAAGGACAACACTACTACTTCAAGGCTGCATGGACATCCACTACTTCCGCGTGCATATTCTTTTACTGCTCAGACACTGTAATTTTATTGTGATTGATGATCAGGACTGTCTTAATGAGAACAATTTTTGCTTTTGACCAACAATGTATCAATAAGTGTGTGCATTTGATATCTTTGTTATTGTAATTATGAAATTTTTTTTCAAATCTGTACTGGCCACTGCCCCAAACAGTTTTAATTCTTTGTGGGGAGGATGTTCAGTTTTGCTCAGCTGTTTGAAAATCAAATAATGTACGAGGTTTATCAGCACAGCCATTCATAAATTTTTCTAAGGGGACGTTTCAAGCACTGTCAATTAAAATACATTTTACAGGTGGAGACAGCCTTGCCCTTTTATAACGTAATGAGAGAAGCGCTTGCAAGGGGAAATTTGTCCCAAAATCCGTTATGCGCGAGGTATATTCAATAAGTAAAAATCCTGTTTGGCAACAGCATTTGTTTAAGTGTTGAAAATGAAACAATTCATCGATTTAAATGTTGCAATTCTCACTAACGTGTTTTGTACTGTCCCATCGATGTGCGGAGCAGGCGGTGCTTACCGACGGGAAACACGTATCTCCGAGAGTTGACAAAGCGCACCGCCGCCCGTCAACGGTTGTCGCCTTCTGCTGCCAAATGGCGTTGCGGCGCTGTGGGAAGTGTCCTGTCACCCTGCAGCCTGAACTCAACACTAAGGTGCACGGGCACAACACGCCAAGGCCCTGTAAGACCGAAGTCCAGGTGGCGCTACAGTGCCCGCCCGGCCAGAGTCTATTCACACGAGACGTAACTTACAGCGCCTTGTTAAGTCAGCTGACGCAGGGCATTCTCTCCTGTAATCTAAATGGTCGTATTAGCACCAGCCGACAACGAAACTGAACGTCACTTCCCTCTCATGAATTCAAGGTGAGAACGCTGAAACGTTACATTGGCGGGATGTGGACATCTCGTGACCGTTTGATCCCGTGTAGGTTAGTTCTGTGTCACGATGAGGCGTTAATTTCATCTCGCTGGACTAATTCTTGTTACAGGTGCAGCGAGATGGTACAGTAGTTAAGAAACTCTACTCTTATTCGCGAGGAGGGCTTTTCAGAAATACGTTTTTCTTGGCTTCCCTGAGATGCTTGAGGACGTGTTGATTTCTTTTAAAACGGCGTGGCTGATTTCCTTCTCTAATCCAGTCTACATCACCATGTACATCTACAGCCATACTTTCAAACCACTTTGAAGCGGATGATAGAGGGACTTTGTACTAGTTATTACATTTACGTATAAAGCGTGGAAAGAGTGTTTAAGTGCCTTTGTGCTTACTGTTATTGATCTAATCTTGTCTCCGCGATCCCAAAGGAAACGATATTGTGGTATATTCCTATATTCATCACCTTAAGATGGTTTCTGATAGTTGCTAAGTAGGTTTTTGCAGCCTAATTAGCATGTGTTTCTGCCTTGGTTCAAGCTCTCCAGTGAGTCACTAAATAGCTGTGACCATTCGTGCTGTCCTTCTCGGTATACGTTACAGATCCTCCGTTAGTCCTATTTGGTATGGGTCCAACACACTTCATACATATTCTAGGATGGTCCGTATGAGTGTTTTGCACCAAATCTCCTTTATTTATTGCCTTTCTCTGGTATTCGACGAATAAACTGAAGACTGCCACCTGCTTTACTACAACTGAGCCTACGTTATCGTTCCACTTCATAACCTTTCAGATTTTTACATCCAGACATTTGTAGGAGTTGACGGATTGCAATAGTGTATTCATAGCACACACAATTCGTTTTGTGAAGTGCAGAATTTTAAATTTCTGTATATTCAAGTGGATCACCAGTCTTTGCACCACTTTGAAAACCACATCTGACTGAACATTCGAGCAACATTTTTCATACTTAGTTGCAGATAACTTCATCGTCCATGCAGTGTCAGAGGGAACGACTGATGTTGTCTTCTGGGTCATGGATATACAAAGTGAAAAGTAAGGTTCTCATCACACTTTCCTGGCGCACATCTGAATTTGCTTGTACACCTGTCGATGATCCTCTGTCCGAGATAACATGCAGAGCCTTCCCTACAAAGAAATCCTCAATTCGGTCCCACATTTCGCTTGCCATCCTACAGACCGAGCGAGGTGGCGCAGTGGTTAGCACACTGGACTCGCATTCGGGAGGACGACGGTTCAATCCCGTCTCCGGCCATCCTGATTTAGGTTTTCCGTGATTTCCCTAAATCGTTTCAGGCAAATGCCGGGATGGTTCCTTTGAAAGGGCACGGCCGATTTCCTTCCCTATCCTTTCCTAACCCGAGCTTGCGCTCCGTCTCTAATGACCTCGTTGTCGACGGGACGTTAAACACTAACCACCACCACCACCATCCTACAGCATCGTACTTTGGACAATAATAACACGTGTGGTACGTAGCAGATACTTCTACGAACTCAAGAAATACTGAATCCTAGCTGAATGTCTTGCTGGTACTACGTTTCTACTGATTTTACCCGTAGACGACAAGTTATACCACAGTACATCTTCAGAAAGATTACGAGGATACTGAATGGGTAATTCAATACGTAAAGAGAGATGAAAATATAATAGTCACGGAGGACTGAAATGCAGTTGTAGGGAAAGAAGTACAAGAAAGGGTTATGGAGAATATGGGTTTGGTACTAGGAATGAGAGAGGAGGAAGACTAATTGAGATCTGCAATAAGTCTCGAATGAAAAACAGCCCACAGTTGCACTTCTTATGTTTATTCTAAACGTTGACCATGGTTGCTGATATAATAATATAGCCTTCTTCAGAAGTCCTAAAAAGTGATCAAAGTAATATCTAGACCAGTAATGCAATCTATACATAAACATATAAAATTATTTATGTGATAACATATTACTTATGTTGTGACTTAGCAAGACAGCCAAGCCACTAGCAGGTGAAGCCGAAAGGCACGCGTTTAAGCTCACGCAGGCTGGCGTGATGTCTGGAGCAGTTAAAGGATTTGAGTCTAGCAAATAAAGTACGTAGCTGTTGGAATACTTAACTTTAATCCATAATTGGTGAACATCGGTCTGACGGTACATGCATCACAAGATAAATAGCAATTGATAATGGCGCCTTGCTAGGTCGTAGCAAATGACGTAGCTGAAGGCTATGCTAACTATCGTCTCGGCAAATGAGAGCGTAATTTGTCAGTGAACCATTGCTAGCAAAGTCGGCTGTACAACTGGGGCGAGTGCTAGGAAGTCTCTCTAGACCTGCCGTGTGGCGGTGCTCGGTCTGCAATCACTGACAGTGGCGACACGCGGGTCCGACATATACCAACGGACCGCGGCCGATTTAAAGGCTACCACCTAGCAAGTGTGGTGTCTGGCGGTGACACCACAACTTACATAATCTTCTAAAAATGAAAACGTCTTAGCCCAGCGGCTGCATCAACATCAATAAAGTAAAATAACTACAACAGACATAAGCCTGTTTCGATCATAAGTAAAACTAAGTATCCAAATATCCTCCGCCACTACATCCATTCGAGACAATTTCGTAACGGCTGCTGCTGTTGCTGCCATAATGAAAATAATTCTGCAATATGTTTCCACTAGTAATAGTGAATACTCAGTTGATCAATGAAAGCAGGAAGTCCAGAAATGTTCAGGGAAATTCGGGAATGCAGAAGTACAAGTCATTTAGGAATGAAATAAACAGGAAGCGCAGGGAAGCTAAGGCAAACGGCTGCATGAAAAATGCAAGTAGATTGTAAAAGAAATTGCCGGAAGGACTGACCCAGCAAATAGAAAAGTCGAAACAATCTTCGGTCAAATTAAAAGCAAGGGTGGTAACATTAAAGTGTGCAATGGTAATTCCAAGGTTAAATGCAGAAGAGAGAACGAATAGGTAGAAAGAGTAACCTAAGGTCTCTCTGAGAGAAAAGACTTGTCTGAAAGTGTGATAGAAGAAGAAACAGGAGTCCCTATAGAAGAGACAGGGGATCCTGTATTAGAATTAGGATTTAATAGAGCTATGGAAGACTTAAGGTCGAATAACGCAGAAGACAGCAGTCCATCAGAATTTCTAAAATCACTGGGGAAAGTGGCAACAAAACGATTATTCACGTGGGTCAATCCCGCGTCCGGCCATCTTGATTTAGGATTTCCGTGATTTCCCTAGATCACTTCAGGCACATGCCGGAATGGTTCCTTTCAAAGGGCACGGCCGATTTCCTTCCCCATCCTTCGCTAATCCGAGCTTGTGCTCCGTCTCTAACGACCTCGTTGTCGATAGGACGTTAAACACTGATTTACTCCTCACGTGGGTTATAGAATGTATGAATCTGGCGATACACTTGTGAAAAAACTTCGTCGACACCCTTGAACAGCGTGTCCGTCAGCACATTCAGAAGATGCACTTTCACATCCGGCACCCCATACAGCTCCCAAGGTATTCATACACAAGGAGCTCTTTACGTGTGAATTCGTCTTAGCGAGGGACGATAATGTTCGGGTAGCACTGCAGCCGCCATACACTGACCCATATGGGGTCCTCCAATGCGGGCCGCAGACATTTATCTTGCTTCGCGGCAAGCGCACAACAGCCTCCCTCTCCCGCCTCAACCCCCCCTGGGTCCTACAAGACGCTCTGGATACATCGCATGCCGAGGATGACACCCCCGTCGACACTATTGTCAACCAAAAGACGTTGCAGATTCCTTTCCCCAACAGCAGTCATTACTCAATGACCGATCTACTCAGCATCATAACCACCGGTTTCGCCGTCCAGGTCACGCTACGGCCTCCCACGACATCCGCCGCAGCACCTGGCACTGTTCCGCGTCTACAATCTACGCATCAGTTACGACATTAACTCGAGAAACGGCTGGTCGTTTGCTTTGCGGGCCAGACACGACACGGTCGGTCAAAAGCACCTCCACCTTTACCATCGTAATACACCGCTGCTCTCGGCGCAGCGCTGGAAGAACAACATATGCAAGAGTCAGCCGCCCATGAGAAACGGTCCGGCCGAAACTGTCATACTTCCATGCATCCGGTAAACGTCCCTTTTCCTGGCGAAAGACACACTGTGGAGTGTAAGTATTCATAGAACTTAGACTGTCTACTGCCCAAGTACGTCAGAGTGCGGCTCTCTGGCATTATTAAGCTAAACTAGAGAGAGAGAACCAACGAATTCTATTACTTCAATGTCATTGTTTTATGTATTTGCAAGTGATATGGAAATCAATCAAATGTCTAAGTTTGACTCTTTTAATTGTATTAGCTTCTCAGTGTTACACCATGATGAGAAATTTTCTGGAAATTCAGATTCTACGCCGTTACGATGTAGAAGGATGTTATAAAGGTTCGAAGTGATTTAATAAATTGATTGTGCCCACATTAATTGGCGTATTGTCACAAAGCTCAACAATCAGCCAGTAAAACACAAAAATTTTGTACTGGAGCAACAGCACTTCAGATTTATGCCATGAGAGCGCAGAAGTGAGCACTTAGGCAAGAAAGCGACACTCAGCATATTCCTTTCCTCTCCGATTCTGCGTAGAACCTCCTCATTCCTTACCTTATCAGTCCACCTAATTTTCAACATTCGTCTATAGCACCACATCTCAAATGCTTCGATTCTCTTCTGTTCCGGTTTTCTCACAGTCCATGTTTCACTACCATACAATGCTGTACTCTAGACGTACATCCTCAGAAATTTCTTCCTCAAATTAAGGCCGGTATTTGATATTAGTAGACTTCTCTTGGCCAGAAATACCTTTTTTGCCATAGCGAGTCTGCTTTTGATGTCCTCCTTGCTCCGTCCGTCATTGGTTATTTTACTGACTTCATTGACTTCGTGGCCATCAATCCTGATGTTAAGTTTCTCGCTGTTCTCATTTCTACTACTTCTCATTACCTTCGTCTTTCTCCGATTTACTCTCAAACCATACTGTGTACTCATTAGACTGTTCATTCCATTCAGCAGATCATTTAATTCTTCTTCACTTTCACTCAGGATAGCAATGTCGTCAACGAATCGTATCATTGATATCCTTTCACCTTGTATTTTAATTCCACTCCTGAAACTTTCTTTTATTTCCATCATTGCTTCCTCGATGTACAGATTGAAGAGTAGGGGCGAAAGGCTACAGCCTTGTCTTATACCATTCTTAACACGAGCACTTCCTAGGTTTGTTGGTTGGTTTGGGGAAGGAGACCCGACAGCGAGGTCATCGGTCTCATCGGATTAGGGAAGGACGGGGAAGGAAGTCGGCCGTGCCCTTTGAAAGGAACCATCCCGGCATTTGCCTGGAGCGATTTAGGGAAATCACGGAAAACCTGCATCAGGATGGCCGGACGCGGGATTGAACCGTCGTCCTCCCGAATGCGAGTCCAGTGTCTAACCACTGCGCCACCTCGCTCGGTGAGCACTTCCTTCTTGATTGTCCACTCTTATTATTCCTGTGGTGTCACCGCCAGACACCACACTTGCTAGGTGGTAGCTTTAAATCGGCCGCGGTCCATCAGTACATGTCGGACCCGCGTGTCGCCACTGTGTGATCGCAGACCGAGCGCCACCACAAGGCAGGTCTCGAGATACGGAATAGCACTCGCCCCAGTTGTACGCACGACGTAGCTAGCGACTTCACTGACGAAGCCTCGCTCATTTGCAGAGCAGATAGTTAGAATAGCCTTCAGCTAAGTCTATGGCTACGACCTAGCAAGGCGCCATTAGTAACATTGCATGTATCTAAAGAGTCTCACTTGTATCGCCACAATCTCCAGATGTACCACAAGGATGGATTAAAGTTAAGTATTCCAGCAGCTACGTACTTTTCTTTATAGCATTCATTACGTATCCTGTTTCAGACCTCACGCCATCCTGCTTTAGCTTAGCGCGTGCCTTTCGGCTTCCTCTCATTGTGTCTAGGCTGTCTTGTCTAGACACAACAATTCCCTCTTGGTTGTTGTACATATTGTGTATGACCCGTCTCTCCCTATAGCTTACCCCTACTTTTTTCAGAATCTCGAACAGCTTGCACCATTTTATATTGTCGAACGCTTTTTCCAGGTCGACAAATCCTATGAACGTGTCTTGATTTTTCTTTAGCCTTGCTTCCATTATTAGCCGTAAGGTCAGAATTGCCTCTCTCGTCCCTTTACTTTTCCTAAAGCCAAACTGATCGTCACTTAGCGCATTCTCAATTTTCTTTTCCATTCTTCTGTATATTATTCTTGTAAGCAGCTTCGATGCATGAGCTTAACAAGCTGATTGTGCGATAATTCTCGCATTTGTCAGCTCTTGTCGTCTTCGGAATTGTGTGGATGATGCTTTTTCGAAAGTCAGATGATATGTCGCCAGACTCACATAGTCTACACACCAACGTGAGTAGTCGTTTTGTTGCCACTTGCCCCAATGATTTTAGAAATTCTAATGGAATGTTACCTATTCCTTCTACCTTATTTGACCGTAAGTCCTCCAAAGCTCTTTTAAATTCCGATTCTAATACTGAATCCCCTATCTCTTCTAAAACGACTCCTGTTTCTTCTTCTATCACATCAGGCAAATCTTCACCCTCATAGAGTCTTTCAATGTATTCTTTCCACCTATCCGTGTCTTGAATTCCCGTTGGACTCTTAATGTTACCACCGTTGCTTTTAATGTCACCAAAGGTTGTTTTGACTTTACTGTATGCTGAGTCTGTCCTTCCGACAATCATATCTTTTTCGATGTCTTCACATTTTTCCTGCAGCCATTTCGTCTTAGCTTCCCCGCACTTCCTATTTATTTCATTCCTCAGCGACTTGTATTTCTGTATTCCTGATTTTCCCGGAACATGTTTGTACTCCCTCCTTTCATCAATCAACTGAAGTATTTCTTCTGTTACCCATGGTTTCTTCGCAGCTACCTTCTTTGTACCTATGTTTTCCTTCCCAACTTCCGTGATGGCCCTTTTTAGAGATGTCCATTCCTCTTCAACTGTACTGCCTACTGCGCTATTCCTTATTGCTGTATCTAAAGCGTTAGAGAACTTCAAACGTATCTCGTCATTCCTTAGTACTTCCGTATCCCACTTCTTTGCGTATTGATTCATCCTGACTAATGTCTTGAACTTCAGCCTACTCTTCATCACTACTATATTGTCTATATCTGCTCCTGGGTACGCCTTACAATCCAGTATCTGATTTCGGAATCTCTGTCTGACCATGATGTAATCTAATTGAAATCTTCCCGTATCTCCCGGCCTTTTCCAAATATACCTCCTCGTCTTGTGATTCTTGAACAGGGTATTTGCTATTACTAGCTGAAACTTGTTACAGAACTCAATTAGTCTTTCTCCTCTTTCATTCCTTGTCCCAAGCCGATATTCTCCTGTAACCTTTTCTTCTACTCCTTCCCCTACAACTGCATTCCAGTCGCCCATGACTGTTAGATTTTCGTCCCCCTTTACATACTGCATTACCCTTTCAATATCCTCATACACTTTCTCTATCTGTTCATCTTCAGCTTGCGACGTCGACATGTATACCTGAACTATCGTTGTCGGTGTTGGTGTCTGCTGTCGATTCTGATTAGAAAACCCGGTCACTGAAATGTTCACAGTAACACACCCTCTGCCCTACCTTCCTATTCATAACGAATCCTACACCATTTTCTGCTGTTGTTGATATTACCCGATACTCATCTGACCAGAAATCCTTGTCTTCCTTCCACTTCACTTCACTGACCCCTACTATATCTAGATTGAACCTTTGCATTTCCCTTTTCAGATTTTCTAATTTCCGTACCACGTTCAAGCTTCTGACATTCCACGCCCCGACTCGTAGAACGTTATCCTTTCGTTGATACAAGTCGACAAACAGAGCAAACAGACCGTTTGGAAGATTTAGGGAGACGACCGCTTGCATTCACGAAAAGTTAATGTGTTCTACGTAGTCCCTCAGTTAAAAATTTTCCTTTTGCGAAAAGGCAGTTACAGGACATGCTGCAAAATTAACTAAAGCCCTAACTAGAGACCAAGACGGTGAACTTTATCTGCCAACAGGGTGGTGTTCCATCCGACTCCCATTTATGGAGTTGACGATCAGCAATTCATGTCATGGCTTCCACGATCTTTCGACCTCACGCGACTTTTTGTGTGGGGTTATGTGAAAGTCTCAGCGTTTTCGCCCCCTCTATCAGCAGACCTATCACAACTACGAATTCACGTCGAAAGTGCTTTTGAACAGTGTGAGCGACGTGGGTGCTAATCTGTTATTTTGCGCAACAGATTAATCTGAGATGTACCCTTTACCCTGTGGCTCCTGCAAGATGCAATTTCCACACCCACACTACTACAGAAGTCAGACAGACGCTCCTAACGTTTTAAAGAGAAATGCCTGAAAAACTTTCAGCAATAAATATCTTCTGGAGTGATCCGCTGTAAGGAAATGACACAAAAATTCACAAAATTTCTTATGTAACTAGTGGGATACTTGGGTACTGGAGTAGTTCTAGTTAGTGCAAGAAAAACATGAAACTAACGAAAACTATTACTTATTTTCCAAAAATTCTGAGAAATCACAATATCACTTTTAGTTATGAACTGAACAAGTTATTTCCGGGTTCTTTTCGGAATGTGAAGTTACCTCTTAAGGATAGGATTCGGTAATGACATTTCTGTACAAACTTTAAGATTGTTATTGACTTGGCAGAATGGCTGAGAGCCATGCCTACTCAACTTGAATAATTATCCGTTAGAATGTTGCTAGGTACGGTCAAGGCTGTCGCGTGTGAAGTGCAGTGAAGTATACTGTTGTGGAGGAAATATGGGGCTCGCAAGAGCTGTAGCGCACAATACCAAAAGCTACGATGACTGCTGTCTGCGCCGTTCGCTGCTGACTAGGATTCCTATTCGTCCCTAGTCTAACTATTGGTGTGGTACATCGGTCAGATAACCAGTCCACCACGATGCCACTCAACAATTCGCTCGCAGGCGTTTAACTATAACTCTGTCCTTTCACACCGCACAATAAGTGTGGCGGCCAACACAGTGAACAACATTTAATCGCAAGGACTCAACATAGAGTCGCACTCTGATTCGCTCTCGACAGAGGTGCTCCCTAGTGAAGTACTGAGAAGAGACTTGTTCCTCGCTCTTTGAGTAGACGTACGAGCACACAAGCTCTCGTTACGAGTTCTCGCTCCAAGAGCAACAAAGGAACTTCCCCTCTCCATGCCAGACGTGAAGGGGTATATCTTTCGGTCTCTTCCATTACTCCTTCAGCTCAAGGCGTCAGGAATATCGTCTGCCAATCAGCATTGATCTTCTAAAACGGGAGAATGACATTTCGTTTAAGGCAACCAATCCGGAAATCTGTAGTATCGGCGTTTGGCGTTTGCTGTGTCCCTATGAAAACCTCTGAAACTGAGTGCTATGTTTGTAAAGAAAGCGTAGGCTGGGCGCTGCCACACAACGTAGCGGAATTTGCTTTTAAGCCGAACACTGGGTCGTTCTCCCTTCAACTCGGGCAAACACTGTCTGCTCTACGGACAGTCGCCGGCCGATGTAGATAGGTTGACTCGTCCTCTGAAGGGACCGGCCCCCTGGCGTGCGGTTTGCCTCTCCCGAACTACACGCCCCTGCGACCATTTTGTCTTGAATGTGTGTGTGTATGCCAGCCTCAAGTATTTCAATCTCGGTGCACACTTGCGATTTATTAGTTATTTCCATATCATCTAAATGAATTCATACAACATTGACTTTATCTTATAGAGTTTGGGTTCGAATGAAGCGTCTTGATGTGCGGAATGTGATTGTGAGGGTGGAATATTTAAGCAATGAAGGTCAGGAGACCACGGCGTCTTACATACCCCCCTCCTTCTGACAAAATTTTTGTCTGGGGTTTGTCAGTGTCGAGGAAAACATTGACAAAGTCAGGCAAAAATTGTTCTTTTAGATTTTCCAATAAACTTTTCTCAGCCATTCTTAACAATTTTTTCTAATATTTTTTTGTAGCTATTGTTTCTATTTTTTAATTCTACAATTTTTGTTTTGTTGTTAGGCCAATATAGACTTTACAAAGGTTGTTATTCTTTGTCGTTGCCAGTACGTGTCTCTGGTTTTCTTTTTCATTTCCAAAAATTGTTTTTACAATATTAATTTTTCTAAACTCGTTAGTCTACAGTGTATCATGTTTTAGTGTGGTTATATCTTTTCTTTAGTTAAGCTGCGCGTGAATGTTCGCAAAAGCTCTATTATTTATTTAGGCATTATTTTTCTATTTTTTTGGTGTGTCACTGTTTTAAGAGTGAAGAAGTCTTTTTTCTTTATTCTATCCTCTTTCAAACTATGATTAACAAAAACCTTTTTTTATATAAAAAACTAACTTGGCTTTACAGGGATTTTTGAGGTTATCTACGTACTTATACTAATTAATTTTCTTTAAATAATATTTTAAGGTCTCTATCACATTACAGGCTTTACATATATGATAAAATAATTACTTTTACAAAAAAGGAAAGAAAATTACAAATATATCATTTTCTTAACTCTACATTTGTATTTTATCAGTCTTTTCGTTTTGAGCTGCGTCAGTTTCTGTGCTCGACTATCTCCACTGGAGTACTGGAAGGCGTCGACTCATTTGTATGGGTGTCACAAATCATGAGAGAAGCACTCTAGCATGCGATGCCGAGTCATACTTGTTGACGTTGTCATCATGGAGTGGTACGTTTAACCCATGATGATGACTGTGGTATACTGCATAAACAGTGATGTCTTGGTACTCCTTTGCTGTCACACGTGGGACAGTATGGCAGTTCGATGATTGTAGTTGACTAACTACGATCGTGACCCAATATTGTGCTGTGACGTCTTGGTACTTCACACCTGGTTCGGTATGGCAATTTGATGATGTGGTAGGGACAATACTGTTCATTTTATTGAATCTATTTGTAGATAATGTTGGTTGGTACTACTTAATATTCCGTTTGCAATTCTCTTGTATTTGTTTGACGATTCAAGGTTTATTTTTGGAGAGGTGGTTGTAGTAGTTCCCAAGCCTCAAAGTTCATGGAAAGACGTTTGTAGCAATTTGCTTTGTAGGATAGGAGAGAAAGGTATCTTGCTGTCTTCTGCCCTTCTTCATCTTGCATCTTCTGTTCTTCTCTTCTTTCTTGCATTCTTCTGTTCTTCTTGGGCTAGGAATATGTAAATTTTAGTGTAGGAGTGATATAGGATTTGTAGGATCTGACTGCCTTTCCAAATGTTACTTGATGAGTTTGTAGATCTTAGTAATTTTCTGTACCTTCACTGTCGTCTCGTCGTATTATGATTCTCCCCACACTCTTCCGTTGTGTAGCAGTGTCGTGACATATGAAATGACCATGCTGCGGGTTGTCCTCCTGAAGTCCAACCTGGTTGCAACCCGCATTTCCAGTGTGGCGTTGGTCTTCATGTTGTTGTTATTGCCCTAAGTGCTTTCTCAACATGTCTGTACCATCTCTGTCGCTATCTCGAAGCATCTGGCGTTAAGGATGTTGGTGATTGGTGTTGGTGGCGATGTCCCTTTTTTCGTGTAGAGAAATTTTTTACAATGTTTTGTTTTATACAAACAACAAGAGATTTTGACTCTATACAATGCAATGTTTATAAAAATGAAGAAAATTATTATTTATTTCTCATATGATAATTTAATTAAAGCATATATCTATCATTTTTATAGCCTACCACTTCTTCATTCTTTTAATTGTTGTGTACCATTTCTTGTTTGTGTGCATGTTGTAGTGTACTTGATACTACAGGAGATTGTTATTGTGTCTCTTTTTCTTTTAATTAATGTGTTATTTTGTTGATTATTAATTTATTTTTTGATTAGTGGTTAGTATAAGATAGGGTGGACGTTAGTTTGCCTAACCTCTTCCGCATTTTTCAATTCAATCTTTACGTTTTGCAGTAGTCGGTGGCCTAACTTCTACATCTGGTTTCTGTTTGCTGTGTTGTTCTTGTCTCTGTGGACCATAATTTCCTCGGTAATCATTCGCGCCCTGGTCTCTCCAGTTGCTGTTTCTGACATCGTGACCTCTTTCAAAGTGCCCTTGACCGTTGGCATTTTGATTCCTAAGCCCATATCCGTCACTTTATGAGTGTCCATTACCGTTCCTATTTCGGTACCAACTATTCTGGTTAACGTTTCTACGCCAATTGTCTCCATTGTGCCACTGTCCTCGACTGTTAAATTGCCTGAAATGATTGGTGTTAGGAATACGATTATTATTATTGGAATATTCGTTCCTAATCCTCCCCTTTTGCTGTTCCCTTTATTTTCTTTTTTCTTTCACCTCGTGTTCTTTAAACATAAATTCAAGTTCCCTTAAGACCTCTTTGAATTCTTCGGTATTTTCATTTTTTCTTACTGTCGCCTGTTGATACTTTACCGGTAATTTCATTCTACATAGACGTATCACCTCTCCGTTACAGTATGGTTTATCAAGGCATTGATTCTTTTTGTCAGTTGTATCAAAGAATTTTACCACGCTTTTCTCTCCTGAGTTTTCATATGGTGTCATCTGAAGTAACTCGGATTTAATTTTGTTTTGCGCCTCCTTAGACCAATATCTTTCGAGAAATGCTGTTCTGAACTGTAGGTAAGACGTACAGGTAGCCGTGATCTTTTGCATCACCTTTACTACTGTCCCTGACATGTGTGCACAAATGAAGTGAAGTCTGTGAGCTACGCTCCAGTGGTTTGGTAAGCCTACTTGAAACTGATCGATGAATGTGCGTGCATGCAAGCTACCGCCTTCTTCCTTGAAATGTTGAAATTTTCTAACTGTAAGGAAGGGGTCTGTATCATATCTACTCATAAATCCGGTTTGTGGCTGATTCATGGACTCAAATAATCTGCCACTGCTTGTGTCGTCTACATCTACATCTACATCCATACTCCGCAAGCCAACTGACGGTGTGTGGCGGAGGGTACCTTGAGTACCTCCCTCGGTTCTCCCTTCTATTCCAGTCTCGTATTGTTCGTGGAAAGAAGGATTGTCGGTATGCCTCTGTGTGGGCTCTAATCTCTCTGATTTTATCCTCATGGTCTCTTCGCGAGATATACATAGGAGGGAGCAATATACTGCTTGACTCTTCGGTGAAGGTATGTTCTCCAGACTGTAACAAAAGCCCGTACCGAGCTACTGAGCGTCTCTCCTGCAGAGTCTTCCACTGGAGTTTATCTATCATCTCCGTAACGCTTTCGCGATTACTGAATGATCCTGTAACGAAGCGCGCTGCTCTCCGTTGGATCTTCTCTATCTCTTCTATCCACCCTATCTGGTACGGATCCCACACTGCTGAGCAGTATTCAAGCAGTGGGCGAACGAGCGTACTGTAACCTACTTCCTTTGTTTTCGGATTGCATTTCCTT
Organism: Schistocerca piceifrons; assembly: GCF_021461385.2. Taxonomy (NCBI): domain Eukaryota; kingdom Metazoa; phylum Arthropoda; class Insecta; order Orthoptera; family Acrididae; genus Schistocerca; species Schistocerca piceifrons. The sequence goes on from NC_060142.1 coordinate 135,093,167, forward strand.
AGGATTCTTCCAATGAATCTCAGTCTGGCATCTGCTTTACCGACGATCATTCCATTTTAAATCACTCCTAATGCGTACTCCCAGATAATTTATGAAATTAACTGCTTCCAGTTGCTGACCTGCTATTTTGTAGCTAAATGATAAGGGATCTATCTTTCTATGTATTCGCAGCACATTACACTTGTCTACATTGAGATTCAATTGCCATTCCCTGCACCATGCGTCAATTCGCTGCAGATCCTCCTGCACTTCAGTACAATTTTCCGTTGTTACAACCTCTCGATACACCACAGCATCATCTGCAAAAAGCCTCAGTGAACTTCCGATGTCATCCACCAGGTCATTTATGTATATTGTGAATAGCAACGGTTCTATGACACTCCCCTGCGGCACACCTGAAATCACTCTTACTTCGGAAGACTTCTCTCCATTGAGAATGACATGCTGCGTTCTGTTGTCTAGGAACTCCTCAATCCAATCACACAATTGGTCTGATAGTCCATATGCTCTTACTTTGTTCATTAAACAACTGTGGGGAACTGTATCGAACGCCTTGCGGAAGTCAAGAAACACGGCATCTACCTGTGAACCCATGTCTATGGCTCTCTGAGTCTCGTGGACGAATAGCGCGAGTTGGGTTTCACATGACCGTCTTTTTCGAAAACCTGCTGATACCTACAGAGTAGATTTCTAGTCTCCAGAAAATTCATTATACTCGAACATAATACGTGCTCCAAAATTTTACAACTGATCGACGTTAGAGATATAGGTCTATAGTTCTGCACATCTGTTCGACGTCCCTTCTTGAAAACGGGGATGACCTGTGCCCTTTTCCAATCCTTTGGAACGCTACGCTCTTCTAGAGACCTACGGTACACCGCTGCAAGAAGGGTGGCAAGTGTTTATTCTCTGGTAATCTACTGCTTGTCTCCCTATTCTCAATTTCCTGACTCATATCCGCGTCATATCGTATCATTGGTGAACAAAAGTGTTGTTCGTGTGTTTCTACTCTCGTCGTTCGCGGTATAGTACCTGTGCTGCTATTATGTTGTGTCACTGGATTTACTGGTTCGGTTGCCTGTCTTTCGATTGGTATTGGCTGAATGTTTGTGTTCCGTTTTTCTAGATACTGTGCCTGGTCCTGTGGCATGTCATGTATTACTTTAATCGGGGTTTTCTGTTCCGATTTCTGCGCGAGTGTTACATCTAGCCTTGGTTCTACTTGAACTTTCTTAGACCGTGCGTGTTCGTGTACTGAATTAATGCGTCAGTTGTTTCGCTACAGGTGTAATCGATCTCGATCTTTTCTTCAATAGTTTGTATCCGAAGCTTTTCAAGCTGATCTTTGTTTTTAAGTTCTATTTTAATGATCCGCTGATCATATTTTTTCAGTGCAATCTTTGCGACCTTGCTTTGAACTACCCCTTCTTCCGAAATTTGTATTGCTGTTCGAGTGGTTTTTTTCGTAAAACGTTCCACCTTTTTGTCAAAATTTGCGATGCCCAGTTGGACCTTGTCCACGTTAGTGCGTAATTGCAGCTGACCTTGTGTTAGTACCTGAATTCTTTCTCTAGATTCTTTCGCGTCTTTGTTTATCTGAGTGATCTATCAATTCCGGCGATCCCTTCTTCCATCTGGATTTTAACCTGTAGGATCTGTATCTTAATAGCCTGATTATCCTGTTTCAAATCCTGATACTGTTTTGTCATCTGTGTATTCTGTTTCTTTATCTGTGTATTAATTTCCTGATTCTGTATCGTCATACTAGCGTTCATGTTTTGTAACATCTCCATGATCGCGTCCTGTCCTGTAACACTACCTTCTGCTGAACTATGTATTCTCGATCTATTGTTTCTACTCGGTCAGTTACGTTGTCTACTGGGCTATGCTGTGGCGTTTCTAAGTTTGATAACTGCAATGACCCATGCTGTCTGTGTTGAGGACAAGTTGCGTTTGTCATTGAACCATTACGTGGCGCAAACAACTCCGCATTCTGCCCTCTCTGTTGTGTATGTCTTGTGTTTGCAGGTACAGTTGCGTCTGTTACGGAACCTTTTCGTGGCGCTTGTAACTCTTGAAAATTCTGTGTGTGTTGTGAGGCACATTTAGAATGTGTACGGTAGGTTCGGCGTATTTTAAATGTTCCCCCTCTTCCTCGCTGTCTACTTCTCTTTGAACGTGAGCTAACTGCCGGTTCTTGACTGTATTGACGCGTATTCTATCCCTGAATATGCTGCAAACAAATGCGTTTCCTGCGCTCGTTTCGCTTCTAATCTTTGCCATTTCTTTTCCTATGCGGACTGTCTATTTCTGGCTCAGAATATGCCCTAGCAGGAATTTCATGTCCTGGAAATTCGATGTTCTCGTCCCTTCGATTCCCATCTGTCCAATCTGTCTCAATTTTATCCCAGTCTAACTGAGCCTGCTGATTCTGCAGCTCCCCGACTGTCCTATTCTCTGACTCACCGTCTGTCCTATTCTCAGGTTCATCTTCTGTCCTATTCTCAATAAGCTCGTTTACTTGCTGTCTATCTGGTTGATTCTCCCCCATCTTGTCTACTTGCTGTCTCTCACGTAACCTTTTGGCTTGTGCTCTGGTTAACATGGAAATTCTTTCAACACACCATAACCCTATCTACAAAACTGTATGACCACTTACCAGTTGGTTGAACCAACAACAACAACAACGTCGTGACTTCTCGGCTAATGTTCTGTCTGCTCTGTTACAATCTCCAATCTCCACCTGTGCGCTTGCAAAGGGAGAAAAATATTATTTCTTAATTCTAACTTACATGATCCTACGTCACACTGCGTCTCTGCATCACTCTGCGTCTGTGCCTACCACCTGAAAATCCTATGCCCTAACAGCTACAAAAAAATCGTAAAAAAGTGCAAAAGTTTCCAACACAATAACATACGCCATTTTCCCTACAATTCTGCTTTCTACACTACCTGTATCTATTCTGATCCCAATCTTTGCAAATAGCTGTATACATTAAAGAAAGTTCTTCAAAGTGCTACTGCTGCGACCTGCCGTACCTAACTAACCTAACACTTTCCTATCCTGGTAGCTTACCTATTTTACCTATCCTGGAAGCTTTTAGTTTACCTATCCTGGCAGCTTACCCATTTTACCTATCCTCGCAGGGTCGCCATTTTCTGTGGGCAACGTGGGTGCTATTCTGTCATTCTGCACAATGGATTAATCTGAGATTTACCCTTTACCCTGTGGCTCCTGCAAGATGCAATTTCCACACCCACACTACTACAGAAGTCAGACAGACGCTCCTAACGTTCTAAAGAGAAATGCCTGAAAAACTTTCAGCAATAAATATCTTCTGGAGTGATCCGCTGTAAGGAAATGACACAAAAATTCACAAAATTTCTCATGTAACTAGTGGGATACTTGGGTACTGGAGTAGTTCTGGTTAGTGCAAGAAAAACATGAAACTAACGAAAACTATTACTTATTTTGCAAAAATTCTGAGAAATCACAATAGCACTTTTAGTTACGAACTGAACAAGTTATTTACGGGTTCTTTTCGGAATGTGAAGTTACCTCTTAAGGATAGGATTCGGTAATGACATTTCTGTACAAACTTTAAGATTGTTATTGACTTGGCAGAATGGCTGAGAGCCGTGCCTACTCAACTTGAATAATTATCTGTTAGAATGTTGCTAGGTACAGTTGATGCTGTCGCATGTGAAATGCAGTGAAGTGTACTGTTGTGGAGGAAGTATGGGGCTCGCAAGAGCTGTAGCGCACAATACCGTAAGCTGTGATGACTGCTGTCTGCGCCGCTCGCTGCTGACAAATAAGATAACTCTCGTTCTATCTGGATTGACATTCGCCAATCAAACTCTCCCTACGCCTTGATGAAGTCAAGGATTCCTATTCGTCCCTAGTCTAACTATTGGTGTGGTACATCGGTCAGATAACCAGTCCACCGCGATGCCACTCAAAAATTCGCTCGCAGGCGTTTAACTATAACTCTGTCCGTTCACACCGCACAATAAGTGTGGCGGCCAACACAGTGAACAACATTTAATCGCAAGGACTCAACATAGAGTCGCACTCTGATTCGCTCTCGACAGAGGTGCTCCCCAGTGAAGTACTGAGAAGAGACTTGTTCCTCGCTCTTTGAGTAGACGTACGAGCACACAAGCTCTCGTTACGAGTTCTCGCTCCAAGAGCAACAAAGGAACTTCCCCTCTCCATGCCAGACGTGAAGGGGTATATCTTTCGGTCTCTTCCATTACTCCTTCAGCTCAAGGCGTCAGGAATATCGTCTGCCAATCAGCATTGATCTTCTAAAACGGGAGAATGACATTTCGTTTAAGGCAACCAATCCGGAAATCTGTAGCATCGGCGTTTGCCGTTTGCTGTGTCCCTGTGAAAACCTCTGAAACTGAGTGCTATGTTTGTAAAGAAAGCGTAGGCTGGGCGCTGCCACACAACGCAGCGGAATTTGCTTTTAAGCCGAACACAGGGTCGTTCTCCCTTCCACTCGGGCAAACACTGTCTGCTCTACGGACAGTCGCCGGCCGATGTAGATAGGTTGACTCGTCCTCTGAAGGGACCGGCCCCCTGGCGTGCGGTTTGCCTCTCCCGAACTAAACGCCCTTGCAACCATTTTGTCTTGAATGTGTGTGTGTATGCCAGCCTCAAGTATTTCAATCTCGGTGCACACTTGCGATTTATTAGTTATTTCCATATCATCTAAATGAATTCATACAACATCGACTTTATCTTATAGAGTTTGGGTTCGAATGAAGCGTCTTGATGTGCGGAATATGATTGTGAGGGTGGAATATTTAAGCAATGAAGGTCAGGAGACCACGACGCCTTACAACAGGTTGGCAGGGTTATGCTGCATGTGGAAGGAACTTGATTGTCAGCTTGATACCTGCCGAATGTCTGCTCTCGTAGCTGAGAGGGCAGCGCGACAGAATGTCATTTCTAAGGTCCTGGCCACCAACATATGGGAAGCACGCCAGCAGATGGTGGCCCACATCAACTGAATGGCGCCGGGAAGCATCACAGTTTAAGCAATCACCGCCCCAGACTCCAACCCATTTCAATGACCCAAGAGGCTGGCGACTCTCTGGATCCTCGTCATGATGGTACATGCCACCGTAGCGAAGAGGCAGACCGACCATCTGGCCTTTCTGACGGACCTATGGGAGGAAAACAAGACGGCCCAGGAGCACAGACGTTACCGCGAGAACTTCAAAAACTTCCTCCAGATTCCACTGCAGACTGCAATCAGCGGAGTCCTCCCCGGCCTGTGACCCTCAGCACCGCCACCAGACACCTCACCACGAGAAGAAAATGTGCAGTGAAACTGAATAAGTGCACCATAAAAGAGAAAGTGTTACTGCTCTTGCCTCAAATAGTCAAATATAGTTTCTAAAGTGTTTCCTCTCAGTGAAATCAGTGTTACAAAGTGTGTCCCACTAAACCTCTACCATGCTTACATCCAAATCAGAGTCAAAAGTACGTCGAATAGTACTACCAGTGCATCTAAACGTGTGTTTGTGAAAAAAAGACAACAGATATTTCGGTTATGCGGTGCTGCATGGCATCCAGATGTACATCATTATTTGTTCTATACTGTTCAGGATACAAGCAATACTTAGTTAAAAGTACTAAAAAAATGAAGGTTTCCTTTACTATGTGCTTTATAAAATTTATACTCTCCTCTCTGCTTCTCTTATATAATAGACATTATTTTTGCTTCTTCTTCAATTTACCTTTTAGTTGTAGTACATGTAAAAATTTCTCCCACTTCTGCTCCATCTGTCATGCTCATGATTTCTCTGATACTGTCCCACCTAACAGTGCTGACTAGAGGAAGATATCAAACCAGCATGCACATCGTGCCTGTACCACCACAAAGTGAAGCACATACACAAATTTGAACTCATAATCAGTTTGTTGACGATAGGTATAAAGTATTATGCCAGTTCTCCAATCGTTTACCCACAAAAAACACGACAAATGGCCATGGAAGGGTTCGAGGAACAACAATAAGAGAAAAATGCAAAAGAAAAGAATATACAAACGAAAACCTATTAAAAAACGACAGTAATTTTAACCAACTGTAGGAATATAATACCTAGTAGAAATAAATGCTTTAAAAATGAATCGTTGTTAAAAATTTAAATAAATATACATGGTTACAAAAAAAAGGTTCGATTCCCGGCTGGGTCCGAGATTTTCTCCGCTCAGGGGCTGTGTGTTGTGTTGTCCTAACCATCATCATTTCATCCCCGTCGACGCGTAAGTCGCCGAAGTGGCGTCACATCGAAAGACTTGCACCTGGCGAACGGTCTACCCGACGGGAGGCCCTAGTCACACGACATTTACATTTATTTATCTGCCGAATCAGTTGGGAGTGCATATGGAGAACTAGTAATACGACAAAAAAATTTATTGAGTTTTTGAATGACTGTGCAAAGCTCTGTAACAATATGTTAAATATTATAGCTACAGGAAATCCAAAAAATTTCTTCAATCATTTGCGAGGAACATTCAATAACTAACGCTATGGATATTTTTGTTGGCCAATTTTGGGTGAAAAAATGCGATATTTGTTGTAGCACATTGTGAGTATTCCCACTTCAGCCTCTCTAGTTTCATGAAGTTCCCATAGTTTGCGGCGCTATACATTGCGTTCAAAATGGCTTCTGTAACAGAGGTGCGTTTCAAGCAGAGAGCTGCTATTGAGTTTCTCTTGGCGGAAAACCAAAGCATCGCAGATATTCAGATGCGCTTTTATAATGTCTACGGAGACCTGGCAGTGAACAAAAACACGCTGAATCGCTGACCGAGGCGTCTGTCATCATAAAGCCCGAATTATATGATGTGCCTAAATCGTACACCTATGCACCAACGCCCCTAACGTGCATACCTGTAGCTACAAACTGGTTCACTTCCGACCTATTACACCACCCACGCGGGATATACCTAGCGCGCATGCGCAGCAGCAGAGTGTACGCGCGAAAAGCAAATAGATGTCTTATGTCCAGACGTCTTGTAAAATCGTTCGTTCTACAGCCCGCAACACAAGGGCGACTGTATGATATACTGAAGCGTCATACGTTCAAATTATTTGTGAACTCAAGATTCCTCTTTATAAAGAAATCGTTTTCTACCATTATGTATTAAGTAATAGTTTTTCTCTAATGTAGGTTAGTACTGTTCTGAATTACAGACGCAACAGTTTTATATTACGACACTTGATTGCACTGGTATAAGAATATCGAAATTTACATTTATACAGCATATTGCACATGGAGGATCCACTTGTTTTCGGAGCTATTGCCCTGGCAGCGACGGTAAATCTTCGGATTAGGGCAGAACGGCGACGAAAACGAAAAGTCAAACGTTGTTGGGATCGACCCTGGCTGACAATGAGGGTGTAAGGCAGGGAGATTATTCACTGTTAAAGAAAGAACTGAGGCCCGAAGATCCGCAAGAATTTCGGAACTTCGTTGGGATGGACATGGCCTGTTTCGAGAAGCTGCTGTCTATAATAGAAGATGGAAACAGAAAGTGTGACACAGTCATGAGGGAGGCTATTTCACCGTCTAGAGAGTAAGAATTATATGGTTATGTTTTGTGATCATACCAGCCTAGATCACTAATAAAATACCGGTGAACGCCCTGTTATGTTGCTGGCTGATTGTAGCATTACGTTTCCTGGCGGATGGGGAATCTTTTAAGAGTCTGGCTTTTAGCCACAGAATAGCAAAGCCCACCATTTCAAAAGTTATTGTGGATGTATGCACTGCAATTTGCAACACATTAAATGACCAATACTTAGGTGACCTTGTGTTATTTTTCCAGGTGTGGACTATACTCAGAATTTTGCAGTCCTCGTCTGTCGCACTGGGGTAAACTGCAAGGACTTTCTTCCTTTCACGGCCAGTTTCTCTTTTCTGGCATGTTGAAATCAAGCAAGAGGTGCAATTAAATCAAACCTGAACTTTCGTAAATTAAGGCATTACGGTACAAATCGAAAATCACCTCAGAAAGAAACGATTTCTGACTACCTTATTATCATACAGTGGGTCATACATACACTTTTCCTCGCTGTATGCCTGATTTCAGACGCTTAATTCCTCTCTGCTCCATTTCATTTCTAGAATACGAAGCTATCAATAGAAAAAATCCTTTCATAAACAGCTAGTATATAAGATTCTATTGCAAGAAAAGTTTCTTTTATGCATTTGTGAAACCTATTTACTGAAAAAAATGCAGAAGATCCCCAAAGCGAAAAATCCCCAACACGAACGTCCGAAATTAGCCACTAGACGCCTAACAATAACCAAACAACAAGCAGAAGGCACCGTGGTACACCCATTGCGCATGCGCGAATCATCGCTGCCTACTGCGCATGCGCGGATAGACGGCAGTTTAGAACTGCTCTATTCCTGCGTGCTGATAATGTGCAAGAGAAAAATACGTTTTCCCATTTTCTTGCAGTAAAAAATTCTGTGTGTTTGTGAAGCAAAGCTACATCAACTCCTGTGGTTAGGTTTTCGGTGGAGATTCTCCTTTTCCTTCAAAAAATGAAAAACCGCTTCTTTCCGTTTTGGGAGTTTTCTTCACAATATAATACTTCCCATTCGATTATAAGAAAACTAATTGTTGCCAAGAACTGATTTTTCCGTATCGTACAGTATCATATAGCAGCTTGATGATGAAGTGTCAATGTTTTCGATATTTGTCATGGTTATTGTGATAATCAATTTGGAACATCCCGTTAGAAAGGGTTAGGTTAGGTTAGTGGTGTTTAACGTCCCGTCGACAACGAGGTCATTAGAGACGGAGCGCAAGCTCGGGTTAGGGAAGGAAGTCGGCCGTGCCCTTTCAAAGGAACCATCCCGGCATTTGCCTGAAACGATTTAGGGAAATCACGGAAAACCTAAATCAGGATGGCCGGAGACGGGATTGAACCGTCGTCCTCCCGAGTGCGAGTCCAGTGTGCTAACCACTGCGCCACCTTGCTCGGTCCCGTTAGAAAAATTTATGAATTACTGTGTAGATAAACCTCTTCACGTTATTTGATTTTCAAACAGCTGAGCAAAACTGAACGTACTCAGACATTTCCCTCTTTACTTATTCTGATCAACACTAAACTGACGCACAATACATTTAGCGCAACGCAATCTGACTTTCAATAATCCCTACAAAAGAATGGCCCTGACTAACAATAACCTATACCTTTCATGAATCACTTACCTCACAAAAATCTTCGTTACTCAAACTACTGCAATACAGCGAGAGCCAATACTGCCAGCTAAATAAAAGATTCCAAGTACTGAAGGCACTAACTACTGATCGGCATTGTTAGCAAATGAAAGATTTTGATAGAGAACAAACAATGTATTTACCTTAATAATATTCAAAAGTCATCATATATATATATATATATATATATATATATATATATATATATATATATATATATCAGTTCATGATATCTATTATTACAAATTTACTCGTTCTGATGGACACACGTCCAGATCGTCCGCTCTCAAAATTCTACTATCTCTCTCCCCACATCCACCACTGCTGGCGGCTCACCTCCAACTGCGCAACGCTACGCGCTGTTCACATCCAGCTGCCCAGCCCTACAATAGCAAATATTCCAACAATGCAAAGCAGCCACAGACTGCACACATCACAGTCAGTGATTTTCATACAGAGTGCTACGTCGCATTACCAACGTAAAAACCTAAACAGCCTACTTACAAATTTCTAAGTAAGTTATCGCATCAAATGTAGAGTTTTTACAGTGATAAATGTGGTCGCTGGCTACTTTACATTTGGTTAATTTTAGGTGATATGTTCCTGCGTATAAAATGTAGCTGACATAACGAAATTGTTTTTAAAGCTGAAACAAAAGCAATATCTCACTACAGAATGGAGAAAGATGCTGAAGTATTTTTATTCGAGGGCGCAGGTGCGGAGCGCGCTGCCTGCAAGTAGCCCGCAGCTCAGTCGTGAATAGTTGTGGAAGCTGACTGTCAGCACACACACCCTTTCAGTACACTACATTCATTATGGACAGAAGGAAGATATTTTTAATGGGAAACTCGTATCTCAGGTATCAAATACTGAAGAAATATTGTCTACAACGAAGGAGTGAAACTAATGATATGTACAGGGTGATTCAAAAAGAATACCACAACTTTAAAAATGTGTATTTAATGAAAGAAACATAATATAACCTTCTGTTATACATCATTACAAAGAGTATTTAAAAAGTTTTTTTTTCACTCAAAAACAAGTTCAGAGATGTTCAATATGGCCCCCTCCAGACACACGAGCAATATCAACCCGATACTCCAACTCGTTCCACACTCTCTGTAGCATATCAGGCGTAACAGTTTGGATAGCTGCTGTTATTTCTCGTTTCAAATCATCAATAGTGGCTGGGAGAGGTGGCCGAAACACCATATCCTTAACATACCCCCATAAGAAAAAATCGCAGGGGGTAAGATCAGGGCTTCTTGGAGGCCAGTGATGAAGTGCTCTGTCACGGGCTGCCTGGCGGCCGATCCATCGCCTCGGGTAGTTGACGTTCAGGTTTCATAACTAACCTTTTTCGTAGGACTCTCCATACAGTTGATTGTGGAGTTTGCAGCTCTCTGCTAGCTCTGCGAGTTGATTTTCCTGGGCTGCGAACAAATGCTTGCTGGATGCGTGCTACATTTTCATCACTCGTTTTCGGCCGTCCAGAACTTTTCCCTTTGCACAAACACCCATTCTCTGTAAACTGTTTATACCAACGTTTAATACACCACCTGTCAGGAGGTTTAACACCATACTTCGTTCGAAATGCACGCTGAACAACTGTCGTCGATTCACTTCTGCCGTACTCAATAACCCAAAAAGCTTTCTGTTGAGCGGTCGCCATCTTAGCATCAACTGACGCTGACGCCTAGTCAACAGCGCCTCAAGCGAACAAATGTACAACTAAATGAAACTTTATAGCTCCCTTAATTCGCCGACAGATAGTGCTTAGCTCTGTCTTTTGTCGTTGCAGAGTTTTAAATTCCTAAAGTTGTGGTATTCTTTTTGAATCACCCTGTATATTTGAAAGGCATATTCACGGAGAATTTCACCATTTGTACGAAGAATTGTAATGTCAACCTTTGCTATTCAAGGAGTATGCTTGAATGTTGCCTACAACGTTTGGTTGTATCGTAGACGCTATAAAACCTGTTCTGCATTGAATTCAATTAATTTCCAGCGAACTATTTCACTTGAAGAACGGTTGATGGTGACTTCAAGGTAAGAACACAAACAAATAATAGATCAGTCCTTTTACTTCTTTATTCACATAACTGCATGTACTTAATATTTTACATTTCTCAAACTTTATTAAGATCTGAATGACCAACTTGTGGCACCTGTAGCGTATTTAGCTTCGACAACTCCTTTAATAACAACTATAAAATGTAATTTATGTAATGATGGCAACTGTTTGATATATGGCAATATTGACTCGAACCACAGAAGGTCTTCATCATGGCCGAGCGCTCTAAGCGCTTGAGTCCGGAACCGCGTTGCTGCTACGGTCTCAGGGGACGAATCCTGCCCCGGGCATGGATGTGTGTGATGCCCTTAGGTTAGTTAGGTTCTGTTTTTTTTTTTTTTTTTGGCCTTTGAGTGTGTACTCAATTTAGCCGTCGGCAACACAGTGACAATGTACACATAATTGAATAAACAAATACAGAAATGCATATTTACAAGAATAAAAAGCTTAACTGTTACAGTTTTGTACTTAATTTTTTAAAAATTTGAATTGAATTGAAAAATAATTAAAAGTGTCTTGGCTTACAATTCACACCAATTCTGAAATATCTTCATCAGCAAGACACATTTATAATTGTCGTACACCATTAAAACCTACATATTGTGACCAGTACTCTTGATGAAGTTAACGATCACTGTATATAGTCGAACGTCTTTAGTACACAAAAGAGAAGAAGCTGATTGAGGAAGATGGTAGCCCATACTCAGCAATATCTTCAGAAAGACCAACCGTTCATGGTCAAATTTGGGGCACATAAATAAGATGTGGTTGACATCAGCTTCCGACTCAGGATCACACTCACATGCTGGTGAACTGTAAACGTTGATCCGATGTAGATGCTGTGGGAAAGAGGCGTGATTGAAGCGGAGTCTTATGATGGTAGAATTCGTGGATCGGTCCAGATGTGTCCTCATGAACCACGGCTGTGAAGGAATCCGAGGTTGTAGCACTGCGTAATAACCGCCTTTTGTCTGTTGAGAAACGTTCCACATTTCCTGCCATTGTTGTCTTGCGTGATCCTTGACTGCACGTAAGTAGTCTGTATAAGGAAGCTGCAGATCCAGGACGGTGCCTGACGTTGCCGCTTGTTTAGCTAATGCATCGACTTCATCATTATAAACGATACCAGAGTGGGAAGGTACCCACAACAAATGGATCGTCCGGCCCGTGCGTGCGCTGCGAATATATTCAGATATCACATCCAAGATATAACTGTTGGTCGTTTTGTTCCATCGACTGTACTGAATGTTTTTAAGAACGCTTTGCGAGTCAGATACTATCAATATCTTGGGGAAGGAAGTGCTAGAGACAAACTTAAGTGAATAGTTCTAAGTACAGGGGACTGATGACCTCAGATATTAAGTCCCTTAGTGCTTAGAGCCATTTGAACCATTTTTTTAAAATTTTCTCTCTCTCTAAATGGAGAAACGCATATAGCCCATCTTCTTTTTGCTTACGTTTCTTTCTCGTTGGAGCCGGTGGATTCATCGAGCCTGAAGGGATGCCAACATTGCGGGTAGTGTCTGTTGCTTGGGGCATGGCCTGCTGTGGCTGTTCAACTACGGGAACCTGAAGATCAGGCTCATAGTTGTCGTCAACACTACTGTCACGGAGAGTCTGATAACTGATGCTGACAGTAGCACTTTCAAAGGCATTTTCTGTGTCCCTGACATCCATTTCGTCTTGCAGAGTAGTAGCACATGTAGAGTCCAAAAAATTCGAAGACGTGCTCGCTGCCGAGTGTTCTGGCTGAATGTTCCCTTCTGTTTTTCGTTGTGTCAAAATATCTTTCAAAAATAGCATGGACTGAAAATATGGCTAAGTGGCTCTATATACCAGTTCACTGTCGGCGTCAGCTCCAGAACGAGGCTTAGATATTTTTTCCAATTCTTTTGCAAACGTGTCCCTTATATTTTTCCATTTTTTCTTTGCCGCATCACCTGAAGTAAAAAATTAAAAAGGAAAAGACTTCAAAGCATAACGGTACTAAAAGGTTGTTATCCTGTTTCTTTTAAGAATGCCGTTTCAGTGGGGAACGCTACGAAGTTTTTACTTGATTGTTTAGAATTAGTGGCGGGCGGTATATTCGCTCTCAGTGAAACTGGAACTTTCCATACGCTATATGAGCTGAGCGAACATAAGACAAATTTAGTATCAAACTCTCCATACTACTGATTCATCCTTGTACATAGAAGCGTAGGAAATTAATGCGATTGTTTAATCACACAATAACAGACGTTTAGTCCACAGTTAACTATGTTCTGGCAAATTTGACCTACGTGATTTATAATTGCTTTTCGACTGAATCGCTCTATATCATAACAATTATCTGCTTGTTGACGATCTATTCAAAAATGGTTCAAGTGGCTCTGAGCACTATGGGACTTAACATCTGAGGTTATCAGTTCCCTAGAACTTAGAACTACTTAAACCTAACTAACCTAAGGACATCACACACATCCATGCCCGAGGCAGGATTCGAACCTGCGACCGTAGCAGTCGCACAGTTCCGGACTGAAGCGCCTAGAACCGCTCTCCATTCTGCTGTCAACAATTGTGAAAGTGACAGGTTATACAAATAATTATGTTATTTGTTAAGTTCGATATATTGCATTACGTAAAAAGGAAAAAAATACTACTGTCTAATTTTGAACCTACCTATTTTTAAACAAATTCAAAAAATTTAAGCAATTAACACAGATTTTTCGTCATTCCAGGTACTTAGCAACAGGCATGCCGTTCCGCCAACTCGCTTTTTCATTCAGGATTTCTAGAACGGCTATTTCCACAGTCGTTGCAGAGGTTTGTAAAGTTATCTCGACAACACTCTTAATGAAGCATATGACTGAGCCAACAGAAGATGACTTTAAAAAAATAGCACAATGTTTTTGGGACAGATGGCAATTCCCTAACTGTCTTGAAAGTATAGATGCGAATCACATTCGCATTACAAAAACCCAGTAAATCTGGTTCCATGTATTACTGTTACAAATCCTTCTTTTCCATTGGATTATTAGCCGCCACCGACGCAGATTATAGGTTTGTCGTGGTGAATGTATGCTCCTACGGCAAAGACAATGACGCAGGTGTGTTTGATGAATGCCCCTTCCGACATGCAATAGAAAAGGGAAGACTAAAATTACCTGAAGAAGAATTTTTGCCAGGATCCAGCATCAGTCACAGAACATACAATACAACATGTCAAAGATACACTGTCCTAAGAGTAAAAAAACAGTCTCTCACTTGCCAGAAGCACATCACTCTGTGACGCCCTCCCCACCCTGGTCGACCTCCAAAGGTACGGCCAGCTGCACAGGACGGCTAATGATGTGACCTTCTGGTGTCCGGAGTATTATCGTCCTTACCCTGCCGTCTCTTCCTGGTATTACCTTTTCTATCCCGGCCTTCTTCCACATATGTCGCGGACGAAAGTCCTCTTGGATCAGCACGATGTCGCCAGGGCGAGAGGGGATGGCTCGTCCCGATGGGCGTTTAACTTCATGGTAGTTCCGGAGCTCCTATAGGTATTCTTTAATCCAACGGTTCCAAAAACTGTCACAGAGTTGCTGTCTCAGTCGGAATTCCTTTGTTAAATTCGTGTTCGCTGAAGGCTCTCGTCCCGTCGGAATAGTCGTAAGTTTTTCTCCCGTCTGAAAATGGGAAGGTGTGAGTGCATCAGAATCATCTCCTGGTGTGATGGGCCTGGAGTTCACCGGGGCTTCAATACTGATCAAGGTGGTGTTCAGTTGTTACTCCGTGAGCTTTGCGAGTCCCAATACCTACCGTAGGCAACGCTTTATAGTGCCCACCATTATTTCCCACCATCCTCCCCACCAAGCCGCCCAGAAGACAATGAATTTCCAAGTAATACCGTGGTGGGCGAGGAACTGATAAGTTTTTGTGGTGGTTAATGCCTTCCAAAGTTGGGCTAGTTCCATATTCGTGGCGTGGAATGTTTTCGCGTTATCTGTATATATCGTGTGGGGTAGTCCGCGTCTTCCGGCGAATCGCTGAAGTGCCATAAGAAATCTGTCCGTTGACAAGTCTGTACAGAGCTCAAGGTGTACAACTCGTGTGGTAGCACATGTGAAAAGAGTGATATATGATTTGTGCGCTTCCTTCCCCACTTTGATGAATAGTCGGCCAGCAAAGTCTATTCCGGTTACAGCAAATGGTTTGGCAAGCGAGACTCGTTCAGGTGGCAGCAGTGCTTCGATCTGTTGCCCTCGTGGTTTCTTGAAGATCTTGCACGCGGGGCATGAGTTTAGGATTCGTTTGATGGCCTGACGAGCTCTAAGGATCCAAAATTCGGTTCGCAGTTCTGATGGTACAGAACGAACACCAAAGTGATAGAGGCGGATGTGTGTCTCTCGAATAACCAATTGTGTGAAGTGGTGGGAACCGTCAAGGAGCACAGGATGTTTTTGTTCCCTATTTATGCACTGCAGTCGACCTCCTAGACATATCAGTCCATCTTCTACGAAAGGATTTTTTACTCTCTTGGCAGTGGTAAGTTATTCTCAAGTGCATTTAATTCGCTGGGGAAGGAATCTCTCTGGCCCACTCGAATCCAATACATTTTGGCAGCTGATAATTCGGTGGCTGTAAGTTCTCCTGAAGATTCATTCTTCTGACGAATGTTGTGTAGGAATCGGAGAGTCTATGCTGTGATGCCAATGAGCTTCCAGTATGAGCTGAATTGAAATAAGTTCAGAAGGCTGGTTGGCGTAGATATCGACAAGACTTGGCTCTGGGTTTTCTTCCTCTTTTCTTCCGGAGGAAGTCGTACCATCGTTGGAGTGTCGTTTGGCCAGCATTCAAGAGGGCGTGTAAGCCAAGGCGGCCCATGCCACCAAATATCCAGAGAATTCATTTGGTAACCGAGGAGTCCACGTGAGAGGTGGTCAGCAGGATTGTCTGGTCCTGAGCAGTGTTTCCACAGCGTGGGAGTCGTGTGCGTTTGTATCTCAGTTATACGATTACAAACGAAGGTCTTCCGTCTGTTAGGATCACAGCGAATCCAACTTAGCGTTATTGTAGAATCCGTCCACAATATCGCATGGGCAATTTTAAAGCCTGTTGCGCGGCAAAAGTAACACAATAGTCTGGTCCCAACTACTGCCGCTAAAAGTTCGAGTCGAGGTAATGTCACCTCCTTAATAGGAGCAAGTCTGTTCTTGCTACAGGCTAAATGGGTTACGACGTCATCATCTAAGACAGTTCGAATGTACAAAGATGCTCCATATGCCTTTTCCGAGGCGTCACAGAATACGTGCAGCTGAGAGTCTCTTCCATGAGCTGTAGCTATCCATCTAGGGACACGTATATGTGACAATGAAGGTAAGCTAGATATCCAAGTGCGCCATAGTACCCCTAAGTCCCAGGGCATAAGTTCATCCTAGCCATTTCCTCGGCACCACGTGTCCTGGAAAAGCAATTTCCCAACAAGAGAATCAGGGGAAAACAATCCGAATGGGTCATAGAATTTAGCCGTACATTGTAAAAGGAGTCATTTGGTGGCTGGCTCTTCTGACGACCTTCTGATGATTTCACTAGGATCGATACAGCAGTAGTCACCTGAGGG
Source organism: Schistocerca piceifrons (assembly GCF_021461385.2). Taxonomy (NCBI): domain Eukaryota; kingdom Metazoa; phylum Arthropoda; class Insecta; order Orthoptera; family Acrididae; genus Schistocerca; species Schistocerca piceifrons. Next base: position 135,110,084 of record NC_060142.1, read on the forward strand.
GTTTCAGTCTACGCCTAAAACTTGAGTCTGGGCGTGGAGTTCTCGCCTTTCTGCTCTCCAGATAGTTTGGAGTTGTTCACAGTTGGTAGCGCGTTTTGATAAGGGGTGACTGATCAATTTCATTAGGGTTACAGGTTCATAGTACATAGTTATCACCAAATTATCACATTCTACTGAGAACACAAAGTCGTCCATGTGCGCAGTCTTGTTTATAAGTGGCGCTACGGTGGGAAATGCTGTCATACACTTGTCGGCAAGGTCTCTTTGTGTTGCAGAAAGAAAAAATGGGCTGCAGGTCAGGCCGAATGAAAGTCTATTAAAACGATATTCTGTTAGTTCGTTCGTCACTTGAAAATTTCCTGTTTGATCCTGGCTAATTTTGAACCAGAAAAATCTGGTAAAGTCTTCGTCCTTTTCGTTCAAGATTAATTGAAGGAAAGCTTGTGTGATGTCCGCGACGGTAGCCGTAGAATATAGTCTGAAACGCAGTAAAATTTCCAGAATCTCTGGTAATTGGTTCGGTCCTACTTCTAATACCTCATTCAGAGGTATTTGTTTTCGTGAAATGAGGCGTCAAAGACTATTCTCCACTTAGTGGTTCCGTATTTCTCCTTCCTCACCGCATGATGCGGGAGATAAAATAGCTCCTTTCCTGAGAGTGGGGTGGGAGCGACCTCTACTTGCCCCTTCGTAATGCAGTCTAGCATAAGATCGAAATACATTTGCTTAAAGGTCTCATGACGTTGAAATCTTTCCCTAAGGTGCTTGAATCGTTTTTCCGCGATCGGTCTGTTACTCGAAAGCACTGTATGTTGTCTTTTGGGAAGTGTAACCATTGCTCGATGATCCTTAATAGAGAAAGATGCTCTAAACTCTTCAAGAAGTCTCATATCCTTGTTGTACACAGGTAGATCCTGATCGGCAGTAATCCCTATAGTTTCCAAGTCCCAAAAGCGTCTGAAATCAATGTCCGAGTGCAGAGGAGATCGGTCAGTCTGAGCAAAATTTACCACGGTTGCATGCACACAGGCTTGTGACTTGCTGCCACTAAGTATACAGCCAAATAGAGAAGGAACTAACACTAAGGTTTCAGAGATGCGTATGGGAGAATTGTGCTTCACTATCTTCCAATAAAAATCGCCTCCTACAAGAATCTCCACCGGAAGATCTTCTGTTGAATCGGTTTCCGGATCTTCTAGCCGTAATCTTCCGGACATCTGGTAAACTCTTTATATGTTGTGGAACCGAAGGTTGGTGAGAAATAACGTGAGTATTTTCGAAGGCAGTAAATGGCACTGAAGAATTCTGCCAAAGCCCGTTCAAATTGAACTGAACAAGCCTGCGGTGGCGTGGGCGTGTAGGGTTTGATTCAAAGGAACGAAAGGTTAGTTCTTGTCGGTCTACCGTTTGCAGTTTGAGATCATCAATCAGTGATTTTGCTATGAAGCTGGACTGACTATCTGCGTCCAGTAGACATCGCGTTGTCCTGCTCAATCCTGAAGGTCCTGATACGCATAGTTGGGCTGTCTGAAGGTACGTGTATCCGTGGGGAGCGACAGATACCTTTCCCACGGAAGTAACACATGTCTGACCCGCAGGACTCCTCATATCCTTTCGTTCCTCACATATGGACTTATGATGCAGTATTTTACAGTTAACACACCGAGCCTTTTCTTTCTTTTTGCCGTTTGACACTTTGTGCACACGTTGAAGACAAAGAAAGCATCTGTTTGCTAGTTTCAATTTATCTATTCGATCATTAACGCGTACGATCGTCTTACAGTCTTGCGCCCAATGACCGCAAGATTCTCAAAAGACGCAGAATGGTTCCTTTACGCTGGTATCCTTCGGAGTCGATCTTTTAGATTTAGCATGTACGTGAAATGTGGACGCTGTGGGAAGGTTACTAGAAGTGCTGGAAAATTCACCGCGTATCTTCTGCATGGTAAGCGCCCCGTCGACTTCCTCGTTCAGAACTCCATCAGTTGCAAAATGTCCCCTTCGGATATTACCATACGCTTGGCGTGAATTATCCAACGGCGGCATATGTCATCCGGAAAAGCGCGTAAAATTTTCGGCGCGAGTACTCGGCCGTATCCGTTCACGTCTTCCCCAGAGAGCTTGAATACGTCGCTGGCATTCAACGAATATTGAATTAAGTTCCTCTGGGGTGGGCAGCTGAATTGGTTTTATGGCTTGGAGATAATCTAAGTGGGCTTCAATTATTCAATCCTTGTTTCTGCGTACGTCTCGGCCGTCGCCGCAATACCGTCCACTAAATGCTTTGGTTCTCCTGAGAGATAGCCGCGAAGAAAGATGTGTTTGTTAATTGTAGTTATCGTCGGATCGTTGTCAACTCCCATAATCGTGCCCATGTCTCGAGATCGCCTGAAAAAGGCTCAAGCGTGATCGTCAGAAGTTTTACTGAAGCTGTGGGAACAGTCATTGTTACAGATTGTACCGGCGGACTGTCGGAAATATTTATGTCTGCTATCGATTTCGCAAGCTGTTTCTCTATTTCGTGAGACAATCGAGAAATTGTGAGTTTCGCGGTGTATATATAATCTTCGCATTTAAGAGCATCTTCTTCGTATTCGTCATCGTCTAACAACTCTTGAATATCCTCATCTAATTTAACGAGGCGGTTCAGAACGCTTCCCAATCTGTTATTCTAATATTTATAATCCGCGATTTCCGATGTGTCGGACGACCTTGCAGCTTCCGCTACGAGTCGCGTAATGTTTGCTCTTTCTCTCATGCGTTTTCTCTTTAGAGAGTGTAATTGTGCTTCTGGTTTGTGGTCTGGCATGTCCACTCCGTCCGATTACTCAAAAGTTTAAAGCAGAGTCGGCTAGCGATCAGTAAGGCGTTATCTTTGAATCGCTAGTCGAAGTAGTTCAATTCATGGTCGCTAGACGGCAGCACTAGTCATAAACAACGTACAGGCGTAGCGTAGGATCTGAAATTTGTTAAAGCTACAGTAGCAGTATAGAGTGGCAATAATGTAATCAGTTGCCTTTACAAATGGCACTACAAGACATGGTGGGAAAGAATGGTGGGTACTATAAAGCGTGTCGCGTGATAATTCAATCGAACTTAACTGTGTATGAAGGCGGTTGTCGTCGAAGAGCTTGTTGCGTGGTGTGACAAATCGCTGCAGTAAGCCCCCTCGTAGTATTGCCGCGTGACGTGCGTCCAGAATTTGTGGTTCACAACGGCAATCGTGGAAATTGTCTCCAGGGGTTCGGCACCAAATTCTTATGTCGTGAATCACAGTAGAGCAGCGATTAGCAGTCTAACGACACTTTATTTCATATTCACAGAACATACAATACAAGATGTCAAAGATACACTGTCCTAAGAGTAAACAAACAGCCTCTCACTTGCCCCAAGTACATCATTCTGTGATACCTACCGAAACTAGTGTGGAAGATGCAGTACGTATTGTTAAAGCAATAACTTATTACACAACATCATCTGTGATCTTGAATGAATAAACGGGCCAGAGGTGGCATTTTTCCAAGATGTATACCGAAATATACCAAATGCAGCACAAGACAATTACAAAAGAGATACAGTGCATCATCACGAGCAGCTATGCAAGTGAGGGATAATTTTGAATTGTATGTTGAACAAAATCCTGAGCACAGAAAGTAAACAACACTGCTTAATAAATATGTGTTACATATGTACTTACTTGTAGTACCAATTATTTTCGCAGCTTCCTCCCATTCACGGTATGATATTAAACGGTTATGACAATTTTTATTTCTCTTGTCCCACAATACACGCCGTTCTTGAACAGCACTGATCGAAAATTTCAGCCATTTGAAGACGAGAAATACACTGGAAACCGCGTCCACTTCGCGCGGAAATATCAAACAATTTGATCGCGTCCGCGTCTCACACTGCCTCGCACGTGCGCGCTCACGTAGGACAATTTGACCGTTGGCCATTGTTTATTTCCGTGCGGTCGCCGCACCGCAGAGCTTTGGCTACAGTTCGATCACGTAGGACGCCGCCTTATAGCACGTGTGACGTGACACGACACTACAGCGTGACACGCACGTTCCGCACACGTCGCGCGGGTCCAACGCATATTGCGACGCGTACACCAAACTTCGCACTCTGGCGACGCTCTGCGCTGGCAGAACCGAAGCGCGAGCAACCTGTTATCTTTCTCAAACGATTTTACAGAAACTATTCACTGAAAACATTTGATTTTAGCCTTGCATGTAGCGTTATGTGTCAGCTTCTTGGCGAAGTGCCCATCATCTCACTAATGGCCATTCTTATTGTGATGTACACATTTTAGTAAAACACTACGCAAAACTCAAAAAAGTTTGCAACGAAAATTAGGGGTCGCTATGATTTTGCGTTTGGTGCGTATTACACCATATGTTGCTGCGTATGAAATTTAGCTAACATGAGTTTTTGTTTAGACTTGGGAGGAAGTCCCTATCTGCCTCCGATCTCGAGAAAATGGACCCTACGTAGTGCGCTCACTTCCGATCTCACGCCCACGAGAATGAAATACTCGCAACATCTCTCATATCTCCTAAACCGCTCGAGACATCGAAACGAGAGTTTGGCGAATGATAGCACACAAGGAGGAGAGTGGTTTGCCAATTCTTAAATACACAGAACTTTCTTATCTATGGCGATATATCAGTACTTACACTTCGCTTTTAATTTATTTCACTCCAGTGACTGTAATTTTCAAGTGTTATCGACAGCTAGCGAAACAAGAGCTTCCTAGTATGAAAATAAACATGAAATTTCTTCTTTGATGTTGCTAACCGACACTATGAGGTTTTTCGTAAGCTATTGAGCTCTGTGATTGCCAGCTTGTTTAATGAGGCACTCCATTTCGGAATTCTGTCGCAATAGCTGCTGTGAGATGAGTTTGGCAAATTACACTGTGACAAAGGACGTACAATTAAACCAGTTACCAAGAGAAATGTGGCCGTTACTCATAAAATGTGATGCTGCTCCGAATGAGAAAGGGTTAACAACTCACACAAAAATAGATCGCCATTTCTGTTGGAATTTTGGTGGAATCCCCGTAACCTATCGTATTTTTAACACTGAGCGACCGGAATGGAAACTTACCAAAAAAATTTTATTGCTTCTCTTAAACTGAGCAGTATTAAAATAATGACGAGCGTTCCTTCAGGCAGAATGACAGGCACATATCAGGTACTGGTTACTCACCTACGGCTTGCCAACCTGACAATATGTGATTGCGAATAAAATAGTTGTGATTGAGAAAAACAGTTGATCTGTCGCACAACACAATGGACAGTGTGTTGCCAGCAGCGGAGGATAATGCGCACGACAGGAATGCAGTAGGTAGCCACGTGTGCCTTGTGAGCTGGAGTTCGAAAAACATTGTCGTGATAGTAGATCTGCCTTTGTCAGCAGCACATTTCAACAAATTAAATATATCTAATCATGACACTCTTTTAGGATATGCCTACTTTCGTAATAATACCAATCATTTTCTTCAAAAAATGGTTCAAACGGCTCTGAGCACTATGGGACTCAACATCTTAGGTCATAAGTCCCCTAGAACTTAGAACTACTTAAACCTAACTAACCTAAGGACATCACACACACCCATGCCCGAGGCAGGATTCGAACCTGCGACCGTAGCAGTCCCGCGGTTCCGGACCGCAGCGCCAGAACCGCTAGACCACCGCGGCCGGCTCATTTTCTTCATTTGTGTACCCTGTTGTATTTATTAATGCTGATAATGTGCATGCAGCAATTTAAATGCTTTTTCTCATCACGGCGAACCAATTAAAACATTGTTGTTTGTGGCTGCTATTCGACTGTTTCTAGCTTGCAGTGGAAATGTGATGTTCACATGCATGTATTTGTCGTATTACTTTATTATATCCAAATCCAAGTAATCACAGTGAGACCTCTATACTTCAGATCTTGGACGCTTTTTACCAGGAGCACAAAGGGATCACACCTGTCGAGATTATCCCCTTCCAAATTTTTGTAACAGATCGTAAACATACGCCAGCATACTAGACAGCGAGAAGATAACCTTATTTTACTTTCCTACCTTGCTTCTTAATCTATAATATTCATTGTTTCCTTCTTGACTACCCTCTGTCCCTTCTTGCGATCTGCAAACGTCGCTGAGGCATATGATACAATTCCAGCGGCCAATGGCTGACCAGTTACTGAAGTATACATTTTTCTAGACAGAAGAAATACATAACAAAACAAAACAAAATTATAGAGATGTAAATAGCAGAAACGCACTAACGAAGAAAGCTGGAGCGTTTAAATGGCAAAAGAACGAAACACTGCCCAAAAGCAATAAAATTTAGTGTATAGCAAGGCAATATTTATCGTATGGGCAATACTACCACTATTCATATGCGCCTTACCGATGTGAGCATATGGCCGGTTCCGCTCCCCGCCTCAAATTCCCCACGGTGCTAGCGAGGCACGCGCGATGCGCGGCGCGAGAAACTGTGCCGCAACCACAACGCCGCGCGACCTGGCGCAGGCGCGTGTCGCGTCCCAGTCGCGTCGCGTCGCAATTTGGGTGGTCCCATTTGACCCTGTGTAGTTACAAAAAAGCACGCTGCGCTGCGCCGCGCCACACGCGCTATACGCGTCTCAGCTGGTCGCGCAAACCTGTCAGATCTCCCGCGTGCCGGCTGGCCACGCAGAGCTGTGGCGCCTGCAGTGTTGGAAGTGAGGACACTCTAAGTCGATGTTATCATCAGGTCACAATCAAACACCTCGCTGCTCAACTGGACGTCTCTGATCGTAACGCTGACATACTCATCCACCAGTTGTGGTACTCACTGGGATGTGGACACACACCAATGAAGGACCATCTGTGCAGAATGCTAGAACGTTACGATGCTAATTATGATTTTGTTTTCGGAAATCGCCATAGCCGATGAAACATGGGTTCATAACTTGGTACCGGAAATAAATGGCTTGGTTCAAATGGCACTGAGCACTATGGGACTTAACTTCTGAGGTCATCAGTCCCCTATAACTTAGAACTACTTAAACCTAACTAACCTAAGGACATAACGCACATCCATGCCCGAGGCAGGATTCGAACCTGCGACCGTAGCGGTCGCGCGGTTCCAGACAGAAGCGCCTAGAACCGCTCGGCCACTGCGGCCGGCACCGGAAATAAAACGGCAATCCATGGAGTGGTGCCACACTATCTTTTCCCTGATGAAAAATTTCAAAGCTGCACACTCAGCCGGTAAAGTCATGGAGATGGTCTGCTGGGTGAAGGGGTTATTCTGTTTGATGCCCTCCCTCATAGCGCAAGTATCAACCCGAAAGTGTACTATGTTACACTCATGAAACTGAGAAAACGATTTGAGCGTGTTCGTTGCCGCAACAAATGCAAACGAAGTTCTCCTTCTCAATGGCAACGCAAGACCTCTCACAAGTTTTCCCACCTGGGAGGCGCTCACAAAGCTTCGTTGGTCCGTTTTTCCTCATCCACTTACGGCCCGGATCTCACACGTTTCGACCCATGTATTTGGCCCAATGAAAGACACGAAGATGCAATCTGTGGAAGCAGTACGTAGATGACGGAGATGTTACTGATGAAGCAAGACGTTGGCTCCAACGTCGACCAGTTAAGTGGTACTATGGGAGGAAATGTGTGTGAAATCTTATGGGACTTAACTGATAAGGTCATCAGTCCCTAAGCTTACACACTACTTGAGCTAAATTATCCTCGGGACAAACACACACACCCATGCCCGAGGGAGGACTCGAACCTCCGCCGGGACCAGCTGCACAGACCATGACTGCAGCGCCTGAGACCGCTCGGCTAATCCCGCGCGGCTTGTGGTACTATGGGTTCATACGGAGCCTCACTGTAAGGACGCATAAGGCTGTCGCACTGAACGGAGATTATGTTGAAAAATAGGATTTTGTAGCCAGAGAGTGGAGAATAACAGGGTGTATTGAAATCCTGAGTAAAGCCTGAAACGCGTATGTATTTAGTACAGCGATGGCGAGGCATGACAGAATCTCTGACCAGAGAGTTATTTATCGTTCTGCGCTTGACCGCGCGAGTGTTCAGTTGCATGTAGGGAGTCGGCAGGTGCAGTTGCGGTCGAGTTGCGAGAGAGTTCAGTTGTACGTAGCGAGTCGCGAGAGCATGTAGTAACGCGCGAGAGACAGTCGCAGTTGTGTGTGAGGAGTCGGCGGGCGTCGACATGGGACTCTGGTCAAGATTCAGGACGAGGTATGCTTTTTTAATAAGGTAATGAAGCAGCATTCCGCTCATCTGATAATGTAATGCATCTTAAGTGTAATTAATTTGTCCAAGAATCGCCCCAATAATAATTTTGTTTTCAAACCAAGCACTTTAACAAAAACATTTTATTGAAAGAAAATTTCCCATGCATTTCCTTAAAGGAAAACTTTACTTAAGTTCAAAGAATTTTTGCGATGCATTTCCTCCAAGCTATGGCGAAAAATAAGAGCAGATGCAATTTTACTGAGGTAAGAACAGGGCCTAAGATCGACATTTCGGTCTATTTGCGTTTTCATTGTCACTGAGATTTCATTTTTTATTGAATTGACTTTCATTTTTGTGGGGAGCTTACACATGGCTCGGATTGATAGTTCTCATTTATGGTCATTAAATTTTGTTTATGCTGGAAGGTTACAGTTAGCACGATGAGTATTCACATTTAAGTATTGTCATTGCAAAATTCTCCGGTGAAATTACACTAATGTCCTTTCAAAATTCTCCGGGGAGGTTACACTTGGCTCTATGTCCATTAGCATTTGAATAAGAATACTTTTACAATTTTGTGGGGAGGTTACAAGCCAATCTTCTTTTAGAAAAAAAAATTGTTACATTACTTATTGAAGGCCCCTAGTTTAGTAACCTTGTGATTGGTTTATAAGACTGTAGCCTCTTGTATGAATATTTGAGGACATCGACGTCCAGGTTGCGGAAGGAGCACTGCCGGAACCGGCAGGCAGTTACTTGTGTCCAGCTTTCTGCTGTGCCGAGGAGCCCGAGGCTAGAACTGGGCTGACTACCGGCCGAGCACGGTGAAAGCATTCATTCATCCCCACCGGCGAGAAGACGCGACTGTCGCTGTATCCTTGCTCTGGAGGCGAGTAGTTAACTTTGCCATACACAGACAGCAACCCATCACGGCGACAGCGCACCGACTGGCTGAGTCACACATCCAGAACGATCCTAGACCTAATGCAGGGGCGTGTCTCGCCTGTCCACCAGAAGAAAGGCTGGCCGCCAACGGCGGTGCTGCGGCGAAGGTGAAAGTCTCTTCCTGTCCCTGGAGTGAGGAGCTGGGAGTTGCGCGGCGCTGCCTGCACCTACTTGTTTATTCATGAGCTCGCACACTGGGTGTGGAGAACAAAGACTTTCTTAAGCATGCACATTGTCTTTCTTGATAGGGCTTTGGCATAGTGTGGAGATCGGACACGTTTCTCAACCCCCTTAAGGTCGAATACTACAGGGTGTTACAAAAAGGTACGGTCAAACTTTCAGGAAACATTCCTCACACACAAATAAAGAAAAGATGTTAGGTGGACATGTGTCCGGAAACGCTTAATTTCCATGTTAGAGCTCATTTTAGCTTCGTCAGTATGTACTGTACTTCCTCGATTCACCGACAGTTAGCCCAATTGAAGGAAGGTAATGTTTACTTCGGTGCTTGTGTTGACATGCGACTCATTGCTCTACAGTACTAGCATCAAGCGCATCAGTACGTAGCATGAACAGGTTAGTGTTCATCACGAACGTGGTTTTGCAGTCAGTGCAATGTTTACAAATGCGGAGTTGGCAGATGCCCATTTGATGTATGGATAAGCACGGGGCAATAGCCGTGGCGCGGTACGTTTGTATCGAGACAGATTTCCAGAACGGAGGTGTCCCGACAGGAAGACGTTCGAAGCAATCGATCGGCGTCTTAGGGAGCACGGAACATTCCAGCCTATGACTCGCGACTGGGGAAGACCTAGGACGACGAGGACACCTGCAATGAACGAGGCAATTCTTCGTGCAGTTGACGATAACCCTAATGTCAGCGTCAGAGAAGTTGCTGCTGTACAAGGTAACGTTGACCACGTCACTGTATGGAGAGTGCTACGGGAGAACCAGTTGTTTCCGTACCATGTACAGCGTGTGCAGGCACTATCAGCAGCTGATTGGCCTCCACGGGTACTCTTCTGCGAATGGTTCAGCCAACAATGTGTCAATCCTCATTTCAGTGCAAATGTTCTCTGTACGGATGAGGCTTCATTCCAACGTGATCAAATTGTAAATTTTCACAATCAACATGTGTGGGCTGACGAGTATCCGCACGCAATTGTGCAATCACGTCATCAACACAGATTTTCTGTGAACGTTTGGGCAGGCATTGTTGGTGATGTCTTGATTGGGCCCCAAGTTCTTCCACCTACGCTCTATGGAGCACGTTATCATGATTTCATACGGGATACTCTACCTGTGCTGCTAGAACATGTGCCTTTACAAGTACGACACAACATGTGGTCCATGAACGATGGAGCTCCTGCACATTTCAGTCGAAGTGTTCGTACGCTTCTCAACAACAGATTCGGTGACCCGGTACCAAATGTAGAGACTCTTCGTGCTCGTATTGTGGGCGGCTGTGATACAATACGCCATTCTCCAGGACTGCATCAGCACATCAGGGATTCCATGCGACGGAGGGTGGATGCATGTATCCTCGCTAACGGAGGACATTTTGAGCATTTCCTGTAACAAAGTGTTTGAAGTTACGCTGGTACGTTCTGTTGCTGTGTATTTCCATTCCATGATTAATGTGATTTGAAGAGAAGTAATAAAATGAGCTCTAACATGGAAAGTAATCGTTTCCGGACACATGTCCACATAACATATTTTCTTTCTTTGTGTGTGAGGAATGTTTCCTGAAAGTTTGGCCGTACCTTTTTGTAACACCCTGTATAGTTCTCGAAACAACTATACTTGCATTTCAGCGACGTAATGCCCGCCCTCACACGGTGGCAGTTTCTATTGCTTGTCCTCATTCTTCCCAAACCCAGCCTTGGCCAACAGAGTCTCCGGGTCTCTATCCAATCGTGAAGGTTTGGAGTACTATGGGCAGGTCCCTCCAACCAGCTCTGGATTTGACGATCTAACTCGCCAGTTGGACAGAATTTGACACGATGTCCTTGAGGAGGACATCCAACTACTGTGTCGATCAATGCCAAGCCGAATACCTGGTTGCAGATGGGCCAGAGGTGGACCAACGCTCAATTTGTGTACCTCTTTCTCTTGAATAAGCGATTCAGTACATCTGAAATTGTAATCTTTTGTATGTCTGCACATGCACATCGCATCTACCGATTTGAGTCTCATTCGGCTTTCGGCTTATTCGTTGTGCTTCGTTCTTTCTTTCTTTCTTTTTTTTGTCTTAGAGTGTATTTCTTGCATTGTCATTTGACTCTGTTACGTGTATTCTGAGTGTTTTTACAGATACAAAATCTCACCAAATCTCGTCTAAATGGGAACGGGGCAGTGAAAATCTCACATCAATTTTTTTTTATTCAGAGGATATACATGTACATTACTATAATGGACAACATTTTGTTTTATATAAATAATCCCGAGCATAGGAAATATTAAAGTGCCCACAGATCTTTAGGGACATTTCAGAATTGAATGAACTGAATGCTTTACACGTGTGCATGACTGGGAGTCCCCGATTTGAGACAAGTTCCCCACAATTGTTAGATTTCATTCGGGGAGTTCTCTGCAGCGTCGGTCGAAATCACTGAGTGTCATTCGCTCTAGGTAGAGCACTTGCCCGCGAAAGGCAAAGGTCCCGAGTTCGAGTCTCGGTCGGGCACACAGTTTTAATCTGCCAGGAAGTTTCAAGATGGTTAATTTTATACTAACGGAAAAAAATCGCAACACCAAAAAGGAGCTGTGCGACATAATTTTAAGTTGGTAGACGTGTTTTTATATCTGAAAGATGATGTCCATTCAAATTTCGCACTATGACCATTCAAAACAGACTTGCTATAAATACGTGCTGTAATGGTCATGATCGTTTATTACCTTTGAGATTAGGTGTGGTGAGTTGATGTTGGACAAGAATGCGCTAAAAGCGACAGACACCATTATTGACACCTCACTGATCTTAAACGAGGTCGTTTAATAAAGCAATGAGAAGTAGGGATGTTCCTTCGGCGATACTGGACGAAGGTTTGGCAGGAATGCAGCCACTGTTAAGTGACTGGTCGCAGCGGTTATCACGAGAATGTACGGTCGCAAAATGACTGGACTCCGGACAGTCACGTCACACTACCGAGAGGGCTGACCCTCTTGTTCGGCAAATGGCTCTGGCGAATCGTACTGCATCTGCAGCAGAAATTTGAGCAGCAGTTGGCACCCTAGTGACACAACGAACTGTTACAAATCGGCTTCAAGGACAGCTCCGACAGAGACGCCATGCAGCGTGCATTCCACCAAGCCCAAACCGCCGCCATTTGCGACTTGAGTGATGTCAAGTGAGAGCTCGAGGGTGGGCGGGGTGGCGGACTGGTTCTTTCTCGTTGCCAGTGATGGCCGTGTATTGGTTAGGACGCCAGTTGACGGCGTGCAACTGCCTGTGTGCTAGATGCACTGGACCTACACAAGTGGTTATGATCTCGGGTGCGATTTCGCAAGACAGCAGCAGCACTCTCGCGGTTACCTCACGCAGCCTGACTGCAAATTGCGCGTCAGTCTGTTGATTCGACCTGTTGCGCTGCCTTTCGTGAACAGCATTCCAGGGGTGTTTCCCAACTGTATAACGCTCGCTCATATGCCGTTGTTGTAACCCAACATGCTCCACAGTGTGTCGACATGTAGCCTTGGCGTGCTCGATCTTCAGATCTGTCTCCAATCGTGCACAAATGAGACATCATGACGACAACCACAAACTACGTTCACCGCCTCTGTACTGACCGACCTAGTGGTTCAAATGGCTCTGAGTACTGTGGGACTTCTAACGCCATCAGTCCTCTAGAACTTAGAGCTACTTAAACATAACTAACCTAAGGATATGACACACATTCATGCCCGAGGCAGGATTCGAACCTGCGACCGTAGCGGTCGCGCGGTTCCAGATTGTAGCGCCTAGAACCGCTCGGCCACCAAGGCCCCGACCTAGTGCAACAGGCATGGATCTCCATACCACAAACTGACGTCCGACAGCTGTATGACACAATGTATGCACATATGTATGCCTGCATTCAACATTCTAGTGGTGAGACCTGTTATTTACGTAGTACCATATCTGGCTCTCATATTAACCTGTGATCTTGCAATGTTAATCATTTAAGTATGTTACTTAGACAAATGTATTCCAGAAATTTCATTACTCAGTATAATCTCCTTTTTGGATTGCGATTTTTTCCCCTCAGTGTATTTTCGTTGAGCCTTAATGTCAGTCTGTCTCTGTCTGCCTATCCGTTCGAATACTTCTCAGGGTTGGAATGTTTAAATAAAGTGTTTGTAATCACGCTGTACAAATGTTTAATACACTTCATAGGCTGCTACCTAAAACGTGGTTTTATTGAAGTGTTTTAATCCTTCAGTACCATCACGTTTTACATAACGCACAAGAGATGTGGGGCGGATGGGGCATTTTATACCCCACCCCAAAAAAATTAAGTAAAGAAAATTCGTTAACTGTTGCCGATTTATTTAACAGCGTACTTTTTGAAGATCTACTGATGTGTAAGTAGGATAAAGAACCTGAAAATATCTTTCAGAGCACTCTTAGCAATATTAAAACGCTTTCAGTAACGTATTCTACCAAGGAGGTTGAGTGCGTGGGGGAGGGAAGGGGGGGGGGTTCCTAACCATCCTAAAGAAATTCAAGTTTGAAATTTCGTTAACTGTAGTTGACTTTTAGTCAAAACATTCTTTTTAAAAATAGTGCGTAAGTAAGATACTGAACCTGAAAATAGAATATTACATTTATTGGGGAAATTAACATCGACTACAGGGTGTCCCACTCAGCACTTCGACTGAAACTGCACCGCGTAATTTGTGACCTTTGACTTGGCAACACTGCGGTCTGCAACATCATGTGACGCAACAGTGTGTTTCCGCACATCGCTGTGGCTGGAGCTCGGTGTCCAGAGTTTAGTGACGATGTATCGCTATTCCGTCGAAGAGCGCGTGTTTCTTGTGTAACAATATTGGATTGCTGGTTCCATTAAGACATGTCAGCGAATGTTTGTTGAACGGTTTGGTGACAAACATACACCGTCTAAATGCTGAATACTAAAGTTAGTGAACTAGGTGGAGAGCAATGAAACGTTGTTGGATCTTAACGGCGGGGGGACGGCCGCCATTATCGGAAAAAAAGTGACAGACGTGAAACGACGATTGTTTGCCTCTCCTTCAAAGTCTGTTCGACGTTTATCTCAGGAATGTGGAAAGTCATGGAGCCCATATCATAGAGATGCGAAGAAAGCCGGTGTATACCTGTACAGGTTTAAGTTGCTCAAGAACTGAATGTCAGTGACAAAGACGAACGCGATATATTTGCCGTTGGTTTCAGCAATTTATTGCTGAGAGGCCAGGAATATTGTAGTACATATGGTGCAGTGATGAAGCACTGTTCCACCTCTCGGCTATGTAAACTCTCAGAATACACGTTTGTAGTGTAGTGAAAATCCACATGCACGATCGAGCAACCGCTGTATTCACGAAAGATTGGCATGTTCTGTGCAATATCACAGCGTCGCATCTTCGGGCCATTTTCTTTCGAGTCTGCCGTGACAAGTGCAGTTTACATAGAAATACAGGGTGATTCAAAAAGAATACCACAACTTTAAAAATGTGTATTTAATGAAAGAAACATAATATAACCTTCTGTTACACATCATTACAAAGAGTATTTAAAAAGGTTTTTTTTCACTCAAAAACAAGTTCAGAGATGTTCAATATGGCCCCCTCCAAACACGCGAGCAATATCAACCCGATACTCCAACTCGTTCCACACTCTCTGTAGCATATCAGGCGTAACAGTTTGGATAGCTGCTGTTATTTCTCGTTTCAAATCATCAATGGTGGCTGGGAGAGATTTAATACACCACCTATCAGGAGGTTTAACACCATACTTCGTTCGAAATGCACGCTGAACAACTGTCGTCGATTCACTTCTGCCGTACTCAATAACACAAAAAGCTTTCTGTTGAGCGGTCGCCATCTTAGCATCAACTGACGCTGACGCCTAGTCAACAGCGCCTCAAGCGAACAAATGTACAACTAAATGAAACTTTATAGCTCCCTTAATTCGCCGACAGATAGTGCTTAGGTCTGCCTTTTGTCGTTGCAGAGTTTTAAATTCCTAAAGTTGTGGTATTCTTTTTGAACCACCCTGTATTACGGGAATTTTGAACCGGCTGGACGTTACCCTTGGCTGGTACGAACAAGATGGCACCACTTTCCACACGTGAGTGACCATTGCTGAGGTCGAATCATTTTTCCCCAGCAGAGTAACACTACCTGTTTTCTCTGGTGTGGCCTAAAAGGCAAGGTCTACAGGAAGAAACTACACAACTTGGAAGATTTACGAAAGAACATCGTCCGTGATATTCGGGCAGAGACTCCAGAGGTTCTGGTAGCAACATTCGAGAATTTACAGCGTCATGTTCGACTGTTTTTACAAGTCGAGGGCGATCAGTTATAGCACCTCTTTTGAGTCACCTATGTTTCCTCATGAACAAGGTATAACTGGTTCATTTCATTTCATTTCCTGTTTTTTATGCAAAGCCTTTTAGTGTAATTTAAGCAAATGTATCTCTGTAGGGCCTCTTTCGAGAGGGACATCCTTTATTAGGACTTTAGAAGGATTCATTAAAAACAATAAATTTTATTTTAAAATAGATTACAATATTTTCAAAAGCTGGGCATAAAATATCTTCCTGCCCACGGTACAGAGAGGGTTAATCAGTGTTTACAACAAATAACAAAAAATTTCATTTTTATGTGTTTTTAATTGCTACAAGGTGAACCTTATGTAAGGGGGCTGGGGAGACCCAATCACATCTCACCAGTCCTCACCAAAGGCGGAGGAGGTCCACATTTCAAATAAAAGCCCTCTTGTAATTAATGGATGTGCGCTATTTCAGCATTCGACTTTTTTACACATAGTGTTGAAGGTCCATTCTCTGCTGTGGCTATACTTCTTTCAGCGTATGATTAAAGATTTTTTTCATTTATTCAATCACTTGCCGGCCGCTGTGGCTGAGTGATTCTAGGCGTTTCAGTCCGGAACCGCGCTGCTGCTACGGTCGCAGGTTCGAATCCTGCCTTGGGCACGGATGTGTGTGATGTCCTTAGGTTAGTTAGGTTTAAGTAGTTCTAAGTCTAGGGGACTGGTGACCTCAGATGTTGTCCCATAGTGCTTGGAGCCATTTATTCGATCGCTTGAGAGAGTGTTCCGGGGCCAACTCATGTTTTTCTGGCTATTTTTTCATGAATCTGCCTTGCCGTCTCCTTGATACGGCCCCGTCGCTTCTTGAAGTTAACATAGCGGTGCCCATCGTTGTTTCTGATGAACAGATGTTCGACTTCTACAGCAGAGGACTTTATTCTACATAGTCTCGATCTGAGTTAGATGGTAGTCACTGCTTAATGAGCATAGCTCTGTAATAAGGAAGACTGAGATTTCGTGGCCGGGAGATGAAGAGATCATTAGGGAGAAAATCGTCTTGGAGTAGGATATCGGCCTTGTCGTTTTCAAAGGAACCTTTGTAGATTTTGACATGTTGTCAGTGGATCAAGAGTCTATGGTTAAAAGTAAGAGGTAATTAAAAGTCTAGTCAGTTTTATCTTCCGCTTCCTCGTCTGACAATAGTAGTATCTCATTTCATTTAATGGTCGAAAACTAGCACATTTTGTATTTACAACAAAAGCTAGTTTATTCATTTCTCGCAGGCGAAGAAAGTATTTTAAGAGTTTTAAACAGGTTTGTACAGGCGGTTATTGGGAACTGAATAACATCATGTTTAACTGAAGGATGTGCTGCTCTAGTGAGTTACGTGACAATAGCGTTTGCGTTGGTTGGATATCGATGACGTACGTGTTGAGTAACGTCGGTGACAGATGCTTGAAGGATTCCTGCCGATGTCCATTTTACCTGACTCATAAGCCTCCAAGTCAGTGCAATAAAAGGATGTGTCCGTTTATGTCACATATTTGAATACTCGCTAACTCACTAACCAAAACTTATACTTTGGCAAAAAGAAAGGTTTCACAGTACAGCCAAAGCAAAAATTACGAAAACGGTTAATTTGTAATTATATCATAGGAAAAATTTTTTCTGATTCCCTATCTGTTGCTACGTCTGTTTAGGCCTGTTCTTCTTGTGCAGGAGTAGACGTATCAAGCTGATGTCACATACTAAAGCTTACGGTCCCTTGGCGGTGTACGAAAACGGTTAATTTGTAATTATATCATAGGAAAAAATTCCCTATCTGTTCCTGTCTGTTTAGGCCCGTTCTTCTTGTGCAGGAGTAGACGTATCAAGCTGAAGTTGATGTCACATACTAAAGCTTATGGTCTCTTGGCGGTGTACGAAAACGGTTAATTTGTAATTATATCATAGGAAAATTTTTTTCTGATTCCCTATCTGTTCCTGTCTGTTTAGGCCCGTTCTTCTTGTGCAGGAGTAGACGTATCAAGCTGAAGTTGATGTCACATACTAAAGCTTACGGTCTCTTGGCGGTGTAAAACATTGTATCTTCTAAGTGAAAGTCGTCAAAAGATAATGTAATTTCTGTCACGTATTTTGATACTTATTCATCAAAACGTACAGGGTACTTAATGTTGACCCAGAATCACAAAATTTGGGAAGAAGCAATGTTTCACAGTACAAGTAAGGTACAAAAAGCTCGCCCGGCTAGCCGCGCGGTCTAACGCGCTGATTTCCGAGCGGGAAGGTGTGACCGTCCTCGGCACGAATCTGCCCCACGGATTAGCGTCGAGGTCCGGTGTGCCGGCAAGCCTGTGCATGGTTTTTCAGGCGGTTTTCCATCTACCTCGGCGAATGCGGCCTGGTTCCCTCTATTCCGCCTGTTACACTGTGACGGTGATTACTGAGCGAGCACCCTTTCCACATACGCGTACGCCATAATTATTCTAACATTTAGGGTTACACTCGTCTGGTATGAGACTTTCCCGGGTCCACTGGGCGCCGAACCGCACAATAACCCTGGGTTCGGTGTGGGGCGGCGGTAGGATGGGTGGACTGCTGTGGCCTGTTGTGAGGTTGTGAACCACTGAGAGCTGCAGTGGGTCAAAGCCTTTCAGTCATTTCTTCGTCCGCGGTTCAATACTTACATCATCATCATCATCAGTTATCTGCTATATTAGCAGGTCCTTTGCCTCTCCATTTTCCGCGATCCATTGCTTCCATCTTAAGGCTGCTATATGTTGTACCGTCTATCATGTCATCCAGTATCTGGAATCTCTTCCTTCCTCGCTTCTTTTTCCCTTCTACATAACCTTCTAAAACTGTTTTCATCAGTCCATCATTCTTTCTTAATATATGCCCAATCCAATTTCTTTTTCTTCTTTTTATTACATCTAGTAACTGTCTTTTCTCTCCCACTCTTCTCAGTACCTCTTCATTTTTTACTCTGTCCATCCAACTTATTCTGTCCATCCTCCGCCATGTCCAGACCTCAAAAGCCTCCAGCCTTTCTCTGTCTTTCTTCCTCATAGTCCATTTTTCAGCGCCATGTAGGAGAATATTCCATACAAGACATTTTATGGGTGTCTTCCCGAGTTCTCTGTCCAGACCGCTGCAGAAAATTCTCCTTTTCTTATAAAACGCCTCTTTTGCCATTGCTATCCTTGTTTTAATTTCTGTGGTGCACTTACAGTCGGTGTCTATCCTGCTTCCAAGATACTTAAAATTTTGCACTGTTCTGGTATTTCTCCATTCAGCATAATTTTTATTTCCTTATTTCCTCCTGGTGCCAATACTTTTGTTTTATTTGTGTTAATTTTCATTCCATATTTTTTCCGTTACTTTCAATGGTGTCCACCAAATCCTCTAGTTCTTTTTCCCCTGTGGCTGGAAGGACCATGTCATCAGCAAACCTCAAACACGCTACTCTTCTTCCTCCAGTTTCTACGCCTTTGTCATCTAATGAGCATTGGTCAATCGTAGAGGCTGAAAAGAGTAGGTGATAGCATTCTTGTCTTACTCCTTTTCCTAGTCCGATCCAGTTTGTACTTTCTCCTCTAACTGAAACTTTTTGATTAAGATATAATGAGTTTACAAGTCTTCTGGTTTTCCAGTCCACTCTCTTTTCCCTCATTATAGACGCCAGCTACATATATACGTACAGAGTATAAAAAAGCCATAAATTGCTAAATGCTAGTTATATCACATAAACAATATCTTTTTGCCATTAGAAATTACATTGCATTCATTATCCGTCAAAAAGATAGTAAAATATTACTGTATGTAAACGCACAATGAAAATTGTAGTCATGTTTTAGTAAGTGTAAAAAATATTTTGTTACGTCTTCTCTCTCTACACATACAAACTGAAGTCCGCAGCTCGCTTACTTTCGTAGATATGGGCTAGTGTCAGGAACTACTATTGAGATTTTTATATCTTACCAGTACCGATATCGATAAGGGACGAAAATCGTCGATATATTCGAGTCCCGGGATGGATGGAGAACTTACATGCATTACGAAGTTTTCTACCGATCCCTCAGTGTGCGAGTTCTACTGCTACTTGGCCAGTTTTTCCTCAATATTTATTTGCATCAATTTCTTACAGACAAGAGTCCTGACATAAGCACATACAAAAGCGATGTGCACGTACAAACTATTGTCAGTCAACTAACGATGGCGGTTCGCGCATGTGGAGGCACGGACGGGCATTGCGTTGTTGACGATTCCAAGTGGCAGTTGCGGTATGCGCATGCCTGTGCTTTCCCCTCGAAGAAGGCTTATATCCTGCAAGTTATATCTCTCGCTTGCTTATGCAGAATTAGTCACTTGCCATCACTATCAGTGATGTCATTTCACAGCAAACAGAATAGAAATTTATTAGACAATTCGCAACGATAACGTTTAATACTCGCATTAGCTACGGCATTCACAACCGAACATTACGCCTACTAAACGCTCACTGGCTCTCGGAGAATATGTGATGTAGGTGCGTAGAACGAGTCAAAATTCGACCGCCATCGTTCGTGACACCAAATATAGGAATACCTGTGATGGCAGATATGTAGTGTCGGTAGCTGGACCGACACCGTGATGTTGATTGCTGAAAAGGAATGCTAAACTAAAGCTGTAGCCGATAGTGCACGAACGGCAATAAGCATACGGGCGTGAAGTCTGGAACATAAAAACTTATGAATGAATAAGAAGAAAAGTATGTAGATGCTTTTTACTTAACTTTTAATAATTCCTTGGAATACATCTCTCTTGATTACTCGTAAGCTATAGGCACTGATACAAATGGCTCCTTGTTAGTTCGTAGCCATTAACTTCTGATGGCTATTCTGTCTCTCGGCTAATGAGAGAGAAAAGGCTTCGTACAACTGGGCGATAGCTAGGTTAGCGTACAACTGGGCGGTAGCTTGGTTCTCGTACAACTGGGGTCGAGTCCACTCTCGTATCACGAGACCTGCCTTGGTGGTGGCGCTAGGTCTGCGATCACAGTGGCGACACGCGGGTCCGACATGTACTACATGGACCGCGGCCGATTTAAACTACCACCTAGCAAGTGTGGTGTCTGGCGGTGACACCACAAGATATATTATTTCAGTGGACGTATGCTTAGAGTACACAGTTGTCTCAAACTCCTGAAAAGCTTTCTTCTGCGTGAAAGCAATGACTAACGATTCTTGTAGCGTAACGTAATTAAAAACCTGGTACAGTCAGAGCATTAAATGAAATAAGATATCGATTTTTCTATACGTAGTGGAACCGATGTAAGTGAAATATCCCGGCTTAACGCATTTCTAAATATAATTACTGTACATTATTTAAACATTGTAGTCGAAGTTAGTGTTAACTATAATGGTGAAACCATTCCTTTCCGAAATGAACAAAGATAACAACGGTTACATCATCACTAGCACCAGACTCACTATTACAGTAAGTGACCAATGTTTGCTAGTACACATGTTGTCCTGGAAACTTGTTAATTTCTCGTAGGTTGTTACTCTGAACGTTTTTTAAATACTTCTTGAACCGTATTTTACATATCATTCTTATATCTGGCCTAGAGTACAAATTTACTTAAAATTAAAACACTCCGTTCAATATATACCGACATTTGAGAATTATTACAACTTTTTACACACGTTCGTTCTCTGAATCTATTAATACAGTGTCCCGATACGTCTCTAGAGCCGTTTCTTTCATGCTGTACATTTTACTGATTCTTAAACAACAGTAAATGTCGAAGCTAAGATGACTCATGTGATAGCAACACACCAGCAATATGATTTTATTCACGTTGTTTTCAACGCATATCGGAAATAATATATCATATTTTTCATCTGAATGCTTGTACTTTAGTCTACACAAGAACGCGCCTATTTAATTGGTCTTCTACTGAACCAAATCTGAGCAACGTTTGATAAGCACATGGAACAAAAAATTAAACACTTACAGGAGACATCAGCTTAGTAGCGGGTAACACTGCCGCAACGTTCCTAATGCCCTCAGTTCCACGACAAAGGAATTCAAAAATGGTTCAAATGGCTCTGAGCACTATGGGACTTAACTTCTGAGGTCATCAGTCCCCTAGAACTTAGACCTATTTAAACCTAACTAACCTAAGGACATCACACACAGCCATGCTCGAGGCAGGATTCGCACCTGCGACCGTAGCGGTCGCGCGGTTCCAGACTGTAGCCCCTAGAACCGCTCGGCCATCCCGGCGGGCAAAGGGATTCCAGAAATTTCTTCAGGTATGCTTGCCGTGCCTGGTTGCCTTCGGATCGGAAGGATTGGGCCAAAGGGGTATTGGACATCATTCGTGGCACCAACAAGTTTCAAAATACATTAACATACATCAGTCAAATCAATTAAAACACTACCTCCACAATGATTATAAGGTTTTACACAATGCGAATCACAAATATAGATTGATGAAGGCGTGTTCAAATTCTAATCACTAAACCAATGCTTTGATTTAAAGCAAATATTAAAGGAAAATTATTCAAAAGGTTAACACTTTCGTGAGCAAGTAGTGTTCTTGACATTTGCTTAAGGAAAATCACTGAAAACGTTACTGGTCAAAACAAGTTATCGAAGTTAGCCAAGAACGGGAAAAGTATGTATTACATAAATAAACTGTGCCTTCGGTACGCCACTCTATGGCTGATAATATGCTCCGACGTCGCCCAAACTTTCGGGACGTCTTACAGTCACCCCCAGTACTCAGGCTCCGTCTCTCTAAAACTGAAATACCAACAAATCACATACATGAGCATTTACAACCACTGCGGGACCTATCCCGAGGTCCAGTTAGGTTCAAGTGGCAACAAGCAATGAAAGCCCAAAGGTCGGCAAGTTTTTTAAGCTCCAGACCGGAACAAAGCAATTATTTCCGACCTAACTAAATGTGTCGAAAATATTTACAATGACAAGGCTTTTACTCTAAACATTACAGGACTCCACAATTACAGAATTAACGTAACACTCGTACGTAATAAAGGCAAAAGTATTTCATTAAATAAAGACCAGCTTAAAGATCAACGCCACATGCATCCAACTGGTGAAAATATGGCATTAATAAATAATTTAATCCTGGGGAAGGAGCAATTCGTTTCGCAATTTTAACAGCTGAGAATTGCACTACAAGCCAGAAACCGTTATTAACTCTTGTCAAAGTTTACAATCTAAAACGGTGACATAAGCACTGCCCAGCCAACAAGGCAACACAAGAAAATAGTTCACTCAAAGTCTTAAAGCATCTTTGTACAAATCTGCATAAGGCGGCATGCATGACAACCAGATAGGAAACTTGGTCCCTGGTAAGAGCGAACAGAAAACCATATGGAAACGTTACCGAAATGTAATAGCCAGCAACATCTCACAGAACTTAAGGTACAGAGGAAAATCTCCTGAGATCAAACTATCGGCCAAAATACACACTCCAAATATCAGTGGTTCCTCTTTTAAAAAAAGAAGTTCTAAAACCGACACTCTGCATGCGTGTACGGGCACCACAACAAGGATCGAGACTACTTTAAGGAAAACAAGTGGAAAGATGGCCCAACTTGATGCGTCATCTACCATTTACATACAAATATTTTTATTTAATAACAATTCTATCATAAGCCAACACACAGTTACCAACATTCTTGCCAAATTCATACAGATAATTAAAGTTTTTAAATTAGTATCACAAGGTATAAGAACATATACATTATACATAAAATTACAAATGGTACTCCAAAAACATATCAACTGTGCAATACAATGGTGGCCCGATTACAAACAGTTAATAGATTAAATAAACCTAAGGAGGCAGTCTGTCTGCGAGACTAGCATCGCAACTGTGCACTAATCTCACAACAAGACTTGAACTAAGTTCAACAAACATTAAATAAAAGACATTAAAATGCATACATCTCCGCAGCAACAGTAAGCTTCAGGTCTACTCCAAGGCAACAAATTAGACACAAGTACATACAATATTGGTATCCAAAGTGCATTAGCCATCTCACCACTGGAGGGTATACTTAAATTTTCCTCTTGATAACAATACTAGCGAGTGTAAGGCAAATGACGTCACTATGGTGTCATAAGACAATGTTATTCTGCTCCCATATAGACTCGCCAAGCTGGCCAAACGCTGCCTAAGTGTTAAAAACGAAGAAAACAGTAGTGCTTCATTGATTGGCCACAAGTCTGTTACATATAAATCCAGTTAAGTACTTTAATAAATTACCGGACCCCTAAAACAGTATTGAAATGATAGTGACAATTAAACGCTTGTTTTAGAAATTAGTAAATTCAGTGTTCAGATTGCACAAAAGTTTTCATCACATACCGACAAGGACCTTCAACAGTAATAGAAACAATGACTAAATTACTTCCCCAAAATGAGAAAAGCCAAATCCTAATCCGGCGACAACCCCGCCGCTGCATGATACCGAAAGAATGGCAATAAACTGGTCAACTTTGAGGCTGGAACGGGAGATTCGCAGATGCGCATGTGACGCACCAACAGCTAGGCCTCGAGCGATGACGGGAAAGCCGCCGAAGCAGAAACAAAATGCATCCATGCGCCGGATCAGCAGAACAGCAATGCGTCAACCGCTGCCGATACATGGCTGTCATCATGTAGGAAACAGTAAACAGCAAACAAGTTTGACAGAAAGTAACATACACAGCATTTCTTAAACGAGCAATTAAAGGTTATTTTCAAGGAAACCAAATATTAAGACTTCAGTAAAGGAGCGGCCCGCTCATAACATTGCAAGTAACCCTCCTAGCAATAACAAGAAATAATGTACATAGTCATTTAAAAGAATAATTACATAATAATTCAAACAAGATTAAATAAGTCTAGATGTACCTTTACTGGGGCCTCTTAGGACTCATAGACACCATCATTTGGATACGCTCCAATGGCAGATGGCCGGTTAAAATGTGCACCTATAACCTGAAGAGCTCCTCAGCACGGAGTAAGAAAGTCCGCAAATACAAGCATACACACACTCATGACCCACAATTGCGTACCTTTAGGTTGAGAGCACACAACTTTAGTTACAGGCCAAAACCAATAACTTGGCTCGGGAAGGACCATGATTTCTACAACAAAGACAAATTACGATCAGTAGTATCAAATACGCAATGATAACAAACAATGATTTCAGGTACCAGATTAACATTGCAAAATACTGGCTTGACGCTTACAGAAAATTCCAGATTCACACACACAACCCCAAAATGGGTCACTGAAAGGCATAAAGGAACTGAATTCCTGGCCAGCTCACACCGGGGCAGAATTAGTAATCGTTAAATACATTACTTACTGAACAGTCTTCATATGTAATTTCAAAGAAATGTCAAGGAGGCCAATATCTTCAGGACTCCTAATGGGCACCGGACAGTACTCCCTCCTGTTCGTAGTTGCTAACAAGTTTTTCAATACATCTCGGCGTATTTAGCACATCACAATTAACGGATGACTTCGTAACCAGGTTACACGCGGCGAGAGCCGCTCCTTGCCTGCTGAAATCGCAGGTAGCAACAGACAACGCTGTAGGAAAATGCGGACCCTCATGGCCCAACGGTCAACGGTTTCAACTCACTGCAACCTCCAGGACGCTAACGTTGTCGAAGACGCGACGCACACTAGCGACTGCGACGGGTCGCTACGTGACGTCAGAAGTTGCCTGCTGGCGCATGCGCAGTTCGAGTTTGGGATGCGACGCGCGACTGTTGCGGCAGCTGCCGCAGCACTGCACCAGTGAGCAGTGTTGCGACGGAAGTCGGACGACACAAAGACGTACGGCTGCCAGTTTTTTACTAATGTGGTGTTGGGGATAATAATTGAAGCCTGTGGTTGATAACTTTTTGTTAAGATGACCATGTACATGTGTAATGAAATGCATAACAGTGTTTGCTGAAATAGTTTCATTCATACCAATTCAGTCGGTTTTGTGGTGCACCATAAAAATTAGCTTAGGTCATATGAACGAAGGTAAATGTTGTGATGCTCCTTGTAGATTCATCTGTCTCATGTATGATATAGACGACATGTGTGATACGTAAAAGAGTATTGTTTTCCATATTCCCTGGAATACGGTTTATGACCGAATCTGATGATTCCCATCCATACTTATCGCATGATGTACTGTGAAGAGACAATGCGACAGTCACGGGAAGTAATACTCAAACCCAGTATCGCTATGATTTACCTACCACATCATATAAAAAATATAATTGATGGCAAGGCAATATTAAACTAATATGAACGTTTTTTCGCTCTCTTGAAGAACGTAAATTTTTGACATTTGTTGGTTTTGTTAGGACGTCTACTTCTATTTGGGTATCCTCGTCCAGGTTCAGAAGAAAATACTAAAGGTGAGTAATTTATCCTCTTCCCAAGAATGAGAAGAAAATGTATTGAAGGCAGCATGTCTTTACTTTTAAGAAACCTACATTTCGTGGCATTTTAAATGAAATTGTCAAGAGCTTATGGAGAAATATTATTAACTCATACCGGAGAAATATATGACATAAAATGGTTTCATTAGGTCCAAATGTGTCAGCGAAACAAAACAAATGCATTCTCTATCGTGTGAGGACCACACGATTCTCGTTGCGCGTCGACAGAACTGGCGGCTAGTCGCGACGCTCCCGAAGATATATGAGGCCAAATCTCGGAAACGAAGATCGATATCATTCTGGTCTCAACTTTAAAAATAATTTCGATATGTTAGCTTCTTTTCATCGGCAACGGTGTATGACCTAAAGCGAACCATACGCAAAGTAGCCAGAGACCACATTTTTCACTGTACACAATTCAAATTTTATGCAGTAGGTTACTTGTAAATTAAGTATCGGAATAAACGTGACGAAAATCGAAAAAATAGACACCTCATTATCAAGCTGTGATGTGAAACTGTAAGATACACAAACATCAATTTTTTGTGCCTTTTACTTTCCTCACAATCGATAGAGAAGTAATATACAGAGAAAAAACACGCAAAACCGGAAGAGATACTTTTCAATTTTTTAAAGTAAAAGGAGAATCTGAATCGAAAAACTAACTCTGGGAGCCGATGTAAGTTTGTTCCATTAACATACAGTATTTTTTACAGCAAGAAAATCGGAATTCTTATTTTTCTTATGTATTTGAATCCGCCGCCGCCGACCAGAGCTTGGGAAACAGCGACGACTCCTGTCGTGTTGCGTCCTTGTCGCCGTCTGCCAGGGTGGGAAAAGAGGAGGGGGCAGCGTCGCAGTCGCAGCCAACCGTCGCGGCTTGGACAACGTAGCTTTAAGTTCGCAAGCACATCTGTCCAGCTCCGTGTACCACCCCCCCCCCCCCCTACCTGACAGCCGCTGAGGGAACATATAACCAAGCAAAGATGATACGACCACGGACAGAATCGATGGAAGGCGCACACAAGGGGCGCCAGCAGCATCGCGCTCGCAGCCTCTCTGAAGCCGCCACGGGTCAAATTGCACTTCAACCGAGGCAGTGATTGTAGTTAGACCGTAAATGTTGTCACTCTCAAACTCTAGGTAACACAGAATCAACAGTTTCAAAATTAAACGGAAGACAGGCCGTGGTGATGGTACTGCAAACGACCACTTGCGGGAGAATACACACACGAGCACAACGATACCGTGTCAGACGCCTTAGCCGGCCGATGTGGCCGAGCGGTTCTAGGCGCTTCAGCCAGGAACAGGACAACGAAACCGGGTCTCCCTCATGAACAAGACTCACTGGCTTATTACACTCCTCGGCCGGGTTTGCACATCTAGATGTGACTCCAGACCAGATGTTGATGCCACTGTTATCGAAAACCGCCTAATGACATTATGATGCTAGAAGCAGCTGTAAGACGTTAGTCGCAGTTCAGTGCGACATTAAACATGATTTCATGTTTGACGGAATGTCTCAAGAAACCGCGGTCTCCGTTGGCTTTTTTTTTTTTTTTTAAATTAACGAAGATCGTTTTTGATACGATTAGCAGATCATCTTCAGATGTAGTGCTGCGCATAATACAAAAAATAGCTGCGTAATAAAGTATATTATATGATTCAGGCGGGCCGGCCGGGGTGGTCGAGCGGTTATAGGCGCTACAGTCTGGAACCGCGCGACCGCTACGGTCGCAGGTTCGAATCCTGCCTCGGGCATGGATGTGTCTGATGTCCTTAGGTTAGTTAGGTTTAAGCAGTTCTAAGTTCTAGGGGACTGATGACCTCAGATGTTAAGTCCCATAGTGCTCAGAGCCATTTGAAGCATTTGAACCATCAAACGCCTTAACGCCGAGCATGAACATTCACACGGACGAATGTTCCCAAAGTCGTTCGCCCGGCGTAACGCAGAAAGGTGACGGCGGAGAGGAAGAATCTTCCAGAGTCCCAATGTACTTTCAGTTGCCCAGGATTAAACTGTTTTCCAAAATGATGCCCCACGGAAGAATTCCACAGAGTGACGGCATATATCTTTATGCCGACCAGATGGCCCAAACTCAGTCGCCGGCCGAAGTGGCCGTGCGGTTAAAGGCGCTGCAGTCTGGAACCGCAAAACCGCTACGGTCGCAGGTTCGAATCCTGCCTCGGGCATGGATGATTGTGATGTCCTTAGATTAGTTAGGTTTAACTAGTTCTAAGTTCTAGGGGACTAATAACCTCAGCAGTTGAGTCCCATAGTGCTCAGAGCCAACCCAAACTCAGTCCATTGATAGTAAATAAAATTCTTTTGAGTATGAGGCCGCATTGTCATCAGTAAAATTCCGACGCTTCTGCGACTGTTGCACGGTGCCTTCTTCAGGGTGTATGGCATACTGTTAGCAATACACCCAGAGGAAGGCTCCTTGCAACAGTCGCCGAAACGTCAGAATTTTACAGATGACAATGAGGCCTCAAACCCAAAATAATTTTATTAACTGTGACAACGGCCGCGGAAGCCTACGTTTACAATGTCCATTTATGTTACATTCCAACGAAGCACGCCCCGCCTACTCGGGCCAACGTCAGGGAACGAACCAACGGACCTATAGAAGAGGCCCCCACGGCCTCGACACTGATCGACTCGACCGTTAAGCCACTTAGTCTCTCTCTCCCAGCCCCCCCCCCCCCACCCCCGTCTCTCTCACTCTCTCCCCGCGCACCACGCCGGTCACTCCTCAAGTCGCTCTGACTTTCTCGACTCCCTTCCGACACGCCTCGAACCTCTTGTCTAACCAAAGATAGCGAGTGCGAGAACGTGATGCGAGATATCGAAAGTAGCACGGGTCAATGATATATCTAGCTCAAGTCAGTCGTGGATGATACGTCCCACAGAGCAAACAGATTTCGGGGATTCTGTTTGCTACGTTTCACATGCTGTGCCAGATAACACCAGTTTTTTTCTGTAGGCTGAAGATCAGGCGATTCAGCAGGTCAATCCAGGTGCGGTAGGACGTCTGAGTATTTCTCAGACCAAAAACGTGGGCGTGCAGCACGAGAACGCTCCTGTTGTCATCTTGGAACACCCCAGTGTCCGCAGCATAATCATAAATATGTAGAGAGCAGAGCAAGATGGTCATCGAGTATACTGAAATAAATACTCGGATTCATATTCATGGTGACCTGAGTAAGTGGATGCAAATCATGGAACGTAAAACATCCTCTGTAATTCACAGAATCAACTACGCCATGCGCTACGCAGTCGACAAACAGAACAAACGCCAAATGCAACTTTGATGCACCCGACGCCTTACTTCACTTGGAAAGATGCAAAAACTGTAGTTCGTTAGATTGTAAATGCGTGTTGAGTTTCTGTGGTGTGTGGACCCTTGAAAGTCCAATTTTGCGTTCCACAGTGACCAACGGCTATTTGCAACAGCTAAATGATCATTGCATACAGGTTCCATCGCAGTGTTCTCTCTGAAAGTGATTGATATGGATCTGTATTCACTGACAGCAGCAACGCCTGTCGGATCTGAAACCGATTGTCATTGACAAAGTACAGGGTGACAATGAGTGAACTGTATGGAATGAAATCGTCATAACTTCTGAACGGTTTACGTTAGGACATTCAAACTGCACGTCAGCCGTGGGACATGATGGGAATTTGTATGGTTTGGTTTAGCTACGAAGCCCACTTTCATTTGAATGGGATCGTCAGTAAGCAAAATTGGCTCACTTGGGGGACTGCGAATCCGCATTTCGCGACCGATAAGTCTCTTTACCCTCAACGGGTGACTGTGTGGTCTGCAGTATCCCGTCACGGAATAATCGGTGCTATATTCCTTGATGGCACGATGACTACCGAATGGTACGTGAAGGTTTTGGAGGAGGATTTCATCCCCACTATCCGAAGTGACTCTGATTTCGACAAGATGTGGTTGACGAGATTGAGCTCGACTCCATCGAAGCAAGAGAGTGTTTAATGTCCTGGATGAGCATTTTGGAGACCGCATACTGGCTCTCAGGTATCCGGAGGCCACTGGCATGGGCCTCGATAGACCGCCATATTTTCCGGATCTGAACACATGCGATTCCTATTTGTCCAGTTGTATTAAAGACAAGGTGTACAGCAATAATCCCAAAACCATTGTGAGCTTAAAACTGCCATTCAGGAGGTCATCGACATCATCGATGTTGCGGCACTTCAGCGGGTCATGCAGAATGTCGCTATTCGTCTGCGCCACATCATCGCCAATGACATCAGGCATATCGAACATGTCATAACCTACATCCGAATATCTGTAGTGACGTTTACATGTTAAATAAAGTGTGTGTACGTCGCACTTTGTAACTAATTTAAGTTTTTTTCATATAGTCCAATAATTGTCTCCCTGTATTAGAAGTATTGGCGAGAACAATTAGAAGGAAATTTTCAGGTCAAATAA
The DNA here is from genome assembly GCF_021461385.2 of Schistocerca piceifrons. Classification (NCBI taxonomy): domain Eukaryota; kingdom Metazoa; phylum Arthropoda; class Insecta; order Orthoptera; family Acrididae; genus Schistocerca; species Schistocerca piceifrons. The sequence continues at coordinate 135,140,697 of NC_060142.1, forward strand.
TAGGCACAGAAGACTATGATGAAGTATGTAAAAACATCGAAAATGTAGAGAAACAACAGGGAAAAAATTTTTTTAGTGGATTTACACAGAATGAATTATTATATGCTAACAGAATACACTCCTGGAAATGGAAAAAAGAACACATTGACACCGGTGTGTCAGACCGACCATACTTGCTCCGGACACTACGAGAGGGCTGTACAAGCAATGATCACACGCACGGCACAGCGGACACACCAGGAACCGCGGTGTTGGCCGTCGAATGGCGCTAGCTGCGCAGCATTTGTGCACCGCCGCCGTCAGTGTCAGCCAGTTTGCCGTGGCATACGGAGCTCCATCGCAGTCTTTAACACTGGTAGCATGCCGCGACAGCGTGGACGTGAACCGTATGTGCAGTTGACGGACTTTGAGCGAGGGCGTATAGTCGGCATGCGGGAGGCCGGGTGGACGTACCGCCGAATTGCTCAACACGTGGGGCGTGAGGTCTCCACAGTACATCGATGTTGTCGCCAGTGGTCGGCGGAAGGTGCACGTGCCCGTCGACCTGGGACCGGACCGCAGCGACGCACGGATGCACGCCAAGACCGTAGGATCCTACGCAGTGCCGTAGGGGACCGCACCGCCACTTCCCAGCAAATTAGGGACACTGTTGCTCCTGGGGTATCGGCGAGGACCATTCGTAACCGTCTCCATGAAGCTGGGCTACGGTCCCGCACACCGTTAGGCCGTCTTCCGCTCACGCCCCAACATCGTGCAGCCCGCCTCCAGTGGTGTCGCGACAGACGTGAATGGAGGGACGAATGGAGACGTGTCGTCTTCAGCGACGAGAGTCGCTTCTGCCTTGGTGCCAATGACGGTCGTATGCGTGTTTGGCGCCGTGCAGGTGAGCGCCACAATCAGGACTGCATACGACCGAGGCACACAGGGCCAACACCCGGCATCATGGTGTGGGGAGCGATCTCCTACACTGGCCGTACACCACTGGTGATCGTCGAGGGGACACTGAATAGTGCACGGTACATCCAAACCGTCATCGAACCCATCGTTCTACCATTCCTAGACCGGCAAGGGAACTTGCTGTTCCAACAGGATAATGCACGTCCGCATGTATCCCGTGCCACCCAACGTGCTCTAGAAGGTGTAAGTCAACTACCCTGGCCAGCAAGATCTCCGGATCTGTCCCCCATTGAGCATGTTTGGGACTGGATGAAGCGTCGTCTCACGCGGTCTGCACGTCCAGCACGAACGCTGGTCCGACTGAGGCGCCAGGTGGAAATGGCATGGCAAGCCGTTCCACAGGACTACATCCAGCATCTCTATGATCGTCATCATGGGAGAACAGCAGCCTGCATTGCTGCGAAAGGTGGATATACACTGTACTAGTGCCGACATTGTGCATGCTCTGTTGCCTGTGTCTATGTGCCTGTGGTTCTGTCAGTGTGATCATGTGATGTATCTGACCCCAGGAATGTGTCAATAAAGTTTCCCCTTCCTGGGACAATGAATTCACGGTGTTCTTATTTCAATTTCCAGGAGTGTAGATATTAAGTTTCTCTCGGACAAGAAGTCTACAACATTCTCGATCTGAGAAGCTAAAAATGATTTAGGAACACAAGACATAAAGATGCAAGAAGCAGCAGCAAGAAATTTATTTCTGAAGAAAAGTGTTACGTTTAGGTATCCAAGACCTAACTGTAAGAGAACACAGATGCAGTGCTGTGACGAAAGAAGGACGGGATATAATGAGGAGATAATAAAGTTCTGGGGGAAAATGAAACGGAAAACGAGACAGAACTGAAAATAGCACGTGGTCACGTGGTAGACACGATGGAAACAAAAGAATTAAAAAAAAAAAGAAAAGAACTTTTGTACTGAACAATACAGCTCCTGCCAACGCTATGACGAATGAACAAGCTGTGCTGCAGCAGTCACTGGAAATAACCTACCTACGATAACTAACCGGTTATTGCCTATTTGCAGCTAATGGGACACCTGGTTATCTACATTACGCATTTATCTGTCTGCTGAGGTGTCTACATATTGCTGGTGCTATATGACCAAGTAAACACGAACACAGTGACAACACATTATCCCTTATTCTACGGAAATGACCAATTATTTTTGTGCATACAAAAATGTTATGCTACTAAGTCTGGACCGTGTAGAGGCTTGCGTGTTTGCACAAAATGCTTCACTGTGCTTCCTTCTTAAAGCATTAAAGAGCAGTTTTATGAATCACTGTGTTCTGAATTCACAAAACAGGTCAATAGGAATGAGATCGTTAAAAATCAGTAGACGAGTGCGATGTATTTTTATCAACGCGAAAGGTAGAGAAGCAATGGGATAGGCGATGGTGAAAGGATCAGTATACAGGAGATTCTAACTTGGGACAACTAAATATCTCGATAACGACGCATCTTATGAAAAAACTTGTAGGTGAAAAATTAATATTTTTAAAGGGAACATTTGTCTGTGCTATAAATGGCCACTTCCTAACCAACCTACTTGCGTGGGCGGGGTCAATTCCGTATTTTCATATGGGGTCCTCCTGTTTTTGTCGCATATTAGGATTCTACGCCAAAATGGTTTGAGTAAACCATACGAATTTTTTGGTGTAGATATCGAATGTTCAAATTAGATTCTGTTTGGGGGGGGTGGGTGGGGGGTTCACTTCTGAATATACAAATTTGACCCCTCCAACGCAGGAAGGGTGGTTAGAAGGTGGCATGTTGGGGAGGTTCCCCTTACTGATATTAACTTTTCACGTAGAAACTTTTTTCGTACAGTCCGTCGCTTTGAAAGTATTTAGTTTCCCAATTTAAAATAGATATTCTGTCTTTCAAAACCTCTTGTTTACAAAAGCAAGTACACAGAAAAAGCGCTTTAATGAACACCGTTTTTGGTACAATGTATTCCGTTCGACTCACTTCTGAGAGTCATTAATGACCACATCACAGTTATTTCTGGCACTGTCTCGTGTACATGAAAATAATTCTATTTCATGTCAAACTGTCGGTCACACTTCAACTGCTTCATCGAACCAAGGAAATTGCTGTCATTATTCACCTGGACAAAGATGAATGTCTGGGGAGTCAAGAATATTGAGACTGCCTGATATTGAAACAATGTACCTAAGAAAGACACGGACGCGGAAGTTTGCCCTTCGTATGTCCAGCTCGTCCCATTCTGAGCAACAAAAATTCCTCTGACTACGCTGCATAATTCACGGAGTCGCACGAACTGCAAGAAACATGCTACAGAGCTTCTCAAACAGAATCTTTTCTCATTAGTGCCAAATCTATAACTAAATTAGGCAACATCCAACGAATTTCGCATATCTCCATTCACAGTTGTTACACGACGTTCTGTGGTAACTCACCTCTTAACAAGAAAGTACTGAACACCTAAAAGCAATCAGTGACAGCATGTGGTCTTGATCCACGATTATCTTGTAGGTGCCTCTTCAAGGAATTAGCTATTCTAATATAATTTTCACAGTGTAGGCCTATACATATTCATCAGTCAGTTTCATGGTAAGTAAACCATCACAGTTCCAGAAGAACATCAGTGTCCACAGCTAAACACTAAAAGAAGAATATGGACGTCGTTACTCAATTGTAAGATTGTGCATGGCTCGAAAGAAAGTTAAATATGCAGTTTAATAACAGAAAGTGTCTGATAGGTAGCAAAGAAAATTTTGAATATAATCTGAAATGACTTCTTCTGTACAACTTATTGTATTCCGTATACATTGTTAGCAAGGAAGTTTGGTTGATAAATAAATTTTCTTTGTTTTTGTATTTTTGTTTAGCTTGTGAAATCAGTAGTATCAAAACTAAGAAAGTCTATTTTATTAAATGTAAGGCAAGATTCTATTTATTAATCTCTTAATCATTCACAATAGCATAGAAACAAATCATGCGTACCATGCGAGTGAATTGATTCGTTACACACCATTTGGACAGATACTGTGCAAATAAATCTGTGGAACATTTAGGTACCTACCTTAGCTTATGAAATGAGCAGCGACAAAACCTAGATAAACATTATTTAATTAAATGTAAGCCATGATGCTATTAACTAATCCGTTAATGGCCATGGTACCATACAAACAAATCAGGTATACAACTCGTACAAGCCGGCCGGAGTGGACGTGTGGTTCTAGGCGCTACAGTCTGGAAACGAGCGACCGCTACGGCCGCAGGTTCGAATCCTGCCTCGGGCATGGATGTGTGTGATGTCCTTAGGTTAGTTAGGTTTCATTAGTTCTGAGTTCTAGGCGACTTATGACCTCAGAAGTTAAGTCGTATAGAGCTCAGATCCATTTGAACCATTTGAACAACTCGTAGAAACGGATTCGTTCCACATCATTCCAGTGGGTATTATGTAAATGAATCACGGAACATGCAACTAAGTAACTAACCACCTAACTATCTCGCATGACTGTTACTGAGCATTTTCCTTCTGCTCGACAAGCGTATATAATGTAGACTACAAACACAACTGCTTTCAGATAACGAACGAGGTGGCGATATTGAAAAACATACATCTGTAGTTACTGTCATCGTCAATGTAATCCCCTCCTCTATGCTTATAAGAGTCCACGCGAATTTTCCGTTGGTGGAAACAGTGTTGGAAGTCATTTTCTGTGAGCTTCTTGATGACGCGAGCACTTTTTCTTTCACCGTTTCAGCAGACTGACATATCTTTCCTTTAAATGAGGACTCGACCTCGCGGAACAAACAAAAATCATGTCGATCTAGGTCAGGCGAAATGGTGTTCAGAGTGTTAGTAAGAACATTATCCCAAATTTTTTTTTTTGACCGATCGTCGAAAGTTTCGAGACGTTTCGCGCACACTTTTCTCATGCTAATTAGGTTAAGTAAATCTTGCCTCATCCATTCTATCTCAGTTTCTACAGTTTCAGCAATCGATCGAATACTCAACCGACACTCAGATCGAATCGGATTACCTACTTTTCGACATTTTTACCTGTTTTTGATGTTGAAGGGGGCCCAGGTGTGTGTCATCTTCAACGTCTCCGCGGCCATCTCGGAAACGCGTGAAAAATTCAAATTATCGCGTACGTAATAAACAGTCTTTACCATTCTCTTCATTTGGAAAAAGATATTTTTCAATAGCACTTTTTCCGAGTTTAGTGTGAAACTTCAAGGCAATTCGTTGCTCATTTATTATTACACTTACATTTCCTGCAAAAAAGAGCTTTTACACAAACGAAAGCCGCGGCCAGTTGATTGTTTAACAGGTCGTTCATCTCTGGGGCATGCGTACTTACCCTGTAATAGCATGAATCCATTTACTTTTTAGCTGCACCTCGTACTTTATCTTTTATTGTGACCTTTAACCTTGCAACCATTTAAGCAAGATTCTCTCTGTATGGGGATTTTAGTACAACGTGTCGATAGTATGCTGTCAAATACGAAACCTGTTTGTAATTGACTTGTTGCAGTATCAAACAGACACATGTGTAATCATTTCTTTCATTTTATTGTATCTCTGTGACGGAAATACGCTGTGACGGCCTGTCGGCGTAACGGAACTGAGGGTACCGAAGCTGCCGACGTGAGAAATACGGTGCATTAGCCTCAAAGCTTTCTCAAGCATTTTCCTGACACCTATGAGAAAAACGCAATGGCGATGTTGTTCCTCTTCACATCAAACATGTTATGACTAGTGTAAAATTGCTCCTGTCGGAGCACAAAACAGGTAAGTACGAGGTGGAATCCAAAATGTTGGATACCACCAAGTATATTCCTCTCGAAAAATTGCGAGGAGCCGCGCGGGATTAGCCGAGCGGTCGAGGGCGCTGCAGTCATGGACTGTACGGCTGGTCCCGGCGGGGGTTCGAGTCCTCCCTCGGTCATGGGTGTGTGTGTTTGTCCTTAGGATAATTAAGGTTAAGTAGTGTGTAAGCGTAGGGACTGATGACCTTAGCAGTTAAGTCCCATAAGATTTCACACACATTTGAACTTTTTTTTATTGCGAGAAAGAATGAGGAAGCAGCTGCCTCAGTTCTCATTCCGCTTCCTCACCAAAAATTTTGGCATGCGAACATACTTGCGTTCTTTTAACACAGAACGTTTTAAATTGCCGGCCGTAGTGGCCGAGCGGTTCTAGGCGCTACTGTCTGGAACCGCGCGGCTGCTACGGTCGCAGGTTCGAATCCTGCCTTGGGCACGGATGTGTGTGATGTCCTTAGGTTAGTTAGGTTTAAGTAGTTCTAAGTCTAGGGGACTGATGACCTCAGATGTTGTCCCATAGTGCTTGGAGCCATTTATTCGATCGCTTGAGAGAGTGTTCCGGGGCCAACTCATGTTTTTCTGGCTATTTTTTCATGAATCTGCCTTGCCGTCTCCTTGATACGGCCCCGTCGCTTCTTGAGGTTAACATAGCGGTGCCCATAGTTGTTTCTGATGAACAGATGTTCGACTTCTACAGCTGAGGACTTTATTCTACATAGTCTCGATCTGAGTTAGATGGTAGTCACTGCTGAATGAGCATAGCTCTGTAATAAGGAAGACTGAGATTTCGTGGCCGGGAGATGAAGAGATCATTAGGTAGAAAATCGTCTTGGAGTAGGATATCGGCCTTGTCGTTTTCAAAGGAACCTTCGTAGATTTTGACATGTTGTCAGTGGATCAAGAGTCTATGGTTAAAAGTAAGAGCTAATTAAAAGTGTAGTCAGTTTTAACTTCCGCTTCCTCGTCTGACAATAGTAGTATCTCATTTCATTTAATGGTCGAAAACTAGCACATTTTGTATTAAGTTACAACAAGAGGTAGTTTATTCATTTCTCGCAGGCGAAGAAAGTATTTTAAGAGTTTTAAACAGGTTTGTACAGCCAGTTACTGGGAACTGAATATCATCATGTTTGACTGAAGGATGTGTTGCTCTAATGAATTACGTGATAATAGCGCTTGCTTTCGTTGGATATCGATCACGTACGTGTTGAGTAACGTCGGTGACAGATGCTTAAAGGATACCTGTCGATGTCCATTTTACCTGACTCATAAGCCTCTGAGTCAGTGCAATAGAAGGATGTGCCCGTTTGTGTCACATATTTGAATACTCGCTAACTCACTAACCAAAGCTTATACTTTGGCGAAAAGAAAGGTTTCACAGTACAGCCTAAGCAAAAATTACGAAAACGGTTAATTTGTAATTATATCATAGGAAAAATTTTTTCTGATTCCCTATCTGTTGCTACGTCTGTTTGGGCCTGTTCTTCTTGTGGAGGAGTAGACGTATCAAGTTGAAGTTGATGTCACGTACTAAAGCTTACGGTCCCTTGGCGGTGTACGAAAACGGTTAATTTGTAATTATATCATGTTGTTGTTGTTGTTGTGGTCTTCAGTCCTGAGACTGGTTTGATGCAGCTCTCCATGCTACTCTATCCTGTGCAAGCTTTTTCATCTCCCAGTACCTACTGCAACCTATATCCTTCTGAATCTGCTTGGGCGTGAGTGCTACGTTTCGGTCGCATCTTTTAGTCTGTGAAGGAAACACGAAGTTTCCAGTATCAGAATGAACCGGACTTGGAGAACGGTAAAGCCTCTGTGAACTGATTTTAATCATACCAACGGTCATTTTCCGCACTGAAAAGAAAGAAAGACCTTTATTAGGAAGGCACAAGGACAAAGGCGTCTGCCTGGACTCTCCATCATGTCCATAGAAAAGGACCTGTTGGTACAGTTGAAAATTCGAAACTCTTTAGACGACGTTATTGGGGAGTTCTGCAAGAACCACTTAGTGGAGTTCCATTATAGATAAATCGACGATGAACGAGCAATGTCATATATACACACAACTGATAAGTTTCATGTTGCATGCCTTACCAAACATCTTCTGGATACGCCACTGTTCATGTACATGTAGCAACCAAGCTATCCCAGATTAGGAATACATCAGATATACTTGTCACCCCCAGTATTCTAACATATTCGCCTTGGTCATGTCCTTACTTCTGTTTAGTCAGTTCAGGTTCCTCGTACTATGTCAAATTTTACTTTATGACATACATTGGACGCTCTAATGAATTACGTGATAATAGCGCTTGCCTTGGTTGGATATCGATCACGTACGTGTTGAGTAACGTCGGTGACAGATGCTTGAAGGATACCTGTCGATGTCCATTTTACCTGACTCATAAGCCTCTGAGTCAGTGCAATAGAAGGATGTGCCCGTTTGTGTCACATATTTGAATACTCGCTAACTCACTAACCAAAAATTATACTTTGGCGAAAAGAAAGGTTTCACAGTACAGCCTAAGCAAAAATTACGAAAACGGTTAATTTGTAATTATATCATAGGAAAAATTTTTTCTGATTCCCTATCTGTTGCTACGTCTGTTTGGGCCTGTTCTTCTTGTGGAGGAGTAGACGTATCAAGTTGAAGTTGATGTCACGTACTAAAGCTTACGGTCCCTTGGCGGTGTACGAAAACGGTTAATTTGTAATTATATCATGTTGTTGTTGTTGTGGTCTTCAGTCCTGAGACTGGTTTGATGCAGCTCTCCATGCTACTCTATCCTGTGCAAGCTTTTTCATCTCCCAGTACCTACTGCAACCTATATCCTTCTGAATCTGCTTAGTGTATTCATCTCTTGGTCTCCCTCTACGATTTTTACCCTCCACGCTGCCCTCCAATAATAAATTGGTGATCCCTTGATGCCTCAGAACATGTCCTACCAACCGATCCCTTCTTCTGGTCAAGTTGTGCCACAAACTTCTCTTCTCCCCAATCCTATTCAATACTTCCTCATTAGTTATGTGATCCACCCATCTAATCTTCAGCATTCTTCTGTAGCACCACATTTCGAAAGCTTCTCTTCTCTTCTTGTCCAAACTATTTATCGTCCATGTTTCACTTCCATACATGGCTACACTCCATACGAATACTTTCAGAATTGACTTCCTGACGCTTAAATCAATACTGGATGTTAACAAATTTCTCTTCTTCAGAAACGCTTTCCTTGCCATTGCCAGCCTACATTTTATATCCTCTCTACTTCGACCATCATCAGTTATTTTGCTCCCCAAATAGCAAAACTCCTTTACTACTTTAAGTGCCTCATTTCCTAATCTAATTCCCTCAGCATCACGCGACTTAATTAGACTACATTCCATTATCCTTGTTTTGCTTTTGTTTATGTTCATCTTATATCCTCCTTTCAAGACACTGTCCATTCCATTCAACTGCTCTTCCAAGTCCTTTGCTGTCTCTGACAGAATTACAATGTCATCGGCGAACCTCAATGTTTTTATTTCTTCTCCATGAATTTTAATACCTACTCCGAATTTTTCTTTTGTTTCCTTTAGTGCTTGCTCAATATACAGATTGAACAACATCGGGGAGAGGATACAACCCTGTCTTACTCCCTTTCCAACCACTGCTTCCCTTTCATGTCCCTCGACTCTTATAACTGCCATCTGGTTTCTGCACAAATTGCAAATAGCCTTTCGCTCCCTGTATTTTACCCCTGCCACCTTTAGAATTTGAAAGAGAGTATTCCAGTCAACATTGTCAAAAGCTTTCTCTAAGTCTACAAATGCTAGAAACGTAGGTTTGCCTTTCCTTAATCTTTCTTCTAAGATAAGTCGTAAGGTCAATATTACCTCACGTGTTCCAGTGTTTCTACGGAATCCAAACTGATCTTCCCCGAGGTTGGCTTCTACTAGTTTTTCCATTCGTCTGTAAAGAATTCGTGTTAGTATTTTGCAGCTGTGACTTATTAAACTGATAGTTCGGTAATTTTCACATCTGTCAACACCTGCTTTCTTTGGGATTGGAATTATTATATTCTTCTTGAAGTCTGAGGGTATTTCGCCTGTCTCATATATCTTGCTCACCAGATGGTAGAGTTTTGTCAGGACTGGCTCACCCAAGGCCGTCAGTAGTTCCAATGGAATGTTGTCTACTCCGGGGGCCTTGTTTCGACTCAGGTCTTTCAGTGCTCTGTCAAACTTTCACGCAGTATCATATCTCCCATTTCATCTTCATCTACATCCTCTTCCATTTCCATAATATTGTCCTCAAGTACATCGCCCTTGTATAGACCCTCTAAATACTCCTTCCACCTTTCTGCTTTCCCTTCTTTGCTTAGAACTGGGTTTCCATCTGAGCTCTTGATATTCATACAAGTCGTTCTCTTATCTCCAAAGGTCTCTTTAATTTTCCTGTAGGCAGTATCTATCTTACCCCTAGTGAGATCGGCCTCTACATCCTTACATTTGTCCTCTAGCCATCCCTGCTTAGCCATTTTGCACTTCCTGTCGATCTCATTTTTTAGACGTTTGTATTCCTTTTTGCCTGCTTCATTTACTACATTTTTATATTTTCTCCTTTCATCAATTAAATTCAATATTTCTTCTGTTACCCAAGGATTTCTACTAGCTCTCGTCTTTTTACCTACTTGATCCTCTGCTGCCTTCGCTACTTCATCCCTCAAAGCTACCCATTCTTCTTCTACTGTATTTCTTTCCCCCATTCCTGTCAATTGTTCCCTAATGCTCTCCCTGAAACTCTCTACAACCTCTGGTTCTTTCAGTTTATCCAGGTCCCATCTCCTTAAATTCCCACCTTTTTGCAGTTTCTTCAGTTTTAATCTACAGGTCAGAACCAATAGATTGTGGTCAGAGTCCACATCTGCCCCTGGAAATGTCTTACAATTTAAAACCTGGTTCCTAAATCTCTGTCTTACCATTATATAATCTAACTGATACCTTTTAGTATCTCCAGGGTTCTTCCATGTATACAACCTTCTTTCATGATTCTTAAACCAAGTGTTAGTTATGATTATGTTGTGCTCTGTGGAAAATTCTACCAGGCGGCTTCCTCTTTCATTTCTTAGCCCCAATCCATATTCACCTACTACGTTTCCTTCTCTCCCTTTTCCTACACTCGAATTCCTCACCCATGACTATTAAATTTTCGTCTCCCTTCACTACCTGAATAATTTCTTTTATCTCATCATACATTTCTTCAATTTCTTCGTCATCTGCAGAGCTAGTTGGCATATAAACTTGTACTACTGTAGTAGGTGTGGGCTTCGTATCTATCTTGGCCACAATAATGCGTTCACTATACTGTTTGTAGTAGCTTACCCGCATTCCTATTTTCCTATTCATTATTAAACCTACTCCTGCATTACCCCTATTTGACTTTGTGTTTATAACCCTGTAGTCATCTGACCAGAAGTCTTGTTCCTCCTGCCACCGAACTTCACTAATTCTCACTATATCTAACTTTAACCTATCCATTTCCCTTTTTAAATTTTCTAACCTACCTGCCCGATTAAGGGATCTGACATTCCACGCTTCGATTCGTAGAACGCCAGTTTTCTTTCTCCTGATAACGACATCCTCTTGAGTAGTCCCTGCCCGGAGATCCGAATGGGGGACTATTTTACCTCCGGAATATTTTACCCAAGAGGACGCCATCATCATTTAATCATACAGTAAAGCTGCATGCCCTCGGGAAAAATTACGGCTGTAGTTTCCCCTTGCTTTCAGCCGTTCGCAGTACCAGCACAGCAAGGCCGTTTTGGTTATTGTTACAAGGCCAGATGATTCAATCATCCAGACTGTTGCCCTTGCAACTACTGAAAAGGCTGCTGCCTCTCTTCAGGAACCACACGTTTGTCTGGCCTCTCAACAGATACCCCTCCGTTGTGGTTGCACCTACGGTACGGCTATCTGTATCGCTGAGGCACGCAAGCCTCCCCACCAACGGCAAGGTCCATGGTTCATGGGGGGAAATTATATCATAGGAAAAATTTTTTCTGATTCCCTATCTGTTCCTGTCTGTTTAGGCCCGTTCTTCTTGTGCAGGAGTAGACGTTTCAAGCTGAAGTTGTTGTCACATACTAAAGCTTACGGTCTCTTGGCGGTGTAAAACATTGTAGCTTCTAAGTGAAAGTCTTCAAAAGATAATGTCATTTATGTCACGTATTTTGATACTTATTCATCAAAACGTACAGGGTACTTAATGCTGACCTAGAATCACAAAATTTGGAAAGAAGCAATGTTTCACAGTACAAGTAAGGTACAAAAAGCTCGCCCGGCTAGCTGCGCGGTCTAACGCGCTGCTTCCCGAGCGGGAAGGTGTGATGGTCCTCGGCACGAATCTGCCCCACGGATTAGCGTCGAGGTCCGGTGTGCCGGCAAGCCTGTGCATGGTTTTTCAGCCGGTTTTCCATCTACCTCGGCGAATGCGGCCTGGTTCCCTCTATTCCGCCTCAGTTACACTGTGTCGGTGATTACTGAGCGAGCACCCTTTCCACATACGCGTACGCCATAATTATTCTAACATTTAGGGTTACACTCGTCTGGTATGAGACTTTCCCGGGTCCACTGGGCGCCGAACCGCACAATAACCCTGGGTTCGGTGTGGGGCGGCGGTGGGGTGGGTAGACTGCTGTGGCCTGTTGTGAGGTTGTGAACCACTGAGAGCTGCAGTGGGTCAAAGCCTTTCAGTCATTTCTTCGTCCGCGGTTCAATACTTACATCATCATCATCATCAGTTATCTGCTATATTAGCAGGTCCTTTGCCTCTCCATTTTCCGCGATCCACTGCTTCCTTCTTAAGGCTGCTATATGTTGTACCGTACGTCATGTCATCCAGTATCTGGAATCTCTTCCTTCCTCGCTTCCTTTTCTCTTCTACATAACCTTCTAAAACTGTTTTTATCAGTCCATCATTCTTTCTTAATATATGCCCAATCCAATTTCTTTTTCTTCTTTTTATTACATCTAGTAACTGTCTTTTCTCTCCCACTCTTCTCAGTGCCTCTTCATTTTTTACTCTGTCCATTCAACTTATTCTGTCCATCCTCCGCCATGTCCAGACCTCAAAAGCCTCCAGCCTTTCTCTGTCTTTCTTCCTCATAGTCCATGTTTCAGCGCCATGTAGGAGAACACTCCATACAAGACATTTTATGAGTCTCTTCCCGAGTTCTCTGTCCAGACCGCTGCAGAAAATTCTCCTTTTCTTATAAAACGCCTCTTTTGCCATTGCTATCCTTGTTTTAATTTCTGTGGTACACTTACAGTCGGTGTCTATCCTGCTTCCAAGATACTTAAAATTTTGCACCTGTTCTGGTATTTCTCCATTCAGCATAATTTTTATTTTCTTATTTCCTCCTAGTGCCAATACTTTTGTTTTATTTGTGTTAATTTTCATTCCATATTTTTTCCGTTACTTTCAATGGTGTCCACCAAATCCTCTATTTCCCCTGTGGCTAGAAGGACCATGTCATCAGCAAACCTCTAACACGCTACTCTTCTTCCTCCAATTTCTACGCCTTTGTCATCTAATGAGCATTGGTCAATCATAGAGGCTGAAAAGAGTAGGTGATAGCATTCTTGTCTTACTCCTTTTCCTAGTCCGGTCCAGTTTGTACTTTCTCCTCTAATTGAAACTTTTTGATTAAGATATAATGAGTTTACAAGTCTTCTGGTTTTCCAGTCCACTCTCTTTTCCCTCATTATAGACGCCAGCTACATATATACGTACAGAGTACAATAAAGCCGTAAATTGCTAAATGCTAGTTATATCACATAAACAATATCTTTTTGCCATTAGAAATTACATTGCATTCATTATCCGTCAAAAAGATAGTAAAATATTACTGTATGTAAACGCACAATGAAAATTGTAGTCATGTTTTAGTAAGTGTAAAAAATATTTTGTTACATCTTCTCTCTCTACGCATACAAACTGAAGTCCCCAGCTCGCTTACTTTCGTAGATATGGGCTAGTGTCAGGAACTACTATTGAGATTTTTATGTCTTACCAGTACCGATATCGATAAGGGACGAAAATCGTCGGTATATTCGAGTCCCGGGATGGATGGATAACTTACATGCATTACGAAGTTTTGTACCGATCCCTCAGTGTGCGAATTCTATTTCCACTTGGCCAGTTTTTCCTCAATATTTATTTGCATCAATTTCTTACAAACAAGAGTCCTGACATAACCACATACAAGTGCGATGTGCACGTACAAACTATTGTCAGTCAACGAACGATGGCGGTTCGCGCATGTGGGGAGGCACGGACGGGCATTGCGTTGTTGACGATTCCAAGTGGCAGTTGCGGTATGCGCATGCCTGTGCTTTCCCCTCGAAGAAGGCTTATATCCTGCAAGTTATATCTCTCGATTGCTTATGCAGAATTAGTCACTTGCCATCACTATCAGTGATGTCATTTCACAGCAAACAGAATAGAAATTTGTTAGACAATTCGCAACGATAACGTTTAATACTCTCATTAGCTACGGCATTCACAACCGAACTTTACGCCTACTAAACGCTCACTGGCTCTCGGAGAATATGTGACGTAGGTGCGTAGAACAAGTCTAAATTCGACCGCCATCGTTCGTGACACCAAATAAAGGAATACCTGTGATGACAGATATATTATTTCAGTGGGCGTATGCGTAGAGTACACAGTTGTCTCAAACTCCTGAAAAGCTTTCTTCTGCGTGAAAGCAATGACTAACGATTCTTGTAGCGTAACGTAATTAAAAACCTGGTACAGTCAGAGCATTAAATGAAATAAGATATCGATTTTTCTATACGTGGTGGAACCGATGTAAGTGAAATATCCCGGCTTAACGCATTTCTAAATTAAATTACTGTGTATTATTTAAACATTGTAGTCGAAGTTAGTGTTAACTATAATGGTGAAACCATTCCTTTCCGAAATGAACAAAGATAACAACGGTTACATCATCACTAGCACCAGACACTATTACAGTAAGTGACCAATGTTTGCTAGTACACATGTTGTGCTGGAAACTTGTTAATTTCTCGTAGGTTGTTACTCTGAACGTTTTTTAAATACTTCTTGAACCGTATTTTACATATCATTCTTATATCTGGCCTAGAGTACAAATTTACTTAAAATTAAAACACTCCGTTCAATATATACCGGCATTTGAGAGTTATTACAACTTTTTACACACGTTTGTTCTCTGATTCTATTAATACAGTGTCCCGATACGTCTCTAGAGCCGTTTCTTTCATGCTGTACATTTTACTGATTCTTAAACAACAGTAAATGTCGAAGCTAAGATGACTCATGTGATAGCAACACACCAGCAATATGATTTTATTCACGTTGTTTTCAACGCATATCGGAAATAATATATCATATTTTTCATCTGAATGCTTGTACTTTACTCTACACAAGAACGCGCCTATTTAATTGGTCTTCTACTGAACCAAATCTGAGCAACGTTTGATAAGCACATGGAACAAAAAATTAGACACTTACAGGAGACATCAGGTTAGTAGCGGGTAACACTGCCTTAGCGTTCCTAATCCCTCAGTTCCCCGACAAAGAAATTCAAATATGGTTCAAATGGCTCTGAGCACTATGGGACTTAACTTCTGAGGTCATCAGTCCCCTAGAACTTAGACCTACTTAAACCTAACTAACCTAAGGACATCACACACAGCCATGCCCGAGGCAGGATTCGCACCTGCGACCATAGCGGTCGCGCGGTTCCAGACTGTAGCCCCTAGAACCGCTCGGCCATCCCGGCGGGCAAAGGGATTCCAGAAATTTCTTCAGGTATGCTTGCCGTGCCTGGTTGCCTTCGGATCGGAAGGACTGAGCCAAAGGGGTATTGAACATCATTCGTGGCACCAACAAGTTTCAAAATACATTAACATACATCAGTCAAATCAGTTAAAACACTACCTCCACAATGATTATAAGGTTTTACACAATGCGAATCACAAATATAGATTGATGAAGGCGTGTTTAAATTCAAATCACTAAACCAATGCTTTGATTTAAAGCAAATATTAAAGGAAAATTATTCAAAAGGTTAACACTTTCGTGAGCAAGTAGTGTTCTTGACATTTGCTTAAGGAAAATCACTGTAAACGTTACTGGTCAAAACATGTTATCGAACTTAGCCAAGCACATAGCAAGAACGGGAAAAGTATGTATTACATAAATAAACTGTGCCTTCGCGTACGCCACTCTATGGCTGATAACATGCTCCGACGTCGCCCAAACTTTCGGGACGTCTTACAGTCACCCCCCAGTACTCAGGCTCCGTCTCTCTAAAACTTAAATACCAACAAATCACATACATGAGCATTTACAACCACTGCGGGACCTATCCCGAGGTCCAGTTAGCTTCAAGTGGCAACAAGCAATGAAAGCCCAAAGGTCGGCAAGTTTTTTAAGCTCCAGACCGGAACAAAGCAATTATTTCCGACCTAATTAAATGTGTCTAAAATATTTACAATGACAAGGCTTTTACTCTAAACGTTACAGGACTCCACAATTACAGAATTAACGTAACACTCGCACGTAATAAAGGCAAAAGTATTTCATTAAATAAAGACCAGCTTAAAGATCAACGCCACATGCATCCAAATGATGAAAATATGGCATTAATAAATAATTTAATCCTGGGGAAGGAGCAATTCCTTTCGCAATTTTAACAGCTGAGAATTGCACTACAGGCCAGAAACCGTTATTAACTCTTGTCAAAGTTTACAATCTAAAACGCTGACGTAAGCACTGGCCAGCCAACAAGGCAACACAAGAAAATAGTTCACTCAAAGTCTTAAAGCATCTTTGTACAAATCTGCATAAGGCGCATGCATGACAACCAGTTAGGAAACTTGGTCCCTGGTAAGAGCGAACAGAAAACCATATGGAAACGTTACCGAAATGTAATAGCCAGCAACATCTCACAGAACTTAAGGTACAGAGGAAAATCTCCTGAGATCAAACAATCGGCCAAAATACACACTCCAAATATCAGTGGTTCCTCTTTTAAAAAAATAAGTTCTAAAACCGACACTCTGCATGCGTGTACGATCACCACAACAAGGATCGAGACTAATTTAAGGAAAACAAGTGGAAGGATGGCCCAACTTGATGCGTCATCTACCATTTACAAACAAATATTTTTATTTAATAACAATTCTATCATAAGCCAACACACAGTTACCAACATTCTTGCCAAATTCATACAGATAATTAAAGTTTTTAAATTAATATCACAAGGTATAAGAACATTTACATTATACATAAAATTACAAATGGTACTCCAAGAACATATCAACTGTGCAATACAATGGTGGCCCGATTACAAACAGTTAATAGATTAAATAAACCTACGGAGGCAGTCTGTCTGCGAGACTAGCATCGCAACTGTGCACTAATCTCACAACAAGACTTGAACTAAGTTCAACAAACATTAAATAAAAGACATTAAAATGCATACATCTCCGCAGCAACAGTAAGCTTCAGGTCTACTCCAAGGCAACAAATTAGACACAAGTACATACAATATTGGTATCCAAAGCGCATTAGCCATCTCACCACTGGAGGGTATACTTAAATTTTCCTCTTGATAACAATACTAGCGAGTGTAAGGCAAATGACGTCACTATGGTGTCATAAGACAATGTCATTCTGCTCCCATATAGACTCGACAAGCTGGCCAAACGCTGCCTAAGTGTTAAAAACGAAGAAAACAGTAGTGCTTCATTGATTGGCCACAGGTGTGTTACATATAAATCCAGTTAAGTAATTTAATAAATTACCGGACCCCTAAAACTGTATTGAAATGATAGTGACAATTAAACCCTTTTTTTAGAAATTAGTAAATTCAGTGCTCAGATTGCACAAAAGTTTTCATCACATACCGACAAGGACCTTCAACAGTAATAGAAACAATGACTAAATTACTTCCCCAAAATGAGAAAAGCCAAATCCTAATCCGGCGACAACCCCGCCGCTGCATGATACCGAAAGAATGGCAATAAACTACTCAACTTGGAGGCTGGAACGGGAGATTCGCAGATGCGCATGTGACGCGCCAACAGCTAGGCCTCGAGCGATGATGGGAAAGCCGCCGAAGCAGAAACAAAATGCATCCATGCGCTGGATCAGCAGAACAGCAATGCGTCAACCGCTGCCGATACATGGCTGTCATCATGTAGGAAACAGTAAACAGCAAACAAGTTTGACAGAAAGTAACATACACAGCATTTCTTAAACGAGCAATTAAAGGTTATCTTCAAGGAAACCAAATATTAAGACTTCAGTAAAGGAGCGGCCCGCTCATAACATTGCAAGTAACCCTCCTAGCAATAGCAAGAAATAATGCACATAGTCATTTAAAAGAATAATTACATAATAATTCAAACAAGATTAAATAAGTCTAGATGTACCTTTACTGGAGCCTCTTAGGACTCATAGACACTGAAACACGTATGTTGTGTGGCAGCGATGGCGAGGCATTGCAGAGTCTCTGACCAGAGAGCTATTTGTCGTTCCTAGTCTGCGCTTGACCGCGCGAGAGTTGCGAGCAATAGTCTGTCGGTAGCTGTAGCGCAGTTGAATTGCTAATGGCAGTCTGTTAGCAGTAGTGGTCTTATACAGTCGCGAGAGTCGCGAGCGGGACGCAGTCCGCGGGCGTCGATATGGGTCTCTGGTCAAGATACTGAATGAGGTATATTGTTAATTAAGGTAACCAAGCTGCATTGCGCACATCAGATAATGTAAAGTTTATTTATTGTAATTAATTTTCAACAAGTGCCCCAATAATAATTTTGATTTCAAAGCAATTTTTAACAAAAGAACCATTTAATTGAACCAACGATTTCCTTCCATTTCCTTTAAAGAAAAGTTTCAGGTAAATTTCAAAAATAAAAAAAAAAATAATACTTGCAATGCATTTCCTCCAAGCCGTGGCCAACAATAAGAGCAGAACTTTGACATGCAGTTTCGAATGAGGTAAGAAATTAATTATGATTTTTTGCACAGGGCCAAAGACCGATGTTTCGGTTTAATTGAGTTTACATTGTCACTGAAGTCTCATTAGCATTGAATTGTTTTTCATTATTTTCGTGAGAGCTTACACCTTGAGTCAGATTGCGATTCTCATTTTTATTGTCATTAAATTTAATTGCTAGGGAGGTTACGCTTGGCTACCATTCATTTATTATTTCTGTCATTTACAATTTTCGGTGGGGAGGTTACAACACCATCATTTGGATACGCACCAGTGGCAGATGGCCAGTTAAAATGTGCACCTATAACCCGAAGGGCTCCTCAACACGGAGTAAGAAAGTCCGCAAATACAAGCATACACACACTCATGACCCACAATTGCGTACCTTTAGGTTGAGAGTACACAACTTTAGTTACAGGCCAAAACCAATAACTTGGCTCAGGAAGGACCATGATTTCTACAACAAAGACAAATTACGATCAGTAGTATCAAATACGCAATGATAACAAACAATGATTTCAGGTACCAGATTAACATTGCAAAATACTGGCTTGACGCTTACAGAAAATTCCAGATTGACACACACAACCCCAAAATGGGTCACTGAAAGGCAGCTCACACCGGGGCAGAATTAGTAATCGTTAAATACATTACTTACTGAACAGTCTTCATATGTAATTTCAAAGAAATGTCAAGGAGGCCAATATCTTCAGGACTCCTAATGGGCACCGGATAGTACTCCCTCCTGTTCGTAGTTGCTAACAAGTTTTTCAATACATCTCGGCGTATTTAGCACATCACAATTAACGGATGACTTCGTAACCAGGTTACACGCGGCGACAGCCGCTCCTTGCCTGCTGAAATCGCAGGTAGCAACAGTCAACGCTGTAGGAAAATGCGGACCCTCATGGCCCAACGGTCAACGGTTTCAACTCACTACAACCTCCAGGACGCTAACGTTGTCGAAGACGCGACGCACACTAGCGACTGCGACGGGTCGCTACGTGACGTCAGAAGTTGCCTGCTGGCGCATGCGCAGTTCGAGTTTGGGATGCGACGCGCGACTGTTGCGGCAGCTGCCGCAGCACTGCACCAGTGAGCAGTGTTGCGACGGAAGTCGGACGACACAAAGACGTACGGCTGCCAGTTTTTTACTAATGTGGTGTTGGGGATAATAATTGAAGCCTGTGGTTGATAACTTTTTGTTAAGATGACCATGTACATGTGTAATGAAATGCATAACAGTGTTTGCTGAAATAGTTTCATTCATACCAATTCAGTCGGTTTTGTGGTGCACCATAAAAATTAGCTTAGGTCATATGAACGAAGGTAAATGTTGTGATGCTCCTTGTAGATTCATCTGTCTCATGTATGATATAGACGACATGTGTGATACGTAAAAGATTATTGTTTTCCATATTCCCTGGAATACGGTTTATGACCGAATCTGATGATTCCCATCCATACTTATCGCATGATGTACTGTGAAGAGACAATGCGATAGTCACGGGAAGTAATACTCAAACCCAGTATCGCTATGATTTACCTACCACATCATATAAAAAATATAATTGATGGCAAGGCAATATTAAACTAATATGAACGTTTTTTCGCTCTCTTGAAGAACGTAAATTTTTGACATTTGTTGGTTTTGTTAGGACGTCTACTTCTATTTGGGTATCCTCGTCCAGGTTCAGAAGAAAATACTAAAGGTGAGTAATTTATCCTCTTCCCAAGAATGAGAAGAAAATGTATTGAAGGCAGCATGTCTTTACTTTTAAGAAACCTACATTTCGTGGCATTTTAAATGAAATTGTCAAGAGCTTATGGAGAAATATTATTAACTCATACCGGAGAAATATATGACATAAAATGGTTTCATTAGGTCCAAATGTGTCAGCGAAACAAAACAAATGCATTCTCTATCGTGTGAGGACCACACGATTCTCGTTGCGCGTCGACAGAACTGGCGGCTAGTCGCGACGCTCCCGAAGATATATGAGGCCAAATCTCGGAAACGAAGATCGATATCATTCTGGTCTCAACTTTAAAAATAATTTCGATATGTTAGCTTCTTTTCATCGGCAACGGTGTATGACCTAAAGCGAACCATACGCAAAGTAGCCAGAGACCACATTTTTCACTGTACACAATTCAAATTTTATGCAGTAGTTTACTTGTAAATTAGGTATCGGAATAAACGTGACGAAAATCGAAAAAATAGACACCTCATTATCAAGCTGTGATGTGAAACTGTAAGATACACAAACATCAATTTTTTGTGCCTTTTACTTTCCTCACAATCGATAGAGAAGTAATATACAGCGAAAAAACACGCAAAACCGAAAGAGATACTTTTCAATTTTTTAAAGTAAAAGGAGAATCTGAATCGAAGAACTAACTCTGGGAGCCGATGTAAGTTTGTTGCATTAACATACAGTATTTTTTACAGCAAGAAAATCGGAATTCTTATTTTTCTTATGTATTTGAATCCGCCGCCGCCGACCAGAGCTTGGGAAACAGCGACGACTCCTGTCGTGTTGCGTCCTTGTCGCCGTCTGCCAGGGTGGGAAAAGAGGAGGGGGCAGCGTCGCAGTCGCAGCCAACCGTCGCGGCTTGGACAACGTAGCTTTAAGTTCGCAAGCACATCTGTCCAGCTCCGTGTACCACCCTCCCCCCCTACCTGACAGCCGCTGAGGGAACATATAACCAAGCAAAGATGATACGACCACGGACAGAATCGATGGAAGGCGCACACAAGGGGCGCCAGCAGCATCGCGCTCGCAGCCTCTCTGAAGCCGCCACGGGTCAAATTGCACTTCAACCGAGGCAGTGATTGTAGTTAGACCGTAAATGTTGTTACTCTCAAACTCTAGGTAACACAGAATCAACAGTTTCAAAATTAAACGGAAGACAGGCCGTGGTGATGGTACTGCAAACGACCACTTGCGGGAGAATACACACACGAGCACAACGATACCGTGTCAGACGCCTTAGCCGGCCGATGTGGCCGAGCGGTTCTAGGCGCTTCAGCCAGGAACAGGACAACGAAAGCGGGTCTCCCTCATGAACAAGACTCACTGGCTTATTACACTCCTCGGCCGGGTTTGCACATCTAGATGTGACTCCAGACCAGATGTTGATGCCACTGTTATCGAAAACCGCCTAATGACATTATGATGCTAGAAGCAGCTGTAAGACGTTAGTCGCAGTTCAGTGCGACATTTAACATGATTTCATGATTGAGGGAATGTCTCAAGAAACCGCGGTCTCCGTTCGCTTTTTTTTTTTTTTTAATTAACGAAGATCGTTTTCGATACGATTAGCAGATCATCTTCAGATTTAGTGCTGCGCATAATACAAAAAATAGCTGCGTAATAAAGTATATTATTTGATTCAGGCAGGCCGGCCGGGGTGGTCGAGCGGTTCTAGGCGCTACAGTCTGGAACCGCGCGACCGCTACGGTCGCAGGTTCGAATCCTGCCTCGGGCATGGATGTGTGTGATGTACTTAGATTAGTTAGGTTTAAGTAGTTCTAGGGGACTGATGACCTCAGATGTTAAGTCCCATAGTGCTCAGAGCCATTTGAACCATTTGAACCATCAGACGCCTTAACGCCGAGCATGAACATTCACACGGACGAATGTTCCCGAAGATGTTCGCCCTGCGTAACGCAGAAAGGTGACGGCGGAGAGGAAGAACCTTCCAGAGGCCCAATGTACTTTCATTTGCCCAGGATTAAACTGTTTTCCAAAATGATGCCCCAGGGAAGAATTCTACAGAGTGACGGCATATATCTTTATGCCGACCAGATGGCCCGAACTCAGTCCATTGATAGTAAATAAAATTCTTTTGAGTATGAGGCCGCATTGTCATCAGTAAAATTCCGACGCTTCTGCGACTGTTGCACGGTGCCTTCTTCAGGGTGTATGGCATACTGTTAGCAATACACCCTGAGGAAGGCTCCTTGCAACAGTCGCCGAAACGTCAGAATTTTACAGATGACAATGAGGCTTCAAACCCAAATAATTTTATTGACTGTGACAACGGCCGCGGAGGCCTACGTTTACAATGTCCATTTATGTTACATTCCAACGAAGCACGCCCCGCCTACTCGGGCCAACATCAGGGAACGAACCAACGGACCTATAGAAGAGGCCCCCACGGCCTCGACACTGATCGACTCGACCGTTAAGCCACATAGTCTCTCTCTCCCAGCCTCCCCCCCCTCCCCGCGCACCGCGCCGGTCACTCCTCAAGTCGCTCTGACTTTCTCGACTCCCTTCCGACACGCATCGAACCTCTTGTCTAACCAAAGATAGCGAGTGCGAGAACGTGATGCGAGATATCGGAAGTAGCACGGGTCAATGATATATCTAGCTCAAGTCAGTCGTGGATGATACATCCTGCAGAGCAAACAGATTTCGGCGATTCTGTTTGCTACGTTTCACCTGCTGTGCCAGATAACACCAGTTTTTTTCTGTAGGCTGAAGATCAGGCGATTCAGCAGGTCAATCCAGGTGCGGTAGGACGTCTGAGTATTTCTCAGACCAAAAACGTGGGCGTGCAGCACGAGAACGCTCCTGTTGTCATCTTGGAACACACCAGTGTCCGCAGCATAATCATAAATATGTAGAGAGCAGAGCAAGATGGTCATCGAGTATACTGAAATAAATACTCGGATTCATATTCATGGTGACCTGAGTAAGTGGATGCAAATCATGGAACGTAAAACATCCTCTGTAATTCACAGAATCAACTACGCCATGCGCTACGCAGTCGACAAACAGAACAAACGCCAAATGCAACTTTGATGCACCCGACGCCTTACTTCACTTGGAAAGATGCAAAAACTGCAGTTCGTTAGATTGTAAATGCGTGTTGAGTTTCTGTGGTGTGTGGACCCTTGAAAGTCCAATTTTGCGTTCCACAGTGACCAACGGCTATTTGCAACAGCTAAATGATCATTGCATACAGGTTCCATCGCAGTGTTCTCTCTGAAAGTGATTGATACGGATCTGTATTCACTGACAGCAGCAACGCCTGTCGGATCTGAAACCGATTGTCATTGACAAAGTACAGGGTGACAATGAATGAACTATATGGAATGAAATCGTCATAACTTCTGAACGGTTTACGTTAGGACATTCAAACTGCACGGTCAGCCGTGGGACATGATGGGAATTTGTATGGTTTGGTTTAGCTACGAAGCCCACTTTCATTTGAATGGGATCGTCAGTAAGCAAAATTGGCTCACTTGGGGGACTGCGAATCCGCATTTCGCGACCGATAAGTCTCTTTACCCTCAACGGGTGACTGTGTGGTCTGCAGTGTCCCGACACGGAATAATCGGTGCTATATTCCTTGATGGCACGATGACTACCGAACGGTACGTGAAGGTTTTGGAGGAGGATTTCATCCCCATTATCCAAAGTGACTCTGATTTCGACAAGATGTGGTTGACGAAAGATTGAGCTCGACTCCATCGAAGCAAGAGAGTGTTTAATGTCCTGGAGGAGCATTTTGGAGACCGCATTCTGGCTCTCGGGTATCCGGAGGCCACTGGCATGGGCCTCGATAGACCGCCATATTTTCCGGATCTGAACACATGCGATTCCTATTTGCCCAGTTGTATTAAAGACAAGGTGTACAGCAATAATCCCAAAACCACTGTGAGCTTAAAACTGTCATTCAGGAGGTCATCGACATCATCGATGTTGCGGCACTTCAGCGGCTCATGCAGAATTTCGCTATTCGTCTGCGCCACAACATCGCCAATGATATCAGGCATATCGAACATGTCATAACCTACATCCGAATATCTGTAGTGACGTTTACATGTTAAATAAAGTGTGTGTACGTCGCACTTTGTAACTAATTTACGTTTTTTTCATATGGTTCAATAATTGTCTCCCTGTATTAGAAGTATTGGCGAGAACAATTAGAAGGAAATTTTCAGGTCAAATAATAGGCACAGAAGACTATGATGAAGTATGTAAAAACATCGAAAATGTAGAGAAACAACAGGGAAAAAATTTTTTTAGTGGATTTACACAGAATGAATTATTATACGCTAACAGAATACACTCCTGGAAATGGAAAAAAGAACACATTGACACCGGTGTGTCAGACCCACCATACTTGCTCCGGACACTACGAGAGGGCTGTACAAGCAATGATCACACGCACGGCACAGCGGACACACCAGGAACCGCGGTGTTGGCCGTCGAATGGCGCTAGCTGCGCAGCATTTGTGCACCGCCGCCGTCAGTGTCAGCCAGTTTGCCGTGACATACGGAGCTCCATCGCAGTCTTTAACACTGGTAGCATGCCGCGACAGCGTGGACGTGAACCGTATGTGCAGTTGACGGACTTTGAGCGAGGGCGTATAGTCGGCATGCGGGAGGCCGGGTGGACGTACCGCCGAATTGCTCAACACGTGGGGCGTGAGGTCTCCACAGTACATCGATGTTGTCGCCAGTGGTCGGCGGAAGGTGCACGTGCCCGTCGACCTGGGAACGGACCGCAGCGACGCACGGATGCACGCCAAGACCGTAGGATCCTACGCAGTGCCGTAGGGGACCGCACCGCCACTTCCCAGCAAATTAGGGACACTGTTGCTCCTGGGGTATCGGCGAGGACCATTCGCAACCGTCTCCATGAAGCTGGGCTACGGTCCCGCACACCGTTAGGCCGTCTTCCGCTCACGCCCCAACATCGTGCAGCCCGCCTCCAGTGGTGTCGCGACAGGCGTGAATGGAGGGATGAATGGAGACGTGTCGTCTTCAGCGACGAGAGTCGCTTCTGCCTTGGTGCCAATGACGGTCGTATGCGTGTTTGGCGCCGTGCAGGTGAGCGCCACAATCAGGACTGCATACGACCGAGGCACACAGGGCCAACACCCGGCATCATGGTGTGGGGAGCGATCTCCTACACTGGCCGTACACCACTGGTGATCGTCGAGGGGACACTGAATAGTGCACGGTACATCCAAACCGTCATCGAACCCATCGTTCCACCATTCCTAGAGCGGCAAGGGAACTTGCTGCTCCAACAGGATAATGCACGTCCGCATGTATCCCGTGCCACCCAACGTGCTCTAGAAGGTGTAAGTCAACTACCCTGGCCAGCAAGATCTCCGGATCTGTCCCCCATTGAGCATGTTTGGGACTGGATGAAGCGTCGTCTCACGCGGTCTGCACGTCCAGCACGAACGCTGGTCCGACTGAGGCGCCAGGTGGAAATGGCATGGCAAGCCGTTCCACAGGACTACATCCAGCATCTCTATGATCGTCTCCATGGGAGAATAGCAGCCTGCATTGCTGCGAAAGGTGGATTTACACTGTACTAGTGCCGACATTGTGCATGCTCTGTTGCCTGTGTCTATGTGCCTGTGGTTCTGTCAGTGTGATCATGTGATGTATCTGACCCCAGGAAAGTGTCAATAAAGTTTCCCCTTCCTGGGACAATGAATTCACGGTGTTCTTATTTCAATTTCCAGGAGTGTAGATATTAAGTTTCTCTCGGACAAGAAGTCTACAACATTCTCGATCTGAGAAGCTAAAAATGATTTAGGAACACAAGACATAAAAATGCAAGAAGCAGCAGCAAGAAATTATATTTCTGAAGAAAAGTGTTACGTTTAGGTATCCAAGACCTAACTGTAAGAGAACACAGATGCAGTGCTGTGACGAAAGAAGGAAGAGATATAATGAGGAGATAATAAAGTTCTGGGGGAAAATGAAACGGAAAACGAGACAGAACTGAAAATAGCACGTGGTCACGTGGTAGACACGATGGAAACAAAAGAATTAAAAAAAAAGAAAAGAACTTTTGTACTGAACAATACAGCTCCTGCCAACGCTATGACGAATGAACAAGCTGTGCTGCAGCAGTCACTGGAAATAACCTACCTACGATAACTAACCGGTTATTGCCTATTTGCAGCTAATGGGACACCTGGTTATCTACATTACGCATTTATCTGTCTGCTGAGGTGTCTACATATTGCTGGTGCTATATGACTAAGTAAACACGAACACAGTGACAACACATTATCCCTTATTCTACGGAAATGACCAATTATTTTTGTGCATACAAAAATGTTATGCTACTAAGTCTGGACCGTGTAGAGGCTTGCGTGTTTGCACAAAATGCTTCACTGTGCTTCCTTCTTAAAGCATTAAAGAGCAGTTTTATGAATCACTGTGTTCTGAATTCACAAAACAGGTCAATAGGAATGAGATCGTTAAAAATCAGTAGACGAGTGCGATGTATTTTTATCAACGCGAAAGGTAGAGAAGCAATGGGATAGGCGATGGTGAAAGGATCAGTATACAGGAGATTCTAACTTGGGACAACTAAATATCTCGATAACGACGCATCTTATGAAAAAACTTGTAGGTGAAAAATTAATATTTTTAAAGGGAACATTTGTCTGTGCTATAAATGGCCACTTCCTAACCAACCTACTTGCGTGGGCGGGGTCAATTCCGCATTTTCATATGGGGTCCTCCTGTTTTTGTCGCATATTAGGATTCTACGCCAAAATGGTTTGAGTAAACCATACGAATTTTTTGGTGTAGATATCGAATGTTCAAATTAGATTCTGTTTGGGGGGGGGGTGGGTGGGGGGTTCACTTCTGACTATACAAATTTGACCCCTCCAACGCAGGAAGGGTGGTTAGAAGGTGGCATGTTGGGGAGGTTCCCCTTACTAATATTAACTTTTCACGTAGGAACTTTTTTCGTACAGTCCGTCGCTTTGAAAGTATTTAGTTTCCCAATTTAAAATAGATATTCTCTCTTTCAAAACCTCTTGTTTACAAAAGCAAGTACACAGAAAAAGCGCTTTAATGAACACCGTTTTTGGTACAATGTATTCCGTTCGACTCACTTCTGAGAGTCATTAATGACCACATCACAGTTATTTCTGGCACTGTCTCGTGTACATGAAAATAGTTCTATTTCATGTCAAACTGTCGGTCACACTTCAACTGCTTCATCGAACCAAGGAAATTGCTGTCATTATTCACCTGGACAAAGATGAATGTCTGGGGAGTCAAGAATATTGAGACTGCCTGATATTGAAACAATGTACCTAAGAAAGACACGGACGCGGAAGTTTGCCCTTCGTATGTCCAGCTCGTCCCATTCTGAGCAACAAAAATTCCTCTGACTACGCTGCATAATTCACGGAGTCGCACGAACTGCAAGAAACATGCTACAGAGCTTCTCAAACAGAATCTTTTCTCGTTAATTCCAAATCTATAACTAAATTAGGCAACATCCAACGAATTTCGCATATCTCCATTCACAGTTGTTACACGACGTTCTGTGGTAACTCACCTCTTAACAAGAAAGTACTGAACACCTAAAAGCAATCAGTGACAGCATGTGGTCTTGATCCACGATTATCTTGTAGGTGCCTCTTCAAGGAATTAGCTATTCTAATATAATTTTCACAGTGTAGGCCTATACATATTCATCAGTCAGTTTCATGGTAAGTAAACCATCACAGTTCCAGAAGAACATCAGTGTCCACAGCTAAACACTAAAAGAAGAATATGGACGTCGTTACTCAATTGTAAGATTGTGCGTGGCTCGAAAGAAAGTTAAATATGCAGTTTAATAACAGAAAGTGTCTGATAGGTAGCAAAGAAAATTTTGAATATAATCTGAAATGACTTCTTCTGTACAACTTATTGTATTCCGTATACATTGTTAGCAAGGAAGTTTGGTTGATAAATAAATTTTCTTTGTTTTTGTATTTTTGTTTAGCTTGTGAAATCAGTAGTATCAAAACTAAGAAAGTTTATTTTATTAAATGTAAGGCAAGATTCTATTTATTAATCTCTTAATCATTCACAATAGCATAGAAACAAATCATGCGTACCATGCGAGTGAATTGATTCGTTACACACCATTTGGACAGATACTGTGCAAATAAATCTGTGGAACATTTAGGTACCTACCTTAGCTTATGAAATGAGCAGCGACAAAACCTAGATAAACATTATTTAATTAAATGTAAGCCATGATGCTATTAACTAATCCGTTAATGGCCATGGTACCATACAAACAAATCAGGTATACAACTCGTACAAGCCGGCCGGAGTGGACGTGTGGTTCTAGGCGCTACAGTCTGGAAACGAGCGACCGCTACGGCCGCAGGTTCGAATCCTGCCTCGGGCATGGATGTGTGTGATGTCCTTAGGTTAGTTAGGTTTCATTAGTTCTGAGTTCTAGGCGACTTATGACCTCAGAAGATAAGTCGTATAGAGCTCAGATCCATTTGAACCATTTGAACAACTCGTAGAAACGGATTCGTTCCACATCATTCCAGTGGGTATTATGTAAATGAATCACGGAACATGCAACTAAGTAACTAACCACCTAACTATCTCGCATGACTGTTACTGAGCATTTTCCTTCTGCTCGACAAGCGTATATAATGTAGACTACAAACACAACTGCTTTCAGATAACGAACGAGGTGGCGATATTGAAAAACATACATCTGTAGTTACTGTCATCGTCAATGTAATCCCCTCCTCTATGCTTATAAGAGTCCACGCGAATTTTCCGTTGGTGGAAACAGTGTTGGAAGTCATTTTCTGTGAGCTTCTTGATGACGCGAGCACTTTTTCTTTCACCGTTTCAGCAGACTGACATATCTTTCCTTTAAATGAGGACTCGACCTCGCGGAACAAACAAAAATCATGTCGATCTAGGTCAGGCGAAATGGTGTTCAGAGTGTTAGTAAGAACATTATCACGAATTTTTTTTTTGACCGATCGTCGAAAGTTTCGAGACGTTTCGCGCACACTTTTCTCATGCTAATTAGGTTAAGTAAATCTTGCCTCATCCATTCTATCTCAGTTTCTACAGTTTCAGCAGTCGATCGAATACTCAACCGACACTCAGATCGAATCGGATTACCTACTTTCCGACATTTTTACCTGTTTTTGATGTTGAAGGGGGCCCAGGTGTGTGTCATCTTCAACGTCTCCGCGGCCATCTCGGAAACGCGTGAAAAATTCAAATTATCGCGTACGTAATAAACAGTCTTTACCATTCTCTTCATTTGGAAAAAGATATTTTTCAATAGCACTTTTTCCGAGTTTAGTGTGAAACTTCAAGGCAATTCGTTGCTCATTTATTATTACACTTACATTTCCTGCAAAAAAGAGCTTTTACACAAACGAAAGCCGCGGCCAGTTGATTGTTTAACAGGTCGTTCATCTCTGGGGCATGCGTACTTACCCTGTAATAGCATGAATCCATTTACTTTTTAGCTGCACCTCGTACTTTATCTTTTATTGTGACCTTTAACCTTGCAACCATTTAAGCAAGATTCTCTCTGTATGGGGATTTTAGTACAACGTGTCGATAGTATGCTGTCAAATACGAAACCTGTTTGTAATTGACTTGTTGCAGTATCAAACAGACACATGTGTAATCATTTCTTTCATTTTATTGTATCTCTGTGACGGATATACGCTGTGACGGCCTGTCGGCGTAACGGAACTGAGGGTACCGAAGCTGCCGACGTGAGAAATACGGTGCATTAGCCTCAAAGCTTTCTCAAGCATTTTCCTGACACCTATGAGAAAAACGCAATGGCGATGTTGTTCCTCTTCACATCAAACATGTTATGACTAGTGTAAAATTGCTCCTGTCGGAGCACAAAACAGGTAAGTACGAGGTGGAATCCAAAATGTTGGTTACCACCAAGTATATTCCTCTCGAAAAATTGCGAGGATCGCGCGGGATTAGCCGAGCGGTCGAGGGCGCTGCAGTCATGGACTGTGCGGCTGGTCCCGGCGGGGGTTCGAGTCCTCCCTCGGTCATGGGTGTGTGTGTTTGTCCTTAGGATAATTAAGGTTAAGTAGTGTGTAAGCGTAGGGACTGATGACCTTAGCAGTTAAGTCCCATAAGATTTCACACACATTTGAACCTTTTTTTATTGCGAGAAAGAATGAGGAAGCAGCTGCCTCAGTTCTCATTCCGCTTCCTCACCAAAAATTTTGGCATGCGAACATACTTGCGCTCTTTTAACACAGAACGTTTTAAATTGCCGGCCGTAGTGGCCGAGTGGTTCTAGGCGCTACTGTCTGGAACCGCCCGGCTGCTACGGTCGCAGGTTCGAATCCTGCCTCGAGCATGGGTGTGTGTGATGTTCTTAGGTTAGTTACGTTTAAGTAGTTCTAAGTTCTAGGGGACTGATGACCTCAGATGTTAAGTTCCATAGTGCTCATAGCCATTTGAACAATTTTTTTTTAATCCTTTAACTCAGTCTCTCTTTATAGTTAATGTTGAATCTTGTACCATACGAATCAAGGGAGAGGATATTGTTTGGTGGCCAAAATCCTTTTTCTACAATACAACGGCACTCATGTATTAACAGGGTTCTTTATTTTCATAAACAGGAAGCTACTTATCTTTAAGAATCCATGTGTTGTGGTGCAAGCTCTCCATTAATAGTCCGCGTTAGCCTCATTGCTACTAAAGTACAAGTCTCGCTATGCGATGAATGAGAGAAAAATCAGGATGCGAGTCAGTGCGCCAGTGATTTAGTGGCTCAGAGACAGTTAGTGACAGACTGAGACTGCAACTGAAGCCCTCCAGTCAGCTGCGGCGATCTAAATACTTGCAGTCGAGAGGGCGTTGGCGGCTCGTTGTTTGCAAGTCTGTCTTTGGCCTCTCTCCTGATAGGTGCGCTTAACCCAGTGCCTGCTATCGATCTTCTTGCTACATCTTTGCCGACCACTGTGATGGCGGCAGGTTACGCGAGCACAGTAAAGCCATCATATTCAGCACATCCGTCGCACTGCCATTGTCTACACGGTGAGTCACTAAATATTGCCACTTAGAATAACTCCGAAATTATGACAGTAGCTGAAAAGTTTGTGGGACAAATGTTGCATGGGACAATGGGGCCCATAATATGACGTTGGATTATTGTTGCTAGGTGGGGTCGCTTCAGAGATATGAAGGTCAACTTTGTTTTTTTTTAAATGGGATGCTATAGGTTGGTACTTACTTTTTGATAGCGGCTATCGAGACGAATCCATTGAAGTGTAACAGTGAGGTCCTTGAAGGTCAAGGAAGATCAAGAAAGGTGGCATGAACGTCCGTTTACAGAAGGTGTTCGAAGTGATGACCATTGGTGTCAATGCAGTAGTGCAATCTTCTTATCATGGATTGACTGGTATTCGTTATCACTGCAACATTGATCAAAGCACTTCTTCTGACAATTCTCTCTCGTATATCGTGCCAATAGTAAATATTCGCCGAATACGGCGTATGCATCTAATGTACCATTGACATACAAACACCATTCGACGGTTTTGCAATACAACACAAATAGGAACGGTAAGATTAGTGTCGTCGAATCAAGCGAATGATGTATTCCTTCGAAGAACAAGTCAATATGCTTCCCATTTCTGGAGAATGCCAACGAAACTCAGTGAGAGATAGAGACTTATACACTGAAATATATCCTCAACGTACTCACCTTACACATCGTACATTTAAATATATGTATCATAAATTGAGAACAACTGGATCTTTAACGCATCGGAAACATATCTGGCAAAGGAAAGTTACTAACGAGGAAACGGAAATTGGTGCTCTTGCCACTATGGTTCGAGTTCCTTGTACTGGCACAGATTGTATGCATCACATTGAATTCTGCCGATGGGCTCAACTTCAGATTCAGAAGGATGACACATTTATTAATTTGATTTTATTTACTGATGAGGCTACATTCACGAACCATGGAAATGTTTATTGCCGTAACAAGCATTATTTGGCAACAGAAAATCCATATTGGCTGCGGCAATTGGTTCACCAAAATCCGTGGTAAGTTAATGTATGGTGTGGGATTCTGGAGGATAGAATTATAGGCCCGTATTTCACTGAAGGAAATCTTAATGGTGGGAAGTACACCACATTCCTGCAAAAAGCCTTAGGTCTGTTATTGGAAGAAATACCTGTAGGAAAAAGAACACAATGTGGTACCAGCAGGATGGGTGTGTGGCACATTTTTCGCTGATGGATAGAAATGAGTTGCAGAGGCAATACCCAAATGGGTGGATTGGACACGGAGGAAATGTGTCGTGTCCGGCTCGTTCGCCAGACTTGACGCCTCTGGATGTTTTTCTTGTGGGGATTCGTAAAAGACATTGTTTGTAAAGACGTTCCAACTACGCCTGATGATATGCGAGAGAGAATTGTCAGAGCATGTGCTTCGGTAAGCGCCGATGTGATGAGGAATACCACTCAATCCATGATAAGCAGATTGCAGCACTGCGTTGATACCAATGGTCACCGTTTCGAACACCTTCTGTAAATGGACGTTCATGCTGCCTTTGTGACCTACATTGACCTTACAGTTACACATTATTGGATTCGTCTCGATAGCCACTATCAGAAAATAAGTACCAAACTATAGCATCCCATTTAAAAAAACAAAGTTGACCTTCATATCTCTGAAGCGAGCCCACCTAGCAACAGAAAAGCAACGTCATGTTATAGCCCCCGTTGTCCCATGCAACTTTTGCCCCACAGACTTTTCAGCTCCTATCATACTTTCGGAGTTATTCTTGGTGGCAATAGTTAGTGACTCACCCTGTATATATGTTTCCCTCCCAGTGTTTCCTTTTTCTCCAACTGATTTATAATGTATTCAACTGCTGCCGTCTCCTGTCTCACTTACATTGTTTCTTTTCGCCTTCCGTACCCACTGTTACACTCTCCAGTATACATTGGCATCTCAAAAGTTCTGGGAATCCAATATATATTTCCCACTATACCCACGTGTTTAAAATTTCGGTACAAAATGCATCCTCCCCAACACCTTTACACCTTTGTGTTAACATTCACCGGTGTGGGAAGTGCCCCTCCCCCCCCCCCCCCCCCCCCACACCCCAAGCTTATACATGGTCTTCACATACATATATTTTTCATCTCCACTGTCTCCTCTCTCTTTTACTCCCACAACTGCCACCTCCACCCATCTTTGTTTCTCTTTTACCGTCACTGTCTCTCACTGACCATCAATATCACTTCTCTCTTTGACTTCCACTTCTACTGCCTTCGTCCATTCTCTTTCTCTTTCACTGCCACTTTTGCTCTCTCACCATCACTCTATCTTCTCTATTTCCTCCCACTGCCACTGCCTCCTCTCTCTTGCAGCTTCACTGTTTCTGTGTTACTACTTTTCAGCACAAGAAAGCCCGAATATGTGCGCATTCTTCAATTTTTGGTGAGTGGGGCGAAATAAGGACTCTCACTTTTAAAGAGGGAGATGATATTTTTTCTTGTGCTCTGACAGGGACCACTTTCCGCTGTTTCTCTTCTTTTCCCTATAGCAAGGAATGCCGCTTGTTTGAAACAACTTCTATAGGTCAGTAATGTTTTGGCAGTTTTATGTACTTTGACACATATAAACAACAAATAAATACGCATAATATAATGTTAACACAAAATCGTTTACTTTGCTTTTGTATGAATACTCTGCTCTCAACTGAAATTCATCAAAAATAATTTTTGTCTTAAAAGAATAGAAATTTTATCACAAATATTTTACTGAATTTGCGCTCTTTC
This sequence comes from Schistocerca piceifrons, assembly GCF_021461385.2. Taxonomy (NCBI): domain Eukaryota; kingdom Metazoa; phylum Arthropoda; class Insecta; order Orthoptera; family Acrididae; genus Schistocerca; species Schistocerca piceifrons. Next base: position 135,175,098 of record NC_060142.1, read on the forward strand.
TAATTTTAAATAATTTTTGGAAGTCATCTTAAGTTCTTTCCAGGCATGCTAAGATACTTTATGGCCCATTTTTCGTCACGGCAGTACCACTTGGGTCATATCTGCACAGGCGTGAAGCGCCCAGTACACAGAGAGAGCGCGTCATAAAGCTTTACTGAGTAAAAGTATAATTTGGCGACCTCAGAAACCTTGCGATGTCCTAGAACCCTTGCCATGTGTTCACTGTGTCAGTTAAAACTACATTTACGCCTTAGTCCGGATATTACGGGCGTATTTTGCGTGTCGACTATTGGCCATGAATAGAAAATATAGAATTATGGCAACTGGTACTTCTCGTAACCAAAAATCATAGTTCTTCGGCGTTTTCTCAGGAACTGCGGAAGAACAAATTCTGTTTCTGTAAGCCACCTAAGGTCCACCCTAGACGACAACTATTCTGAAGAACCAACTTATTTGCTCGATTTATCAGGGCTAGAGTAAGCGTGAAATGTTTAAATAATGACCATGTAGTGTAGGATAGCTACAGTCTGCCCGCCTCTTCCGATTGGTATACAAATCATCGCTACGCCAAGGGCTGTCTAAAACACTTGACTTCTTATCTCAGTGTTCAAAAGATCGCGAGTATGGCCGCCGCTTTAAAATCACATTTTTGAGCGCAGCTTTTTGTCACATATTGGTACCGTCCACTGTCGTGCAAAAACTGATAGTAATTGTGTAAACAGTCTAAATTTCTGAAATACGTCTCGGCAGCCATTTTCATATCTGTTTGGTACCAACTGACACGGAGATAGCCAATTTTAATTCTGTAGTGGAAAATATAATGGTAAGACAGAGATTTAGGAACCAGGTTTTAAATTGTAAGACATTATCTGGGGCTGATGTGGATTCTGACCACAATCTATTGGTTATGAACTGCAGATTGAAACTGAAGAAACTGCAAAAAGGTGGGAATTTAAGGAGATGGGACCTGGATAAACTGAAAGAACCAGAGGTTGTAGAGAGTTTCAGGGAGAGCATAAAGGAACAATTGACAGGAATAGGGGAAAGAAATACAGTAGAAGAAGAATGGGTAGCTCTGAGGGATGAAGTAGTGAAGGCAGCAGACGATCAAGTAGGTAAAAAGACGAGGGCTAATAGAAATCCTTGGGTAACAGAAGAAATATTGAATTTAATTGATGAAAGGAGAAAATATAAAAATGCAGTAAATGAAGCAGGCAAAAAGGAATACAAACGTCTCAAAAATGATATCGACAGGAAGTGCAAAATGGCTAAGCAGGGATGGCTAGAGGACAAATGTAAGGATGTAGAGGCTTGTCTCACTAGGGGTAAGATTGATACTGCCTACAGGAAAATTAAAGAGACCTTTGGAGAGAAGAGAACCACTTGTATGAATGTCAAGAGCTCAGATGGAAGTCCAGTGCTAAGCAAAGAAGGGAAGGCAGAAAGGTGGAAGGAGTATATAGAGGGTCTATACAAGGGCGATGTACTTGAGGACAGTATTATGGAAATGGAAGAGGATGTAGATGAAGACGAAATGGGAGAGTTTGACAGAGCACTGAAAGACCTGAGTCGAAACAAGGCCCCGGGAGTAGACAACATTCCATTAGAACTACTGACGGCCTCGGGAGAATCAGTCATGACAAAACTCTACCATCTGGTGAGCAAGATGTATGAAACAGGCGAAATACTCTCAGATTTCAAGAAGAATATAACAATTCCAATCCCAAAGAAAGCAGGTGTTGACAGATGTGAGAATTACCGAACTATCAGTTTAATAAGTCACAGCTGCAAAATACTAACGCGAATTCTTTACAGACGAATGGAAAAACTTGTTGAAGCCGACCTCGGCGAAGATCAGATGGATTCCGTAGATATGTTGGAACACGTGAGGCAATACTGACCCTACGACTTATCTTAGAAGAAAGATTAAGAAAAGGCAAACCTACGTTTCTAGCATTTGTAGACTTAGAGAAAGCTTTTGACAATGTTAACTGGAATACTGTCTTTCAAATTCTGAGGGTGGCAGGGGTAAAATACAGGGAGCGAAAGGCTATTTACAGTTTGTTCAGAAACCAGATGGCAGTTATAAGAATCGAGGGGCATGAAAGGGAAGCAGTGGTTGGGAAAGGAGTGAGACAGGGTTGTATCCTCTCCCCGATGTTATTCAATCTGTATATTGAGCAAGCAGTAAAGGAAACAAAAGAAAAATTCGGAGTACGTATTAAAATTCACGGAGAAGAAGTAAAAACTTTGAGGTTCGCCGATGACATTGCAATTCTGTCAGAGACAGCAAAGGACTTGGAAGAGCAGTTGAACGGAATGGACAGTGTCTTGAAAGGAGGATATAAGATGAACATCAACAAGAGCAAAACGAGGACAATGGAATGTAGTCAAATTAAATCGGGTGATGCTGAGGGAATTAGATTAGGAAATGAGACACTTAAAGTAGTAAAGGAGTTTTGCTATTTAGGGAATGAGATAACCGATGATGGTCGAAGTAGAGAGGATATAAAATTTAGACTGGCAATGGCAAGGAAAGCGTTTCTGAAGAAGAGAAATTTGTTAACATCGAGTATAGATTTAAGTGTCAGGAAGTCGTTTCTGAAAGTATTTGTATGGAGTGTAGCCATGTATGGAAGTGAAACATGGACGATAATTAGTTTGGACAAGAAGAGAATAGAAGCTTTCGAAATGTGGTGCTACAGAAGAATGCTGAAGATAAGGTGGGTAGATCACGTAACTAATGAGGAGGTATTGAATAGGATTGGGGAGGAGAGAAGTTTGTGGCTCAACTTGACTAGAAGAAGGGATCGGTTGGTAGGACATGTTTTGAGGCATCAAGGGATCACAAATTTAGCATTGGAGGGCACCGTGGAGGGTAAAAATCGTAGAGGGAGACCAAGAGATGAATACACTAAGCAGATTCAGAAGGGTGTAGGTTGCAGTAGGTACTGGGAGATGAAGAAGCTTGCACAGGATAGAGTAGCATGGAGAGCTGCATCAAACCACTCTCAGGACTGAAGACCACAACAACAACAATGGAAAAATATTGCATTTTCATTACCTGGCCGGCAAGGACCATAGAGATGGTGGCGTAGTATTGCTGATCACCAGACTTAGTGGCAGTGACCTGGGTTAATTCCCTAATCCCTCCCCATCGTGTGACGGAGTGAGCGCATGTGAGACTATTGACGGTAATCTGTCAGGCGGATGAGGACGTTAAGCTCGGCGTGTCCCTTGGTGCTATTCGAGATGAGCAGGCTGTGTGCCGGCAGTAGGTTTCAACCTCTCCTTCATCATTGTCAACAGCACAAACACGACAGTCCACTACACACGCGCACATCATTGTCACCTACATCAGACAGCTGGAGTTAAGACACATGACTACTACGCCATCTACGTCGCGTCTAGAACGTGTTGCAATAAGCTGCGAGTCACTCGCGTGAATAAAAATTTCATTTCTGGGTATATTAAAATAGCAAAGATTCTCCCATTTAAAATGACGTATGTTTTTCGCATTTAGCTTCATTTTGTTTTCAACTTATTTCCTAAAATATGCTGACACACATTTGGAGGGACATGTTCTCATAAAAAATATTCATTTAAAAGTTTCAGTAATTCCACAGACAAATTTTCTGTGAAATATGTTCTCACAGTTGTATAATACGGTAACATAATACAGGCAATTGCTTCCTTTTCGGACGGTGTTACAAAAATAACGTAATATCTTTGTTATTGCTTTGTGAATTGTATGTCTGGGATTTCCTAGGTCATGCCAAAGTTTCTACAACATATTCTTCTAAGAACTATATCAGAGACTTGACTTTATGATAAGGTACTCCATTGTGCATAAAAGCAAAGTCACTATTATGAAATCACAGTTTTAACTGAAGCGAGAGATTTTTTCCGAATTTTTTTTTTTGGTGTTACTGTTGATTAATTGAATATTTAGGATTATAGACAGTATCTGTACCACGTGTCCGGAAACGATGTTTCACGCTATAACAGAAGCTGGTACTTCACAATTTGAGCCAGACGTGACATAAATTACTTCATCTCGTATATTGTGTGCTGTCTACACATACGTAGGAAATGTACTTAAATAAAAATAAATCTGTAGTAGCGAAAAGTTAGTTTGGTATAGAGAAGACAGACAGTCCGGGCTGAGTGTATGCTAGAATTAAGTCCTTTTCTTAAATGGTGTATTCGTACGGAAAATGTGTATTTTTTCCACAAAAAATTTTGTTTCTGAGTATATTGGGGAGCAGTAAAATATCTTCCTATTCCCTGCACCAGTTGTGCCAAACCGATTTTTACCATCATTAGCCCGGCTGAGTATCTCTTCGCAGCCATTACAGATGTAATTTGGCTTCACTTAATGGTTGACTTACAGGAAGAAATCCAGTAAATAAGATTTCTGCGGTCACTTTTTGTACAAATGTGTACTCCACGTGAATTTTCGGGTTCTCACAGCTTATTAATTTGTCCATAAATTTATGGCATATCAGACGTAACCATACTTCGGCAATTGCTAATATTTCGACTGTAAACTGTCCAGGTGGAATTGTGGTTACGGCTGATGTACTTCTTGCTCTCCCAGGCGATGCATTTTTTGCAGTACGACCTTTACGACAGCAAGATTTGTCTACCCATAACCTCAAAAATCAAAATCAAAGCTAACAGGCCGTAAAATACCGATATAACAATTCTCGAGTTAGCTGCAAGCTACAAATTATTGTAATTTACGTAGATCTCATTTTTAGTGGAAAAATTACGTAAGTAGTTATCGACAACGTACCAAACATCACACCGATAAACGACTGAGTTGCTCAAGTAGTATTATCAACACTGATTCAAAGATAGATAATAATTTTATCAAGACAGTGACGTTCAAAGATTTAAATAGCTCAGGAGGTCAAAAGTAGGTAATACGTGTGAATATAGTGTTTTAGGATAACCATAGGTAGTAATTTCTTCACTCTGAGTCTAATATCCCACACACCAAGTTTCAGCAATCACGTTTTCGAAAAGAAATAACTTCCAGGAAGTAACATAAGAATATAATGAAGTCATTTCGCATAGGGCTGTTAACAATATTCTATGTGAATACAGTTTCGATGCTTGGTCGTTGCCAAGCACTCTGAAAGCAAACATTCATCAAATAAAATACGTTGGAGTTAAAAAAAGGTCGATCCTTAAAATTCAAACCATAATGGTATTAACGTAGGATGGAATGTCAAAGACAACTCTATAACGTTACGTCGTGTCATTCTGAAGTATAGTTCCCAACGGTCTGAAACCAAATACATGTGATGGCATAACCCTTTCCGCTGTTCCACACACGATGTGAGCACACACCATGTGAGCAAACGCCATACAGCCAGTACAAAAACAGCAAATACGGCTAGTTCAATAACAGCGATCAGCTGGCAGAAATAGATTCATGATAATACGCCGACGTACAACGTGGTAGTTGGATTACAACAGAGGCAAAGTGATATGTATGTAAATACACAGAGAGTAAGATTGAGAGTACAAAATTTGTGAAACGTGTACTCACAATGGACGAATATCATCGACGTATGCAGGGTGTAAATGATAACTGTTTAGAACATACCACAATCATGTAGGTGACGTCGAGACGAACAGTTTGATTTCAGACGCTTGTGGACCATCAAGCCGGAACACAGCTCCTCTCACTTAAAAAAGTCACAGCACATGACCGCCGAGAGACATTTTGGAATATCCCCTCTCCCTATTACGCCACCGGTTTAGTTGCGCATTTACAAACTGTAAAATGGGGGTGGGTGTAAATTTTACCTCAAAATTCTGTGAATTGCAACAGCGCAAAATCAACAATTGAAGCGTTTTGTTTCTCTAGTTTTCTTGCTATGAGTCTACTGTGCTTACTACTTTACATGTAGGGCAACCGCAGCCGAAAGGTTCCATGATTTGAGTAAACAAGACCGCTGCAACTGTAGAACTCTTTATTGGAGAACATGACCGATTTCACAAATTAAATTTGTATCTTCAGGTGCTTGTATAGAAAGGGATAAAAGAACTGATCAAAAATTTAGCCATGCCAAGAAACGGAAAAATGAAAGCAATAAGGTCTATGTCTACCCACAATCAAAGATTAAAAGATCTATTTAAACCAGGTAAAGCCACTCTCAACATGATAAAAAAGACCCCAGCAAAAACATCAAAGTAAGAACGTAGTAGTTATTTAAAAGAATTTGTAATAAAAATAAAGTAGGTAGCAGATACTCTGCGTTTGTAACATTAAAAGAGAAACAGTTGTCAAAATAACCGCTATCTGTAGCGAGGTCTACGCGGAAATCCGCGCATATGCAGTGTTGCAAACGTTAAGTAACCAGATATCGTTACTGAAATACTGGGGGCTGGCTACACATTTTAAATTACCAAAATATTTATGAGTCACATAAGTCAGAATTACTGTTGCAGCTAATTTACTATCCAGGATCCTATATGCTAGCAATACAGTGTCCTTCCAAATAACAAAATTTTTTACGCAAATGAGAAACGTGTTATAATAGAGAACAATGGTAGGGCAGAAAACATTATTCGCTTAAATAATCAAAATTGGATAGAACGTTTCTGTGGCGTAAATCTGTATGGGAGTTGAGGGTATTTTCTGGGGCTCATAAGCAGTGTATGTCATTTCTGATTATTAGAGCTTGTAATTTAAAATGTGCAGCCAGCTCCCAATATTTTAATCGAGATCTGGTTACTTAATGTTTGCGACACTGCGCATGCGCGGCCTTCCGTGGAGGCCTCACTGGTTAACTGGCGGTGGCACACCAATGCTTCATTTACAGGCTGTCTACATTGGAGGTACAGTGTGACATTATTGACAATTGTTTCTCTTTTAATGATACAAACGCGGTGTATTTGTTAAGTATTTTAATTATTTTTATTATAAACTATTTTAATAGCTATTATGTTCTTACTTTGACGTTTTTACTTTTTTTTTAGATTGTGGATGGCCTTAGTCCCCAGTACATTTTATCATAGACGCTCGCACATTCGTGAGTCAAAGTTTTGAATACCTGGATTCAAATGTTGGGAATGGCTTTATCCGGTTTAACAGAACCTTTAATCTTCGACTGTAGGTAGACATAGACTTCAACGCTTTTATTTGCCCTTTTCTTGGGATGGCTAAATTTCTGATAAGTTCTTTTATCACTTTCTATACAGTGAAACACATGAAGATGCAGATTTGTTTGCGAAAGCGATCGTGTTCTCCAATAAAGAGTTCAAACAGTCGCAGCGGTTTTGTTCATCCAAATCACGGACTACTGTCCTTGTACATGTGAAGTTTGGATCGAATTGGAAACGCTAATTAGTTTTTGCGTAACGTCTTCATAACATTTTTTCCTTTGATTACCCCTACAGAGAAGCCTAACTTACTAATGTCAACGAATTTCAGTGGCTTAAGAGGACGAGGTATTAAAAACCTATCGCGACGCGCGTGCGGTATAGCATAGGCGCCTTTTGTACGCCAGTTTGAAGTTGTGTTCCGGCTTTATAGTCCACAAGTGCCATAAATCAAATTGCTGGTCTCGACTTCACCTACACCCCTACGATGCGTTGTATAGTTATAGTTGTAGTAATGTGAAAGGGGTTAACAAGTAAAAACCGTGAATGCAACTATTATAAAACCACCTTTTCTTGCTGCAACTTAAATTTATTTTTTCCAGACGCGTTTCACCTTTTTCTTCCTCCAAGGCATCTTCAGTGGAATCTATAACTATACAGTTTCGTTATTTTTAGATAATCTAACAGTTCACGTCGCGTTTTTTTGTGTAGACAAATAATTACTTACAGTTTGCTGTGATATGCGTTTACTCTCAACTTCTCTGGAGGTCGTACTACCAGTTGATTTCCAAAACATAAGCACAATTTTGTATTCTGAGCTTTTTCACACTGTTCACCATGTTTCTCCTTCTTTTTTTGTGGCGTTCTGTTATTCTTTTGCCACTAGATGCAGTTATTTGTTCGAACACTGTGCTTTTAACAACGTATATATTGGGACTTCGTTATGTGTTTCCTCCTCTTTGGTTTGTTTACCTATATGTTGCCAACCTAACGAAGTATATGTTTAAAACCAACTTCTAATAGTGTTTGAAAGCTTTAGTGACAGTTGATTTGATTTTTGGTTTCAGTTTTTATGGAGAGGTTCATGGAGAAGTGAGTGAAAAGGTGTTGGGTGGTACTATTATTATATTGTGTGGCATTATTATTATTATTGTATTACTCCTCTTTAGGAGTGTTATTCCATTATTTTATCTGTTAGTGTAAACAATGAATTGTTTGGCGTGAATACTTGATCATTCAACTGGGTTTTCCTTTCTGCTTTGGTGTTCTGTATGTGGTAATTTTCTTGCAGGGTTAGGAGTTTTTTTTTATTGTTGATTCTAATTTGTTTAGTGCCTTCTTCTCTAGTAGTTGGTTTGTGGTTTTTTCTCTTAGGTGTTCTGCAAATGTGGAGTGGTTTGTCCCATACTTCCAGCCTCTCATGTGTTCTTTGTATCTGACATCAAATGTTCTGCCTGTTTGTCTTCTGTATTTTCCTTCACAAGTGTTACCCTGTGTTTGATGTATACCTGCTTTCTGGTATACATCTCTGTTTTTTATCAATTTTGATGTGTATTTTTATAGAATCGTCTGTTGTGTATGCTATGATTATTCTCTGTCTTTTGAAAACGTTGATGATTTTAAGTGTGCATTTGTGCTTGTATGTCATTGTGTACCATGTTGTGTTTTCTTTCATCTTTTTCTGATTATTCTGTGTAGTTACTACAGTTATATGTGTTTGATTTTGTTGTGTTGTTGTCTGTGGTTTGGTGCTTTCTGCTTTTATTTTACTTTTAATTTTGTTGTTAGCTTTGTGACTATGTTACTACTGTAAGCATTGTTTTCTTTGTGCAATCTGGATTATTATGTCCAGCTCTTTTTGGTAGTTTCCTTTGGTGAATGGCACCGTATCGAGTCTATAGAGCATGTGCTGAAGTGCTGTTCGCTTTTATGAGTGTGGGTGGTTCAAGGATTAGGTACTGATAATGTCCATTGCTGTGTGTTTATAGTAAATTTTCAAACATATTCTTATTGTTTTGTTGTTTTGATTGTTATATCCAGAAAGTTGACAATGAGAGGAAAGAGAATGCTGAATGCAAACTGAAGAATTTTGGGAGGCAAGTGGTGCAAAGGGCGAAAATGCTGTGATTCAAAAAACACTTTCTTTTAACCACAAATTTGCTTTTTTACCATAAAAAGATCATTTTGAAGCGAGCTATTAGAGATAAAAAACTAAAACGATCAGTGATTATCGAGTATAGCAGTTCACACATTTTGTTCACAGCTTTTTCATAATATGTCAAAAAATGAGAGAACAGTACCAACAGAGCTCAATGAAAAAGTTACTTTAATTGCTCTGGCATTAAGAAAGTATCATGTGAAGAACAATTGGCCTTTTAACAGAGAGTGTTAGATATATGCACCAAGCGCATTTATGATTAAATGAAAGTAGGTTTTGAAAGAACTGTTTTATTCTATAATATGAAGTGGATGTAGGCAACAACCAATTGTAGAAAAATATTTGGAAAGTTGCTTAAGATTATTTATATTTATACTACAATTAATCTATTTACAGCATTTAACTTCGGATATATGTAGAAAATCGACTCATTCGCAAGTACCCTTCACTCAGATGGTTCCTTGGCACCCAGGATAATAATAAAAAGAGTATTTTATTATTCTCTTGGTTAATCATACCAGCAACGGAACAAGGTATGGAAACTAGGACGTAATCCCTCCGCCGGCCGGTGTGGCCGTGCGGTTAGAGGCGCTTCAGTCCGGAACCGCGTGACCACTACGGTCGCAGGTTCGAATCCTGCCTCGGGCATGGATGTGTGTGATGTCCTTAGGTTAGTTAGGTTTAAGTAGTTCTAAGTTCTAGGGGACTGATGACCACAGATGTTAAGTCCCATAGTGCACAGAGCCATTTGAGCCATTTGAGTAATCCCTCCACTAGCACCTATAAAGTGATCGCAGGCCAAAATATGGGACAAATACTTTTGATGCAATACTGGTACAATATTATTGAATAGGTGTGTTATTTTAAAATTACATGTTTTTTGTCGAATATTTACGACCTGAGACAGTGATTGTGTCAAAATTTTTACAGAAAGTAAAAGTATCAAGTAGTTGCTGCTACTGTTAATTATCCTGTTTATTAATAATAGATCCGTTACAGGCTTCAAACCCGCAGACTCATCTTCAGATGATGTAGGCATATTTATTTTAGGTCTTTTAACTGATGCTGATGAGACATCGGCGGTTTCCAGCCACAGAGAAAGCTACTCAAGGCAGTAATATTCTGCAGTACAGACAGATTTAAGAATTAGGATTTTTATAAAGAAATAAACAGAAAATGACAGACAATATTAAAATAACCGATTTATTTGCTTACTGTTTCTTATGCTGGCTGAGAAAGCTTTGTGTATGCATCCAGAAGGCTGCACATTATGCAGAACTACTGTCCAGAATGCACACTTTTGCATTTTATTAAAATAGGTGAATAATTATATTTCAGCGTAATCCACTGTATTTTTACAGAATTCTTGCAAAGGAACATAATACATTTATGCTATTGTTTGCATCATGAAACATTTGGCTACAGACTGATTTTATCAACTGTTACTTAATCTTATCTCTGTCCAACCAGCAGTGCACTTATGTGTGTTTCATTTACAACTGTAAGTTTGAAAAACGAATATCATTCTTGATATAGATAAATTACAATAATACTGTCTCACAGAATATAAATTATTGGTACCCTGAAGTGATTTATATATAACAAGAATCCACAACAGTCCACTCAGAGACAATAAATTTTCAGTAAATGCAGCGATGATACACAAATGTCCATTAACGTAAAATTTGTTTGGAAACGAATCGATAAAAAGTGAACTTATTAATAGTACATGATTTCTTTTATCCACATACCCTCCACTGAAGCAATATGGTATTCTTTGAAACACAAAATGAATGTGTCCTTTTGAACATGGCAGATACAGTTACAGTATTTAATTAGCTGTAACACTCCTGCTGAAACCCAAACATTTTTGACTTATTGTGTGTGCTCAATAATCGTCAGTGTTGGCCAAAGAAGAGAATGAATTTACATCTTCAAACACAAACATTTGTTTAACAGGAGAAAAGAAATAAAATTACAATTGAAGCCCCTTTGATAACAATTAATATAAATAGTGTTTTGATGTAGAGCTTAGAGATAGGTGCATCCACCGAGTTTTGTCAAAATTGTTCCGGAAACTTGCTGTGATTCGTTGGAACTTCTCACATGTGAACACAACACCACTTATATCAGTTAAAAAAGGCACTTCAGTTAATTTAACTACGATATTGTGTCTCAGGATTCGACAACACGTCATAAGAATCTTTACAGTCACTATTAACACAAACTCGTAGCAGAAACTCTTGTCGTTCCTGTATGTTGCCAACGAGGAAAAGATTCGGCTTCTAAATTCTAAATCTGCAGCCCGTCATATAAATTACAATAGAAAAATTACGCCTTTGAAAGACACTTCAGTTACAAACAGTTCAACGACATAAATGTGGTCTACTGAACATAAGCTGAGTAGGATTATTTGGACAAAAGAGAGACCTCTGTATTGAACATCTAAAATCAATTTGACGTGATCTCATAAACTACCTTCGGAAAACATTTATAATGGATTTACATTGCTGTCTCTCCTCAGAACAAATACATCCATCACTCATGCTGTTACTCCATAATTATCAATTTCAATACAATGAATTGTTTCCCAATATTTTTCTCAAGAATTTCAGCAGCTGTACCTGAAGTATAATCCCACGGAGCCCATATATGTAATACACTCTCAACTAATTTAGCTGGCTTTCCACAACTGCACGTTGCATCCACGTTACAGTCACGTCATAGAACTTGGATGAAAACAGTGGTGTTTCTTGAGAAGTCTGCTCATACTTTCCATTACTCTTCAACATTTGTTATTGGACCATTCGTCCATAGATTCCATGTAATGGCAGTATGTTAAGTACTACACCTTGCTCGGGTTTTACTGGGCGGAGACAAGGCAGTCAATAACGTTTCCACGCTTGACTATAGGCAAGTTCGCGTCACTAAGGAGTCCACATGACGGCGGATCACACAGCCCACAGGCCCATCCAAGTCCTTGTGTGCCACAGCGAGCTTCCGCCGTCATGTCCAGTAGATTGGAGCACCGTCCCAACTAAAGGCTTCGTGGTCGTCAACAGGACGCAATCATCTCTTGCGGCGGAAGCGGAGGACGATCAGTTCGCCAAGCCAGCACAACATGGTCACCAGGATCAGCAGCGACAGGATGTGCATGCACAGCGGGTAGTTCTCCGTCTCGTCTCGGACGTAACCTGTGGACATGAAAAAGGCGTTAAGTATCAATGACTACATGCCACCTAAAAGGGTCAACATCGTAGCCCAGAACGGTCTTAGGTGCAACATCAAAGGACTTTGCGAACCACACCATCCTGTTAGCGCAAAATGTTTCGAGACTGGATTAAAAAATAGAGAGGTCGAGCGGTTATAGGCGCTTCAGTGCGGAACCACCCGGCTGCTACGGTCGCAGGTTCTGTGGTGTCACCACCAGACACCACACTTGCTAGGTGGTAGCCTTTAAATCGGCCGCGGTCCATTAGTATACGTCGTACCCGCGTGCCGCCATTGTCAGTGATTGCAGACCGAGCGCCGCCACACGGCAGGTCTAGAGAGACGTCCTAGCACTCGCCCCAGTTGTACAGCCGACTTTGCTAGCGATGGTTCACTGACAAATTACGCTCTCATTTGCTGAGACGATAGTTAGCATAGCCTTCAGCTACGTCATTTGCTACGACCTAGCAAGGCGCCATTATCATTTGCTATTTATCTTGTGATGCATGTACCGTCAGACCGATGTTTACCAATTATGGATTAAAGTTAAGTATTCCAGAAGCTACGTACTTTTTTTTACTGGACTCAACTCCTTTAACTGTTCCAGACCTCACGCCAGCCTGCGTGAGCTTAAACGCGTGCCTTTCGGCTTCCTCCTAGTGGCTTGGCTGTCTTGCCAAGTCACCACAAGTTCGAATCCTGCCTCGGACATGGATGTGTGTGATGTCCTTAGGTTAGTTAGGTTTAAGTGGTTCTAAGTCTATGGGACTGATGACCTCAGATGATAAGTCCCATAGTGCTTAGAGCCATTTGAACCATTTAAAAATTAGATGAAAGTTAAGACGGTAGTTTTAAAGTTCCAGATGTCTATACAGTCTCTTCTCACTAAATTACACCGCACAGACTGTCCATAACACCATGTGAAACTCTGGAGAAGTCCTTCTTTAAGTCGCAAGTCAGATCGTCTCGATCTCCGGTTATGTCGTCAAAGAGTTGAGCCGTCATGTGAATTCCTGTATTTTGTCGTGTAGATTCGTACTGATGACACCAAGACTCGCATCCATGTCATTCTTTCCACAGACGAACTGTCCCCGTTTTGCGTTTCACTCAAGTCGCGACAGGGTTTCATGCGTCGTTGTTTTTATCCAGTAGTGACGGCGTGCGGAGCAAATATTGCACACACGTTTCTCTTCTTCAGAACATTGAGGAGAACACCTTGAACAATTGACTTAGAGATGTTGCTCCACTGAGGTTCGTGACACAACGATATTGACATACTAAGGCCTCACGTCCCTTATTTAACACTGCCTGCTCAAAAGTTACTTGTCGAATCACACCAGTTGTTTACGGTAGTTGTTAGTTCAAGCTGCCGCTGTAGATAGCTGTGCCTACGTCACTTGTATGTCAGTAATAGAACCAGTCTCTGAACTCTTTCGACGGGCGGTGTAGTCAGTCTTTAGCTAGTGTAAAACTCTCTAAATCAGTCTCTCATTAATTCATCTTTCGATATCACGCCCCCCCATACACAAAATTGGTCTTCTCTAGTGTGTTATAGACAGCCAGTCATTTAATTGCAATATTAATTAGATTATTAGGCCGTTATCACGTGAGCATCATGTCCTCTCGGAGGGGGAGGGGTGTTCTTCCGGTGTGCGTAATAGACAGACCAGATAAAACTGATACACTTACAGCGTTTCTCACTGCTGTATCTGCTGACATCGATTATTACTCTTGTTACCAGCAGGTGGTCGCAGCAGGTCCAGTCCACAGTGAACACAAACCATTTGTTGCTGCGCCTGAGGGTTTCGCAACTAATTTTCTCGATACAGCACTAAAAAATAAATACTGGGGCTCCGAGTAATATTAAACAAACGCCACTCTCCTGGTCTATCAGACCTCGCTACTTCTATTTTCGCCGATATCAGTGTACATTTTGCCGCGCAATCATGGCTAGACAACAAACATTTATAACGGAAATTAACAAAATTGCTCCTGTAGCACGGTGCCGCCAGGAATGTAACAAACATTTTCACGTTCCCCTTGAACTTTGAAAACTACGCCACCGCGTATTAACAATTAGAACAGCAAGTCTCTATCTTAGCAGCGGAGCGGAACATACTCTTTTAAGCATTTTATTGCCTTCTTAATTACAAGCCAAGCTGGCGTTTCTTCCGTTACAGTCATGATTACAGCAGAACAACAGGAGAATATGCCGATGAAAGCGTGACAAGGGGCGACATTTATAGCGCTACATCTACTAAAACAACTGCGAATTCGAATTAATACGATACTTTTTCAACGTGCTTCGCATGTCTGCTTCAGAAGTGGATGTTAACATTGGAGTATAAAAAAGAATAAAGTCACAGAATTGCAATAAAAAAAAGACTTACGCCTTTCCCTAGAAATACCGAAATGTCTTGGCGCATTATACGCCACGAAATACTTCACATACGATGTAGAATACTTTTACGCCACCTTGGAGCATAAGCGTGATTTCCATCATTCTTCGTACTCGTATTTTAGACGCTTTAGTTTTAGACAGATTCTGCTTCAGGATCGTTGAAAACCAGGAAGAAGCCCAATGTCACTCACATGTTTAATGGATTCGATATTCGCTAGAAAACAGAGTAAAGAATAGAGCGTGGGAATTCTGCTCAGTTCGGATTGTGGCATGAAGATCTATACGGACTTTAAGAGATAAGTTAGCATTCCCCAATAAATGGCGCCAGCTACCAGCAACTACAGAACTAATGAGCCTACGATGAAACTTTGCCTCTTAAGCAGAGTGTGTGCTATGCTGTCAACAAACAGTCAATGTAATTTGTATACTAGACGGATCTTGAACCTCAACCTAAACTTTTCTAGGATATACCTCTAGCCAACGAGACCAGAGAACACGCCTGACGGCGGTATTTTAAATTTACTTTTTTGTCAGTATCGCCATTATAACAATCTCCATCAATTAGATAACAATAACAGAATAATAGGAATCAAACACACTGGACAAATTCATTTAGCTTTGAAGTATTATAAGCTGCCAGACTGAATTAGACACTGACAACTAACTGCAGAATCATCAAATGACATGAGGAACAATCAATGGAACACTGAGAAATAAAGTGAGGAAAGACACAAAAATCAAGTTTAAGAAGGTAATGTCCATCCTCACATAGCGAAACTAGGACAGCTACTAAAAAGCAACAAAGCAGAATCCAAGAAATGAAATTTCTAAGAGGAGTTAACGGCTGTGTGAGATAGATAGACTAAGAAACGAAGACATAAGAGCTGAGCTTGACGTATATGCTATAAAAGAGAAGATCAAGTTTAATCGACAAAGCTGGCTAGAACACCTACAACAATGCCAGATTCAAGACTACTAAAACGAGCCTTAAATTTTAAGCCCTTAGGAACGAGATCCTTAGGAAGACCAAGAAAAAGACGGCTGAATACTTAGAAGAAGTAACAGACCTATGACCTAGACCATCATGAAAGAAGGTCAGATGTACGAAATGTCAACTAAACTGTGAAATATATCTTCAGTAATATGATGGTATTTGTTTCTACATTCCTTTATTAAATTGGTGACATACACACGGTATTTCAAAACTACAACCACAACGTTGAATATGTTGTATGGGACGGTAAAAATAGCTCTCTACAAAAAAATCCGTGTCGGGACATTAGGAACTTGGGCGCAGTGACCCATCGAAGTTTGAGAATTGTAGCATCAAAATTTCGTTTAATAGATGCTGGGGTGTTTTTCTGCTTATTAGTTCATCTTATCGAAATAAATGTGTATCAGAGTAAATGGAGAATTTATTGTGTCTCACACGTCATAGATTTGGCTGCAATATGGTATCTACCAAGTACGGGAATGTTGTATGGCCGTGAAAAACTGATAATCAGGGCACTATGCTACGTACAAAAAAAGAAAAAATTAAAAAAAAAGAAAAGATGCACCACGACAGACTTAGTCAAATCGGATGGAAATCGGTATATGTGATATACATGGACTGACAAACAAATGACTGAAATTTCAGAAAAACTGGATACTTATTTAAGAGGAAGAGCTTCACAAACTGAGCTAGTCAATGAAGCGTTGGTCCATCTCCGTCCCTTATGCAAGAAGTTACTCGGCTTGCCATTGATTGAAAAAGTTGGTGGATGCCTTATTTTGAAGATGACAAGGATGTTTGTATTTTTGGGTCTAAAAATATAAAATATGATGACAATACGGAGCTTTTGGATGAAAACTAACTCACAATGACCTAAATGGTAGCAAATCTAACTGCAACAAGTCAAGAGTATGTTATGAAGGAAACCAAGACTATTTCCATTGGTATAAAGGATGGGAAGATAACCTTGATACCAGGACATGATACAAATGGACAATTAAAAATTTTCTAATACTTGGGCTGAGGTGAGGGGCTGACAAAAGTCATGGGATAATGATTTGCACATGTACAGATGGCGGTAATATCACGTACACAAGGTATAGCCGGCCTGTGTGGCCGTGCGGTTCTAGGCGCTTCAGTCTGGAACCGCGTGACCGCTACGGTCGCAGGTTCGAATCCTGCCTCGGGCATGGATGTGTGAGATGTCCTTAGGATAGTTAGGTTTAAGTAGTTCTAAGTTCTAGGGGACTGATGACCATAGATGTTAAGTCCCATAGTGCTCAGAGCCATTTTTGAACCACAAGGTATAAAAGGGCAGTGCAGTGGCGGAGCTGCCATTTGTACTCGGGTGATCCATGTGAAAAGACTTGCGACGTGATTACGGCCAGAAGAAGGGAATTAACAGACTTTGTATCCGGACTGGTAGTTGCAGCTAGACGTATGGGACATTCCATTTGGGAAACAGCTAGTGAATTCAATATTCCGAGATCCACAGTGTCAAGAGTGTGCCGAGAATATCGAATATCAGGCATTACCTCTCACCACGGGCAACACAGCTGCCGACGACCTCCACTGAACGACCGAGAGCAGCGCCACTGACGTCATTGTCATTGTCATTGCTAACAGACAAGCAATACTGCGTGAAATAACCGCAAGAAATCCACGTGGGGTGTACAACGTACGTATCCGTTTGGACAATGCAGCGAAATATGGCGTTAATGGGCTATGGCAGACGACGACCGACCGACTCGACTGCCTTTGCTGCAGCGACTCTCCTGGGCTCGTGACCATATCGGCTGGACCCTTGACGACTTAAAAATCTTCGCCTGGTCAGACGAGCCCCGATCTCAGTTGGTAAGAGCTGATGGTAGAGTTCGAGTGTGGCGCAGACTTCTTCAGGAAGCCACGGACCCAATCAACAAGGCAATGTGTAAAGCGGTGGAGCCTCCATAATGATGAGTGCTGTGTTTACGTGAATGGACTGGGTTCTCTGGTCCAACTGAACCGATCATTGAATGGAAAAGGTTATGTTCGGCTACTAGAGACCATTTATAGCCAGGCATGGACTTCATGTTCCCAAACAAGGATAGAATTTTTATGGATGACAACGCGCCATGTCACTGGGCCACAATTGTTCGTGACTGGTTTGCAGAACGTTCTGGACAATTCGAGCGAATGATCAATCCCATGGAGCATAATTAAGAGGTCAATTCGTGCACAACATCCTGCACTGGCACCACCTTCCAGCTACCAAAAATGGTTCAAATGGCTCTGAGCACTATGGGGCTTCTGAGGTCATCAGTCCCCTAGAAATTAGAACTACTTAAACCTAACTAACCTAAGGACATCACACACATCCATGCCCGAGGCAGGATTCGAACCTGCGACCGTAGCGGTGGCGCGGTTCCAGACTGAAGCGCCTAGAACCGCACGGCCACAGTGGCCGACTTTCCACCTATCGTCTGTTATACAAGGCGGCCCATCTGAAGTTTCGAATGAGATTATCTCGAAAATTATACATCGGGTAAAAATAGTGGCTAAGACAGGTTTGTAAGCTCGAAGGGGGACATCAACTAATACTACACATGAACTCCAGCCCCCACCCCCTTGGGTGGGGCGGTGGTCAGCTTTTAAATATTAAATGGAAACACCCATTTTTAATTGCAGATTCGGATTCTCCATAAAAAAGTAATCAAGTTTTGTCTGAAACACTTTTCAAACCATTTTCAGATGGCGATTAAATCGAGAAAAAAGTAAAATTGGGGATGAACTCTGATTTATTTAGAATTATCAGGGAAATACGCATCAAACTGATAAAAAATGTGCACCAGTTCTTTCGTTACGCCAAATTAAGCTATTTTTTGTACAAAATGTACTGTATCCTACTTTAAGCGTTAGCAGGAACAACGACATGGACGTAGTAGAATGATGTTGCCATGGTGTGCTTCATTAGTGTTGAGTCCCCTTGCCTCTTACATGTTGGGGCGCTTTATTAGAGAGAGTCCCCTTGCCTCTCACAATTTGGGGTGCTTAATTAATGACATTAGCCACGAAGAAATTGTTCAAAATTATCCCCATTTGCTTCATTGCATAAAGTCAATCGTCTGCGCAAGTTGTCCACAGTTTTGAGCAGCACATCCCGTGGTATGGCTGCACACGCTCTTCCAATGCGTTGCTCCATATCGTTTCGGGTTGTGGGCTGACTGTCACAAACCATATTTTTTAGCTAAGTAATGCAATTGTGAAGAGTTCCCTATTCCCTAACGAGATTTTAATACCATTCCGCCTCCCTCCCTCAAAAACATTTTGTAAGAAACATTCTGTAAAAAAAAAAACCTTAATTTGGCGTAATGAAAGAATTGGTGCAGATTTTGTATCGATTTGACGCGTCCTTCGTGGATCATCTAAATAAATCGGAGTTCATCCCCAGTTTTAATTTTTCTTGATTTCAGCGCCATCTGTCAATGGCTTAAAAAATGTTTCAGATAAAACTTGATTAATTTTTTATCGAGAATTCGATTCTGCAATAAAAAAAATGGAGGTTTCCATATAAGATTTAAAATTTGCCCCCCGCCCCACCCAATTTGGGGGGGGGGGGGGGGGACTGGGGGTCACGTGTAGTATCATTTGATGTCCCCCTTCGGGCTTACGAACTTGTCTTAGCCACTATTTTTACCCGATGTATAGTTTTCGAGATAATCTCATCCGAAACTTCAGATGGACCACCCCGTAGAAGCAGCATGGTTCAAATATTTGTGCAGGGGACTTCTACCGACTTGTTGAGTCGATGCCACGTCCAGCTGCTGCTCTATGTTGGACAAAAGGAGGTAGGACACGATGTTAGGTGGTGTCCTATGACTTCTGTCACCTCATTGTAAAGCAGGAAAGACATGGCTCCAAGGATTAAAAACCAGAGCTGTAGTAGTTACGGAACATTCAACAGGAAGAAGATGCTATAAGTGGAAAATTGAGCAGACAATTGAGAGGAAGACTGTTTAAATGCTTCGTGTGGACTGTGGTTTTTTACGGCGCACAAATCTGAAAACGGAAGGAAGATGATAATAGACTGAAAGCCTCTGAGATGTGGGTTTGGAACGGGATGGAAAAGATAAACCGGGCAGAAAGAGTTAAGAATGAAGAAGTGTTAAGGAGAGTTGGTGAAAAAAGACAAACGTTGCACTACATTTTATAGAGAATATACGAGGGTGAGTCAACTGAAAACCTTAAATAATTTTTTAAATATTATTTATTGTGCAGAAGTGGCACAATGCTGAATCACTTTTCAACATAATCTCCCTTACGCTGAATGCAAGTCTTCCAGCGCTTACAAAGTGCATAAATTCCTTTAGAAATAAATTCGTTTGGTAGTCCGCGCAACCACTCACCCACCGCGTGGCATACCTCTTCATCAGAACGGAACTTCTTTCCTCCCATTGCGTCTTTGAGTGGTACAAACACATGGAAATCACTTGGAGCGAGGTCTGGTGAGTATGGTGGATGAGGAAGCCACTCAAAACGCAGGTCTGTGATTGTTGCAACTGTTGTACGGGCAGTGTGTGGCCTTGCATTGTCATATTGCAAAAGGACACCTGCTGACAGCAATCAACGTCGCTTTGATTTGCTTGCAGGCGGCAGATGATTTTTTAGGGTATCTGTGTATGATGCACTGGTGACAGTGGTCCCTCTAGGCACGCAATTCTCCAAAATGACGCCTTTTTCGTCCCAACAGAGACTCAGCATAACCTTCCTTGCTGATGGTTCTGTTTGAAGCTTCTTTGGTTTTGGTGATGAGGAATGGCGCCATTCCTTGCTCGCTCGGCTGGTGGAAGTAAACCCAGGTTTCGTCTCCAGTAACGATTCTTGCAAGGAAGCCATCACCTTCTCGTTAAAATCGCCGAAGAAGTTCTTCACAAGCATCAACACATCGTTCTCACATTTCAGGAGTCAGCTGCCGTGGCACCCATCTTGCAGACACTTTGTGATACTGGAGCACATCATGCACTATGTGGTGTGCTGACCCATGACTAAGCTGTAAAGATGCTGCAATGTCATTGAGTGTCACTCGGCAGTTTCCCTTCACTATGGCTTCAACTGCTGCAATGTTTTGTGGAGTCACAACTCGTTGTGCCTGACCTGGACGAGGAGCACCTTCCACTGAAGTCACATAATTTGCGAACTTCCTACTCCATTCGTAGACTTGCTGCTGTGACAAACATGTATCACCGTACTGAACCTTCATTCGTCGATGAATTTCAATAGGTTTCACACCATCACTACGCAAAAACCGAACAACTGAACGCTGTTCTTCCCTGGTGCAAGTCGCAAGTGGGGCGGCCATCTTTATACTGACAGTGCGACGGTATGTGTGTACCTGCACTATGCTGCCACCTACAGGCCATTCTGCACGCTGTTTGTAGCACGCTTACCAACTTACAGGATAACTGCGCGAAATTTTTATTTTTATTTATTTATTTATTTATTGTTCCGTGGGACCAAATTAGGGAGAAGTCTCCATGGTCATGGAACGAGTCAATACATGAAATTATAACACGATATTAGAAACAGATAAAATGAAATATAAGAAATATATTCAGGCGACACGTCATTAGTTTAAATAAAGAAAATCAAGAATGTAACACTGGAATTGGCTTAATTTTTTAGCTCTTCCAGGAGCTCGTCGACAGAATAGAAGGAGTGAGCCATGAGGAAACTCTTCAGTTTAGACTTAAAAGAGTTTGGGCTACTGCTAAGATTTTTGAGTTCTTGTGGTAGCTTATTGAAAATGGATGCAGCAGAATACTGCACTCCTTTCTGCACAAGAGTCAAGGAAGTGCATTCTACATGCAGATTTGATTTCTGCCTAGTATTAACTGAGTGAAAGCTGCTAACTCTTGGGAATGGGCTGATATTGTTAACAACAAACGACATTAAAGAAAATATATACTGTGAGGGCAATGTCAGAATTCCCAGATTTTTGAATAGGGGTCGACAAGACGTTCTCGAACTTACACCACATATAGCTCGAACAGCCCGTTTTTGAGCCAAAAATACCCTTTTTGAATCAGAAGAATTACCCCAAAAATAATACCATACGACATAAGCGTATGAAAATATGCGAAGTAGACTACTTTTCGTGTTGAAGTGTCACTTATTTCAGATACTGTTCTAATGGTAAATAAAGCGGCATTTAGTTTCTGAACAAGATCCTGAACATGGGCTTTCCACAACAGCTTACTATCTATCCGAACGCCTAGGAACATGAACTGTTCCGTCTCGCTTATAATATGCCCATTCTGTCTGATTAAAATATCGGTTCTTGTTGAATTGTGAGTTAGGAACTGTAAAAACTGAGTCTTACTGTGATTTAGCATCAAATTATTTTCCACAAGCCACGAACTTATTTCATGAACTACATTATTTGTTACTGTTTCAATATTACACACAAGATCCTTCACTATCAAGCTGGTGTCATCAGCAAATAGAAATATATTTGAATCACCTGTGATACTAGAAGGCATATCATTTATATGAATAAGAAACAGCAGTGGCCCCAGCACCGACCCTTGGTGAACGCTCCACTTAACAGTGCCCAATTGGGACTGAACATCACTACCACTCTCAATATTGCGGAGAATTACCCTCTGCTTTCTGTTCTTAAAGTAAGAGGCGAACCAATTGTAAGCTACATCCGTTACTCCTTAATGGTCCAACTTCTGCAGTAATATTTTGTGGTCAACACAGTCAAAAGCCTTCGTTAAATCAAAGAAAACACCTAGCGTTCGCAACCTTTTATTTAATCCGTCCAAAACCTCACAGAGAAAAGAGAATATAGCATTTTCAGTTGTTAAACCATTTCTAAAACCAAACTGAACATTTGACAGCAAATTATGTGAATTTAAATGCTCTAGTAACCTTGTAGATACAACCTTCTCGATAACGTTAGCAAACACCGATGGCATAGAAATGGGTCTAAAATTGTCAACATTATCAATGTCTCCCTTTTTATAAAGTGGCTTCACTACCGAGTACTTTAATCGGTCAGGAAACTGACCACTCCTAAAGGAAAAGTTACAGATATGGTTGAGAACTGGGCTAACATACATATAACAATACTTCAGTATTCTGCTAGATACCCCGTCATATCCATGAGAGTTCTTGGTCTTTAGTGATTTAATTATTAACTCAATGTCCCTCTTGTCAGTATCATGGAGGAGCATTTCAGATAACCGTCTCGGAACACTTTTTTCTAAGAGCGCTATATGATTCCCTGTTGGGACTAGGTTTCTATTTAGTTCACCTGCTATATTCAGAAAGTGATTATTAAATACTGTACATATATGCGACTTATCAGTACCGCGGACATTCCCACTACGCACTGATTCTACACTCCTGGAAATGGAAAAAAGAACACATTGACACAGGTGTGTCAGACCCACCATACTTGCTCCGGACACTGCGAGAGGGCTGTACAAGCAATGATCACACGCACGGCACAGCGGACACACCAGGAACCGCGGTGTTCGCCGTCGAATGGCGCTAGCTGCGCAGCATTTGTGCACCGCCGCCGTCAGTGTCAGCCAGTTTGCCGTGGTATACGGAGCTCCATCGCAGTCTTTAACACTGGTAGCATGCCGCGACAGCGTGGACGTGAACCGTATGTGCAGTTGACGGACTTTGAGCGAGGGCGTATAGTGGGCATGCGGGAGGCCGGGTGGACGTACCGCCGAATTGCTCAACACGTGGGGCGTGAGGTCTCCACAGTACATCGATGTTGTCGCCAGTGGTCGGCGGAAGGTGCACGTGCCCGTCGACCTGGGACCGGACCGCAGCGACGCACGGATGCACGCCAAGACCGTAGGATCCTACGCAGTGCCGTAGGGGACCGCACCGCCACTTCCCAGCAAATTAGGGACACTGTTGCTCCTGGGGTATCGGCGAGGACCATTCGCAACCGTCTCCATGAAGCTGGGCTACGGTCCCGCACACCGTTAGGCCGTCTTCCGCTCACGCCCCAACATCGTGCAGCCTGCCTCCAGTGGTGTCGCGACAGGCGTGAATGGAGGGACGAATGGAGACGTGTCGTCTTCAGCGATGAGAGTCGCTTCTGCCTTGGTGCCAATGATGGTCGTATGCGTGTTTGGCGCCGTGCAGGTGAGCGCCACAATCAGGACTGCATACGACCGAGGCACACAGGGCCAACACCCGGCATCATGGTGTGGGGAGCGATCTCCTACATTGGCCGTACACCACTGGTGATCGTCGAGGGGACACTGAATAGTGCACGGTACATCCAAACCGTCATCGAACCCATCGTTCTACCATTCCTAGACCGGCAAGGGAACTTGCTGTTCCAACAGGACAATGCACGTCCGCATGTATCCCGTGCCACCCAACGTGCTCTAGAAGGTGTAAGTCAACTACCCTGGCCAGCAAGATCTCCGGATCTGTCCCCCATTGAGCATGTTTGGGACTGGATGAAGCGTCGTCTCACGCGGTCTGCACGTCCAGCACGAACGCTGGTCCAACTGAGGCGCCAGGTGGAAATGGCATGGCAAGCCGTTCCACAGGACTACATCCAGCATCTCTACGGTCGTCTCCATTCGAGAATAGCAGCCTGCATTGCTGCGAAAGGTGGATATACACTGTACTAGTGCCGACATTGTGCATGCTCTGTTGCCTGTGTCTATGTGCCTGTGGTTCTGTCAGTGTGATCATGTGATGTATCTGACCCCAGGAATGTGTCACTAAAGTTTCCCCTTCCTGGGACAATGAATTCACGGTGTTCTTATTTCAATTTCCAGGAGTGTATATCCTCGACCTGTCTCTGCAGACCAGCAACTTCCTTTACGACTGACCATATGGTTTTAATTTTATCCTGAGACTTAGCTATTCTATCTGCATACCACATACTTTTTGCCTTCCTAATAACATTTTTAAGCACCTTACAATACTGTTTGTAATGGACTGCTGCATTTATATTTTGACTGTTTCTAACGTTTTGATATAACTGCCACTTTGTTCTACAAGCTATTCTTATCCCTCTAGTCAGCCACCCAAACAATTTCGATTTGTTATTACAAATTTAAGGTTTTCATTTGACTCATTCTCGTAAACATGTTAGGACACTGTGTAAGAAGACACTGCTTTACAGATGTTTTAGGAGAGATGGAGAAAGGAAAAAAAATAAGAGGGAGGGAGTGCTACCAGGTTACTGATAATGGCAAAGGTGCGGAACATGTAATAACAAAAGGAATGGTAAGATACAGTGAATGTGGAAAGCCGGTATTACGTAAAGGTCTGTGTAACAAGAGGAACAGGAAGTATGGTGTGTCGTAATCCTACCCAGTGTGGAGGAGTGGGGGACGTCTGACCATAGGAGGAACTCCCTTACCGAGCAGAGGGCCGAAGGTGAGTATGGAGATGCCCTTGAAGACCATGTTGAGTCCGACTGCGGCGGGCACCTTCTCGTCGACGCAGGCCTCCGAGACGCACAGGTTGATGTTGACCACCACGGAGCCGCGTGAGAAGCCGCACAGAGCGCAGATGACGCACAGCGCCACCAGGTCGCTCGTCATGGCGATGGCTGCAACACGTCACAGACCGTGAGACGAGGTGTAGACCACATATCGCGTAAGCTCTTACACTACTCGACTTGTGCAAATTGAAACTCATCACAACCAGTAGTTTCTACCACAACCTTTTGTTTTCTGTCTTGTCTGCCAGACTGTAGAAAATCCTGACTTTTGCCCTAACCACTTTCTGAAGACAACACTGGCTCACATACTCAAATAACCTATGATTGACAGCAGCGTCAACATAAACTTGCAGTCTAAAACGGTCACAACAACGTCGAAGGAACCGTCGGTTTATGTTAAAAAAAAATGGAAATGATCGTATGGCATCGTTGGCTGGGGGGCCCCTATTCGGAGAAGTTCGGCCGCCAAGTGCAAGTCTTATTTCATTCGACGCTACATTGGGCTACTCGCGCGCCGGAATGAGGATGAAATGATGATGAAGACAACACAACTCCCAGTCCACGAGCGGAGAAAATCTCCAACCCGGCAGAGAATCGAACGCGGGCTCTCTTGCATGGGAGACAAACACGGTACCACGCGGCTAAGCAGGCGGACGTGTTACGGTTCTTAGCGCCGACAGTCATGGTTTTTGCTTTGTTTCTTGATACAAATTTCATATTTGTAAATATTTTGCTCCCACAGAGTTAACACTTCGAAAAGTGTCACAAATACAGTACACCTACGTTATTTACAATATAGTATTTGTGGAGAGGGACTGAAGAAGACTTTTTCTTATGTTTATTCACTACGTACAGCAATAAAATGATAGAAAAATGTATAAACCCTTAATAAACGAAGAAAGAAATAATGGCACTGTAAACTTTTCAATAATATCGAACATGGTCTTGGATAATTAATGAAATGAAATGTGAAGTATGTTTAAAACTTGTAAGTACTGCATAGTATCATACTCGTGAATGACACACTTTCGTTCCCGTTACTGTATTACAAAAATTAATCAAAAATGGTTAAAATGGCTCTAAGCACTATCGGGCTTAACATCTGAGGTCATCAGTCCCCTAGATTTAGAACTGCTTGAACCTAACTAACCTAAGGACATCACACACGTCCATACGCGCGGCAGGATTGAACGTGCGACCGTAACAGCAGAGCGGTTACGGACTGAAGCGCCTAGAACCGGTCGGCCACAGCGGCTGGCAAAAAATTAATCAGCAGCATCAGCAAAATGAAAATACAGAACTCTATACAAAAATTACAGGAAGGCCTACACTTTCTCCTATGTTTCTCTTTAAAATGTTGTACAAACGTGATGAACTGTATCTGTCATCTTGAAAATATATAACACACATAACCACAAAACGTCAGTAACGAATATGCTATTATTCCACTCTTATACTTTGATAAAATAAGACATTAGGGTTTTTAATTTTCTAATTTTGTACAATCACAGCAAAGACAGTGTAGTTTTGTTTTCTAAGCAGCTACTTTAAAATGCAAAACAGTGACCCATATACAGTGTACTGTCCCACCTAAATGAGTTGCCTTTGTTTGCTTTTGGCATTGAAAAGGTGCGTACACACTTTGTATCTGACGATGCATTCGTTTTAGCGCCTGATTTGAAACTAACAATCTGCAAAAACAAGAGTTTGAGAATAAGTGTTACATTGCTGTTAGCAATTCCAAAATCAGTAACAAATTAAATGAACATTGGACGTTATAGGTGATATATTTCTTCGAAAATATAATGAAAAATACGTCGTTTTATATGATAAGTCGCAATACGCGATGCCGTACTAAGAGTTTTTTTAAATGCAGCCTTTAAACGGGTTTTAAAGGTGACCGATTTTGTTTGTATAACCAATACGTCGTTAAAAGCGATATCGCTATAAACGGTGTCAACTGTCAGCTCTTCGCATTCCAAGAACATCACACCTAAAGGTATCGCACTTAATCATTTCGTGTCACTATACAGCGTGCGGCAGAAACAGTGACTTCCTATAAAGATTTTATTTAACCATGAAGTTTTACAGTTACACGCTGCTAGAGTGCATTGTTTGTCAAAAGACTTCATACTATGTTATTAGACACGTCACTTTTTACAAATTATGTCCTTTAGGTGTCAACGACTGTCGGCAGTGCAATTCTCGGAACGAAAACGTACATCCACTATAAGCTTGCGATGTGTCACTTGTTATGGTTTAGATTTCGGCGTGAATGTTGTTTCTCAAGTTCTCACTAGTTGCCGGCCTGGTAACATACGCTTTGGGTTTCACAGTGGCCAGTTATACGTTACCAAAGCAGGAAATAAGACGCTCTGGAACCATTCTGCGTAATGGCCGTTCAATTTGTGTGAGTGGTCGCACCGTCCATTTGGAACCGTAACTGCACACGGATATTCTTATGACACTTTTCCTGCCTTACGAACTGTGTAATATAACATCATCTGGATCTGATATTACTGTGGCACTGCCGCCAGCATCATTCTCAAAAGAGTAAGGACCAGCAGCAGCATTCTTTGTAGAGATGCCACACTACACAGTATCTTTTGCACTATCAAGTGTTTTCATGGATTTAATGAGGGTTGGTCGGCACTACGATTTTGTTTGTTCACGTAGCCCCATACATGGAACTGCACTTCGCCAGGCCCCATGAAATTGTTGAGGAAATCGGGATGAATGCTAATCATTTCCGGAGAATTGTGACGTGCTTCCCGATCTCTGGGCAACAACTGTTGCACCATTTGGACATTGTACGGATGGAAGTGAACACATTTCTGTCCGAGATGTGAAGGACTTGCGAATGCCGACGAATCTATTGCGCTGAACTTCGCTGAAAAGCAACTGTAACTGTTGCGCCCTGTTGCTCTCATCTCGTAAATCCATCTCGTAATCGCCTTCTGAAAAACGTTTCTGTTGCGAAAGCACGATGTTCGTTTGACCAATGACTCCTACTGATTGGTAATGCTTTGAATCGCACTTCGCAACGCTATCTGCATCAACTCTCCAGGAATCCGTGTTCAACAGTAGCGCCGAATTTACAATGGGTCATTGTTTCTGCCATATCCCGTGTATTTATCCAGTCGTATCTGTCGAACCGCCCATTTCATTTCACTGCATACTTGCTTCATGGGGATCTCGTGTGTCGGCGTAAACCACGGTCTTCCAAAGACTCCGCTGCCCATGTGGTGCTGTCCTCACAAATCCCTGGTAATAGCGTTTCGAAATCAAAGACGAAAACATCAGTAACAATGAAAGTCTGAGTCAGACCTGGAGGTATGGTCACATAGTCAAACGGTCAAGGTGATTACTCGCTGTAAGCAAGGAATTCATGCTCCAATTGCTCTCTGGAACAATTTTATTGTCACTACATATTCACATACAATCGAAGTAAGTGCTTGGTTTCCCTCTTTCCGACTACAAAGCAAGTGTTTATATATTTGGTACAAAAATTGGAGAGCGACATCCGTGAACTGCCTTCACTAAAATTTAAATACACGAGGCCAGGGGAGCAGTGCAACACAACAGTTAAATGACTGCTGAGCTTGACGTCCATGAAATGTTACACGCTGTCAAAAATTTTTTATGTTGCGAGAAAAAGAAAGTGCAAAACAACAACAACGGAAATATCAATGGTGACGCCTGGTATACATAGTCATAAGCTCAAGTGGATCACAGATGTGTATTACTCATCGACAGTGAATCCCTGTTTGCACTTCAGACCATACGCAAGTGATTCCAGTGAACTAAATATTGCACAATACCCAAGACAGTCTCCTTCGATAAGGGAAGGAAGTGTCACGGTGACGGTAATGAAACAATGCTTATAGGACATTCCACGTCATGACCTTCAGTGTTTAAGGAAATGTCATTCTCCTGGGTACGGCGTCAGGAAAACGAGCAAGCCGACACTGCAACAAGGATTGCTTGATAGGAAAATGTCCCTAGTATTGGTTAAAAACAGTCTTGGTTGCAATTTTATTTAATTTTTTTTTTATTTTTCAACGACGCGTTTCGCCTTATTTAGGCATCTTTAGGTTATCTTTTCTTGATGGACGCGTCGTTGAAAAAAAAATCGCAACCAAGACTGTTTTTAACCAATACTGTTACGTACTGGTTTGCTGTTATGCCACGTATGGACTGGAAGAATTTCTAAATGTCCTTAGTGGTTATGATCTGAACGGCGAGATCGTGAATAGCCCCGTGTGCCTGTCACGGGGGCAGCTGGGCGCGCTCACCTGACCGCAGGACGGCGAGGAAGATGGCGCCCACGAGGAAGGTGTAGCGCGCCTTGGCCTGCATCTTGTCCGTCACGGGCGGCACCGTGAGCCGCGACACGAAGTCGCCGCCGGCCATGAAGGACATGCAGAGCGCCGTCTGCGCCAGCGTCAGCCGCACGCCGTTGTGCAGGTAGAACGGCAGCAGCATGTTGAAGTTCACGTTCGTCGTGTACACCGCCGCCGTACCGATCGTCACGTTCAGGAACACCGGGTCCTTCAGCAGGTCCAGGTCCATGAACGCCACGAACCGCTGCAGCAGCGTCCGCCGCTCTGCGAACACAAGCACTCAAGTCAGTAGGGAAAACTGGTACAAGGACCGCAGAGAAACACCAAAATTACAGAAAAAACTGCCAAGGAGCGAGTCGAAACCGCTCTCTCAGGGTATCTTACAAACTTAATGATGTACATCAATAGTTGATCCACACCATGAACCGAAAACCACTACCATTTTTGCCTGTTATCGACACTGATGCTGGGAAGATATCAGTCCCAGGAATTCCAATATTTCTGAGAGCGTTTTAATTTCAATAATATAAATTGCATCAATAACGCAGGAGGCGGGCTACCATTATTATAACAATCATCATTACTCCATTTAGAGTGAGTGGATCGCGATGGTAAAAGTCAAATATCAGGCACGGAATGACGCATTTCAGAATTTATCCGTCATCAGATATACAGGAGCGATTATTGCATGCAGATACGGCGTTTCAAGTTGTCTGTGAAACAAACATTCGCAGACTTTTTTTTTTTTTTTTACAACAGCGACCCAGCCCGCCTGAATGCAGAACTACCGACTGTTTTAATTTCAAGTTTGATGTCGGATAACAAATGACAAAAAAAATAGTTTTTTGTGTGATATAGTTACAAATTTACGGTTTTCATGTCTCTACCTTTGGTTGTACTGTGAAATCTTTCTTTTTCAAATTTCGTGATTCTAGGCCAACGAGAAGTATCATGTACCCCTTGATACGTGAGTTTTTCAAGTATCCAAATATGTGACATAAATGGGTGTATCTCTTGACTGCACTGACTTAAAAGCTTCAAATTTCTTTCTGGCCTTGCCGCAGTGGTAACACTGGTTCTCGTCAGATCACCGGATTTAAGCTCTGTCGGGCTGGTCTAGCACTTGGATGTGTGACCATCCAGTCTGGCAAGCGTTGTTGGCAAGCGGGGTGCAGGTGCACTCAGCCCTTGTGAGGCAAACTGAGGAGCTACTTGATTGAGAAGTAGCGGCTCCGGTCTCGTAAACTGACATACGGCAGTGAGAACGGTGTGCTGGCCACATACCTCTCGATATCCACATCCAGTGACGCCTGTGCTCTGAGGATGACACGGCGGCCGGTCGGTATCGTTGGGCCTTCATGGCCTGTTCGGGCGGAGTTTAGTTTAGTATTAACATACCTATGATTAAAGCTTTCAGGAGATAGTTACATGCAAAGCAAGAACACGAAACATTCATGGTCGCTGTAGTAGTGTCTTAGAATTTTAAGTTTGGTGTGTTGCTGGTTCGCATCTCACTGGATCCCATTTTTTTTCTAACCTTCGTGATTTCTAATAGGTTCTCATGCTTTCTTATTAATTTAATAAAAGCATATTCTATGATATTCTATGTTATGTAAATATAAGTGCGCTCTTTCTGAAGAGTGGCTTAATGTACAAGAAGGCTTGCACTATTCACAGGAAGCTGATATATTGCACTTTCTTGTTTTAAGTCCTGCATTTCATATGTTGTAAGGATTCGGCTGCTGAATAGGTACAGTGATCAAGTAAGAATAATCTTACTATTAAAACGTTAGAACGGCGATATAATTTTTCTGTTATGTGTATAACTACTGTAAATTTGTATCGCACTGTTTGTAATGGAACTTTTATAAGCCGATAACCTTACTGACTCATAACATGTTCACGGATATTGAAGTTTTCATTTATGTACACAACAGACAGAAAAACATGACTATCATATGGAAAGGGAGGAAAT
This sequence comes from Schistocerca piceifrons, assembly GCF_021461385.2. NCBI lineage: Eukaryota > Metazoa > Arthropoda > Insecta > Orthoptera > Acrididae > Schistocerca > Schistocerca piceifrons. Next base: position 135,206,773 of record NC_060142.1, read on the forward strand.
GTGTTTTTAATGGAGCCAACATAGGAATCACTTAAGACAGTGATACATTCTTACCATATGACTCATATTCTGTGATGAATAGTGAGAGCAGGCGAGATGCCGCATAGACCTCTCACAGAAATGAAAACAACAAATAAACGGTGTGAACTATGGTACAACGCCGGCCGGGGTGGCCGAGCGGTTCTAGGCGCTACAGTCGGGAACCGCGCGACCGCTACGGTCGCAGGTTCGAATCCTGTCTCGGGCATGGATGTGTCTGATGTCCTTAGGTAAGTTCGGTTTTAGTAGTTCTAAGTTCTAGCGGACTGATGACCTCAGAAGTTAAGTCCCATAGTGCTCAGAGCCATTTGAACCAATTTTTTTTATGCTACAACTTGGTAATTCAAGAGTCAAAACATTCAAACCGGAACGCAAGAGGCATAATATGTTGTACCTGTGTACAACAAATCGGAGGTACGTACGTCTGGACGTCCCTTCGTTACACGCCACTATTGCAAACTGACATTACGCCACGACACATACACAAATTTCAATGCAGCGAATGACCGGATGGAAAGTTGAAATTTTGTGAAGAAAAAAACATTTGAACCGAGAGAGATTTCAACTCGAATCTATCGTGTTGCATCCCAACACCATGACCACAGAACCATGACGCGAAGATCGGTTACCTTCCTCGATATTCCACATATTTCTTTGGACGGTTCACTGTTTTGTTTTTCTTCTTTTTTCCACAGTTCAGTACACCTTTTTCCTATCTTCATGTTTTATTTGTGTTTAATTTTTGACGGGCTATCCAATAGGACAACTTACCACTAAATCTGAGGGAGGGGGGTTCACGATGGGAAGCTTTCCTTGTTAAGTGTTCAGCAGAACAATGAACTCGGTATGCTCAACGTTTGACGTTCAAAAGCACGGTCTGTGTGCCTACGGCTTAAGGTGATGAACTGATTTATCATTACCTGAAATGACTCGATCCCAAATAAAATCCCTACCCCTACCTACATTATTACTGCACTTCTTTCTCTCGCGCATCAGTATTTTCTTTCCTGTTAAGTTCACTTGTAACGTGTCTCTCCCATCCCAAACCCACTCTCATGCCACACGTATATACTGGCAGTTCGTCTTGTCGAACAAAAAATCAGTATTATCTCATAAATATGCTGAAGCCCTCTCAAGATGAACTCTTCTAAACTGCAAATGTCGATAAAAAATTAAACAGTTTAAATAGTTCATCACTTTAATGGCTCAGAGCTGTTGGACAACAAGTTATCTTTAATTTACAGAAATGATAATAAAAATAAAGATGGGAACTTAAAAAAAATGTAATCAACGATCTCTCCTTTCTAGCGTTTACTCTGTTTACAGTGTCCGATGTCTTCATGATGTGGCAAATTTATTTTTGTTTAACTTTGTGCTTCCATGTCCTTCCTGTAGCCCCAGAATCGTCAGTTAACCTAAATGTACGCGTCCACAGGCAGAAAAGTAGAATTTATGCGTTAGCGGAGAACCAGGAATTTACAAGGACTGCATCATGATTGGAATACCTGCTGTCCATTCTCCCTCAGAAACACAAAAGTCCAGAGAGGGCAGCACGTTCCAGTGACGCAATCGAATGTAGCTACCGAATATATCAGCCGCCGAAGAAATATTAATTTACTTTCTAAATACTTCATGTAAATACTACAATACCTGCTAAAGCTTAAAAGAGAATACATATGGAAATACATACGGAAAATACCTATGGAAATTGAGTTTTTCGACTAGCTATTCTGCCAATACATAGAATTTGTAACTGGCCCCAGAAAACCACAATCACATAAACACGAAATGCACTGAGTTATCTGATGTAAGGTACACACAGAACAAAGAAAATATAACATACAAGGTAAAAATCACGGTAAACGTTCACTTTTGCATCGGAACACTCGTAAAGGACATGAATGATAAGATTCGCTGATGACATTGCTTATCCTTAGTCAAAGTGAAGCAGAATTACAGGATCTGTAGAATGAAGTGAACAGTCTAATGAGTACAGAATATGGATTGAGAGCGAATCGAAGAAAAACTGAAGAAATGAGAAGTAGCGGAACTGCGAATGTCAAGGAGCTTAACATCAAAACTGATGATCACGAAGTAAACGTAATTAAGTAATTTTGCTACGTTGGAAGCAAAATGACCCATGACGGGAGAAGATAGGAGGACATGAGAAGCAGACCGGCCAAAAAAATCTATCAGAATCAAACATAGGCCTCAATTTGAAGAAGAATTTTCTGAAAATGCACGTCTGGACCAGAGCTCTGCATGGTAGTCAGTTATGGTCTGTGCGAAACTGGAACAGAAAAGAGTCGAAGCATCTGTGATGTGGTGATACTAGGACTGCTGATATTTTTAAAAATATTAAAGAAGTGGTATTAACGGCTCTCGATAAATCGACAAAAAGTATCGACATACATAAGGAAAAAGTATCGAGATATCAGCCAATAAAAATATCGGCCGCACATTGTAAATATACTGGTCATTTAAGAGTTGTATATTTAATTACTGATTTATTATTAGATATTCTGTTCATCAACAAGGTAGCAACCTGCCTATTCCCTTAGAGCAAGAATTGAAAGAAAAACACTTAATTTCAAAATCTGTAAGTTGATAATGGGACTTTATGCAGATGAAAAGGGGGTATTACAATTCTTTTTTGGTTGACTGTTGTGTTATTAATTAACAGCTGCGTACATGGAGGATCGTCATCCAATATTTCATTTCAGTTAACCTGGTTCAAATGGCTCTGAGCACTATGGGACTTAACATCTTAGGTCATCAGTCCCCTAGAACGTAGAACTACTTAAACCAAACTAACCTAAGCACATCACACACATCCATGCCCGAGGCAGGATTCGAACCTGCGAACGTAGCAGTCACGCGGTTCCGGACTGAAGCGCCTAGAACCGCACCGCCACCGCGGCCGGCTTCAGTTAACCTCTCATACCTTATTTTCTTAATTTGTCATTGGCTACACGACGAAATAAACCGTTTTTCACGCTGATGTAGGAAAATTGCGTGGTTACGCTAAACGTTGCATTTTCTGTTAGTAGCGCCGAACAGAGATTGCGACAGCATTTCCCCTCATTCGTCTCCACCCGCCGCAAGGACCAATCTTGTCATTTAGATTTTTATTCATCAATTTTTGAAGAATGTCGATGTGAAAAAATAGCACACTAGCTGCATTAAAAGTTGTTTTTTAATACAGTTGGTGTGTTGTTTCTTCTCATCAGAAATGTTGTTATTCTACTCACATCGCCACCCCCCCCCCTTGCCCTGCTCCCTTGCGAAGTGCAATCGGACTTCTTCTTTTGTGGCACATATATTTGCTTCACCTTCTCGCAGAGAAAATGTAGTAAGACCCCTTCACACAGTGAAAGTAAAATTAGGTTCTATACCAGTTTAAAAGAACAATTACAAATGTTTAGCGAAAATTGGGAAAAAATGAAATATAAAATAAAAATATCAGTACTCGTATTGCTGTTTTGATATCGACATATCGGAGAAGAAGAAACCGTTTGTATATATCGATATTTTCTAGGTAATGTTCGATGTATCGATATTTTATCTATAGTCTTAGGTGCTACAGAAGAATGTTGCAAAGTATGTGGACTGATAAGATAAGGAATGAGGAAGTTCTCTGTAAGATCGGGAAGAAGAGGACATGCAAAAAAAAGCTGGCAAGAAGAAGGGACAGTATGATAAGACATTGGGGAGTAACTTCCGTGGTACCGATGGAAGCTGTAGGGGGTAGAAACTGTAGGGTAAGACAGAGAGGATTGCACCAGAAGTAAGGTTCCCGATGAGCTACAGCGACGAGGGGAGGTGCTAGGCTAAATCCGACAACAGTACAGTGCGCATTGGCTCCCCCACTCTCGAGCCCGCCGTCCGCGATTCGCTACGTCGCTCAGTGTTGGCACGGCAAACTCAGAGATGAAAGTGTTGACCGCCGCTCCCGCGAAGTGCGAGGTTCGAGCAGTAATCCTGTTTCTCCACGCAAGGAAGTTACCGCCTGTGGAGATTCATGAGGAATAAAACGTGGGTGTTTCATTACAACCGCGAAACAGAACAACAGTCTCGTCAGTGGCGTTACTCCGGTTTACCGCCACCAAAGAAATTCAAACAAACGCAGTCGGCAGGAAAGGTAATGGAGACTGTGTTTTGGGATCAGAAGGGGGTACTCATCGATTTCATGCAACTTCGGACGCCGTGCGGTCTAACGCATGGCTTTCCGGGCGGGAAGGAGCGGCGGTCCCTGGTACGAATCCGCCCGGCGGAATTGTGTCGAGGTCCAGTGTGCCGGCCAGTCTGTGGATGATCGCTACTGTCGTAGGTTCGAATCCTGCCTCGGGCATTGATTTGTGTGATGTCCTTAGGTTAGCTATGTTTAATTAGTTCTAAGTTCTAGGCGAGTGATGACCTCAGAAATTAAGTCGCATAGTGCTCAGAGCCATTTCAACCAACCTCGGACGACTATAAACTCAGACAGATATTGTGAAACATTGACCAAACTCCGGCGAGCAATCCAGAATCGCTGAAAGAACGATTGACGGAGGGGGTAGTGCTTCTTCACGACAATGCTCAACCCCACGTCGCTCGTCAAACACAGGAGCTGTAGAAGAAATTTGGGTGGACTGTCATGCCCCATCCCCCTACAGCCCGGACTTAGCCCCCAGCAATTATCACCTCTTCCTCATGATAAAGGAACACTTAGGTAGCAAACGCTTCAAGAGCGACGATGAAGTCCGAGCAGAGGTCACGTGCTTCCTCAACGGGTTGGCGGGAAACTTCTTCGGCTTAGGAATACAAAAGCTGGAGCACTGTCTTCAAAAGTGTGTCGAAAAAAATGGAGACTATGTTGAAAAATAGACAAAAGTGTAATCTTTTCAACGATGTATAAATTAATAACAATTTGTAAAAAATATGGGAACCTTACTTTTGGTATAACCCTGTATAAGCAACAAATAGAGAAAGGTCCCACACACCCTTAGAGGGACTGCGACCCCAAAGCTAGTCACAAAGAATGAAAGATAAATACATGAAATACAGGGTGTTACAAAAAGGTACAGCCAAACTTTCAGGAAACATTCCTCACACACAAAGAAAGAAAATATGTTATGTGGACATGTGTCCGGAAACGCTTACTTTCCATGTTAGAGTTCATTTTATTATTTCTCTTCAAATGACATTAATCATGGAATGGAAACACACAGCAACAGAACGTACCAGCGTGACTTCAAACATTTTGTTACAGGAAATGTTCAAAATGTCCTCCGTTAGCGAGGATACACGCATCCACCCTCAGTCGCATGGAATCCCTGATGCCCTGATGCAGCCCTGGAGAATGGCGTATTGTATCACAGCCGTCCACAATACGAGCACGAAGAGTCTCTACATTTGGTACCGGGGTTGCGTAGACAAGAGCTTTCAAATGTCCCCATAAATAAGAGTCAAGAGGGTTGAGGTCGGGAGAGCGTGGAGGCCATGGAATTGGTCCGCCTCTATCAATCCATTGGTCACCGAATCTGTTGTTGAGAAGCGTACGAACACTTCGACTGAAATATGCAGGAGCTCCATAGTGCATGAATCACATGTTGTGTCGTACTTGTAAAGGCACATGTTCTAGCAGCACAGGTAGAGTATCCCGTATGAAATCATGATAACGTGCTCCATTGAGCGTAGGTGGAATAACATGGGGCCCAATCAAGACATTACCAACAATGCCTGCCCAAAAGTTCACAGAAAATCTGTGTTGATGACGTGATTGTACAATTGCGTGCGGATTCTCGTCAGCCCACACATGTTGATTGTGAAAATGTACAATTTGATCAGATTGGAATGAAGCCTCATCCGTAAAGAGAATATTTGGACTGAAATGAGGATTGACACACTGTTGGATGAACCATTCGCAAAAGTGTACCCGTGGAGGCCAATCAGCTGCTGATAGTGCCTGCGCACGCTGTCATGGTACGGAAACAACTGGTTCTCTCGTAGCACTGTCCATACAGTGACGTGGTCAACGTTACCTTGTACAGCAGCAACTTCTCTAACGCTGACATTAGGGTTATCGTCAACTGCACGAAGAATTGCCTCGTCCATTGCAGGTGCCCTCGTCGTTCTAGGTCTTTCCCAGTCGCGAGTCATAGGCTGGAATGTTCCGTGCTCCCTAAGACGCCGATCAATTGCTTCGAACGTCTTCCTGTCGGGACACCTTCGTTCTGGAAATCTGTCTCGATACTAACGTACCGCGTCACGGCTATTGCCCCGTGCTAACCCATACATCAAATGGGCATCTGCCAACTCCGCATTTGTAAACATTGCACTGACTGCAAAACCACGTTCGTGATGAACACTAACCTGTTGATGCTACGTACTGATGTGCTTGATGCTAGTACTGTAGAGCAATGAGTCCTGTGTCAACACAAGCACCGAAGTCAAAATTACCTTCTTTCAATTGGGCCAACTGGCGCTGAATCGAGGAAGTACAGTACATACTGATGAAATTAGAATGAGCTCTAACATGGAAATTAAGCGTTTCCCGACACATGTCCACATAACATCTTTTCTTTATTTGTGTGTGAGGTATGTTTCCTGAAAGTTTGGCTGTATCTTTTTGTAACACCCTGTATAAACGAAGTGTGCTTGTGGAACATCTTTCTCCAAAAGAACCCAACACTAGATCCAAAATTAGTCTCCTCAAAAAGTAAAGGAGCAGACGGTGGGAAGAGCGTTGGAGGGTCTTACTGGGCTCCAGCCTGGTCTCCTGCGCCTCCTCCTCGCCGGCCTCCTCCACTGTGGTGGTGAGCTGCGGCCGCTTCCGCTCGTCGATCTCGATGTCGATTACGTCGCCGGTGCTGGAGCTGGCCAGTGACACGGCGGACGCGTTGCGGCGCGGGCCCTGCCTCTTGGGGGAGAGCAGGCCGTCCTTCTTGTCGGGCTCCCTCTCCCCCTCCTTCTTGTCGCCGTCGTTGTTGTTGTTCCCGTTGGCCTTGAGCGGCTCCAGCTCCTGCGGCACGGGCTGGCGCTCGGCGTGCCACTCCAGCGGGTGGAAGAGCAGCGCGCCGGTGAAGCCGTGCATGGTGAGCCCGCCGATCACCAGCACGGCGCCGCTGAAGCCGAACGTCTCCAGCAGCAGCCGCACCACGTGCGGCATCGCCATCTGGCCGGCGTTGGTGCCCGCCAGCGACAGACCCACGGCGCGGCCGCGCGCCTTACGGAAGTACGTCTTCACCGCCAGGAAGTTGGACGGCGTCACCAGGCCCAGACCCAGACCTGCCGACATAGGTTTGACTTACTCAACACAACCTAGAACATTCTCAATCACAAGACGTTTGTGAAATTGTATCACCTAGACCAAACATTGCTGCATCCCAATAGCATGGTGGAAGACTGCGGTGCAAAAAGTACAAAGAAGGAGAAGGGCAGCTCGATTTGTATTATCGCGAAATAGGGGAAATAGTGTCACAGACGTGATACGTGAATTGGAGTGGTAATCATTAAAACAAAGGCGTCTTCCGTTGCGACAGGGTCTTCTCATGAAATTTCAATCACCAGTTTTCTCCTCCGATTGCGAAAACATTCTGTTGGCACCCACCTACACAGGTAGAAATGATAATCACGATAAAATAAGAGCAATCAGGGCTCGCACAGAAAAATTTAAGTGCTCGTTTTTCCCGCGTACGGTCCAAACCGTCCAAAAAAAAAAAAAAAAAAAAAAAAAAAAAAAAAAGTTCAAATGTGTGTGAAATCTTATGGGACGTAACTGCTAAGGTCATCAGTCCCTAAGATTACACACTACTTAACCTAAATTATGCTAAGGACAAACACACACACCCATGGCCGAGGGAGGACTTGAACCTCCGCCGGGACCAGTCGCACCGTCCATGACTGCAGCGCCTGAGACCGCTCGGCTAATCCCGCGCGGCGCGTACCGTTCGAGAGTGGAACGGTAGAGAGACAGCTTGAAGGTGGTTAATTGAACCCTCTGCCAGGCACTTTATTGTGACTAGCAGAGTAATCACGTAGACGTAGATGAAGGGTCTTGATTTTCACCGTGGTTGGAGCAAAAGAGCGCCCAATGACAGTTTAGACAGAGTGTAAGAGAAATTTATATTTAGCCCTACTCGGTACACCTTGGCGAGAGGAGTACAGAAGCTGCGTTATAGTCTATATACGTAGCATTGGCGTCTGCTGTCGATACCACAAAGTTGCTCACCGATGGAAGTTCTCCGCACCACAGTCAGCGGCCTGTCTTGAAATGGATCGACGCACAAACACGGAGTCAGTTCTACATCATGCCATGGTCTAGTCAATGCCTAGTCCACGGCAAGCAGCGAGAAGGGTACCATGTCTGGCGGCAATGAGTTTAGAGACAATCAGAAACTTTCTGGCAGATTAAGACTGTGTACCGGATCGAGACTCGAACTCGGGACCTTTGCCTTTCGCGGGCAAGTGCTCTACTTAGAGACAATCAGGTAGACTCTTCAAGTTAATGTGTAGGTCCTTGCATATGTTTGTGGACTTTGTCTTTGAATAGTTCAAATGGTTCAAATGGCTCTGAGCACTATGGGACTCAACATCTGAGGTCATCAGTCCCCTAGAACTTAGAACTACTTAACCCTAACTAACCTAAGGACATCACACACATCCATGCCCGAGGCATGATTCGAAGCTGCGACCGTAGCAGTCACGCGGTTCCGGACTGAAGTGCCTAGAACCGCACGGTCACCACGGCCGGCCTTTGAATAGTGCTACCAGCGTATTCTATAGAACGAACAGAGTTACGAGAAAGAGTTTCTATTAAACAGTGCTTCGATTTGTATTCCCAACGACAATCTATTTCAACACAAGTTTTAGGCTGGTTCTGTCTATTGAAAGGTGGCTACACTGAGTCACAGCGCCAGAGATTGCGCCAAAGATTATTATTCCGCTGCCTCCACTGGCGCAGTAGTAGTTCAGAGGATGTTGAGGGCAGTTGTTCTGTTGGGCGAGAGAGTAGACGATCTGAGTGTTGACTGAAATGTTGTACTGTTCGGTTGGTGTAATGTATAGATCGAAGAAGATGCAATAGTCAGAATATAGTTGAGAAAGGAGATGGGATTTGATTTATGAAGCCGGTGATTATGGAATATTTTCGTCAATGTATAATGATGTAAAAAGGTATTAGAGTTTTCTTTAATAACAGTCCCTCTTGCTCACAGGTACAGTCAACAAAGCATCTGGCTCGTGTTCATTTATTAGACTTGTAATTCTGGTTTCTGTGTGCAATTATAGTATTTCAGGTTTCTATGTGCAATTATAGTATTTCTGGTTTCTGTGTGCAATTATAGTATTTCTGGTTTTTCAGTTAGTTCATTGTAAATGGCGTTTAAAACATTTTGTCGTATTGAGAAAGAACCAAGCGAGATACATGTTCTTCTCTGCCTCGTGATGGCTGGGTGTTGTGTGATGTCCTTAGGTTAGTTAGGTTTAAGTAGTTCTAAGTTCTAGGGGACTGATGACCATAGATGTTAAGTCCCATAGTGCTCAGAGCCATTTGAACCATTTTTTAGATACATGTACGTTGAGTCACACTACCACACACAGAACAGCTACACTTGTGCTTTGTTGTTTCGTAGTTTTTATAGTTGCATAGTTGCAGGGGACTTAATTAATCAATTGTGTTAACGGAAATTCCTTCTCATTCTTTATTTTTACTTTATGCAGTCAGATTGCGTGCTAATAATAGTCAGGGACAACCGGTTACGAGACTTCGTAACCGGTCACACAGCTTGTAAAATTATTACATTTACTCATTAATATTAGTCTTTTCTTTTTAATTAAGCCCCCATGCACTATGTACGTGAATGTACCTACGTTCTGATCCTCAGTCATCGCAAAGGAGAAATTTTATAACAAAAGGTAAGATTTGATTGTAAATGTATTTCAATTCTTAGATTTTACGCGTGCAAGAATGATGTCATTTATCACCTGATTAGAACGTAATTCATTTACGGCAACCCATCGCGACAGAATCTGTCCAAATACGACTAAAAACAATGATTTCCTCACATGGCGGCTCCAAAATCTAGAGTAAAGCTTTTCAAACAATGTGTCCCGACGCCCTGACATCTCGTGTAGTAGTATCAGCCGCGCGGAGTTTAAGAGACAATCAGTTAGACTCTTCCAAGTGGCCGCGCGGTTAGAGGCGCCATGTCACTAATCGTGCGGCCCCTCCCGCCAGAGGTTCGAGTCCTCCCTCGGGCATGGGTGTGAGTGTTGTCCTTCGTGTTAAGTTAGTTTAAGTAGTGTGTAAGTCTAGTTTGGTCCCTTAGGAATTCACACACATTTAGTAGAATCAAGGGTATCACGAGACAGGTAAATTCAGAACGTGAAACAAATGGAAAACTTGTGACAAAGTAATACAAAACATCCTTCTCTTAGTTCAGTGTAACCACAGAGCACGTATTAAACAAGTGCAGTTAATAACAAAATACATCTATCAATTCTTGATCATTTAGTGAGACTGGAAGAGAGGATGGAAATTTCCCAACACTAGATACAAATCAGTGTGACTGGAAAAGAAATCCTTTCGCACTTTCCAGTATTTGGGAACTTTGACTTGATAAAGAAGAGGATCTGACAGGCCTGGAGAACAACCCCACTTTAAAACTTAACTACTAAGAAACAGATTTGTGCAACTTCAGGATTTCTATTCAGTCACCCTACTTCTACCTCAGTTAAAGAGCATGCAAAGTTTTGCTGTAGTTTTCTACAACATATTCGTGTGAAATTGCATTTTCTCTTATGACCAATACACAAATAGTTTAACGTGGAAGTTTGAGAAAGTTGTATGAGGAAATCCGTGACAGTTGGTCCAGCACTGAGCTAATATAAGACTTATTTGTAATGCTCGTCAATCCCATATGAGTCGTTGAATTCATAATAACTTTTGAAAGCATTCTATCTGCGAAATTTTGTGCTTAAAAATGAAATATAGGGTGAGTCAAGATGGACTTCATAACTTTGGAATGATACAGAAATTTACATAATCGGTAGATATGTCAATTTGTAGCAAACAATAAGCTTCACATAAAAGTGTCAGTTGTCATTTTGGTTCCATGTGACTACCATTTGTGACGCGGTAAACATCCCGCCCAGTAATCAATTTCTTTCCACTCTCCTTTCAGTGGCGCAGTAGATTCGATTTCTCAGGTCGGCTAAATTGTTTAGTAGTGTAGAAATAAACACACGGTCTTTAACGAAACCCCAGAGAAAGAACTCCAATGGTATCAGGAAAGGGGAGCGAGGTGGCCATGCGATTGCTCCTTCGAGGCCAGTCTACCGACCTGGGAGGCGATTATCGAGGAAACCTCGAACTTCTGTGAGGAAACGAGTTGGTCGCACCGTCTTGCTGACAATAAACGATCCTATCTCGGTCATCTTCATCGACCTGTGAAATTTAAAATGTTTTCACACATATCCACATACACAACACCAGTGACAGTTTTCTCCATGAAGAAGATTGGTTGGTTGATTTGTTGGAGGGGACCAAGCAGCTAGGTCATCGGGCCCTTCGGATTAGGGAAGGATGGGGAAGGAAGTCGGCTGTACCCTTTCCAAGGAGCCATCCCGGAATTTAGGGAAATCAAGGAAAATCTAAATCAGGACTGCCGGATACGGGTTTGAACCGTCATTCTCTCGAATGCGAGTCCAGTGTGCTAGCCACTGCGCCAACTCACTCGGTCATGAGGAAAGGGCTGTACACTTTCAGTTTCCTAAGGGCGCAAAACATATCAACTTTGGAGCTTTCACGAACGTATTCCAGAGTTGCATGTGAATTTTCGTTGTCTCATATTCTACACTTGTAGGTGTTCACCACGACACTGATATGAAATGTTACTCATGACCGCAGATTAATGTGTTCAGTAATGTCTCGTCGTTCTCTATCCGATGCAACATTTCCGCGCAGAATTCCCCACGAGCAACCTTATCTGCATCGCTAATGTGCTGCGCCATTATGAATCTGTATGGTTTCAGGTATAAATGTCTACGCAGTTTGAAAGGTGGCTACACTGTGCCACTGCGCCAGAGAGTGCGCCAAAGAGTACTATTAAGCCGCCTCCACAGTGCGTGTTAAGAGATCGTGGCAGTCTGTGGTTGTGGAGAGTTCATGGCAGTCAGTGCTAGCAGAGAGCTCGTAGAGGACAGTGTGTGTTAAGAGCTCGTGGTTGTCGTGAAGTTGGAGTAAGATGTTGTAGTAAAGAGTGTTCCATGTTTTATGCAGTTATTTGATGGGAGAGATAGCAGATGTTATTGTAATGAGTGCATTTCGTCAATATATATGAAGGTAAAATTTATAATGTTCCTTTATTAGTTGTGTATCTGAAATAATGTGTCACTACAGGTTCAGTCAACAAAGCATCTGGCTCGTGTTCTTGTATTAGAGTGAATTTTGGTTTTCTTGCGTAATTATAGTTTTTCTAAATTTCTTTTGTCACGTCAGTATAATTGGTATCAAAATTCTTGTCTTGTTGGAAAAGAACCGTGCCAGATGTGGGCGTTGAGTCACACTCCCACATACAGAACAGTTACTCTTGTGCTCATTGGTTTCGTAGATTTTTATAGTTGCTGGGGTCTTAATTAATTAACTGTGTTTACGGAAATTTTCTTACATTGTTTGTTGCAGTCAGATAGCGTAATAATACTAGTCAGGGCCAACCGATTACGAGACACTGCGTAATCGGACAGACATACTAAAACTAAAAAATATTTTCAAATATATTTAATTAAGCCCCCATGCACGTGGCGACCGCTGCTTCGGATCGTCCCTTGGAATTTTTCTGATTGTGAAAATTGTAGACTGTAGTATTGTTGTAGTAATTTTGAGTTTAGTGATTGTAGTCTGTATTGAGTGTGTAGATTTGGTAATTGGCATTCTTCTAATGGTATTTTTCAAAATTTAATTTTTATTGCCTTGTATACGCGTTTGACAATTTTGTGCAATTATTTCAATTGTTCGTTAATCGTGTTTGAGGGAAACATCTCGTGTGAATAGTACTGTTGGAGATAAGGAGTCATTGTGTGTGATTTTCGAACAGTGACGAATTTTTTGTGTATTTTGTAAATGATTACGCGATCAATGAAAAAGGCAAAAATGATGAATAGTGAGAATAACGAAATTGTTGACATGGCGAACTCGCCAACACAGGAAAACAGTATGATGAATAATGGAGTTGAAAACAATGTAATAAGTCGGGAAAATAGTCCGGAACCATTTCAAAATTTTTCTCAATCAGAAAATTCACAGGATACGAGATTAACAATTGAAGATTCTGAAATAGTATCGAACACAGATAGCTTTACAGCTATGACGAGGGAAACTGGTTTTGCGGAAAATGTTAGGGGCGAAAGGAGTTTCGAATCAGTTACCATGGGGCAGTTGATGAGTGCTATATTAAGAATGGAAACACGGTTTGGATCTGAATTGAAAACAGTGGGATCAAGAATAGGGACAATGGAAACACGAATGGAAACTTTGGGATCTGAAATAAAAACAGATAGGGGAATAATGGAGCAGTTTCGATCTGAATTTAAAACAGAGATAGGAACAATGGAAGCTCGGTTAGGATCTGAATTTAAAACAGAGATGGGAACTTTGGAAACACGGATAGATTCACGAATAGGGACATGTTTCAAAAATATGAAAGATGAATTAAAGAAAGAAATCAGGGAAGAAGTACAACCGATTCTGAATTCTCACAATAATAGATTAATTGCAGTAGAAATCAGACAAAGGGAACAGGATAGAGAACAGGAAGAAAGAGATCGCGTGATAGTACAGAAATTTTCAGAGTTAAATTTACAACGTGCAAACGATAAGAAAGAAATATTTGAAGGAATCGAGGAATCCGTACCAAATGACAGAATAAATAACTTAACGCAACAGTGTGAACACTTAACTACTAAAGGAGACAACACCGAAACCCGAGTCGCGACATTTACAGAAGACGTAAATAAAGTGAAAGAACAATTAAGTGACTCATCGGAAAGAGTTGAGGAGATCTCAGATAAATTGACAAGTGTTAGTTTAGCAGAAGGGTATGAAGAAAGTAATTTATTTCATTTACGAGAAGCAACAAGAGAGCGCCAGGCGCGTGAATTTAACAATAGTCGTCATTGTGACTGGGACAGACGCGGTAGGTTTTTGTCGCCACGAGGCGAAAATATTGACTGTAAACACTTCTTAACTGTTCGGACATTTAATATCTTCCGCAATTCTAAGAACGACATACATCCATGTTCATGGCTAGATCAATTTACGTACGCACTTCCGCCAGATGTGCCACCAAGTCACAAACTAGAAATTATGTGCGGCTATTAAAGTCCTCAGGGGATTCACTACTCTAAGTGAATATGTGCCGTAGCGAGCATAGGGCCCCGAGCTGTAGTGGTGCTATTTCTCTTTTAGTTTTCTGTACCGCTGCCTACTCTTTTACTATTCTTTGCATCTGTCAAACGAACTCTTCGACTATCAATCTATCTAGACAGTAGATAAACAATAACCGGATTTGACTGTTTTACCCAAAAGTGACTTCGGAAATTACCGTTTGGACTTACTGTATCTTCAGCAGCATTCTTTCGTAGCTTAAATGGAATTTTACCTGTTTATCTTCGTGACAATATTACTTCATATGTGGACGATATTCTTATTGCTAAACATTCTTGGAGTGAGCATAACAAAATTTTGGATTCATTGTTACGTATTTTTGCACGAGTTGGCATTACAGTGAACTTAGAAAAATCTGAATTTGGTCGTTCTCAGGTGAAATTTCTCGGTCACATTATTTCTACAGAAGGTATTCTTCCTGATCCAGAAAAATTAGACGCTATTCGTAATTATGCTGTTCCTACCACAAAACGTGACGTTCATAGTTTCCTTGGTGTCTCTAATTTTCCTAGACGCTTTGTTAGATTGGACGATTTGGCCACACCTCGTTTTTGCGATCTATCTGGAAAGTTCTTTTTAAACGAAAATCGGTCGACAATTCCGTTTGGTTAGTTTGTATTCCTGATGAGTAGGTCAATAAATTGATTTGGTATACGCATTTCAGTTATGCACACTTTGGTCCCAGAAAATGCTTTCATAAATTACGAGAAAATTGTTACTTCAGTAATATGGAAAAACGTATTCGATCTGTTCTTGCCAAATGTAAATTATGTCAAATGGCTAAGCCTCCAACGATTTCTCACAGAGCACCGTTGTTTCCCGTCATTCCAGCGAAATTAAAGGAGATGGCTGCAGTCGATTTGTTTGGTCCAGTGGTTCGTTCTACTAATGGTTTTGCGTACATTTTCGTAGCAGTGGAGTTGACGTCAAAATATGTGTGTTTTACACCTTTACGCAAAGCAACAGCTCGTTCAGTATCGAATGCTTTCATCAAACATTTTCTTAAAGAAGTTGGTCATGTTGACAAGGTTATATCAGATAATGGATCACAGTTTCGCTCTAAAATTTGGCTTCGTACTCTACACCGTCGTAAAATTAAACCAATCTTCATTTCACTTTTTCACCCTCAATCGAACGCTTCAGAGAGATGGATGAAGGAAATCAATAAATTGTGTCGACTTTATTGTCATCAGAATCACAGAACTTGGGATCAGTATCTTCATATTTTTCAAAACATTCTGAATGAACTTCCTAATGATTCAACTTCTTTACCGCCTATAATGATACTAAAAAATAAAGTACCAACAAATCGCATTTCTGAAATCGTTCCTTTTCCGCCTTCACGGAAACTGCGGCATTCTGAAGTTGTCAACCTGGCTCTGCAAAATATTGCATCTGCGGCTGCTAGAAGAGAGAAATCAGCCAAACGTCCTGGTCGTTCAAAAATCTTGTCAGTTGGTCAGAAGGTATTAATTAAGTCCCACCGTTTGTCTCACAAAGGAAAAGGCTTGTGTCGCAAATTTTTTCTGCTTTATAACGGTCCATATAGAATTCGCAAAATTATTCATGATAACACTGTCGAAGTAGAAACTCTTAAATCACGACGCTCTAAAGGAATACATCATATATCAAACGTTAAAATTTTTGTGGAATGACATACGTGTGAGAAACCAACAGCTACATGTAAACACGCAGAGAGTACAAGGATACCGCGCTGTGTTTTGGCGGCGGCACATACTCAAAGCAACAGTGAAGTCTGCGCGCCGCACAAGGCAGTCGTTGACCGCAAACAATTGCTTCCTACGTCACGCGCCTACAGCTGATCGAGCGCTCAGTGCGAATGCACTGACAGCCGTAAACAAATACACAGTCTAATTTCTCCGACTAAATTCTGTATAAAGCTATAAGGACTTGTTGAATTGTGTTATTAACATTCAGTATTTTGCAGGATACGGTGTATAAAGTATTTAAGACCTTCAGGTAAATTCTGTGCGTGTCCGACGTTAAGACGACTTGCTATCGAGAAATTTTCAGGAAGAATGTAATTTCGAAGAAGAAACTAATAAACTAAAAAGGTAACTATTAATGGAGTTTATTTTTCAGGTAACATATTTCCACTTAGGTACGTACTTTAGACGTAATTTGCTGCTCGCGATTACGTGATGTGCTACTTTCATGTTCTATGAATTTACTTGTGAAGCGACGTGCTTGCGTACGTTAACTGATTTTGACAATGATTATTAATGAACTGGGTTGTGACTTGTATATATTATGCATCGCTTGGCTGCACTGCTTTTTCACTAATGTCATATTTTTAATTATGTGCCTGCTGTGCTTATTTATTTAAATTATAATGGTAACCTGATTTATTGTGCTGATGCGTTTAGGTATGTAAGTTATACTTTGTGATTTATCTGCTTGCGCCTCCATGCTTACTTATTAAGATTACATATGAACATTTATTTGCTTATGCTGATATGATGCTAATGACCTGTTTATTACGTAAGATATATGTTTGCTGCTTTTTGTATGGATTACATATTTACACATTTCTGTTTTGTTGCCATAACTGCTCTTTAATTTGGTGTATAGCAATGCTGATGTACAGTGTACAAACATAGAGTTTAGGTCACACTATTGGATTAATTATAGATTGTTCGCTTGGCAGAGCCTCGTTGTAGGAATTGTGCTGCATCCACTTGTTGACATTGTCTTCTCTACTTGTATATTTACTCGCTATTGCTTGTTTTGCGTACGCTAAGTGCCTTATATTTTTAAGATAAGAAAATTAACTGCTATAATTCGACGAACGACATTAGTACAAGAGAGTCATAGAAGTCACATGAGCTGAGGTTTTATGAAAGCTGTATAAATTTATGCTAATAGGAAGGAAGCTAACGACATGACATACCAATACTAGGTTTAGACCATTAACAGTTATTACACTGCATTTCTCGTGAGCAATTGAAATAGGAAGTGACACTTGACACAAAAAATACTCCACATGTTTGCTTCTGCTATGATTCTTGAAGTGGTGTACACACTGTGAAATATTATGATCATTCACACTCCGTAATCGTACTTAATTACTGAGAGTTATTCAAACTAAGTCTGTTAGAGGTCAGGTATGCATTTCTTTTATGTAATAATGGACAAGGAACCAAAATGTATCTTATAATTTATAATGAGTAGAAAATTTGGGTCAGATGGATTACACAGAGGTTGTGTGTGGACACTGTGTCTTCGGATTGTATGGGATGCTGAATTGAAGTTGCATTAGGATTTTATCTGTACTTGTTCGAGGAGACTGACTAGAGGAAAGAGTTGTGTTGGAAGTGAAATGATATTGGTGCTGAGGTTTATATGTAGCGACGTATTATTGAGGTATTGAGAGTATATTAAGTTGTTGATTATTGGAGTTTTTGTGGACAAGAGGTAAGGTAAATGATATTGATGATAAGACGTATTGAAGAGGTATTATTGAGGTATTATTGAGATTATGTGATGCTAATGATTATTGGAGTTTTGGTGTATAAGAGGTAAAGTAAGTGAGGAGCATATTTTTTTGTTGGTCTTATGGAACAAGGAGGATGAAGATAGACTAGAACACTAAAATAGAAGGAAGATAGTCTATACACACACTTTGTTAAATCACTAAGCAATATATACTTTTTTTTGGAGAGAGGAAGTAATTGCATATCTTGGCTCACTGACAGTTGTTCAACAACAGTACATTTTGATCTGGCTTGGCAAACATTGGTCTTGACATGATGACTATGACGTTGACTTAACTATTATTGACTGTTATACATTGCTGCCAGTACTACTTGAAGCACATGATGAACATCAGATTTTGACAGAATTACATTTACACAATTAACACTATTCAATTACACAGTAGTACTTAATGTGGATGAAGGATGAGTGAGTGTGTTCTGTGTGTTTTCCTTTACTAATCCTAACCACCTATCTCCTAAATATTATTTTATTTGTTTGTAGTGGCTTGCACTGACACCCATAAATATTATAGGTTTACTGGTATTTGTGTATTGTAATAGTTAATAGGACAATTATCTGATATCATTTGTGTGTTTGTTATGATTTGTATGTTACTGTAAAAGCATTTGTATGTGTATTCAAACTATTGTTCATGCCTGAACTGTCTGATTAGTGAAGATAAATATTCTGAACTGTTACTGGTACCTTTTCTACATGAGTGGTGCCACTAGGACATGTTTAATTGGTGCTCATAAACTCTGACGAACAGTGTGAACAGTGCTAGTGAGTTTGATGGAACTGCTTCTGCTGAGAGATGTGACTTTTTGCTGTCTGCACCTGCTCAATATTGCTGGGTGCCACAGATGGACTGCTTCTACTGAAATAATGTCACTTGTTGCTGTCTGCACCTGATCAACATTGCTGATGCCACTGATGGACTGCTTCTACTGAAATGGTGTCACTTGTTGGTGTCTGCACCTGCTCAACATTGCTGGGTGCAACTGATGAACTGTTTTTACTGAAATGAAGTCACTTGTTGCTGTCTGCACCTGCTCAACATTGCTGGGTGCAACTGATGGACTGCTTCTACTGAAATAATGTCACTTGTTGCTGTCTGCACCTGATCAACATTGCTGATGCCACTGATGGACTGCTTCTACTGAAATGGTGTCACTTGTTGCTGTCTGCACCTGCACTCAACATTGCTGGGTGCAACTGATGAACTGTTTTTACTGAAATGAAGTCACTTGTTGCTGTCTGCACCTACTCAACATTGCTGGGTGCCTCTGATGGACTGCTTCTACTGAACTAATGTGACTTGTTGCTGTGTGTACCTCTTGAACTTTACTGGGTGCCACACATGGAACTGCTTCTACTGAAATAATGTCACTTGTTGCTGTCTGCACCTGCTCAACTTTGCTGGGTGCCACTAATGGACTGCTTCTACTGAAATGGTGTCACTTGTTGGTGTCTGCACCTGCACTCAACATTGCTGGGTGCAACTGATGAACTGTTTTTACTGAAATTAAGTCACTGGTTGCTGTCTGCACCAACTCAACATTGCTGGGTGCAACTGATGAACTGCTTCTACTGAATTAATATGACTTGTTGCTGGGTGTACCTGCTAAACTTTACTGGGTGCAACTGATGGACTGCTTTTACTGAAAAGATGTTACCTGTTGGTGTTCTTTTTTGTATAAACTAATCATTGAAAGCATTTTATGTGAACATTTGTATAAACTGATTTTTTTTGTATATTGTGTAAACTATTATGTAAAGTCACATGTATGAAAATAATTTGTATTGCCTTCTGTATTTCATATGTTAGGTTAGTAAAAGGTCAGTGCAAAGCCAAAATTTTTAACTAATTATGTGATGTTTAGGTATTAATATTATCTTTTATTTTTGTCTGTATTTTTCTGGACGAATTTGGTGGTATTTTCACCACCAATGCTGGCAAAAATACCATCAAATTCTGGCCTGTGGAGGAGGGGCATATGAAAGGTGGCTACACTGTGCCACTGCGCCAGAGAGTGCGCCAAAGAGTACTATTAAGCCGCCTCCACAGTGCGTGTTAAGAGACCGTGGCAGTCTGTGGTTGTGGAGAGTTCATGGCAGTCAGTGCTAGCAGAGAGCTCGTAGAGGACAGTGTGTGTTAAGAGCTCGTGGTTGTCGTGAAGTTGGAGTAAGATGTTGTAGTAAAGAGTGTTCCATGTTTTATGCAGTTATTTGATGGGAGAGATAGCAGATGTTATTGTAATGAGTGCATTTCGTCAATATATATGAAGGTAAAATTTATAATGTTCCTTTATTAGTTGTGTATCTGAAATAATGTGTCACTACAGGTTCAGTCAACAAAGCATCTGGCTCGTGTTCTTGTATTAGAGTGAATTTTGGTTTTCTTGCGTAATTATAGTTTTTCTAAATTTCTTTTGTCACGTCAGTATAATTGGTATCAAAATTCTTGTCTTGTTGGAAAAGAACCGTGCCAGATGTGGGCGTTGAGTCACACTCCCACATACAGAACAGTTACTCTTGTGCTCATTGGTTTCGTAGATTTTTATAGTTGCTGGGGTCTTAATTAATTAACTGTGTTTACGGAAATTTTCTTACATTGTTTGTTGCAGTCAGATAGCGTAATAATACTAGTCAGGGCCAACCGATTACGAGACACTGCGTAATCGGACAGACATACTAAAACTAAAAAATATTTTCAAATTTATTTAATTAAGCCCCCATGCAAGTTTTATTGCGGAATGTCAGTGTGGTGTCACCGCGAGACACCACACTTGCTAGGTGGTAGCCTTTAAATCGGCCGCGGTCCGTTAGTATACGTCCGACCCGCGTGTCGCCACTATCAGTGATTGCAGACCGAGCGCCGCCACACGGCAGGTCTAGAGAGACTTCCTAGCACTCGCCCCAGTTGTACAACCGACTTTGCTAGCGATGGTTCACTGACAAAATACGCTCTCATTTGCCGAGACGATAGTTAGCATAGCCTTCAGCTACGTCATTTGCTACGACCTAGCAAGGCGCCAGTACCAGTTACTATTGATACTGTAATATTGTACCGTCAAGACCGACGTTCACCATCTATGGATTAAAGTTAAGTATTCCACCAGCTACGTCCATTTTTTCTAAAGTCTACTTTCCCTGTCCTGTTCCAGACCTCACGCCAGCCTGAGTGAGCTAAAACGCGTGCCTTTCGGCTTCCTCTTGTAACCCGGTGTTGGCTCTCCTGCCAACCACAACAGTCAGTCTCGCATAACCATATACTCGCAGGCGACGTGGTGATTTGTCATTTCACAGTGAACAACCTGTCTCAACAAAGTGCTTCTGCCAAGAGTAAATTGTAGGCCTGCTTGGAGTTTGTTTAGCGTATTCAGTACGAAATTTAAGCCGAACCGTTGTTGCCGAGTTCGTCTCATGAAACCTAAACCCACAGGGATCACACTCCGCACCAGCGGAATTAGCCATTTTAAATGTACATTACACTGGCGCTCCTGGTGGCGGAATGAGGTACTGATGTACTACATGAATCGAACTTGAGGCTCTTTGCTACAAAATGATGCATCTACCGATTCTATATCATTGTTGTAAAATCCTTTTTGACTCGCTCTGTATCAAAATTATTATTTCATTGAAATATCAATTGTTACAACAGAATCGCTTTTATTAATATTAATGAACGGGAGTCTTGTGAAATCGTAAATATTAGAAGGGTGTCGCCATGAGGAAAAGTTTGGAAAACATTGATCTAAAGATAGAGATTGATGATGATGAGGTCCCATACTCCGAGGGGCGTAGGGGATGGTGCCCGAGATCCACACCGCCGCCTAGGCAAGTTCCTAGCGGAGATGGTTTGCCATTGCCTTCCTCCGACCGTAATGGGGATGAATGATGATCACGAAGGGACACAACAACAGCCAGTCATCCTGAGGCAGAGAATATCCCTGACCACGCCGGGAATCGAACCCGGATCCCCGTGCGCGGGAAGCAAGAACGCTACCGAAAGACCATGAGCAAAAGTTCGTTTCCTTATTTTGCAGCAAAGAAGAAAATTTAGAGCTACATTCTGCCAGATTCGCAATGAATTTCAAAGAACTCAGTAAACCTCAAGAACAGCCAGAAGAAACACTGAATGGTTTTTCTGCCTTATGTCAATGGAGTGTGCTTTAGGATCACACTGCAACGGGCAGGAGACTAGCTCTCCTCCCCCCCCCCCCCGCCTCTTCACCTCTTCTGCCCCCCCCCCTCCAAATCACATGGCGTGACCCCATAGCTTCCAAAGCGGGGTAAAGCTGCCTACGCAGCGAAGACAAGCCAGTGCCCTTTCCAATCTACATACTTACAACCAACCCGCCGGATGCCCTCTTGTTGACTACCTTAACTGTGAGCTCGGAGTACGTTTCGTATTTGGCTGTGGCTGAATTTCTCCTTGTGGTGTGACGGACGTGGGCCTTATTCACGGATTTGCAGTCTTTCACAATGTTCATTCTTTGTGTAAAGACTGTTAATCGGAAGTTCGTGATGTGCGCTGAACTCTCAACTTGTACCGAACTCGTAACTAGTCTTATACGAATGACGGTAACAGATGAGCTGCTCCACACACTGTCCATCGATGTTGGTATCGTTTTATTAGACCCTGAATAAATGAACTGATGAATAGTTATTTTCATAATGTTTTAAGTTGCTTGAGGTAGATAACTGGGAACGTTTAGTTTCGTAGGCAACGCTGTCGCCGCCGAACTCATGATTCGCCTTCACAGCTTTACTTCTGCTTGTACATCTCTCCTACTTTCCAAAATTTCCAGAAGCTCTTATGCTTACATAGTGGGAGAAGAAAGAAATTGAGGAGAAATGCCTTAGACACAGCCTAAGGCGCCGTTTCCTTACTGAATCCTTCATTGTGCGGTGGACTGCGCACATACTCCGCTGCAGACTCAGCGATGCATTCTGGGTTCTTGATGTTCTTCGCAGAACACGGTGTTCTGCGCAGGGGAGCAACAACGTGAAAAAAAAAAGTCATAATGAAATACTATGAGATCTCTGTAGGGTCGACAATTCGCACAGGACTCACAGTTGACCTCCAACATAAACAACTACAATGCTTTGCGCATAAATAGGCAGAAAGATCCATTGTTGTTCGCTTAGACGACTGCTGGTCAACGTCACGCCTTTTGCGAATGCAACAGGGAAGGGGGAAGCTGCAGTCGTACAAGTACTGTTTGCTTTAGACAGCGCTTAGCTTCTGGAATATAAGCGCAGATGTAACTGTATGGAGCAGATCGGTACCTGCCATGCTTGGACAACAGGGGGCGCACAGGTCGCTAGCCAGGTGCGTATTATTCCACAAAAATCTAAAAACGACGGCAATAGCTAAGACGAGTGCCGAGGTAATACGCTCGGCGCATTGACATGCTGTGATACTACCCGGAAACAACACGCTTACCTTTCGTGACATGAAAAGTGGGCTTCTAAGCCGACGTGGCACATCGTTCGCCATCCGCTTGCAGTCTTTTTCAGGTTTCAACTGCACCACTGCTCCGAACTCTCCACTCTAGAAATGAAAGTAACAAGCCCAGTGACTGGTATGTCCGATGATTTCTTTGCGATTAGAAGTTGTGAACGTCAGATAAATCAAGATGAAACGAGGGCACAGGGTGATGGCAAATTTGCGATCCTGGTCTGCACCAATATGCTAAGGTAAAAGTGTACTGAGGCAGAGTTGTGGTAATGAACAGTCATATTGAAGGAAAATTTAGGAACACTGCAAAAGCAAGGGGTGCTCCTAGGGGTACGTACGGCAGTAGCTGTTCTGCGTTTGTAGCTGTTCTATGTAAAACCGTACAGAGTAGGGGTATTGGAAAAGTTGTTACTGTCAGTACTGTTAGATTGTAGCCTGCCGAAAATATCCACTATATGTACGTAAACGAGCTTTATCCCTGCACTCCCCGAACATTTAATTCAGATGTCGTACGTTCCTCGTTCTATGGTCACTTTGTAGATCCTCCTAATTTATTATAGCGTTACGAAATCTGTGCGTTATTTTCTTGTATGGACGTTCCTATTTTATTGTAGCTTTATGAAATCTGTTTCGTTGGCGAAACATTGGTAGTGAGTTTTATTTTGAAATAATTATAACGCTTCAACAAGAACCCAAGTAAAGCCAATATACGCTAAGTCACGGGATACCTCACAATATCGTATCAAACCTCATTATTTGTTCAGGGGATTTCCGAGGACTTGCTCAGTGCATGCCACGTCGAGTTGCTACACTAGGCTGGGAAAAAAGAGGTCCTGCCTGATGTTTAGAGGTATCCGATGACTTTTGCCACGCCTTTGTTTGATAAAACAACGTGTAAATAGGCTGTTTTGGTTTTTATGTGGGTAACTCTACCATCTGGTGAGTACGATGTATGAAACAGGCGAAATACCCTCAGATTTCAAAAAGAATATAACAATTCCAATCCCAAAGACAGCAGGTGTTGACAGATGTGAGAATTACCGAACAATCAGTTTAATAAGCCACAGCTGCAAAATACTAACACGAATTCTTTACAGACGAATGGAAAAAGTAGTAGAAGCCGACCTCGGGGAAGATCAGTTTGGATTCCGTAGAAATACTGGAACACGTGAGGCAATACTGACCTTACGACTTATCTTAGAAGAAAGATTAAGGAAAGGAAAACCTACATTTCTAGCATTTGTAGACTTAGAGAAAGCTTTTGACAGTGTTGACTGGAATACTCTCTTTCAATTTCTAAAGGTGGCAGGGGTAAAATACAGGGAGCGAAAGGCTATTTACAATTTGTACAGAAAGCAGATGGCAGTTATAAGAGTCGAGGGACATGAAAGGGAAGCAGTGGTTGGGAAGGGAGTAAGACAGGGTTGTAGCCTCTCCCCGATGTTATTCAATCTGTATATTGAGCAAGCAGTAAAGGAAACAAAAGCAAAATTTGGAGTAGGTATTAAAATCCAGGGAGAAGAAATAAAAACTTTGAGGTTCGCCGATGACATTGTAATTCTGTCAGAGACAGCAAAGGACTTGGAAGAGCAGTTGAACGGAATGGATGGTGTCTTGAAGGGAGGATATAAGATGAACATCAACAAAACCAAAAGGAGGATAATGGAATGTAGTCGAATTAAGTCGGGTGATGCTGAGGGTATTTGATTAGGAAATGAGACACTTAAAGTAGTAAAGGAGTTTTGCTATTTGGGGAGCAAAATAACTGATGATGGTCGAAGTAGAGAGGATATAAAATGTAGACTGGCAATGACAAGGAAAGCGTTTCTGAAGAAGAGAAATTTGTTAACATCGAGTATAGATTTAAGTGTCAGGAAGTCATTTCTGAAAGTATTTGTATGGAGTGTAGCCATGTATGGAATTGAAACATGGACGGTAAATAGTTTGGACAAGAAGAGAATAGAAGCTTTCGAAATGTGGTGCTACAGAAGAATGCTGAAGATTAGATGGATAGATCACATAACTAATGAGGAGGTACTGAATAGGATTGGGGAGAAGAGAAGTTTGTGGCACAACTTGACCAGAAGAAGGGATCGGTTGGCAGGACATGTTCTGAGGCATCAAGGGATCACCAATTTAGTATTGGAGGGCAGCGTGGAGGGTAAAAATCGTAGAGGGAGACCAAGAGATCAATACACTAAGCAGATTCAGAAGGATGTAGGTTGCAGTAGGTACTGGGAGATGAAGAAGCTTGCACAGGATAGAGTAGCAAGGAGGGCTGCATCAAACCAGTCTCAGGACTGAAGACCACAACAACAACGTCAGGTAGCGCTCTGCGTTAAAATTAGACTTACCTGCAATAATACTGTAGGTGACGATCATGTGCCAGAGGGAATTGGCGAAGCTGGTGAGGATGAGCCCCGCAGACACCAAGACTCCGCCAGCTATGGCCACCTGACGCATCGTGTACTTCTTGAGCAGCGGGCCCGTGAAGAGTCCTGCAAGAAGAAGGAGCGCATGAGTACATCGGGGCCCAAAGTTCCCCACGTACATTCTGAGCGCCACGGTTCCCCGACAGGTGCAGTTAGTATGCATGTGAATGTGCTAGACAGACTTGTGGTGTTACTGACCGGGAGACCCCGAAGGACGCCCACCTAATCGGAAACGGTTTCCCTCCTCATCGTTCAGTGGACCCTTTCCCCGTGATTTATAACAGTTGTGTCTTAAGTGTATCTGTTCAGTGTAGGTGACGGTAATCGTTGCGCGTATAGCGAGCTGTCATGTAAAGATAAGCGAAGGGAGAGGATGAAACCCTGTGGCGGCACGCGGCTCCTCGCGTACAACCAATAGGGTGACCGAGACTGACGACCCAGTCCGACGAACGGATCCCACCATCAGTCACATGCTCACTTAAAGCACCGCAGAGGGGGTAGGAACTTCATCCTGAAACTTGGCGCAAAGTCTGGTGATGAAGAACTTTGAGCAGCCCACTGCCGCCCAGACAGGGAAGGTGAATATTTCTTCCACCTCCAGGTTGCCGAGAACCACAGCAAGGACGTGCGTCAGCAATTTCATCTACAGAGGCGGCTTGAGTCAGTCGTGAACTCTGATTCTGTCACTTGTCACAGGTCAACGATTTTTTCACCAATATTACTACGCATATGTAACTGGACACGTTGTTGTTTAATATAGTTTCCAAAAATCTTTAAAAATTCTTCACCGGTTTACCTCAAATTTTTACGCGATACTCATACAAACATTCGGACGAACACAGGAAATATAGTTTTTAAATGACAAAGCACATGTTATCTTTTGTAAGTAGGCTGTTTAGGTTTTTATATTGGTAACGCCACGTAGCGCTCTGTATGAAAATCACTGACTGTGCTGTGTGCAGTCTCTGGCTGATTTGCATTGTTGGAATATTTGCTATTGTACTGTTGGGCAGCTGGATGTGAACAGCGCGTAGCGTTGCGCAGTTGGAGGTGAGCCGCCAGCAGTGGTGGTTGTGGAGAGAGATGGCAGAGTTTTGAGAACGGACGATCTGGACGTGTGTCCGTCAGAAAAAGGAAATTTGTTAAACTGGATGTCATGAACTGATATACATATAATGACTTTTGAACACTATTAAGGTAAATAAATTGTTTGTTCTCCATCAAAATCTTTCAGTTGCTAACTATGCCCATCAGTAGTTACTGCCTTCAGTAGTTAGAATCTTTTATTTAGCTGGTAGTATTGGCGCACGCTGTATTGCATTAGTTTGAGTAACGAAGATTTTTTTGAGGTAAGTGATTCATGAAAGGTATGGGTTATTGTTGGTCAGGGCCATTCTTTTCTAGAGATTATTGAAAGTCAGATTGCGTTGCGCTAAAAATATTGTGTGTCAGTTTAGTGTTGATCAGAATAAGTAAAGGGAGAAATGTATGAGTAAGTTCAGTTTTGCTCCGCTGTTGGGAAATCAAATAACGTAGAGGTTTACCAGCACAGTCATTCATAATTTTTCTAAGGGGACGTTTCACTTTTAAAACCAACTGCGGGAAAGAAAATGTTTTGCAGTGCAGTGAAAAATGTACGGTTTCGATTTCTTTATCGTATTTAATTTCAAATTCGATCCTAGAGCTCGTAAACCATTAGACAGATTTTTTTCTCCAATAGATATTCTCTCTCCTCAGATATATTTTCAAACAAAAATTGCATACACAACAAAGTACTGTTCTGCTTCTTTCTTGCTGGTGGTTTTCAGAAAACAGAAGAGAGGAATTTTATGGTTTATTGACCTATGATTAGAATACTATTACGGAATCTCAATCGTACCCATCCACAAATTAAAACTATCTGAAATACTGTCATCGAAGATATTATCCTCACAGATCCAACAGCTGGAGAAGTCTGCCTCATACCCCGTATAACAACGATACGTATCGATTTATTCACTCATTTTAAGTGACTTCAGCTCTCAATCAAGGTTCCGTCGTAGTAACAATAAACAAGGCTCAAGATCAGACAGAGGAGTAACATGACCGATGGGTGGTGGTGGTGGTGGTGGGGGGGGGGGGAGGGAATAGGGGGAATGGCCATTGAGATGGGGGAGGAGTAGAAGGACAGAGAGGCAAGGGGTGACGCACAGAGAGAGGGTGAAAGGGCGAGATGGACAAAGAGAGAGGGCACGAGAACATAGAGAAAAAAGGGGGCGACAGATTGTTTCCATACATATTTACCAGTTGCAAACTACTACCGGGTTCGTGCGTACGTTACAGATACAGATGTAAGGCAAGGTGATGGCTTCCAGACATCTTCAACTGTGTATTAGAAAAACTGAAAGAATATCAAGTATCATCAATAAAACTGGGAAGAAAAAACACTTTATTGATCTAAACTGCCCAGGGTTTGCAGGAAGTTTTGCTGTACTATCTGAAAATGTAGTAGATGCAGAAATACAGATAGTCTCTTAGAACACACAGCCTATAAAGCGCGTTTAGGAATCTCTACAGAGAAGGCCATATTTGTGGCTAGCAGTATGAAGAAAGCTAATTGTATGTGGATAGACTATGGTCATATAGAAAATGACAATAAGTTCACGTATCGATGAAAGATAATCTAGTTAATTGGTTACAAAAATCTGTCATGACTGAAAGAATGCACATAATGGACGAGGAATATGGAAATTAAAAAAATTATAATAAAACATATCAAATTGTTCAAAAATAATGCATGACAACATGGTAGTGAAATCAGAATGTCTCTAAGGAAGTGGTGTCCAACACTAAACTTTAAATTAGACTGACTAGAAATATTATAAGAAATATAAGTCTAATGAGATGGAAGTAAGCCTTGAAATTAAGAAGCAGTAATTCAATATATGTAATCGTATAAAAAATTATACTAACAACAAGAAAAATAAGATCATTTGTTTGTGCTTCGTGAGGGAAGAATGCAAACAGACTGACTGGACTGAATTTCAAGTGCTCTCACTGGGGAAGGAAATCATAAACAATCTGGATCTGAGTTGTTGAAAATATTGGAGTATAAAAGTGGAAGAAGCTGCATCAAAAAGATATATTTTCAGAAGTAAAGTGTTAAATGTAGAAGGATTACAAGGCAACAGTAGTAGGCCAACATACTCGAAATGCTCTGAAGAAAGAAAAGAGACGTGAAAAGATGCCAGAATATTCGGATAAAAGAAAATAAAAGGACAAATAAGAAGTAACTGCCATTATGTCCCTTGTGGCCAAACCGGAAGGGAGAAAAGGAAAATAAATTTAACATGACGAGCGCCTTAACTGCGGTCATCGAAAACATTATTAGTTCGGGATGTAATACAAATTTTATGTCTTATGATAATAAAATTAGCTTATATTTCCGTTTTATGTTCTCTTTAATGTAAAAAGAATGAGTTTTATACTTGAAGAAGTTTTGGAAAAATGTCATGCACAAAATCCAAAGGCCACATCATAGGGCCTTGAACATAATTTGATACGTTGATGAGGTCGTGGAATTTTATGCCATGAAAGATAAAGTGATGTAGTGTCGGAATTCATGCACGAATTAGAGGTGTCCTACTGCTGAAAACTTCTAGCTAAGCATTGAAATTATTTACGAATTTTGACTAAGTGGGTTATAGAATTAATGGAAATAATACAGTGAAACTTTTCAGTGGTAAATAATGTTCGTGAACTGCGTAGAAGTATAGTGAAAGTCACAAGAGTGAAGAGAAAGGACTCCCTTTGAAATGAAACAAAGGACCACTTTGTTAAGTATTACAACTACATAGGAGTCTTTTTCAAATACTAATATAGTAATCGTTGCAATTCAGTTCCCTATGACAAGTAGCTGCGCTGTCAAAAAATATTCAACGACCTTCTAGTTCGCTTAATATATTTTCACCTATTACGACGGTTCGGCTTCTGCCATGATCAGATCAAAGACCTCGTAATACAAAATTCAGTGTCAGTTACACTATTTCTGATCTGTTTACGGCAGCAAATGAAACGTCCAGACCGCTCTCTACATAAAAATTCACAGTGATAGCTGTGGCATACAAGCAGCTTAAAGCCTTTACAAATATTACTGTACCTCAGTGTGTGAGACTCTGGAAGAAAAGTTATCACCGTCTTCCTTTAACACAACCACCGTGCTTCTGGACACAAATTGTATTTACACAGGTCAACTTGGTGTAATTTTGGGGCCGTATTACTATTCACTGCGGAATTTTTTTTTGTTAGTTGTAAAGATAGCTGCCATGATTGCCAGTCGTTGCACTACCGTTGTGTTGGAGGATTTCAGTTTATGTCTACGCACAGCTCCATATTCAAACGCCTCTGACACAACAATATTTCTAGTTATATGGAC
Source organism: Schistocerca piceifrons (assembly GCF_021461385.2). Lineage (NCBI taxonomy): Eukaryota > Metazoa > Arthropoda > Insecta > Orthoptera > Acrididae > Schistocerca > Schistocerca piceifrons. The sequence goes on from NC_060142.1 coordinate 135,237,048, forward strand.
TCCAGTTTGGCTAAAACCGATACGCTGCCTGCGAAAGTACGAGGAACGGTACCAACATACACTCATAAGCCAAAACATTGTCCACTGTCCACTGTCCACATTGTCCACTGTCCACTGCCGCCTGGTGGCGTTACGGGCTCGTGACGTAGTAACAAAAGAATGTAAGCGCAGCAGAAACGGACGAGCGACCACCCTAACGAAGATATGGGCTGCAAATGGAAAAATCCACTGAGATAAGCTACTTTGACAAAGAACAGAGTGTTATTATACAGAGCCTGTGAATGACAATCTCTAAAACGGCGAATCTGGTCGCATGTTCACGTGCTACTGTCGTGAGCGTCTACGGGAAGAGGTAGGACAGTGAAACTACCACTAGGCGCTAAATGGTTGGACGTCCACGACTCTACACAAAAGGTAACTTTCGGAGGCTTGTCTGCTCTGTAAAGTGGGATAGATGGTGAGCATGGCATCTCTGCCGAAAGAGCACAATGACGGTGCACTCCCAAGTGTTTCAGAGCAAACCGCTCATCGTGCATTGTTGAATGTGGAGCTCCGCAACAGACCACCGCTACGTGTTCACATGTTGACCCAACGATGTCGTCAGTGATGACTGCAGTGGGCACAAGACCATTGGAATGCGACCGCCGATCAACGGAAACGTGTCGGCTCGCCGGGTGAATCACATTTTCGCTACAATATGTCGATGGTCGTCTACACAAACGCCAGCATCGAGGTGAACAGCAGCTCCACATGTGCAGCGTGCCACGGACGCAGGCTGGTGGGAACAGTATTGCGCTATGGGAAACATTCTCCTGCGCTTTCGTGGGACCTGGGATAGTAATCGAAGGCACGGTGACAGCTGCGAACCACCTGCATCCCATCATGCTTGATGTCCTTTCTGATGGCGATGTCGTCTTTCAGCAGTATAGTTGTCCGTGTCTCGGAGCCAGAACCGCACCATAGTGGTTTGAGGAGCATTGTAGTGAACTCACGCTGATGTGTCGGTGACTAAATTCACCTGATGTAAATCGTATGGAACCAACACCGACTCAAAGGAAGGCCTCGGCGCTTGTTCGTGACGTCACGTCAGCTAGGCACGGCGAACGCCAGGTCTGTTGCAGTTATACTCATAACGGTGGTGTCTCCCTCTCTGACACAGGAAAATGTGAAACTATTGGCGGTATTTGACCAACACACATTGTTCTGAGAGATTTCTGCACTCAACTAATTGTGCAATTCATTACACTTCTTAACAAATAGTGTACTCCTGAACTTAAACTTCCACCTGTTTTAAGGATTGACATACAAAAACAACTTCATGGTCCAGCAGCAACAGAATTCGTGCTTCTTTACCTTATTTGTAAATCTGAGGAAGTTACGTTTGTACTGGGTTGCTTTTACAAGAAACTGTGAACATATTGGTGCTCTTCTTTAGGTATCTTGGTTGACTATGGGGTGAGGAGCACTGAATGTTAATGAAATATCTTGCGATTGTACACGTTGGGGAGGGGGTGGGGGGACAGAAGAAGTGGCAAAAGAGAGATACTTGTTTTATCAAATAAAATTTTTCTATCTTATAAAGTTTCTCCTTTCAGTTGCAGGAGGGGAATATTTATCTTTTCCAATGTGCATGTTTAAAAAAGTTTAAGCTCAGCAGTATTTTAGATGTATGAACCTATTTTGTTTCCTGTTTAGAATTACTTTCGTTGAAAACGACTGTAATCTAATGACTGGCAACAGTTGGACATTTACACATGTAAATTAGTTCACATACCCAGTGACGATGTCAAACGAAAATAAATAAATAAAAGAAACGAGTTCACTGTAAGGGGGTTGGGGAAAGTTTCGATAACAAAATGGATCAAGTAAATACAGTTACTTGAATGTAAAATTTCCGAAGCTTACAATGGGGCAAAGCGTTTTCTCATATTGATCTACGTTTGTTTCGACAGGATTCAGAAATACAGAACCATGATCTTCATTTGTAGCTTTACGATAGTAAGAAAATCTTTCATCTAAATAAGACTGCAGAATCCAAAACAATACCAAACATTTTGTCCAAAAATAAGAGATTTATAGTGATAAGCACGCCCAGGCGTTTCTGCCTGCAACAGACCTGGCGTTCGCCGTGCCTAGCTGACGTGACGTCACCAACAAGCGCCGGGGCCTTCCATTGAGTCGGTGTTGATGGAACCCATCTGGTCGCTATCCGGCGCCATCACCGCATACGCAAATCAGCTGCCCGTTTTCTATGCGAATTATATGACCTGTGCGTAGACATATAATGGCACATACCACCACAAATCTATCAACAAACTGATGGATGCCTGATACACAGAATCAGTGATGTATTTCATTCCAAAGATGGGCGGACAAGCTATTAAGTATATGGTCATAATGTTTTGGCTCATCCATGTATGCGGCGATCGTGTCTGCCTCCTGAGTATTTTAAACCAAGGAAACCCATTAATATCTCCAACGATTCACCTCTAGAAGCACTTGCTGAAGGGTTGATACTGAATTACCTCGTTCTTAAAATTGAAGCCGTTCCATGTACTACGTCAGAGCAGTTTACATAAAAGTCTCAAAGCTACGTCTTCTCTTTTTCCGGCTTGTCGTAATAAGAAGAAGAAACGCAAAACTAACATAAGTACACAGTCCGTCGAGACAAATCGTCCAATATACGCAGCAAGTAGATTTGGAAAATAATTCGCTATAGACATGCTGGTCTCAGATTTTTGTAGCTGCTTATATAACTGGAAGATTCCCTGTGAAATGCATGGTGGAGGATATGATTTATTACGCCACGTTTATCGTGGAGAAGCATACTAGGAATTAATCTGTGCTACCTGATATTATTTGGACTACTTCTTGGGACTCGAGAGAGAGATGTTTAGGGAAATCAAGAAGGTTTGACGGGCATATGAGCTGCATTTCTTCAAAGCGGCTGTGTCTTCAGATTTCCCAGCATTTCTGTGAAGCTCTAAGGCGAGTCAAAGGAGCGTGGCCCTTCTTCCCTGTACAGTCGATATTCTCTGCTCTCCAAGTTAACGTAACGCCGAAACTGACGAAATATTTCAATATGGGCTACAAAAGGCGCTGTTACAGTATCCTTCTATTGAATCGTTGCTTCCTATTTGCTTCACGTACAACTGAGCACGGTTATTCAAAAGTCCGCTTTTACGCAGGAGCAAATTGTATGAGCTGTTAGTATGAAGGGCACTGAACTTACACTGACACGTAAGGAAATGTTCAGATGGAACCAATATCAGGCAGCCTGTATGACGCACCTATACAAAATGACGGAGAAGGTTCTGATGGCGGTAATTTATTTTTTATGAATTCTGCAATAATAAGTAATAGTGTACGGTATTGTGTCACTCAGGTGTGGCAACTTTCTTCCGAATCTGTTATATGCTACGATTCTCTAAAAAAATATTTAAATAAAGGAAGGATTCTTAATTCATTTTTAAAGTTTGTTTATGGGTATAGTATTTTTTGTATAAAAAAATAAAAAACCATAGTTAGTCATTCAGCATTATTTAACCTTTCAGAATTGTTTCTCCATCGATGTGTAAGACATGACTTTGTAAAAAAGAATATTTTTACGTCTTGCAGCTTCTCTTTATAGTTCTGTAAGGAACAGATCTCCTCTTGTTATTCATAATAATTATTTTGACGTTCCGAAATTAATTGACTATGGCACGTAATTTGACGGTTGCTGCAACGTCGAATGTGCTCGTATAACACTTCACGGTTAATGCTTTCAGATTGTACAGTGTTGCATATGAAATACAAATAGCATTTCGAGATTATTTTTTTCATGTGAAATGGAAGAAACATCTACCTCTGCTCAATAGTAACTGGGGTTTAACATGTAATGATAGTCCACGGTCGATGAAATCATCATATTCCATGCTGAATTCATCGATTGTGCAGCGTGAATCTCATTCATACACCTACTAATAAAAAATAAAGTGAAACACGAGAAGGGGAGGAAAAATCAAAATGAGACCTTTCCGGTAGAGATGGTATGTGATTACAGAATCGAATAAAATTTGCAAAGACCTCGCCAGTATGAGTCCACTTATCAGTATGATGTTCCACACCTTCTGGCAGTGGCGGCTCGTGACGAAAGAAGATGGTGGTGCATTTTCCTCACGAAGAAAAACATCAACAAAAGAGAGAAAATCAGTACACTGATCATGTTTTTGTAATGCCTGATATAAACAGACCGCCCGCTCGTGTCACTCCTGCATCTTCTCATAATAAAACCAAAGGGTGTACACAGAAAAAAGTATTACTTTTGCAGTATAAAGGGAATTACAATCAACTGCACCTCTATGTACTCAAAAAGTGGTAGGCATGCCGTACTAACATTTTTTAGCGGGATTGATGTTAACGCCGTTCGATTTTATCTCTGAATTTGAATGTGGTGGTGATCACTTGTAGCACCGAGAACTGCTCGGCCACTCGGGCCGGCTGGTTTCACAGGGATCTAATGAAGGGTAGAGCCGCGGGTCGTAACACATCTGAAATGTTACGTCTACTGTTCAAAGTGCCGTCAATGCGAACAAGAGGTGATCGAGACGTGTAACCAATGGCACCCCATATCATCAAGCCGGGTGATACGCCAGTATGGCGATGACGAATACACGCTTCCAATGTGCGTTCACCGCGATGTCGCCGAACACGGATGCGACCATCATGATGCTGTAAACAGAACCTGGATTCATACGAAAAAATGACGTATTGCCATTCGTGCACCCAGGTTCGTCGTTGAGTAGGCCTACACCATCGCAGGCGCACCTGTCTGTGATGCAGCGTCAAGGGTAACCGCAGCCGTGGTCTCCGAGTTGATAGTCCATGCTGCTACAAATGTCGTCGAACTGTTCGTGTAGATGGTTGTTGTCTTGCAAACGTCCCCATCTGTTGACTCAGGGATCAAGACGTGGCTGCACGATCCGTTACAGCCATGCGGATAAGATGGCTGTGATCACGACTGCTAGTGATACGAGGCCGTTGGGATCCAGCACGGCGTTCCGTATTACCCTCCTGAGCCCACCGATTCCATATTCTGCTAACAATGATTGGGTCTCGACCAACGCTAGCAGCAATGCGCGAAATCGCGACAGGCTACAATCCGACCTTTATCAAAGTCGGAAACGTGATGGTACGCATTTCCCCTCCTCACACGAGGCATCACAACAACGTATTACCGGGCAACGGCGGTCTTGTGCTGTTTGTGTATGAGAAATCGGTTGGAAACTTTCCTCATGTCAGCACGTTGTAGATGTCCCCACTGGCGCCAACCTTGCTCTGAAAAGCTAATCATTTGGACATCACAGCATCTTCTTCCTGTCGGTTAAATTTCGCGTCTGTAGTACGTCATCTTCGTGGTGTAGCAATTTTAATGGCCAGTAGTGTACACCATATTCATCCTTGCTGTCCTTTATAATAAATTTTTCTTCATCTAACAATCACAAGTCAACAGAGCACTGAATACTGTACAGCCATCACCTGCCACATTTCAACTAAGAATGTATCAGACTACGCAGAAGCAAAAATTTTGCCACGACAATACCAAAGATTGTGCAACAGTAACGTAACTCGCTCGCTTTCCCTCTCCCTCTCTCTCTCTCTCTCTCTCTCTCTCTCTCTCTCTCTGATGTGCACATCGATTTCTTACAAAATACACCTCACATTCTATTCTTCTTTCCTTCGTATTTGCAAATCATTCCATCACTCTTTGATTGAAGTCTGCAATTCCTAAAACGAGGTCTCGTTCAATAGAGAGCTTCGCGAGTGCAGACAGTCTTTCTTGGTCCTTAGCACTCCGCAAGAGGGTTTTGATGCGTTTCAACGAAGAAAAACAACGTTCTGCTTCTGATGTGGTCAGTGGAATTGTAATTATCGCTTTCAGGAGTTTTACAGATTCCCTCAGTGTTTTACATAGATTGTCTGTTATGTAATTCAGAGAGCTGAAAGCTCCACATATACTTTTGAACTCCTCTCTTCCATAAATAACAGAGAGTTCTGTTCGAAGTTTCTTTGCTTCCAAAATAGAGTAGCGTTCAATAGCAGCTCTGAAAGAAGTTTCTGGAAAACTGGAAGAGTAAGTTGCGAATTTCTCTGGTAGAAAGAGAGAAGCTGCAAGTAGGTGTCCAGTGAATTTCACTCTTTTTATTGCCTCACAACTTGACTTCTTTTGCCTCCCGCAGTAGATTACACATCGCTGCGCCATCTTCAGTTTTCCCTCTTTCATTCTACTCGTGTAAACCTGTTGAATTTTCTGCACTAAAATTAATGTGAAGGAACGAAAAACACCAGTATGTACTCTAAGGGCAATTCCGACGCACCACAGAATCGAATACAGTTAATAATTAGATTCAATATGTACCTATTATCGGTAACTTTTTGGTTGTGTAATGCCACGGACCTTCTGTATGCACTGTCTAATTGGGTAGCTACATTTACATTGCCTAGATTTGCCACATTAAAAACGTTATTTATATAGTCTGAAGAAAGTTCGTGTTTTCTAATTTTGTCATGGAGGTGCTGAATGTCACAGACACCGCGCTTAGACCATGAAAGATCTCCTCCAAAAAATAAACAAGGAAAACAAAATAGCGAATTTTTCATGTCACAGCCACACAGCCATTCATGCTTGTTGTACAATTCAGTGTTAAATTTCCTATTGAATTGGCGGCTTTTCGTTTTAACGGTGTGCGAAATTGTTAAAGCAGCAGTCGGCCTACCTAGCCTCTTAATTTCTAATTTTTCTGTAAACTTCCATGAACTGAAGGGTTCAGAGAGCTATGAAATTACCTGATTCATTATTTCACGTATTCACTTGTCACTTGAGCCTCAAAATTCAGGTGGCAGCACACGCTAAAATAACTAACACAACGCACAGGAAATAGTTCGCTCGCAGCTACACCTGAACTGGTAAGGTGGCGCGAGAATCCCACTGTGTTCGAAGATCGGATAGTTCCGTTTCGCTTCAGAAGAGTTCGGGCCCTCTTCCTGCGGCTGGCAGGGCGGCGCGGGTGGGGTGTTTATACACACAAGGCCCTCATTCGAGTACAGTGTTGCCTAGCGTTGCCCCCGCACCCCGCACCCCCTCTGAGACACCCAAGTCTGCGTTTGCAGCCACAGTGCAACCCCCTGTCGCTGTGGGCACATTCCGTCCAACTCCGCTGCGTTCGGCGTTTGGAGCCCGGGCATTTCAAAAGAGATAAACAGAGCGCTACTTCTCCACTAGTATAGAACGCTCAAAGGCAAAGACAGTTGAACTAAATTATTCCTTGGGGGTAGCGCAAACCTGCAAACCTATACAGGAGCCGCCCCTGCCTTCTGGCCTGGAGGCATGCACCGATTCGTTTGTAAATGGTGCCATAAACCTATTGTATACTCTCCTCAGCCAAGATGACGCCGAGCTGTGGTAATTGATCTTTGATATACTGGACACTGGCACAGGAACGCAATTGACGTCCGAGCTGGGCACACACGTTTTCTATCGGTGGCAGATCTGGGGATCTTCCTGACTTCGGGAGTACCTCAACATCACAAGGATAGTATGTAGAGAAACGTGCTTGGTGGACGAGCATTTCCTTTCGAAAATTGACACCACGACGGTGTTACATGAGAAAAAATACTTGCGGACGCAGAATGTGTGTGACGCACCGTTGCCCCGCCAGGGTTCCCTTAAAGTGTCGCTTCAGAAGTTGGACTCGACTGCCCCCCTCACGATGACACCAGGAGTAACACCATGTGAGGTGTATTTTGTAAGTCATCGATGTGCACATCAGAGAGAGAGAGAGAGAGAGAGCGAGAGAGAGCAAGTTACGTTACTGTTGCACAATCTTTGGAATTGTTGTGGTAAAGTCTGCGTAGTCTGATACATTCTTAGTTGAAATGTGGCAGATGATGGCTGTACAGTATTCAATGCTGTGTTGGCTTATGATTGTATCTGTTAGACGAAGAAAAATTTATTATAAAGGACAGCAAGGATGAATATGATGTACACTACTGACCATTAAAATTGCTACACCACGAAGGTGATGTGCTACAGACGCGAAATTTAACCGACAGGAGGAAGATGCTGTGATGTGCAAATTATTAGCTTTTCAGAGCAAGGTTGGCGCCGGTGGCGACACCTACAACGTGCTGAAATGAGGAAAGTTTCCAACCGATTTCTCATACACAAACAGCAGTGACCGGCGTTGCCTGGTGAAACGCTGTTATGATGCCTCGTGTAAGGAGGAGAAATGCGTACCATCACGTATCCGACTTTGATAAAGGTCGGATTGTAGCCAATCGAGATTGTGCAGCCACGTCTCGATCTTTGAGTCAACAGATGGGGACGTTTGCAAGACAACAACAATCTGCACGAACAGTTCGACGACGTTTGCAGCAGCATGGACTATCAGCTCGGTGACCGTGGCTGCGGTTACCCTTGACGCTGCATCACAGACAGGAGCGCCTGCGATGGTGTACTCAACGACGAACCTGGGTGCACGAATGGCAATACGTCATTTTTTCGGATGAATCTTGGTTCTGTTTACAGCATCATGATGGTCGCGTCCGTATTTGGCGACATCGCGGTGAACGCACATTGGAACCGTGTATTGATCATCGCCGTACTGGCGTCATGGACTGTGTGGCTGGTCCCGGCGGAGGTTCGAGTCCTCCCTCGGGCATGGGTGTGTGTGTTTGTCCTTAGGATAATTTAGGTTAAGTAGTGTGTAAGCTTAGGGACTGATGACCTTAGCAGTTAAGTCCCATGATATTTCAAACACGTTCTGAACGTACTGGCGTGATGGTATGGTGTGCCATTGGTTACACGTCTCGGTCACCTGTTGTTCGCATTGGCGGCACTTTGAACAGTGGATGTTACATTTCAGATGTGTTACGACCCGTGGCTCTAACCTTCATTCGATCCCTGCGAAATCCTACATTTCAGCAGGATAATGCACGGCCGCATGCTGCAGGTCAAGTACAGGCCTTTCTGGATACAGAAAATGTTCGACTGCTGCCATGGCCAACACATTCCCCAGATCTCTCACCAATTTAAAACGTCTGGTCAATGGTGGCCGAGCAACTGGCTCGTCACAGTACGCCAGTCACTACTCTTGATGATCTGTGGTATCGTGTTGAAGCTGCATGGGCAGCTGTAGTTGTACACGCCATCCAAGCTCTGTTTGACTCAATGCCCAGGCATATCAAGGCCGTTATTACGGCCAGATGTGGTTGTTCTGGGTACTGATTTCTCAGTTGCTTGAAAATGTAATCACATGTCAGTTCTAGTATAATATATTTGTCCAATGAATACCCGTTTATCATCTGCATTTCTTCTTGGTGTAGCAATTTCAATGGTCAGTAGTGTATGTATGAGAAGGAGAAAAGAACATAAATGTTAATAATGTTACTAATTTTGAAGACAGGGATATTGAGGCAAGACTGCAGCACTTTACAGTAAGTCTGTCGTAATAATTATTGCCAGATAGTTAACTTGCTCACAGCTGAGAGAAAGACCACCCCACTTCCCCGAGTCATGCACTAACATATCAACTGATTAAGCTGTATGATTTTTGCAGAAATTCTTTGTTAATATTGTACACCTTTCAAATCATTGATCACTTTGTCAAGAATAAATATTGTTCAGATCAGTCTTGTGTGTGAAGATGATGTGAAATTTTACTCTGTCTTTCTGAAGACATACTTCATTCTAAACCGTTGTCTTGGAATGTAATTTCATATGAATGGTTACTTTCCCCATACCACTGTTTATTATCACCTTGTACCATTGGTATGCAACAGTTGGATTATTCTTTGGTAGTTTAATTTAAAAAACAGAAATCTAGCTTAGTCGCTGCCTACTTGCTGCTGGTTGTTGTGCTTTCGACAAAACTGGTACAATGTTGGTAGGACGCGAGGTAAGCGAAAATTTTGATTAGGGCGAGATAGTTTTAATTCAGTTGCGCATTTATTGTCAAGAAAAGTTCTATTCAGACCAATTACAGTTCAGTTCAAATTTTGTACTACTTTGTCAAAGGTTACCATACGAATGTAAGCTGAATAACAGTTCATAGTTTTTGTAGTACGTAGATTTTTTTATGGAATGGAAGGTAAATTTGGACTAAATGTCATACAGAACCGTTTAGTGGGGAACTTACAACAGTTGCGGCTCTGCAGAAGAATGGGAGCTTTCCCAAGGTCGTCCGCAGCTCCTGGTCTTGTGAGTATCGTTGCTGTCTCTGGACCACGGGGTCCCGGGATCGATTCCCGGCCGGGTTGGGGATTTTCTCTGCCCGGGGACTGGGTGTTTGTGTTGTCCTCATCATTTCATCATCATTCGTGACAATGGCTACATTGGGCCGCGTAAAAACTGGACTGTGTCAAAATCGGGACTTTGTATGGGCGCTGCTGACCGCGCAGTTGAGCGCTCCACAAATCAAACATCAAACGTCATCGCCTTTCCCAAGATCACTGTTATAGTCACCGACGATGGTCGTCCGGGGTAGAGCAGAAGCGCCATTTTTAGCTGAAAGCAATGCGACGCCACAGATCAGCAGTCCATGCTTCCCAGTTGCGGCACCACTCCAAACGCAGCCGTCTGTGTTGCTGTGTTGGCAGCAGTCCATGCCTGGGACGATGATTCCCTTGTGCTGCTTCTACTGGAATCCGACAAACGCTGCATGGTGAGATGGAATGTTGCGGTGAGTCCATTACTTGTTTTCAGATTGTAGGTATAGATATGAATGGGTTATTATGTGCTTGGTTCACAATATGCTGATCCTCCCTTGTTGTCGCCAGGTGCGGTCGACAAGAAAGTAGGCAACGGGTATGCGTGCTGTGACGTTCCCAGGCAGTCCACTATCTGGACACTGTCATATTCGAGTGCTCTACAAATCTGGATATTGCACGATTCGACCAGCCGTCCAAATGGAGACCGACAATGAGGTCCCTCTCAAACCCTGTGGATGTTGATAACGGTGTCTCACAGTAGTACGGTGCAGCTCCGTATCCCTGACAGTGATTATTTAACATCCGACATCATTCACACACCCTTACATACCCTGTCAGGCTTGGTAACAACACTAGTCCAATCAGGTCGCCATTCTTCTTGTCACAGAAAATTGCAAGTCATATCGCTTTCAAACCCTCCAATAGTGTGTGCGTGCACAAAGTTGCACTGACATCCGAGTACGTCTTCTGGGCGCTTCCCTTTTTTTGTCAGGCAGTGTATGTGCGTTTCCACACTTAAAATTTATTGAGTTATAGTTTCTTTCATTCGCACTCAATTTGGCTTGGATTCAGTGTCTCATTTATACATGCTGTCCCAACAAGCACCGACAACCTTTAGGGACACTTCACTTATACAGAAATAAGTAAACAATGTCTAGTAAATATGAGCTGTAAAACGGGTACGGTAAGAACAATGAGCACTTGTCATCTTCGCTAGCCTGAAACGCATCTCACGGCACCGACCGGCCGCCGTGTCATCCTCAACCCAGAGGCGTCACTGGATACGGATATGGAGGGGCATGTGGTCAGCACACCGCTTTCCTGGCCGTATGTCAGTTTCCGAGATCGGAGCCGCTACTTCTCAATCAAGTAGCTCTCAATTACAGGGGCTGAGTGCACTCAGCTTCCCAACAGCGCTCGGCAGATCGGATGGTCACCCATCCAAGTGCTAGCCCAGCCCGGCAGCGCTTAACTTCAGTGATATGGCAGGAATCGGTGTTAACACTGCGGCAAGGCCATTGGCGAACAAGTTCTTACAGCTCTTAAAATACACATTTCAGAGCCCGTGTTTAATTGACTTTTTTCCTTGTTTTGGCCTATACTACCTCCTCCCAAAATATGAAAAGCAAAGACCATATAGCAGAAGAGATATGTTTCATAGTATCGAAGGTGAATCGAGTGCTCATACCTCTTAAGGTATGCTTTTCAGGGCCCTTATTTGCTAGACATTTCTTCCTTGTCTTGGGGTAAGGAACATCTCACTTAAGTTTGTCGATGTTTTTTTCGGGACATCCTGTATATGGAAGACACATTTCATTATCTGCGGTCAAAATAATTATTCCAGAAACGTAAATGCGTGTTGAACATCCAACACTCTTCTGAAGGTATATATTGAATTAAGAAGTACGTTGCGTCCTATGGGACCCTATTATAATAAGGGGCTACTTTGGTACAAGATATTAATTCACAGGGACGTTCTCTGTAAGTAGGACTGCATAACCGTATATTTTGCACTTGCAAGCATTGTCTTCTTACAGAGGGTAATGGAAAAACTAAATCAGTAATGAATTTTCGAGAGTATCTGCTGAGAAATAAAAGCAAAGAAATTGAAACGGAAAGCATCCGAAATACAGGAAATATTATCGGCTGCTGTGAGCAGTGCGTTTGAATAACAGCACTTTCTACACGGCAGAACATTTTCGTCACAACGAACATCGACACAAGTAACATTCGTCTGAATGCGGCCTTACACTGCACAGTGTTGCCTCCAGGTAGTAGCGTAACGCAAAACCGTCGTGGCGGAGCGACTCACCTGAGAAGTTGGTGACGGCGCTCATGATGTTCATTATGAGCGCTGCGCTCGTCGTCTCGTGCCCCATGGACGTCAGCTTGTCACCGAACAGAAGGCTGAAGACGGAAATCAGCGACTGGCACGTCATCTGGAAAGCGAATTACAAATAACACATTAATTAAACGTACGCATAGCAGAACTTACTTTGAAACTTACTGGCGAATTAAGACTGGGTGCCGGACCGGAACTCGAAACCGGAAGCTATGGCTTTCGCGAGCAAATCCACTACCGACTGAGCTATTCGGTAGAGTATGTCGCCGCGTAAGACAAAGGTTTCGGAGTCGCGTGCCAGTCCGACGTACAGTTTCGTTTTGCCAGAAAGTTTCAAAACAGCACACAGCTTCAAGGTGAAAATTCAGTCAGAAGAAAGACTTTTAGTCGCTTAGCTTACGTATTACATCTGTTAATGGTTCCAGGCACAGAGACCAGGTCTATGGATTAAACTATTCACTAACGTTTCGCCCGTGCCTGCGGGAAAACATCGTCAGGGGGAACATATTGGGAATTAGATCGAAAGCTGAATAGACCCCGAATTCTTACGATGCCTTTGCATGTTTACGAATGTATACAACTGTTCTTGACGGGTGGCCTCCTGTCTATTCTAATTCTGTGGTGAAGTTTACCCGAGGACGTACGGAACTGAATTGTAAGAGAAAGCCGGCCGGTGTGGCAGAGCGGTTCTAGGCGCTGCAGTCTGGAACCGCGCGACCCCTACGGTCGCAGGTTCGAATCCTGCCTCGGGCATGAATGTATGTGATGTCCTTAGGTTAGTTAGGTTTAAGTAGTTCTAAGTTCTAGGGAACTGGCGACCTCAGAAGTTAAGTCCCATAGTGCTCAGCGCCATTTTAACCATTTGTAAGAGGAATTCCTCGAGCTTGTCTCTTCCTTGTGACCCTATAAATAATGTGTAGTCAACGTGCCGTAAAAAATTGACGTCCTATCTCAGAAGCCGAGACCTAGGTTGTTGTAATGAACAAATGCTGCTAGTATCACCTTTTCCCTTGTGAGTGATTACCGGTTTCGATCTACCCAGTAGATCATCTTCGGATCTGGCGCGCGAAGTGTAGGCAAGCTACAGCTTGCCGCGTCAGATCTGAAGATTATCTGCAGGGTAGATTGAAAACGGTAATAATTAACAAAAGAAATAGTGACGCAGGCGGTGTTTGTTCATTCATTATGACGCTAAAAACACTTCTGTTTCCAGTGGACCGTTGCCAGTGTTCCATTTTTTAAAAAATGAAATTCCTCCAACTGTACTTAAGATTTTTTGTTTACTTCGCTACTAGTTTCGGCGTTGCATCAACGCCATCTTCAGGCCCGTGCACATTGCTGAAATCAGTTATGTGTGGCTCAGTCTACAAGTAGCTAGTTACTGCCTGCCATCCATGTGGGCCACGTGTTGATCTCACACCGCGGACTTCTAGATTGAGCCACACACAACTGATTTCAGCAAAGTGTACAGGCGTGAAGATGGCGTTGATGCAACACCGAAACTAGTAGCGATGTAAATAAAAAATCTTAAGTACAGCCGGAGGAATTTCATTTTTAATAAAAATTATACCAGCTGTGTCCCACCTTCATCGAGTTTAAATGTGGATATACGAAGAAGCGTTCCATGTTCATATTGGCCTCCAGTGAGAGTGGACTGTTCTTAGCGCTATTGGTCATATGGGGGTAGCATACACGGTGTAAAAGAGAAATATGTCGATGTCATAATGTTACTGAACAGGTTGGTAGTTTCTAAGCGAAATTCATATATGCTGAGTCTTAAGTATTCCTGTAGTAGTGCTTAAACAGCCACGCAACGTCAAAGTGAACATGTATGTCAGAACCTTCTAGCCGGAAACTACTGAGAAGTTGCACAAAGCCTACGGAGTTACGAATGCAATGTTGTTATTTGATAAGGTGAGCGCTATTAATTCCTTACGGTATTGCTATATTTTTGGCGACGTATTTCTTGATCTTTGAAACAAGGACGTCGATCGCTCGTAGAACCAACACTGACTCCGAACATTCCTTCCCAGCAGATGAGATTCCGTTACTGTGCTTAGCTGTTGTTACTTGAGGCTCCGCTATTCTGCTCGCCGTACGCTGACAGCAGGGTCAACCTCCTTCCTCTCCCCCTCCCCCTACTCCTCCCCCCCCCCCCCCCCCAACGCTACCCACCCTACCCTAGCAGCTATCTTTCCGCTCCACTGTTTGCCGAGGCCTCTGGCTCCAGTAATCCTTTTATCTTCTCGACCAACACGCTTTGCCTCTCATTTGTTGTGCAAATGGTGAAACTGTTCTCTTAAATGTCACGAGATTTATTTCGCTCCGTAAGCCGGGAGGAGTAGGAATTCACACATGCAGCTAGAAATGCCACCACATTATCCCAGGTGAGCAGAGGACGCGGCGTTGGTACCTGAGTGATACAGTATTACATATGGTCACTAGTCTCTAGATTAATAGCGAGAAACGATATTACATAGCAGATGGACGGAATGACGAGTGTGACTTAGGAGTCGAAGAGTAGCACAAGGTTTTACAGCTTCTGCCCACGCACCGATAAAGAAATATTGATTTTTGACTGCCGATTCGTAAATAATTTTGTTCTTACAGACAATAAGACTACACTATAGTAAATTGTATAAAATACCTCGGCAGGCTATGATACAGAGGATAAGATGAGTAAGAAGTGTGTTGTACACTTTCCCCGTTATGTACTTTCTGGCTCCTTTATACGTAGAAAAATGACAGGAAAACAATAGTGTTAATTCGTAATGAAGTACGAACCTATAGTATTCTACGCATGTACAAAATCCATGCATTGTTTTGAAGAGGTGCCGAATGTCGGTTTGTGCGATGAAGTTCCATGCCTGTTTAATTGGCGCAGTAAAATTTTCACAGTAAAAAGTCAATGGAAATTTCTGCAAGTGGCGGTCACGAGAAAACAAGTGAAGCAAGACACGAAAATTAAGTGGATATAATGCTGAATGTATCATAGCTCGTATACAATTTGTACGTATTGGAAAACATACGGAAATATATATAAATGGTTCAGATGGTTCAAATGACTCTGAGCACTATGGGACTTAACATCTGAGGTCATCAGTCCCCTAGAACTTAGAACTACTTAAACCTAACTAACCTAAGGATGTCACACACACCCATACCCGAGGTAGGATTCGAACCTGCGACCGTAGCGGTCGCGCGGTTCCAGACTGAAGCGCCTAGAACCGCTCTGCCACGGCGGCCGGCTATGCAAATGGTAATAAAAGTGAAAATATCAGTGATTAATTATAACTACGTCTTATGATACATATTTGGTTTATAAGCAACAAAAGAGGAAGAATGTATACACTCTCTGACAAGAAATGTGAAGGACCCAGAAGACAAGGTCGGATATCGTAAGCGTACTGTATATACTGGGTGTCCTTAATCAAAGTTACAGTTTCAAAACGTTGTAGAAAGAAAACTGCTCAGAATGAAGTCAAATTTTAACAGCACGTTATTGACGGAGAGAGAAACGTCATGGCACAAAAAAATTCAACAAAAATTTGACCAATAGACACTCAAGGGTATGAAAAAAGTCACTGGTCCGGTATCTGCAAAGTGTCTGGAGAAAATGATTACAAAATTCGAAAAGACAAGTTCTTTTGAAGTCGTATGTGACACAGGATGAAAAGCAATTGATGCGACGTCTGTCAAAGATGTGGCCACAGCACTGCAGGACTGCAAAGGACTTGGAAGGACAATGGGATGGACCGGATAGTATCCTGAAAAGAAGTTGTAACATGAACGTCAACAAAAGTAAAACAAGACTAATAGAATGCAGTCGAATTAAATCAAACGATGATGACGCAATTTTACTATGCAACGAGGCACTAAATGTACAAGGGGTGTTCAGTAAATTATGCAACACATTTTTTCTCGACCAATTTCGGTTAAAAAAAGAGTGGAATATGTGATGGCACACTGTGGAATAGTTACGCTGTAGCCTCTACACTTTCATGAAGTTCCAGTAGATGGCTGCACTGTACCAGCCTTCAAAGTAGCGTCTGTAACAAAGGTGGGACCCAACTAGAGAGCAATCATTGAGTTTCTTTTGGAGAAAAGATATTCGTAGGTGCTTGCAAATTATATACGGAGGCCTGGCAGTGAACAAAAGCATGGACAGTCATTGGGCGAGGCGTCTGTCGTCGTCGCAGCAAGGTCGTGCATACCTGTCCGATCTCCAGCGTGCCTGCCGGCCGCACCCAGTTGTGACTCCTACAGTGCTGGAACGTGCGGACACTCTCATTCGAGGTGACGGACGGATCTCAATGAAACATCTTGTTGCTAACATGGTACCACTCAACTGCTCGACGTCGGTCCCAACGTCTTGCTGCATCAAGGACCTCCCCATCATCCACGTACTACTTCCCGCGGAGTGCGTACTTCATTGGCCTTCGACTGCGTGTGGCATGACGGCCTCGTGTATAAACTTTCTGTACACGGGGTACCGATGTCACACATGGTCCTGCTGCGCTCCTATCTCTCAGGACGAACATTCCACGTCCGAGCAGACGGAGTCATCTCCATCGATCGGCAGATTCGCGCGGGAGTGCCGCAGGGGTCGGTTCTCGGCCCCCTGCTGTACTCCCTCTACACAGCCGACGCTCCGCGGGTGGCACGAGTGGAGTTAGCACTTTATGCTGGCGACACGGCGCTGGTCACACGTAGCATGAACGCGGCCGAGATGCGCCGTCGCCTCCAGCTCGGATGTGACGTCCTGGGTGCCTGGTCCACTAAATGGCGTTTAAAATTTAACGCTGCGAAGAGCCAGGCCATCGTCTTCAGCAGAAAGAGGCTGCCTCCGGACCTGCAGCCGATCATGGGAGGCCCCATCCCATGGTTGCGGACTGGCAAATACCTCGGGGTGACGCTCGATCGGCACCTGACGTGGCTGCCTCACGTCCGTGACGTCAGGGGGCGAGCAATGGGGCGCCTTCGTGCGCTGTACCCACTGCTCAACCCTTCCTCCACACTCCCTCCACGCCACGGCCTCACTCTGTACCTGGCCGTGGTTCGGCCGATACTAGAGTGCGCTGCCGTGGTGTGGGGCAACGCTGCCGCCACGCACATCGCGACGCTCCAGCGCGTCCAAAACAGGGCGCTGCGCCTTGCCCTCCACAAGCCGCCTCGCTACCCAGCGAGGATGCTTCACGAGGAAGCAGGCGTCCCGCTACTGCGGGAGCGCTTCCGGCACGTCGGCAGAGTGTTCTACAACACTGCAGAACACTCTGGCATCCGCCTGATCCGTGGGCTGGGCCGCCAGGTCCACCACAGGCCGGCAACACGTTGGCTCGACCTCCTGCAGGAGTAGCCAGTGCATCTCCACAGACGCTCACTGAGGGCAGCTCAACCAGATAGGCAACACAGTTCAACCCTGAGGTCAAAGCAGGAACAGCAGCTACGCTGCTTACACTGCCCCCACACCTGGCAGATGACGCCAGTGTTTTACAGCAGCAGCGTACTTCATTGAGCCAAACAGATGGAAGTCGGAAGGTGCGAGATCCGGGCTGTAGGTCGGATGAGGCACAGCAGTCCAGTGAAGGTTTCTGAGCTCTCTCTGGTGCGCACACTTGTGTGAGGTCTTGTGGTGTTACGGAGAAGGAAAAGTTCTCTTGCATTTTTTTTTTTTTTTTGTGGCGACGAACACGCTGAAGTCGTTTCTGCAATTTCGTGAAGGTTGCACTATACACTCAGAGTTGATCATTGTACTATTAGGGAGTACACCAAACAGAATAACGTATTTAGAGTCCCAGAAGATCGTCGACCTGACTTTGAACTTTTTCTTCGGAGAAGGGGTTGTGTGGCGCCGCTCCATAGATTGCCGTTTTGTTTCTGGTTCGAAATGATGAACCCAAGTTTCATCGCCTGTGACGACGTTCGATAAAAGTGGTCCAAATGGCTTTGAGCACTTTGGGGCTTAACATCTGAGGTCATCAGTCCCCGAGACTTAGAACTAAAACCCAACTAACCTAAAGACATCACACACATCCATGCCCGAAGGAGGATTCGAACCTGCGACCGTAGTAGTTGCGCGGTTGCGGACTGAAGCGCCTAGAACCGCTAGGCCACCGCGGCCGGTACAACGTTCGAAAAAAAATTGTCACCATCAGCCTCATAACGTGCAAGGAAATCCGCACAGACGGTCCTTCATGGCTTTTTACGATCTTCTGTTCGGCGGCGAGGATCCAAGTGGTCACACACCTTTGAGTACCACAAGTAGTGGGCGTGAGTGTCAGCACTACCAACAGAGACGTCCAGTTGAGCAACAAGATGTTTGATTGAGATCCGTCCGTCACCCCGAATGAGTGTGTCCGCACGTTCCAACGCTGCAGGAGTCAGAGCTGTGTACGACCCCGATGCGATGATGATAGACGCCTCGCCCAACGACTCACCGCGTTTTTGTTCACTGCCAGGTCTCTGCAAGCTCCTACAAATATCTCCGATGCTCTGGTTTTCCACCAAAAGAAACTCAATGACACAGCACTGCTTGGAGCGCACTTACGTTACAGACGCCATTTTGGAGGGTACGTATAGCACTGTCGCCTATCGGAACTTCATGAAACTACAGGGGCTGAAACGGAATATTGCACCATGTCCCCATAAGAAAATCCGGATTTTTTTTCAACCGAAATTGACCAAGGATAGAAAAACGTATTGCATTACATATTGAACGCCCCTGTAAATCATGTGGTTAGTCCTGCAGACCTTGCAGGAGCAAGTATCAGGGATTGATTTTGCTTACAGATAAAAATATGGATACTCACCATTGGTGTAAAAGAGAACTACGGCTAATAATAATGGTTTTTGACCTGAAAACGCTAATTTCCTTTCACAGTTCAAAAAAGTTTCATTTTGGCGCCGGTAAAGCACTGCCATATTCAGTCAACTTTGGGAGCTTTGACCACTTAGTTTTTTGTTTTAATAGTTACTTAATGCAACTTCCGAAAGGTTAAAGTGCTGTGAACATCTCCCTTCTGGTGTTTCTCAGAACTGTTCTAATTAGGGAGCTAAAACCCAGTGCAACTTCCCGACCGAAGTAGATTATTCTGGATGTTTCTTTCGCGAAGAAATTAGGAACACTTCAATGTCTGGCTTTGGCACAGAAAGAGTGAATTGCCACAAAAATCTTTGGTCATCTAGAAAATAACATTAAAAGTCTGACAGATAGCCAACCATCATTTCAAAGCAAATTAAAAGAATTTTTGAATGACAGTTCCATCTACTCAACAGATAAATTTTTAGTTGTGAAGTAGTACTTGTAAAAAGAAATAGGTATGAGGTAGGAAAACAATTATATTGTGTAAAGAAAACTTCATGTTAAGCTGACAGCATTCGTGCTCCAGCTCTGTTTTTAATGAGAGGGAAGCTAACACTTCTGGTTCGAATCCGCTGGGACAGAGACTTAGGTAAAATCGTAACTGACTTCAGCGACTAGGTGTTACTATAACCTGCAGTCGGCGGATCTAAATTTTCCTAATAATGTCCTGGGCACGTAGGACACACAGAAGTGGTGGGGGGAGGGACAGTACAAACGAACTATGTGGAAGAGAATAATTCAACTGTCATGTTTTTCAGGATATCGAAAAGATTAGCTTATGCAGCGTGTTAAGCCTGCATCATATCGCTTGAGATATCACATAATGCAAGCCCTCTCGCCACTCTATATCGTTTGCAATACTTACGTCGATGGAAACGTCGGACGGACTTTCTCACTGGCTTCAGTCCGCCGTGTTCCGCAGCATTCAACAATATTGTCTGCATCTCGTACCAGGGCCCGATGCATGATAGAGGATAAGGTAATGTGTAAGTGCTTGCAAACACACATAGCTCTCAGCGGTATGAGCCAACACCAATTCGGCTTCAGAACTGGCAAATCAATAGATGATGCCGTCAATCAGGCCCTACACATAGTTAATACTACATCACAGGGATACGCCATGGCAATAATGATTGACACTGTCGGGGCATTCGATAATCTCTGGTGCCCCGCTGTGTTTCAAAGGTTAAGACATCGTGAGGTACCACAATCAGTGTAAAACGGTTTCCTACACTACTGTAAAGACCGAGTAGTCGAACGGCAGATTTACAGCCGAAAAGTAATTAAAAGAATTACCAAAGGCTGTTCTCAAGGGTCGACCTGCGGCCCCATCTTCCGGGACATATCAATCGAACCCCTCCTATAAGTTCCAGATGGGGATGACAGGTTGGACGAAATTGTCGCCTACGCAGAAGATCTATTAGTTGTAGTCACTGCAAACAAATGAGCCCAGTTAGAAGAGAAAGACAGTGGAATACAACAAAGACTTATACAATGGTGTCACGACAGTAAACTCAGGATAGTCGATAATAAAACAACATACACATTACAGAAAGGATCGCTCCAAAGGAATCCTTCGGTTAAAATTGGGGACACAAACATCAAACGAGCACACGTTAAGCGCTATCTTGGGGTACACATAGATCAGAAACTGAGTTTCCACGAACACATAAGGCTAACAACAGACAAAGCACAAAAAATACTACACAAACTGGTGCGGCTAAATTCGAAACGGTGCAGACTACCTCTACCAGTCATACGGACATACCACTGTGCGCTCTTCGAATCAGTACTCAGCTTCGCAGCTAGCACGTGGCACATAGACTAAACGTGGTCACCAACAAAGCATATGTCAGAAGAGGGCACGGAAATCTCTTACTTAGCCTATCTGGGACCTTCGGCACCACCTCAATGGATGCGCTGTGAGTGGTGCTCGGAATATTCCCCATTGATATCGCGATCAAATACGCAATAATTGGTGTGCCGATACAGACAATACGTCACCTTAAAAGTTGGCGTTTAGATACATGGCAAGGTGGACGGGATTTAAGTGATAAGAGACGTAGACTGCACGACTTCCTCCCTAAGAGAGCGGTTGAGAATGAAACATATCGATCCTACCCGCGGCATGATATATTTCTTAACCGGACACGGACCTTAACCCACGCACTTAAGCCGCGTGAGTCTGAGGCAGACTCCTACATGCACATGCGGGGAAGAAGGTTCCCCAGAACACACTGTCTTTTTCTGTGCGCGTTATGCGAACAATAGACTACACAGAAACAGCCATAGATATATACACAGCAATAAGAGACGAAGAAGAATGGGTACAGCTAAACATATAGGCAAACAGTATTTCAAAAACGACACAAGAAGAGTACCTGCGGACACGACATAACAGATATGCCATTATGCAACGTAATAGCAATCTCCAGGGGGTGGACAGCGGTAGCCACAGTGACAATGAAGAAGAACATGGGGAGGAAGACGAGATGTGACAGTAAATAAGCATAAGGTGCTGGTGATCCAGCCAAGAAATCACCAAATGCTGTACACGAATGAGCACTTCAAATCTCTCCTCTATCCCATTACCTCTTTATATTCTTCTTAAAAAAATTATTTATATTTCAACCTTAAATTATTGTTGTTTTGAAAAGTATTATTTGCAAAATATTTTAGATAAAACAAAACAAAGAAAACTGCAAAAAAGATGAAAAACGAAAATTGTAAGATGTACGACTTGTTTGAAAACATCAGGTAACAGGTCTATAATTTGGCAATAAATAAATAATAAAAAATATATGATAAATAAAAACTGGTAACTTTCATAATTCCTCACAAACAAAAGCCTAGTGGGCTTCATTGCACAGAATGTGGAGGATATGAAACTGGCCCACTTCTTCCCATCTGTTTGTCACGTAATACTGTGAAAACAAGAATTACGACTTAAATCGAAACAACCATCAGTGTATTTTCAACATGCCCTGTAAGAATGCTTCGTCTGAAACAGTAATATGTTTTGTTCGCTTGTGTTCCCATGGTCAGCGTACAGTAAAAAGTTGTAGAAAATGAGTTCTAGAAGAAGACATTCTTGTGTAATGTGAATGTTTGGCAGTACCTTTATGTTACGCCCTAAATAAAACGATTATCATATCTACGTCAACGTCGTAAAATGTGAAGTGCCTGGCGAGATGAAAGAGGCCTCCGTCTGTTCGAGATGAACAACCAGTATTATAAATACTTCTGGAAGTATCAGCATAATCAGCAAGCCAGTAAAATATTTAATCTCGGTATTAATGGCCACGCAGAGTGAACCATCTTCCAGTTCCGTTGGCAAATGCCCCAACCGCCCCAAGTTTTGGTAGGATGGTCTGTCTTTCAGACCATGGTCCTTAACAAACTAATAACAGCTGAAAATCATGAGTTTGACGATTCAGAAATTAACAGCCTTCACATCCTGATCGCAGGTGATCATACGAGGAACATCCTTGACGTTTTCGCCAGCAGTGTTTCAGTACTTTGTAATCAGTCGTTAACGTGAAATGCATATTAAATAGGAGGGCTTTCAGATACGATGCTTCATCGTTGGCTGGCAGTTCTGATTTTTAGTACCGCAACATGGTCTTACAGAAAGCAATAATGTTGGAAATTTGTTCCTTCACTGGGGCCAATATCGCTGAGCCGGAAACTAAGCTGGCCATTCGGTAGTAACCAAAGACTCCACATCATGTCATGAGTAATAAGTGTTTGCAGAATGAGATTTCCACTCTGCAGCGGAGTGTGCGCTGATATGAAATTTCCTGGCAGATTAAAACGGTGTGCCGGACCGAGACACGAACTCGGGACCTTTGCCTTTCGCGGGCAAGTGCTCTACCGACTGAGCTACCCAAGCACGACTCCCACCCCGTCCTCACAGCTTTACTTCTGCCAGCGAAAGGCAAAGGTCCCGAGTTCGAGTCTCGGTCCGGCACACAGTTTTAATCTGTCAGGAAATTTCATATCAGCGCACACTCCGCTGCAGAGTGAAAATCTCATTCTGGAAACATCCTCCAGGCTGTGGCTAAGCCATGTCTCCGCAATATCCTTTCTTTCAGGAGTGCTAGTTCTGCAAGGTTCGCAGGAGAGCTTCTGTGAAGTTTGGAAGGTAGGAGACGAGGTACTGGCAGAAGTAAAGCTGTGAGGACGGGGCGCGAATTGTGCTTGGGTAGCTCAGTCGGTAGAGCACTTGCCCGCGAAAGGCAAAGGTCCCGAGTTCGAGTCTCGGTCCGGCACACAGTTTTAATCTGCCAGGAAGTTTAATAAGTGTTTGTTTTTTATAGTCCAACATACAGTCACAGTTGCAAAGCTGTCTTATTATGACAGAACACTGAGACCTACCTGTAATTTATTTGATACACTAACGCCATCCGCTGTTAGTACTACCGGATCCCAAATCCATAACTCCCGTGGAAACACACTTACTTAGCGCTCGTTTGTTGACCAAGGTTGCAGGCCCACGGTTTCATTTTGGTTGACTAAGGTGTTTCGAATAAACTTTATAAATAACGAACGAAATCTTTGCGTAATGGCCGTTTATTTGGCTTCCAAAATGGAAAGAATAGCACTAGTCAGATGCACTCAGCTATCTGGCTACATCAGTGTTGCTTCGCGCTAGGAAGAAACAATACAGCGTCATCTTGAAAACAAACGCACATCGTTAGCTGTCAAAGCGTCCGATAACTATATCATGTCACGACTCTCTCCTTTACCGTCCAAGTGCCCACCTTTAACTTTCATTTTAGTCGCTTTTCATGTTGCTCCCAATCTCCTAATTAGAATTACGTGTCTTAATTATATAATTAAGTGTTGTGTAAATGTGTGTTAATGGTTAATTTAAATGCCTTTAAAAGTCCCTCTTATATAGGGTGAGTCACCTAACATTACCGCTGGATATATTTCGTAAACCACATCAACTACTGACGAATCGATTCCACAGACCGAACGTGAGGAGAGGGGCTAGTGTAATTGGTTAATACAAACCATAAAAAAATGCACTGAAGTATGTTTTTTAACACAAACCCACGTTTTTTTAAATGGAACCCTGTTAGTTTTGTTAGCACATCTGAACATATAAACAAATACGTACTCAGTGCCGTTTGTTGCATTGTAAAATGTTAATTACATCCGGAGATAATGTAACCTAAAGTTGACGCTTGAGTACCACTCCTCCGCTGTTCGATCGTGTGTATCGGAGAGCACCGAATTACGTAGGGATCCAAAGGGAACGGTGATGGACCTTAGGTACAGAAGAGACTGGAACAGCACATTACGTCCACATGCTAACGCCTGTTTATTGGTCTTTTTCACTGACGCACATGTACATTACCATGAGGGGTGAGGTACACGTACACACGTGGTTTCCGTTTTCAGTTACGGAGTGGAATAGAGTGTGTCCCGACATGTCAGGCCAATAGATGTTCAATGTGGTGGCCATCATTTGCTGCACACAATTGCAATCTCTGGCGTAATGAATGTCGTACACGCTGCAGTACATCTGGTGTAATGTCGCCGCAGGCTGCCACAGTACGTTGTTTCATATCCTCTGGGGTTGTAGGCACATCACGGTACACATTCTCCTTTAACGTATCCCACAGAAAGAAGTCCAGAGGTGTAAGATCAGGAGAACGGGCTGGCCAATTTATGCGTCCTCCACGTCCTATGAAACGCCCGTCGAACATCCTGTCAAGGGTGAGCCTAGTGTTAATTGCGGAATGTGCAGGTGCACCATCATGCTGATACCACATACGTCGACGCGTTTCCAGTGGGGCTTTTTCGAGCAACGTTGGCAGATCATTCTGTAGAAACGCGATGTATGTTGCAGCTGTTTGGGCCCCTGCAATGAAGTGAGGACCAATGAGGTGGTCGCCAATGATTCCGCACCATACATTTACAGTCCACGGTCGCTGTCGCTTTTACCTGTCTGAGCCAGCGATGATTGTCCACGGACCAGTAATGCATGTTCCGTAGATTCACTGCCCCGTGGTTTGTGAAACCCGCTTCGTCGGTAAACAGATAGAAGGGCAGCGCATTCTCTGTTAATGCCCATTGACAGAATTGCACTCGATGATCAAAGTCATCACCACGTAATTGCTGATGTAGCGACACATGAAACGGGTGAAAGCGGTCACGATGTAGTATGCGCATGACACTACTTTGACTCAGTCCACCGGCTCTCGCAATGTCCCGTGTACTCATGTGTGGGTTCATGGCAACAGCAGCTAACACACCAACTGCACCCGCTTCTCCTGTGACGGGCCTATTACGGACCCGTTTGCGTGCTACGACCATACCTGTTGCATACAGTTAGCGGTAGATGTTTTGCAATGTGCAGCACGTTGGATGCTCTCTGTCCGGGTACCGTTCTGCATACACCCTGCAGGCTTCAGCTGCATTTCGTCGACACTCGCCATAGATGAGTATCATCTCCGCCTTTTCAGAGTTCGAATACACCGTGGTCACAGTTCCTACAACACTACACTATCACAGACGTCTGGTAACACGGTGTACTACAGTTGGTCTGCGTGCGGAGACGAATGCAGAATAACAATAGCAGCAAGAGCTACATGCGGACACTGCGACAGCTAGACCAAACCACAACAGTGCACTACACCCACACTCGTAAACACGGTTGTCATCGTAAACATGTCCCTGCAGATGCTGCTCGCCGACCGTGGCCCGTGTTTGTTACAACATGCAACTGAACGTCGGAGGTTTGAAGCGTCAACTTTAGGTTACAATATCTCCGGATGTAATTGACATTTTACAATGCAACAAACGGCACTGATTACGCATTTGTTTGTATGTTCTGATGTGCTAACAAAACTATCGTGGTTCTATTTAAAAAAACGTAGGTTTGTGTTAAAAAACATACTTCCGTGCATTTTTGTATGGTTTGTATTAAACAATTGCATTAGCCCCTCTCCTCGCGTTCGGTCTGTGGAATCGGTTCGTCAGTATTTGATGTGGTTTACGAAATATATCCAGCGGTAACGTTAGGTGACTCACCATGTATTGTCGGTTCTTTTCGCATGTTGAGTGTTCAAAATGAATTAGATCTTCTGCTATATCACCTTTCTTACTTATTATACAACACTTCGAGTACTGGCTCCCTCAACAGAGTCCCTTCTTTCTTACACTTTTGGAAAGCCTCCGTTTTCTGGGACGGCACGCAAGTCTCTTGTCGCATTGCCCTGAATCTCCTTTATGGTTTTGAAATGACGTACTGTCAACGTGGTTTTAAGTTCGAGAAACAGGAAAAAGTCTGTTGCGGAGAATACAGTGGAGAGGCCGCAACGGGAGTGTGACGTTTTGCTAGATAGCTGCGGTCGAATGACGCGTGAGCCGGTGCATTGTCATGATGCAACATCCAAGTCCGGAATTCCCACAGTTCAGGCCTCTTCCTGCATCCCTCGTGCGTGCTGGATTTGTCAGCAGCTTCTCGAGCCACAGCAAGAACTCTCTCGAAACGTTCATCTGTTGATGTGTAAGGTCGTCCATGCTTCGGATCGTCACCGACCGACAATTTGTCTTGTTTAAAGCATTTAAACCACTCCTAGCACAGCGTGCGTCTCACACAGTCCGCCCCTTACGCTTGGTGTCAGAGAAGCAAATTGCACACTTCAGCGGCTGTGGCTTGCTTACTAAAAAGTGGCCGCTGGCCGGTATATGTATGGTTCATTTTAGTGCTACAAGCACTATGGGACTTAACATCTGAGGTCATCAGTCCCCTAGAACTACTTAAACCTAACTAATCTAAGGACATCACATATATCCATGCCCGAGGCAGGATTCGAACCTGCGACCGTAGCGGTCGCGCGGTTCCGGACTGAAGTGCCTAGAACCGCTCGGCCACACTGGCCGGCCATTTTAGGTCATAAATTCCTGTGTACGAATTGTAATTAACATATCGAAATTATTTTTAACGCTTGAAGGATAGCCGTATCTCTTTCCAGTCCAAAGTAAATAAGCGATATGTATTGGCATTTGGCCACAATGGCCCAAGATGCACCACACTTGTGTCTAAGGCCCCTCACTATGTGGAGTTGTGCCTCATGTTTTTCTTTCGCACGCTGTTTACAGTTACTCGCACACTATGTTAACATTGCATTTAACAGGTATTTCATTTCAAAAGTATAGACAGACGTTTCTTCGTTCGAGGGGCGAAGTTAGCTGTGTATTATAAATGTCACTTTTGTTGTCTACACTAACAGTTCTCCTTAAGAAATATATAGTAACTATTATTGTTAACAAAGTTTTTTTAAAAAGTAAAATCGACCAGATAATTTATGTAGCAACTGAATAACAACAGAAATTCAAGACATGAAAGAAAAAGTGTCTTTATCGTTCTAGTACAGCGAGAAACATTTTAGAATCTTGGTTTGATTTGTAGTTGGGAGGAGGTTACGCAAATAGGCTCAGTTTGCTTTTTCCCTTTTTTTTTTTTTTTTTGGGACGGTAGTCGTGATGGAGCCTCGATAGTGCACTAGTGGTGCCCGTAGGACAGAAAATCTTAATTAAAAAGAAGGAAAAAGAAAAGGCACTGAATGTACTAGGTGCATCCAGCAGCGAGTAGTCGGTTGCTGCTGAAGTTTTTTACGTTTTCTATAACGAGCTACGAGCAGATGATTCGAAATTTTTCATCTGTGTCTGAGTGTGTTTTTAAGGCCTTGCTGGATTACTTTGCTCTCTTAGAAACGCATTATAGAAGCAAGACAAGAATATCAGATTAACTGTACCTTCACTGGAAATATATCCTATAAATCTGATGTCTTATATAAGACATAATATGAGCTGACAAACGCATTTCCCTTTACAAGTAATTTTATTGTTCTATACTGATTGTTATTTTCGGTTGTTGTACCTGTAAATTCGTCACAAACATAAAACAAACTAATGTGACAGTGTTGGTTCTTTCAGGCTATCCGGAAACCCACTGTACAGAGTGCTTACGGAATGCCGTTTTTTTAATGTTCTGTTTTACTCATGTATCACTCTTTACAATACCGTAATTGTCCAATGCGATCGTGTGGCTTCATTCATGTGATGCTGAAACACGTATGTATTCATTACCAGCGATGGCGAGGCATGACAGAATCTCTGACCAGAGAGTTATTTATCGTTGCTAGTCTGCGCTTGACCGCGCGAGAGTTCAGTTGTGTGTGGCGAGTGGGCAGAGAGAGTAGTCAGTTGGAGAACAGTAGCGGCCTGGTACAGTTGCGAGTTGCACTCTGTCTGCAGTAGTAGTCAGTCGGCAGTAGTTGTACCGAGCGGACGGTTGTACTGAGCAGGCGTCGCCATGCGTCGACGGCGTGCTCTTCTTCCGAATCTGGTCAGGATTGTGGTGGACGATGTGTATTATTGTTGAAGGTAATGAAGCAGCATTGCGCTCAGCTAATAACGTATGTTAATTGTAATTAATTTGTTCAAAAAATGGTGCCCCAATAATAACCTTTTATAAAGTAACTCATTTAAAGAAAAAGATTCATTTCAATTTAAGGAATATTTCCTATGCATTCCCTCCAAGAATCAAAATTAAATGTAGGCCAGCATGGCACGGAGCTGTGCCGAAAAATAAGAGCAGATATAGATGTAGTTTTACTGAGGTAAGAATTTATCAGGTTTAATTATTTCACAGGGCCGAAGGTCAGCGCAGCTGCCCTTATAAAATTTATCAGGTTTAATTATTTGTGTTGAGATGTTACATTCAGTTCATGGTTCATTATCTAATTAATGTTGTTGTGGGTTTTTGGTCAATTTTCATTTATCAATTTTGTGGGGAGTTCACGCATGGTTCCATTTCACATTTTTTATTAAATATTATTTTGTTGGGAGGCTACGCCTGGCTTCATTTCAATTTAACAATATTTTGTGGGGAGTTAACACTTGGATCATTTTTATTATCATTGAGTTTTATTTCTGTGGGGAGGTTACAATGCAATAGAATCAATATCATTATTGCCGAAAATGAGCGAAGGAACACTATCCTTTGCCATACCTGATAATAAATGATAATTCATGATGCCACCAATGTTTCAATCTAATCGGTGATTCATTGCAGTTGTTATACATGTTTACAATAAAATAATTAACACATTAGATGTTTATTGTTACAGCAATAATAAGTGTATTACACATGTATCTCGATATCCGTAGCATCGATCAATCACGCCGCGAATACTTCAGAAATCACATTATCGCTAACCCCGTAAATATTTTGTAGGCCTACTCCATAGATGTATATTTTTTTTTTTTAGAAAAACTAGTTATTGAATCCCACAATAACTGCAACTGAACAAATCTTTTTCCTGGATTGTGTCAGAAGCAGCAAGATGGGACTAGGGGCAACGAATGCGCAGATTAACTGCGGAAAATGCTGCAGCATCTACTTCTCATCGACATAGCCAGACCATACACTGATTTTCGTAGTGCGCTCGCCAGCCAAGCAAAAACAGGAGTTGGTAGACACAGATCGTAACACGAAAGGAACATGGTACTAGCCGATTCGGCAGCAGATTACACGTCGCCTTCGGTTTCTGACCTTAGCGCTCAAGAGAAGGTAAATTGTTACACTTAAAAGACTAAGAGCAGGACGTACGAATAATAATAAAACAAGACGATTGTAAAATGTAATTCCTACTCCAAGCTGCGCTTTGTGACTCATTGACTAGGATTCTATACGTACGTATATTCATAAAATGTGATAAATACCGTCATCCAAGAACAATTACACAGTACAATATTTTAAAAACTGAACTTTTCTCTCTTAGAGTAGCTCTAGTTCCATGAATAGGTCCATTGCCAAATATATTTGCCATTTCATTCGTCTTTGTAAAAGGGACTTACATATATGTATACAAACAATTTTATGTTAAAGTTTCGCGGCTTTTATTGGTACGGGGCAGTGAGACTAATTGACTTTGTTGACTCCCTGTCTTTTAATTACGTTTTATATTTGGCATTGAAATCAGACCAGTGTCGTGTTTGCATCATTATGTGCAATAATTATGTGAAGTGAAATGGGCTCTCTCTGGAAGCAAATAAAACAAGATAAAAAAATAAAAACAGACACGAGACTTAACGTCTCAGCGCTAAGAGAAAAGTAGGAGTTTCTCAAAGCTTATCACTACTGACGTATCTCTGAATAAAAATTCGTTACGCGTTTGGGGAAAGTAAATCGCTAATTTTGTTGCAATTTCGACTGATCCTTTAACCCAACGTATTATAATAATGGAAAGAAAAATCTTCCAGTAGATTTTCTCTTTCTACTTGTATGCTCTGAGGAACCAATAAATAATTCACGACAAATGTAATGCCACGCCGTATCTTTCTTCTTTCTATCGTTGTATTCATCGACCCTTATTAAGTCACGGCTGCAAAATACTAACACAGATCATTTACAGAAGAATGGAAAAACTCGTAGAATCTGACCTCAGGAGAGATCAATTTTGATTCCGGAGAAATGTAGGAACACACGAAGCAATACTGACCCTATATAGTTTAAGGAAGGGCAAACGTACGTATACAGCATTTGTAGTCTTAGAGAAAGCTTTTGGCAATGCTGACTGGAATACTCTCTTTCGAATTCTGAAGGTGGCAGGGGTAAAATACAGGGACCACATGCCTATTTACAATTTGTAGCGAAAGCAGAGGGCAGTTATAAGAGTCGATGGGCACGAAAGGGAAGCAGTGGTTGAGAAGGGAGTGAGACAGGGTTGTCTAGGCGCTCAGTCCGGAACCGCGCGACTGCTACGGTCGCAGGTTCGAATCCTGCCTCGGGCATGGATGTGTGTGATGTCCTTAGGTTAGTTAGGTTTAAGTAGTTCTAAGTTCTAGGGGACTGATGACCACAGATGTTAAGTCCCATAGTGCTCAGAGCCATTTGAACCATTTTTGAGACAGGGTTGTAGCCTATCCCCGATGTTATTCAATCTGTTTATTGAGCAACAGTGAAGAAAACAAAACAAAAATTTGGAACAGGAATTTAAGTCCAGGGAGAAGAAATGAAAACTTTGAGGTCTGCCGATGACATTGCAACTTTGGCAGAGACAGCAAAGATCAGTTGAACGGAATAGACAGTATTTTGAAAGGAGAATATAAGGTGTACATCAATAAAAAAGCAAAACGAGGATAATGGAATGTAGTCAAATTTTGTCAGGTGATGCTGAGGGAATTAGATTAGGAATTGAGATGCTTAAAGCAGTAGATGAGTTTTGCTATTTGAGCAGAAAAATAACTGATGATGGCCGAAGAAGAGAGGATATAAAATGTAGACGACGACGCCAAGGAAAGCTTTTCTGAAGTAGAGATATTTGTGAACGTCGAGTATAGATTTAAGCGTGAGGGAGTCTTTTCTGAAAGTATTTGTACGGAGTGTATGGAAGTGAAACATGGACGATAAACAGTGTAGACAAGAAGAGAATAGAGGCTTTTCAAATGTCGGTGCTACAGAAGACTGCTGAAGATTAGATGGGTAGATCACGTAACGAATGAGGAGGTACTGAACAGAATTGGGGAAAAGAGAAATTTGTGGTTCAACCATACTAGAAGAAGGTATCGGTTTTAGGAGACATTCTGAGGCATCAAGGGATCACTGGAGGGAAGCGTGTGGGGTAATAATCATAGAGGGAGACCATGAGATGAATACAGTAGGCAGATTCAGAGAGATGTACGTTACAGTAGTTAGTCGAAATGAAGGGTCTTGCACAGGATAGAGTAGCATGGAGAGCTGCATCAAACCAGTCCTCGGACTGAAGACCACAACAACAGCAACATGTTCCAGGCATAGGCCCTCATCTCCACCTCCACTGCTAAAATATCCGTGTCCATTTTCTCTGTGTCTGGAGGACAAATTGTAGAAGACAGTTTGTAGTCACACATAAGACAAAGCAACGCAGCCTGCTGTCAGCTGGTCACCCTGATCCCAGAACTAACTGCCTCTAATCAGCTGGCTCCTTTTCGCAAACCTGCCGCACCGTCCGTGTGAACTGCCGAATTCATCCCCGCGGCCCATAGCAATGCGTCATCCGCCACGCGACTTATGGAGATGCAGTAGGCAAGCGGCAAAATTCAGCAGCCGCAGTCGTTCCGTGTTGGCTGCTGCATGTACCGAGTGCGCCAAAGCGATGGGTTCATTTACCTCGCAACTGAGGTTCCGCAAATACACTGAGATGACGAAAGTCATGGGATACCTTGTTACTGTCCTGTCGGACCCCCTTCTGCGCTGCGTTGTGCAGAAACTCGACGAGGCATGCACTCAATAAGTCGTTGGAAACCCCTGCAGAAAAACCGAGCCATGCTGCATCCACAGCTGTCCATAATTACGGAAGTCTTGTCGGTGCAGGACTTTGTGCACGAACTGACCTCTCGACTATGCCCCATAAATGTTCGATGGGTGACCAAATCATTGGCTCTAATTGTTCAGAATGTTCTGCAAACCAGTCACGAACAATGGTGTACCGGTGACATGGTGCATTGTCATCCATAAACATTCTGTCGTTGTTTGAGAATGGCTGCAAATGTTCTCCAAGTTGCCAAACATAACCGTTTCCAATCAGTGATCGGACCAGAGGACCAAGTCCATT
The DNA here is from genome assembly GCF_021461385.2 of Schistocerca piceifrons. Lineage (NCBI taxonomy): Eukaryota > Metazoa > Arthropoda > Insecta > Orthoptera > Acrididae > Schistocerca > Schistocerca piceifrons. The sequence continues at coordinate 135,270,121 of NC_060142.1, forward strand.
CCACGTAAACACAGCTCACAGCATTATGTAGCCACCACCAGCTTGCATACTGTCTAGCTGATAGCTAGCGTCGCTGGCTTCGTGGGGTCTGCGCCACACTAAAACCCTACCACCAGCCCTTAGCATCTGAAATTGGGACTCATCCGATCAGCCAGGGTCAAACCGACATGGTCAAGGGTCCAGGAGAGGCGCTGCAGGCGATGTCATGCTGTTAGCAAACACACTCGCATCGTTCGGCTATGGGAGCCACATATCGACACACTGTCTTAATTGATGCGTTCGTCGCACGGTCATTTCTGCGGTCATTTCACGTAATGTTGCTTGTCTGTTAGCACTGACAACTTCACGAAAACGCCGCTGCTCTCGGTCGCTAAGTGAAGGCAGTCGGCCACTGCGTTGTTCATGGTGAGTAGTAATGACTGATATTTGGTATTCTCTGCACCCTCTTGACACTGAGTATCTCGGAATACTGAATTCACTAAGGATTTCCGAAATGAAATGTCCCATACTTTTGTAAGTAGGCTGTTTAGGTTTTTTTTATTGGTAACGCCACCTCTGTATGAAAATCACTGGCTGTGCTGTGTGCAGTCTGTGGCTGCTTTGCATTGTTGTAATACTCGCCATTGTAGTGTTAGGCAGCTGGCTGTGAACAGCGCGTAGCGTTGTGCAGTTGGAGGTGAGCCGCCAGCAGTGGTGGATGTGGGGAGAGAGATGGCGGAGTTTTGTAATTTGTCATGAACTGATATATATATTATGACTTTTGATGATATTAAGGTAAATACAGTGTTTGTTCTCTATTAATATCTTTCATTTGCTAACTATCCCTATCAGTAGTTAGTGCCTTCAGTAGTTTGAATCTTTTATTTAGCTGGCAGTAGTGGCGCTCGCCGTATTGCAGTAGTTCGAGTAACGGAGATTTTTGTGAGGTAAGTGATTTCTGAAAGGTGTAGTTTAATGTTACTCAGGGCCATTCTTTTGCAGGGATCTTTGATAGTCAGATTGCGTTGCGCTAAAATTATTGTGTGCCAGGTTAAGCACAGTCGTGTATAATTGTTTGAAGTTGACGTTTCAAAAGTGATTCTGATCTTTTATTTTTGTACTCATGTCATCATTCCTGTAACACTGATGTATATGTTTATTTCTATTCTTTTGTAAAGCCCCTATTACTACAAATATTATCTGTATTGTTATGTTTTTAATGATGTATTTTGTACCTTTGTTATTGTATTTTTATGTTACCAAATTGTAATTGTTACCAGTTCTTCAAATTAAGTAACATTTCACTGCACACGTTTCTGTTGGTCATAGTACATGAACAATATGTGAGAAGTAGGGACTGATAGTGTTTGCACGTGTGTTAGTAATTCAGCAAGGGACTGGATAACAGCATTGCTGGTTCTAAGGACAATTCCAAGCACTTTGTGAGTGCACAAGTGGTGGTTTATGGACTTGCTATATTCTCCGCCAGACTCTTCGATCGTGATTGTGCACCTGCACAGTCGCAACAGATCGCAACAGATGGCTGCTGGCCATCTCTACAAGGACTACAGTGGGTCTGCACCTTCGATGGCCCACCAATACCGTCATCTCTACCAGGACAACAGTGGGTCTACATCTTTGATGGCCCACCAATACCATTATTTCTACAAGGACTGCAGTGGGTCTGCACCTCTGGTGGCCCACCAATACCATACTCTCTACCAGGACTACAGTGGGTCTGCTCTGTGATGACCTACCTACCAATACTCTTCCAAACTACGACTGACTCTGCTGTGGGTTTGCTGTGTTGTGGCCCATTATCTGTCAGCATGTCAAGAGTCAGCACTGTCTTTCCGTTGGAAGGACAACACTACTTCTTCAAGAGTGCATGGAAATCCACTACTTCCGTGTGCATTTTCTTTTACTGCTCAGACTTTGAGAAAAACTCTGCATTTTACTGTGATGAACAATGTGGACTGTCTTTATGGACTGTGAGAAATTTTTAGCTTTTGACCAACATTGTATCAATAAGTGTGTGCATTTGATTTCTTTGTTATTGTAATTATGAAAAATTTTTTTCAAATCTGTATTGGCCACTGCCCAATCCAATTTGTAAAAATTTTTGTGGGGAGCATGGGGGCTATGTAAGTAGGCTGTTTAGGTTTTTCTTATTGGTAACGCCACCTCTGTATGAAAATCACTGGCTGTGCTGTGTGCAGTCTGTGGCTGCTTTGCATTGTTGTAATACTCGCCATTGTAGTGTTAGGCATCTGGCTGTGAACAGCGCGTAGCGTTGTGCAGTTGGAGGTGAGCCGCCAGCAGTGGTGGATGTGGGGAGAGAGATGGCGGAGTTTTGTAATTTGTCATGAACTGATATATATATTATGACTTTTGATGATATTACGGTAAATACAGTGTTTGTTCTCTATTAATATCTTTCATTTGCTAACTATCCCTATCAGTAGTTAGTGCCTTCAGTAGTTTGAATCTTTTATTTAGCTGGCAGTAGTGGCGCTCGCCGTATTGCAGTAGTTCGAGTAACGGAGATTTTTGTGAGGTAAGTGATTTCTGAAAGGTGTAGTTTAATGTTACTCAGGGCCATTCTTTTGCAGGGATCTTTGATAGTCAGATTGCGTTGCGCTAAAATTATTGTGTGCCAGGTTAAGCGCAGTCGTGTATAATTGTTTTAAGGGGACGTTTCGCTTTTAGCTCCGACTACCACTCCGAATTCAGTCTGTTAATTTCCAAAGTGCGGCCATAATCACGTCGGAAACTTTTACACATGAATCACGTGACTACGAGTGACAGCTCCACCAAAGCACTGCTCTTTCATACCTTATGTACGCGACACTGCCGCCATCTGTACAAGTGCATATCGCCGTCCCATGACTTCTCTCCTCAGTGTGTGTTCCGCTCCTGTGATCTCAGCCTAAAACCTGCCGCTACGTACGATCAATAGCTGCAGCGCGCTCCCTCTGCCGGTTGGAGCACTATTTCGAAAATTCGATTTCCTTTTGAACTCACCTCGTTTGTTTATTCAGTCGGATTCAAACGCAGCCGAAGGGCTAAAAACATGCAAAATTGTTCGATAGAAAAAAGTTAAAATAAAAAAACCGAATGTTATCACAATGTACATCAAACGATTTGGTCAGAGGATTCTAAGGAACATATTACATTGGTTTTCGGTGTACCTTTATACATTTTTTTATTTAATTTATAGTAATTATAACATGGTCTTTAGGGTGCAACTACTAACTAGAATATATTTTGACCAGGTGTTTCGACTGAAATACATCCATTCCTTCAAAACGCTTTTCTGAATAAACATTGTTATACGAAGGGAAAAACGCCGCTCTGACTGTGGGAAGTTTGTTATTAAAGCCACTACAGATTTCACGCCAATTCAGGCGCCTCGCTGGTGATCTACTCGGGGGTTAGAAAGGAAGTGTTTTACGATCGCTCTTTATACACTGGCTTAATAAATATTGTTGTATGGAACCGAACACTCCTCTTCATTAGATAAACTGCATCTACAACATTATTTTACACTGTCCTGAAACCTCTTCCCGCCCTTCACGTCATTGATAAATTAACAACCGCTAGAAGCGCTTGTCAAATTGATAAAAAGGGGGTGCCCCTAATACAAAATAAAATGAATATTTGGTGCGGAGAGAATAAAATAAGCCGTACAAAGCCCACCAATAAAAACATAAGCTGGAGGCGATGCGGGCACGGCCATAAGGAAAACTGAATTAGCGACACCCCTATGCAAGCACTCATGAGGAGAACTGCACTGGCCGTGGTACCCGAAATATCCGCTAGATGGCGCTAGTGAAAGTGGGGCTGGAACGCCGAACGGTGAAGCGTAAAAGAGGAGGAAGTGCCGTACATAAAAATAAATAAAGTAAATATAAGTAAAAAGATCGATAAAAAGAGCGACGGAAAATTTCAAGCAACTTTATGTAGTGGCCGAAAGTATCTGTTTTCTTACATCAGAACTCGTATTTGTTGTTGTTGTTGTGGTTTTCAGTCCAGAGACTGGTTTGATGCAGCTCTCCATGCTACTCTATCCCGTGCAAGCTGCTTCATCTCCCAGTACCTACTGCAACCTACATCCTTCTGAATCTTAGTGTATTCATCTCTTGGTCTCCCTCTAGAATTTTTACCCTCCGTGCTGCCCTCGAATACAAAATTGGTGATCTCTTGATGCCTCAGAACATGTCCTACCAACCGATCCCTTCTTCTAGTCAAGTTCTCCCCAATTCTATTCTATACCCCCTCATTAGTTATGTGATCTACCCGTCTAATCTTCAGCATCCTTCTGTAGCACCACATTTCGAAAGCTTCTATTCTCTTTTTGTCTAAACTGTTTATCGTCCACGTTTCACTTCCATACATGGCAACACTCCATACAAATACCTTCAGAAAAGGCTTCCTGACACCTAAACCTATACTCGATGTTAACTAATTTCTCGTCTTCAGAAACGCCTTCCTTGCCATTGCCAGTCTACATTTTATATCCTCTCTACTTCGACCATCATCAGTTATTTTGCTCCCTAAATAGCAAAACTCATTTACTACTCGAATTTATTACATGTAATTTACGTTATGACGAACAAAGGAGTTGTTATCTGAAGCTGTCGATTCGTAATTGAGTGAGTGGTAGCAACTGATCGCTGATTTATCGAGATTTGGAATTGAGTAAGTGGTAGCAGTCGATCTCTGACTTATCGAGCTGCGAGTTCTGCATAACTATATCACGACACTGACGACGATTTCGGATACGAAACATGCGGCACTGTACTCGAAGATTTCTGCACAATGAAGCACTGTGTTTACTACGTCTGTTGCACTCTGACTGTATCTGATCTTTGCTCGGCAGCTGGATGATTCAGCACGACTCGCTAGTCTGGCAGCCTCTGTTATCCGTAACGAAAACAGGAAGCCCGCACGGCACTTTATCAGCCAACACGACCATCTCTTGTTTCTGTTGGCGCGGCACGCGCTGTTGAGGGCAGCTGCCAGCCAACTCGCCACCGCCAGGGCAAAACGTTTCATCTGTTTCTTTTGTCTCGTCGACATTGGCGCGGTGACGAAGGTAGAGCAGAATTATGTCCGTTTCTCTAGTGGTAGCTCGATGTGCTGAATCATTTAAGAACTGGAAAATGTTTCCCAAGACTTGCTGGTATTCAAATACACCACTGGCCATTAAAATTGCTACACCAAGAAGAAATGCAGATGATAAACGGGTATTCATTGGAAAAATATATTATACTAGAACTGACATGAGATTACATTTTAACGCAATTTGGGTGCATAGATCCTGAGAAATCAGTACCCAGCCGTAATAACGACCTTGATACGCCTGGGTATTGAGTCAAACAGAGCTTGGATGGCGTGTACAGGTACAGCTGCCCATGCAGCTACAAAACGATACCACAGTTCATCAAGAGTAGTGACTGGCGTATTGTGACGAGCCAGTTGCTCGGCCACCATTGACCAGACTTTTTCAGTTGGTGAGAGATCTGGAGAATGTGCTGGCCAGGGCAGCAGTCGAACATTTTCTGTATCCAGAAATGCCCTTACAGGACCTGCAACATGCGGTCGTGCATTATCCTGCTGAAATGTAGGGTTTCGCAGGGATCGAATGAAGGGTAGAGCCACGGGTCGTAACACATCTGAAATGTAACGTCCACTGTTCAAAGTGCCGTCAATGCGAACAAGAGGTGACCGAGACGTGTAACCAATGGCACCCCATTACCATCACGCCGGGTGATACGCCAGTATGGCGATGACGAATACACGCTTACAATGTGCTTTCACCGCGATGTCGCCAAACACGGATGCGACTATCATGATGCTTTAAACCGAACCTGGATTCATCCGAAAGAATGACGTTTTGCCATTCGTGCACCCAGGTTCGTCGTTGAGTACACCATCGCAGGCGTTCCTGTCTGTGATGCAGCGTCAAGGACAACCACAGTCATCGTCTCCGAGCTGATAGTCCATGCTGCTGCAAACGTCGTCGAACTGTTCGTGCAGTTGGTAGTTGTCTTGCAAACGTCCCCATCTGTTGACTCAGGCATCGAGACGTGGCTGCATGAGCCGTTACAGCCATGCGGATAAGATGCCTGTCATCTCGACTGCTAGTGATACGAGGCCGTTGGGATCCAGCACGGCGTTCCGTATTACCCTTCTGAACCCACCGATTCCATATTCTGCTAACAGTCATTGGATCTCGAACAACGCGAGCAGCAATGTCGCGATACGAGAAGCCGCAATCGCGATAGGCTACAATCCGACCCTTATCAAAGTCGGAAACGTGATGATACGCGTTTCCCCTCCTTACACGAGGCATCACAACAACGTTTCACCACGCAACGCCGGTCAACTGCTGCTTGTGTATGAGAAATCGGATGGAAACTTTCCTCATGTCAGCACGTTGTAGGCGTCGCCACCGGTGCCAACCTTGTGTAAATACTCTGAAAAGCTAATTATTTGCATATCACAGCATGTTCTTCCTATCGCTTACATTTCGCGTCTGTGTAGGAATTTTAATGGCTAGTAGTGTAATTCTGTCTGGAAGGCACGCGACGTTACCGCTTTGTGTCAGTAGAATAAAAAAAATGTCCAAATGTGTGTGAAATCGTATGGGATCTAACTGCTAAGGTCATCAGTCCCTAAGCTTACACACTACTTAAACTAAATTATCCTATGGACGAACACACACACCCATGCCCGAGGGAGGACTCGAACCTCCACCAGGATCAGCCGCACAGTCCATGACTGCAGCACCTCAGACCGCTCGGCTAATCAGTCGAATCAAACTAGAAATATGGCCCTTGCATTGAGATAAATAACGACAACTGAGCACGTTATTTCCCAAGTAAACACTGATGATGGTAAGAAGAGTATCCTTGTTTTACATACCAATCACGTAAACTGGAAGCTCATTTGACTAATTTCACTAATTTACCGATCGGCATCAATAACACGGAAGTTAATAAATAACTCTAGTTACCTTAAAATATTAAGGCAGGATGTACAATGAGTGGATGCTGTGTGAGATGCAGTCCAAGCCGTGTTCTTCTCGATACACTGCCTGTTTAGCCTCCAAGGAAATTATTTTTCTGCTGATTTTGTTGAACTGAAAGTGAACGAGGAACACAATTTTTGTAGTTTAATATATTTCTTCATGGAAAGTTGCGCAAGTGTTCTCGAAATATGTCGCTGTGCTCAGCCATTCAGGCGATCCGACTGGAGACCTACAATGGAAATCACAATGAACCTCTACGTCTACATCCACAGTCTGCAAACCATTGTAAAATGCACGGTAGAGGTTAATTACCTTTCTACCACATTCACTGCCTTCCAAAAAAGGGAAAAATCTGGTAGTGGAGGAGGAATCAAAATGGAACATCACTACCTGAGAGGGTACGTGATGTTATTTCAGTGATGAGAAAATAGATTTACAAACGACTTAGCATTGTGCCCCTTCTTAGCTGTATGACGTTACATCCTCTCTGGCCTAGTGTACCCTCACCCGCAGCAAACTGACCCACAACTGCTGTAACTAGTCCTTGATAAACTCGATACTGGTATTGGAACGTATTTGACGCCCACCCCAAGCATGTTCCACCGGGGACAGATCTGCGGACCTTGCTAGCCACTCAAGTTCCCCAACACCACCCAGACAGTTCATGGGGACCCGCACCATGAGTAGAGGGACGTTGTCCTGTTGGAAAATGGCACCCCGCTTATCACGCATGAAGTATAAAATATGAAAACTCAGGACGTACGTGACATACCGTTGTTAGAGCAGCGTGCCCTCAATCCGTGCCAGCTGTGGCCTGAAGTCATAGCCGATAACTACCCTATCATGACGTGGGGATGGGAACCGATACCGGTATTTTAGTTGTTGATAACCAGTATCTTTCGATATTTATTTGACCTCGTTTATAACAGGTGCACCTTTAATAATAGCCAAATAAAAGCACCGAAATATTACAGCATGGCCAAAATTTTTCGTTTTTAAATAAACCTTTCCTTTAAAAGAAGGAGTAATTTTTGTTGATGTAATTTGTATTTGTGTGAAATACTGCGTTATTACAGAAAATAAGGAAAGCGATCAGTGCTGTTTTAATCACAACGCCAACAGAAACGAGCAACAAGTAACTACACTATGTGATCAAAAGTATCCGGACACTACTAGAAACAAACGTTTTTCATACTAGGTGCATTGTCCTGCCACCTACTGCCAGGTACTCCGTATCTGCGACCTCAGCAGTCATTAGACTTCGTGAGAGAGCAGAATGGTGCGCTCTACAGAACTCACAGTCTTCGAACGTGGTCAGTTGATTGGGTGTCACTTGTGTCATACGTCTGTACGTGAGATTTCCACATTCCTAAACATCCCTAGGTCCACTGTTTCCGATGTGATAGTGAAGTGGAAACGTGAAGGGACACGTACAGCACATATGTTGACTGACAGAGAAAGCACACTGTTGAAGAGGGTCGTAATGTGTAATAGGCAGACACCTCTACAGACCATCACATGGGAATTCCAAACTGCATCAGGATCCACTGACAGTACTATGACAATTAGGTGGGAGGTGAAGAAACCAGGATTTCATGGTCGAGCGGCTGCTCATAAGCCACACATCACACCAGTAAATGCCAAACGACGCCTCGCTTGGTGTAAGGAGCGTAAACACTGGGCGATTGAACAGTGGTAAAACGTGGTGTGGAGTGACGAATCACGATACACAATGTGGCGATCCGACGGCAGGGTGTGGGTATAGCGAATGCACTGTAAACGTCATCTGCCAGCGTTTGTAGTGCCAACAGTAAAATTCGGAGCCGGTGGTGTTATGGTGTGGTCGTGTTTTTCATTGAGGGGGCTTGCACCCCTTGTTGTTTTGCGTGGCACTATCACAGCACAGGCGTAAATTGATGTTTTAAGCACCTTCTTGCTCCCCACTGTTGAAGAGCAATTAGGAGGTGGCGATTGCATCTTTCAACAGATCGGGCACCTATTCATAAACCACGGCCTGTGGCGGGCATTCGCCATATCCACACCCTGCCAACGAATCGCCACATTGTGTACCGTGATTCGTCACTCCACACGACGTTTTTCCACTGTTCAATGGTCCAATGTTTACGCTTCTTACACTAAGCGAGGGGTCGTTTGGCATTTACAGGCGTGATGTGTGGCTTATGAGCAGCCGCTCGACCACGACATTCAAGTTTTCTCACCTCCCGCCTAATTGTCATAGTGCTTGCAGTGGATCCTGATGCGTTTTGGAATTCCTATGTGATGGTCTGGATAGATGTCTGCCTGTTACACATTACGATCCTCTTCAACTGTCGGCGGTCTCTGTCAGTCAACAGACGAGGTCGGCCTGTACGTTTTTGTGCTGTACATGTCCCTTCACGTTTCCACTTCGCTATCACATCGGTAACAGTGGACCTAGGGATGCTTAGGAGTGTGGAAATTCCGCGTATAGACGTATGACACAAATGACACCCATTCACCTGACCACGTTCGAAATCCGTGAGTTCTGCGGAGCGTCCATTCTGCTCTCTCACGATGTCTGATGATTGGTGAGGTCGCTGATATGGGGTACCTGGCAGTAGTGGGCTGCACAATGCACCTAATATGAAAAACGTTTGTTTTTGGGAGTGTCCGGATACTTTTCATCACATAGTGTAGTTGCTAGTTGCTCGTTTCTGTCTACGTTATTAAAATAGCACTGATCGCTTTCCTCATTTTCTATAATAAACCAATATTTCACACCAATGCAAATTATATGAATAAAAGTTACTGTTTTTTCTTCTTAAAAAGACAGATGTGCATTTTAGCAGTCAGTTCTGGACACACAGTGTCAACTAATAAATGTGCAACCGTTATGTGTCAGTATTGTTGCGTCACATACCGCAGTGGAGCAACATCTCTACTTCATGTGTCCAAGACATTCTACAGTACGTTTAGCAGAAGAGCAAAGTGTGTGCCAAATTTCTCTCACACGCGCTGACTCCAGGAGAAAAATGGCAGCTTGAGTCCATGCGCCTTGCATGGACTCTAGCTGCGATTTGATCTAAATGCAGAACATAGACGATCCTTTTCTGAAAAATATCGTCACGGGTGTCGAGACATGGTGTATTCAACACGAACCTGCTACAAAACGACAAAGGGTCAACGCTTTGACAACTTAACCGAGATTCATGCCAATGTGACAGACGAGAGAAACAGCTCCCAAAGAAGGACTTCTCTGATAGTTTCACGTGTTTGATATGAACGTCCTGTACTTTGCACTCAAGTAGGGAGGAATCAATCTAGAGCGTGTGAAGCAATAAAGCTACCACCTCAACGTTTGTGTCCTTTTTCATCAAACCACCCTCGAAATTTTTTGTCTGACGCGGTATACACCTCTGTGCGCGCTATAATTGTTATAGATAAGTTAGACGTTCTTCTCTGTATTTGAGACGATACAAAGATGATTCCAGACAGCTTGCAGCACTGTTGTCAGTTTTCAACTGGGAAGCACTAAAAACAATAGCCGTCTACAGAGTTGTGACAACACTGAGCCGTTGCCAGAGGTACGCTTACAAAACCGCGTAACATTATTGGCTGAGGTAGGTGCTCGAAGCTAACGCCCCCAGCCCACTACAACTGCCAGGGATCAACTTAACGCCAACTCAACTTCCAGGCGTGAGACGACCTCAGCCTAAATTTCCACCACATCCGCAACCATTTCCTTCGTAAGTGAGCGCATTTCTCTTCATTATCGTTACTAATTGTTTATAGAGATCCTCAATTTTCTTTGTCTCTTACCAATATGGCTACATCGAGAGTATGGTCGGTCATAATTGCCTGATCGAGTCTTATCTCTCACAGAAAAATTTACTGCTGTATTTTGTGCTTTATCTCAATGCCTGTAAGGTATTTTCTGCGCGGGAATACAGTATAGTTTCAAAATATTTCTTAGTGTCAGACCAAATGGCTCAGTCTGGAAATTTCGCATATAGTCCCTAAAAAGGAAAAGCTCTATACATTCCTTTGCCTTATCAACATTTATCTTATCTTCTGGTCAACACCGATACACATACGTGCTGGCAGTAACGTTTTTCGGGATACTACGGCACGTTAACATAGCTGAGTTTTGCTAGCAGTGCTGTTGCGTTGAGGAATGGAAAAATTACACCTGCTCTTACTCTTTGCACTGGAAATTCATTATTCAGTAGAAAAGTAAAGGGTTTCCCATAAAGAGCGCAATTTTTCGATTGATCGCCGCCGTTAGTTGTTAGGTTGCCGGTCCTGAAAATTAAGCGACTGTCATCTGTTGCTAATGCGATTACCGATTGTCATTGTCAGTTGGCGCTTGGGCGTTTTATCAGCTAGAATCGAGCTGAGTAGGATGGATCAAACCATCCAGATTTTGAAATTGCATGGTAAATGCTGTGCAGAAACCGTTCGAAGACTTCGTGTATTCTTTGGTAGGAGAAATGCGCTAATGTGTCAACAGTGCAGAGACTGGTAGGGAAATTTGTAGATACAGGATCGACAGTGAACATCAAATCACCTGGACGTCATCGTTCTCGTCGATCGTTAGAGATGTCCAACGAAGTCGATTTGCCGCCGTTCTCAACGGTTAGCCATTGCGAGAAGCCGTATACATCAAATTTTAACTAAAAATCTGCATTTATATGCTTTTACGATCAAACTGACACTGATGGACCATTTTAGGCTTCGAACATTTGCCGACTGGGCATTCACAAAACAAGAACTCAATACATAGTGATTTTCATAACAAAATAATCTTCAGCGAGGAGGCACACTTCCATCTTATTTTATGTTATGTCATGTTAACTGGGGATCTAGCAACGACGGAGAGGCTCCGTCCTCGCCGCAGCTGCAGTGGTCCGCAACCCCACGACGACTACCTCAGTCCACTTCACCCCTCCGCCGCCCCACACCGAACCCAGGGTTATTGTGCGGTTCTGCCGCCGGTGGACCTCCCAGGGAACGTCTCACACCAGACGAGTGCAACCCCTATGTTTGCGTGGTAGAGTAATGGTGGTGGACGCATACGTGGAGAACTTGTTTGCGCAGCAATCGCCGACATAGTGAAGCTGACGCGGGATAAGGGGAACCAGCCCGCATTCGCCGAGGCGGATGGAAAACCGCCTAAAAACCATCCACAGACTGGCCGGCTCACCGGACCTCGACACAAATCCGCCGGGCGGATTCGTGTCGGGGACCAGGCGCTCCTTCCCGCCCGGAAAGCCGTGCGTTAGACCGCACGGCCAACCGGGCGGGCCACTTCCAGCTTAATCGTACTGGCAGAGTACGTCGGAACGACCAGCCAAGACTAGATACGAGGCGTTCAGGAGTACAGACAGGGTGGCAGGATTCTGGGAGACGTGCGAGGTATGCAGATGAATATACAAATTGCGCAGGTCGGCCGCAATAGACAACGTGTGCAACGATTGCAGCAGCGTATTCCAACGTTTATTAAACTGCCGTCGTTTGTTGCTAGGCGGACGACTTCAGCAGCGTGGCTTCTCTAGATGCGCTTGTTACTCGCTTGCTTTCGCTGAGCCAGCCCCCTCCTTCTCCTCCCCCCCCCCCCCCTCCCCACCCACCAGTCACCAGCACGGCACACGCACGGCTGAATTAAAACGCGCCCACTTGGCCCCCGCCGCTGTATTTATTTTGCCGCTGCCACGCTGGGCGGCGCTGGCGTCGCGCGACTCCGCTCCCGGCTTTTGTCCTGGCCGAAGCTGCTTAAAATGCTTTAGTCGCTGCATAATCTTATTATCTCTCCACCCCATTGGAGCGGCCAGCGCGGAATACGAAACACTTAGGCTTATCTGTGTGGGAGGGGGTGTGGTGGGAAGGGGGAAGAGTTGGGGGCAGGACGGAAGCGCCGACACACACACCTGCGGAACCCGCCAAATTCTCTATCGGCGGCCACGATGCCCGCTCCTAAGCCCTGTATCGCGAGTTCCGTTAATATTCGATAAGTAGATTAGCCCAGCTAAAGAACGCATAGCCCTGTGTGCCGAGTGATAATGTTCTCGAGGATTTAGTTGGACCGCCGAGATTCGGCAATAAACCTATTATTCTGTAACTGTGTGGTCTGAAATTCCTCTAAGAGACACAAAGAGTCATCAAATAACTTTTCTTATCGATGTACTTGTAACTATAAATTTATATTATATAAGAAATTAAGTATTAAGGTTCAAAGCGGCCGAGAGCAAGGTTTTGGCTACCGTGTGAAACTCAGGTAAGGACAGACTTTTCTGCATCTGCATCTATACCCCAGAAATCATTATGAAGTACATGACGGAGGGTACATAGCATTGTAACTCCGCTTGTGGAGAGCAGGGAATATGGCTGCTTAACTTCCTTCGTTTGCGGTATAATCAGTCAAGCCTGTCTTCTGTGCCTTTGAGGCGACTGACTTTCTTTTCTAGCTTCGTCACTTAATACTGAAGCTTTATAACTGGGCTTTCGTGAGATAATTTGTGTCTATCTTCAAGCGACTTCTGTGGTTGATCCTACGATAAATGCCGTGCTTTTAACATGTCAGGAACGCACTACAGTACAGACTGCAATTTTGTCTGTTATCTGATCTTGCTCCCCTTTATAAAAGTCTCATCATCGTGAATTTGGACATAAGCCCTTCATAATTTCACTTCTTACGGTTTACTATTCGCCTATACAGGCGTGAGAAACCGTCTCAAAACACACACATCAAAAAACGTTTTGCATCACCTTGGTTCCGAGAGTTCAGGAGCCTGTACAGAAAATTGGAATAGAGATCAACATAAACGTCATTTCCGCCCTTTTTGTTGCTCATGGAAACCACACATCGTATGTTGTACCACCATACAGCGAGACCTTCAGAGGTCTGCAGTGCACACCGGTACCTCTAATACCCAGTCCTCTTGCATTGATGCGTGCCTGTATTCGTCGTGGCATACTATCCATAAGTTCAACGAGGCGCTATTGCTCCAGATTGTCCCACACCTCAACGGCGATTCGGCGTAAATCCCTCAGAGTGGTTGGTGCGTCACGCCGTCCATAAAAAGCCCTTTTCAATATATCCCAGGCATGTTAGGGTAGAACATGCTGGCCACTCTATTTGAGCGATGTCGTTATTCTGAAGGAAGTCATTCACAAGATGTGCACGATGGGGGCGCGAATTTTCGTCCATGAACACCAATGCCTCGCCAATATGCTACCGATATGGTTGCATTATCGGTCGGAGGATGGCATTCACGTATCGTACAGCCCTTACGGCTCCTTCCATGACCATCAGCGGCGTACGTCGGCTCCACATATAGCCACCCCAAAACAGCAGGGAACCACGACCTTGCTGCACTAGCTGGACAGTGTGTCTAAGGCGTTCATCCTGACCAGGTTGTTCCAAACACGTCTCCGACGATTGTCTGATTGAAGACATATGCGACACTCATCGGTGAAGAGAACATGATGCCAGTCCTGAGCGGTCCATTCGTCATGTTGTTGGGCCCATTTGTACCGCGCAGCATGGTGTCGTGGTTGCAAAGATGGACCTCGCCATGGACCTCGGGAGTGAAGTTGCGCTTCATGCAGCTTATTACGCACAGTTCGAGTCGTAACACGACGTCCTGTGGAAGCACGACAACCATTATTCAACATGTTGGCATTGCTGTCAGGATTCCTCCGAGACATAATCCGTAGGTAGCGGTCATCCACTGCAGTAGTAGCCCTCGAGCGCCCTGAGCAAGGCATGTCATCGACAGTTCCTGTCTCTCTGTATCTCCTCCATGTCTGAACAACATGGCTTTGGTTCATTCCGAGACGCCTGGACACTTACTTTACGAACTGCGGTATTGACCGTCTAGGCTCGGTTGAACTACAGACAACACGAGCCGTGTACCTCCTTCCCGGTGGAATGACTCGAACTGATCGGCTGTCGGACCCCCTCCGCCTGCTAGACGCTGCTCATGCATGGTTGTTTTCATCTTTGGGCGGGTTTAGTGACTTCTGAACAGTCAGAGGGACTGTGTCTGTAATACAGTATCCACAGTCAACGTCTATCTTCAGGAGTTCTGGGAACCGGGGTGATGCAAAACTTTTTTTGATGTGTGTATATCCAGCCTCGACACTGTACCAGGCCAAAGCGTTTATAGAGCTTGAGGATTCCTGCTGAATATGTTTAACAAAAAATGGTTCAAATGGCTCTGAGCACTATGGGACTTAACATCTGAGGTCATCAGTCCCCTAGAACTTAGAACTACTTAAACCTAACTAACCTAAGGACATCACACACATCCATGCCCGAGGCAGGATTCGAACCTGCGACCGTGGCGGTCACACAGTTCCAAACTGCAGCGTTTAGAACCGCACGGCCACACCGCCCGGTATATGTCTAACAGACCAGCGTTCTGAGCATTACGCTTCAGTATCGATTTGAGGGGTGACACGTTAATGAGAGCAGTGACGTAGATACCAGTATGTCTCATTTATTTATCTTGAAATCAACAAAATAAAATGTGAGTTTGCCGTGGACTTAAAGATCATTCAGAGAATGAAAAGTAGATTTCCATATGCGTATCTTTCTGCTCATCATGCCAGTAGGCTGCCAAGCTACGGAACATCAACTACAAGTTTCACAGCACTCCTCGACTATCAGAGAGAAAAGCTCTGTTTCACTATCATGTCTGTGTGCCACACCACTTACTGTTGGCTCAGCGTCTTCATGACGATATGAATGTACATAAAATGATCGTGCAAAATGCAGTTTTTCTTAATCTTGAACAGTGCGGTGACCAAACAGAAGACAAAGCCGAAACTTGTGTACAGCAAATTTAAACGATGTAATTTTTTGAATTACTATGTTCCTGAGATTGTTGACCACTACTGACTGCATCACAGAGGAATTGTCAGAAACGAATTATATTTGATTAGTGCCCGAACTACAGTAGCACAAGGATACAATCAGCTGAAGGGTTTATATCAGACATACTGTTGCAATTTTTTTTGAGGGGGGGGGAGGATATTACTCCCTCCAATGCAAGACAAGAATGTCGTAGGCACATATATTCGAATACCATTCGTTCCTTCGTGATTAATGAAGCACGTCCCACACCATTGTGTGATTTGAGTAAATTTTACAAGTCAGTCGAAAGCATTAAATTGTTATACAGAGGAATTCATAAGCTTTATCATGAATAGTAGTCTACTTGACAATGGAATGACATGTTATCAGCGCACCTGGATACTTGTAACGCGCGGTAAACTCGATAACGTCAGTATCGTTTCTCACACAACACGGACAAGGCCTCAGATAAAAGGCATTACTAACTTAGGCGATTACGTGATCTGACATGCAACGTTACCTGGAGCTCACATGGAAAGTTGTAGACGCATTTGAATCGTACACAATTCAACATTTTTTGGTACTACCTGGGAGTCTTTTCGGCGACATGCCTGAATAAAACCCTTTCGTTTTTCAACCCATGTGAATTTGGAAGGGTTCTGTACCATTCCCGGCAGCTAGTAACTTCTGAAAACGTCGGGAGTGACACCTTCTAAGCTTGAAAACCGAGAGCATTTCATTCGCTTCTAGCGGGAATATTAAGTTTTGTTTAATTGTAGCGATGAATACGAGACACAATGCTGCTGTAAAGAGGCGTCATAATATTTACATAAAATACCGATTAAGTTTTTGGTCTGTGGTTACTGGAAATAAAAGCCTGCTAAACAATGCCAGGAGGAATGCATTACTAACAGCACTTTTCTGGTCTCCAACCAATCTGTATAATCGTCTCTATAGATTTTGAAATGGGTCATTGACATTGACTGTTGACGCATATCCTATCTCCTGCCGCTGAATTTATAGACAATTTACATGTTTTAGGAAACTGACAGAGAAAATGTGACACAGGCATCATCTCTATATAGTAAATAAAAAATTCCTGAACTGAGCTAAATAAAAGTGTCATTTCTGTTCCTCTCAATGCGCATTTCTTTCAGTTACCTTCTGCATTATAATGTAGTAGTTCTTTCTGTATATGATTAAGTTTTATTGAGAAGTGTTATTTGGCCGTGATGGATCATCTGTTTCCAGTCAGAACGTTCACAGTTCGTAGTAACTGACGGAAAGTCATGAGTGAAACAGAAGTAATATCTGGCGTTCCCCAACGAAGTGCTGTTCCTGACCTACATAAGCGATTTAGGAGACAGTTTGAGCAGCCTTCTTAGTTTGTTTGCGGATGATGCCGTCATTTACCGTCTTGTATAGCAACCAGATGATCAAAACCAATGGCAAAATGATTTAGACCAGATATCTTACACGGTGCGAAAATGACACTAAATGATGACAAGTGTGAAGTCGTCTACTTGCCTGCTGAAAGAAATACGCTAAATATAGGTTACACGATAACTCACACAATATAAAAGCTGTTGATTCAGCTAAATACTTAGGGATTACATTTATGAATAACTTAAATCACATAGAAAATGAGACTGCAATGTATTTTGCAGATCGCATAGAAAATGCAACAGTTCTGCTTAAGAAACTCATTATAACACGCTTATCAAATGGTTCAAATGGCTCTGAGCACTATGGGACTTAACTGCTGAGGTCACCAGTGCCCTAGAACTTGGAACTACTTAAACCTAATTAACCTAAGGACATCACAGACATCCATGCCCGAGGCAGGATTCGAACCTGCGACCGTAGCGGTTCCAGACTATAGCGCCTAGAGCCGCTCGGCCACCTCGGCCGGCCCACGCTTATCCGCCCTCTTCTAGGGGTATTGCTGTGGCGTATGAGATTCGCATCAGATCAGACTGACGGAGGTCATCGAAAAAGTCCAAAGAAGGGCAGCAGGTTTTGTATTACAGCAAAATACGGGAGAGAGTGCCATGGATATGATACCTGAACTGGGGTGGCAATCATTTAAACAGAGACGTTTTCCGTTGCGGCAGGATATTCTCATGAGATTTCAATCATGAACTTTCTTCCGCGATTACGAAAATATTTTGTTCGCACCCATCTACATAGGAACAATTGATCATCACAATAAAATAAGAGAAATCAGAACTCGCACGGAAAGTTTTGATGTTCGTGTCTCCCGCGCGCGTCCTAGAGTGGAACGGTTGAGAAATAGCTTGAAGGTGGTTCGACGAACCCTCTGTCAGGCATTTAACTGCGAACTGCAGAGTAATGAAGTAGATGTAGATGTATAGGTCGTCCTTAAATTTTGCACACCAGTGTATCTGCACACAGGGAAAGACACAAACAACTATATCCGAGGGAGAATTCGAATCTGCGACCTTTGATACATGATTTCCTGATCTACCCTGACTATACCTTTAGTAAGTTAGCCCAACGGCACAATTTGTAAGAAGGCTGCTTAGGTTTTTATGTTGGGAACGTCGCGTAGCGCTCTGTATGAAATCATTGGCTGTGCTGTGTGCAGTCTGTGGCTGGTTTGCATTGTTGGAATTCTCTACTGTAGTGTTGGGCAGTTGGATGTGAACAGCGCGTAGCGTTGCGCAGTTGGAGTTGAGCCGCCAGCAGTAGTGGATGTGGGGGGAGAGATGGAACAATTTTGAGAGCGGACGATCAGGAAAACGAAATTTGTAGGACTGGATGTCATGAACTTATATTTATAATGACTTTAGAGCACTGTTAAGGTAAATACATTGTTTTTTCTCTATCAAAAGCTTTCATTTGTTAACTATGCCTATCAGTAGTTAGTGCCTTCAGTAGTTATAAGCCTTTATTTAGCTGGCAGTATTGGAGCTCGCTGTATTGCAGTAGTTCGAGTAACGAAGATTTTTGTGAGGTAAGTGATTCATGAAAGGTATACGTTATTGTTGGTCAGGGCCATTCTTTTGTAGGGATTGTGTGTCATTTTATTGTGTGTCAGTTTATTGATGGTCAGGATAAGTAAAGAGAGAAATGTCTGAGCACGTTCAGTTTTGCTCAGCTGTTTGAAAATCAAATAACGCAAGGGGTTTGCCAGCACTGTCATTCATAAATTTTTCTACGGGGGGTTTCAAATTGTACTTGAGAGTATCGAACGGAACAGTACTGCTGACTGCAGTTGTACCAGTGTATCAGCTTTGCTGATAACATATTACAAGGAAACACTTAACGAATGATTGTTAATTATTTCCCGCTGCCTTTCTTCTGTTTCGTGTTTCTGGTTCCTGTTCGGAGGGTTTTTGAAACCACCAGTCCCTAAGTCGCGATATTCTGAAAATTTGATCTGGCAGCACTAGCGGGAGGTGTCAGTCAGAAGCTCACCAGGCAACGTCCGATAACGGATCCAGCCTGTGTACCGCTACCGCACTACACGGACGCTGCAGGTGAACTGGCACATTGTCGTGGCGCTTTGGCAGTTGCGGGCAACTTTGGTGTGATGTTGAGAAGTGCCGTATAACCTGGCAGATAATACTAATTGTGACCTCACACCTTTTACAGATGGTGCAGTTATGTATTAAAAAAAGTACTCCCTAAATAGAGCTGCGCCAATATTCGGTCATACTTTGAAAAAAATGTGTCTAAAAGTAGCTCAAAGATCGACAGCTTGGTTTAAAAATTCAGAAACATAAAATCTGCAAAACTGTTTAAACCACCCAAAGTCAAAGTAAGTTACTGCACAAACAACGGAATACAAAACAAAGTAGTTCATAACACTAAAATAGCCAACCCACTTTTTCACAAATCTGGTATATATAAATTAACCTGTGACAGCTGCTCCTGCAACTATGTAGAGCAAACAGGACGAAATTGACAAATTCTATACAAAGAGCACGCAGAAGCACTATGTTTAAAAAATGTGAGTAATTCTAGTTTTGCAGCCCACCTAGCACAAAACAGCCATTCAGTTACAAACATCAAAACAAACCCCCATATCCTACAAATTACAGACAGAGTAGTAAAAATGGACCTCCTGGAACAATTAGAGATTTTTCGGCCGTAACAATAAATCATCCCACGCCATTTTAAATGGACAAGCGGTGTTTGCAAATAACCCATTTTCCCAAACTTTCAAAGAATCATCAAACCTGAAAAACTAAGTAACTCACAAAAAACCTCTCTCTCTCCTTCACTCTCCCTCCCTCCTCTCTCTCTCTCTCTCTCTCTCTCTCTCTCATTCTCTCTTCCACATTGGCATTGGCACCCTGCTCAACGCTCTCTCTCTCTTTCTCTCTCTCTCTCTCTCTCTTTCTACACACACATTAATGTTATTTAAACAAAAGATAAATGAAATGTCAAACAAAATTTCAAAGCTAAAATTGAATATGTAATATCTCCCAAATTCATTGTTTAATTGATTTTATAAGCAGCACATGTCAGTTTAGCCATAAAATTACAAATTATTTTTGCAGTAGAGAAATACATACACACTTAGTGTCGTCAGTGTGTATAACAAGAGCTGAACAAACAGGCTCTCTGCCCTTACACAAACTCTTTGACATAACTTGAGCGTATGTCGCGACACTCACTGCTGTGAAAATTGTTAGTGTCTGACAGTTGGTGCTACACTAGCGCCCCAAGCGGCTAGAAAGCAGTCGTAAAATTGGAGTTTCTTTTCAGTTATGTTTCCACTTAGTTAGCGAAACAGTTATTACATCCTTGCGCCCCAGGCATTAATAAATTATCAACAGACGTGAATGATCACGCAATACATGTAACAACAGCCGAATGTCCCCGGCTCCGTGACATAAGCTGCAGCTTAATGATGAAGAAATTGTATCGAATAAGCGTATAACTGCGGCTTACTCCTATGAAAACAAGAGAATACAAACATGTATTTCATGCATAAGAAGAATATATTTCTTTCCTTGTCTGTTCTTATTATGACAGGCATTTTTATTGACACCTAAGGATTTTGTAGGGAGCCTAATATTTCGCACTGTCTTACACTTCTCTTGGATTTCTAATATGTGAATATTTTTGTGTATGTAATTACTTTTGCTTCAAAAGTGAATGAGTTGAAGACTCTTGCCGTTTGTGGCTCATGTGGAACAACAGCTGTTGAACTGGTTTCTTCTATATAGGGGAAACAGTTATATTGCTTTTTTTTCTTTTATTATCACGTCTGTGTAGTTTTTCCTTTAGCTACAGTTGTGGTATCTTATATGCTACGTTAAATAATGTAGGTATTGCATTCCATTCACGTTCCCTATGTCCCACATTCACTGAGTTGACTGGAAGTATAGTGAAGAAAACTTGACGTTTTTGGGTAGATATTCGACGTTTTGCTGCAAAAGGTCAGGTCTTCTGCTGTTTACTAGTATTTTTTGTTCTTAAAGAACACGATATTCTCCAGTAAATATCTGTAAGTTACAAGAAAACAGTAAATAAACTGTTTGATAATGTAGCGGTTCACACCTCCTAGGGACGTCAGGAAACCTAAAAAAACAGACAGATGTGTCTTCTTCTTGTTGCTGCTGCAATTTATTGCGCTACAGACTCTCCCGTTCATAAAAAGCATACTACAAAGCAATATAAACAATTGCGATTCCCTTTTGGCTTTCGCAAGATCTCGCCGAACTCAAACAGTATAACCTCCTGGCCGCTTGGAGCGCTGCAGTCGCAGTGGATAACAAAAAAAGAGACGGAGTGTCGCGACTGTAATGTTTTAAGACTGTGCCTATACTCCTTGGTTTATTTACGTTTTGTAAAGCATACGGAATGTGTTACCTGTGGCTAACTGTGTGAAGTGCAGTAAAACTAACGGCACCGGAGAACATTCATTACGTTTTCCAGAATACTGTGTGCACCAACAACCAACCAACGAATTCTAATGACTGTAAGCAACGCAACACTAAGAACTGTAAGTAATGCAACAAAATCGATCTCATATTGTGAATAACTCTCGCTACAGTCAGAACTTACATATCTCGTTTGTACATCTTGCCACAGCTACACGACTTCCACACTGCTGCAAACAATCAATAAATATGTACCATCTGATGACGAATCGCTAGGCGGTCCAAAACCGATAACGGGACGATAAAAATTGAAGAATAAACCAAAATGCGACTGGTTGCAGTAATTTCAAGAAACCTTTATACAATTTTGCACTTCATGAAACGCAGAATCGTTGTATCCTATGAGTACAATACACAGGATGAGTCACATAACCCGTAACAGCCCTTTTATTTCCTTAGCGGTCCGGATATCTAGACGAGGTGTTCTGCAAATAATACGAGCGGTTCTAGGCGTTTCAGTCTGGAACCGCGCGACCGCTCCGATCGCAGGTTAGAATCATGCCTCGGGCATGGATGTAGGTGATGTTCTTAGGTTAGTTAGGTTTAAGTAGTTCTAAGTTTTAGGGGACTGATGACCTCAGATGTTAAGACGCATAGTGCTCAGAGCCATTTGAACCATTTTTTACAAATAATAGTACGCCACGGGGCATATGCTCTGGTATGGATAACGAGTCTTTCCTCTTATATTGGATAAGTATATTTTTTTTAAGAAATAGAATGATACACTTTTTTCAGCCGTATCAGAAACCACTGGAAAAGACAATTACAGTGACATAATGCTTGTTTATATTGAATGTTGAAACTCGTCCGAAAAAAAACTGCGAAATTTTGTAAAATTGAAAGTAAAGTCGGCCGGAATCGGCAATTGTGTTGTAAACACGCTCATACCAGGTTCTGTCGTTGATCAAGTCTGTCGACTGTTCCCTTGTCTATCGGCTGGTCATTTTTCCTTCCACATTCCTAACATGCAGACATGTATACCAATGGGGAGAATTTAGATGCTACATTTACACGGCGAATGGTGGCACGCGACATATTGCAAAAGAATAGAGAATCAGGCAGAAGGGTGTCATTCGCATCTTGCATCAACATAAATTCCATTCTTCTCATGTTTCAATAACATCGGTCACACGGAGGACGTGATATCGAAAGTCGTATAGAATTTTATTGGTTCGCTCTGCATCACTTGGGAGACAATACCACGTTTTTCCAACGTTCCCTCTTTGCTGTCGAAGCAATGTTTACGAAACACGACATGTAAATTTACGAATATGATCTGCTGGGCAGTTGAAAATCCACGCTGGTTTCGTCAGGTACAGCAACAACGACCTTGAAACTAACCCTTGTTGCGGCATCAGAGGAAATTCAATACTGAGATCCTACTTTATCCCTGGTATTTTAAATGGAAATACGTATCCAAACTCTCTTACGAAAATTCTGTCAATTTTTCTAGAAGGGGTACCACTGAATAAGCGACGGTTTATGTGGTTCCAAGACGACTTCAGCCCAGCTCACTCTTCCCGTGTTGCAAGGCAAATAGTGAATGAAAAGTTTTCTGACCGTTGGATTGGACGGAATCCTGCAGTATAGTGGCTGACCAGGTCTCTCGATTTGATTGCTCTTATTTCTTTCTATGGAGAGTGCTGAAAGAGGCAGTCTGTCATGAAGCCCCAGCTACGTCAAGTGACATGCGTCGTGGAATCGCCCCAGCATGCACGGAATAACATTCATTGCATTCATCTGTTAATCCAACTCTCGACCATGAACTGCAAATACGCCTTGCAATCGATGGTGATAAATTTGAGCACGTACTAAATAAACTGTAAAACGACGTTTCGTTAAGAAAAGTATTTATGTTTTGAGTGACATGTCGTAATCATTCTGAATAAAGTGTTTAGATTATTTAAAGTGAATACGGTCTAATAACAATTCTGAGTATCATTTGTAGACAAATTTTTTCGAGAGTAGATGGTTCACTTTAAGAAACATTCAGGAGTCTCCAGGAAAAGACAGGACAGGGATTCATTTTTTTCAAATCTGAGAAAGTATATAGTATAGTAGATACTTTTTTCCCTTGAGTAGGGCTGTTTATCATTATGAAGCATGAATGGCCGACGTTACTGCTTCGTCTTTCAGATGTGAGCAGCAACGGAGAGAGTTGAAATGGAGAACTATCTGTTGAAAATTTAGTTGACGAAACAACTCGCGTTACGAAACTGTCTGCCCGACGAAACTGTCTGCCCGACGAAACTGTGGTTGTTTTTACAAAAATCTGGAAACATAGAAGCATTTAAAATAACTTTCCTAAGCCCCACTGACGCTCTAGAAAGTAGCTCATTCTTTAGTTATATATTCAAAAATCATAGCTGACCCGCTATGTACGTTGAATAGGAACTGACGTTGGACCTTAGTAGGCTTGTTGCGTGTAACGACGGAGACTCCCATAACAGCTCTGCTTGGCGGTGTTTACACGGCAATAGCTGACTCTGGCCACGGCAATAGCTGACTCTGGCCTCATTGATCTGTTTTAGTACATTTCACGAATTCTTTTGCGAAGAGTCTCAATCTAAACATTAACAAGCATTACAACACTGTTCTCGTCTTTTCAAGCACTTTCGGATGTCGTTAAAAAGTACATGATTCTATTTGATAAATGATGCTTGTATCACTATCTCGATAGATACAAGAGTTAAGACATTTTATCACATACCGAAATACATGCCCCTTAGCGTACTGTTCGAAAATGGTTCAAATGGCTCTAAGCACAGTGGGACTTAACATCTGAGGTCATCAGTCCCCTAGACTTAGAACTAAAACCTAACTAACCTAAGGACATCACACACATCCATGCCCGAGGCAGGATTCGAAGCTGCGACCGTAGCAGCAGCGTGGTTCCGGACTGAAGCGCCTAGAATCACTCGGACACAACGGCCGGCATCTTAGCGTACTGTCATTTGCCGAAAACCTCGTTTCGATATTTGAAGCCGTTCACGAAATAAAAGGAGTTTTACGTCTCATGTGACGTACCCTTTCCAGTCACAGCTGCAATCGAGTAATTGATATAACCACCGAGTGAGGTGGTGCAGTAGTTAGTACACTGAACTCGCTTTTAGAAGGACGACAGTTCAAACCCGCGTGCAGCCATCGTGATTTAGGTTTTCCTTGATTTCCCCAAATCGCTTCAGGCAAATGCCGGGATGGTTCCTTTGAAAGAGCACGGCCGATTTACTTCCCCATCATTACCTAATTCGATGGGACTGATGACCTCGCTGTTTGCTCCCCTCACGCAAATCAACCATCCAACCCACCAGTTGATACAAATACATCGGTGTACTATCTTGCAGGCATATGAAATGGAAAGATCGTGTAGGCTCACTCACAGTAAAGAATAGTAGTGAACTGCAATCAGTCTAATAAGAAGATCGCTTACAAAACAGTAGCTCGACCCAACTCAGAATACTGCACGACTGTTTAGTACCTGTACAAAATAGATCTGACGGGGGATGCTGTCACCGAATTGTCGACCCACGGGAGTACATCACGCAGATGCTGAAACAACCTAAACTGCCAGGCGCTTGGACGTCAGCTACCCTGCAAAAACTTCTTACCGTCTTAAGAAACAATATTAATATATCTAAAAATATACCTCAGCCCATAGTGTATCACTTCCGTAGTGGCCGCGAAGAACAGTTTCGACCAATTACACTGCACGCACAGGCGCTTCAGCAGTCATCCACATCGCGCTCCATACGCGAATCGGACGGATGCAACACGCGGTGCCATGACTTCCACAGTGTGTTGCAGAATCTGGATGTAGATGTAAAGCGGCAACGGCGAATGTTCCGTGTACTACACTGAGAGCGCTGAACCAACATAACGTAAAGAAGGGTAAAAGACGGACCTGCAAAACTACAGGTCAGCATCTTTAACATCAGTCTGCTGCAAAACTTTTGAACATTTTCTGAATTCGAATACAATAAATTGAGACGGAAAAGCTTCTATCTACAAATCACCACTGATTTAGAAGGCATTGTTCGTCCGAAACTCAGCTTGCTCTTTTCTCACATGATATTCTCCAAATCATGGATGGAGGAAACAGGTGGATTCCATATTCTCAGATTTTCGGAATACGTTTGACACGGTACCGCACTGCAGAACTGTTAACGTGGGTACAAGCGTATTACTTAGGTTCCCAGGTATGTGACAAGTTCGAAGATTTTTTAAGTAACAGAACCTAGTAAGTTGTCTTCGACGGTGAGTGTTCATCTGAGACAAAGGTATCGACACGGTAAACTGAGTGCTCGAGTTTGTGGGATCCCCAACAGGTCGGATTAAGGGATGACATCGAAACAATTCGTTACGTGCTGTTAGATTTGTTATCAGTGGCTTCGATAAGCAACCGAGTATTACGGAGATGCTTCGTGAACGCAATTGGGAATCCCTGGAAATAAGACGACGCTCTTATCGCGAGGCACTAACGAGAAAATTCAGAGACACAGAATTTGACTGTGACTGCAGAACGACTCCACTACCTTCAACGTACATTTCGCATAAGGACCATGAAAGTAAGAGAAATTAGGGGTCATATATCGTAGAGGGAGACCAGGAGAAGAAAGATGTAGGTTGCACAAGATAGAGTAGCATGGAGGGCTGCAACAAACTAGTCTCTGGACTGAAAACCACAACACTAAACAACGAAGGGATATAAACGGTCTTTTTTCCTTCCCTCCATTTGCTAGTAGAGCCGAAGGGAAATTACCAATAGTGGCATGCGCAGAATGTATGTACACTCATGCTCATAAATTAAGGACAATTGCAGAATGTGATGCCACACAACGTCGCACTACACAAAACTGGCGCTAATTGCATAGGCACAGACGGAACACACCTGGCACAGATCTGTAAGTCCACGGTATTGCTGATAAACTGAGAAAACCGTCCCGAAACACATGTGCTACAAAACGCCACTGTTTCCTGCGCATGTACCCTGACATCAATATAGAATATGATCACCATGCGCACGTACACAGGCTGCACAATGGGTTGGCATACTCTGGATCAGGTGGTCGAGCAGATGCTAGGGTATAGACTCCCTTTCTTGCACCAGTGCCTCTCGGAGTTCTCGAAGTGTCCTATGGGTCTGAAGAGGTGCAGCTATACGTCAACTGAGAGCATCTCAGACGTGCTCGATGGGGTTTATGTCTGGAGAACAGGCAGACCACTCTATTCGGCTGATATCTTCTGTTTCAAGGTACTCTTCCACGATGGCAGCTCTGTGGGGCCGTACGTTATCATCCATCAGCAGGAAGGTGGGACCCACTTCACACCTGAAAAGGCGGACATACTGGTGAACAATGACGTACCGATACACCTGACCTGTTACAGTTCCTCTGTCATAAACATGCAGGGGTGTACGTGCACCAATCATAATCCCACCCCACACCATCAAACCACGACCTCCATACAAGTCCCTTTCAATGACATTAAGGGGTTGGTATCTGGTGTCTGGTTCACGCCAGATGAAAACCCGGCGAGAATCACTGTTCAGACTAGACCTGGACTCGCCGTGAACATAAACTGGGACCACTGTACCAATGACCATGTACTGTGTTCTTGACACCAGGCTTTACGGGCTCTCCTGTGACCAGGGGTCAGTGCAATGCACTTTGCAGGTCTCCCAGCGAATAAACCATGTCTGTTCAGTCGTCTGTAGACTGTGTGTCTGGCTACAACTGTTCTAGTGGCTGCGGTAAGGTCCCGAGCAATGCTACCTGCCGTACTCAGTGGCCGTCTGTGGGCACTGATGGTGAGATATCGGTCTTCTTGTGGTGTAGTACACTGTGGACGCCCCGTACTGTAGCGCCTGGTCACGTTTCCTGTCTGCTGGAATCGTTGCCATAATCTTGAGATCACACTTTGTAGCACACGGAGTGCCCGTGCTACGACCTGCTGTGTTTGACCAGCCTCCAGTCGCCCTAGTATTCTACCCCTCATAACGTCATCGATATGTGTTCTTCGAGCCCTTTTCAACACAGTCATCATTAGCATGTCTGAAAACATCTGCACACTTACTCGCTGCACCGTACTCTGACATGCACCAACACAACTCTGCGTATGTGGACTGCTGCCAGCACCACCGTGCGACGACCGCTGGTCAAATGCACCGCATGGTCATACCCCGAGGTGATTTAAACCCGCAAACCGCCCACCAGAGCGCTGTTTCACCATGTATCAGCATTATCCTTAATTTATGAGGATGAGTGCAGATGTAGATGTAGATGTTAGAGTAAGTAGCGCAATAAATTTTGATGAGGCTCTGCATGAAAGATGATAGTAGAAGAACCAAACATCTTATGGCTAAGAGTTCCGAAGTAGCCGTTCGCGCAAGACTGGGCTGACAGCCGTCCAGTCACGCCGGTCGAGTGATCACCCGCGCTGCACGTGCAGCAGACAGACAGTCTGCGGGCGCCAACCGTCGCTGTTGCCCGGCAACCAGCGGTCGCGCGGTCGCTGTCTGCCAAAGGTGTCCTTGGCTGCAGCGGCTGGTCACGCGCTTCCAGCGTGGGCGCAGGCGCTTCCACGCGTGCCCGGCCCAGGGCTGCGCCTGCTTAGCAATGCCAATGCCGCCTCGCTTCCGCAGTGGGGCGGAGTCAGTTCCTAGGGTCGGATACCACTTCTCGCCTTTGAGCAATGACGTCAAACCTAAGGCAAATATGCTACATTTAGACAATCCTTGAAAACAAATGATCGTATTCCAAAACAAACGAATGTAGTATATGATAAAATTTCAATCACAGTTCACGCCATTAATTACGCATTATATCGAAAATAACTGAATGTAACGAAAATAAATAAGAAGACAAAAAGAGAAATATACATGTCGAGTAATGTAATTTATGCAAGTAAGACAAGCACAGATAACCTTTAAATCTATTACAGCTTAACGCATGGTGAAGTCGTAACATTGTGAAATAGCGTTAATCTTTTATAATAATTATGGAATCTAACTAACGTGGGAAAGTGGGTGGTTTTGAACGGAGAGAAAGTAAACTGTAACACAACAATGGTAAAATGAAATAAATAAAAACACACATGAAACATAAAAAGAACAATGGCCAGTACCAAAGTAACGAAAATTTACAGAATGTAACATATACATCACTTCTGGTTACCGATTCCAACCATTCCATAGTTCATTATTTAGATCGTTTTCTCAGCAGATGCAATAAGATTTTCGCATACGTAGTTGGTCTCTACACTACTGCGAAAAAACGACAAACATTGAAAGCGATAACTAGAATTAAGCCACCGACACTACTGCGAAAAAACGACAAACATTGAAAGCGATAACTAGAATTAAGCCACCGATTTCAAAAGTTATGTGGTTCATTATTTAGATCGTTTACGCAGCAAGTGTGTGCACTGAAATGTAATATGATTTCAGCACTTGTAAATGCTATCTGAATTTCTGCGAAAACGCAACTACTACTGGATTCGGTAACAACAATTAATGTATGTAGGTCAATTCTAGTTATCGATTTCAGTATATGTTGCTTTTTGTGAATCTACGAATTTTCGTTAATTGTGCACTGGTTTTTAAGGACTTGTGTGTCGATTTTTCCACATTTAATACTACTGTTTCATATACGTTATTATTTGCTTCATTTTCCCGTTGTGTTACATTTTAGGCTCTCCCCGCCCAAAATTCCCACTTTCCCGCCATAGGCCGGCCGCGGTGGTCTAGCGGTTCATGCGCTCAGTCCGGAACCGCGCGACTACTACGGTCGCAGGTTCGAATCCTGCCTCGGGCATGGATGTGTGTGATGTCCTTAGGTTAGTTAGGTTTAAGTAGTTCTAAGTTCTAGGGGACTGATGACCACAGATGTTAAGTCCCATAGTGCTCAGAGCCATTTTTGAACCATCCCACCATAGGTCTGTTATATTCAATAATAATTATTATAAATTAACGCCATTAGGACTTCACCACGCGCTATAGTGCAATATAATATAACGGTTCTCTGTGTTTCACTTACTAGCATGAATTGCGACGGTAATTTATTTCACACATATATATTTCTCTTTTGTTTTGTTCGTATTTATTTATTATCTTCAATTCGTTTCAATATAAATAATCGCTGGAATTGGACTGTAATTTTACCGCATTTTCCTTTGTTTACGTATATCGTCCCCAGATTTCACAGATTGCGTCACTGAATCGTCGTTGCCTCTGGTGTGACGTCATTGCTCAAAGCCGACGAGTAAAATCGGACATTATAGAATTTATCCGTGAGGAGCCTTGCGACCGATGCTCGACATTGCCTGGGCGCCATATTTTTCCAGTAGCACGTGAAACGAGCACCTCTTACATTGCGTTAACAGAGTTGCACAGTTTCATTGTATGTGAGGAACAGAATCGTAGGAACCATCGTAAGTCGTCGTTAATGTATATTTATTCACTGGTAATATGTGAGCAAATATAGAATACAATAGATTAAGACGGACACATGATGTGATTTTTTGTGAAGTAACTCTGATTTTTCACTCCTCATCCTCATCATCATCATAACTCTTAATACATTTATCCCACTATTACACAAGACGGTCAGTGCGTTCGTGGAAAAATGTTTGCGATTTCCTACGGAACCATGACTGTAGCAAAGCGTGCACCTCTTCGTCCGAAGCAAATCGAGAACCACGAATCTCTCTCTTCAGGACTCCCAAAAGTATGGAAATCGCATTGGGAGGGATCGGGACTGTGTGGAGGATGTGTAAGCGAAACTTCTGCAGCGTACTAGAAATAGCCTCGGCCGCATGAAGGCATTCACTGTCTTGCCTCGCAGTATTAATAGCTATGGCGATTACTTTTGAAATAGTAAACAAGTTACTTACTTTTTTCACATCTCTAGTTTTCATTTGACTGCCCCTTAAAGAGAGGTCGGAAGGCAGTGAAGTTGTTGTTGTTGTTGTTGTGGTCTTCAGTCCGAATACCATGCTAGCCTATCCCGTGCAAGCCTTTTCATCTCTGAATAGCTACTGCAACCTACATCTACTTCATCAGTCTTGAAGAAGAAGGGTATTTTGCCTATTCCACCTCGAAATCATTTGCGATATTTCTTTGACGGACGACCAACGTTTCTCTTTCCTATTTGGTTCTAAAACACTGAGGCTTTAATTACCCGATTATTAGACACTCGTTGGACATGGTCTTCCCATTTCAGTCTGTATTTTTCACTGATAGTTGTACTGGGTTCTGCATTTAATTCTTTTCCAATATCCAGCTACAAAAGGGTGGAACATCATCTCTGAAGATATGATTTAATGTAATCCCACATTCACTACCATACAGCAGCAAAGTCAAGACTACTACTTATCACAGTTTAATTAACGTTTCTTTCTGTTCGTTGTGGCCGCGCGGGATTAGCCGAGCGGTCTAGGGCGCTGCAGTTATGGACTGTGCAGCTGGTCCCGGCGGAGGTTCGAGTCCTCCCTCGTGCATGGGTGTGTGTGTTTGTCCTTAGGATAATTTAGGTTAAGTAGTGTGTAAGCTTAGGGACTGATGATCTTAGCAGTTAAGTCCCATAAGATTTGACACATATTTGAACATTTTTTTCTATTCGTTGTGACTTAATAATGCACATTGTATGGTCCCACAGTAATGTCAGAATCTTTGTAACTCTACGTCGTCTGATTCAGAAAATTTAAAATTGCACCCCAGATATTTCAACTCACTTACTTCTCGTGTTATTTATCCATCTATAACAAATTTGACCCTTACGCGTTCCAGTCCTTGAAATACCATCACTTTTGTTTTTCATCTGTCGATATTCCCATTCGGTATTTGTCGACAGTTTGGCTCAACTTATGTTCTGCAACCTGGAAGTTTTTCTTCGGACCCTCCTATTAAAAGCTCATCATCAGCAAATAGCATCGTCATGAAATTAAAATTATCACTTTCTAATTTGACTTACTTAATTATAAGATCTATACTAATTTGACGTTTAATATAATCAACCATATATGAATGATATCGTCGATATGAAATTGAATAGAGTGGAGGACAGAGGCAGCCTTCTCTAACACCTTGATTAATATCGCCAGACACCGCGTCCCATTCCTTACAGCAGGGATCTTCATTTTATTATTTTTGTATAATGAATGAATTGCTGTAATCAAATGCGCTGGAACTCCGATTATATTTAACGATTTCGCTAGCATTTCTCGTTTTACGTAGCCAAAAGGCTTCCATAATCGATACAAACATAGTAAATTGGTAAACTGAATTCTCTTCTTTTGCCACTTACTTGTTCCAGACTCAAAATTCAATCAGAACCTACTGATATTAACCCCTTATTTGTAACAGCAATCTACATCTTGAACTTGCTGAAGTGTAAAAACCTCAGACTCTTTCTACAAAATACACCCCCCTCTCTCCTTCCACTAGACGTCCCTGCAGAGTCCCTATGGTAATAAATTGACTATTCTTTGCTTCTTATTCTAAAAAGACGATTCACAAACTACGAGGATAATCCAGGAATTAATGACCTTCCCCACTTTCCTGCTGAGGAGGTTTATGTGGGGCTTGTATCCAAGATCGAATAGTTTCCCCCTCATTTTGTATAAGCTTTGCGTCAGTACTAGTCGAAACAAGTCGTTATTGTTCATTCTGTGATTTTTTAAAGTGAACAAAGTGACACGAAGTCCGGCCGGACTATGAGGTCAGAAATGATGTAGAATTTTTGAATGTTCGGCAGTTAAAACCTTGGCAAATTTAGTGTCAACTAATGGAACTGAATGGTAAATCAGCAGTAAACCAAACGAACGTGAGAAGTTGATGTGAAGTGTTTAACACACGAAAACTATGAATAACGAAGACCCAGATGCCCGTCACTCGTCACAGATGATACGAACACTTGAGTGAAGAATGGAAATCTGGCATCCTGCAGAACAGACGAGTAACGTTAGAGAGTTGCAGAAATCTTTCCCAAATATTTATCGTTCTTTGCTTGGTAAAATTATGCTTGGTTCTGAGCACTATGCGACTTAACTTCTGAGGTCATCAGTCGCCTAGAACTTAGAACTAATTAGACCTAACTAACCTAAGGACATCACACACATCCATGCCCGAGGCAGGATTCGAACCTGCTACCGTAGCGGTCACGCGGTTCCAGACTGAAGCGTCTAAACCGCACGGCCACACCGGCCGGCGGTAAAATTATGTTCAGACAGCTTTATTATAGCAAAATTCGTGCTCAAAGGCCTCTGCGGCATCTGAGAGGCAACACAAAACACAGACTGGCTGCAGGAATGACATTTTTAACGCGGAATCAAACAGATGAAAGTGCCTTCCTCGATCGCATTGTTACTGATACTAAGAAATGGGTGTCACACATTATGCAGAGACCAATCGCCAATCGCTCGGATGGCAACCTTGAAATGCAAATTTATTTGATACTCTGCGAAAAATATGGCGCGCATTCCAAAATCGTAAGCATGTAATGCTTTTTCCGGTGTCGTACTTCTTCACGACAGTTTGCGATCTCATACTGATGCAGCAACCACAGACTCCCTGGATCAATGCGGATCGGAAATTTTTGATCATTCACCCTGCACTCCGGACGGATCATGGCGATTGTCTCCTGTTTCGCAAACCTCAAAGAGATCCTCGGTGAGAAACGTTTTGGACGTAATGGGTTGGTGACGAATGCAGAGGACAGATTGTCTGATGGGCTGGCAGCACCGGCTCCGACATGGGTATCTACAGCTCCTGGACAGATATTACAAATTTTCTGCTGACCGTACCAGCAGCTTTTGACGGGAAGGGGGAGGGGGGGAAGTAACCCAAGCGCTCAAGTTTCCCATTTGTAGTGGTGCTAGCAGGGCGACTCCTGCTGTAGCCTTCCAGATAATAGGTGACAAATGGCTGCTCATCACAACTCCATCAGTCTGCTCATAGTACCAGTCATTGTGTCTAGCGCATGCCTAGTTTTCCCTCTCACCACACTTGTTTGGCTCGCGTACATTTCGTATTAGTACCTCATAGTGCTGTCTTCTATCATGCGACTCTCGGCTCACTCTAAAGGATTCCAGACAAGATGAACCTCAATAGCAGGATGCAAAAACTTATCACCGGATGACCACCTTAAACTATCGTAGCTTCCTTACCACTGTCTTAGCACAGTTTTGTTGATTCGTTTCCAAAAAGTTTTTCTCACAAATTCTTCCCGGTTAACAAGTGTTCGCTTGCTGCCCCATTTCCTCCTTGAAAAAATTTTGTCAGTTAATGTTTGTTCGTAGGCAGCATACATTAGCTTGGGTTTATTCAACTGACAGAGACTTTGTGTGTATTAACTGCATTCCTCTTTTAATGGGGACAGCATTTTAGGACCACGTTTAATGAGTCAACTCTTTCGTCCCTGAGTCTTTTATAACACAGGTTTGGTGAATGACGTATTTCACTACACATGCCCATTATCACTGTTTTGCACGATATATTTTAATTGTCCTGATGTCCTCTCGTTCCCTAGATTATTTTATTGGAGAACGAATTTTGACACTTTCGACGTTCATCTTATGGTGAATATTTCCGAGTTTAGCCGTTCCATGACCAGCCTTTTAAAAGGTTACGCAACTAATTGATATACAGTTGGACATCGTACATTGTCTCTAGCCTTATGAATTGAAAAGTCGTTTGCAAAAACGTGTTTCTGTTCTCTCGCTATTACATACTAGGTGTTAACAACATTTTATAAAAACGCTTTTTGTATCAATACAGATTACCACCTGAAGACGCACCTATAATGGTGTGAAACCGGTTGTGTTGTCTAATAAAGAAACCTCTGTACAGCTAAGACAGGACCGAAATTTACATTCGGTTAAAAAAAACGTTTTAAGAATCTTTTTAAGGATTTTTTGGAGAATTCTTGGAAATTTCTGTAGAGTAACAGTGAATAAAAGCTTTTTTTCTTGTTTTGTTGTGAAGAATTAACCCCAAAACTGTTAAGTCATGGATGTGCCTAACGTAGTGTGTTCATAATGAAATTTTGTTTACATAAAACTCGACTTCCTCTAAAACAATTTGCTTTTCCTTTTCCTAATTCGTTCCGTGAATGCACTTCGAAATTCGTCTATCTTCTTCATTAGGCCTGTTTTCATTTCTGTAAAATAGTGTACCAGACTTGTTTCATATTTTGAGTTCATCAAGTATAACATGTGCATTTTACAAAGTTGTGAATGCTACTTAAAACTGCGCTGATTTTAAAGACTGTAGTGCATGTTAGCATACTTTTATTCCTGAGTGGCTTTGTTCAAAACGAATTTATTCTTGTGTACACACAGGAGTCGTAAAGTGTTTGCCCGCATCTCGTGGTCGTGCGGTAGCGTTCTCGCTTCCCACGCCTGGGTTCCCGGGTTCGATTCCCGGCGGGGTCAGGGATTTTCTCTGCCTCGTGATGGCTGGGTGTTGTGTGCTGTCCTTAGATTAGTTAGGTTTAAGTAGTTCTAAATTCTAGGGGACTGATGACCATAGATGTTAAGTCCCATAGTGCTCAGAGCCATTTGAACCATTTGAACCGTAACGTGTTTGGGTGAACAACGAGAAGAGAGGAAACGTGTTTTGAAGAACACGAAGTTAAAAAAAAGAAGAGAAAAAAATTTGTGAACACGGAGAGAAAGCAATAGTAGCTTCTAACCTCAGCAGCTTGATTCTTCGTATTCACAGTTAATATTTTAGATCAGTTTCCATGTGTTACGTCAGCCATCACATACTGTAAATTGCTATATTGCAGAGAGGAGGTTTACGCGTGTGTTTAGCCGCTGTTTATCGGTCGTCTCGTATTATCACATATAGCAGCTGCGATAAACACGGCTCAGCCGATAAGGCAGCGCGGCGGCTGGTCCCTGGAGGCTGGCAGTGTTCCGGTCAGCTTGGAAGGCTGCCATGTTGTTCCCCAGCGGGCTGAGAGATGCTAAAAATACTGGCGCGCCAGCGCGGACCACCAGGTACCGACAGCCACGAGGAGTTTCGCACCAGTTAGGCCCCATTAGCGTCCGCGCAACCGCCACTATACCGTTTCGCGCCGCGTCAGCTTTCGCTAGCGGCTGTTATGGACAGTGTTAACACACTTATTTCTTAGCACCTGGTCTGATACCTGTGCAAGGCCAACTGATCCCTCGTGGATTTGCTATACACGGAATACAATGCGGAATAAACCACTTTCATAGCTCAAATTTACTTAAGACTCTGATTCCTATATGACTAGATATGAGCTCATTCATTTCTGTTTACAAAACGGAGCAGAATAGATGCATTGTCTTGCACCTACGTCTATACTCCGTAAGTCACATTATGGTGTGTGGTGGAGGATAGATCGCGTACCTCTGTCTCTTACTATACAAACCTGTGACGAAACGCGCTGCTGTCCTTTGGATCTTCTCTGTTTTCTCTGTTGACACTTTCTGCTACAGCTCGCAGACTGACGAGCAAAATTCAGTCGTTGCTAAGGTGAGGGTTCGTACGCTACCTTCTTCTTGGGTGGACTACACTTCACGAGGAAAATCCCATGGCACCTGTCTTACTTACGAGTAGCTTTATGTGGTTGTTCCACCTTAAATCGCTATGTAAGCATACTCCCAGCTGTATGACAAAATGACTACTTCCAGTCCTAGATCGCCAATCGTATAGTAGTAGGTCTTTCCAGTTATTTAAGCACAATATGCTTCATTACTTCACGGTGAGGGTCAGTTGCGATACCCGGCTCCGAGCTTCGATCGTCTGCTAGGACTTTCCGCATTTCATCACAATTTTATAGCGTTGCAATTTGTCTGTTTACGTTATCCGTTAACAGCCTCAAGGGACTCGCGACGATTAATGGTCGTCCAACACTTGTTTGGGATACTTTTACCTATGAAGACTTCTCTCCGTTAATGGTGATCTGGTGATCTCTGTTTTACAGTCCATTATTCCCAACGTCCGCCTCTTACATAATCGCAGAGACTACTGTGAGTTCTGTAGCTTTATTTTAAAGAATCAGTGTTCAGGAAGAAACTTATGTGAAGCCACAGTTTCTTTTTCACGCTTGATAAATTGCAAAGAGAAGATGGAGGTGAACAGGTAGATTTCTGAAAGGCGTTCGTCACAATGACACTGAAAGAATGACATCATTTGCAGCAGGTCGTTTCGTTGAAATAACGATCTTCTCTAGAATTACTGACCAGTTTCGCCCCTTAGTTCATTTTAATATGGACTAATGCCTGTGGACATATTCTCCTAGAAACTATATATCAAAAGTCACATACCGTGCACATTCACACAAGGTATGGACGCCAAAAGACGTAACTTCGGAGTAAACAACTGGAAATCACCTACACAAAACTGTTTTCAGTCCGTCCATATGTTATAAGTATGAAATAATCTAAAATAAAATTCTCCGTTTATCAACGCTCTGGTGTACGCACAATCTAAATCATCATTAATACTGTTCGATTGACAACAAGAACTTAATCACACGGAATATATTCGCTTATGGATGATTGACTTGAACAATGATGCAAGGACAGGAAACAGCAACGTGTGTTTCCAAGA
The DNA here is from genome assembly GCF_021461385.2 of Schistocerca piceifrons. NCBI lineage: Eukaryota > Metazoa > Arthropoda > Insecta > Orthoptera > Acrididae > Schistocerca > Schistocerca piceifrons. The sequence goes on from NC_060142.1 coordinate 135,307,470, forward strand.
AAATGTTGTGGGGGCACTAACGTTTTTAGTCTGCAAAAACTGTGTATCAGGTCAGGTTATTAGGTGCTGCCTACAGGCAGTTATCACTTAATGGTGGCAGAGAAAATCAGAACAACATATACAGTATAAAACTACGACAGACTGGAACCCGAACCTTGAAGCCGTCATCTAGGAGCGCTAGTTCACCGAAGTGTGAAAGAGACCTTCTGTGATGTGGGGATTCTTGGAGAGTGGTACTCACAAATGTGGCGTTGCGATGGCGGCTCGTGAGCTGCGCGTAGATAGCTGATTAGGCTAGATCATTGCCCGGAAAAAATAACGTCCCAGGGTCGAGTGCTTGTCTGGCACAAGTTCTAATTTGAATGGATATTTCGAAACAGAGGGCACTTGGCTGTCGAGTCAAAGATTAATTCTGGAACCAAATCCACTTGGAAATCACACCTCTTCATCTTTCGACTAATGGTACAGCAACCTCTTGAGTTGTTCAAGAAAGAACAGGCAGTCTCGGTTGTGAAATGGTTTTTTATTTATTTAATTTGTGAAGTGTTTCACTATCAAGGGTGTCTGATAACGGGTATCTGATGATGCACCTGTGACAGTAAAACGCATCACAAATTAGATAAGCAAAAAACCATTTTGCAACCCATACTGCCTATTCTTTCTTGAATATTCCACTTGATGTACTGAATGGCGGTGTTCCTTAAATGATGGTAAGTGCAAAGCAATGCGCATTATACCAAAGAAAGAATACAATAGCATCCATTGATCTGGTGAAATTACATTTTCCTGGAGTCGTCAACTTTATCAGATAAAGTTGAGACCCATCTGTCAACTTTATAGAAGATAATGTTGAGACTTACACGTCTCCAGGAAAATGTAATTCCACCAGATCAATACATCATCTACGCCCGAGGTACAGGCAGGATTTCCTCATTCCGTACAAAGCTGGGGTGCTACTCCAGTGCCAGACTCTCGGCTATACTGACGATTTAAGAAAGAGAAAATGGGCTCAAGATGTGATTTAAAGGTTTTGTTAGGGAGGGCAACTAAGTAGGGTAGTCCGTGCAGCTATGATGGCCACAATGTTACGGTGGTGCAGTGGTTAGCACCTCTGCCTAATAAGCATGAAGCCAGTTTTCAGATCCCAGTTATGGCACAAATTGTTATCCATTGCTTCAGCTTCCACCCTTATTGAACAATAGCATCCGATAACAAGATTAACGGTAAACGGTTGGAGTCTGTCATATCCTATGAAGTGGGACGAACATGTGCCATCTGTAGTAGGGAAAACGAATAGACGACATAAGATTTTAAGCAGGGTTTTGGGAAAGAGGTCTAAGTACAAGTCGCCACTTACAAGTTGTTAATGTGACTAATTTTGGAATTCTTGGAAGCCATCTGTAGGAGCATATCTTTCATATTACTTGTCTTTAGGCGAGTTGCATGCTGCTAGCAGAGACTCACCATGCATGCTCATCGACTACTATACGTGACACACTCTTTGGTTGCCTATCAGAAGGATAGCTGCACGCGGTACTTCGGAGCGGTGCCTCAGTGCCCCATCACAGCGGTTGAGATTTAAGTTAATGTTCCCATGTGACGGAGTGGCAAAGAACTGCTGGGTTAGTCACATAATGTGAACACTGCCTGCAGTTTTCAAGATTCTGTTGGTTCAAATTCGACGAATTTGTGTAATGTTTTATTTCCGTTTATGCGCTATAAAGTACAGGAATTTATGGCGAGACTGCACTAACTAGCGCGTTTTAGCGAAATATTTCATCATCAATTATTTTCAGCTTTACAGATGCTCTTTCTTTGCGACGAAAGTTAATTCATTTGTGTCAGGCAAGTGCCTGTGTTTCACGTTCATGGATCGATATCGGGCTTTCATTAACTCAGCAGTGAATATACATAGGTTATAACTCACCTTACTATCCCTCTCAGTTAATACTATAGCAGGAATTAGAGATTATATGCAGCGCCTTTTGTGGTATTTTTTATGATCTGTGGTCTTTTATTCTACGTGGTCCCATGGACGAAATATGTAATTTCCTTACGTAGATTTTCGAGTTTATTTCATGAACATAATCAAAAGTGATTTCAAATTCTCTACAGTTATCTTTATATCTTTATATTGAAGCTGCTTTTAATATATCACGTTTCCTTGGTCAGATGCCATGTACTCGCATAATCTTTGTGCGAAATCGTAGCTGAAGTGAGCAAACTTGATTGAATACTTGGGTGTATTGGGCGTAATCATGTATTACTTAAACATTTGTTCATAATTCCCTATATTTATCGTTGCTTCATACTTTCGAACATCTCACAAATGGAAGTCAGATCGCGTTGTTATTCATTTGTTGGTCAACATTTTATATACGAGGGGAATATCTTGAAAGCATGTTGTGTTATGTAAATTATGTACTCAGGTAAGTTTGAAAAGGAGTTAGAGGCTTAGATCCGGCTGCTGCTTTATGAGACCTTGCCAACTACTCTTGATAGCAGACATCGAAAGAAAAATGAGACGCCCTACTAAAATCGTGACATATCGGCACAGCCCGTAGGGAAGTGTAACGGAGATGCTTAGGGTTTAAAAGGGAAACGCTGTTGGATATACTTATAGAATCAGTGTTTCAAGAAAATTGTATGACAACTCTGCTGTTTCTGACACATGTCATGAGTAGGAATAATGAGAATAAATAAAAATAGAAAGTATCCGGACACCTGGCTCAAAATGACTTACAATTTCGTGGCGCCCTCCATCGGTAATGCTGGAATTCAATATGGTGTTGGTCCACCCTTATCCTTGGTTACAGCTTCCACTCTGGCAGGCATACGTTCAATCAGATGCTGGAAGGTTTCTTGGGGAATGGCAGCCCATTCTTCGCGGAGTGCTGCACTGAGGAGAGGTATCGATGTCGGTCGGTGCGGTCTGACACGAAGTCGGAATTCCAAAACATACCAAAGATGTTCTATAGGATTCAGGACAGGACTCTGCGCAGGCCAGTCCGTTACAGAGATGTTATTGTCGCGTAACCACTACGGCACAGGCCGTGCGTTATGAACAGGCGCTCGATCGTGTTGAAAGATGGAATCCCCATCCCCGAATTGCTCTTCAATAGTGGGAAGCAATAAGGTGCTTAAAACATCAATGTAGGCCTGTGCCATGATAGTGCCACCCAAAACAACAAGGGGTGCAAGTCCCCTTCATGAAAAACACGACCACACCATAACATCACCATCTTCAAATTTTACTGTAGGCACTACACACGCTGCCAGATGATGTTCACCAAGTATTTGCCATACACATATCCTGCTATGGGATCGTCACATTGTGTTGCGTGATTCGTCACACCACACAACTTTTTCCACTATTCAGTCGTCCAGTGTTTACGCTTCTGACACCAAGCGAGGCGTCGTTTGCCAGTTACCGGCTTGATGTGTGGCTTTGAGCAGCCGCTTGACCATGAAATCCAAGGTTTCTCACCTCCCGCCTAACTGTCATAGTACTTGCAGTGAATCATGATGCAGTTTTGAATTCCTGTGTGATGGTCTAGATACATGTCTCTCTATTACACGTTACGACCCTCATCAACTGTCGGCGATCTCTGTCAGTCGACAGACGAGGTCGGCCTGCAGGTTTTTGTGCTCTACCTGCCCCTTCACGTTTCCACTTCACTATCACATCGGAAACAGTGGACCTAGGGATGTTTAGGAGTGCGGAAATCTCGCGTACAGACGTATGACACAAGTTGCATCCAATCACCTCACCACGTTCGAAGTCCGTTGAGTTCCGCGAAGCGCCCCATTCTGCTCTCTCATGATGTCAAATGACCACTGAAGTCCGTACCTGGCAGTAGATGGCAGCACAATGCACTTAATATGAAAAATGTATGTTCTGGGGGGTGTCCGGATACTTTTGATCACGTAGTGTACCTAGCCACTCTTCCACCGCTGCATGTTCGAATTAAATATGAAAGTTGCTAATAGTGATTTGTTTTACCCTGTGCTATTCAATTTACAGTGGCTTTCTTAGGTAAAATATAGATGTGGATGTAGAGCGAATCTGCAGAGTAATTAACACGGTGGACCTGACTGTGTGAGCAAGAGGGTGCGAATCTCTGTCTAGCTAATCTGCTTTTTTATGTGGTTTCTCTAAATCAAGCGAGAGGAATTGTCGGTGTGATTACTGTAAACGAGGCACGGCCTTTCTTTTGTTGCAATTCTTCTCCATATCGTCAATGTTGGTGAACCATGAACGTTACACCAAAACCTTTCATTTCCTGTTTCAGGGAGACCCATTCGGGAGCATCCAGAACGAGCCTGTAACGATAATGACGAATTTTGGAACTACTTGAAGAACAGTGTGCCCAGCTGTTCTTGGTCGATCGCTGCGAATGTCTTTGCGATGACGACGTGACGTTCGTTCTTTGAACACCTTTGATCGTGCTAGGCTGCAGTGTACGCGTTTGGAAGCGTTGTCTCTCCCACAGACGGCGTTGACTTTACAAAGCCGAATTCTTCTATAATCTCTGATACGCTGTGATCACGCGTCTTGCACCGATTACGTAGCTACGTGCAGCCGATTAACTAGCCATCTGGTGCCATGTTCACTACACTCCTGCCTGTAACAGACTGCTCAGATGTGATGTCTACAGTGGCGCCATGTCTCGCATCTAGTCGCACCATAGGGCGTCATACATGGCACATCTTTAAATGTGACCCTTACCGTGGTTTCTGGCCACTCATTTTAGTGTAGTACTAGATACTGTAAATATCTGTAGTTAATTTCCTAGTTTTATTTGTCCTGAACACGTGAATAAGTCCATCTTTTTCTCTCCAAAGCAGAACGCAACATAGTATTCCCTTACGGCCCAAGACACACACACACACACGCGCGCACACACACACACACACACACACACACACACACACACACACACACAAGCTCGATTCATTTGATCAAGGGGAATACATTTCTTACAGAGCTTACGAATCGTGTCCCCTTTTTTACAAACAGGTGTAAATGATTGGTAATATAGAAAACCTAAGATATCACAAATTATTTATGAATTTAATGTGAGTTTAAGTAGGAGCCACTTAATTAAGCACTTACACACGCGGATAACCGTGAAGAAATCATTTATAATTTGCACAAAATGTGGCATACAGTGCTCGAAAGAAGGTTTCTCAAGGCCTCTTCACACCCTGTTGCTCTTGCATGTGACCTAACATCTACCCGTCTTCCCGATCTTCTCTTACCTGTTAGTATCAAAGACATGTATCATCCATTCTCCTGTCTTCATGTTGTGACCATCGCACATTTAACTCCCATTATCGCCATAACTACTTATTCCATCAATACTGAGAAAATAGGTCATAAATATGTCTTTCACAGACATTTATTCCATTATCCGTTTGTTTTCCTACCATTTCTATAGTTCAAATCACGCATCACGTTTTCGCGCTTAGGTCTCGCATTCAAGTTCCGTGCCCCAGAGCCGTAAGTCGAAACTGGTGAAACACACCTTTTGTAAGTTTATAATTTGTCGTACTGGAAACTTAACTCCGAAAACTATTTAAGCATCCCGGGCCTGCCTCAATTTTCTGTTTGTTTTGTCGTCATCCAGTCAGTGTCTTCAACTGCACTAAATACAAAAACTCATTAAGTGGATGTTCACGGCCAATGAAATCGACAACTGTGATTCGTCGCAGAGGTATTTTTCTAGGTTTCTTCTAGATAACACAGATTTAAATGTTGTGTTCTCCTGCCATCTTATTCCTGATGTAGATAGCTGTTTTGATCACACTGTTGGAGAAACGACTACATCGACTGTAAGTTGCGTTAAGAAGTGATTTAGATGGAGTGCTTCGTGTACACTACGAAAGGTGATACCCGGGCTTCGATTAACGATAGTTACGTCGTATAATGCTGTGGCGTAAAAGTGTTTGCACTTGGGTGGTAAGCACACTACGTGGAATTGAACCCAGAACATCCAATTAAGAACACAGTCTTTTGTATTTTTTCGTTAGATTTGTATTTTCTCTCTGGCAAAATGGGAATGAAACATCTGCAGTCATGAAATTCGTCTCATTTGTAATGATAACATTCTAGTTAAATGAACAAAAATGAAATATTATCTAACCGGTACGTTATTCTCCGTTGTCTTCTCTCCTGTCACACTGACCCTTCTGCCTATCAACGTTTTCCATGTACTCCTTTCCTCACTGATTCTACAGAGAACACTTCCATTGCTTATCAGTCGATTTCATTTTCAGGATCCTTCAGTAACATAGCATCTCTAATGCTTCTATTCTGTTGTTTTACGGTTTTCCACAAACCATGAGTACGTTCCATATCAGAAACTGCTTTGTCAAATTACGATGTGTGTTCGATACTTGTAGATTTCTTTTAGCGAGGAATGTCCTTTATATTTGTGCTCGTCCACTCCTTATATCCTCCTTTCTTGAACCGTCAAGCGTTATTTACATTCCTAGGTAGTAGAATTTCTTCACTTCGACTCCTAAGAAGTCTCTGATTTTGATGCTAAGTTTATCGCAAATGTCGCTTCTGACACTCTTCTTTCTATGGTGGTTATGCTGTTAATCAATGAATATATATATATATATATATATATATATATATATATATATATATATATATAGCATTTGCACATAAACCATTTCAGATATTACAGTTGTTTTAATCACACCCGCTCTCTCAGAGAATTAAAAACCCCTCCTAGTGAGAGTTCTTTGTGGATAACGAATTCGGTGGTATCTTTCCTCCTATGAACCGTAGTTAGAACTTGCTAGCGGGAGGGCAACGTCAAGCTAGCCCGAAGTATTTCAGTCGGTCCCTGAAGCGTAGCTGAGATCCTCGCTTGCCTCTAATTCGCTTTGGCGTTCCATACAAAGAAGATTAGCAGAGCGCCTGCGCTTTGGCGACAGGAGAATTTCCTCTCTCTTGGGGTGCGATGGTGCGTGGCGCATCTGCTCCGTCTACACCTCGGCGACGCTGTGAATGGACTAGCAGCAGTTCACACCGCTCAGTCTGGGATTACAGAGAGTCCCTACCGACAGTCTGCTTCATAAAGCAGTGCAGTTCCTAAAATATGACTCTTAGCAAACGTAAAACTTCGATTGTCAGGTATTACACAAGGGATTAAGGGGGGAAACCACATTAGAAGGTTCAAAAAAATACGATGTTTTTTTAATTGCATAAATCGTTAGCTTAAATATCCAAGAATACGTTGTCAAAATTTCAAAGCGAAATTCACATTCGTTTAGATTTTATGAGCATAGAACCGAGTGCACATCGGCTTCAAGTTCGAGCGCAGAAGATTAATCAAAGAACGAACGTTCTAATTCCACTAAATCGGGATTAGCTCCTAAGCACTTGCACTCCGGAAAGTCGGTAAAATGGCATCGTATTTAGCAACGGGCTTCTTCAATGAAGGAAATTCATCCCTTCTGATAGTCATGAACGACCAGGAATTGTTGTAGGCATGCAAAGCTTTAATTATGCACAACAAATGGACATCCAGCGCGTGAGCCGGCAAAATCGACGTCGTTCATTGGAATCGAAGGAAGGTCAGAAATCTCGGAAAGCACTGCTGCAAGCGCAAAACGAAGCCTACGAGTAAGAAGAAGGATTGCTATACGGTGCCGGAGTCGCAGATTAATCGGTAAGCAGTTTACATTACTGTTAACTTCCTTGAATTTCTAGTATCCGAGAATTTATTTTTCAAACGTGTTTATCTCGAAATGACTTTTTTCACATTTGCGTGCTGTCTAACTCAAAAAGTATAGCACCGATATTATTAAAATCGATGGTATGATTCTTTATAGCATTAAGAATTATATGAACCAACTTGTGAGATGTTATCGTGATTTTAAGGGTATTTTTCTTTGCATAATTAGAGAAAAAATCGTGAAAACCTAATCAAATTGTTCCAACGCCTGAAAAATTTGTAATTTTCATTATTTTTACCTGCATTGAGGTTCATATTCTTAGAAAATAAGTTATTAATGTAAAATCAAAACCTTTTTGATTTCAGATGAAAATCGGTATTGCTACACTGCATGCAATTGGGGAACTATACCCACAACCTTCAGCGGACATCACATCGTAACTTTGTTATTTTTGGCTGAAATTATTCAAAAACATTCACAGAAGCTTTTCGAATTATGAATGAAATGATGTAAAAATCTGATTAAATTCTAATCAATTCTTCCCACCCGAAAAAAATCCCAAAAAATCTGTGTCAAACCGCCTCCTAATGTTGTTTCCCCCCTTAAACAAGCTGACCTATGGTAGGAATCTTCATTAAGACCTGCTATCTGAAATACACAAAAGGCTTTCCGGAATGTTTCCAGTGAATGAGGGCTGTAGGAGTATAATCTAGAGGTTCTATTTGCTAAACTATTTTATTCTTTTGCAACCTTAACTGTTTGCGATGTTATGTTCGTGTATAAGTTCTTAGTGTTTTTGTTTTGCATGTTAGTATTCCGGTTTTTAAGGCTTTATTTATGATTCTCATTTGTTTTATTTGTAGTTCACTGTTGCTATTTGAGTTTACGTACTGTCATTTTGTTATAAGGAGATAGTGAGTGGAGCTACGGATGCTAGAAAATGAAGTGACAAGTGAAGAAATCGGAGCACTTCAACAATTTTTTCTGTTTGAGTTCAGTAGACGATGGCATTAGCGGAGGCAGCCACAAACATTTGCGGCGTGTATGGGGATAAAACCACTGCGCAGAGCACACCAAGAAAATATGGTTTCTCGTTTTAAGGACGATCATTTTGACATTAGTGGCTCTTCACGTTCGGGAAGACCTTCTGGGTTGGTTAAAGATGGGTTAAACGCTTTAATCTATAATTATCCACGTCAGTATACTCAATAACTGGCAAATGTGATGATCTGTGATGATGTCACCACTGTGCGACATTTGCATACAGTGAGAAAGGTTCAAACATCGGGTGTATGGGCACCGCATGCTCTAAGCCAAAAATAACAAAAGTCAGCGGCTGGCCATATGTGTATCGCTGCTTGCTCGTCACCAATTGGCTCATGAACAACACCGACCATTCCTATCCTATATCTTTATTTGCGAAGAGAGATGGTGTCCTTTTGCTAACACAAGGAAAAGGAAGGAATACTTGAGACAATACAAAGCAGCAGCTCATCCTACATAGATCTGCGCGCACCCACAAAAAATAATGTTATGCATTTGATGCACAGGGTGCAGCCAACTGCAGGTGGTGGCTCATGTCGGTACCAATGGTGTGTGTCACTTTGGATCAGAAGAGATTCTCTCTCGTGTCGAGTGGCACACAGAAGTGATAAAGGCTGCCAGGCTTGCTTGCAAGACGAAAGCAGAGTTGACAATTTGCAGCATAGTTGACAGGACCGATTGCGGACCTCTGGTACAGAGCCGAGTGGAGGGTCTGAATCAGAGGCTCAGACGGTTCTCCGACCGTGTAGGCTGCCGGTTTTTTTAGATTAGAGGGTCTCGGGAAAACACAAGAAGGGATTCAGTCACAAAGGGTGCAAGCTGAACACAGGAAAAACGCAGATACAGGAACCGTTGGTATAACAGTTATAAACTGTCGTAGCTGTGTTGGGAAAGTACCAGAGCTCCAAGCGCTAATACAAAGCATTGATGCTCAAATCGTTACAGGCACTGAAAGCCGGCTAAAGCCGGACATAAGCTCAGTAGAAATTTTTGCGAAGAACCCAACGGTGATCCGAAAGAATAGGCTAAACACGGTTGGCGGTGGCGTGTTTGCTGTGTCAGAAATAGTTTATCTTGTCGCGAAATTGAAGTAGATACTTTGTGTGAGTTAGTATGGGTAGAGGTCATTGCTGGCAACCGGAATAAAATATTAATTGGAACCTTTTACCGACCTCCCAATTGAGATGATACAGTTGCTGAAAGGTTCAAAGAGAACTTGAGTTTGTTTTCAAACATGTACCCGACTCAGACGATAATAGTTGGTGGTGACTTTAATTTACCCTCGATATGTTAGCGAAAATACATGTTTAATTCCGGAGATACGCATAAAATATCATCCGAAATTGTGCTAAACGCATTCTCTGAATATTATTTGGAGCAGTTAGTTCTTGAGCCCACGCGAATAGTAAACCGTTGTGAAAACACACTTGAGCTCTTAGCAACAAATAATCCTGAGTTAATAACGAGCATAAAAACCGATTCAGGGATTAGTGAACAACGGGCTGTCGTAGCAAGATTGAACGATTTAATCCCCAAATCCTCGAAAAATAAGCGAAAAATATACCTATTCAAAAAAGCAGATAAAAATTCACTTGACGCCTTCCTGAGAGACAATCTCCACTCATTCCAAATTAATAATACAAGTGTAGACCAGATGTGGCTTAAATTCAGAGAAATAGTATCGGCAGCAATTGAGAGATTTATACCAAATAAATTAACAAACGACGGAGCTGATCGTCCTTGGTACACAAAACGAGTTCGAACACTGTTGCAGAAACAACGAAACAAACATGCCAAATTTAAACAGACGCAAAATCCCCAAGATTGGCGATCTTATACAGAAGCTCAAATTTAGTGCGGACTTCAATGATAGATAACTATAACAGTTTCCACAACGAAACTCTGTCCAGAAACCCGGCAGAAAAACCCAAAGAGATTCTGGTCGTATGTGAAGTATGTTAGCGGCAAGAAACAATCAATGCCTTCTCTGCACGATAGCAATGGAGATACTATAGAAGACAGTGCTGCTAAAGCAGAGGTACTAAACACAGCCTTCCGAAATGACATCACAAAAGAAGACGAAGTAAATATTCCAGAATTCGAATCGAGAACAGCTGCCAACATGAGTAACGTAGAAGTAAATATCCTCGCAGTAGTGAAGCAACTCAAATCACTTAATAAAAGCAAATCTTCTAGTCCAGACTGTATACCAATTAGGTTCCTTTCGAAGTATGCTGATGCATTAGCTCCGTACTTAACAATCATATACAACCGTTCGCTCGACCAAAGATCCGTACCCAAAGATGGAAAGTTGCACAGGTCACACCAATATTCAAGAAAGGTAGTAGGAGTAATCCACTAAATTACAGGCCCGTATCGTTAATGGCGATATGAAGCAGGATTTTAGAACATATATTCTGTTCGAACATAATGAATTACCTCGAAGAAAACAACAGAAGTGATTTATGGCGTTCCCCAAGGTAGTGTTATAGGCCCTTTGCTGTTCCTTATCTATATAAATGATTTGGGAGACAATCTGAGCAGCCGTCTTCGGTTGTTTGCAGATGACGCTGTCGTTTATCGACTAATAAAGTCATCAGAAGATCAAAACAAACTGCAAAACGATTTAGAAGAAATGTCGGAATGGTGCGAAAAGTGGCAGTTGACCTTAAATAACGAAAAGTGTGAGGTCATCCACACGAGTGCCAAAAGGAAATCGTTAAACTTCGGTTACACGACAAATCAGTCTAATCTAAAAGCGGTAAATTCAACTAAGTACCTAGGTATTACAATTACGAACAACTTAAATTGGAAGGAACACGTAGAAAATGTAGTGGGGAAGGCTAACCAAAGACTGCGTTTTATTGGCAGGAGACTTATAAAATGTAACAGACCTACTAAGGAGACTGCCCACACTACGCTTGTCCGTCCTCTTTTAGAATACTGCTGCGCTGTGTGGGATCCTTACCAGATAGGACTGACGGAGCACATCGAAAAAGTTCAAAGAAAGGCACCACGTTCTGTATTATCGCGAAACATGGGAGAGAGTGTCACGGAAATGATACAGGATTTGGGATGGACATCATTAAAAGAAAGGCGGTTTTCGTTGCGACGGAATCTTCTCACGAAATTCCAGTCACCAACTTTCTCCTCCGAATGAAAAAATATTTTGTTGACACCTACCTACATAGGGAGGAACGATCACCACGATAAAATAAGGGAAATCAGAGCTCCTACGGAAAGATATAGGTGTTCAATCTTTCCGCGCGCTATACGAGATTGGAATAATAGAGAATTGTGAAGGTGCCTCTGCCAGGCACTTAAATGCGATTTGCGGAGAATCCATGTAGATGTAGATGTAGATGTAGATGAACAGCGACGATTTGGTGTACTACAAATTGCTTCCCCGAAAAGTGACCATCACTGGTGACATTTACTGTCAACAACTGAGACGTCTTCTTGCAGACGCAATGCAAGAACAACGACCAGGATGACAGCGTGAGGTGATGCTACTCCACAATAACGCCCGCCAGCATTCTGTTAGACTGACAAAAAACTCGATACAGGAGTTGAGTTGGGAAGGCATCCCGCACCCACCTTTTTCACCTGATCTTACCCCTTGGATTTTCAACTTCTCTGCTCTCTGTCGAACAACCTTCAAGGAATACGGTCCGAGCAGGGCTCGACCAGTTCATCGCCTCAAAACTATGTCATTTCTACAATCGCGGAATCGAAAAGCTACCCCAGCGTTGGCAGACTGTTGTAAACAGTGAAGGAGAATATATTATTGGGGAATAAGGTCTCTGTCATGTGTATTCCTTTTATTTATGAAACTTATGGGAAAACGCTACGAACTTACGCACCAGCCTGATATAGTGACCGAGTTACTAAGAAACGATAAGATTACACATCAGTTATGTGGGTAACTGTTCCTTCACGTATGTCGTAAGTTCAAATTCTGGTAATGTCGCCTGTAACGAATACTGTACAAGCGAGTTCATTTCTGCGTGGTTACTGCAACCTATATCCGTTTCAGCCTACCCTTTTAAGTAGTTATGCCCTACGCTTCCCTCATTACCAAACTAACTATTCCTTCAGGCCTAACGATATGTCGTATTAACCTATTCCTTCTAAGGTCTGATAAATTGGTGGAAGTGTATCTCATCTCAGAGACAAGTGAGGTCCCATGAACTTCTTTTTCCACAGAAATAGTACTCTAGAAACATAAAGAGACTTTGACAAAGGTTAGTGGTCGCCAAAGTAATAACTGCGGTTTTCGAGACGTGGCCGCAAAGCAAGCTCAGCGTAATTAGCGATAATGTGTTTTCGGTTTTTTCTTTGTCTCCACTGTGCAATGCCTTGTAAAATGGCCAGAGTTAGATTACATCCTATTTTTGCTCACAGCTGATGTACACTCCTATAAACAATAGTGCGCACTGTAGCCTTTTACAAACCCATGCGCACGATGCATGCTTATGAACTCTGACAGATGAATAATTACCTCACCGCTCGCAGTTAGATTACTGATGACATCAAAAATTCGGATAAAACCTCCTGACAGCAGCTTTATCTTTATGCATTGTCAAAGACATTCTATTAATTAACAGATATATCAATCATTGGAACTGTATATTCGTATGTAACATTTTCAGTAATCTGAGACACTATATTCCAATATCCAGAGCATTCCTCTCCGAGTAGTGGGTGATAATAACTGATAAACTCTTCATCCGCCTTAACATTATTTCCCGGTATACACATGTAATTAACACTTTGCGCCCTCCCTCCTTACAGCATTATTAGATTTTATGGCTTCTTAAATTTAACTTCAACTGCTCGGTCTGATGGAACTAGATCTTATGCGTTTGAATAAGAATCAGCCAAAAGTTGGCAACGCGCGACCATATGAATGAGAGGTACACGTATTAGGAGAATGATTACGAAGGATGTATATATATATCATGAGAAATGACTGTTTGGTATATTTGACAGTTTAAGTGAAAGATTTACTACTGTGAGCAATTTTGCGAGGCTGAAGACATGAGGGATAACGTGTTATTTGGCTGCCACAGATTGTGTTATTGAGCAGAGCTCATGCGAGCGAAGGAGTCCGAAACAGTTGTCGACCTGAGAGCCAGATATAGTGTTGTGTCGTGACAGAGTGAAAAACTTGGATGGCGGACGTACCGCACAAAGAACAGACATACTCCCTGATACATAACTGAGGAAGACGATTTTATTTGAAAAAAAGGTCATCTGCAGTGAGTTTATTTTGCTGCAAGAGTTATGTTTTTAACAATATCTACTTTTTGTTGTCCAGCGTGAACAATCAGTCATGTGTTCATTATTTTGCTTAGCTTCCTTCCCCCACTGTTAGTTAAAGTATTCCAGTCAGAAAGGCAAAGAGTAAAGTTTAATTTACGAAAATGGAATAAAGGAGGATGAGATAGTTTGCCGCGCAGTGGTTTATTTCAGATACATGCAGTTCGGCACTTCACTTTCTTGCTGCGTGCCGACAGAGAAGAGACAAGGTACCCAAGTAACAACCTTTTGTAGGGCCTAAATGAACCTTTTGAGAGACAATTTGGGACAATATTCATTTACAAAATTCCATATGACATGAGTTTGTGCGTTTTTCCAACAGGGTTTATTTTTGTTACTCAACAGTTAGCCATTGTGTGTGATAGTTTCATCAGATAGCCATTCTATGTATTGTTTATAACTATTGTTTATGTCCAGTCTCATTTACAGATAGTCAGATGCAGTTTAGATCAACTGATATCGAATACATCAACAGTAATTTCTCTAGTTATGTTCGTATTTAAAAATAGGGAAGTAAAGGCGATTGTAGATCAGAATACATGGGAATTTAAAAGTACTTGCTTTCACATTGCTAGCTGGAGGTATTGTCACATAGTTTCCTAAGTCTACGGCCAAATAAGTTTCACACATAACTACCGTTATTTATCATAAAATAGTCTAACGGATAACATATCATTTTCGATAGAATGCCCTCCACTCTAATACTTTCTAGCGTGGTGTTCCAAACAACTGTATTACCCTTTTTTACCTCTATTATTCGGCCTAGTATCATACACAGTTCACAACTGCTATAGGATTAAACAGAATTGGCAGGAATTGGCAGGAAGAACTCACGTGACTGAGAAAAACTCCCAGAACGACGATCCAGCCCCAGCCGCCGTCAGGGGGCACCAGCTCGTACTGAGGCGTCGATGATGCCGTCATCTCTGCCGCATCTGTAACAACACGGAAACGACGATGTAATTTATGTTCACTTTGGCCATCAGGAATGCAACGCTCGCTCAGGTGGACAAGATGGAACAGAAACTGATGGCTGTTGTCGAATGATTGGCCCAGTGGTTCTAAATCATGATAACGAAGTGGTGAATTGATTGCTGTCCCATCTAAGCAAACAGGTTAGTTTTCCCCCAAGTGTCTGTAGAGGAAACGCAGGTTTGGACTTTTAGAGCACCCTCTTGGCTGGTGGCGGGATTAGGCATGGAAGCCTCTGAGGTAAAATCTCTCTTACTCGTTATGACAACGATAAAGCTAAGAAAAAATGTTTATATATCGTTTACTTTCCAGTATAGACCTACATGGAGGCATCTAGAGAAACAAGAAATGTCCTCCGAACAGACAACTGAGGGTATATAAACAGCAAGATGACACTGGCAGAAAAGGATCGAACAGTAGGCAATACAAGAGGCATGGACAATTCCATGTCAAATCAACAAGTGCTTCAACCTGACCCTCTCAGATTTTTTTGAAATTAAGTATGCATATATTACTCATAAATCATGACACAAATTATTTTTTTCACATTTTTCTGAGAAAAAGTTACCGAGTAATGGACCTTCAAAAACTGAAAAGATGACAAATTTTTGACTCACGGAACAATGTTGTTTCTTTACAGCTCGTGTTCTAATTAAGTTAGAACAATAAAATTTACTTCATTGGAAAGATTTTTTAAAGAGCTTTTATATGATACCAAACATCATCAGTTTAATATATATACAAAAATCGTTAAAAAACAATATTGTTGATTTTACTGAATTTTGAAAAACTGTATTTTTAAAATTCTCAAAAAAATAGATGTGAAAGATACACTTAACATCTACATATTCTGAAAGTTTCAACTTGGGATGAGCATGGGATCACTATCAAAAGCAATTTTACATTAAGGGTAGTGCTTTAAAAATTCGTAAAAACTAATTTATTTTAGATATTAGGCCTACTTCTCACCAGCTGTATGTTGTTGTAAAATGTGGAAATTAAAAATAACTTATAATTGACAAAAGAACATATGTTTTACGCTTCTGTAATTAATAAACACAAAATGAAAACTTAAAATAAATAAATTAATTAAAAAACACAGAAAGATGAATACCTGAGATCAGACCTAAATTCAGTTAGTAATTACTATTATTTACAAACAGGCGTCCTATTAGTGCACTCCTTCATACTTCAAACTAATCAGTCTGTTGCACATCAACATTTCTGCACTGGATAACTTATTGTTCGCCCTATAGCAGCTTGAGGGTTCACGATTGCCACTTCTTCCTTACTGTTTATGGCAAGAATGTCTGGATGACTCGGAAATGTGAAAGATGGTGACGGTCCATGTGGATGTAAGAAACTAACTGTGATTTCATCTTTCTCCTAATTTTTTTCAAGGGCACAGGTTAACCACCAGTGCCCATTATAATCACAAGCAACATATCCTTTTATGTCTTTGACCGGTATTGTATCACTGTCAGAAATTGTCACCAGTTCAATTTTACTATCATCAGAGTTTTGTTATTATTTTGTCCTTGCTAAAAGGAATAAAAGTGTGAAGTTTTTGTGTCCCTACAATTTTGCAGCATTTCTCAAATCTCTCCATAAGTTTCATTTCTTCATTTTTGTGATATTCTTTAGTAGCAAACTTGAAGTTCGTTCCTTCTGTGTTATCCTTGGCAAACATATAAAGTTGTTTTGGTGTCATTATTTGATCACTGTATGGCCGTTGCAGACTTGCTGGAGCTGCAAGTCGTTTAACTGTTCCACCAACACCATCACTAGCTCCCTTCCCATGCGAGGTGACTGAAAAATGCCATGCAGCTTCAGTTTGGAAATCTTCTTCATGATGGCACAGGTTGATAAAGTTCTTCCTATTTTTATAATGAGCTGCTGCTCCATCAGAGAAATAATATATTTTTCTTGGTTTTCTACCGAATTTAACAGTCAGGAAGTCCATCAAGTACGATTGGAACAAATTCACAGCAACAGTGTCATGTGTTAGGCATTCTGATATGTTTACAAGACTTGTGTGCTCAAGTTTGTTCCCATCCTTGTAATAAGCAACAATGGGATGAATAGTTGCTTGCATGTTTGTCCAGTGATAGCCTTGAACTTCGTCCTGGGTGACAAAGGAGGAATTCTCAGAAAAACCACAGATCGCTAAGACCTCGCCTTCTTTAATTTCATTTCTCAGTCTCTTTTGGAAGATTGATTGTTGACTAACAACAAATGAATGTCGTGTAAGCGATTTTAATTTATCAAAAAAACAATCAATAAAGTTGTCAAATTATTATGATTGTTTCTAGAGACGTGTGATCAACGGAAACCCATTGCTGATAAGTTATATTATCAATATCATTAGTATTCAACAAATCTTATAAATATGTCTTGAACGTTTCTGGGCCAGGGCAGAATTTACATTCACCAAAATGACAAGCAGGTAGTGACGGATTACATACAACTCTTGCCATGCAGTCTTTCTAAGTATTTATTGGATTATCTTCTTCCTTTGTCGGCTGAGGAATGTTACATCCAGTCAGCATGAGTTTGAAGTTTTGATGGGTAGTACACACACAGACACTATGTGTACCACTACTTCCAGCTAAAACACAATTTTTGGGACGTAGGTCTACAAACTTCGAAAATCCAATGTGGAAACTCTGGACGGTTGTCTTTAAAGTTCGTGTAAATTTCTTTCAAATTGCTTAAAACTAGCCATTTTTGTACTTGCAGTCTTTCTCCGTTATCTCTCACAATCACAAAATCTTTTTTCCCAGGCATTGCCGTGCTTATCTCATCAGAACAATAAAAGTTACTAACAAAATCAGCAGTTGTTTGATCAAGAGTCTTGCCAGGTTTTGGGTTTGGTGAAGACAAAATTCCCTTGGCCTTCACCAAATCTTTTACTCTTCGAGCCATGTAATTTGTTACATTAAATTCATCTTGAAGCTTCTTAACACTCCAGCTTTTAGGTAAAATGGTAAGAATTTCCATCTGTTTACTTCGAGATGTACATGTACGAAATTTATCTTTTAGCTGACTGATCATCTCAGATTCTACATGATCATGTACCTCTTCTTCTTTTTCGGAAGGAAGCAATAATACCTTTGTTTGAATTGTTAAAGTTAATTTAATTAGTTTTTCCTTAGGATATTTTGCTTCACACAGTTGTTTCTTCTTAATTGGCGATTCAACCTTTCTAAGGCCTCACTTGCTGCAATGTCTTATACGTCTCTATCACATAAAAGCTTTTCACTTTCTTGTTTCACCACACAATACAGTAGATCATCATCATTTTCTGTGCTAGACATATACAAATTTCTACTCTTGCAATTTTTCTACGACAGTTGTCACACACTTTTTGATTTAAAGTTAAGTAAGGTTTTCTTGCTATCATCCGTTGTGAAACAGACCATAAGTTTTTCTTGTGGTTGTTGTGGCCCTTTTCATTAAATGGATTACAGCACAAAGCTGAAATTTTAGGCATTTTATATTTCTCAAGTGAGCAAACTAATTTAAAAAAATGTTTTTGAAGTTGAATGCCCCAGCTTTTTATATTCAATATTACACGATATTACTTCTCTATTCTTTCACTTCCTGTAAAAAAATATTTCATTATGTTAATATTATGCTAACATTAGCTGGTTGTAGGCATACAAACTTACAGACTCTTATGAGGTTTGTACAAAAGTACCTTTAAGCTAGAATCAAAACACATTTCAGAGTTAATCACATAATTTCACTACAGCTGCCTCACAACAAAAGAACGTGTGGGTCACTTTCAACAATAGGTGAAAATTGCTGACAATATTAACCAGAGATAAAATACTGAATAGATTGCAGATAGTAACACCAAAGAATCATTTTATATATAATCTTTAAAATGAGAGATGGCTTCCTTTTTTTCCCATGGTTTTACAGCTATTAATAAATAGTTAGCATCAAAGTTTAATATGCATTTATTCATTTCAAAAGTACGATTTGTGGACCATGTAACAAAACCTAACACTGTAATATTTTCATATGTAGCAAAATAATAGAAATTCACCTATCTGACTGTGATTTTGGAGAAACGTGGTAAACATAAAATTGCTTTTCATTGTGATCCCACGCTCATCCCAAGTTGAAACTTTCAGAATATGTAGATGTAAAGTGTATTTTTCACATATATTTTTTTGAGAATTTTAAAAATACAGATTTTCAAAATTCGGTAAATTCAACAATGTTGTTTTTTTAACAATTTGTGTATATATATTAAACTAATGATGTTTGGTATCATATAAAAGCTCTTTAAAAGAGCTTTCCAATGAAGGAAATTTTATTGTTCTAGCTTAATTAGAACACGAATTATAAAGAAAACAACATTGTTCACCGAGTCAAAAATTTGTCATTTTTTAATTTTTTGAAAATCCATTACTCGGTAACTTTTTATCAGAAAAATGAGAAAAAGTTAACTTGTGCTACTATTTATGAGTACTATAGGCATACTTAATTTCATTTAAATCCAAGAGGGTAAGGTTGAAAACGATGGTTTCATTTGTTGATTTGACGTGGAATGACCCGCATTTACAGTATATGACTTAAGAACTGACGTGACCAAAAGTCGAGCAGGACAAATGACAACAGATGAAACGAAAGCTATGGAGGAATGGGAAAACTGTTTCGCAAATCTCTTGAATGTGGACGACACCATCAGCAGCGTTGCGACAGCAGCATCTCAAGAAGAAGTGGAAGAATTGTACAGAGAAGACGGAGTAACAACGGCAGCTGCAGATAATGAACTGCTGGGGATTGAAGAGGTAGACAAAGCCTTAAAAATGATGAAGAGAAGAAAGGCACCAGGAATAGATTGCTTACCTGCAGAGATGCTGAAAGAGGGAAGAGATATCCTGCAAGAGACTGTACGACTTAATCTGTTTAATTTGGAGGAGAGGATCCGGGCAGAATGGAAGCACTCTGTCATTTGTAGAATACTGAATAAAGGAGACCCAATGAGATTAAGTAACTATAGGGGAATTAAACCACGATAAATACGACCGCTTCAGCTGTATGACAAATCTTTATTTCTGATACAACTAGTTTCACAGCATTAAACCCACGTATTCAGGGATCCAGATTTATAATTCATTCCAAACGTTGTTGAAGATGTGGCTCTAACGCCGCGAAACTAGTTGGATCAGAAATAAAGATTTCTCATACAGCTGAAGCGGTCTTGTTCATCATAGCTCAATTCGATAGTACAAAATTTGGAGCCACAGAGGAATTACCTTACTATGCACAACATACATGATCCTTAGCACGATGAAGCAGCTAATAGGATACGTCGAGGAAGTACTTCGATTCCTACAAGCAGGTTTTAGAGAGGGAAAATCAAGGCAAATGCTATCAAAGAGCTGGGAATTTCGCAGAGATGTTCATTGTTCCAAGATGCGTATGGTAGTGGAAACAGGCAAGCAATACGGCAAGAACTGGAAAGGGCGCAGGTTCCCAGGAAACTAATAAAATTAGCACAAGCACGTATTCAAGAGACAAAAATCACAAAGAAGGTGAATGGAAAGACATCAGAGAAATTCAATGTGGAGTGTGGAGTGCAACAGAGAGACTGCCTCTCCCCCCTTCTCGTTATGCCGGTTCTGGAAAGAGCACTGAGAAAGGTAGCAAGCCTGGAGACAGGAATACCGCCAGGTAGAAGTATCAAGACTGTGCTGAATGATTTAGTTTTAATAGCACTGAATGAGCAAGATGTAATTCAGATGACAAGAATGTTAATGGGAGAGGCAATGAGGTCTGGCTTGAGGATGAATATGAATAAGATCGGATACATCGTAGTGGGCAGAGAGAAAAAGCACACAGTTTTAGAGGTAGATGGTAAAATTTTTGAAAGAGAGAGAGTTCAGATATGGAGGCAAGACTCAGTGAAAGGAGTGAGGTGGACCATGAAATAATGGCAAGAATCCAGAATCTACAAGACATCAATGCAGCCTGCTGTCCTATGCGGAGCAGAGACCTTCATTACGACACAAAAGATCGAAAGAAAACTCCTGAAATTTGAGAGTGCTGTTCTGAAACAGATTTTTACGCCAATGAAGGATGCAGACGGCAGGAGAAAAAAGAATAACCGCGAATTGGAGGAGTTGTACAAGTCGCTGGACATTGTGGATGTGTTTGGAAAGAGGAGACGGAAGTGGCATGGGATCGTAGAGAAGGCCAGATTGCCAGGCAGGTGGTGGATCATCACATCATAGGCGCCAGATCGAGGGGAAGACCACAACTGAGGTGGACTGACGGGTCAGAGAGGATATGTGTATGATGGGAATAGCTGGAGACGACTACATGAATCGAGGAAGATGGAGGAGGCTGACTGCGGTTCGTGTGGCCACCCTAATAAGTAAGTTTTTTGTCCAGTCCCTTTTGCATATTTATACATTATGACTAGCTTCGATCACCCCGGATCATCTTCAGATTTATATAGCTGCACCAGCAAACCCACTGTGTCTATGTCGATACTACACGCCAGGATACCGTCAAAGCTAAGGATTCGCAAGGATCGATGTTCTTAACCTGACTACTTTGGCGTGATCGATCCGCTTGTTGCCACGCCATGTAGCTGTTAGCCACGCTGCCTGTCGAGGTCTTTGCCAGTCGCCCATGGCCGTTTAACCGTTCGATACGGATAATGGAATCTTCAGCATGTTACAGACGAGTGGTCTAGCTTCATGTTTTTAACTACAACAGAGTAGCTATGTTCAAACAAATTATGGGAATTCAGTCGGTGACTCCTTCGACAAACACCTATGTTTCGACAGGTGCACACCCACCATTGTCAACACACAAATGCAACGAGAGAGGGTTCTGTTTAAGAAAATTTACAATCTCGGTATGCGAGACAGTGCGGAAGGACCACACACACACACACACACACACACACACACACACACACACGCACTCACGCTAACAGCGCATGGGAAACATGAACACTGAAAACTTTCTGTACGAGTTCTGACTTAGCCCATTTCTCTGTACTTAGTTGACGAAAATAAATTATTTTCACATTCGGAAGAGAAAGTCAGTGATTCAGATTTCGTGAAAAGATCTCGCCAAAACCAAAAACTCATTTGTTTTAATGATTGGCACCCCACCTCGCTTAATATATCCTTGAGACTTCCTTCGATATTTAGCGATAATACAAATCAGCTACCCCTCTTCGGACTTTTTTGATGTCCTTCGTCAATCCTATGTTGTAAGGATCCTGTTCTTCACAGCAATACTCTAGCGGAGGACGGACAAGCGTAGTGTAGGCAGTCTCAAAGTAGACCTGTTGCATGATATAAGTGTCCTGCCTACAAAACGCAGTCTTTCGTTCGCCTTACCCAAAACATTGTCTGTGTGATCATTCCAGTTTAAATTGTTCGTAACTGTAATTCGTACGTATTTAGTTCAATTGACAGCTTTTAAATTTGTATAATTTAACGGATTTCTTTTCGTACTCATGTGGATGAGCTCACATGTTTCCTTGTTTAGAGAAAATGTCCATTTTCGCACAATATAGATGCCATGTCTAAATGATTTTGCAATTGGTTTTGATGGCTTTACTAGAGGTAAATAACAAAATCATCTGCAAACATAACAGAGCTGCTCAGATTATCTCCTAATAGTTTATATAGATTACGAACAGCAAAGGCCTGTAACTCTTCCTTGGGGAACGCCCGGTATCACTTCTGACGGGAAACGACGAATACTTCGCATAATTAAAAAAAGATACTCCATATGCATGCAATTTGATTAGAAGATTCTTTGGAGGAACTGTGTTAAAAGCATTCTGTAAATCTAGAAATATGGAATCAATTTGAGATCCACTATCAATGCCACTCATTACTTCGTGCAAATGAAGAGCTAGTCGTGCTTCAAAAGAATGGTACTTTCTGAATCCGCACTATGTGTCAACAGACCGTTACATTAACTCTGTCGTTCAGTTATTTGGCCAGAAGAAGAGCAGTATTCCAAGCTGAATTTATGCGAAAATCTCCGTCTCTATATATAAGGTCACTTGCTGATTTAATCTCAACTGCTTCCATAATAACACTATCCCAACAGCTGTAAGTGCACGCCAATTCTCTGTGTCGTTGCATTCTATCGAATGACTGTAGTCAAGGGAATGACAGATCTGCTCAGCTTTTGTAAGCGTGTGTAATGCTTATGCTCAATACACTGGTCCTGCACTGTTCTTGTGGTGTGACCAATGTATGACATGCAACAACTGCAGGGGTACGGTAGAGACCCGTCAAGAGCAAACCAAGTTCATCCTCTACAGGCCCATAAAGGCCCCTCAGATGGTTATTGAAAAACACACTTCACACATCGCTTCTGCAAAATATGACCAATCCTGCTGGAACAGTTACCTGCGTAAAACAAAGAGACTTACGTGTAACCTCATTATTTTAATCTCTCAGCCGAGTCACATATTGTCCATAGAGCACCGTGTATTTGATCGGTTTTTCACTAAAGCCAATATGGACAGAGTTGACTTCGTGGTGGCCAAACTTAACTGACAAACTTTCAGGGTCTAAGGTGACATGGGCCCCATGAACTAAGGTGCGAAGTACCCCTTCACGCTCAGCCGGATGACGAGAACTATCAGCCTGAAGATACAAATCATTGTGAGTTAGCTTCCGTTAAACGGCATTTCCCGACGAACCATCAGCCGCCTGGCTGACCGAAATATCGAGGAACGGAAGGCTGCCATTCTTTTGCACCTCCACCGTGAACCGAATATTAAGGTTAAATGCATTCGATGATCTAAAAAGTTGTTCAAATTCTCATTTCAATGAGGCCGAACAACATAAATTTCGTCTACATACCTGAAAAAGCATTCAGATTTTAATGGCACCGACGTCAGGCCTCGTTCTTCGAAAACTTCCATAACCAGACTGACGTTATTGGTGACTAAGGCTCCCCACCCAAATTCCATCTGTCCTTTCATAGAATAAAAGATGAACAGAAACCAAACCTTTTAGTATAGCTTTGTCAATTCAACATAAAACCTAAACTCAGTTAACCGAAGAATCAGACGTAACGCTGCTTGGAGCGGCGCCGAATGAACCCTTACCTAGTGCTGAAGTTAGCATGTGGGCGTTGTCCTCCGAATCTCTCGATCCCAGCTGTCAACAATGGCAGTCAGCTGATCTTTTTATCTGCTGGCTAAGTGGGATGAGATGACGCAGAGCTAAGCGTGACAAATGCATGTGTGCCTCGTGTGACGGCAATGAATCAGACCTTTTTCGGAATGCACTTTTTCCTCACACTGGTAGAACACTAGCTCTCTACAGAGCTTCACATCGTTATAATAAGTAAAGTAATACGCTCACTGTAAGTAATTGCTGAAATCACTTGTTGAAACGCCCGAGCACTGCGCAAAGTATGTTTTATCTCACTGCCAAATCCACCGCCACTACAACACTCTATACGTTGAATGATGACTGAATTGTATGCTGTATTTATAGTACTGTTTTGTTATTTCTGGTATTGTTGTCATAGAAAATGAGACACTGTATTTCGAAACGAATTATTTTATCTACATATAAAGAAATAACCCTAAGCACTCTGTAGGATACCACGTTGCTGAAGATCAGTTTTCCTATTATATTTTGACAACTTGTCTATTCGTTTCCCTAAGGTGTGTTGGGCTACATGTCTCGCTTGCTGACAGCTTGGACTGTAATTGCACCCCGTTTACCGTCTTGCTATTCGGGTGTTAAAACTGTTACATGGGAAGGGACGATAGCATGAATTTGTTATGATTGTGCTTGACCTAAAATGTCCGTGCAAAATATTTTTTTGGTATTTTTAGTAAAAGTGGATTGTTGTCTCGGTCAAGTGTATTGGTGTGGGGAGTCATGAGTAGTATTACTGAAACTGATGTACTTCAAGTCTGCGAACCGCTGTCCATAACAGAGACCGTATCCTTGTCTTAATAATGGAGATTTGTTTCTAGCTTGCTTCTGAGGCGTTCCCCATAGCAGATATATGATCCAAAGAAATATAAAGAAATTCATCACCGAAAATTACTGTTTACGTAAATTAAAAGATTTGTCTCAGTAGCTTGTATATCTATACTCCGCTAGCCTCAGAATATACGTCTGTAATACCTGTCACCTATTTGTGAGTGGCTTGCATTAAGAACAATCGTTGGGTAAGCCTCTCCCATTCCGCGAAATGTATGCTGCACGAAGTATTATGTTGCCTGACGCTAGCTGGAAAGCAGGTTCTCGGAACCGTAGGAGTACACCTCCCACTGGTGCACAACACTTCTATTCAAGCCAGCAGCCACTGTAGTATGATGTAAACCTCTACGTTTACCAGACGAAACTATGAAGTAATGAGTCGCTTTTTTCGATTTTTTTCAATCTCTTCTATTACGTTAAGCGTCCCAGACTGTCGAGAAATACTCGAGACCCGTCGAACATGAACCTGTTTGCATTATAGTTCCTCAGATTTCCTCAATCAAATCTCTGTGAGGCATCTGTGTTTCCTGCTACTTGTTTTATGTGGTAGTTTCAGTTCAGATCGTCCCAGACGCATGCAAGTGTCAATTTACAGTTCATGCTGTTTCCAGTGACTGATTGCCAACCATGTCATCGAACAATGTTGTGTCATTCTGTCTGTTTACGAGCAATAACGGCCGGCCGGTGTGGCCGAGTGGTTCTAGGCGCTTCAGTCTGGAACCGCGCGACCGCTACGGTCTCAGGTTCGAATCCTGCTTCGGGCATGGATGTGTGTGATGTCCTTAGGTTAGTTAGGTTTAAGTAGTTCTAAGTCCTTGGGGACTGATGACCTCAGAAGTTAAGTCCCATAGTGCTCAGAGCCAACGAACAATAATGTTTATTTGAGCGTCGTTCCTCGACAGGTCGTCCTGCATTTCGCTACAATTTTCTGGTTTTTGGACTTTCCTATTCATAACAGCACCATGCACAAACCGCTTCATGAAGCCCCAGATGTTATACAGTAAATTTGTACGTATTTCGCAAGCTTACTGGTAAAAAAAGGTAAAAAAAGGAAAAAAAAACAAAAAAAAAAACATTGGCTGACTTCACGATTCACACTACTTTGCAGTATTGGTTTTGATCATGTTCTAAAGATAATGATCCATGATTTTTATAAACCGGGTGAAAAGTGATTTGTTTTCATGTACTTCGTGAATAAATGTGATTTGTTTTCGTGTCCTTTGTGAATAATAATGATTTTGAAAAAGACACACTTTTACGCCCTAGAAAAAAAATCAATGAAAATAGTTCTCAAGTAATTACAAATTGAATATCTCATGTTCTATCACAGCACAACAGTGTTGATGATCAATCATTTTCTTTAAGATACGTCAGCAGAAATGAAGAGCACAAGTCTTTGTGAGAGGTCCATGACAAGTATCAAACAGCTGCCAAACGAATCAACAAAACCGCCCTGCTTTTCAACGTCCTTATGGTGGACCTAGTTGACACTTTGTCACAATGTGTAAGAATTCTGCTGTACATTGACGGTCTGTATATTTATTCAACGAGTAATATTCTGTCTGATCGCCGGCCAAATATGTACCAATCTACGTGCAGAATGAATACAGGTATCTTTCGACACCGTCATGTAGGTAGTCTTCTATCAGGTTACTTCTCTCTCGAGAAGACATTAAAGCTTGGACTAACATGTCCTGACTTTTTTAAGGTAGGAGACGAGGTACTGGCGGAATTACAGCTGTGAGGACGGGGCGTGAGTCGTGCACGGGTAGCTCAGGTGGTAGAGCACTTGCCCGCGAAAGGCAAAGGTTCCGAGTTCGAGTCTCGGTCCGGCACACAGTTTTAATCTGCCAGGAAGTTTCATGGCCTGACTTCTTTGTTAGGACTGTAGGTCGGTTGTACCATGCCACTATTTCGTATTTGTGCCTCCAGCCACGGAAAGAAATGTCGTGAACGGCAAGGGCGATCGCGATATCTCTCTGAATAAACCCGCTCTATCCTGGCGACATTCTATGATTACTATACAGGGTGACTTGAGAGGAAAGATACATGCTTTGAGAGGTGACAGTATTGATTATGAACAAAGAACTTCAAATGAACAGACGCCCTTTTCTTAATCGTACCCGCGACACAGTTGTTTGAAAATCACGGGCGTCAGTCGAATGTTCTTCTTCAATAGCACACACATGCGAATACAACCAAAGCGACATTAAGCTACGTAGTGTTGTCTGTACGGACCATTTCAATGTGCACTTCAGTTGCTCGTGGTGGGGCGACAACTCCTGCAAGTGTTCACATTGTTTACCTCACGTCTCAGTACTATCACTATAGCACCAGTGTATTAGTCGGCCACAGTATGATTCCGCCTGGGAGTGAGGGCGATTTGGTTGGCTTATCGTGAGTCAGCAGGCAATCGGGACTGATAGTACATCCACAACTGACCTGAAAGCATTGATCATGAGGTGCGTTTTCCTCAGATACTACAGTAGTTGTTTTTTGTTGCGTCACCGCGGTTTTCCGATAACACCCAAGTGCAGTAATATCGTGGTTGAATAGTACTACAGCGTTGTTACCTATAGAGTCAAAACAGCACGGGTCAGTGTAGTGAAAATGCCACAACAGATCTTCACGCATGCGGAGTATGGTGACCTGATCATCTTCTACCGGTTTTTTAATGGGAATTCCAAAACTGTTTTCGTGAATACGAACAACGGTTTCCTAATCGCAGTGTTCCGAGTAGCGGGGTATTTAGCAAGGTGTTTGACAGATTTAATGGGCATGATACTCTTTCCAGCTTACGTGATGTACCTGAACAAGATCTTAGTGAAGGTGAGGACTTTCTTGAAATGGTAGAACGCAGCCCAGTTACCAGCTTTAGAATAACTGCTGCACAGCTTGGTATTCCACGAGCATGAGTGATACGCACAACACATGAACAGGGTCTGCATCTGTGTCATCGGCAGAGTGTGCAGCATCTGCACGTCGGCTATGATGCCATACGAAAGGGATTCTGTCGAAGGATCACTGCCAATGAACGCTGAATTCTACGTACTCTGTTCACTTATGAGTCAACATTTAATAGCAACGCCTTCAATATAACGCGCATTCTCAAGCGTACTCAGATGAAAATCTGAATGCTGTGTAGAAAGAAATTATCAACATTTCTCAATGACGCTGTAGTGCTGTGTTATTGATGACCAACTGATCGGTAGAGCTGTTTTAGATAGCTGTCTTAATGGAGTGCAATAACTTGTTTCCATTCAAAATGTGTTACCACAATACTTGGACGACATTCCTTTGGCAACACAACGTCGTATGTATTTTCAGCATGACAGAGCTTCTGCACATTCCGTACGGCCAGTGACATAGCACCATAGTGAAAAGTGTCCGGGTTTTGGATCGCTCATACTCGTAATTACTCCACGGTGTGGGTTAAAGGTATAACGCCGTCATACTTTTCTGGCGAGGGTGTTGCGGAGTTGTTCGATTTTTGATACTATTTAACGAGAAACTACACGGTTTTGAGAGGACGACATGGATACCCAACTGTCAGGCTGCTGTAGGACACCTCCGGAAGCAGATTAAAAAAAATTAAGCAAATAAAATAAAATAAAAGCGCTTTACTCTTTCTTTTATTCCTCATTATTTTACAAAACGATCGGAAGCGTATTTCGTTATTGTTCGTGGTCGGAGCCTGAAGTGGTGGCAAACAACCGACCTCGTTAGCGTTCAGGCTAAAAGTGGCGGTGGCACTTGTCTTTGTTTGTATGTGAGATAGGTTCTTGGGGGCAGTACGAGTGTTAGGGGCCAACGCCTGAAGTGGAACAGGTCTAGGGAAAAAAAAGGGCACTAGCGCACGTCAGTGCAGTGTCACTCAACTCGGAGGTAAGACAGTTAAAATACTGGTGGCGGACGAAATTTTCACTGCCAATATTTGGCCGGCAGGGGGAGGAGTGGTGATGACGTAAAGTTCTTGATCACCGGTCTTGGTCGTGCATTAAATTTCAAAAAAATGGTTCAAATGGCTCTGAGCACTATGGG
The DNA here is from genome assembly GCF_021461385.2 of Schistocerca piceifrons. Classification (NCBI taxonomy): domain Eukaryota; kingdom Metazoa; phylum Arthropoda; class Insecta; order Orthoptera; family Acrididae; genus Schistocerca; species Schistocerca piceifrons. Next base: position 135,336,551 of record NC_060142.1, read on the forward strand.
ACTTAACATCGGTGGTCATCAGTCCCCTAGAACTTAGAACTACTTAAACCTAACCAACCTAAGGACATCACACACATCCATGCCCGCGGCAGGATTCGAACCTGCGACCGTAGCGTTTACGCGGTTTCAGACTGAAGCGCCTAGAGCCGCACGGCATTAAATTTCAAACCTCACTGCAGTATCTAACCAAACGACAGCATGTGACACAATTGATGGTAATCCGACTGTCGGATGGGAACGTTAAGGGGACCTGCCCGTGAAAAATCGCAAAAAATTTGAAAAAGAATTGGGCTCTATAGAAAAGAGTGTTTCATGCCGATTACAAAAATGGACCTATTCTTTCTCTTTTCCTTCGTAATGTTGCAAGTATGCCACATCCTTCTGTCGTTTTAAAGTGCGTCAAAGTGATGTATTCTTCTTTTCCCAACTTTTTTTCAGCTTTTGTATATGGATCGTATACACGCGTGTGTTCTAGAAGGCTTTGATTACCAGAACCTAAGTACAGCCGTTTCTAGAAAGCTGCGACTTATCTGCAACCAAATATCTTATAGGCCCTATTTGTTTACTTCTTTCTTTCGGAATTTGAAACACATGTGCTTTGTAGTTACTGCTATGCTGTTCTATTTCAGTGCCGAGAATAAAGAAATTTTACAGCAAATGGAGGTTTCAAAGGCAACCAGTTCAAAGCAACATCGAGTAATACACATCATTTGGTTCAACAAATACCTACAGAAACTGGGTGTACAGGAACATAATATACCTGGCTGTTATGGGGGCAGTTAACTCTAAGGACAGAGATCTTGCAAATAAAAATCTTCTTAGGAGATGTCCCCATGGTCCCTCACAGACTCCCTACGAAAGCTTCAACAGCTGTAGGGGGAGAAAGCACCGAGAACTGTATTTGTCCAGCCGACAGTGCTGAAGATTGTTGTAATGGATGCAGTAGTAACTTCCAATGATACACATACACTGATAAGAGAACACATGATGACCACTGCCCACTACGACGTTGGATGCCGCCTGGTGGTGTTCCGACCACACGACGCGGTAACAAAAGTACTTAAGCGGAGCAGATAATGACTCTAGCGAAGATGTGGGCTGAAAATGGGGAAATCCATTGAGACAAGCGACTTTAACAAAGGACAGACTGTTATTATGGAGAGCCTGCGAACAAGTATCTCGAAAAAGGCGATGTTGGTCGACTGTTCACGTGCTACTGCCGTGAGCATCTGCGGAAAGAGATAGGACAGAGAAACTACACTCCTGGAAATGGAAAAAAGAACACATTGACACCGGTGTGTCAGACCCACCATACTTGCTCCGGACACTGCGAGAGGGCTGTACAAGCAATGATCACACGCACGGCACAGCGGACACACCAGGAACCGCGGTGTTGGCCGTCGAATGGCGCTAGCTGCGCAGCATTTGTGCACCGCCGCCGTCAGTGTCAGCCAGTTTGCCGTGGCATACGGAGCTCCATCGCAGTCTTTAACACTGGTAGCATGCCGCGACAGCGTGGACGTGAACCGTATGTGCAGTTGACGGACTTTGAGCGAGGGCGTATAGTGGGCATGCGGGAGGCCGGGTGGACGTACCGCCGAATTGCTCAACACGTGGGGCGTGAGGTCTCCACAGTACATCGATGTTGTCGCCAGTGGTCGGCGGAAGGTGCACGTGCCCGTCGACCTGGGACCGGACCGCAGCGACGCACGGATGCACGCCAAGACCGTAGGATCCTACGCAGTGCCGTAGGGGACCGCACCGCCACTTCCCAGCAAATTAGGGACACTGTTGCTCCTGGGGTATCGGCGAGGACCATTCGCAAGCGTCTCCATGAAGCTGGGCTACGGTCCCGCACACCGTTAGGCCGTCTTCCGCTCACGCCCCAACATCGTGCAGCCCGCCTCCAGTGGTGTCGCGACAGGCGTGAATGGAGGGACGAATGAAGACGTGTCGTCTTCAGCGATGAGAGTCGCTTCTGCCTTGGTGCCAATGATGGTCGTATGCGTGTTTGGCGCCGTGCAGGTGAGCGCCACAATCAGGACTGCATACGAACGAGGCACACAGGGCCAACACCCGGCATCATGGTGTGGGGAGCGATCTCCTACACTGGCCGTACACCACTGGTGATCGTCGAGGGGACACTGAATAGTGCACGGTACATCCAAACCGTCATCGAACCCATCGTTCTACCATTCCTAGACCGGCAAGGGAACTTGCTGTTCCAACAGGACAATGCACGTCCGCATGTATCCCGTGCCACCCAACGTGCTCTAGAAGGTGTAAGTCAACTACCCTGGCCAGCAAGATCTCCGGATCTGTCCCCCATTGAGCATGTTTGGGACTGGATGAAGCGTCGTCTCACGCGGTCTGCACGTCCAGCACGAACGCTGGTCCAACTGAGGCGCCAGGTGGAAATGGCATGGCAAGTCGTTCCACAGGACTACATCCAGCATCTCTACGATCGTGTCCATGGGAGAGTAGCAGCCTGCATTGCTGCGAAATGTGGATATACACTGTACTAGTGCCGACATTGTGCATGCTCTGTTGCCTGTGTCTATGTGCCTGTGGTTCTGTCAGTGTGATCATGTGATGTATCTGACCCCAGGAATGTGTCAATAAAGTTTCCCCTTCCTGGGACAATGAATTCACGGTGTTCTTATTTCAATTTCCAGGAATGTATTACGAGGCGCTAAATGGTTGGACGTACACAAGTGTTCACAGAACATGGGGTTCAAGGGCTTGTCTGCAGATGGTGGTCTGTGGCATCTATGCACGATGCTGTTGCATGCCCCAGTATTTCGGAGCACACCGTTCTTGGTACATTGTTGAACATGGCGCTCCGCAGCAGATCACCCGTACATGTTCACATGTTGACCCAACGACGTCGTCAATTACGAACATGAGACCATCGGGATTCGATCGTCGATCGGTAGAAACGTGTCGACTCTTCGGGTGAAACACAACTTTGCTACACTAGGTCGATGGTCGCCCCTACAGACGCCGTCATCGAGGTGACCGACGGCTCGAAACGTGCAGCGCTCCATGGACGCAGGCTGGTGGGAGCAGTATTGCGTTATGGGAGACATTTTCCTGCGCTAGCATGGAACCTGTGGCAGTAATCGAAGACACGCTGACAGTTGCGAACCAGCTGCATCCTTTCATGTTTAATGTCTTCCCCGACGGCGATGTCATCTATCCGCAGTATAATTACCCGTGTCTTGATTTCTCGGCGACAAGATTCGCGTGATGTAAATCTTATGGAACCCACCCGGGCCGCTATCGGGCGCCAGAGCCACGTAAGCAAATCAGGGCCCCGTTATTTACACGAATTACGTGAGCTGTGCGTAGACATTTAGGGCCGCATACCTCCACAAACCTACCAACAAGCGGTATCAGTGACGTACTTCGTTCCGAAGACTGTCAAAGAAGCCATTTAGCGGTGGTCATAATGTTTTGGCTCATCGGTGAATATACAGAATTTTATAATGGTAAATTTGCGGTATAAAGTAAGCTCTAGCCTGACTAACTACAGTGTTTTCACGGCACTGTCAGTGCAGAGAAGTTTATTCTCGCGTTTAAGCGTTATCTCTGTTTGCTATCTCTAGGTGAAGACAAAGAGCCGAAGTTTGTAAACAGTGCGTCTTATTCAGTCGAATGAAATACAGCGCTTGGAATTTTGCGTAATGGTGTTCCGTGAAACAAAGCCCTACGAGCTTTCTTTAGATGAGTTGAAACAACTTAGCTGTTTTTTTTTTCAGTGAAAGTAACTTATTTACACATGTTTTATTCCGGTGACGGACCACAATCTTTTTTAATATAACAGTTCTTAATTTCGCTCTGTAATGACGATTTTCAGACCTGAGCAGACAGTTTACTAATCATATCGTTAGCGTAATTATGTAAAAATGGTGTACCCACAATAATGAACTAAACAAACTTCGTTGTGCACATACAAAATTTAAGTACGACATTCTCAGTTCTAATAGACACGCTAACGCTATGAAGGAAATTATTACACTGGACTCTAATATCTTCTTCGTAGAGTCAGTATGTCTATTACAACTGAGTATGTGATAGTTCAGTTTTATATATGGGAGGAAACTTGTTTGGCTCCATATTGTGACCGTATCTGTTTTACATACAGCAACTCGATGTGATTAGGAAACAGTGTCTACTCAATTCTGAAGATCATCATTACGGACCGAATATTATAATGTGATATATTAAAAAAAAGAACTGTGATCCGTAACAAGAATAATCCGCTCACTGGTATAATTTTTCTGCGGTTATGTCTCCGCTCGTGAAAGTAACTAAATTATGATGGAATATACACTACTGGCCATTAAAATTGATACACCACGAATACGACGTGCTACAGGCGTGAAATTTAACCGACAGGAAGAAGATACTGTGATATGCGAATCATTAGCTTTTCAGAGCATTCACACAAGGTTGGCGCCGGTGGCGACACCTACAACGTGCTGACAAGAGGAAAGTTTCCAACCGATTCCTCATACATAAATAGCAGTTGACAGGCGTTGCCTGGTGAAACGTTGTTGTGATGCGTCATGTAAGGAGGAGAAATGCGTACCATCACGTTTCCGACTTTGATAAAGGTCGGATTGTAGCCTATCGCGATTGCGGTTTATCGTATCGCGACATTGCTGCTCGCGTTGGTCGAGATCCAATGACTGTTAGCAGAATATGGAATAGGTGGGTTCAGGAGGGCAATACGGAACGCCGTGCTGGATCCCAACGGCCTCGTATCACTAGCAGTCGAGATGACAGGCATCTTATCCGCATGGCTGTAACGGCTCGTGCAAACACGTCTCGATCCCACAGTCAACATATGGGGACGTTTGCAAGACAACAACCATCTGCACGAACAGTTGGACGACGTTTGCAGCAGCATGGACTATCAGCTCGGGGACCATGACCGCGCCTGCCGATGTGGTCGAGCGGTTCTACGCGCTTCAGTCTGGAACCGCGCGGCCGCTCCGGTCGCAGGTTCGACTCCTGCCTCGGGCATGGATGTGTTTGATGTACTTAGGTTAGTTAGGCTTAAGTAGTTCTAAGTTATAGTGGCTGATGTTAAGTCCCTTAGTGCTCAGAGCCATTTGAACCATGGCTGCGGTTACCCTTGACGCTGCATCACAGACAGGAGCGCCTGCGATGGTGTACTCAACGACGAACCTGGGTGCACGAATGGCAAAACGTAATTTTTTCGGATGAATCCAAGTTCTGTTTACAGCATCGTGATAGTCACATCCGTGTTTGGCGACATCGCGATGAACGCACATTGGAAGCGTGTATTCGTCATCGCCATACTGGCGTCTCACCCGGCGTGATGGTATGGGGTGCCATTGGTTACACGTCTCGGTCACCTCTTGTTCGCATTGACGGCACTTTGAACAGTGGACGTTACATTTCAGATGTGTTACGATCCATGGCTCTACCCTTCATTCGATCCCTGAGAAACCCTACGCTTCAGCAGGATAATGCACGACCGCATGTTGCAGGTCCTATACGGGCCTTTCTGGATACAGAAAATGTTCGACTGCTGCCCTGGCCAGCACATTCTCCAGATCTCTCACCAACTGAAAATGTCTGGTCAATGGTGGCCGAGCAACTGGCTCGTCACAATACGCGAGGCACTACTCTTGATGAACTGTGGTATCGTTTTGTAGCTGCATGGGTAGCTGTACCTCTACACGCCATCCAAGCTCTGTTTGTCTCAATGCCCAGGCGTATCAAGGCCTTTATTACGGCCAGAGGTGGTTGTTCTGGGTACTGATTTCTCAAGATCTATGCACCCAAATTGCGTGAAAATGTAATCACATGTCAGTTCTAGTATAATATACTTGTCCAATGAATACCCGTTTATCATCTTCATTTCTTGTTGGTGTAGCAATTTTAGTGGCCAGTAGTGTATTTGGACTAGCGACCTAGCCACCTTCTCCACGTGCCGCGAGTTCTGCTGTTGTGTGTGCTCTCTACCTGGACTCCAACCAGACTGTGAACTACAGTTGGTCTTACTGTCGAGTCAATTCCCGACACCCACTACGGCCTTTGATGCTCATCTGTTTTCCAGAGCTGGCGCTGACATCTACATCTACATCTATATAGATTATCCGCAAGAACCTTGACATGCAGTTGTGGCTAGTTCGTGGTTCTTGCGTATCCCCAGCATTCGCATCGCTGTTCGTGACATATTTTCTGTGCGCTTTTTTCTGTTGCCGTTTTTACTCAGTGAACATTACGTCATCTGCAACTGTGTGAGTGGCCGCTAATAAACAGATACTAAAACGTGAACTTCGTATGCCAGCATTCTCAAAAAAGTTCTGTAACAATAAATAAGGTAGTATGAAAGTATCCATAGAAAACTATATTTCAAAAAACGAATAGTAAAAATGTAATAATGTGCCACTGTGTTTGTATAACCATCCTAATTTCTACATGTTTTAGATTAAAAAACCCACTGATGATTTGTCGACAAAACTATTTTGGGAGAATAAAGAAATAAACGAATAACAAAGTGCTTTGCATCAAGGCCGACTAAATTTCTGATATTGTTGTTTTTCTATGCAAACACGGACCAAATGAAAGTGTTTCAAGATAAAGTTATTGTTTTTTATTGGTTCAAATGGCTCTGAGCACTATGCGACGTAACTTCTGAGGTCATCAGTCGCCTAGAACTTAGAACTAATTCAACCTGACTAACCTAAGGACATCACACACATCCATGCCCGAGGCAAGATTCGAACCTGCGACCGTAGCGGTCGCTCGGCTCCAGACTGTAGCGCCTAGAACCGCACGGCCACTCAGGCCGGTATTGTTTTTTATTCCTTGAGAATCATGACAAGAAAACTTGCATGTGTCTTAGCAAGCGACGTCCGTTTATCTGTTAATGAAGGAGATCATTTTATGTACAAACATAACTGATAGCGTCAGGATATTATTTTTTTTTATTATTTTGTGTCCCTCGTACAGTGTACAGTGGCCAAGCTTCTTGTGTGAGACATGTCCCATCGCAGAACTTGATTCCTTTGACACAGTTCCCAGCGAGCTAGGAATGGAACAGCTAGGTTCTTCCTTGGGAATGTTTAGGAGGGAATTTCCCAATATGCCTTTAGTGTTGCAACTTCGCACTGCGACACTGCGGGATTTGGGGTTATTTTTAATTTGTTTCTGATACAATACGCCCCAGACAACAGTATGAACGCCTATACGGGTGTTCTTGCGCACTGCACGAAATTAAAGCCTGTCTCTTGCTTGACAAGCATACCAGTTTAAAACTGTGGACGCGAGCTGCCTCGAGGTATTTGCCCCAGAAGAGACTTTTTTGTTTTACTGTTTCTTCATTCACCGTGCTCCACGTCGGTGTACTAAGAATTAGCTGTATAAGCTATTGGAGGCAGACAATGGCCGCCAAAAAGCAGAGAACAAGTCAGGGGATCACATGGCCGGAAATCTTTTGCCACAGAATTGTTGAAAAAATTCTTTTGATGTCGTGGAGCAGCGTAAACAAGTTGGTGAATTCTTCCAGACCTGGAGAATGAGATCCAGGCAACAAAAAACGCATGACGCGTGTAGATGCAGTCCAGATTCGCCCAACCTGAATCATTTGGTCTTTGGTCTGTTTATATATGCAGGCGAATTACTTTATGCACCGGGCATTTTATATGTATAGACAATTATCATTTATTATGAAGACCTGAGCCTCCATTCGAGGCCAGTCTTGGTTCTTTGAAAATGTGCGATATATTAAACACGAAACTTTCCGGCAGATTAAAACTGCGTACCAGACTGGGTCTCGAACAGGTAACATTTGCCTTTCGAGGGTGAACGCTTCACCGACTGAACTATCCACGCTCTCACATCTACACTTCCAGTAGTACCTTTGTCTGCTTTCCAAACTTCAACTCGCCCTGCATACTTCGTCGGACTAGCACTACTGGAAAAAAGGATAGAGGGAGTTACTAGCGCAAGTAAAGTTGCGAGGGCGGACCGTCGGTCGTACATTGATTGCTCAGTGGGTAGAGCGTTTACACACGCGACGCCAAGGTTTCATATTCGAGTCGCGGACCGGCAGACGGTTTTAATTTGCGAACAAGTTTCATATCAGCATACACTCTGCTGTAGGGCAATAATTAATTCTGGAAGTTTGTAGATGCACGAGAAGGACTTTTGTATATTTTCCTTTAGTTGACTGCGTTGTGAACAGCTCCTACGAGCTAGTAATTAGAAACAGATATGGTGACTTTGCACAACTTTGTTCCAGTGACAACACAAGCTGTGTTCGGTGTAAGAACTACGCCCCTAAATTTTGTCCAAATATATATGATAAAACCTACGAAATTCATTTGGTTATTAATTAACTTACATTGAGAGCTCTCAAGTCTGATCTAACGGCCTGACACTCTTGACAACTTCTCAGCTATATTTGGGTCACTCTGTAACGTAATGCGCTCGGAACTGTTGGAATTCCCTAACGACCTGCATTGTGAAGTCAAATGAATGGCCTGTTCCGACTATAGTTCGTTCTGTAATACTGCCTTTGGCTATTGTTACTTCCAAGTCATTAAATATTACGTAACGGTCAGTTGCTTAGAGTGTCACTTCTTCAGGCACGAGACCGATTAGTTGTAACACTGTCACCGACGAACATTCTCAACAGTTAAATCGCGAACAGTTTGAAACTTTTAAAACAGAGAACGGTAATCAGTAAGCTAGCCGAGTTTCTTTGCTGTTTCTGCTTGCATATTAATTATCAGGTTATCTTCTCTGTTTGCCGTCGCAAGCTACGACATAAGCTGTTTGGGCAATTTACTTCAGGCGAGATAACAGGGCTGGCACAAGAATGTTTGATCTTTACATGACTTGAGTGTTACACATGGTCGCCTGTATTAAGAATACAATATTTTAAGAGTTACACTGGGTACTGCAGTTATGCAATGCATATCTAAATACTTTTTTCATACAGTTCATGACCGAAATCGATCGTCTGTCATAAAAACAAAATAATACAGCGATGTGTTATACGATGCAATATTTAATCTTTATCAAAGCTTCCAATAATTTTCTGATGTCTCTGGGACGAAATATCGTGCCAGAAAGTCGATGGGAACAGACTTGACCTCATCGACATTGTGCCACGATATTTCGGCCCAGAGACATCCGGCCATCTTCAGGTGAGTGGGAAACTACTGAAGAGCCTAGATGCATCCACAGTATTTAAGTCGAATCGTGCGCATGCGAAATGTGCTGGCGTCTTTCGGCGCATGCGTCCGATGATTAACGCGCGGGACAGCCGAGTGGTTTGTTCTCCCCTCGGTGGTGGAAATGAAAAAAATGATCGTGTGACACTGTCAGCCGGGAGGCCCTGTCCGAGGAAGTTCGCCTGCCGAGTGCAAGAGTTATTTCAGTCGACGCCACATTGGGCGACTTTTGTGCCGGGATGAGGATGAAATGATGATGACAACACAACACCCAGATCCCGAGCGGGGGAAATCTCCAACCCAGACGGGAATCGAACCCGAGCTCGCTGCACTGTAGGCAAGCACGCTGCCACTTTTCTTGTTTTTTTTTTTTTATGAATATTGCCGGGACCAGCCGCACAGTCCACATCTGCAGCCCCTTGGACCGTTTTTTTTCTTTTTTTTCGCGTTAGCGCTCTTTTTTTCTTTTTTTTATTTGCGCTCTATCCATCCTTTTTTTTTAATTCAGAAAATTGTACACTATCACATAACGCATTCACGGCACTGCCAGTGCGTCGAGGCCCAAACCCCTCCCACCCCTTTTTTCATGTCCTCTGTTGAGTCATAGCACTAAGTGTGCAGAAATCTTGACACAAAACTCCCATTCTCCGATGTAAGGAAGACAAAGAAACCTCTTCTCTGAGTAGAAACTGAACGCTGATAAAACTTAACAATTCTTCTTGAATCACACAAATACTCTGGAAGTCGAACACAAGTAATTCTGAACGAAATGTTTTGAAAAAAAAAATCTCCTCGTGTAACATAGAAGTTCCGGAAGCAAGGTAATAGTTTTCTGATGTCTCTGGGACGAAGTATCGTGCCAGAAAGTCGATGGGAACAGACTTGACCTCATCGACATTCTGCCACGATATTTCGGCCCAGAGACCTCCGGCCATCTTCAGGTGAGTGGGATGATGACAACACAACACCCAGATCCCGAGCGGGGAAAATCTCCAACCCAGACGGGAATCGAACCCGAGCTCGCTGCACTGTAGGCAAGCACGCTACCACTTTTCTTGTTTTGTTTTTTTTATGAATATTGCTGGGATAATGAGAACACAAGTGACTTTTAATTTTATTCTGTTCGTTCTCGTTCAAGGTGTTGTAGTGGTTCCACATATTTAACCGACACCCATTCTTTCAAATATGATCTTCAGCATGTTGCCGTAGTGCTTCTTGTGGTTGCGATACGTGCTGATTTTTGCATATTCACACTTCATGTAAAAGCGGAATTCTATCTCGTTGTCCGCCCCGAGTTTGTTGATGACATAACTTATTTTCCCAGTAACCAGCTGATGGCGTTGGTTTTTAATTTCGGAAAGTATGTCATGTCTGGTCTCGGGAAGAACGATGCCGTTATATATTCCGTCGAGGATCGGGTGAGAAAGGCGATTTGTTGCCTGATCCAATTCCAGTTATTCACATTGCCCCCACAGGTGAATCTGTGGATGAGTGTATCCACCAGATTGCATTTTCCCCAAAGGTGTGTCTGATTTAAACCGATCCCATACAGGCTCTCGTTGGTGCTGATGACATTGTTAACTGTTTTGTACCATGCGGAAATAGCGTCTGTAGATAGCCCGGCATAGTTGATGTTCCGCCATACAACTTTCCAGTCACAATTAGGGGGTTTCGTTTCAGTTTTGTTTCTGCCCTCATTCAACTTCCTTTCATGAATGATTTCGCGCGCTGTGATACGTGTGTTGCTTCTGATTTCGTCACTAAGATAACTTGATTCGAGGAAAAAATTTCCCACATAATGCAGACGGACATTAATCCTTCGCACATCAATCGGTGCTTGCAGGCTGTGGGGTGTACTCAGCTAAGCAGGCGGACTCGGTGGGGGAAGTAAGAGATATGTAATCACTGAGCATCGAATGACCCCGTCGATTCCGCTGTAACTGGATAATTTTAGAGAGAACGGCTAAACTTCACGTCAAATAACGGAGGCCGTGTACAGCTGTAGTGACAAGAAGCAACGCACTGAGGATAGTGATGACAATTATAAATCAACTACGTTCCTTGCAAATACCGGAGTGTTTTCTAAAATAGGCAGACTGCTCAGGAAAAATTAAATGAAGGTTATCTTCTGTCCAGCAACAAAGAGCTTGGCCTTGGATGGATCCGTTATAGACGACTTACAACTGAAAAAAAGCGGGCGTTTACAAAATTTCCTGTGAGTGTGGTGCTGCACGTATAGGCCAGACGACATGAACTACCAGAAGTGTTGCACAGAACACTAAAGGCGCCAGTACATTTCGCATGCGCGAGATTCGGCATAAATACCGTAAATGCACCTGGGCTCTTCAGAAATTGTACACTCACTTGAGGATGGCCGAACGTTTCTGGGGCGAAATATCGTGGCAGAATGGCGATACAATCCAGCTGCACACCCGAAAGTTATTAGAAGACGACAGAGGAATAGAGAAACAAAATCGCCCAAAAGAGGAAAGGCCGCTGGACCTGATGAGATACCAGTTCGATTTTACACAGAGTACGCGAAGGAACTTGCCCCCCTTATTGCAGCGGTGTACCGTAGGTCTCTAAAAGAGCGTAGCGTTATAAGGGATTGGAAAAGGGCACAGGTCAACCCCGTTTTCAAGAAGGGACGTCGAACAGATGTACAGAACTATAGACCTATATCTCTAACGTCGATCAGTTGTAGAATTTTGTAACACGTATTATGTTCGAGTATAATGACTTTTCTGGAGACTAGGAATCAGCATGGGTTTCGAAAAAGACGATCGTGTGAAACCCAGCTCGCGCTATTCGTCCACGAGACTCAGAGGGCCATAGACACTGGTTCCCAGGTAGATGCCGTGTTTCTTGACTTCCGCAAGGCGTTCGATACAGTTCGCCACAGTCGTTTAATGAACAACGTAAGATCATATGGACTATCAGACCAATTGTGTGATTGGATTGAAGAGTTCCTAGATAACAGAACGCAGCATGTCATTCTGAATGGAGAGAAGTCTTCCGAAGTAAGAGTGATTTCAGGTGTGCCGCAGGGGAGTGTCATAGGACAGTTGCTATTCACAATATACATAAATCACCTTGTGGATGACATCAGAAGTTCACTGAAGCTTTTTGCGGATGATGCTGTGGTATATCGAGAGGTTGTAACAATGGAAAATTGTACTGAAATGCAGGAGGATCTGCAGCGAATTGACGCATGGTGCAGGGAATGGCAATTGAATCTCAATGTAGACAAGTGTAAAGTGCTGCGAATACATAGAAAGAAAGATCCCTTATCATTTAGCTACAATATATCAGGTCAGCAACTGGAAGCAGTTAATTCCATAAATTATCTGGGAGTACGCATTAGGAGTGATTTAAAATGGAATGATCATATAAAGTTGATCGTCGGTAAAGCTGATGCCAGACTGAGATTCATTCGAAGAATCCTAAGGAAATGGAATCAGAAAACAAAGGAAGTAGGATACAGTATGCTTGTTCGCCCACTGCTTGAATACTGCTCAGCAGTGTGGGATCCGTACCAGATAGGGTTGATAGAAGAGATAGAAAAGATCCAACGGAGAGCAGCGCGCTTCGTTACAGGATCATTTAGTAATCGCGAAAGCGTTACAGAGATGATAGATAAACTTCAGTTGAAGACGCTGCAGGAGAGACGCTGAGTAGCTCGGTACGGGCTTCTGTTGAAGTTTCGAGAACATACCTTCACCGAGGAGTCAAGCAGTATATTGCTCCCTCCTACGTATATTTCGCGAAGAGACCATGAGGATAAAATCACAGAGATTAGAGCCTACACAGAGGCATACCGACAATCCTTCTTTCCACGAACAATACGAGACTGGCATAGAAGGGAGAACCGATAGAGGTACTCAAAGTACCCTCCGCCACACACCTTCATGTGGCTTGCGGAGTATGTATGTAGATGTAGATGTAGAAGAAGGAACACGCCAGGAAAATTTCAGATGTTTATCAAAGCTGTCCGTCACCCGCTACACAAAATATTTCTGAAAAAAAGGACATAACACTTGTGTAAATCTTGCTACTGAACCGCTACGTACGTGATTAGCTAATCATTCCCCACAGACTTTCTGTAGTCCACAGATGGCGGTTGTATAACCACCTTAGCCAGTGGGCACGACTGAGCACAAAAGACAAGAATGGTGACAGGTGCTATAAAATCCAAAAACAACATCTATCTCGTACAGGAAATTCCGGTCGCGATAAGCTCCAAGCAGGTAGGTGACGGTTGTATTACTATCTTAGCCAGTGGACAGGACTGAGCACAAAAGACAAGAGCGGCGATAAATCGTACAAAACCCAATAACAACATCTTTTTATATACAGGAAATTTCGGTCGCGATAAGGTCCGTGCAGTTAGATGACGGTTGTATAACTACCTTAGCCAGTGAACAGAACTGAGCACAAATGACAAGAACGGCGATGGATGATAGAAAATCCAAACACAACATATTTCTCGTATAGGAAATTCCGTTCGCTATAAGCCCCTTGCAAGCTTTTGAAGATATTATTTCTGAGAACCTACAAACTGCAATGTGTCTCGAAAATATTCATCCGATTGCACGAAACTATATATAACTGAAGTTAGAAATTTGGTGTGAATTTTAACGTATCCAAAGGACTAGAAAGATATTATTCTAATAGTGAGCTTCCGGGTGTTCTGCCGAGTTGTTGTTCCCATTTTTTGCACAACATTTCGACGAGCGACCCAACCATCTTCTTCGTATGCTGCGAGTTTTATTGTTATATGTACTCGGTGCCTGGACTGCAACCACACTGCCGGCAGTGGTGACCGAGTGGTTCTAGGCACTTCAGTCCGGAATCGCGCTGCTGCCACGGTCGCAGGTTCGAATCCTGTCTCGGGCATGGTTGTGTGTGATATCCCTAGGTTAGTTAGGTTTAGGTAGTTCTAAGTCTAGGGGACTGATGATCTCAGATGTTAAGTCCCATGGTGCTCAGAGCAATTTGAACCATTTGAGCAACCACACTGCGACTGAGCAAACGATTCCCCCGTTCGAGATGTCCCGGTACGTCGTAGCTTTCGGTACAGCATCGAACAGTGGACGTTCGATCTCAAAAATCTCAAAAAAAATGGTGTAACATACAATGAATAATGTAGCATGAAAATATCCATAGAAAACTATATTTCAAAAAACGAATAGCAAAATTGTAATAATGTGCCACTTTGTTTGTATAACTATGCCGATTTCTGCATGTTTTAGATTAAAAAACCCACTGATGATGGTGATATTTGTCGCCGAAACTAGTTTGGGAGAATACAGAAATAAACGAATAACAAGGTGTTTTGCATCAAGGCGGACTCAATTTTTGATATTGTTGTTTAGGAATTAAAAAAAAAGTTAAAGCTGTACAGCATTGGGTGGGCCACTATCCCATCTAACTGAAAAATTTTGCTTCCTTCGTGCCCAGTTGTGAGAGTTCTGTCTAGAGTGTATTTCTCGAGGAAAGGTAATGGTCATAAAAAAAATAATGGTCATAAAAACGAGTGTATTGTGGCCTCCAATTAATTTCAGTGATGACGATAAGACAGAAAGCAGAGGCTAAAACCTGGATTATCGCCAACGGGGCAGCTTAGCTTTTAAGTTGCCGAATCGTCATGATCAGCGTCACAGGCCTTCATTCCGTAAGACGCCGCGGATTCATTTTGGATTTAATCCATGGTGCACTGGTGCAAGGTAGTCAACAACAGAAACACGACACTGCACGAGGCAGCTATAGTTCATCACCTGACACGCGTCCCGTACAGGCGGCACCGCCAGGAGAGGATGCCGTCGGGCCAAGAGCCACACGAGTAAATAGAAACAAACTGGTACGGAAAATCGACGCGAAATTTAGTCTCAGTGTGTTCAAATTTCTACCGATATCTAGGAGTTCTTTGCATAAGGTCGAGGCTAAATAATTTCGGTACCACAGGTCCTGTCCTCGTTGGCTCCACGACTGTCCTACGACGCCCACGAAACTTCGTGGACGACTGTGTTCTTGGTGTTTCATTACAATGCGGGAAGCGCAGCCTTCCTAAACAGTCGTGACTGCCTTTGACACAGGGGTTTTCTTGCGCTAGGGAAATAACAACAGTAGTCAATGGAGAGTAGCTATTCCGCTACGCCGAGTACACCCACACAAGAAAGCCCGTCGCACTCTGTCAGGCAATCAGGTCATTGCTACCGTACCTTTGTATTGGAACATTCACTTCTGAAACTCCGCCATTTCCGCAGACAAACTTCTCAATTCTTACCCGTCCACTTAAATTTTAGCAACCTTTCGTGACACGTTGTGAAAAACAGTGTACGACAAAATAGTTGTATCGAATGACAAAAGAACAATAGTCCACCACAAAAAAGAGTGAGAAACATGGTGAACAGTATGAGATTTTCGCTCTGCAGTGGAGGGTGCGCTGATATGAAACTTCCTGACAGATTAAAACTGTCAGGAAGTTTCATGGTGAACAGAGTGTGGAAGGCGAGAACACAAAGATGTGATTATATGGCAGTGATAAGGTTCGAGTCCGCCCTCGGGCATGGGTGTGTGTTGTCCTTAGCGTAAGTTAGTTCAAGTTAGATTAAGTCGTGTGTAAGCTTAGGGACCGATGACCTCAGCAGTTTGGTCCCATAAGATCTTACCACAAATTTCCAATTTTTGCTTACTTTAGGGGCTTCATCCATGTTGACGTTGTGATAGCTGGACTCATTTCTTGCTGTATTATTTGTAATGAGTCCTCGTATACTTGGAGTATTACAAGTTAAGTAAATCTTCTGTTTACCGTATCAAGCTATTCGCTAATCATTTCTACTCCTGTCCAGCTTTCCTACAACGACTATTGCCGCACCACTCTGGAACCCACCTCTCCTTACCCTTGTGTGTGAAATCGTGCACAACATTACCCTTACTTCCATTACCAAA
This sequence comes from Schistocerca piceifrons, assembly GCF_021461385.2. NCBI lineage: Eukaryota > Metazoa > Arthropoda > Insecta > Orthoptera > Acrididae > Schistocerca > Schistocerca piceifrons. Next base: position 135,352,723 of record NC_060142.1, read on the forward strand.
GTGACGACTCCTTGATGTTAAAGGATGTATCCTATTGACCGATTCCTTCTTTTAGTCTAGTTGTACTACAAATTTCTTTTTTCCCCAGTTCGAATCAGTGCCTTCTTATTAGTTATTCGATCTACCCTCTAATCTTCAGCATTCTTCTATTGCACAACGTTTTCAATGCTCCTATTGTCTTCTTGTTTGAACTGTTTATCATCTACTTTCACTTCCATACAAGGGTCCACCTCACGAGCCTGCATTTTATATCCTTTCTGCTTTAGCCATCGTCGCCTATATTACTGAACTCACCAGCTACTTTTAGAATCACATTTCCTAATCTGATTCTATCAGCATCACCTGATTTAATTCGACCAAATTCCATTACCATTGTTTTACATTTATTGATGTTCAAGTTTCTGCATATCATCCATAGAAAGTGGTTTGCCGTCTCTGACAGAAACGCAATATAATCGATAAACTTCAAATTTTTTATTTCCTGTCGAAATTTCCCATTCGTTTTCTTTATTGCTTAATCTTATGAAATTAACCAAAAGACAGTAACCAAAACAAGGAAAGTCTGTTCAAAAGTGCGCATATCTGTGTACACGTTAATCAAAACCTGCTGCTGGGTACCATATAAAAACGTATTGTCGCTCGCCGTGCACTGAAATATGCTTGCATCCTCCTTGGCATCCATAAGATGTTCGACATAATTCTGTTCAACATCTTAGACCGCACTCCTCCTGGGGCCATCCAGAGTGTGAGTGTGCTTCCGACGATACGCTCCTAGTCTCTGTTTAGCAGTATAGTCTTCTTCTGAAAACCTATTCATTTGCCCAGATCACTATATAAAACAATTACTGGATTAGTAGTTTCGATAATATCTATTGCCATCCTTAGATTCGTAAAGCCGCACAGTGGTAGATATGTCATTCAATTCTTACGCCAGTGTGTCACATGAGACCCATACAATCTGCATAAAAAGTCGAGGCATTACAGTGACATGCCGCGTGTTCTGTCATAAAGTCATTGTAGTGCCTCAACTCTTTTATGCACAGTGTACAGTTCTCATGTGTCAGAGTGGTGTAAGCAATGTATGATGAACCTACCACCGCCCGATTTTATGGATCTGAGGATGGCAAAACATATTGCTGAAACTAGTAATTTAGTAATAGTATTTGCATAGCGATATTGGCAAATAAATCTGTTTTTAAAAGAAGACTACAGTACAAAGTTATAGATAGGCTCCAGCACTGATCATGCCAAGTAACCACAGGTATCAATTTATTTGTCTACTGGAAGAAAGCCGACGAGTTGGGCGCTGTATGCTAGTCCATTATCATCTCTAAAGACGAATTCATTGCCAAATGTTTACTATAGTGCTGGATAGTAGGTTGGAGGACCCTGTCCCGATACTGCACAGCCCTGAAATTATCCTCAACAGCGTTGAGATGTTACCTACATGCGTACATGGTATCTGTCAAAACCCGACTGATCCCTGGTGAACTTCTGGTACTGAATACATGAGACGCACATTGGCAGTGAAGAGAATCTGACGTCACGGATCCAGACTCTTATTCTTGACGTTCCCTTGTTAGGCTCCTTGGTGCATCAGCGGTGCTCTAGGTTTTGGACTGTTCTTCGCAGTGGGCGCTTAGAGGCTAAACTTATCATGTGCAAACAACTACGTACTGTCTGGATCGACACAGCTCTACCGGTTCCTCCGAAAAGGCAGCGTGCAGCGCTATCTAACGGCAATAATTCGCAGGTAGCGATAACAAGCACGAGTTATTGAACGGGAGAAACCACTTGGAGATAGGTCTACAATACTTTGTCTCCCGATACTGACAGAATGTTAAAGTTACGTCGCTGTGATGTACACCAATTCGCCAGGCAACTTCTCTTACTGACAAGCCTTCTTACCATTGTGTCCCGAATTTGCGAACGGTCTCATCTTGAAATGACCCTTTCCAGCATGATGGCAGCCTAAACACTGTAAACAAGCCGCTTTATTCCGTTCAAAATCGTAGACACTGTAGCACAGAACGGCACTAATATCACTGTTTTACTTTTACCTCCAATACACATGCGACTCTGCATAGTGCTTTCCTTGGGTCAAATGAGTTTTGAGAGTGATGTCCGATAAAATAAAAACATATACACTGCAAATTATGCAGTTGGCGCAAAATTTCATATGAATGGTTTGCCGGCCGTAGTGGCCGAGCGGTTCTAGGCGCTACAGTCTGGAACCACGCGACCTCTACGGTCGCAGGTTCGAATCATGCCTCGGGCATGGGTGTGTGTGGTGTCCTTAGGTTAGTTAGGTTTAATTAGTTCTAAGTTCTAGGGAACTGATGACCTCAGAAGCTAAGTCCCGTAGTGCTGAGAGCCATTTGAACTGAATGGTTTATGTGCACTGCCTGGCAAAGAAAATTAAGTTTCCAGAAATGGAGGAGGAGACAAAATGAAATATCAGGGGTTGAGGAGGTACATGATGTTATTTCAGTGATTACAAAAGAGAGTCAGATTTACAAGTAACATGCCGGTATGAGCCTAGTTATCAGTATGAAATTGCCGTCCTCTGGCATGCTTGCAAGCACTGATTCTGTTGGGAAAGGTGTCATAAAGCCGTTGTTCCTCCCTTGAAGCCAGCTGACCCACAACTATTGTAACTTTTCTTTGATCTGGCGTTGGGGAGGAGTTGGCGTCCGAGTTGATCTCTTACATGTTCTGCCGGGTACAGATTTGGGGAACTTGTTGGCCATGGAAGTATGTCAGTATTACACAGACAGTTCATAGAGGCACGTGCCATGGGTGGACATTGTCCTGCTGAAAAATGGCACCAAGTCACTGCCGCATTTTAGTCAACACATAACGGCACAGAATGTCCATGACGTACCACTGTGGCGTTAGAGTTGCTTTATGCACTACCAGCCATAACCTGCGATCATACACACACAATGACGTCAAGAGTGATACCGCAGTTCTTCTCCAAAACAATGGGAGAGTGGGACTTTTCTCCCGATCACCGCCACAATTACCAGCAGTGGTCGTCCGCGTTAGTGCAGAACTAAGATTCACTGCTGATCAGAATGCGGCGATATCCATCAGCCGTTTATGTTTTCCGGTCAAGGCACCACTCCAAACGCAGCCATTTGTGCTGGAGTGTTAGGGACTGCTTGTGTTTGGAAAGCCAATTCCGTAGTGCGGCTACTGCTAGACTCCGGGTAATGCTGCGGGATGACACAGACTGTTGCAGTGAGTCCGTTACTTGCTCTGAGGCGCCAGGTGCAAATGTGAAATGGGTTACGAAGTCCGTGGTTCACAACACGGTGATCTTCCCTCGTGGTGGTCAGACGCGGTCGACCAGAACCTTGATGAAGAGTATGTCTGCCCGCATATTCCGATGCAGTCCAATATTGCGCCAGTGTCACAACCGAACGCCCCTCAGATCTGGATATTGCACGATTCGACCCACAATGAGGCGTCTTCCAAACTCTGTGTGTACTGATAACGCTGTCTGACACGTTTTCTTCACAGCAGTAACTCCTGCTTCAACTATTTCTTCTGTGTGCTTCCCTGTTTTTGTCAGGCAGTGTAGTTGATTTCCCCATGGTCTGGAGGTTACTGAAGCAGAATTCCTAGTTTCGATTCAGTAAGACCAGAAAGGTCTAGAACGGCGTCTATTTGGTCTCTTGATGCAAAATGAGATACTGCTCGAGGTAAATAAGCCGCGGAATTTATACGAGCTTTTTACGTGACGCCCCAAGCGAGGTGGCGCCTTAGTTAGCACACTGGACCCGCTTTCGGAAGACCACGGTTCAAATCCGCGTTCGGCCATCCAAGTTTAGGTCTTACGTGATTTCCCTACATCGCTCCAGACAAACGGCGGGATGGTCTCCTTTGAGAGCGCACGACACAATCTGAGCTTGTGATCCGTTTCTAATGACCTCGATATCGACGGGACGTTGAACCCAGTCTTCCTTCCTTCTCCCCTTAAATTTGACGCCAAGTCAAAATCCTTTCAACATGAGGTTGGTCGCACGACGTTTTACCTCTCATTATCAACTTTGGGAGATGGGGAACAAATAAAAATTCCTGTGATTCTGTCTACTTCTTAGTATCAACGCTGCAGCGATATTATACTGTAACAAAGAGTCCGACATTCCTTAGGAAATAAACATAGCGTAAGTTTGTTCACCAGCAAGGGAGCGGTAGCCCTATTCCTGTTTCATGATTGTTATTTGTAAAGCTATCCTGTGCACGTAACGGCCGTCCGAAAATGTTTCTGCTGCAGCCTCTGAATAGATGTCTTTTCAGTTCACTTCGTGCGATAATGTTCGGTTGCATAAAAATGTTACCGTCGTTGTTGTGAAATATGTCAACTAACTTTTTTGTAAAGCGGTACTGGGGCTAGGAAAGCACTCTAGGGGTTCTTACAAACGGCATTTGCAACGCTATCTGGGAATGTCCTATTGTTAAATGACAACAATGGAAAGTTTGTTCATCCTCATTCGGGAAAAGGAACTTGTACGTCTTCATGTAAATGCCTACATCTAAATGTAAATATGTTTTTGTGCAGCAAGTTTTGGAGTAGTATGTAGTTTGGAATAACTTCTGTACCAGTAGTACATAGCATCTGTTCTACGCACCTCGCGAACGGTACGCCCATACAACTACTATATGTGTGCACATTTGCGAGATCAAAATTATAACATACGCAACGAAACGTAACAAAGGAGTCTGCTGTGAGGCAGAAGACTTTTCCTACCAGCTGCTGCGACAAGTAATACCATAGCAGGAGCTGAAGACTCGAACGTTACTTGAGTGTCTTTTCACATAAGCAAACCCGTGGTATTTATATCGATCGTTCTGACTAGCGTACCGACTTACATCTCAGGTCAGGATAACTTCATTGCATCCTAGAGCCTTGTGGGAGTATTAAGCTGAGAACGATGTAAGCTCTAGGCCATTGACTCCTTGTTTTTACGTTGGTCACAGAAACCTCTCGATACTCTGTGGGTGAGAGAGGCCCTTCACTAGAAACCGGCGAACTCATATAGTAACGATGTAGCACAAAGCATGACGTATTCGATACATCAGATTTTCTCCCTCAATACTATTCACAAATAACTCACTGCTAGCCAACGCTGATTATTGAATGTCACAACATTAGTGAAAATTACATAAACTGAAGGCCGCAGGAGAAACTGCGAGCTTTTCGCCAGTGTAGCGCTCTGGTTTGGAATGACGGCTGTTTCAGCTGAAGGCTGCGTGAATGTCTACAGCCTACAGAAAGTCAGACATCGTACATCAAGGTAAAAGCCTTAAGTGGCAAAATCCGACAGAAATCTACAGTGGTTTGATTGAAGTTCGCGGCGAGTTGAAAGCAGACTTAACAGCAGTTTCTCGCTGGTCTAATCATTTTTGTGGTGGTCATAGTATGCATAGTATGCATACGGCAAATTACTTATAAAATGATTTCTTTTGATGAAGTGAAAACCAGAACTAACAGATAATTCAGCAACATCACACACACACACACACACACACACACACACACACACACACAAGGTACAAATCCATACGTTTAACCAGGAGAACGAATGTAAACAGTAATGGTATAATATTTAGTTGTGTTTTAAGTCACGAAAATGTGTAGTGTTGCAGACCGGCATGTAATTGGGCGAAAACATTAGTTCAAATCTTGGAAAAGATGTAAGCAAACGACGCTTCCAGAGTTTATCAGAAATCAGACAAAAATCATACACTTATATCTTTATTAACGGGCTGTTTTAAAATCGAGGAGCATACCAGAGTTGTACATATGTTTTCAGGCAGACGTCTGAAGATGTTACAGCTGAATAAAACGAAACGTGCATGGAAAAATAATCGTGCATGTTTTCGCGGTCGCGAAGAAGGATTTAAAATACCTTTAACAATTGTCTGAAGGTAGCCTTGTACGGAAGTGGATCGTGAACGACAGATGTTGCAGATAATAAGACACTAGAGGAAATGTGCAATAAAGAAAGGTGAAGATTCGGTGTGAAGATTAGAATTGGGGAGAAAATAAATTTGATACAACTTCACTAAAAGAAAGGATGGCACCTGTCAATGAGTCTGTACATTGTTCAGGCAGTAATGGGAACCAAGGAGAAAACTGGAAAGAGAATTAAAGTTCACGGGGAATAAATAAAATTTAAGAGGTTTGCGAAGACACTGTTATTTTGTTAGGGAAGGCAAGGAACTTGGAAGAGCGCTTGAACGGAGTGGGTGTCTTGAAAAGAGATCATACGAGGAACGTCAACAACAGTAAAAGAAGGAGAATGAAATGTAATTGAATTAAACCAGGCGATGCTTAGGAAATTGAATTATGAAAAAGAGAAATTGAAGGAGCAGATGAGTGTAGGTATTTGGACAGCAGTATAATGTAATGGTCGCAGCAGATAAGATATAAAATACAGACCGGCAGTAGCAATAAAAACATTACTGAAAAAGAGAGAACTGTTACATAGAACATAAACTTAAGTGTTGGGAAGCGTTTTCTATAGGTGATTGTCTGCAGTGTAGCCTCAGATCAGTATGAACGTGGAAATTAAACAATACGGTCAAGGACATAATGAAAACTTTTGCAATGTGGTCCTACAGAAGAATGCTGAAGATTAGATGGTTAAATCGAATAATTATTGAGAATGTACTGAATCAAACTGGCGAAAAAAGAAATTTATAGCACAGATTGACCAACAAATGGAATCAGTTGAGAGGGCATAACCTGAGGCATCAAGGAATAGTCAGACTGGTAATGGACAAAAGTGGGGGGGGGGAGGGGGGGGAGCTTCAAAATGGTTCAAATGGCTCTGAGCACTATGGGACTTAATATCTGAGGTCATCAGTCCTCTAGAATTTAGAACTACTTAAACCTATGTAACCTAAGGACATCACACACATCCATGCCCGAGGCAGGATTCGAACCTGCGATCGTAGCAGTCGCACGGTTCCGGACTGAAGCGCCTAGAACCGCTCGGCTGGGGAGCGGAGGGGTTACGTCTGTGGAGGAAGGTCGAATGTTGAGTACAGAGAGCAGGCAGAAATGGATTTAGGATGAAACTGTTGTGCAGATATGAAGAGACTTTAATGGCGTAGACTGGCATGGAAAGCTGCATGAAATCAATTTTCGGACTGAAGATGACAACGAACAGATTAACAAAATAGCAGCCTTTTGATATCTATCTCGCAGTTTATAACCCTGGCCGATAATAGCATCGTCATACAACTGGTAGACTGTAGGAAATTCACCACTAGGATTTCCCCACGATACAGGGCATCGAGCAGCGGTTGCTTGAGCTTGTTAACGTTGATTGCCATGTGACGGAAGCGTGGCCCTGAAAAACCAGAAATAGTCGGCTCAGCAAATGACAAGTCGGGCAGCGACAGCAACTCACAATCTGCCGTTCCGCAGATGGTAAGAGCGTCCCGGAGCTTGGAAAGAGATTCAGTAACTTCAGCAATTCGTGGCAAGTGGATACACTTTCAAGGTCAATTGACGATATTTTACGTATCGACAATGTTCTGTCCACATTTATTACTCACTTGAGAACGAGCACACATTCGAAACTAACTAGTAATACTCATGTTCTAAGAAGGCTAATTAGGTTTTCATGTTGGTAACGCCACGTAGCGCTCTGTATGAAAATCACTGACTGTGCTGTGTGCAGTCTGTGGCTGGTTGGCATTTTTGGAATATTTTCTATTGTAGTGTTGGGCAGTTGGATGTGAACAGCGCAAAGCGTTGTGCAGTTGGAGGTGAGCCGCCAGCAGTGGTGGATGTGGGGAGTGAGATGGCGGAGTTTTGAGAGCGGATGATCTGGACGTGTGTCCATCAGGAAGAGTAAATTTGTAATATTGGATATCATGAACTGAGATATATATTATGGCTTTTGAACACTATTAAGGTAAATACATTGTTTGTTCTCTATCAAAATCTTTCATTTGCTGAGTATGCCTATCAGTAGTTAGTGCCTTCAGTAGTTAGAATCTGTTATTTAGCTGCCAGTATTGGCGCTCGCTGTATTGCAGTACTTCGAGTAACGAAGATTGTTGTGAGGTAAGTGATTCATGAAAGGTATAGGTTATTATTAGTCAGGGCCATTCTTTTGTAGGGATTATTGAAAGTCAGATTGCGTTCCGCTAAAAATATTGTGTGTCAGTTTAATGTTGATCAGAATAAGTAAAGAGAGTAATGCCTGAGTACGTTCAGTTTTGCTCAGCTGTTTGAAAATCAAATAACGTAGAGGTTTATCAGCACAGTAATTATAAACTTTACCAAAGGGGACGTTTCAATGTCATTGCACAACTTTGAAGTGTGTTGTTTGATCTGTACAGAATGAACGAGACAGAGAATTATTAGTACAGCAATTAACGTAACGCCACAGAAAATATCTGTTGTGTCCGCTGTTACGGCTGTATCAACAAATTAACTGACGTAGAATGTTGTCCTGCTGAACTGCATCTAGCGATCTATAAGCGATGTTGCACAAGTCCTGCCCTTTTTGTGGTGAAAAGAGTCGTTGCAGACGGAGTATTATGAGGGCGGGTGAAATGAAATCAACAATATTTTAGATTATTTTTATTGTACTCCCGTGATACTGAGCTGTATCACTTTTCGACATAGTCATGCTCTAAACAAATCCACTTGCGCTTACAAAATGCCTGAAATTCCGCATCCGCTAATGAATCGTGTGGCATACTTCATGAAAATAGGATATACGATACTGCAATACCCGTGTCGTTAAGAAGTGCGACGCACTGTTCCTTCGAGCATGCACTCATGTCGAAGGAATACGCACTGCGGTGACTGTGGCCGTCATGAAATACATTAAATGCATCCGCAGTTGCGAATAACGGACAATCATCAGCTGTAAATTGGAATGACGACATTGTAGATCTGTGCCTTACCGGGAATTGAACCCGGACTTCATGCTTTACGCGAGCAATCGCCGTAACTGCGTTACACTCCTGGCCATTAAAATTGCTACACCGCGAAGATGACGTGCCACAGACGCGAAACTTAACCGACAGGAAGAAGATGCTGTGATATGCAAATGATTAGCTTTTCAGGGCATTCACACAAGGTTGGCGCCGGTGGCGACACATACAACGTGCTGACATGAGGAAAGTTTCCAACCGATTTCTCATACACAAACAGCAGTTGACCGGCGTTGCCTGGTGAAACGTTGTTGTGATGCCTCGTGTAAGGAGGAGAAATGCGTACCATCACGTTTCCAACTTTGGTAAAGGTCGGATTGTAGCCTATCGCGAATGCGGTTTATCGTATAGCGACATTGCTGCTCGCCTTGGTCCAGATCCAATGACTGTTAGCGGAATGTGGAATCGGTGGGTTCAGGAGGGTAATACGGAACGCCGTCCTGGATGCCAACGGCTTCGTATCACTAGCAGTCGAGATGACAGGCATCTTATAAGCATGACTGTAACGGATCGTGCAACCACGCCTCGATCTCTGAGGCAACAGATGGGGACGTTTGCAAGACAACAACCATCTGCACGAACAGTTCGACGACGTTTGCAGCAGCATGGACAATTAGCTCGGAGACCATGGCTGCGGTTACCCTTGACGCTGCATCATAGACGGGAGCGCCTGCGATGGTTCACTCAAAGACGAACTTGGGTGCACGAATGGCAAAACGTCATTTTTTCGGATGAATCCAGGTTCTGTTTACAGCATCATGATGGTCGCATCCGTGCTTGGCGACATCGCGGTAAGGCACATTGGAAGCGCGTATTCGTCATCGTCATACTGGCGTATCACCTGGCGTGATGGTATGAGGTGCCATTGGTTACACGTCTCGGTCACCTCCTGTTCGCATTCACGGCACTTTGAACAGTGGACGTTACGTTTCAGATGTGTTACGAACCTTGGCTTTAACCTTCATTCGAGCCCTGCGAAACCCTACATTTCAGCAGGATAGTGCACGAGCGCATGTTGCAGGTCCTGTACGGTCTTTTCTGGATACAGAAAACGTTGGCCTGCTGCCCTGGTCAGCACATTCTCCAGATCTCTCACCAACTGAAAACGTCTGCTCAATGGTGGCCGAGCAACTGGCTCGTCACAACAGGCCAGTCACTACTCTTGATGAACTGTGGTATCCTGTTGAAGGTGCATGGGCAGCTGTACCTGTACACGCCATCCAAGCTCTGTTTGACTCAATGCCCAGGCGTATCAACGCCGTTATTACGGCTATAGGTGGTTGTTCAGGGTACTGATTTGTCAGGATCTATGCACCCAAATTGCGTGAAAATGTAATCAAATGTCAGTTCTAGTATAATATATTTGTTCAATGAATACCCGTTTATCATGTGCATTTCTTCTTGGTGTAGCAATTTTAATGGCCAGTAGTGTAGCTTCCGTGCACGACTCACGCCCAAACTTCGGTAGGTTGTCGTTGATGTATCACAAGTCATAACCTGCACTGCTACACATTATGTAATTCCCGTGGTCAGGGACATTTTAATGCATCATTGTCAATAGAAACTTTGCATCGCACTTCCTTACAATACAGACACTTGCAGTATCGTATTTATCAGCGATACGAGGCAGCGACCTTGAATTAAAATGTTCTCCACCTATAGGAGAATTACATAATATGTGTGCTTGCAGGTTACGTCTTGTAGGCATGAACGACAACATGTCCAAGTTTGGGTCTGGTCGTGAGTCGTGCACTGATAGCCAAAACAGTAAAGACGATCGCTCGCGTAAAACGGGAAATTCCAGGTTCGAATCCAGGTCTGGTACAAATTGTCAATGTCATCATTCCATTACACAGCTAATGGTTGTCCGTATTCGCAGCTACGAACACATTTCACGTAGGGTTGGATATCTTGACGGCCAGTGCTACTTTGAACGTCATAGACATACGGGAATCGCTAGGAATATAGTTGATTTCGGAAAGCACTCGAATTTCACATTTGTATCGACGCAACAGGTACACGTTCAACGTCGGACTGTGTGTAGTCGTGTTGCCGCAAAATAACACCAGGTAGCGTGCAGTGTGCGTCAACTAAATTCGATTGCAGACCGAGGATGATTTTGCTTTGTTTTTCAGTTTATTGGTTGTAGGGCCGTGCCCATGCATCCATCTCAATAGTAATGGCAATTGCGACGCACGAATGTAGGGGCAACACAACGCCCTCTCCTCGAGCAGAGAAAATCTCCGATCGGGCCACTTATCGAACCCAGGGCCCTGAACGTGTCAACCGGCAGCTATCGAGGCGGACGGGGATGCTTTTTTTAGAATTCCCTTGCTTGATACCCCCCCCCCCTCCACGATGAGCAGTTCTCAAGAGGATTCCCACCTCGTTTCAGAAGAGGGTCAGCAGTATTTTCTCTTCACCATGATAGTCTCTTCCAAAAGACAGTGTTCGATACTTCTTTAATTTACTCTCTCTCCGCGTTATGGGTAGTAATATTGGATCTATGGTTGTTCCCACTGACGATTCTAGTAAAGAACGCGGAAATTATTCACACGCATCAACACTCCGCTGTTTTAATTCAGGAATCAGGTGGCGGTGCTCCCACCTACCAGAATTTGTGAAACTGGAGCAAATCAGAGTTAGTGAGCGACAAACACCGCCTGAATCATACAATATGCTTTACTACGCACAGCACTACATCTGAAGCACTCCCTCTTCAGGCCACAAGTGGCCCATCGGGACCATCCGACCGCCGTGTTATCCTCACTGAGGATGTGGATAGGAGGAGCGTGTGGTCAGCACACCGCTCTCCCAGTCGTTATGATCGTTTTCTGCTACATCTGAAAATGATCTGCTAATCGTATCGAAAACGGTCATCGTTATTAAAAAAAATAGTGGTTCATTATACGAACGGAGACGGCGGTTTCTTGAGACATTCCGTCAATTATGAAATCATGTTTAATGTCGCATTGAACTGCGTCTAACGCCTTACTGCTGCTTGTCGTATCATAATGTCAGTAGGCGGTTCTCGATAACAGTGGCATCGAGATCTGGTCTGGAGTCGCATCTAGATGTGCATTACCCGGCCGACTAGTATAATAAGCCAGTACGTCTTGTTCCTGTGGGGGGCCTATTTTCGCTGTCGTGTTCCTGGCTGAGCTTTGGCCATGTTAGAAGTATTGCCGTTGAACATTATTTTAAGTAGCTTTTGCCGGCCGGTGTGTGGCCAAGCGGTTAAAGGCGCCACAGTCTGGAACCGCGTGACCGCTACGGTCGCAGGTTCGAATCCTGCCTCGGGCATGGATGTGTGTGATGTCCTTAGGTTAGTTAGGTTTAAGTAGTTCTAAGTTTTAGGGGACTGATGACCTTAGAAGTTAAGTCCCATAGTGCTCAGAGCCATTTGAACCATTTTGAAGTAGCTTTTCTTGTGGTGTGTGCAGTCTAGAGCACTGACTGCACAGACAAGCGCGGCGCCGTGAAACGGCATGAAGAGGGCAATGACCCACGTGACAATGGAAAGAACGGGCCGCGCCACACCTCACGGAAGACCTGCTGTCGACGCTGACTTAACCAGCCGCCCATCGCTGGTCGGCCCCAGTTCGGTCGCAGACTTCGAGAGCATCAGTACTAATGGCAAGACGATAAGTAGCCTGCGTTCTGAGATTAGTAATAGTGTACAACAGTAATTGTACGTAGGGGGCAAAGAAAGCACGTCAAGCCACCTCACAACAAGAACTTACGTTTCTTCCCTGTTTAGAAATATGCCTGCCACCGGTCGTCGCAACCTCTCCCCTTCTTGTTTGCGTCGACGCTGACTCCCACAGTAGCCGAGAGTACATGGTGAAACCAGTTTGTATTCCGGTTGGCTTGTAAAAGTCTACGATCCAGGTAGATATTGAAGCTACATAAACTGACGATTTTGGGCCAGCATACTCCCAAGCAAAGTTTAACAAGTAATTATTTTTGGCACGCAGTCCAGGTTTTAATGACCATTGGTTATATTTCTTATGTATTCAAGTGTAACATTGGATTCAGGAGGAAACAAAAATTACTTTGTGGACCGCTAAACAAAGATCTGAGGAAAAGACTTGCCAAATGTTACATCTGGAGCCTTGCACTATATGGTGCAGAGACCTAGACATTGAGGAAGGAAGATGAAAGAAGATTGGAGGCACTAGAGATGTGGATATGGAGAGACGAAAGAAGATTGGAGGCACTAGAGATGTGGATTTGGAGAAGAATGGGAAAAAGTGAAATGGGAAGACTGAGTAAGGAATGAAAAAGTATTAAGAAGCGTTGGAGAAAGTGCGTGCCTACCGAAGCCTCCCGACGTTTACCGACTTCTACCGATTCAGGACTAGGGAGAGGTCTGCCATCTAAAAGTTTACACACTGTACACACACACCGGAGAGTATTTCGTGTGTTGATCGGCTGTCGTTGCTTAGGAACAGCTGATTTTCAATTGGTATTGCTTTTAAAACCGCATCTTGCTAGTAACCGACTACTTGAAGCTGTAATTGAAGTGCGTTACTTTATTCTTTTATTGGTTTCAAAACTCTTTAATAATTGTAATTGCGTATCTCAAGTTGCAACATTAATGCGTAAGACGTTTAACACTTTTTTTAAAATTTAGTTTTAATTCATGGTTGTTTCGTAGTGCTAGATTTAACCTGTGTTAAATTAACTGGAATATGTTTTTTAAAAGATAGTGCCAAATTTCCTTTCATCTATCTAGATCTACATGGATATTCTGCAAATTACATTTAAGTGCCTGGCAGAGGGTTCATTGAACCACTACGCTCGCAGGTTCGAATCCTGCCTCGGGCATGGATGTGTGTGATGTCCTTAGGTTAGTTAGGTTTAAGTAGTTCTAAGTTCTAGGGGACTGATGACCACAGCTGTTAAGTCCCATAGTGCTCAGAGCCATTTGAACCATTTGAACCATTGAACCACCTTCACAAATCTCTATTATTCCAATCTCGAATAGCGCGCGGAAAGAATGAACACTTCTATCTTTCCGTACGAGCTCTGATTTCCCTTATTTTATCGCGATGATCGTTCCTTCCTATGTAGATCGGTGTCAACAAAATAGTTTCGCATTCGGAGAAATCCTGTATCATTTCTGGGACTCACCCTCCCATATTTCGCGATAATACAAAACGTGCTGCCTTTCTTTGAACTTATTCGATGTACTCCGTCTGTCCTATCTGGTAAGGATCCCACACAGCGCAGCAGTATTCCAAAAGAGGACGGACAAGCGTAGACAAGCGTAGTGTAGTCAGTCTCCTAAGTAGGTCTGTTAATGTTCTATGTGTCCTGCCAATAACACGCAGTCTTTGGTTAGCCTTCCCCACAACATTTTCTTTGTGTTCCTTCCAATTTAAGTTGTTCGTAATTGTAATACCTACGTATATTTATCGTGTAACCGAAGTTTAACGAGTTCCTTTTAGCACTCATGTGGATGACCTCACACTATTCGTTATTTAGGGTCAACTGCCACTTTTCGCACTATTCCGATATCTCTACTAAATCGTTTTGCAGTTTGTTTTGATCTTCTGATGACTTTATTAGTCGATGAACGACAGCATTATCTGCAAACAACCGAGGACGGCTGCTTAGATTGTCTCCCAAATCGTTTATATAGGTAAGGAACAGCAAAGGGGCTATAGCACTACCCTGGGGAACGCCAGAAATCACTTTTGTTTTACTCGATGACTTTCCGTCAGTTACTACGAACTGTGACATCTCTGACAGGAAATCACGAATCCAGTCACATAACTGAAACGATATTCAATAAGCACGCAACTTCACTACAAGCCGCTTGTATCGTACAGTGTCAAAAGCCTATCGGAAATCCAGAAGTACGGAATCGATCTGAAATCCCTTGTCAATAGCACTCAACACTTCATGTGAATAAAGAGCTAGTTGTGTTTCACAGGAACGATGTTTCCTAAACTCATGTTGACTGTGTGTCAATAGACCGTTTTCTTCGAGGTAATTCATAATGTTCGAACACAATATATGTTCTAAAATCGTGCTGCATATCGACGCTAACGATATGGGCCTGTAATTTAGTGGCGTCTCCTTTGTGGAGACCTCTAGAAAATATGAACTAGTATTGTGTTAAAACCTTATTTACTAGAATCCAGCACCTATCGTTCCCATGCTCGACGCAGTTGCTGCCATGATAAATATCCACCAACATGTAAATGTCACTAATCGTCCCTGGTTCAAGTTTCTAGGGTTGTCGTGTTTGCTCACTTCATGTGACGATGTTTGTCCCTGTGGATGATGTCTGACCCACGTAAGAAGTTCAATTTTAAACGTAGGAGTGTTGGAACCGGGAGTGCGCTTGGTCGCGGAAACAGTCGCCTGTAGTAGTTTAGAAGAATCCCACCAAAACTGAAGTGGTTTGGGTGGACGGTAATTTGGACTCTGCACCTCCTTAACAGGAAACCGTTCCAGCCGACGCATCGCCTCGCTCGACTGCAATGGTACTTACAGGCTTCCTGACGGAGGATTATGCACTTCCTTCAGCATCTTTCTTGCCGGCCGGTGTGGCCGTGCGGTTCTAAGCGCGTCAGTTTGGAACCGCGTGACCGCTACGGTCGCAGGTTCGAATCCTGCCTCGGGCATGGATGTGTGTGATGTCCTTAGGTTAGTTAGGTTTAAGTAGTTCTAAGTTCTAGGGGACTGATGACCTCAGTAGTTAAGTCCCATAGTGCTCAGAGCCAGCCATCTTTCTTAAATAAAGGACGCAAATTCCTCGTCATCGGTACGGAGATAAGATTGCTTCGCAGAGTAAAATTACGACTACGGTGAGTGATTTAAGGAAATTAACTTATTTGTGAAGTACCGATTTCATCTGCAGAATGTATGTGCGCTGAAGCACACTTTGCAACTCGTCCATAAAATGTCTGGTTCTGTCGGCTCGTGGACGTGTCAATGTAAGGCAGCCTTGAAGTGCTTTTAATTTAGGAACCACGTTGTGCAGGCCACTAACAAACCAGCTACCTATGAAGAGTTTGGAGACACTTCATGCCTCACTAGCCGAGGTCAATAATGCATGCTTGTATGCTGTGACCCCATTCGGAGGTTGCCGGATCGAATCCTCTTGCTGGAAGGAGTTTTCACCGCCACTGTTTGGTAGACAAGAGGGCGTAAGTGGGTTGTGGAAGGTTCCTGATCACCAGAATTTCTGTCAGTGCCCTGGAATAAATTCATATAGTCTCCGTGATGTCCCACAGAGTGAGGGCATGTGATACTGTTGAAGATTGTCACCTCCCCTCGAATTATCGGCTGGAATTTGCGTGTCGCGACACGTCTGTCGTCACTGCAGCACTGCAAACTGCTTTTCACTCCACGAAAATGAGAGAGCAAAATACACTTTGCGTTGTTATTGATGATATTGTAGAAAGCAGTTAGTATATTAAGGTAAGTAGTTGCACTTTACAGGACCTTTCATAAAAGATTTAATTGTAATAAATTAAGAAACGGTCGGTCGCTGTGGCCTAGCGGTTCTAAGCGCTTCAGTCCGGAACCGCGCTGCTGCTACGGTCGCAGGGTCGAATCCTGCATCGGGCATAGATGTGTGCGATGTCCTTCGGTTAGTTTGGTTTAAGTAGTTCTAAGTCTAGGGAACTGCTGAACTCAGATGTAAAGTCGCATAGCGCTTAGAACCATTTGAACAATTTTGAAATTAAGAAACGACCGATAGTTTCAGTAATGCTCATGATTTACTCATTCTTCTGGCTCCACTTATATATTAAACATATTAAAGGTGCATTAAGGAGTCTAAGACTGCCCACTACTGTAGCGTAAGCATTAATTACAAAACACATCTAACATACCTGACAACCGATCCTCTCCTCTCGTTTTCTGTGGCAATCATGTCACAGTCCTCTCCAAAGTTAGTACAGTTTTTACACATGGACTTCTTCGTGCAAGTTACTGATAATTGTTCATGTTTAGATTAAACATTCAACTGATGTTAGTAATACTCACTTCTGTGTGATGATCATATTCTGTATAAATTCAATTAGTATTTCAGTGTATGTAACCTATCCTGTTACACACAGCATTATTGGCCTTACTCACATGCTGAAGGACTGACTGAGGAATCATGAGAGCTGTAGAAGGTGAGTTCAGACTGTGAAAAACCAAACAGTTTTCTTTATATTAGAGGAAAACGATGATACCTAGCATGAAGAGTGGAAAAATGTTTCGGTGCTTGGTAGACATAAGTAAAATGTTCAGTTACAAAACTCGAAATATTTCTTATCTATATGGTAAAGAATAATTGAAGTAACAACTAAAGAAAAATGACTGAAATTGTTAACGAACTATGATTTGTTTACAAAAATATTATTACTCATTCTCCTGCACTTAATTCATAAACAATGGGTTAAAATACGTCCTGTAACGAAAAAAAGTCCTATGTGTGCGACCTATCATTTTATCGTTGCTCAGGAATTTCCGAGTTTTCTTATGGGAATTGTACATCTCACGTCTACTCCTGCCTGCCTGTTAACAAAACGCACTGACGCAAATGAGATCTCGTTACAGGCCATTATAGAGCGGCAAACAATTTATATTGCAGTATAGGTAGTTTAGTTTGAGATTTAGTTTCTTGCTAGTAGCTTTTTTAGGCTATAGCAAAAATTTTACGTAATATTGGCGTAAACAGATGTGTTTAACTTGGTAGTTTTATTTTAATGCCTCGATGTTAATTTGGCTTGTACCCATGTTCTGAAAGCTTTTGTTTGTGATGTAGCTATTATTACAGTCGTCTACGAAGAGAAAAGCTCAGGGGCTGCTGCTCATTTTGTATTTCCAATGTACCCAGTCGTTCAGAGCATATATGAAATTAAAAAAAGAAAAAAGAGAGAGAACTGCACAAATAGACCAATGAAACTGTTAAAAACAAGAGTAGAAGCACCTTTGGAAGAAGAATGAATGTCTGCATCATAATTTGGTACAAAATTAAAGCAAACAGATGTATAGTGCTCTTTGCGCTACTCAACGCATATTCACATAGCTAAAAAAGAGATGTGATCCGAAAAAATCATATAGTGCAAGTTACACTCAGAAGATTTGACGTTGTCTGGTACTGTAACTTTGATAACACTCTTCTTGTTTTGTAACAATCTGGGTGAAACTGTTTCTATCTCACAGAGCATGAGCACCATTACACTTATACTGTATGCTACATTACTATGTTGTTGCAGCAGTGCCGGTAGTACACTGCAGTTAGAATGTACTACCGTTCATGTAAGTGGCGAGACACTACGTCAATGTTACTAATACTTCAAAACTGCAGACTAAAAAATAAATACGAAAACGAATGCTTGGACCATTGCAAGAAGGTAACATTTCATTTTGTTCTCCGATCAGTTAATGTGGATGAGAAACAAATCAAAGCATTTGGTGGAAAGCGATTGGGCTGGACCATAAAAGGCGAGGCACTGTAGATTTCATCAGCTGGAAAGAAAGCGAAATGTTTCTTGTGATGTAAAATAATTTTACCTTGTAAAAGACAAAAAAAGCTCAAATGAGTGAAAGAAAATTGGGATAAGAGCTGGAGTGTAGAAGAAGAAAAATGCCACCCTGATTTAGGTTTTCCCTGATTTCGCTAATTCGCTTCAGGCAAATGCCGGTGTGGTTCCTCTGAAAAGGCACGGTCGGTTTACTTCCCCATCCTTCCGTAATCCGATGGGACCGATGACCTTGCTGTTTGGTCCCCTCTTCCAAATCAACCGATCAAACTGCACTGACCCGAAAGGAGACAAAGTCGAAAAATAAGGCTAGGTTTTCCCACACGGTCCGTGTAGCCACTCTGACGTAGGTGCGTGGCAATCTTCAATTTGTGCACATCAGTACGATTCTGGCCTTCTACAAAAGTTGCGGTCATCACGTCAGACATGTGAACGGAGTTTAAATTTCAGTGAACACTGAACTTACATCTCGTATCGCTCACTGAAACAAAGGATGTGGCATTGACTCACTGGAAGTGACACTCGGTGTAATGAGGATGAGCTGCTCGTAGAGATAACATGTTTACTGGTAAGGCAGGCTGTGAATCACAGGAAACCCTAATAGTCCTTGCACCATAATGTACCATGACGTGGGCTTTGCACTGGATGAGTGTGCGTGCAGCATGTGGCGTTAGACTAGGAGTGGAGGTACACCAGTCCCCAGGCACACATGCGTAACTAATTAGGTTGACACCAGAACGTGTATAAGTTGACCAAAACCTGCTTTGCGATTTGAAATCTCTCCCGGTGTGTTAATCTGTAGAGTGGGCTACAGCATATTTTCACTCAGTACTGCCCAGTTGCATAACTTTCTGTGGCGAAGCAGTCAAGGTTAAAGAAGAGTCTGTTCTACAAAAGTGTGCAGCTGAAATATTCTGTCATTTGATTACATCTCGAGTGACCCTGTGATTCTCACATTACTCCGTAATTGCACCTGTGGCTAATAATAAGAGTGAATTAAGGATGAGCTGTGGTTTTGACAATCACGATCCTAGAAGCCAAACTACACCAATCAGAAGTATACGGATATCCCTACCTAATGCGGATTTGACCACTACGTATCACGAGCGGTGGACCTGCCAGTACAAAAGGCGTCGGGGAGTCTTGTGTCGTCAGTAGAGAAGCAGAA
Organism: Schistocerca piceifrons; assembly: GCF_021461385.2. Classification (NCBI taxonomy): domain Eukaryota; kingdom Metazoa; phylum Arthropoda; class Insecta; order Orthoptera; family Acrididae; genus Schistocerca; species Schistocerca piceifrons. Next base: position 135,372,358 of record NC_060142.1, read on the forward strand.
ACAGCGGAACTGGCGAGCTCGATGACTTCGAATGTGGACTAGCCATTGGATGTCACCTGAGTAGCACATCCATCAGGGATATGTCAACCCTTGTAAAGCTGCGTTAGTCGATTTTACAAGTTAAACTCTACTTGCCACCACGTGTATTGGTATCAGTGAAGTACGGGGGAGATGGTGGTTTACGGTATGGGGGTGTTTCTTGTGATCACAATGTGGTCCCTGTACTGCGCTTAAGAAAATGGTGAATGCGGAACGATATGAACAAGTTTTGTACACTCCTGGAAATTGAAATAAGAACACCGTGAATTGATTGTCCCAGGAAGGGGAAACTTTATTGACACATTCCTGGGGTCAGATACATCACATGATCACACTGACAGAACCACAGGCACACAGACACAGGCAACAGAGCATGCACAATGTCGGCACTAGTACAGTGTATATCCACCTTTCGCAGCAATGCAGGCTGCTATTCTCCCATGGAGACGATCGTAGAGATGCTGGATGTAGTCCTGTGGAACGGCTTGCCATGCCATTTCCACCTGGCGCCTCAGTTGGACCAGCGTTCGTGCTGGATGTGCAGACCGCATGAGACGACGCTTCATCCAGTCCCAAACATGCTCAATGGGGGACAGATCCGGAGATCTTGCTGGCCAGGGTAGTTGACTTACACCTTCTAGAGCACGTTGGGTGGCACGGGATACATGCGGACGTGCATTGTCCTGTTGGAACAGCAAGTTCCCCTGCCGGTCTAGGAATGGTAGAACGATGGGTTCGATGACGGTTTGGATGTACCGTGCACTATTCAGTGTCCCCTCGACGATCACCAGTGGTGTACGGCCAGTGTAGGAGATCGCTCCCCACACCATGATGCCGAGTGTTGGCCCTGTGTGCCTCGGTCGTATGCAGTCCTGATTGTGGCGCTCACCTGCACAGCGCCAAACACGCATACGACCATCATTGGCACCAAGGCAGAAGCGACTATCATCGCTGAAGACGACTCGTCTCCATTCGTCCCTCCATTCACGCCTGTCGCGACACCACTGGAGGCGGGCTGCACGATGTTGGGGCGTGAGCGGAAGACGGCCTAACGGTGTGCGGGACCGTAGCCCAGCTTCATGGAGACGGTTGCGAATGGTCCTCGCCGATACCCCAGGAGCAACAGTGTCCCTAATTTGCTGGGAAGTGGCGGTGCGGTCCCCTACGGCACTGCGTAGGATCCTACGGTCTTGGCGTGCATCCGTGCGTCGCTGCGGTCCGGTCCCAGGTCGACGGGCACGTGCACCTTCCGCCGACCACTGGCGACAACATCGATGTACTGTGGACACCTCACGCCCCACGTGTTGAGCAATTCGGCGGTACGTCCACCCGGCCTCCCGCATGCCCACTATACGCCCTCGCTCAAAGTCCGTCAACTGCACATACGGTTCACGTCCACGCTGTCGCGGCATGCTACCAGTGTTAAAGACTGCGATGGAGCTCCGTATGCCACGGCAAACTGGCTGACACTGACGGCGGCGGTGCACAAATGCTGCGCAGCTAGCGCCATTCGACGGCCAACACCGCGGTTCCTGGTGTGTCCGCTGTGCCGTGCGTGTGATCATTGCTTGTACAGCCCTCTCGCAGTGTCCGGAGCAAGTATGGTGGGTCTGACGCACCGGTGTCAATGTGTTCTTTTTTCCATTTCCAAAAAAATGGCTCTGAGCACTATGGGACTTAACTTCTGTGGTCATCAGTCCCCTAGAACTTAGAACTACTTAAACCTAACTAACCTAAGGACATCACACACATCCATGCCCGAGACAGGATTCGAACCTGCGACCGTAGCAGTCCCGCGGTTCCGGACTGCGCGCCTAGAACCACTAGACCACCGCGGCCGGCTTTCCATTTCTAGGAGTGTAGTATTGTGTACTGCGTACAGTAGAGTAATGGTCCGAAAACGATGACTGTATCAGCATGACGGTGCACCCAACTATAAAGGTGAGGAAATGATTTGTGGACAGTAACATTCCTGAAATGGACTGGCCTATCGAACCTGACCCTAATGGAACACCTTTCGGATGAGTCGGAACGTCGACTTCATTCCAGACCCCAGCGTACAATATTTCTATTCTGGTTTTGGCTCATGAGGGAGAATGGGCTGCCTTTCCTCTACAGACATTCAGATACATCACTGATAACGTCGTCAGCAGAGTTCAAGCTGTCATGAAGGCGAGCGGTGTACACGCCCCGTATTAATGTCCAATAATAGGTATCCGTATAGTTTTCATCACATAGTGTATTTTCTATATACACTTTGTGCTCCCATTGAGGGTTCAGAATATACCTATATATTATGGTGCAGACGGACTGGACAGGTTGAGAGCATACATCGAATAGGACGTTGGAAATCTGCAGAGACTGTAATACAACGTAAAGAACCATTTTCCTAGCCACTCTCCCTACATTGGAAGATGAGAAAATGTAGCCGATATGCTACATTCTATCTTCCCAGATTCCTTCACCGCTGAAAATGCGAGGTGCGTAGTACATTCAATCGTGGCACAGATTGGAAAATGGAAAAGAAGTAAGGGAACGCGTAATTTATTGGTTCAAGTCTCTAGACAAAATCCAGGCGGCTGATATGATAACCTGAATCAAGTATGCGGAATGTCTGGCCCCTCTTCACGCAACAATGTATCTTGTATGCAATTTCGCATGGTAGACTTAGGTACCGTTGAAAGGTGGCTACACTGAGTCACAGCGCCAGAGTTTGCGCCAAAGAGTATTATTCAGCCGCCTCCACTGGCAATCGTAGTTGAGAAGTTGCCGTGGTCAGTGCTTGTTGAGAGGATGTTGATAGCAGTACTAGTTGTGAGCATGTCGTGTGCAGTTGTTCTGATGGGCTAGACAGCCGATGCTGTTCGAATGGGGATGTTGTAATGATCAGAGTGTATTTTTCGTCACTATAGATGAAGGTAAATAAAATTTTTTGTATTTCAAATTTTCTAAATTACAATGCTTCTTGGTCTCAGGTTCAGTCAACAAAGCATCTGGCTTGTGTTCATGCATTAGAGTGTAATTCTGATTTCTTTGTGCAATCATAGTATTTCTGATTTTTTTAAATTACTTCATTGTAAATGGCGTTTAAAGCATCTTGTCGTATTGAGGAAGAACCGTGCCAGATGTGTACGTTTAATCACACTTCCACACACAGAACAGTTACACTTGCGCTTTGTTGTTTCGTAGCTTTTATAGTTGCTGGGGACTTAATTAATTAATTGTGTTAACGGAAATTTCCTTCCATTCTTTGTTGTTATTCTATGCAGTCAGATTGCGTACTAATACTACTCAGGGCTAACCGGTTACGAGACTTCGTAACCGGACACACATCGACTAAAAAATATTTTCATTAAAAAATAATTAAGCCCCTATGCACCGTTGGGCGAGATACACTGTACTGATATTTCCCTTATGTTTTGATCTGGTGATGGAGGTATGCCAAAAGGCGATATACTTGTATATGTGGATAAATGAGGTGAGATCATGACAGTAACTTTTGTATAAATGCTATATCATGGTCGCCGAACTCTATAACGATTTTCTGTCTTCCATTATCAAAATCTGTCGTAAGTTAATGTAACAACGGGGCGTGACACGTCTTGGAGAGCCGGCCGGTTTGGCCGAGCGGTTCTAGGCGCTACAGTCTGGAACCCGCGACCGCTACGGTCGGAGGTTCGAATCCTGCCTCGGTCATGGATGTGTGTGATGTCCTTAGGTTAGTTAGGTTTAAGTAGTTCTAAGTTCTAGGGGACTGACGACCTCAGAAGTTAAGTCCCATAGTGCTCAGAGCCATTTGAACCATTTTGAACGACTTGGAGAACAGCGCATACCGTTTCAGTATATAAGACGCGTCGTAGAATAGATGAGGCGTAGAACAATGTAACGAGCTCTAGAACTTATTTTATGCTCCATATAATGGCGTTTTCTGTGGGGCCAATAGTGCCGCCACAAAAGTCCACATAGATCATTTGCAGAGCATCTATCTCCTTTCGTTTGTGCGACAGTGCTCTTGATGCGGTTGTGCTTTGACTTCCAGAAATTATTCTACACTGTCCCGCAGAATCACCAATTATTCTACATGCGGAATATACGAACAGTTATGCGACTGGATTGGTAACAGAACTCAGTACGTCGTTTTTAACGAGGAAGCATCGATTCAAAAATGGTTCAAATGGCTCTGAGCACTATGGGACTCAACTTCTAAGGTCATAAGTCCCCTAGAACATAGAACTACTGAAAACTAACTAACCTAAGGACACCACACACATCCATGCCCAAGGCAGGATTCGAACCTGCGACCGTAGCAGCCACGCGATTCCAGACTGTAGCGCCTAGAACCGCTCGGCCACTCCGGTCTGCACCAATTGTATCTGCAGGAAGCATCGGAAGACGCGAAATAGTGTCCGATATACCTCAAGGTATTCTGGTATGACCGTTACTAACAGTTCACAAACGACCCTCCTGTAGTAATCGTGGAGGTTATATGGGATGAAAATTACTATGTGGTGCAGACAAACTAGAGATAATTAGCGCACGGTGCAGTGATTAATAATAACCGTCCCTCAATAAGCATAAGTGCGAAACAATACACGTAAATAGACTGGAACGTACGAAATAGGTTACTATGTGAACGACGATCAGTCACTGGAGTCCGTCAGAGCCTTTAAGCGTCTAGAACTATTTGTCCGACGCGATTTAAGGTGGACCGACCATATAAAGCCAGGTGTAGAGAAGGCAAATGCTGTTGTTTATTGGAATCATGCGTGTGCATCCGGAGTTCTACCAATTCTTCACAATATTTTGACTGTCAGGGGTTAAGCTCAAAGGAGTACTGCACGCTCCGCTGCAGATTCATTTGGTGAACGAGAGTGAATTACAGAAATTTTGGATAAACTGCACTGTGAAACTACAGAAAGTTACGGTGTGTGTAGTGGCGGGGCATACTGACAAAATGACAAGTTCATTACTAGTCAAATGTAGCGTAACTCACGTTCAAATGTCGCACAATTACCATTACGGTAAAACCAGAGATATACCGGCTCATACTGAGTGATACGGACACATCAGTCTGGATAGCCCGTTTCCGGGATATGGAGAGGCGCGTGAGTACCGACTCGGATTTGCCAGGCTGATTAACGACGACGGTTGGCGTGCGTTATGTGGTTTTTAGTTGGATTCCCACATGTGACTAGGTGAATACGTTTTGGTAACGGTACCCTCCTCAATTATAGGTTTCACACTTGCGTATGTGACAACTCTAGACGCAGACACATGGGTTACGTTAATTCCGTCGTGAGGGGAAGTGGTGACGTCACGGGCATCTGGCCACCCTCTTGTACCGACTGCTAAAGCCAAAAACAATGGGCCAGGAAGAAGAAGGAGAAGAATACAGAGAGATACCAATACACAATCCGCGAGTGGTACGGTAACGTCTCTGATACAGCATCTACCCTCCTCTGCACGCCGTATGGTGCATAGCACAAACGTTGAGTTTCACCAATAGGTCACCGATTTCAAATACTTTCTCATCGTCGTGTGGACATTACAACCAGTTTTGTCAATATTTATAACTTTCAAAAAAACACGAACTTCATAAATCGTTAATACGCGCTTGGTATTCACCAAAGGACAACAGCTGGCCATGGCAGCACCATTCCAAGAACACGGATATAGTTCTGCGACGAGCCTTCTCTCCCGCCGCGCAGGAGAAGTACTGGTAATAATCCACCAGGGATTACATCAGTTTTCCCCGAGTCGCGTGCCGCGCAACTGAATTGGCAGCTGACTCACAGAGGCCCTGGTCTGAGCGTGGAGTTACGTTTCTCTCCCGTCACGATTTCAGCCTTGATAATGAGTACCATCTGTTACAGCAGAGGTTCAAAGTTATCTTGCTTGAACACTTAAAATACGCACGTAAAATGCGGTGTGAGGGGAAATCATAGTTTGTAAAGTAATGTAACACGGAGAAATATGCTGTGAAGTGTTTTCGTTCTCATCTGGGAACACCATATTGTAGTACTGAAGGAGATGCTAATTTTTTTTGAATGTTAAATCCGATCTGAGGTGTAAAATTATTTTTGCGATATTTCAGTGTCGCATAAGTAGACAATCGAAATTTTACTGACCAATACATTTCTTTTCATATGAGTTAAATAACCTGCTGCAGCAGATAGAGGAAGGGAACCAGCGGAAAAGTGCTGCTATAGAAGCACCAAAAACTTAGAATAAGTTCCTATTTGTTTAGAAAAAAACTGACTGTAAAGTGGGATACCAGCTGTCTCAACCTTCCGCAGCACTTTTAAAAATTTTCCCAAAATTTTTGGCTTGCGAACATATCCGCACTTTTTTATGCTGAGAAAGAAGGAGGCAGTCTCAGTGAGAAAGAGGAGGAGAAGTACTAAATATTTAAATGTTGTGTCATAGAAATAGGGAAGGAGACTATGGCAATGTGAGAGAAAGAGAGTAACGCAGTGGCAGTGGAACATAGTTGACCCAGCAAGAACAGTGCTAGGAAAAGAGTGAAGGAGACCGTGACGGTGGGACAAGAAGACACAGAAGGAAGATGTGATTGAGAGCCAGTGAGAATGAGAGAGAGAGTCTATGACAACGACAACAAGGAAGAGGAAGATACTGACAGTGAGAAGACACAGCAGCAATGGGAAGGAAGGAATGAGATAGTAGCAGAAAGAGAAACAAATAGGGAGACCGTGGCAGTTAGAAGGAGAAAGCAAAGAATAAGAAAGAACGAAAGAGACTGTGGCTTTTACACAGGAGACAGTGACACTTAGACACAAAGAGAAAATGACAGTGAGTTTACCTGAATGAGTGAATGAGAATGGGCAAGTAGAGTGGGTGGAAATAAGCGAGTTGCAGCGATGGACTAATGGGTGCGAGCGAGTAATAGTTAGGGGAGCTTGTGGGAATTGAGGTGAGTTGCAAAAATAAAGCGCGTATATCTCCTCAAACCAAAATTTTTGTGAAAATTTATGTAGGTTCTGTGGAAGGTAGAATGAGGTAGCTGGTACCCCACTTTTCGGTCGGAGTCTTTTAAATAAATAGGAAAGTACTCGTACTTTTTGAGTTCTGACAGGAGCGTTTTCCCGCTGGTTGTCAATACAAATTAACGTTCTTTTTAGCAGTAAAAGGCTAAAACGGTGGACGTCAAACTGCGGCCCCGGTTCTCAGTCGTTTTATATACTGAAACGCCAAAGAAACTGATATAGGCATGCGTATTCAAATACAGAGATATGTAAACAGGCAGAATGCGGTGGTGCGGTCGGTAACGCCTATATAAGACAACAAGGGCCTGGCGCAGTTGTTAGACCGGTTAGTGCTGCTACAGTGGCAGGTTATCAAGACTTTCAGTTTGAAAGTGGTGTTATAGTCGACGCAGGAGAGATGGGACACAGCATCATCGAGGTAGCGATGAAGTGGGGATTTTCCAGTACGACCATTTCACGAATGTACCGTGAATATCAGGAACCCGGTAAAACATCAAATCTCCGACATCGCTGCGGCCGGTAAAAGATCCTGCAAGTACGGGAGCAACTCCGACTGAAGAAAATCGTTCAACGGAACAGAAGTGCAACCTTGCGTAAATTACTGCAGATTTCAGTGCTGGGATATCAACAAGTGTCAGTCTGCGAACCATTCAACGAAACATCATCGAATGGGCTTTCGGTGCCGAAGACCCACTCGTATGCCCTTGATGACTGAACGACACAGAGCTTTACGCCTCGCCTGGGCCCGTCAACACCGATATTGGACTGTTGGTGACTGGAAACATGTTGCCTGGTCTCCTTTCAAATTGTATCGAGCAGATGGACGTGTAGCCGGCCGGACTGGCCGAGCGGTTCTAGGCGCTTCAGCCTGGAATCGCGCGACCGCTACGGTCGCAGGTTCGTATCCTGCCTCGGGCATGGATGTGTGTGATGTCCGTAGGTTAGTTAGGTTTAAGTAGTTCTAAGTTCTAGGGGACTGATGAGCTCAGAAGTTAAGTCCAATAGTGCTCAGAGCCATTTGCACCATTTTGATGGACGTGTGCGCGTATGGAGGCAACCTCTTGACTCCATGGACCCTGCATGTCAGCAGCGAACTGTTCAAGTTGGTGGAGGCTCTGTAACGGTATGGGGCGTGCGCGGTTGGAGTGATATGGGACCCCTGATACGTCTACACTCCTGGAAATGGAAAAAAGAACACATTGACACCGGTGTGTCAGACCCACCATACTTGCTCCGGACACTGCGAGAGGGCTGTACAAGCAATGATCACAAGCACGGCACAGCGGACACACCAGGAACCGCGGTGTTGGCCGTCGAATGGCGCTAGCTGCGCAGCATTTGTGCACCGCCGCCGTCAGTGTCAGCCAGTTTGCCGTGGCATACGGAGCTCCATCGCAGTCTTTAACACTGGTAGCATGCCGCGACAGCGTGGACGTGAACCGTATGTGCAGTTGACGGACTTTGAGCGAGGGCGTATAGTGGGCATGCGGGAGGCCGGGTGGACGTACCGCCGAATTGCTCAACACGTGGGGCGTGAGGTGTCCACAGTACATCGATGTTGTCGCCAGTGGTCGGCGGAAGGTGCACGTGCCCGTCGACCTGGGACCGGACCGCAGCGACGCACGGATGCACGCCAAGACCGTAGGATCCTACGCAGTGCCGTAGGGGACCGCACCGCCACTTCCCAGCAAATTAGGGACACTGTTGCTCCTGGGGTATCGGCGAGGACCATTCGCAACCGTCTCCATGAAGCTGGGCTACGGTCCCGCACACCGTTAGGCCGTCTTCCGCTCACGCCCCAACATCGTGCAGCCCGCCTCGAGTGGTGTCGCGACAGGCGTGAATGGAGGGACGAATGGAGACGTGTCGTCTTCAGCGATGAGAGTCGCTTCTGCCTTGGTGCCAATGATGGTCGTATGCGTGTTTGGCGCCGTGCAGGTGAGCGCCACAATCAGGACTGCATACGACCGAGGCACACAGGGCCAACACCCGGCATCATGGTGTGGGGAGCGATCTCCTACACTGGCCGTACACCACTGGTGATCGTCGAGGGGACACTGAATAGTGCACGGTACATCCAAACCGTCATCGAACCCATCGTTCTACCATTCCTAGACCGGCAAGGGAACTTGCTGTTCCAACAGGACAATGCACGTCCGCATGTATCCCGTGCCACCCAACGTGCTCTAGAAGGTGTAAGTCAACTACCCTGGCCAGCAAGATCTCCGGATCTGTCCCCCATTGAGCATGTTTGGGACTGGATGAAGCGTCGTCTCACGCGGTCTGCACGTCCAGCACGAACGCTGGTCCAACTGAGGCGCCAGGTGGAAATGGCATGGCAAGCCGTTCCACAGGACTACATCCAGCATCTCTACGATCGTCTCCATGGGAGAATAGCAGCCTGCATTGCTGCGAAAGGTGGATATACACTGTACTAGTGCCGGCATTGTTCATGCTCTGTTGCCTGTGTCTATGTGCCTGTGGTTCTGTCAGTGTGATCATGTGATGTATCTGACCCCAGGAATGTGTCAATAAAGTTTCCCCTTCCTGGGACAATGAATTCACGGTGTTCTTATTTCAATTTCCAGGAGAGTAGATACAACTCTCGACAGGTGACACGTACCTAAGCATTCTGATCACCTGCATTCAATGATGTCCATTGTGCGTTCCGACGGAATTGGGCAATTCCAGCAGGACAAAGCGACCCCTACCCCCCCCCCCCCCGCCCCCGACATGAAAATTATTCAGCATATCTGGGATGTCTTGCAATGTGCTGTTCAGACGAGAAGTCCACCGCCTCGTACTCTTGCGGCCTTGTGTACAGCCCTGCAGGATTCACGGTGTCCACTCCAGCACTACTTCAGACATTAGTCGAGTCGAAGCCACGCCGTGTTGTGTCACTTCTGCGTGCTCGCGGGGGCCTACGCGATATTAGGCAGGTGTACCAGTTTCTTTGGCTCTTCATTGTAATAATATGCTTCTAGCAACTGAAAGACGAATCCAGAAACTTTAAGGAATGTCAGCAGCTTAATAAGCCTTTTTATTGCTCAGTAACAAAAATACGAATACGTAAACCGACGGTAAAAATTTAAGATGCGTTGATTTTAATTAATATTGGTCAATTCGGCCGCGGGCTAAGTTAAGTTTGCTGCTTACGTCAGAGAGTGTTAACAGAAGTGAGATGTGAACATTATATTGTTTGTCTTTCAATGCTGACACCTCACGAGAGTGCGCAGCTAGCATCGATGAGCTGCTGTGTGTAAACACCAAACGGAAGTGACATGAATTCGTGGATGCGCAATGTAGAGACGGTCATCTTCAGGTGTGACTCATGTTTGCAGCAATTAATATGTAGCCAAATTTAGGCTATTGTAATACAAAGCAACGAGTAAAAGAAAAATGTCATTTAAAACATTAGCTTTGGTGTCTTATATTGCAGTTACTGTTAAACTGATATAACATACAAATTAAATGAAGTTACCACTTAAGATGCGCAGGGGAAGGTGTTATGAAGTTGCCAGGACAGTAAAAGTGGCCAGTGATTATTTTTTGCCCTGGACAGCCCTGCTGCCTGCCTGGAGGTGGTCCAACTAGTTCTAACGTACATTGCCATTGTTGTCAGAGAGTTTTACAGAGGAAGCTTGTTCAAAATGGCTCTGAGCACTATGCGACTTAACTTCTGAGGTCATCAGTCGCCTATAATTTAGAACTAATTAAACCTAACTAACATAAGGACATCACACACATCCATGCCCGAGGCAGGATTCGAACCTGCGACCGTAGCAGCAGTGCGGTTCTGGAATGAAGCGTCTAGAACCACTCGGCCACAGTGGCCGGCCACAAAATAATGAAATAACGAATGTTTTATCGCTTACTACGTTTGGCTGTTCGTGCAGTAATGCTACAGCGTCCGGTATGATGTTTAATTAATTATTTCTTTATTACTAACTCTATACGAAACACGTGTTGCAGACAGTATCCACATGTACCAGAGAATGTACCCGCAATATTATATCATCGTACAGTACATACTTCAAGAGACATGACGCCAGAAACACTGAGTGCTTAACGTCAAATATTTAACTCTTTAACTCATTTGTTAATTAATCAGACACTTGAAGCTGTTTTATGCAAGTCAGATCGATTCTTTATAGTATCACGCTGGAGGTTTACTGGTGCTATATTTGCAACCATTCTTCGTCAGTTTCTGTTCATCTTGTTGATTAGAGTAACTATTATTCGTCCTTTTGTAACATAATTTCTTTAGTAATACAATATTTTTGTCTCGGTTTATTAACTTATCTCCTGTTTCAATAATACGGTTTCTGTGACTTATGATCCATCATGAGATACAAAATACCAACGGCCTTGCGGCAGTGGTAACACCGGTTTCCATCAGATCACCGAAGTTAAGCGATGTCGGGCAGGGCTAGCGCTTGGGTGGGCCACCATCCGGCCTGCCGAGCGATGTTGGCAAGTGGAGTGCGTTCAGCCCTTGTGAGGCAGCGGAGCTACTTGTTTCAGAAGTAGTGGCTCCGGTCTCGTAAAATGACTGGGAGACTGGTGTGCTGACGACATGGCCCTCTATATCCCCATCCAGTGTCGCTGGTGCCCTGAGGATGACATGGCGGCCGGTCGGTACCGTTGACCCTTCATGGCCTGTTCGGGAGGAGTTTAGTTTAGTTTATGAGACATAAAATGCTTTGCTACGAGTAGCTCGTCATCGTGAACTGCAGTATCATAAGCAGCAGGCTCACAGTGATATCACTGTAAACACAATTAATTTTATTAAAAAGCACTATATGTATTAAAATCTCCAACAGTACTGACTTAACATCTCCATATCCTTTCACCAATGACTTCGCTGACTACAACCAAATACGCCTCGTACGAATACATACTGACTTCATTGGCGACCCCATGGAGTGCTGTGTGCACAACGACCATATATGTTAAATTAAAAGGAAGCGGCTTCAGTTATTGTGATCGCTTCTCAGTTTTGGTTATTGATAACTTGATACCAGTGTCTGAGTTTAATTTGTATAGCACTGAAGATGATCACCATGTGATCGAAAATCGATTCTGCTGTCAATAAAACATTCAATATTACGGACGACGCTGACCTTCCTTTTAATTTAACATACTGACTTGTTCACTGTAACAGACGAAGAAGCGGAATAACTGATAAAAGCCTCAATGAAAATAAGTGGGTACTGTCCAATACCTTTCAAAATTAATTTAAAGTTCATCTGAATGATAAACAAGAATGTTATCGACTTCTTTTGCGAAAGACAAATGAAATTTGTTCTTATCTAGAAGACAAACAAGTCAATGAAATTCATCCTACCACACGAGATAAACAAGTTAGTTTTTTAATACAGTCATTATACGGACACATGCTTACACTTGATTTGTATCCGTTGGTGGATAGTCTTTCTTGAACGTTCCACGTGTGTAATGTAAGACAGTTATCTGGTGCGTGTTCCAGCTAATCGTGACAGGATCCCATTTCATGAGCAGAAGTACAAGATGGCTGTGTACCACCGCACGAGTGGCAATACACGTGATGCTGCGCAGCTGAACCAAAAATACATCTCACAGTATTACGTGCGTGATTTACGCATCTTTTCTGCAGCTCTCACCTACCTCGGGAGGGTTTTGACGATGGTCGTTGCACGAACTGCCAATCCAGTGCTTTCATCTTCGTTACAGAAGTTGAAAGATTTATGAGGAAATGGCGTAGCTAATTTTCACAGTAAACACTTTCGTATCTATGAAAATCTTCATTGTACAATTCAGGATAATGAGCAGCAATAGTTTAAGATGAATGTACTTGTGGAATGATAAGCGGCTGTCCCGAAGATCAGGTCCATAAGCTCTCCTGACACGTATTTCAGGCTATGTCTACAAGGAATACTCTTGTAGACTTGGTAATGAATGTTTACTTTCAAATAAGAGGATGCATGTTGTTTCTGCTTGTTAATATATAAGAACACTTTAGTCACATTGTTCGAGATGCCCTGTATTATACATCGAAGTGCCAAAGAAACTGATATATCTGCCTGATATCGTGTAGGGTCCCCGCGAGCTCGCAGAAGTGCCGTGAAATGAACTCGACTAATGTCTGAAGCAGTGCTGAAGGGAACTGACACCATGAATCCTGCAGGGCTATCCATAAATCCGTATGAGTACGAAAGCGTGAAGATCTCTTCTGGACAGCACGTTGCAAGGTATCCCAGATAAGCTTAATACTGTTCATGTCTGAGAAGTGTTTAAACTCAGAGGAATGTTCCTGGAGCTACTCTCTAGCAATTCTGTAATTGAGGGGTGTCGCATTGTCCTGCTGAAATTTCCCAAGTCCGTCGGAATGCACAATGAGCATGAAAGGACGCAGATGATCACACAGGATGCTTACGTACTTGTCACCTGCCAGAGTCGTATCTAGGCGTATTAGGAGTCTCATATCACTCGAACTGCACACGCCCCATACCATTACAGAGCCTCCACCAGCTTGAACAGTTCCCTGCTGACATGCAGAGTACATGAATTCATGAGGTTCTTTCCATGCCTGTACATTTCCATGCGCCCGATACAATTTGAAACTCGTCTGACCAGGCAACATGTTTCCGGTCATCAACAGTCCAATGTCGGTGTTGACGGGTCCAGGCGAGGGGTGAAGCTTTGTGTTTTCCTTGAATGGTTCGGACGCTGAGACTTGTTGACGGCCGAGCATTTTCATCTGCTGCAATTTGCGGAAGAGTTGCACTTCTGTCACGTTGAACGATTCTCTTCGGTCGTCGTTGGTCCCTTTCTTGCAGGATCTTTTTCCGACCGCCACGATGTCGGAGATTTGATGTTTTACCGGATTCCTGATATTCACAGTACACTCATGAAATGGGAGTAGGGGAAAATCCCCACTTCATCGCTACTTGGAGATGCTGTGTCCCATCGCTCGTGCGCCGACTATAACACCACATTCAAACGCACGTAAATCCTGATAACCTGCTATTGTAAAACAACAACTGCGCCAGACACTTGTTGCCTTATATGGGCGTTACCGACCGCAACACAGTCTTCTGCCTGTTCACAAAATCTCTGTATTTGAATAGGCGTGCCTTTACCAATTTCTTTGGCGCTTCAGTATAAAATACAAATAATTTACACCGCATATATCGACGGTTTTAACTAGCATTACATTTGATCACTGTTATTGTAATGATTCTATTTTGCCGGCCGCGGTGGTCTCGCGGTTCTAGGCGCGCAGTCCGGAACCGTGCGACTGCTACGGTCGCAGGTTCGAATCCTGCTTCGGGCATGGATATGTGTGATGTCCTTAGGTTAGTTAGGTTTAAGTAGTTCTAAGTTCTAGGGGACTGATGACCACAGCTGTTAAGTCCCATAGTGCTCAGAGCCATTTGAACCATTTTTTGAACCAACTTTCAGGGCGTGTAAATATTCCCTTGACGCTTACCTACACAGAGAGAAATTAGAATTGTAATACATTTTTTTATTCTATTTTCACAAATATTACGTTGAAGAAACAAAAAGAAATTTGGATTGGGGTCATATTGGTCCCAGTGGTACTCAGTGCAAAAACCATGAATAAATTTTAATGTGTCGCAGATTTGAAAATGAACGAAACATGATTGCGTACAGTTGACTCAGGGGATGAAAGTCCTATATTTTGAAAATGATAGTTTTGAAAACACGAGAGACAGACCTATACACTTCCAGTGTGATTATCCGGTCATGTTGAACCGAATGGTATTAGGGGATTAAGCCTGAACACCTGGCTACTGTCTGCTTACGTCAGTGCTACTTAGCATACATGGGCAGAGCTTCTGAACAAGGTTGACACTGTTATTACACTGCCTTCGATTCACTGTATTTGAGGTTGGTTACACCTGGTTATCAGCCTCCTGGCTGACACTATTTCGTGCATTATTTACAATAGTATTTGGCTTAGAAAACTATTTGTGTGTGGTTTAATTATGCCCTTGTATCTGTAACATAAACTTATTTCTATTTTGTACCTGTGGAGTTTATGAACACGACGAACTAAGTCTGCATTTACATCTACGTGAATACTCTGCTATTCATTAATGCCTGGCAGAGGGTTCATCAAACATGTTTCACACTGAATTGGCAAAGGTCCAGAGTTAGAGTCTCGGTCCTTCACACAGTTTTGATCTGCCAGGAAGTTTCATATTAGCGCACACTTCGCTGCAGAGTGGAAATCTCATTCTGGAAACTTTCACACTATTTCTCTACCGATCTATTCCCGTACGGCGCGCGTATTGTATTACAATTCTAATCTCTCTCTGTGTAGGTAAGCGTCAAGGGAATATTTACACGCCCTGAAAGTTGGTTCAAAAAATGGTTCAAATGGCTCTGAGCACTATGGGACTTAACAGCTGTGGTCATCAGTCCCCTAGAACTTAGAACTACTTAAACCTAACTAACCTAAGGACATCACACACATCCATGCCCGAGGCAGGATTCGAACCTGCGACCGTAGCGGTCGCGCGGTTCCGAACTAAAGCGCCTAGAACCGCTCGGCCACTCCGGCCGACTGACAGTTTGTGATTGAAAATCCTTGAAAAGATCTCGCGGCAACGAAAAACGGCCTTGTTTTAATGAATGGCATCAGAAATCGCGTATCATATCTGTGACACTCTCTGTCGTATTACGCAGTGGTACAAAACGAGCTGCCCTTGTCTGAGCTTTTCCTATGCCGTCCGTCAGTACTATCTGGTAAGTGTCCCATAACGCGATACTCTTACGGTGAACGGACAGGCGTAGTGTATCTAACATAGATATTCTGCCAATAAAACGCAGTCTTTTGTTCCCTTTAACTCAGTTGCTCTATGGATTGTCTGGTGTAGCCTCTAGGTAGTATTCAATTCTAGTATTTTGCCGTAAGTGAAGTAGGCTTCTCACTCACAAGGTTTTCTTCTGTTCATTGCGTATTTATCAAACAATCGTTTAATTACTGTTATGTGAATTACATTCAGTGACTTTCACTCATAGATTGTGTACTATTCATCGTGGAGCCGTTAACAATGCTTTTAATTGCAATTACGTGAGTCACAGGTGTTGACTTTTCACTCCAAATAAGCAGTCTAGCAGAGGAGTTAGAAAATACAACGTACGGTGCGATTCAGCAACTCGACTGCAAGGTAAAACAGCTTCCGTAAATTTAATGCTAGAAAATTACTGGTTCACCGTTATCCTCTTACACTTTCAGAATAAATCATGATCTTTCACAATAATGAGCAGAAATAGCTAATCAGGACAGGGCTCAGACCTACACTCACTTTGTGCTGAGGCGACACAGTCTACAGTACATGACAGAGCGTTTGTAGTAGACGCTGAAGACACGGCAATTTTGTATGGAAGGTTGCATTTTCTGCATCTCCAATATCGACCTAAATGCATTACTCACAAATGTCGAACACGTCATTCTCTGTTCTAGTAGTAAGAAATAACATAACATGAAATATTCCTCAACCTCTGAAAACTATCGTCACCACAGACTGACATCTTCCCGAACTTGGCAGGGTGGCAGCACCACCCAACATGGAAAGCCATAATTATAAAATTTTGTAAAACAATTCCAGGGTTTCCCAACAATGTGTCACACTGTTGACACGAGGACTATCTAGACTATGTCTCGACAAGTGGGCAGTAGCCAGACATAAAGTACACTACTGGCCATTAAAATTGCTACACCAAGAAGAAATGCAGATGATATTATACTATAACTGACATGTGATTACATTTTCACGCAATTTGGGCGCATAGATCCTGAAAAATAAGAACCCAGAACAACCACTTCTGGCCGTAATAACGGCCTTGATACGCCTGGGCATTTAGTCAAACAGAGCTTGGATGGCGTGTACAGGTACAGCTGCCCATGCAGGTTCAACACGATACCACAGTTCATCAAGAGTAGTGACTGACGTATTGTGACGAGTCAGTTGCTCGGCCACCTTTGACCAGACGTTTTCAGTTGGTGAGAGATCTGGTGAATGTGCTGGCGAGGGCAGCAGTCGAACATACTCTGTATCCAGAAAGGCCTGTACAGGACCTGCAACATGCGGTCGTGCACTATCCTGCTGAAATGTAGGGTTTCGCAGGGTTCCAATGAAGGGTAGAGCCACGGGTCGTAACACATCTGAAATGTAACGCCGACTGTTCAAAGTGCCGTCAATGCGAACAGGAGGTGACCGAGACGTGTAACCAATGGTACCCCATACCATCACGCCGAGTGATACGCCAGCATGGCGATGACGAATGCACACTTCCTATGTGCGTTCACTGCGATGTCGCCAAACACGGATGCGACCATCATGATGCTGTAAACAGAACATGGATTCATCCGAAAACATGACGTTTTTTCATTCGTGCACCCAGGCTCTCCTGTCTGTGACGCAGCGTCAAGGGTAACCGCAGCCATGGTCTCCGAGCTGATAGTCCATGCTGCTGCAAACGTAGTCGAACTGCTCGTGCAGATGGTTGTTGTCTTGCAAACGTCCCCATCTGTTGACTCAGGGATCGAGACGTGGCTGCACGATCCGTTACAGCCATGCGGATAAGATGCCTGTCATCTCGACTGCTATTGATACGAGGCCGTTGGGATCTAGCACGGCGTTCCGTATTACCCTCCTGAACCCACCGACTCCATATTTTTCTAACAGTCCTTCGATCTCGAACAACGCAACCAGCAATTCCGCTATACGATAAATCCAATCGCGATAGGCTACAATCCGACCTTTATCAAAGTCGGAAACGTGATGGTACGCATTCTGCTCCTCCTTACACGAGGCATCACAACAACGTTTCACCAGGCAACGCCGGTCAACTGCTGTTTGTGTATGAGAAATCGGTTGGAAACTTTCCTCATGTCAGCACGTTGTAGGTGTCGCCACCGGCGCCAACCTCGTGTTAATGCTCTGAAAAGCTAATCATTTGCATATCACAGCCTCTTCTTCCTGTCGGCTAAATTTCGCGTCTGTAGCACGTCATCTTCGTGGTGTAGCAATTTTAATGGTCAGTAGTGTACTTGAATAATGATAATATTGAAACCACAGCTGTATTCAATAAACGACGTTGGAATACAATACAGCTGTTGGTTTCAATACTATCATTATTCAAGTATCTTCATTATATCTTGGAATGTTAAAGTGTGGGTCCAACCAGCCAAATTTTCCATGGTTTAAGGTTTACCACAAGCATTCAGACGAATGCCGTGCTGAGTTGTACTCAACATCCCTACTTACAACATGCAGCAATAAAACACCTTTGTTAAACATTATCTACGTCACTAAATCTTGTGAAGCCCGCCCGGCTAGCCGCGCCGTCTAACGCTCTGCTTCCAGAACGGGAAGGCGTGTCGGTCTCAGACACGAATCGGCCCGGCCCATTAGTGTCGAGGTCCGGTGTGCCGGCCAGCTTGTGTATGGTTTTTAAGGCGGTTTTCCATCTATCTCGGCGAATGCGGGCTGGTTCCCCTTATCCCGCCTAGTTACACTATGTCGGCGATTGCTGCCCAAACACTGTCTCCACGCACAAGTACTCCATAATTACTCTACCACACAAACATTTGAGGTTAGACTCGTTTGGCAAGAGACGTTCCTGGGGGCGGGGGGTCCAGGTGACTACCCACTGTGGGGGCCGAACTGCACAATAACCCTGGGTTCAGTGTGGGGCGGCGGTGGTCTGGGTGGACTGCTGTGGCCTGTTGTGGTGATTGTGAACCACTGAGGCCTATGGCAGGGCGAAGCCTCTCCGTCGTTGCTAGGTCCCCAGTTTAATACACAATACACACACAAATGTTAAGAAGTAGACGACATGGAAATGATGTAACAAATCCATTAATACAAAGATCTGACACCTACCCAAATGCTTTCTTCGTGGGCAGACGTTCATACAAATGCTACGGATCCTACCTCAACGACGCGACGATTAACACCTTCAAAGGTCCAAAGACTCGTCTGCCTTTAGTCTGCAGACGCGTTTTGGTTAAAAGACATACTTACTATTCTAGGTATCAGAGTAATCTACATCCAATAAATATAGAGTCTCTAATCATCAGTATTTTGGAATATAGTGAATTCTAGTACTTTCAACATTGCAGCCCAGTCAGCAATCGTGATAACCTAACATATACGAAACTATCAGCCTCGATTGCGCTAATGAAACCAACCATTACCTAGGTTTCAGCCCAAGTAATTGAGCCTTCTTCAGAAGATATACCTGATCGTACAATATGTTTACGAGGGCATGGTCTAGAAATAAAACTAAAACAATCTGAATAGGCGTAGTCACATTTTAAAAATGCGGTACATAGGTACTAAGTCACCACCAAGACTTATATATATATATATATATATATATATATATATATATATATATATATATATATATATTTCTTATATATACTAAATTCTGTCTGTCTGATGTGCAAATTAGCTTTTTGGTGTGACACATATCAACCTCATTGACAGGCTTACACAGAAAATGGCAATTCCTGTGGAGGCCCATGCTTGCAGCTAGACTAATAGGTGACTGGGAGAAGTTTCGGCTGCATGAAGGAGTTCCAGCGTCATGGCCGCTGGAATCGAATCACTGCAAACACGCTGACGAAAATGCATTGACCTAAAAGGAGTCATCGTTTAAAATTAACTGAATCTTTGACTGGAAATTCGAGATCGTTTCGATTTACCACACGGGCCATGAAAGGGCGTTTAAAAATGTGTCATGTATCCCTACAGGAGGTAGTATTGGTCAAAAGATACTAATGGTATGTCCGGAAACCAATACCTGTTGAGATGTGGGCCACACTGTTGTATCATTCCCATCTGTCTGTTACGTAGAAGTAGACATTACATGCATTGCTGCATACCAGACACGTACACAGCACTTCTTTGCAGTGAATAACATACCTTTTTAAATACTTTTGGATCCAGCCGGATCACTCCTATACCGTCTGCGCATTGTCGATGAGTTGTGCATACACGAATGCCTTTCCATATCCCCGTAGCAAGAAATACAAAGGATTCAAGTGCAGTGTACGAGCAAGCCATGCTTTCGGACCACCTCGACCAATCCATCGCCCACGAAATGTAGCGAGGACTGTCGCACGGTGCGTACCCCGTGGATCAGAAACCACAGTCATTGTCCAGCTGTAAGGGTAACGTTCTCCAATAGCGCTGGTAATTTATCGTGCAGAAAGTGGTGATACACAGGATGCGTCTGTCTGTTTGGTAAAGTGTGTGAGCGTCTAACCAACAACTCCTCCCATACGTTGTTACTGAAGGGATGCTGATGCCTCACCACCATAACTGCACGAGGATTTGCATCTGGCCACACCTGCTTATTGTGGTAATTTACTACACCACCTCCGGTGATTCCTTTCTCGCCTGTAAACAAAATGGTGGCTGGGGATTGTAGATTTTCACGGCAGAGATATCCATGGATATTGGTTTCTGGACATATCATTATAGCAACTTTCCTTCTACGATTACCCAACACTAGCGCTTGTAGGAATATGTGATATAAGCTCCCTATATGATCAGTGAGACTAGTGAAGTGTCCACTGATGATACTACACCGATAGTGAAACATGTTTGTGATTTGGACTCTAACTAAATTGTGAACATTGCTTAGACCTGTCTCCCGATTCCGTCACAGAATAAAAGTCTCGCGGTAATTTAAGACGACTCTAAATGTTAACTGAAACTGTAAAGACTGTCTTAAACGGCATATCATATGGAGGAAACATTACAAGAACTAAATGAAATGTATTCGCAGTGGCGAATATGGACAATCATCAGCTGTATAACGGAATGACGACAATAAAAATCTATGCCGAACCGGGACTCTAAAACGGATTTCCCACTTATCGCTAGCAGTCACCTTACCGTTAGGCTGTGCACGCACTATTTGCTGCCAGACCCAAACTTCCGTACGTCGTCAATTATGTGTCTACAACCTTTATGTATATTCCCAAACAGGGGAGACATTTTACTTAAAAGTCGCTTAACCGTTGTCGACGGATACGTACGATATTGTAGTGCCTGTGTTATTCCGAATTGCAATGCAATGTTCCTTTGGGTATGCGTGCAAAGAAACATTGCATCATGATTCGGAATAACATAGGCACTACAATATCGTAATCTGTCGATTAGATAAAATGTTGAAAAAAAATCAGCTGTCATCGGATACTGTCTCTCCTATGAACGTGAAGTGAAATGCCGGCCGGGCTGGCCGAGCGGTTCTAGGCGCTACAGTCTGGAACCGCGCGACCGCTACGGTCGCAGGTTCGAATCCTGCCTCGGGCATTGATGTGTGTGATGTCCTTAGTTAGGTTTAAGCAGTTCGAAGTTCTAGGGGACTGATGACCTCAGAAGTTAAGTCCCATAGTGCTCAGGGCCATTTGAACCATCTGAAATGAAATACTAAGATACCAGATTCGAGGTACAGGCGACTAACTTCTTGGACAATGCAACCAACGATGCAATGGAAATTTAATTAACAAGGACAGATGCTTTAGCTTAAACAAAGCTCGGAATCCGTTGCTCAGTTGGCTTCCGTAACTTCAGAAAAATGTTGATCCTATCTTCATGCTCATAGATACGTTCCTCTTCAGACTTTTTTGCTGAAGCGTATTGTCATTTGTCATTTTCTTTATTTGCAACAACTTTTTTACGGTCTGGCGCAGCCTTATGTTTTGTCTTAAATTTCTGTGAGACTGGTATAAACAGGAAGGCTTGCACAGCCATTGACGATTTGAATAAATTCCTTTTCAGGATTAAGTCGCAACATTTTGAAACTAAAAGCACTATTAAAACTTTGGAGCGGTTCTCTCCAGGGTGACTTAAGGCAGTTTTATTTCTTGATGGCTTCGGAAAAAAATCGCCTGACCCGCGCACAACCTGTCGCGCTCAAAGTCTGGTTGGTTACCGAATATCGTGGAAAGAAAATAGCAAATGGGCTGCAGACCGAAATATTTCGCCAAGAAAGGCTAAGAGATCAAAGTATACTTTGTTGTAACACAGACAGCGCTGGCGCACTTAATCACGCTGATCCACGTTATTTGCACGCGCGGAGCCCGTTGATCCCAACGGCGGCCGCAGGGTGTCTGAGTCCCGTCGCACGGCGGCTTAGCGCGTGGATTACGGGCGCAGCTGCGCTGACCCGCACAAAGGCCGGATCACCCACCTGTTGCTCGCTACTGTGCGTGCGTCGACCTGCGGAGTCGGGTTCCACTCGCGTTCGGCTGCGCTCGGTTCCGTTCGCGGACGGCGTCCAGTCGGTAACTGGCTGGCGGCGGCGGCGCGCGCGCTACCAGTATGCAAGCCGCTGCGGCCTGTGCCAGACCCCCCCCACCACGGCGCACAGTGATTGCCTGCGTCACGCCAGCTGCGGACCCTGCCGGTGCCGATAGCGCGCAAGGCTTTCCGCGGATTGCGTCATCGCCGAGTACACCGGCTTCCAGGCACTTGGAAGGCGTCCCTGCCTCAATCTACGTCGCTGCACGGCCGCCTGCCAAAACAGCTGAGCGCCACGTTGTCCCTCAGCTGTGGAGGCGTGGAATGCCTTCCTGTTTTCCCGTCACTGTTGACAGCGTACGTGGCTACTCAGGCGGAAGCGACTAGTGTTTTTCACAGACCACTTCCGCGATAGGATGTGAAGGTTTATAAATCCCCGCTGGCGTGTACGGCAACAATGCACTAAAATCAGGATTACAAGCCGATGATAGGCAAACTGATGACGTGACATCAGTGGACATCGGAAGGTCTCCATAAAAATGAAATGATCGTATGGCATTGTTGGCCGGGAGGCCCCATGCGGGGAAGTGCGGCCGCCGTATTGCAAGTCCTTTTCAGTTGACGCCACTTCGACGACTTGCGAGTCAATGATAATGAAAGACACTCCACACCCAGTCATCACGAGGTAGAGAAAATCACTGACCCCGCCCGGAATCGGACTCGGAACCCCGTGCGCGGGAAGCGAAAACGCTACCGCAAGACCACGAGTCTCCATAATTTGCCCGATATTGACGGTGTGCAATCAGTGTACAACGCCAGCAATATCTTACGGAAGTGAAACATGGAAGCTAACGCTGAAACAATTCACAAATGGAGGATTGTCAACGAGCAAGATGGGGCATTGAAACAGGTTGATGAAAGAGAAAACTTTTGTCGAGAAGGCGATGGGGACATATGAAAGTAATATTGAGATTGGCTGGGCATATAATACGAGGATCACTCCAAAAGAAATGCACACTACTTTTTTAAAAATACAGTTTTCATTCTGCATGAGTGAAAGTTTTACAGTGTCTAAATACATCCTTCCCGCTTGTTTTCAAACTTAGTTCAACCTGTTCCCGTGAGTGGCGCCGTCACAGCATGTCTTCAAGATAGCTGCTACACTTGACGTTCGTCATAAGCAACGTGCTGTCGTAGAATTCCTGTGCTGTGAAAACGAGACAGTGGGAAACATCAACTAGAAGATGAAAAAGGTGTACGGAGATGCTGCTGTCGATCGCAGTACAGGTAGTCGGTGGGCAAGCATGTTACGTGATGAAAGCGGGTACGGCAATATTGAGGATTGTCCTCGCAGCGGCACGCCTCATACTGCACGCACTCCAGACAATGTGCAGAGAGTTAACGAACTGGTGACTGCTGACAGACGCATCACAGTGAACGAATTGTCACGCTACGCTAAGATAGGGGAAGGAAGTGTTTGCAGAATACTGAAAGTGTTGGCGTTATGAAAGGTTTGTGCCAGGTGGGTTCCCAGGATGTTGACAATGGTTCACAAAGAAACAAGAAAAACGGTATGCAGCGAACTTTTGGAACAGTACGAGAATGGTGGAGATGAATTTCTTGGAAGAATTGTCACAGGTGATGAAACATGGCTCCATCATTTTTCACCAGAGACGAAGAGGCAGTAAATGGAGTGGCATCATGCAAATTCACCCAAGAAAAAAAATTCAAAACCACACCTTCTGCTGGAAAAGTTATGGCTACGGTGTTTTTCGATTCCGAAGGACTCTTGCTTGTGGACTTCATGCCAAGTGGAACCACCATAAATTCTGATGCATATGTGACGACACTGAAGAAACTTCAAGCTCGACTGAGTCATGTTCGACCACATCGGCAAAAGCAGAATGTTTTGCTGTTGCACGACAATGCACGGCCACATGTCAGTCAAAGGACCATGGAAGCGATCACAAAACTCGGATGGACGTCACTGAAACACCCACCTTACAGTCCTGACCTGGCTCCATGTGACTATCATCTCTTTGGGAAACTGAAAGACTCTCTACGTGGGAAAAGGTTTGAAGATGATGACTCCCTTGTGCACGCTGCCAAACAGTGGCTCTAACTGTTAGAGTCTAACAGGTTGTATACCGTGCGGGTGTACAGGCGCTGGTTCCAAGATGGCGTAAGGCAGTTGAGAGGGATGGAAATTACGTGGAGAAATGAAAATATTGTTCCTAAAGGATGTATCTACACACTGTAAAACTTTAAAACATGTAGAATAAAAGATGGATTTAAAAAAAAATAGTGTGCATTTCTTTTGGAGTGACCCTCGTAAAACGAAAACAGGAAACAACAAAGGATGTTCCATGTCTGTCTCTTCGTAATAATAAAAGCCTAGAGGAAGGTGGATTCATGAAATAAGGAAACGCAGGACAAACGAGAATGCGAAAAGCTTAAGATCGTAGCGCAGTTCTCTTGCAGGGGCCTTGAGGAGATACGCCTTGCTACTACGCTCTGACGCAGCCATCGGCTAAGAAAAGCACTGAGGTGACAAAAGTCGTGGGATACCTCCTAATAACGTGTCGGACCTCTTTTTGTCCGGCGTAGTGTAGCAACTCGATGTGGCATGGAGTCAACAAGTTGTTCCAACTCTCCTGCAGAAATATTGAGCCTTGCTATCTCCACAGCCGTTCATAATTGCGTAAGTGTAGCCAGTTCAGCATCTTGTACACGAACTGTCCTCTCGATGATGTCCCACAAATATTCGCTGGGATTCATGTCAGGTGATCTGGATCTCCAACTCATTCGCTCGAATTGTCCAGACTGTTCTTCAATCTAATCATGCACGGCTATGGCCCACTGACATAGCACACTGTCTTCCATAAAAATATCAAAATTGTTTGGGAACATAAATTCCATGCACAAACAGTTGCAATCATCATCGGTTCTGTTGGACCAGAGTACCCAATCAATTTCATGTGGACACAGACCACACAGAGCCACTACAAGCTTGCACAGTGTATTCTTGACAATACGTGGCTTCGTGGGGTATGCGTCACACTCGAATCCTACCATGAGCTCCAACCAACTGAAATTGAGACTCATCTACATCTACACATGCATTTATACTCCGCAAGCCACCCAACGGTGTGTGGCGGAGGGCACTTTACGTGCCACTGTCATTACTTCCCTTTCCTGTTCCAGTCGCGTATGGTTCGCGGGAAGAACGACTGCCGGAAAGCCTCAGTGCGCGCTCGAATCTCTCTGATTTTACGTTCGTGATCTCCTCGGGAGGTATAAGTAGGGGGAAGCAATATATTCGATACCTCATCCAGAAACGCACCCTCTCGAAACCTGGACAGCAAGCTACACCGCGATGCAGAGCGCCTCTCTTGCAGAGTCTGCCACTTGAGTTTGTTAAACATCTCCGTAACGCTATCACGCTTACCAAATAACCCTGTGACGAAAGGAGCCGCTCTTCTTTGGATCTTCTCTATCTCCTCCGTCAACCCTGCCTGGTACGGATCCCACACTGATGAGCAATACTCAAGTATAGGTCGAACGTGTGTTTTGTAAGCCACCTCCTTTGTTGATGGACTACGTTTTCTAAGGACTCTCCCAATGAATCTCAACCTGGTACCCGCCTTACCAACAATTAATTTTATACGATCATTCCACTTCAAATCGTTCCGCACGCACACTCCCAGATATTTTACAGAAGTAACTGCTACCAGTGTTGGTTCCGCTATCATATAATCATACAATAAAGGATCCTTCTTTCTATGTATTCGCAATACATTACATTTGTCTATGTTAAGGGTCAGTTGCCACTCCCTGCACCAAGTGCCTATCCGCTGCAGATCTTCCTGCATTCCGCTGCAATTTTCTAATGCTGCAACTTCCCTGTTTTGTGACCAGGCCACGGACCACGGTACCGGGCCACGATTTTCCGGTCATCTAGGGCCCAACCGATGTGGTCACGAGTCCTGAACACATGTGCAGGCGATATCGTGCTGTTAGCAAAGGCACTCGCGTCAGTCGCCTGCTGCCGTAACCCATTAAACACCAAATTTCGCAGCACTATCCTGACGGATATGTTCGTCGTACGTCCCACATTAATTTATGCTGTTATTTCACGCAGTGATGCTTGTCTGTTACCGCTGAAAACTTGCTACTCAAATGCCACTGCTCTCGTCGTTAAGTCGAGACCGTTGGCCACTGCGTTGTGTGGGGTGAGAAGTAATGCCAGAAATTTGATATTCTCGGCACCCTCTTGACACTGTGAATCTACGAATATTGGGTTCTCTAATTATTTCCCAGCAACGGCCTTGCCGCAGTGGATACACCGGTTCCCGAAGTTAAGCGCTGTCGGGTGTGGCCGGTACTTGGATGGGGCCGCCATGCGCTGTTGCCGTTTTTCGGGGTGCACTCAGCCTCGTGATGCCAATTGAGGAGCTACTCGACCGAATAGTAGCGGCTCTTGTCACAGAAAACCATCGTAATGACCGGGGGAGCGGCGTGCTGACCACAAACCTCTCCTATCCGCACCCTCAGCTGAGAGCTGAGGATGACACGGCGGCCGGATGGTCCCGATGAGCCACTTGTGGCCTGAAGACGGAGTGCTACGCTATGCTATGCTAACGATTTGCGAAATTGAGTTTCTCATGCTTCTAGTTCCAACTCCCATTCCGCAATCAAAGTCTGTTAATTCCCGATGTGCGGCCATAATCACGTCAGAAACGTTTTCACATGAATTTCTTGAGAACGAATGACAGCTCCGCCAATGCTCTGCCCTTTTATGCCTCGTGTATACGAAACTACCGCAATCTGTATGTGGCTTATCGCTGTTCCACGACTTTTTGTGTGTAACATGTGCTGTTGAAAATGACAAAAGTGTCGAAACCTGTTGAAAATGACGAAAGTGTCGAAACCTGTTGAAAATGACAAAAGTGTCGAAACTGGCGTAGCCAATAAGTAATATATCTGAGCACTGACTGAAAAACTTGAGATCTAATGTGTGGAAACGTTAGGAAATGGTCATATTTAGCAATAGATGATAAAATACTGATGATGGTGGTGTGATGAGGGCAGTAACGTATGTGATAACTGCCATATGTCATGTACGTGTTAGACGATTCTAAACCAGAGCATGTGTAGAACCCAGTACCCCATAAGTACTTAACTCTCAAGGAAACGGCAGTGTAACTCCATGCTCAGTAACTGACGAGTTATCAAATGAAGCGGAGACGCGAAAACTGGTGCAGTACGCCTCGTCAGCGACAAAGACCGACAATGAGCAGGTGAGTCAGCTCAAACGGGGGCAGTTTGTTCGGCTTCCAAGAAATGGTTTTGTCGTACAGTGTCGTTTCATAAGGGGCACGTGCGTCCGAAAATGTTAAGTACAGGATTTCTGCACGCCGCAACGAAAGAGTTCTGTAACACGGAATATTGCTACGTGTAGAGAGGGCGCCGTCTTGTACATTCACGAACAGAAGCATATCTCGGCGTCGACTGGTCGTGGACATCCCTTCTTCAAAAATGGTTCAATTGGCTCTGAGCACTATGGGACTTAACATCTGAGGTCATCAGTACCCTAGACTTAGACCCACTTAAATCTAACTAACCTAAGGACAACGCAGACATCCATGCCCAAGGCAGGATTCGAACCTGCCATCGTAGCAGCAGTGCGGTTCCGGACTGAAGCGCCTAGAACCACTCGCCCACAACGACCGGCTCCCTTCTTCCTGCTCGGAGTTATCGAGTAACGCGAGCACCACATGGTGGTAACTTACAGCATCGCAGTGCGACTTTGCGTCAAGTATTACGTGTATGCCACTGTCGACAGGTGTATAACGACAAGCAACGTAAAGAAGTTCTTATGTGAGGGACCTAGGAGGTGCACTGGGACTGGGAACACGGTCACGTGACCCTGTTGTCCAAGCAACTGGCGTCTTAGACATAAATACGAGAAAGTGGATGAGAAGCATCAAGCAGATCTTCGAATACGCCAAAAAGCTGAAGGACTTCAGGCATC
This sequence comes from Schistocerca piceifrons, assembly GCF_021461385.2. Classification (NCBI taxonomy): domain Eukaryota; kingdom Metazoa; phylum Arthropoda; class Insecta; order Orthoptera; family Acrididae; genus Schistocerca; species Schistocerca piceifrons. Next base: position 135,400,710 of record NC_060142.1, read on the forward strand.
TACAAGAGACCAGTCGCTTTAGATTTCAGCGTCTAGAATCCATCTATGACAGGTACAAGAGTCGCCAGAAATAAACTCAATTTTGAGTCACGAAATTCTTTTCTGGGCAACAAATGCACAAGATATGAACAGTTTTCCAAGAGTAATAACCAAATATAGCAATCGAGCTCATTGCGGACTTCTGCACGAAATATTGGAGCTTAAATTACGCCATGTGAATATATTTACCAGTCTGTTACGCAAACAAAAAATAACTTGATAATTACTCCACGACCACTTTGTCTACGACCATGGGTCAAGATCTAGACTAAACTTTCATTTAACAAGAGAGATTAAACATGAAGCTCAAATCAGCGGTTTTTACCAAGGTCTAGTATTGTCCAATAAGTTTCCTAAAGAGATTTGATTACTATACTGAATGTGTGTAAAAAGGGCAGTTAGAAAGTACCTTTCAACCAATGTATTCAGTAGAATATAGGATTACATGCTTAGATACAACAGACTAGAGATTTGGCAGAAAAAGTAACACAAATAATAATAATAATAAAACACATTCTGTTATTTCACAATACACTTTCGCACAGTAATTGTTCTTTTTTCGAAGCTCTCATTCCAAACGACTGCAATGGAAAATGGAAGTATTACATCTTGTTTCCGAGCTCAACATCAAACTCATTATGAAGAGATGCTGAGTCGTATTTTCCGGCAAGCAAATGGGCAGCTGTAGAATACAAAACAGAAACCGAATATTATCATGATAGTTCGGATGTCAGTAGATAGTGTTTGTTAAACGTGTATACTGTGTGAAGTGATTAGTGTTGAGCAATGAACTCTAGCTTTTTACATTTAGCAATATGTGTGTTGCGTGTAGCAAGTGCAGTGATAGGTGTTGAGAAATGAATGAACAGTGTAGTCCTAACTAGCGGCTTGCATTATTAAATAACTTCCTTGTAAGAATGTGCAAATAAATGATAAACCGAATGAGGTAGCATTGTTTTAAATGGACTGACCTTGTGTTGGGCAGGGTGCAGCTTTTCATTCAAATGCCTTCATTCTGATTTAGGGTTTCCCTGGTTTCCTTAAGTTATATCAGGCAAATGACGAGATAATTTGTGCTATAAGGCCACGGTCGACTACCTGTCACTCCTTGTCAACTTAAACGAGTGAGTATGGAAATGCCTGTACAAATGAATTGTGTTTTTCGTTCCTAAATTACAATACCATGACATAACGAATATTGTTGTAAACACGAGCGATAGAGGAATAAAACTACTATAACTGCATAGAAGAATAAAATTACTATAACTGCATAAAACCGTAAAGGCTGCAAATTGCAATAAGCACAAGAAAGCAATCGATGGCGTGTTTTCAAACTATGATGTTTTCCGATGCAACCATGGTTACTGCCGTCTGACAGTTTACATTCTTGAACAGCATAGCAAACAAACGGCAAGAGTGGACTCTGGCTGTATTGAATACGATCTCTTATCGAAACGACAATCACTAAATCAGATACGCTACAGATGAGGACGTAGTACCCATCCTGCAAGGAACTGTAATATTACGTTTCAGCAAAAGGCAACTTGACCACATTTGGCCAGGAATATACAAGCATCTTAAAGAGAAAGAGGCGTTGACTGTGTGATCTCGAGGGTAAGGGAAAGGGGTTACTAAATCCGCGTTCTGTGGCTCATTACCTTGCGATGTTAGAGATAGGTATCTTAGATGCACCTGTTGATTTTAGATGACTGTAATCGATGTTGATGTAGTATGGTACTATGTTTCATGGGAGAAGGGAGAGGCCAAATACTGACAATGAAAATTTATTTTTTTCTCCCATAGAATCCGAAACGGTTACTTCCGTGTCGAGCGTCCCATCACAGACGTGTGTTAGTGACCTCGCCTAAGGAGGCGGTTCGACATCATGTTGTCCTCCAGTTGCCATCAAAGCTCTGTGGACACGCTTACTAACCACGGGAGGGTTAGGCACATCTCCAGAAATGTAAACAGGTCTTCTCTGAATCTGTGCCAAAAAGCTTAAAAGCACCCATTACATCACACAGGGGACTCATAACATACCGAATTCAAAATGTGGGAAGTCAAGTACTGAACAATGGAGAATTTATTACAGAGGATAAGGGTATGACGATACAGCACAAAAAAAACAAAAAAAACTGAAGTTGAGCCAATAGAAGAGAAGGTGTTAGATGGAAGACAGTCTGACGAAATAACATCTACCTTAACATCATGTAAGAATACGAAAGCGACGAGAAGAGATGGTATTAACGATGAATTGTTAAAATTTGGAGGAATTCAAAAGAAGATAAAAGACTGTGCAGTAACAACAGAGGAATAAGTTTACTGGACTCAGCATACTAGATATATCTTAAGATGTAGAACACAGGACTTAAAAACAGAACGGAAGTGGGTGTAGTACTGCGTGAGGAACCAATGGGTTTTAGGAAAGGATGCTCTACAATAGATGAAGTTTTTATTTTACTGCAGATAATACGAAAAACCAGAGAACATAATAAAAATACATTGCTTTTATCGGTTTTGAAAAAGCTTTTGAGTCTCAATAGACAGAAACTTCGGAACATAATGACAAATCGCGTAAAGCTCAAACATCTAATACACACGATGAAAAGTTTGTATCACAAAACGACCATCGCTCCAGATCTAAACGGAAAAATGACGAAATACCAACTAACAAAGGAACACGACAAGGCTGCTGTATCTCCCTATCTTTGTTTAACATTTACGTACATGGAATAATGCATGTATAGAAAACAGAATTTTCAAAAATAGTATGCCTAGACATGAGGACTCTTTTAAATAATTTACTAAATGTTGATCATGCAATAAACCAAGCACATAAAAAAGGGGACCTCCAGTAAGTACTTATTGAAACAAATAAGTGGAAAACTTGACATGGAAATCTCAATGAAAAAAGCAAAGATAATGAACTTCGTGGAGAAAGAAGACTTTAGAACCAAAATATTGGTAGGTCAAAAGATTTTAGAGCTAGTAAACCACTTCAGTTATTTATGATGTGAGGTGACACATGGCTACTACAAAGATATAGAAATTAAGCTTAGTATATTCAACTGGGTATGTGAAACAATTAACAGATACCTTAAAAACAAAACTCTGAAAGATAATCCACTTAAATTCTACAAAACAGTTGCAGTCCCCACTCTGCTCTTTGGAAGGGAGACATGGGTGATTAGCACAAAACGATGAAGCCTTATCCAGGTTCAAGAAATGAAATTCCAGAGGCGAGGTAAAGGTTGCGCGATAGAAGACAGCCTAAGGAACCAAGATATTAGGAAAGAACTAAAAAATTCTGGTGTGAATAATAAAATTCTAGATTCTACATCTACATCTACATTGATACTCCGCAAGCCACCCAACGGTGTGTGGCGGAGGGCACTTTACGTGCCACTGTCATTACCTCCCTTTCCTGTTCCAGTCGCGTATGGTTTGCGGGAAGAACGACTGTCTGAAAGCCTCCGTGCGCGCTCTAATCTCTCTAATTTTACATTCGTGATCTCCTCGCGAAGTATAAGTAGGGGGAAGCAATATATTCGATACCTCATCCAGAAACGCACCCTCTCGAAACCTGGCGAGCAAGCTACACCGCGATGCAGAGCGCCTCTCTTGCAGAGTCTGCCACTTGAGTTTATTAAACATCTCCGTAACGGTATCACGGTTACCAAATAACCCAGTGACGAAACGCGCCGCTCTTCTTTGGATCTTCTCTATCTCCTCCGTCAACCCGACCTGGTACGGATCCCACACTGATGAGCAATACTCAAGTATAGGTCGAACGAGTGTTTTGTAAGCCACCTCCTTTGTTGATGGACTACATTTTCTAAGCACTCTCCCAATGAATCTCAACCTGGTACCCGCCTTACCAACAATTAGTTTTATATGATCATTCCACTTCAAATCGTTCCGTACGCATACTCCCAGATATTTTACAGAAGTAACTGCTACCAGTGTTTGTTCCGCTATCATATAATCATACAATAAAGGATCCTTCTTTCTATGTATTCGCAATACATTACATTTGTCTATGTTAAGGGTCAGTTGCCACTCCCTGCACCAAGTGCCTATCCGCCGCAGATCTTCCTGCATTTCGCTACAATTTTCTAATGCAGCAACTTCTCTGTATACTACAGCATCATCCGCGAAAAGCCGCATGGAACTTCCGACACTATCTACTAAGTCATTTATATATATTGTGAAAAGCAATGGTCCCATAACACTCCCCTGTGGCACGCCAGAGGTTACTTTAACGTCTGTAGACGTCTCTCCATTGATAACAACATGCTGTGTTCTGTTTGCTAAAAACTCTTCAATCCAGCCACACAGCTGGTCTGATATTCCGTAGGCTCTTACTTTGTTTATCAGGCGACAGTAAGGAACTGTATCGAACGCCTTCCGGAAGTCAAGAAAAATAGCATCTACCTGGGAGCCTGTATCTAATATTTTCTGGGTCTCATGAACAAATAAGGCGAGTTGGGTCTCACACGATCGCTGTTTCCGGAATCCATGTTGATTCCTACATAGTAGATTCTGGGTTTCCAGAAATGACATGATACGCGAGCAAAAAACATGTTCTAAAATTCTACAAGAGATCGACGTAAGAGATATAGGTCTATAGTTTTGCGCATCTGCTCGACGACCCTTCTTGAAGACTGGGACTATCTGTGCTCTTTTCCAATCATTTGGAACCCTCCGTTCCTCTAGAGACTTGCGGTACACGGCTGTTAGAAGGGGGGCAAGTTCTTTCGCGTACTCTGTGTAGAATCGAATTGGTATCCCGTCAGGCCCAGTGGACTTTCCTCTATTGAGTGATTCCAGTTGCTTTTCTATTCCTTGGACACTTATTTCGATGTCAGCCATTTTTTCGTTTGTGCGAGGATTTAGAGAAGGAACTGCAGTGCGGTCTTCCTCTGTGAAACAGCTTTGGAAAAAGGTGTTTAGTATTTCAGCTATACGCGTGTCATCCTCTGTTTCAATGCCATCATCATCCCGTAGTGTCTGGATATGCTGTTTCGAGCCACTTACTGATTTAACGTACCACCAGAACTTCCTAGGATTTTCTGTCAAGTCGGTACATAGAATTTTACTTTCGAATTATGGGAGAAAATGGAACGAACACCTAGAAAGAATGGGGAGTGACAGATTCTGTGGTGTCACCGCCAGACACCACACTTGCTAGGTGGTAGACTTTAAATCGGCCGCGGTCAGCTAGTATACGTCGGACCCGCGTGTCGCCACTGTCAGTGATTGCAGACCGAGCGCCGCCACACGGCAGGTCTAGAGAGACGTCCTAGCACTCGCCCAGTTGTATAGCCGACTTTGCTAGTGATGGTTCACTGACAAATTACGCTCTCATTTGCCGAGACGATAGTTAGCATAGTCTTCAGCTACGTCAGTTGCTACGAGCTAGCAAGGCGCCATTATCAATTGCTATTTATCTTGTGATGCATGTACCGTCAGACCGATGTTCACCAATTGTGGATTAAAGTTAAGTATTCCAACAAATACGCACTATTTTTGCTAGTCTCATATCCCTGACTTGTTCCAGACCTCACGCCAGCCTGGGTGAGCTTAAACGCTTGCCTTTCGGCTATCTCCTAGTGGCTTGGCTGTCTTGCCAAGTCACAACAGATTCCCCTTTAAGGCTAGAAATTAGAAGTGCCATGCAAGAAGAGATAGAGGAAGGCCCCGACACCGATGGGCAACCCAACAGGCAACTTCGCCTATACGTGAAGAGAAGAAAAAGAAGATTTACAGTTGTAGAATTCTGATCATTTGTACATTGTTATCTGTGTTCACTGGGATACAGTTTAAAATGGTTCAAATGGCTCTGAGCACTATGGGACTTAACATCTGAGGCCATCAGTCCCCTAAAACTTAGAACTACTTAAACCTAACTAACCTAAGGACATAACACACATCCATGCCCGAGGCAGGATTCGAACCTGCGACAGTAGCGGTCGCGCGCTTTCAGACTGTAATGCCTAGAACTGCTCGGCCACACCGACCGGCGGGATACAGTTTAGTTCAGTTGCGTATAGCAAGGCACTCGGACGAGTAAAACAATGTCTTTCCCTGTGGGGAAATCATATGATTTGTATACAAGCACTATGGGACGTAGACAATAGGAAAGATGGAAGTTATGGTCGGTCCTAGAGGTGTGATCAGTTAACCGACGCGGTTGACGACCATTGGAGGGAAATCCGGGTTCGAGTCCTGATCCGGCACAAATTTTCATTTGTTACTAGTAAATTGTAATGCAGTTGTGCAATCGTAATCGCAATTTGCTAATGCATTTCACAATTCAATATTTCTGTCAGTCATCAGCAGTGTCTGTTTCTTCGGAAATGCATGCTTGCATCAAACTGCACAGACGCTGAAAAGTACAGTAATTGGCCGTGAATGTTATGTTAGCTGCAGAAATAGTTATTTAAAGGGACATCTTTGAAATGAATTCTATAAATGTGTTAGAAGTTACATATGCATAACTGTTCCTAGTCTGTTATTTCAAAAAATGGCTCTGAGCAGTATGGGACTTAACTTCTGAGGTCATCAGTCCCCTAGAACTTAGAACTACTTAAACCTAACTAACCTAAGGACATCACACATATCCATGCCCGAGGCAGGATTCGAACCTGCGACCGTAGCGGTCGCGCGGTTCCAGACTGTAGCGCCTAGAACCGCTCGACCACCCCGGCCGGCGTCTGTTAGTTGCTCAAATAATTATTTAAAGAAATATATCTGAAATTAATTCTATAAATGTTCTAGGGGGTAGCGTCTTTGATTAGCACTGGGTCTCGAGTTCGAACCTCGTCACAGCTTAAATTTTGAGTAAAAATCATCAGCCGAAGCATCCGGCATAAGACGTCACACTCGTTCTGCCAACGGCCTTGTCCAAGAAGGCGAAGGAGTAGGGCACTCCCTTGTCCTTGGGGTGGGAAACTGCCCCCAAAAGACGAAAGAATCATCAGTGATCAACGACATGAGGATGCAGTAGGCGATGAAACCATTACGTTACAGACACATAATGTGTATTCACAGGACAGTGGCCTGTGATTGAAAATGATGTCATGATGGCAAAAGGAGTAGCCCCCATTCGGATCTCCGGGGGAGGAGCGAGGGGGGGGGGGGTTGAACATGAGAAAATATGGAATAACCAACCGAAGCGTAGCGACCTACAAATCGGGGTGTGGAATATCAGAAGTTTGATGTGGTAGGGAAGCTAGAAAATCTGAATAGAGGAATGCAAAGGCTCATTATAGGTATAGTGTGAGTCAGTGAAGTGAAATGGAAAGGAGACAAGGATTTCTGGTCAGATGAGTATAAGGTGAATTAAACAGCAGCAGAAAATGTTATAACGTGAGTACGTTTCTTTATGAATAGGAAGAAGCCCAGAAAGTGAGTTACTGTGACAAGTTCGGTAATAGGGTTGTTCTTATCAGAATCAGCAGTAAACCAACATCGACAACAACAGTTCAGGTATACATGCCAACGTCGCAAGCGGAAGAGGAAGAGATAAAGAAAGTGTATGAGGATATTGAAAGGGTAATACAGTATGCGAGGAAAATGCAGACCTAATAGTGATGGGGGATCAGATTACGGCTGTACCGGAAAAAGCAGAAGAAAAGGTTACGGAACGCTATGAGCTTGGTAGTAGGAATCAGAGGAGAAAGAGTAATTGAGTTCTGCAATAAATTTCATCTCTTAATATCGAATACTCTGTTCAATAACCACAAGAGGAGGTGGTATACATGGTAAAGACCGGGAGATACGGGAAGGTTACACCTAGATTACATCATAGTAAAGCAGAGAATCCGAAACCAGAAACTGGATTGTAACTTATACCCAGGAGCTGTTACAGACACAGGTCACAGTTTAGTAATGTTGAAGAGTAGGTTGGAGTTGAAGGAACTAGTCAGGAAGAATCACTGTGCAAAGAAGGAGGATATGGAGGTACTAAATAAGCTTGAAGTTTTATCAGGCTATAGATACCGCAATAAAACATAACTCAGTAGACATCCCAAAGGGTTACTCTTGACCACGTTGGAAGAGCTGGAAATTTTCCTTCATCATAGGAATAATCCTTCATATCTTCTAAATGAACAAACATATTTTCCTAAAAGAAACCTTTTCTATCTTTTTACAGATATAATATAGGATAATTTTGCTGTGTCTTGCTCTTTCATTTTCTTAGATAATGCATTAAATATTTGTTTAAGAATTTTTAAGGATTTATAGAAAGAACTAAAAATCTTTAAAAATGTTTTGATTGATTTTTTGTCACTTGACTCATCCTACAGTTTTAATATACTTTTTATAAAGTTTCCACCATTAAGAATTCATATCTTTTATTATTATTACTAAGCTCAAACTTTTAATCAAAATCCCTCATGCTATGGAGATTATCTAATAGTGTAATTTGCTTGGATTTAAATTTTCTTCTTTTATCTATTCACATATGATCTCCAAGTTCTTACAAGCATTATAGAGTTGGTAACTTCAAGTAACATGTGGTATAACGTCAACAAACCCATGCAGTAGTACTTTACATCGATACGTCGTTTTCTACCTAGGTCTACGCGGACCGAAGGCTACTGCAACCAACAACATCACCATGAAAACAGCGTCCGATAACCACATCTTTAGTCATTAACAGCCACTTGAGCGACGTTTCCATTGTAACGGCTCCTCTACATATATCTTTGGTCGCCTGCAGCCGTTATACAACGTCTCCATGGAAATGGCGTCTTACAGCATAATCCTTGGCTACCAGGTGCCATCCTGTCAATATTTCCATGGAAACGTCTAGAATTACCACAAAGCGTCACCAGTTGGCTTTCTGAGATCCTACATCTGTTTCTATTGGCGTTTGTATTTTAAAGCCTTTCATAAATTTATAACAAGATTATTGAAGTCGTGTATTATTTATCTGAACAGTTATATTTGTTTAATGATATACATACAAGTGTCCCATTACTTTTACATTTTATTTACAAGTTACGATGCTTTTTACGTAATTTAGGTTCCCATTGGGTGCAGCTGACGCAATACAGCAAAAGCGCCCGCCCTCTTCACTATTTAACACGCGGCAGATTTGCCACTATTTGCAGTTCGCGTTGTGACCACACGCAGCTGTTCACCATGCCGCCACCTCCTGCCAGATGGGTAAACGCTACACTATAGTATTTCTGACCTTTGTACGTTTTACGTAAGGTTCCGGCCAAATATCACGCTAATGTATTCTCTCATTCATATATGGCTGGCCACCCTAATTAACAAAGTACTTTCACATCTTCACAGGTTGTCAGGTATTGTGCGCTATATAATATTTCTTTGTAAGTTCCTGTGCTCCTGTAATAAACGTATAGACACAATTCAAGATTCATGTGCAGTAAAACCGCCGTACAAGGCAATGGTCAGTTAAATGTCCCGAAAGCGGTCATTTTAATAAATGAGGTATTCTGAGACCTTTACTGTTTTCACTAACTGAACGCAGTAACCCTTCAGTTGAAGAGACTGGACATCCCTACAAATAGCAGTCACTGAAGTGGAAAAAAGCATAGGTAGGAGGAAGATAACTGCGAAGAAACTATGGGTAGCGTAAGAAACACTTCAGTTGACCTACGAAAGGAGGAAGTACCAAAATGTTCAGGGACATTCAGGAATACAGAAATACAAGTCATTTACGAATGAAATAAATATGAAGTGCAATGAAGCTAATGTGAAACGGCTACAGTACATAAAAAATGTGAAGAAATCGAAAAACAAATGATCGTCGGAAGGACTGACTCAGCATGTAGAAAAGTCAGAACAACCTTTAGTGAAATTAAGAGCAAGGGTGGTAACATTAAGATCGCAATGGGGATTCTACTGCTTTGTGATGGAAGAAGAAACAGGAGTCGTTAGCGGATTCAGTACTAGACACAGAATTTAAAAAAGCTTTGGACGTCTTAAGACCAAATAAGCAGAAGGGATACATAACATTCCGTCGGAATCCGTAAAATGGTTGACGGAAGTGGCAATAAAAGGACTATTCAAATTAGTGTGTAGAATGTATGAGACTGGCGATATAACATCAAATTTTCGGAAAAAAACCATCCCCACAATTCAGTAGATAGCAAGAGTTGGCGAGAGCGAGAATTATTGCACAATCACCTTAATGGCTTATGCATTCAAGTTGCTGATAAGAATAATATACAGAAAAATGGAAAAGAAAATGAAGATGTGTTAGTTGACGATCGGTTTGGTTTCAGGAAAGGTAAAGGCACCAGAGAGGTAGTTCTGACGTTGCGTAGGACTATGGCAGTAACACTGAAGAAAAATCAAGACACGTTTCTAGGATTTGTCGACCTGGATAAAGCGTTCGACAAGGTAATATGGTGGAAGATGTTCGAAATTCTGAGTAAAACAGGGGTAAGGTGTAGGGGTAATATACAATATGTACAAGAGCAAGAGAGAACAATAAGAGTGGAAAACTAAGAACGACGTGCTCGGATTAAAAAGAGTGTACGACAGGGATGTAGTTTCTCGCCCCTACTGTTCAATGTATATATCGAAGAAGCGATGATGAAAATAAAAGGACCGGTTGCTGTGGCCGAGCGGTCGTAGTTTCGAATCCTGACTCGGGCATGGATGTGTGTGATGTCCTTAGGTTGGTTAGGTTTAAGTAGTTCTAAGTTCTAGGAGACTGATGACCTCAGATGTTAAGTCCCATAGTGCTCAGAGCCAGCCAATGCAGGTTCATGAGTGGAATGGATATCAATTACAAGATTCGCTAATGACATTGCTATCCTCGGTGAAAGTGTAGGAGAATTATAGGATCGGTTGAATGGAATGAAAAGTCCAATGAGTATAGAATATGGATTGAGAGTAAATTGAAGAAAGACGAAATTAATGAGAAGCGGCAGACATAGGTACAGCAAGAAACTTAACATCAGAATTGGATATGGATAAGTAGACGACGGTAAGGAATGCTGCTGATTAGACAGCGAAATAACCCATGATGGAGGGTGCAACGAGGACATAAAAAGGAGACTGGCACTGGCAAAAAGGGCATTCCTGGCCAAGAGAAGTCTACTAGTATCAAACATAGGTCTTAATTTGAGGAAGAACTATCTGGAAATGTTTTTTTCGAGCACAACATGGTAGTAAAAACTATGGGAAAACCAGAAAAGGAGAGAGTCGAAGCATTTGAGGTGTGGTGTTACAGAGAATAGGATGGACTGACAAGGTAAGGAACGAGGAGGCTCTCCGCAGAATCGACGAGGAAGGGAATACGTGAAAAACACCGACAAGAAGAAGAGATAGGGGTGCTAGGACATCTGTTAAGATTTCAGGGAATAACTTACACGGTACTAGAGGGATCTGTAAAGGGAAGAAACTGTAGAGGAAGCCAGAGATCGGAATATATTGGCTGGTTCAAATGGCTCTGAGCACTATGGGACTTAACTTCTGAGGTTATCAGTCCCTTAGAACTTAGAACTACCTAAACCTAAGTAACCTAAGGACATCACAAACATCCATGCCCGAGGCAGGATTCGAACCTGCGACCGTAGCGGTCGCGCGGTTCCAGACTGTAGCGCCTAGAATCGCTTGGTCACTCCGGCCGGCTCGGAATACATTCAGCAAATAACTGAGGACGTGGGTTGCAATTGCTGCTCTGAGGTTAAAGGGATGGCACAGGAGAGGAATTCGTGGAGGGCCGCGTCAAACTAGTCAGAAGCCTTATGACTAACTATATGTAGACTAGGAATAGTCGAAGAAATGAGTAATTGATAATATTACCTATTCAGATGCCCATATCTCACGTCAGTATTTTTTAGACGTACAGCCACATAATTAGCATTTCGTGGGATATTCTTTTAAAAATTTAAAAGACAAGAATGGTGACTAAATTCAGATGCTGAGTAGCTATAAATGCATTACACAGAAAGTACAATTTACCTTATTTCTAGGTTCTCAGGTACTGTGCTCCATATACTCGTACTATTTTTACGCAACAAGTGCCTGTGTTCCTGTACTAAACATATAGACTCAATCCAAAATTCATGTGCAGTAAAGCAGTCGTACAAGGCAATGGTAGATATCGAGCACTTCGCTGCAATGTATACGGCAGAAGAGCTAGGAAGCAGACAAAGAGAGCAGAACATCGATAAAAAGAAACGAGGAACGTAATTCCATGAGCTGTTGCATAGAAACTGTCTGTCTGTCGTCTGTCTCTGAAAATGCGTATCTGAACTTAGGTAACAGGTTAATTAATTCTTGTGTTGCTGTTGCAGGCAGCTGTCTACATTGTTAATAGATCGACTGCCACATTGATTGATGGAAAGACGCCTGTGTATGGTCAGGTGGAAAAAAATTTTCACATACATGAAGTTCTGGCTCCGAAGTGACGTCTCATATTCCTAAGAAAAAACGGCAAAAATTGATACTTGAAGTCCAGGAAACAGGTATTTTTCGGGTATTGTGAGATTGCGAGAGGGTATCGTCAGGTTGACCTTGACACATACAACATCATCAAGAGTAAAGTCGTATTTTTAGAAAATACGGAAAACTACTTACATTGTACGTCCAGAGAACACTTGTGCGCTTTTGAGAAATTAAGCAAAAAAAAAAAAATCGAAAGAGAATACAGAGAAAACACAGACATTGTGCAATTCTACAGATGATACTTTTTCCACGAGTATGAATGATGATGTTTAATATCAATCAGGTAATGATTATAATGATGCCTGTATACCTGAGGCAAGAATATAGAAAGATACTACAATACAAGAGTACTGTCTGTATCCAAAAAAGAAAAGAGACTGTTCGATAGAGAGGGGAAGAAATGTGTGGCAGTTTATTTTGCCCGTTACATGTCAGAATAGTTGTCACACAACAGAACAAGCTTTATAATCTGCCCAGGTTCTTAGATATTGTCCGCTGTTCAGTATTTTTACGTAAGTGGCTGTGCTCCTTTACTAAACATGTAGTCTCAATCCAAGAGTGATGAGCAGTGAAACAGTCGTACGAGGCAATGGTAGATATCGTGCAGTTCGCAAAGATGCATAAGGCAGAAGGAGCAGATCTCCGATACAAGCGTACTTTGGATACAAATTTAATTGACTAATCAATTAAATCGATCAGTTAATTAAATAGATCAATTAATAAAGTCTACCCTCTGGGAAACCTCCCAGCCCTCCCCCTCCCCTTCTCCTCCCTGAAATTGGCGGAAAAAAGGCTCCGTTGATCAATCATTTGGAGGGAAATCGACTGCAGTGTATGGAATATTGTTTAAACAATTTAGACAATGTGTAGAATATTCTTTATTTAAACAATGTACGCGATACCAGGTGGTGTCTGGAACGTAATTTATTTATTTTGTTACAGAATTCGTCGGGGAAATTGACTGCAGTGTATGGAATACTTTTTATTTAAACAATTTACGGAATAAAAAATGTTGTGTGGAATATAGTTTATTTAAATAACTGATCAGGAAATAGATTGCAGCATGGAATATTTAAACAATTACGGCGCTTTTTTATTCTCATCGTGCTTGGGAACGCTCACTAGGCTCAGTTTATATTTGCTGCCGGAGCCAGGGATGTTAAGGCTGTTATTATTTATTTTCCTCACCTTTCGAAGCGCACTGGAGCCTATACAAAGCCGGGAAAATCAGAACAATTACATATCTTAAAGTTCGTGATATACACTCCTGGAAATGGAAAAAAGAACACATTGACACCGGTGTGTCAGACCCACCATACTTGCTCCGGACACTGCGAGAGGGCTGTACAAGCAATGATCACACGCACGGCACAGCGGACACACCAGGAACCGCGGTGTTGGCCGTCGAATGGCGCTAGCTGCGCAGCATTTGTGCACCGCCGCCGTCAGTGTCAGCCAGTTTGCCGTGGCATACGGAGCTCCATCGCAGTCTTTAACACTGGTAGCATGCCGCGACAGCGTGGACGTGAACCGTATGTGCAGTTGACGGACTTTGAGCGAGGGCGTATGGTGGGCATGCGGGAGGCCGGGTGGACGTACCGCCGAATTGCTCAACACGTGGGGCGTGAGGTCTCCACAGTACATCGATGTTGTCGCCAGTGGTCGGCGGAAGGTGCACGTGCCCGTCGACCTGGGACCGGACCGCAGCGACGCACGGATGCACGCCAAGACCGTAGGATCCTACGCAGTGCCGTAGGGGACCGCACCGCCACTTCCCAGCAAATTAGGGACACTGTTGCTCCTGGGGTATCGGCGAGGACCATTCGCAACCGTCTCCATGAAGCTGGGCTACGGTCCCGCACACCGTTAGGCCGTCTTCCGCTCACGCCCCAACATCGTGCAGCCCGCCTCCAGTGGTGTCGCGACAGGCGTGAATGGAGGGACGAATGGAGACGTGTCGTCTTCAGCGATGAGAGTCGCTTCTGCCTTGGTGCCAATGATGGTCGTATGCGTGTTTGGCGCCGTGCAGGTGAGCGCCACAATGAGGACTGCATACGACCGAGGCACACAGGGCCAACACCCGGCATCATGGTGTGGGGAGCGATCTCCTACACTGGCCGTACACCACTGGTGATCGTCGAGGGGACACTGAATAGTGCACGGTACATCCAAACCGTCATCGAACCCATCGTTCTACCATTCCTAGACCGGCAAGGGAACTTGCTGTTCCAACAGGACAATGCACGTCCGCATGTATCCCGTGCCACCCAACGTGCTCTAGAAGGTGTAAGTCAGCTACCCTGGCCAGCAAGATCTCCGGATCTGTCCCCCATTGAGCATGTTTGGGACTGGATGAAGCGTCGTCTCACGCAGTCTGCACGTCCAGCACGAACGCTGGTCCAACTGAGGCGCCAGGTGGAAATGGCATGGCAAGCCGTTCCACAGGACTACATCCAGCATCTCTACGATCGTCTCCATGGGAGAATAGCAGCGTGCATTGCTGCGAAAGGTGGATATACACTGTACTAGTGCCGACATTGTGCATGCTCTGTTGCCTGTGTCTATGTGCCTGTGGTCCTGTCAGTGTGATCATGTGATGTATCTGACCCCAGGAATGTGTCAATAAAGTTTCCCCTTCCTGGGACAATGAATTCACGGTGTTCTTATTTCAATTTCCAGGAGTGTAGTTCGAAACCCACCGTCACTTTCTGCAGATGGGCAAATTAATAGAATCTCAGCAGCAACATATTTTGCACAGATCGAGAAACATACGGCAGTCATATTGCACTGACAGTTAAACGTTGCAAATCTGGGCTGCAGATCGTGAATGGAATGAAGTGCGGTGTAGTAGCCGCCGTTTAGGTTCTTCCGTCTCCATCGTCACGGCACCGCAACGAAGGTCAAAACCGCCCAATGTCCTAATTACAGATCACGCTACTAATACCATCGACCACGGACCACATATCGGCCTCCTTTGATCTGGCGGCCCCCAAACAAGCATCAAATTGCGGCATTCTGTTCATCAGGAATTTCCACACTCGCTTCCTGTCTCTGTCTTTCTCAAGAGGCAACTCCCTGATTGTCTGTATGAACCAACGTCCCGAAACACGCAGACAGAGGTTTGCATCTCTTCTCATAATACAGTGTTCCTATTGGCTAATTCTGGAAACATAGGGAGTGTTGATAATTTCGATATCAAAGAAAAAGCCTGAAATAAGCCATTTGCACTACCCATTCAGCTTAATTGTGTAATAATTCACAGCAGTCAAAAAGATAGCTTAAAACACTTAATCCACCTTACGATGATCCTTCTTCGTAATAAAACATATATTCAACGTTTGAGTATCACACACACAAACATTAAGGACTTCACATATTGAAATTTTAACTGCAAATATAATGTAGTGCTAAATATATGAGAGGTCTTCTATGAGTCAACGTTGCAGAGCAGGAACACGCACCTCCACTACAACGTTACACAAAAAATATCTGATGAACAAAAAAATCCCTCCGATCACACAAATGAACGGTGGCGAGGCCCACGCCGTTCGCCATCTACAGTGTAGCGCCCGTCCAACCGGCTGGGAGAGAGACCTACACACGAACGCTTGCATGAACACAGTATAACTATCGAAAACACCAATTTGATCAATCGGGAATTTGACGTCGCGATTGGGTTTTTAAAAGTACTGTAGAAATCCTAAATTGGTTCTGTTCACTATATTTGGAAGGTGGGAGGAAGGTGTGTGATACAGTAGAGACAACAGCAAGTACCACTGCAAGACAGACTCCACTGCGATGTACTGAGAAGCACTAAACACGACACACCTAAACTACGATCCAATACGTAGATGTATTAGTTGTAGTGGCTAGATGTCGGTGATCGCTATCAATAGGGAATCTGACGTCGTGATTAGTTTTCTCAAGCACGATAGAATTCCTAGGCAACGGCCTTGCCGCAGTGGATACACCGGGTCCCGTGAGTTCACCGAAGTTAAGCGCTGTTGGGCTTGCCCAGCACTTGGATGGGTGACCATCCAGCCGCCATGCGCTGTTGCAGTTTTTCGGGGTGCACTCAGCCTCTTGATGCCAATTGAGGAGCTACTCAACTGCATAGTAGCGGCTTCAGTCAAGAATACCATCATAACGACCGGGAGAGCGGTGTGCTGACCCCACGCCCCTCCTGTCCGCATCCTCCACTGAGGATGACACGGCGGTCGGATGGTCCAGGTCGGCCACTCGTGGCCTGACGACTGAGTGCTTTTTATTATTTATTTATTTTTTTACTATAGAATTCCTAAATTGGTTATATCCGTTACATTCGGAAGAAGGAAGGCCTAATAAATTTTCAAATGTGTGTGAATTCGTATGGCACCAAATTCCTGAAGTCATCGGTCCCTAGGCTTACACACTACTTAATCTAACTTAAACTAACTTACGATAAGAACAACACACACACCCACACCCGAGGGGATCACTCGAACCTCCGGCGGAAGGGCTCGCGAAATCCGTGATATGGCGCCTCAAACCACGCGGCTACGCCTCGCGAAGGCCTACTGCATGATAGGATAGAGACACCAGCAATTACCACTGCAAGACAATAGTCCATTGCACTGTGCTGAGAAGCACTGAACACGAGACACTTAAACCACATTCCAGTCCGTGGCAGTAGTTGTCATGAGCAGAAGTCGCAGACAGCTGGAAACACTTACACGCCCCGTGCGCACCTGGCACGAGGTCCACAGGCAGCGCGACCACCCCTATCCACACCGCCAGCACCCCGTAATGAGGTCAGTGAAAATCACCGCCGCGCCCACAGCAGCAGTAATGGACGTGCATGTGTGCAAGAGTGCACCACCCCCGGCGATGGAGGGCTTCTGGGGGTGATTGGACTGGTAGGAATTCGCAGGCTATCAATTCCTCCAGCCCAAACGTCCATCGCCGGCCACGGTGGTCTAGCGGTTCTAGGCGCGCAGTCCGGAACCGCGCGACTGCTACGGTCGCAGGTTCGAAACCTGCCTCCGGCATGGATGTATGTGATGTCCTTAGGTTAGTTAGGTGTAAATAGTTCTAAGTTCTAGGGGACTGATGACCACAGATGTTAAGTCCTATAGTGCTCAGAGCCATTTGAACCATTTGAGCCAAACGTCCATCATTTTGAATCGCCTCTAACTTAACACACACGTCTGCTTCTGCCGCGCTCGCTCACGCAGCACACTGGTCACTTCGCCAGCCCGCGCTGTTGCGGGCAAGATCAGACAGGTGGGCGCATCCTTTGTACACGTCAAAAGCTGAGCTAATCCGTTACTTCCGGTTGCTGATTGCTCCTGACCGAACTTGCAAGCAGCCGCTGTGCACTGCGAAACAAGCAGCTGCAACTTGGACGTGTACAGTAGTTCTAAATAATTCCACTCCGACATAGACCCACCAGTTTAAAAAATCTGCTTTACCCAATCAGAGGCAACGATTTAGTTGATCATATACTTCGAATTTCTCACACGAAATATGGATTCTTCCCGTTTATACGAGTTATTTTCGAAGATAGAAGAAATCGAACAATACACCGGTTTTAACATCGCTAAAGTATGGTTACTTGTGAAAACCCTATACAGGACTATGGCATAGACTATATTTCTTCTAAGTATCCTTTCATCAAGGAGAAAAATACCTTTCCTTATTTGTCACGTCCTGCATCACAGGAGAAGAATATTAAACTCATTGCCGGCCGCTGTGGACGCGCGGTTCTAGGCGCTTCAGTCCGCAACCGCGCTGCTGCTACGGTCTCAGGTTCGAATCCTGCCTCGGGCATGGATGTGTGTGATGTCCTTAGGTTGGTTAGGTTTAGGTAGTTCTTAGTTATAGGGGACTGATGACCTCAGATGTTAAGTCCCATAGTGCTCAGAGCCATTTGAACCATTTTTGGCTCATGATGAAGACGCCTCCTCACTTTCGAACTGTCTCTTAACGTAACCACATGTCTCGCCACGTACGTATTCTCTTATGGTAACAGCACAGAGGCCGGCTGGAGTGGCCGTGCGGTTCTAGGCGCTACAGTCTGCAGCCGAGCGACCGCTGCGGTTGCAGGTTCGAATCCTGCCTCGGGCATGGATGTGTGTGATGTCCTTAGGTTAGTTAGGTTTGATTAGTTCTAAGTTCTAGGCGACTGATAACCTCAGAAGTTAAGTCGCATAGTGCTCAGAGCCATTTTAACAATTTTTGAACAGCACAGAGAAGTTGTAAATGTAAGTTTTATACTACATATCACTTTATAAATTTGGTAACACATTTGATTCGATTACTATGGATGTCTCTCCCTGTATAGGTGAACGACTGAAATATCGTTAAAAGATATCACGCAACGAAAAAACACCAAGCGAAGAATAAAGTCCATGGTGCCCTAGCCGTCACCTGCCCCCGCCAGGCCGCGTGACACTGACATTAAATTGATAGGCTAATTAATTAAGTTGATCATGAGAGTTACTTTGCATGGCCAGTAATTTTTCTTTTTCAGTAGTCAGGTTACACTCACCAAGTAGTTCAAATGGGAATCCCTGGAGGAAAGGTGATGTTCTTTTTGAGAAACACTAACTGAGAACCGACATTTGAAGCTGACCACAGAAGGGTTCTACTGCTGGCAACATAGATTACGCGTAAAGACCGTGCTGTTAAAAACATGATCACAGCGACTATGTTGCTGTCTCCATGCATAAAAAAAAAACGATCTTGGTTCTACAGGTACACACAAAAGTTTCCGATAGTGTTATGCTTTCTGGTAGAAATGCTGTATGCGATTTGGAATCAAGTCTATCCTTTCAACCACATACCTGCCTTGGATCCTATGGAAATGTGTTTTAATGATTGCAGCCACTAGTGAATCACATTCGTGGCGCTCTCATATCTCGAAACGAGTCACCTTTTTCGAACCTATCTGCTACATCAAAATTCCAAGGGGTTTTAGATAGTCCCTATGTATGTTTTAATTTCTCGTCAGCCGCTCCCTGCCGCCCCTGCAGCTTTGCGCATGTGACCGCTCCAATTTAATTCGGAACTCAGTAGAAGTCGGAGAGCGCTATATCTGCCACATTGTGCAACCTGTGTAGAACTGGATAAGCTGTGTTAATGTGACAGGACAGTGTTTTGGCCAGTCGATGGAAATGTGAACATGTTGTCAAAGCTCTGCCAATGGTGTACGACGTGTAAGATAAGCGCCAAAACGAAGCTTTCTCCTGTAACAGGAGGTACTATAAAAGAAAGTAGGAACAGTTATGGTGCTGTTTCTTATTGGAAAAATTAGGAAGATTCCACATCATACAGGAACTGGAAGAAGGACAAGGATTTTGTTACTGCAGTGCCATGCTTTTCCAAACTACATATATATATTACAGTCTGAAGGAGATCTGTGTCCCTCAGGGTGCATTCATGTTTGTCACCCAAATATATTATCATCGTTCTTTTGTACCATGAAACAGAAACTGCGAACTCTGCTAACTTCATACAACAAAGAACTCGACAAGTCTTTTACCGCATCTGTCTGTTCCGATGTATTGAAAACAAATACTGTCTGCATGCCGGCATAGAACGCATGCAATGATCCTATTAAATATACAGGTATTGATCCCTTGGAGCAGGTGGCCATTCACCGAAATCGCTTCCACAGGGCAGTATAAAGCTTCAACACCCATACTTGTAGGAGGATCCCACAGACGATCTATCGTGAGACAGGGTCCCTGTTTTGTTGTTTGAAAACGGTTTGTTTTCTGCTGTAACACTCTTTGCACAAGTCCATTAGTTTTTTTTTTCTTGACACAACTTCGAAATCTGTGGCAAGTTCTAAACTGACATTAACACTTTTCGATCCATTGGTTCTCACAGACATCTGGACATCGCACAGTGTAAATCATGTTGCTGCTGCCCCCACAACACACACACTGGGTGATTCAAATAAAAGACAGTCTCAACATAAGGAAGCTGCGAGAATTTTGTCGTATTGTGGAGCGTTTCCAAACTGCTGTCCAAAGATGATTGATGACCTCGACATTTAAACCTATCTTTCACAAAAAAAAAAAAAAAAAAAAAAATGGTTCAAATGGCTCTGAGCACTATGGGACTCAACTTCTGAGGTCATTAGTCCCCTAGAACTTAGAACTAGTTAAACCTAACTAACCTAAGGACATCACACACATCCATGCCTGAGGCAGGATTCGAACCTGCGACCGTAGCGGTCTCGCGGTTCCAGACTGCAGCGCCTAGAACCGCACGGCCACTTCGGCCGGCTTATCTTTCACAGTGACGGGCTACCTGATGGCTCGGAGTTCCATTTCTATTGATTCCTCATATATCAGTCGTGTACGCTGTCACTGTTTCGGTGCTAGCCATCCCCAGAAGGTGTTGCACTTCCACCAACTCTTTTCCCATCTCAAACAAGCGATGTCAGTCAATCATTTTGTGGTAATCAACAGGGTACCAATGGACGGATTGGATGGAATAGACACCACTGATGTACTGTAGTAAGCGCCACAGTTGACACTGCGATCGATTTTCGCAATTTTACCAGTTTTTTTTTTACAATGCTGACGAGTGACACGGCAGCATGCTTCCCAATGTCTGTATCATCCTCTACTTTGCGAGTGCCAATGCAAAGGGAGGTGAATAACTGTTCATTACGTCTATTTATTGTTATTTCTCGAAGATATACACCGAAGTATACCAGTGATCCACATATTTCTAGCACTTACGATTATGATTGCCTATTCTTCCCTATGCTGATGAGAGTTACTAAGCATTCTTGCATTCTTAAGATAAAGTTAGAGGTTAAGAGATCTCTTCAAATTGTCTTTGACCAATGCTCCCTGCAACACTGCCACTGAAGTAATCTGCAGCTGACCAGAAGCAGACCACTACGTTCTACGTTTTGTGAAGGAACAGAGTGAACCATGTTCGTAACCACTGTCCTGCAACCATCCAAGAGCACAAGATTTCTCCAGATGCGTGAATGGCGAGGACATTAGAACCCCCTACCAGTGCACAGTAGATATGAAACTGTTGTGATGATATAATAGAGGGTTAAGAACAAGAAATGGGTGGTTTTTGTGCGTGACAGAGCTCCAGAAGGACGGAGTTGGGAGCATTTTACGTAAATCAACTCTGCTATCAATTCTGAAGTATTGTTCTAGTGTATGGGATCAGTAAGAAAAAGGTATTGGTAAGATAGAATATAAGCACGGGTACTCCTATGGCTACAAGGTTCTGCACTTAAAACACTGTAATGTTGTATCGTTGCAATTTCCCACGTATTAGTCGTATGGAATGCAATGTTGTTACTATCCCAATGTACGAAATACCTATAATTCCAGCCCATGACATACATTTTCCTTGCAGGTCTCTCTACCGTAAACTATGGTGACAAACTGTAAAATGATAAAAACTACTTCCTTAAAATTGCAATTCTTTGTGATAGATGAACAAAATAGTTTTCTGGAGGTGAATAGCGCCAGTAATGGAGCAAAGTAGTGTCGCCCCACTCTCCATTGTTGGCACTTGTATCCAAGATGATGGCGATGATGTTCCAAGATGGCGGCCTGCAGACTTGGCAACAACACATGATGTCATCCGAGATGGTGACGTGAGTACCGTTATCCAAGATGGTGGCTTTTGCCGGTAATGTTCCATGCCCCCCTGCCACGCCCCCTGGCAGGAAGTTGAATTTTGGCGGGAAAAAGAATTATGTGCTTCTACAGCTCACCTGCCCCCCCATTTTCCGACTTTTTTGCATGATGGTGCGTCATCCTGCTTACTCCTGCAGCTGAGGGGAGTTGGTACATTTTCTCCACACTAGAGACTGATCATGATGTCATTGAATTCGAATGTAATTTGTTTAAATTCGTATAAATTTGTTAAATTGGTTTAAATTTGTTGAAATTCGTTTAATTTTATTATCTACCTACAGCATTAGTGACTTAGTATGGTGTTACCACCACAAGAGGCTGAGATATCAGTGCTTGTTGAGCTGTCAGTGTGGAAGGAGCATGTGTTCTATCGAAGAAATATTGGTGCCAGGCAGGGGGAGTTTTGATAGCTGCATTACATGTACCCATTCAGCCGAGGACTGCACCCACAGCCTCCTACATGAAGAATGGAAGCTTGCATTAATGCTTGAATATATGAAGAGGAAGAATACTGTCCTGCAAATAAATGCTTTGCAATGAGATGCATTTCACAACACATGGAAACATCTGTCTCTGCTGGAACTGTCTTTCATTTCTAATACCTACATATAAGCTCCCACTCCAAGAGAGACAACTGCGTCCATTCCAGCAGACCAAAGAACTGAGCTAGTTCGCGAGTTCCCCAAGATAGGGCATGTGATCTTGCAGTTCATTCAAGAGGAGCACAACATCATGATATCACACGTATTTTCCCAGCTGCACGTGTGCCCCAGCCTACCATATTGCCGAGAATTTCGAATTTTGGAGGGAATTTCGAATTTTGGCGGGAATTTCTTTGTCCCAAAGCTGTGCTGATGTACCGACCCCACCTAGGCTGCTGGAGAGAGGAAGGAATGTACTTTATTTATTTTTGGAACAATTTATTTAGGGACGGATTTGACCTAGTTTATCTATTACACTGACACAAAACACTCACCCTGACGTGCTTGGGGTCAGAATATGGTTTATAGACCTGGAAACTACTT
The DNA here is from genome assembly GCF_021461385.2 of Schistocerca piceifrons. Taxonomy (NCBI): domain Eukaryota; kingdom Metazoa; phylum Arthropoda; class Insecta; order Orthoptera; family Acrididae; genus Schistocerca; species Schistocerca piceifrons. The sequence continues at coordinate 135,423,880 of NC_060142.1, forward strand.
ATAAATAATGCAGTACACTAGAACGAGATTTTCACTCTGCAGCAGAGAGTGCGCTGATATGAAACTTCCTGGCAGATTAAAACTGTGTGCCCGACCGAGACTCGAACTCAGGACCTTTGCCTTTTGCGGGCAAGTGCTCTACCAACTGAGCTACCGAAGCACGACTCACACCCAGTACTCACAGCTTTACTTCTGCCAGTACCTCGTCTCCTACATTCCAAACTTTACAGAAGCTCTCCTGCGAACCTTGCAGAACTAGCACTCCTGAATGAAAGGATATTGCGGAGACATGGCTTAGCCACAGCCTGGGGGATGTTTCCAGAATGAGATTTTCGCTCTGCAGCGGAGAGTGCGCTGATGTGAAACTTCCTGGCAGATTAAAACTGTGTGCCCGACCGAGACTCGAACTCGGGACCTTTGCCTTTCGCGGGCAAGTGCTCTACCAACTGAGCTACCGAAGCGCGACTCACGCCCGGTACTCACAGCTTTACTTCTGCCAGTACCTCGTCTCCTACCTTCCAAACTTTACAGAAGCTCTCCTGCTGGTTCGTCTTGGATGACATCATGCACTGTTTCCGCCTTCTTGGATACATCTGGCAACAATGGAGAGTGAGGTGACACATACATTGCTCCACTACTAGCACGCACTGTTCATATCTGATCATGGTTCAGAAATTATAGTATGCTGACATCTATGTACAATGATTGTTAGTAATGGCGATTGCCTCTTACAAAGATAGAGATAGATGCGTAGCAACTGTGTTTGACATGTAAAATTACAGGCACACCACCACTAACTCCATAAACAGGATACCTGTGAACCAGCTGTATACATGGTGATTACAGTACCTCACAAACACCTGTCGTTAGCTTTGATGTAACATAGTTAAGAAACTGAAGACTCGATTATGCGTCCAAGATGTGTCAGGGAATGGGAGTGTGTTGTATAAATCTTCCTTCATCTAAAGGAGTATTTCGAAACAGGATGGACATGTTTCGTCACACATGAGATGGAAGTCGTCTGTTGCCTGAGAGGTTTACTGGTAATAGCCGCAAGTAGACAGGACTCTAAGTCACATACAGAACACACAGCTGTTAATGAGTCGAACGCGGTTTATGTCACACCACTGATGGATCCCGACAGAATAAAGGAAAAAAATGTCTAATGACCTGCAGCAACATTTCCCTCTCTCTCTCTTGGATGCATCATCAGTTTACCATTAAATCATACATCGTTACAACTCCATCTCAACTCATCACTCCATCCACTCTCCATCATCCTTTAATGCAGATGCAAGTAAATTTAGAGGCAGATGGCTCTTTTTTTTCAGTAAAGCATCGAAGTCAGCAGTAAACTCGCGTGCATCACTATTACCTTAACAGACATGCAGTAGAATGTTGCTTCGACGAAAGTAAGACTATTTCCCTGGTTTTCGATGCTTCCATGTCAACATTTTCTTGTATTCCTCTTCCTGGCACGTACTCGTTCCCATGTATAAGAATTGTTCTGTACCAAGCGGAAAACATGCAAGTGCTCCCTCAATTTCTCCGAATTTCGGTGTATTTTCCGTTAATTTAACGCATTTTCCGTCATCTTTCGTAATTTTATCGATTTTATGTCACTTGTACCCATGCGATCATGCCATCATTTCTCGTTTCGTATTCTAAACTTGCTTGTTAATGTCGTAAAATTGCCAACACTTAGCGCAAATGCCCTGTTTCTGGTGGTGGTGGTGGTTGGGGGGGGGGGGGGCGACATAGCCTAACACTGTACTCGAATGAATCCAGTCACCTCCAAATACATATTGTACCATTGCAATGTGCTTGCTTTGTTTTCTGTATGTCTGTGTCTGTGCATGTGCCGCAGATGGCTCCCATCACCCAGAGTAGGCACGAGTTAGCGGTCGAATGTGGATCTGCCATGCGTTATACCCGATGTGATGTAGGGTCACGAATCCACAATATACCACATCTGGGATAAGGTTTGAAGGTGGATCTTCCATAAATTATATCTGTAGCCATGCTGGGATGCAGATCCATAATATACCACATCTGGGATAGAGTTTGAATGTGGATCTGCCTCGCATTATATCCAGAGTGTTGTTCTGAGGGGGATCCACAACACATCACATCTGCGATAGAGCTCGAAGGTAGACCAACTACTACAACTTACGTCCGGAGATGTGTTCTAGCTAGAATCTGTGTTTCGTTCTTTCAATCTAGTATCTGTTGTAAATTTTCCAACTCATGTGCAGCAGGATATTAGGTCACTTAATGATAACTTTTCATAGACAGTGCTCAGGCAGAAACAATTAATGTGTACCCAGTTGTTAATGGATGCACCGTTAATGGAAATAACACAGATAGCACCTTACAGGATTCAGACAGGTTCATACAAGGTACGGATGCTTATTAATGCAAACAGGATACAGAGCTTTAAGTGCAGCCCTGAAGAGGTAGAATGGGATGAAGTACACACAGAAAATGATGCTGAAGCCAAGTTCAATTTATTCCACCGTAAATTTGTCTCATATAAGCCATGGATTACTAAGGGAATTAAGATATTGTGTAAGAGGAAGAGGGAAATATATGGACAAGCCAGAATAAGTCAGGATCGGACATCTACATCTACATCTATACTCCGCGAGCCACCTTACGGTGTGTGGCGGAGGGTACTTATTGTACCACTATCTGATCCCCCCTTCCCTGTTCCATTCACGAATTGTGCGTGGGAAGAACGACTGCTTGTAAGTCTCCGTATTTGCTCTAATTTCTCGGATCTTTTCGTTGTGATCATTACGCGAGATATATGTGGGCGGTAGTAATATGTTGCCCATCTCTTCCCGGAATGTGCTCTCTCGTAATTTCGATAATAAACCTCTCCGTATTGCGTAACGCCTTTCTTGAAGTGTCCGCCACTGGAGCTTGTTCAGCATCTCCGTAACGCTCTCACGCTGACTAAATGTCCCCATGACGAATCGCGCTGCTTTTCGCTGGATCATGTCTATCTCTTCTATTAATCCAACCTGGTAAGGGTCCCATACTGATGAGCAATACTCAAGAATCGGACGAACAAGCGTTTTGTAAGCTACTTCTTTCGTCGATGAGTCACATTTTCTTAGAATTCTTCCTATGAATCTCAACCTGGCGCCTGCTTTTCCCACTATCTGTTTTATGTGATCATTCCACTTCAGATCGCTCCGGATAGTAACTCCTAAGTATTTTACGGTCGTTACCGCTTCCAATGATTTACCACCTATGGCATAATCGTACTGGAATGGATTTCTGCCCCTATGTATGCGCATTATATTACATTTATCTACGTTTAGGGAAAGCTGCCAGCTGTCGCACCATGCATTAATCCTCTGCAGGTCCTCCTGGAGTACGTACGAGTCTTCTGATGTTGCTACTTTCTTGTAGACAACCGTGTCATCTGCAAATAGCCTCACGGAGCTACCGATGTTGTCAACTAAGTCATTTATGTATATTGTAAACAATAAAGGTCCTATCACGCTTCCCTGCGGTACTCCCGAAATTACCTCTACATCTGCAGATTTTGAACCGTTAAGAATGACATGTTGTGTTCTTTCTTCTAGGAAATCCTGAATCCAATCACAAACCTGGTCCGATATTCCGTAAGCTCGTATTTTTTTCACTAAACGTAAGTGCGGAACCGTATCAAATGCCTTCCTGAAGTCCAGGAATACGGCATCAATCTGCTCGCCAGTGTCTACGGCACTGTGAATTTCTTGGGCAAATAGGGCGAGCTGAGTTTCACATGATCTCTGTTTGCGGAATCCATGTTGGTTATGATGAAGGAGATTTGTATTATCTAAGAACGTCATAATACGAGAACACAAAACATGTTCCATTATTCTACAACAGATTGACGTAAGCGAAATAGGCCTATAATTATTCGCATCTGATTTATGACCCTTCTTGAAAATGGGAACGACCTGCGCTTTCTTCCAGTCGCTAGGTACTTTATGTTCTTCCAGCGATCTACGATAAATTGCTGATAGAAAGGGGGCAAGTTCTTTAGCATAATCACTGTAGAATCTTAAGGGTATCTCGTCTGGTCCGGATGCTTTTCCGCTACTAAGTGATAGCAGTTGTTTTTCAATTCCGATATCGTTTATTTCAATATTTTCCATTTTGGCGTCCGTGCGACGGCTGAAGTCAGGGACCGTGTTACGATTTTCCGCAGTGAAACAGTTTCGGAACACTGAATTCAGTATTTCTGCCTTTCTTCGGTCGTCCCCTGTTTCGGTGCCATCGTGGTCAACGAGTGACTGAATAGGGGATTTAGATCCGCTTACCGATTTTACATATGACCAAAACTTTTTAGGGTTCTTGTTTAGATTGTTTGCCAATGTTTTATGTTCGAATTCGTTGAATGCTTCTCTCATTGCTCTCTTTACGCTCTTTTTCGCTTCGTTCAGCTTTTCCTTATCAGCTACGATTCGACTACTCTTAAACCTATGATGAAGCTTTCTTTGTTTCTGTAGTACCTTTCGTACATGATTGTTATACCACGGTGGATCTTTCCCCTCGCTTTGGACCTTAGTCGGTACGAACTTATCTAAGGCGTACTGGACGATGTTTCTGAATTTTTTCCATTTTTGTTCCACATCCTCTTCCTCAGAAATGAACGTTTGATGGTGGTCACTCAGATATTCTGCGATTTGTGCCCTATCACTCTTGTTAAGCAAATATATTTTCCTTCCTTTCTTGGCATTTCTTATTACACTTGTAGTCATTGATGCAACCACTGACTTATGATCACTGATACCCTCTTCTACATTCACGGAGTCGAAAAGTTCCGGTCTATTTGTTGCTATGAGGTCTAAAACGTTAGCTTCACGAGTTGGTTCTCTAACTATCTGCTCGAAGTAATTCTCGGACAAGGCAGTCAGGATAATGTCACAAGAGTCTCTGTCCCTGGCTCCAGTTCTGATTGTGTGACTATCCCATTCTATACCTGGTAGATTGAAGTCTCCCACTATTACAATAGTATGATCACGAAACTTCTTCACGACGTTCTGCAGGTTCTCTCTGAGGCGCTCAACTACTACGGTTGCTGATGCAGGTGGTCTATAGAAGCATCCGACTATCATATCTGACCCACCTTTGATACTTAACTTAACCCAGATTATTTCACATTCGCATTCGCTAATAACTTCACTGGATATTATTGAATTCTTTACTGCTATAAATACTCCTCCACCATTGGCGTTTATCCTATCCTTGCGGTATATATTCCATTCTGTGTCTAGGATTTCGTTACTGTTCACTTCCGGTTTTAACCAACTTTCCGTTCCTAATACTATATGCGCACTATTTCCTTCAATAAGAGATACTAATTCAGGAACCTTGCCCTGGATACTCCTGCAGTTTACCAATATTACGTTAACTTTTCCTGTTTTTGGTCTCTGAGGACGGACGTTCTTTATCAACGATGATAATGTCCTCTCTGGTAAGCCGTCAGGTATTTTATCGTTTCGCCCAAGGGGGGGTCCCTCTAACCTAAAAAACCCCCGTGTGCACGCCACACGTACTCTGCTACCCTAGTAGCTGCTTCCGGTGCGTAGTGCACGCCTGACCTGTCTAGGGGGGCCCTACAGTTCTCCACCCAATAACGGAGGTCGATGAATTTGCAACCATTATAGTCGCAGAGTCGTCTGAGCCTCTGGTTTAGACCCTCCACACGGCTCCAAACCAGAGGACCGCGATCGACTCTGGGCACTATGCTGCAGATATTAAGCTCAGCTTGCACTCCGCGTGCGATGCTGGTTGTCTTCACCAAATCAGCCAGCCGCCGGAAGGAACCAAGGATGGCCTCAGAACCCAAGCGGCAGGCGTCATTCGTTCCGACATGTGCTACTATCTGCAGCCGGTCACACCCAGTGCGTTCAATAGCTGCCGGAAGGGCCTCCTCCACATTACGGACGAGACCCCCCGGCAAGCACACCGAGTGCACACTGGCATTCTTCCCCGACCTACCCGATATTTTCCTAAGGGGCTCCATAAACCGCCTAACGTTGGAGCTCCCTATAACTAATAGGCCCGCCCTCTGTGACTGTCGGGACCTTGCCGGAGAATCGGCCACTGGCCCAACAGGCGAGGCATCCTGTGGTGGCTCGGAAACGATGTCATCACCACTAGGAAGCACCCCGTACCTGTTGGAAAGGGGTAAGGCAGCTGCCACGCGGCCAGATCCCACCTTCGCCTTTCGGCCAGGCACGCGCGAGTCCACCACTGTCCGCCATTCACCCTGGAGTGATGGCTGACCGGTAAGATGCTCACTGCCGGAAGACGCAGCGACATCAGGGGTTCCATGTGATTCCAAGGCCACCGAAGTAGGCATAGGTCTCACCACAGTTGCCCCAACGCCACTACGAGCCGACGCCTGCGCCTCGAGCTCGATGAGCCTAACAGACAAAGCCTCCACCTGCCCCCGAAGAGTGGCCAATTCTCCTTGCGTCCGCTCACAACAACCACAGTCCCTACACATGACTATCTTTACCCTACTCTATACGGTGACAAATTCCCAAGATAATCTTCTGATGAGCTACTCTGATAATCAAGAAACACTCACTGAAATACGAGACGCGAAAACTACGCTAGGTTTTCCCAGAAAAACTATTTAAAAGCTAAGCGCAGCAAATAAGTACAAAAACGCTTTATACAAACAGTACTCGCTGCTGCTGGTGCTCTCGCTCTGGCTGTCACAAGACAACTGCTGATTCAAGTGACTAGTGGCTAACGGCCGCGAAACAAACGAAAGACGGTTTTAGGGCGCTTTCTGTTCTAAACGATCAAGAAAACACTAAGAAATCTAACACGAAAACTACGTAAAGTTTTATCAAGAACTGTTAGTTACTATGCAGAGCAGATAAACACAAATAGAATCCCTTCCTTAGTGGAAGGTCGTAAACAAAATGCAAAATAAACGCTTTATACAAACAGTACTCGCTGCTGCTGGTGCTCTCGCTCTGGCTGTCACAAGACAAGACACTACTTGCTTACTACAAAAGACACTGTAATATTTTAAGGAAAATCATTAAGAAGTCGAGAAGCTTATGTGTTCTGACAGAAATCAATAATGCTGATAATATGATTAAAACTGTATGGAATATTGTCAAATAGGAGACGGGGCAGCCTGACAGTGCACAGCATACCATAGCAATAAAGCTAAATGATGATGTTGTGAGTGATAATTCACAAGTTGAAATTATTTTTAACGGTCACTTTCTGAATGTAGCAGCAAAAATAGGGTTAAAGAGCTCAGCTGAAGAAGCTAAAAAGTATGTTACAAGTGTCATTCCTCAGGACTTTAGACCTTTAAAAATAGCACCAACATCCCCCACTGAAATTAAGGGAATTATACTGAAAAACAAGAGCTCATGTGGTGTTGATGGAGTCTCTAACGGAATTTTAAAGTGTTGTTCTAATTTAAGAAGTGCAGTCCATAGTGATATATGTAACGCTTCGCTGGCACAGGGAATTTTTCCAGACAGATTGAAATATGCAATTGTCAAACCTCTTCATAAGAAAGGGGACAAGACTGACTTACATAATTATAAACCAATCTCATTCCTGACTTCGTTTTCTAAAATATTCTAAAAAGTTATGTATTCAGGAATAGTCTCACATTTAAGTGAAAATAATTTACGCATTATGTCACAGTTCGGATTCCTGAAGGGTTACTGGACTGAGAACGCTATCTACACATTTACCCATCAAATAGTACAAGCCCTAAATAACAAATTATCACCAGTTGGTATTTTTTGTGATCTCTCCAAGGCATTTGACTGTATGGATCATGTTACACTCTTAGAAAAACTCAGGTTTTATGGAATTGAAGGCTATTCACACAGCTAGTTTGAATTATACTTAATGAACAGAAAGCAAAAAGTTGTGCTGAATGGGACAAATAATGTTGGGAAGGTGGTAAATTCTAGTGAATGTGGAGTTATCACAAAGGGAGTCCCACAGAGTTCAATCTTAGGTCCTCTGTTTTTCCTTATGCATATGAATGACCACCCACTTAACGTTCAGCAAGCAGAACTAGTACTTTTTGCATATGACACGAGTGTTATAAAAAATCCCATTCCAGAAAAAGCAGCTGAAGATATTGTTAAAGATGTCTTTCAAAGAATTATTAAGTGGTTCTCAGAAAATGGACTCTCCCTTACTTTTGAAAAGACTCACTATATCCAGTTCTGTACACCAAACAGAGTCATACCGTCAATTGATGTAGCATATGAACAGGGCTTAGTTAACAGGGTAGATTTCTCCAATTTTTTGGTGTTCACATTGATGACAACTTGAACTGGAAGAAGCTTATTACTGATTTCAAACAAGTAAGTTCAGCTTCTTTCGCTCTCCGTATAATCGCTAGTCTTGGTAATAAACAGATCAGCCTCCTAACGCATTTTGCATATTTCCACTCAATAATGTCTTATGGAATAGTTTTCTGGGGAACTCACCATTTAGACATAAAGTATTGACTGCACAAAAGAGAACAGTGAAAATAATCAGTGGTGTTCACCCAAGGATGTCATGTAGGCACCTTTTCAAGGAGTTAGGTATTTTAACTGCAACATCAGAGTACGTATAGTCGCTAATGAAATTCGTTACAGATAATCCATCTCAGTTCGCAAAGAACAGTGATGGTCATACATAGAACACTAGAGGGAAAAATGACCTTTTCTATCCGTTATTGAAGCTGTCAGTTGCTCAAAAAGGAGTACATTATTCAGCAACAAAAATCTTCGATCATTTGCCCAACAACATAAACTGTATGGCAGGTAGCAGATCAAGTTTTAAATGTAGCTTAAAATCATTTCTTTTGGACAACTCCTTCTATTCCATGGACTAGTTTCTATATCAGACATGGCAAAAAAAAAAAAATTGTACCTCTAAATGTAGTTGCATGTGTAGAACTAAAAATTTCAGTAATATTTATATTAGCACTATTCATGTGTGTATATATATCTTGTAATCTGATTTCTTCCACATCATATCGATAAAATAATCCGGAAAATGATCCATGGAACATGAAATAACTAAAATAAACTAAAACTAAATTATGTTCGAAGTTTGATCCACCAGTGGGAATACCATGTCATGTGAGCCAGCTGCGACACATGCACAGACACAAACATACAGAAAACAGAGCAAACGCACTGCAATGGTAGAGTATGAGGTTGGAGGTGACTGGATGCATTCGAGTTCTCAGTAGGGTTCCTCAAAAAGAACATTGTGTTCCCTCCAGAGATTTCCATTTGAACTACTTAGTGACTGTAATCAGACTGCTGTAAAAGACAAATTACTCGCCAGACAAAGTGACTGTCATGCTCAATTTAATTAATTACCCTATATATTTGATATCAGTGTCATGCCACCTGGCGAGTATAGGTGGTGGCTCGAACGCTATGGATATTATTCTTCACTTGTTTTTTTTTTGTTGCAAAATGGTTCAAATGGCTCTGAGCACTATAGGACTTAACATCTGAGGTCATCAGTCCCCTAGAACTTAGAACTACTATCACACACATCCATGCCCGAGGCAGGATTCGAACCTGCGACCGTAGCGGTCGCGCGGTTCCAGACTGTAGCGCCTAGAACCGCTCAGCCACCGCGGCCGGCTTTTTCGTTGCACGAGATCTTTTAACGATTTTACATCGTCCACCTATACAGGGAGAGATACCCATCGTAATAATATCACATTTGTTACCGAACTTATAAAGCGATACGTAATATAAAACTTATATTTACAACTTCTCTTTACTGTTACCTTTAGACTACAGATGTGGCGAGTCAAATGGTTTCCTTAAGAGAGCGTCTGAAAGTGAGGCGTCCAGTGACAGTGGTAGATCTTAGCAAACCATCATGAGGCAAAAATGAGTTCAATATTCTAGTCCTGTGATGCAGGACGTGACTGATAAGGAAAGATATTTTTGTACTTGATGAAAAGATACTTAGAAGAAATATAGCCTATGCTATAGCTTTGTACAGAATTTTCACAAAAAGTAACGATATTTTAGCGTTTTGAAAACGCGTGAATTCTCCGATTACTTCTATCTTCGAAAATAACTCGTATAAAAGGGAAGAATCTAGATTTCGTGTGTATGGCCAACAATATCGTTGCCTCTGATTGGGTAAAGTATGCTTTTTAAACTGGTGGGTCTATGTCGGAGTGGAATTCTTTGGAACTACTGTATACGTCAAAGCTGCAGCTGCTTCTTCCGCAGTACATAGCGGCTGCCTGCGAGTTCGGTCAGGAGGAGCCAGCATCCGGAAGTAACGGATAGCACAGCTTTTGGGGTGTACAAAAGAATGCGCCTACCTGTCTGATCTTGCCCGCAGCGGCGAGGGCTGGTGAAGTGTCCAGCGAGACAGAAGCAGATGTCTGTGTGTATCGTGAGAGAAGATTCAAAATGAAGGACGTTTGCGCTGGAGGTACTGATAACATGCTAATTGCTACAGTCCAATTGCCCGCCATGGTTGGGGGGGGGGGGGGGGGGTGCACTCTGGCATACGTGCACGCCCAAAACTTCGGCTGCGGCCGCGGAGGTAATTTACACTGGTCTCTTTACGGGGTGCTGGCGTTGTAGATGGGGGATGGTCGAGCTGCCTGTGGACCTCTTGACAGGTGCGCACGGGGTGTGCAAGTGTTTCCAGCTGTCTGCGACTTCTACTCATGTCAACTACTGTCACGAATTGGACTGTGGTTTAAGTGTGTCGTGTTTAGTGCTTCTCAATACACTGCAGTGGACTCTGTCGTGCAATGGTATTTGCTGTTGTCTCGATCCTATCATGCCGTAGGCCTTCATATTTCCGAATGTGGCGAGGAGAACCAACTTAGGAATTCTATTGAGCTTGAAAAATCCCAATCGCGACATCAGATTCCCGACTGATCGCGGTCTCTGGCATCTAGCCATGACAGCTTATTGCTACGGACTGGATCGTGTTCATCCAGCCGGTGCGGACGGAGGCAAAGGTGTAAATGGCGAATGGCGCGAGCCTCGCGATCGCTAGTTTGTGTTATCGGCAGGATTTATTTTTCATGAGATATGTTCAGTGGATCTTTATGGTAGAGGATGGGATTTGTCCACTCAGACGTTGGTGCGTACAAGACCTCGAATATATTTAATGCTACAGTCCATTTCTGGCGGAAATTTCATTACATGTTTTGCATAATGTTAGTGTGCGATACTCACACGCTGAAAATATGTTTTTGACGAAGAAGGATCATGCTAAAAGCAGTGAGTGTTTTAAGCGATCTATTTGATTGTTGTGTATTGTTAAACACTTAATTTGAAAGGGTAGTGCAAATGGCTTATTTCACTCTGTTTTCGGTATTGAAATTATCAGTTCTCCCCTTGTCTCCAGTATTAGCCCATAGTAACATTGTATTCTGAGGAGAGATGAAAACCTCTGTCTGCGTGTGTCGGGACGCTGGTTCACACAAACAATCAAGGAGTTGCCTCTTGAGAAAGATAGAGACAGGAAGTAAGTCTGAAAATTCCCGAACAACAGAATGCCGCCACTTGATGCTTGTTTGGGGCCAATGAGATCAAAGGAGGCCGAAATGTGTTCTGTGGTCGGTGGTATTTAGTAGTTTGATCTGTAATTAGGACACTGGGCGGTATTGACCTTCGTTGCGATTCCCTGGCGGTGTAGACATGCACGAGAGACCCCGAACGGCCACTACTATACTGCACTTCATTACATTTATGACCTGTAGACCACTTTTGCAATGTTTTACTGTCAGTGCAATATGACTGCCGTATGTTTCTCGATCTGCACAAAATAGTTTGCTGCTGAGATTCTAGTAATCTGTCCATTTGCAGAAAGTGACGGTTGGTTTCGAAATATACCATGAACTTTTAGATATGTAATTGTTCTCATTTTCCCCACTGTGTATAGACACCAATGTGATTTGAAAGGTGAAGAAAATAAATAATAACAGCCTTAACATCCCTGAATCCAGCAGCAAGTATAAACTAAGCCTAGTGAGCGTTTCCAAGCGCGATGAGAGTAAAAAAGCGCCGCAGTTGTTTAAATATTCCATACTGCAATCTATTTTTTGATCAGTTCTTTAAATAAACTATATTCCATACACCATCTTGTATTCTGTAAATTGTTTAAATAAAGAGTATTCCATACATTGCAGTGAATTTCCCCGAATTATTATTCAACTAAATAAACTAACTATATTCCAAACACCGATAGTATCGTATACAGTGTTTCAATAAACAATATTCCACACATTGTCCAACTTGTTTAAACAATATTCCATACACTTCAATTGAATTCCTGACAAGTTCTTTAACTAATCAAATAAACTATGTCCTGTTCACCGTCCTGATCTCATAAATTGTTTAAATAAACAGCATTCCACATATTCTCTACATATCGTCTATTGTTTAAACAGTATTCCATACACTTGCATCGATTTCCCTTTAAATGACCGAACAAATGAGTGTTTTTCCTGCTAGTTTCCCAGAGTGGGTGGGGAGGGGTAGGGGAGGGGTATTACTGGGGGTTTCCCAGACAGTGGATATAATTACTTGATCGATTTAATTAAGTAGTCAATAAAATTTATGTCAAAAGTGTTCTTATATCGGCGAGAGGAGTTCGTGAGGGATGAAGGTAGCGGAGGTGGGGAAACAATAGCTTAAGGAGCTATCAATCAAAGGAGAACAATACGTTTGCCAGTGAATGTATACTTGCCCCTGATGTAGGTAATGCGCACAAACAAACTGTGCTCATGCAGCCCTTGGACTATTACCCTCAGGTACTGTGCACTATACAATACGCAAGTGCCTGTGCTCCTGTACTAAACGTGTAGTCTGAGTCCAAGATTCATGTCTAGTAAAATAGCCGGACAAGGCAATGGTAGATATCGTGCAGTTCGCTACGATGCATGCAGCAGAAGAGCAAGGAAGCAGAGAAAGTAGAACATCGGTTACAAGAAACAAGGAATGTAATTCCATGAGCTGTTGCATAAAAGCTGTCTGTCGTCTGTCTCTGAAAATGGGTCTGTGGACTTAGATAAGAGTTTTATTAAGTTTTGTGTAGCTACTGAAGACAGCTGTGGACATTGTTAATAGGTCGCCTGCCAAAGTGATTGGTGGAAAGACGCCTGGGGACGTATGGTCAGTTGGAAAAAGCTTTTCACATACGTGAAATTCTGGTTCCGAAGTGGTGACTCTTAATCCTAAGAAAAAATGGCATAAATTGGTACTTGAAGTCCAGGAAACAGCTATTTTCAGGTATTGTGAGATTGCGAAAGGGTATTGTCCGGTTGATCTTGGTCCTCAGACAATTGAAGAGGCTTTGTTATTGCTCATGTTGATCAACGAAAGAAGACGATGGATGAAGAGTACGACTCATCAATGATAAATAAAACTGGTGGATCTTCCTTAAGGATAAAAAGTTTTATTTCGTGAGTACTTAAAAAGATCATAATTCAGTGTAAGGCAACATTAGTGGTTAAAGGACCTAAGGGTATATTTTATTTTAGACACATGGATCTATGCTGACAATTGTAAAAACGGCGATGGTACATTAGTCCTTACTAATGTAAAATTGCTACCTTCTGAAGAAGACAAATTTATATTTGTCGAAACCTAGGTAAAGAATTTCTTTATACATTGCAACTGGTCGGATGTTTATAATTTTGTTACGTGAAACCGTTGCTGTTGTGCCGCTATATTTAAAATATTGAGGTGGTGATTATTATGAAGTCTAATTACAAGTTGTGAAGTACGCTTCGGTTGGTTACCTCTTTGCTTGAGCTGCTAAATACGACCTAAATGTGAATCAGATTTATGCAGGAAGCGTATTCTGGAGTGGAACACTGACGCTGAAATTTGTGTTCCACAACAAGAGATTTACTCAGAAGGCGGCCAAGGACGTTTACTGCATAAGTTTTTCACTGTGGTTGATAAAAACTGGGAATATGGTGCGTGCATATCGACTTCGCAGTCCACAGAAGATTAATCGCAGTGATGACATTGGTGTTCTTAAGAAAGTTAACTCTCACCAGAGTGTGCCGAAAACAATTTATTCCTTCCCATTGATTAAGGGCTAAAGAAAGAAGAGCAATTTTCATGAGTATTTCGATATGTAATCCTGTTTCAGAACTGTTTGAGTTAATCTTCCTGAATTCCTTCAGCGGGTTTCAGCTCGGCATCTAGTACAGCGATGACACATGTAGATTTTTTTGAAGTCTCCTCCAGTAATGAATTCTTGCGAGTTTCTGATTTATGACAGAATCCTATGATAACGTCACTGTCGAAATCGAAGAATTTATGACATTTCAATTTGTACAAACATACTGTATCGTTTTAGCTTCTACTGAGACTGAACTGTTAATTTCTACATCGAGTGTTGACCATCTACGTGCCTTTTCGCATTTTGCAAATTATATTATAATCCTGATGAACAAAAAATGATGTTATTCACCAGTTCATATTACACGTGGTGCATCATGCTACCGATACGGTGACCTAAAGAAAACTTTTAATTAGTCGTCATCAGCCCTGTGGCCGCTCTTTAACAATTCTCGTCAAGACGCATTGCTTTCTTTGTTGCTTCATGCATATACAGTTTTCGGTTACTTGTAACATCCATGGCTAACTGCCCCTCTATGTTAAGTAGAGCAGTTAAGACACTTCAGGAGACGAGATCGTTAAGACAGAATATGTAGGGCAGTGGTTTACTCACCGGTAAGCGCTTCCAGTGGAGTAGGACACGTGACATTTCCTTGTAAGGAAACAACACGTTTCCTTGTCTCCCATTAGCAGATCTGAGGCCAGAGTAACAGAAGCATCGCGTCGCCTTGTAAGGAAGCGTGGCTTTTTCTGGCTTCCTACAGGCTTGCTAACAAAGAACAGACGCCATGCTAAGCTGAAGAAACCAGAAGCACACACACAAAAGGACATAGGATGCGGACATGTTTCGCAGATTATTATCCACCTGTAAAGCTCATCACTGATGTCTTAAAGAACCGAATTCCCATGTATAAAAACCGAGCGAGGTGGCGCAGTGGTTAGCGCACTGGACTCGCATTCGGGAGGACGACGGTTCAATCCCGCGTCCGACCATACTGATTTAGGTTTTCCGTGATTTCCCTAAATCGCTCCAGGCAAATGCCGGGATGGTTCCTTTCAAAGGGTACGGCCGACTTCCTTCCTCGTCCATCCCTAATCCGATGAGACTGATGACCTCGCTGTCTGGTCTCCTCCCCCAAAACCAACCAACCAACCCATGTATAAAACAGCTTCAAATGTCTGATTACATTAAAAATGAGTTAATGCGTTGAATATTCGACATTAAGTGTGTATGATAGAAGAGAGAAAACCGTAACTAGGACCACGGCTGTAAACAGCGGTAAGAAACACTCGACGACAGTAGCAGGTGAACAAGGCAGCCATCCAGTTTGAAATGAATGATGTTTTTCAGTTAATCTTAACCATCGTTAAAACGCATTTAAACCTATCTTCTTCCGAAGGACAAGAAACCTGCATACAGTGTGATAATATAAATCACAATCAAAATATCAGGGACCAATAATACGTGTCATACAGAAACTACTACCTACAACAAGTGCAGGCCTGTCACAAACAACATGATATATACCAACATAGGAAAAGTAGTACTTACAAACTTCACATTAGCAGTGAGTCAGTTAGGAAAACGATCTAACATCTCCATATGAAATGTGTCGGCAACGGTCTGTACGTCAATTCGTAAAAGTTAAGGTCCCTAAAATCAAGGGCTTGGCACATCAGTAAAATCAATTACGTAAAATGCCAGACCGTGTTTAGAGCTACATGCCGAATGAGGGTGAGTGGATACCACGGAAACAAATCCTGAGGTGCATGCGCCAATATACATGTACGCTTGGCGGCATAACAGCCAATAAGCGGAAGCACATTGAAATTGCTAACAGAATTATAGAAATACTCCAAGCGAATAAACGAGTATAGAATAAAATGTTGCTGTTGTGCTCATCAGTCCAGAGACTGGTTTGATTCATCTGTCCATGCTACTCTATCCTGTGCAAGCCTCTTCATCTCTGAATAACTACTGCAACCTAAATCCTTCTGAATTTGCTTACTGTATTCATCTCTTAGTCTCCCTCTGTGACTTTGACCCTCCACTCTTCCCTTCAGTACTAAATTGGTAAACCCTTGATGCCTCAGAAGGTGTCCTACCAACCAATTCCTTTTTCTAGCCAAGTTGTGCCACAAATTCCTCTTCTTCCAATCCTATTCAGTATCTCCTCATTGTTACATCTACGTCTACATGGATATTCTGCAAATCACATTTAAGTGCCTGGCAGAGGGTTCATTGAACCACATTCACAATTCTCTATTATTCCAATCTCGTATAGCGCGCTGAAATAATGAACCCCCCTATCTTTCCGTACGAGCTCTCTGACTTCCCTTATTTTATCGTAGTGATCGTTCCTCCCTATGTAGGTCGGTATCAACAAAATATTTTCGCATACGGAGGAGAAAGTTGGTGATGGGAACTTCCTGAGAAGATTGCGTCGCAACGAAAAACGCCTTTCTTTTAATGATTTCGAGCCCAAATCGTGTATCATTTCTGTGACACTCTCTCCCATATTTCGCGATAATGCAAAATGTGCTGCCTTTCTTTGAACTCTTTCGATGTACTCCGTCAGTCCTATCTGGTAAGGATCCCATCTCACACAGCAGTATTCTAAAAGAGGACGGACAAGCGTAGTGTAGGCAGTCTCCGTAGTAGATCTGTTACATTTTCCAAGTGTCCTGTCAATTAAACGTAGTCTTTGGTTAGCCTACCCCACAATATTTTCCATATGTTCCTTCCAACTTAAGTTGTTCGTAATTGTAATACCTAGGTATTTAGTTGAATTTCCGGCTTTTAGATTAGACTGATTTATCGTGTAACTGAAGTCTGAGTTCCTTTTAGCACTTATGTGGATGACCTCACACTTTTCGTTATTTAGGTTCAACTGCCACTTTTCGCGCCTTTCAGATATACACTCCTGGAAATGGAAAAAAGAACACATTGACACCGGTGTGTCAGACCCACCATACTTGCTCCGGACACTGCGAGAGGGCTGTACAAGCAATGATCACACGCACGGCACAGCGGACACACCAGGAACCGCGGTGTTGGCCGTCGAATGGCGCTAGCTGCGCAGCATTTGTGCACCGCCGCCGTCAGTGTCAGCCAGTTTGCCGTGGCATACGGATCTCCATCGCAGTCTTTAACACTGGTTGCATGCCGCGACAGCGTGGACGTGAACCGTATGTGCAGTTGACGGACTTTGAGCGAGGGCGTATAGTGGGCATGCGGGAGGCCGGGTGGACGTACTGCCGAACTGCTCAACACGTGGGGCGTGAGGTCTCCACAGTACATCGATGTTGTCGCCAGTGGTCGGCGGAAGGTGCACGTGCCCGTCGACCTGGGACCGGACCGCAGCGACGCACGGATGCACGCCAAGACCCTAGGATCCTACGCAGTGCCGTAGGGGACCGCACCGCCACTTCCCAGCAAATTAGGGACACTGTTGCTCCTGGGGTATCGGCGAGGACCATTCGCAACCGTCTCCATGAAGCTGGGCTACGGTCCCGCACACCGTTAGGCCGTCTTCCGCTCACGCCCCAACATCGTGCAGCCCGCCTCGAGTGGTGTCGCGACAGGCGTGAATGGAGGGACGAATGGAGACGTGTCGTCTTCAGCGATGAGAGTCGCTTCTGCCTTGGTGCCAATGATGGTCGTATGCGTGTTTGGCGCCGTGCAGGTGAGCGCCACAATCAGGACTGCATACGACCGAGGCACACAGGGCCAACACCCGGCATCATGGTGTGGGGAGCGATCTCCTACACTGGCCGTACACCACTGGTGATCGTCGAGGGGACACTGAATAGTGCACGGTACATCCAAACCGTCATCGAACCCATCGTTCTACCATTCCTAGACCGGCAAGGGAACTTGCTGTTCCAACAGGACAATGCACGTCCGCATGTATCCCGTGTCACCCAACGTGCTCTAGAAGGTGTAAGTCAACTACCCTGGCCAGCAAGATCTCCGGATCTGTCCCCCATTGAGCATGTTTGGGACTGGATGAAGCGTCGTCTCACGCGGTCTGCACGTCCAGCACGAACGCTGGTCCAACTGAGGCGCCAGGTGGAAATGGCATGGCAAGCCGTTTCACGGGACTACATCCAGCATCTCTACGATCGTCTCCATGGGAGAATAGCAGCCTGCATTGCTGCGAAAGGTGGATATACACTGTACTAGTGCCGACATTGTGCATGCTCTGTTGCTTGTGTCTATGTGCCTGTGGTTCTGTCAGTGTGATCATGTGTTGTATCTGACCCCAGGAATGTGTCAATAAAGTTTCCCCTTCCTGGGACAATGAATTCACGGTGTTCTTATTTCAATTTCCAGGAGTGTATTTTCTAAATCGTTTTGCAGTTTGTTTTGAACTTTTGATAACTTTATTAGTCGATAAACGAAGTGTCACCTGCAAACAACCAAAGACGGCTGCTCAGATTGTCTCCCAAATCGTAATCTACTCATTTAATCTTCAGCATTCTTCTGTAGCACCACATTTCGAAAGATTATTGTCTTCTTGTCGAAAGTGTTTATTGTCCATGTTTCACTTCCATACATGGCTACACTCCATACAAATACCTTCAGAAAAGACTTCCTGACTCTTAAATCTGTACTCGATGTTAACAAATTTCTCTTCTTCAGAAACGCATTCCTTGCCATAGCCAGTCTACATTTTATATCCTCTCTATCTCGACCATCATGAGTTATTTTACTTACCAAATAGCAAAACTTATTTACTGCATTAAGTGTCTCGTTTCCTAATCTAATACTGTCATCATCATTTAAATCGACTATATTCCATTACCATCGTTTTGCTTTTGATGATGTTCATCTTATATCCACCTTTAATACATTGTCCATTGCGTTCAACTGCTCTTCCAGGTCCTTTGTTGTCTTTGACACAATTACAATGTCGTCGGCAAATCTCAAAGTTTTTATTTCTTCTCCATGGATTTTAATTTGTAGTCCAAATTTTTCTTTTGTTTCCTTTACTGCTCGTTCAATACACAGACTGAATAACATCGGCGATAGGCTCTCCCTTCTCACTCCCTTCTCAACCACTGCTTCCCTTTCATGCCCCTCGACTCTTGTAACTGCCATAAGGTTTCTGTGCAAATTATAAATAGCCTTTCGCTCCCTGTATTTTACCCCTTCCACCTTCAGAATTTGAAAAAGAGTATTCCAGTCAACATTGTCAAAAGCTTTCTCTAACTCTACAAATGCTAGAAACGTAGTTTGCATTTCCTTAACGCAATAAAATGTTAACAAATACAAAAAATACTAACATACGTAAAGACCCTTACAGGAGCGTCAGGCCATTATCGTACGGAAGTGATGACCTCTTTGTATAAGTACGAGCATAATGACTGCAAAGAGATTAATATCACCTTCAGTACATCATCGTAATAAAAGTAATAATGCCATTGCTTAAGCACTCTATGAAACAAAATGATATAAAGAACAAAAATTCATAGGTACCCGTAGAGTGACAAACGTAGCAAGTGTAGGTGGCATCAATATCATAGCAAGACATAAACTGACAAACGAAACTTTATGCACAAAAATTGTGTAATAGAGTTTTGAGGAAATGCAGCACTCTCAAGGCTACCGGCAGTCGTATGAAGATAAATCTAAGATTGGACCGTTGGGAAGAATTAGAGATCTATAAACATCTAGACTGTAAACAGGGCAGTTTACAAAAAAAAATCATACGACTGCTGGTAGCCTTTGGGAATGATTCATTTCCTCAAAGTTCTCTTATACAATTTTTGTGCACACAGTTTCGTTTGTTAGTTTATGTTGTGCTAAGATATTGGTGCCACCCACTCTTGTTATCTTTGTCACTCTGCACGTACATATGAATTTTTGCTCTTGACTCTCGTTATGTTTAATAACGTGCTTATGCACTGGCATTATTACTTTTCTTACGATGATGTACTGGAGGCGACATTAATCTCTTTGCAATCGTTATGTTTGTAATAATGTACTTATGCATGACATCACTATTTCCGTACGATAATGTACTGATCGTTCTATAAGGGAGTTAAAACATGTTAGTATATATTTTTTTGTACTTGCATTTTTCAACATTTTATTCTATATTACTAGCTTCCCTGTTTTGGTATATATGATGTTGTTTGTAGGTAGTAGTTTCTATATGACACGTAATATTATTCCATGGTGTTCTGATTGTAATTTATGTTATAGCATTGTATGCAGGTGTCTTGTCCTTCTGAAGGAGACGGTTTTAAATTATTGAAACCATAGTTAAGGTTAACTGAAAACCACCATTTATTGCAACTAGTTGGCTGTCCTATCCGCCTTCTATTCTGTAACCATTCCTGAAGTGCATCCATGTTCAAAATATTGAAGTCGATGAGAACTACAGTTATTGTATATAAAACGTGCTACGTTATGTGCTTTATTCATATTAGTTGATAGTTCCACGATAAACCGAGAAAAGGCAGCTCTATAATTTCTGATTCTCTCTAGTGAGGTCTTTGTCACAATGTGTACATGTAAACAGTGGTACGTGTCAAAATTATCGGGTTTTGAGAAAAGGGTGACACAGAGCCGTACTGTATTCATCTTCTGCTACTACTAGTTTCGTGCACAAACCATTATTTTGGTGTGAAATAATGAACATTAGTACCCGCATGTCACACAAACTGAGACATGGAATCACGCTTACTGGTATATTTATTGCAACTGAGCACATCTAGTATCGAGAAAGTTCATAGATCTGGAGCTGAGACCGGTTCAACAGCAACAAAGTAACTGGACGTATTTAATACGTAAACAGCTCATCGACAAGACATACTCACGTCTTTCATATCTAGCTGACGTTTTATGACCGAAAGAGACAGTAATAATAAACATATACAATGCAACGCTGCCATGAATTTTTCAAGACATATAGCCACCCGAAGAAAATGTTTGAAAGACATGGATGCCACTAGAATAACGAAAGTGATGTTAGAGCCAGCAAAATGCTAAAGTAAACTTTGATAAGTTAAGTCCCTTTTCATTGCTTATGTTAATTTTCGTGATAGCGTGATGGCAGAAACGTTAAGGGCTATCCTTAATATTGTTTTCATGCTGTAGTAAGACGTCAATAACATTAATTTCATATTGAGCTGAATCATACATTAATTTTTGAAATTTTGTACATAATTATTGCAAATATTCGTAACGGAAATAACCGTATCATAAACTGAAACAATATGGACATTTTAAATTTATAACTTTGAGAGGTTTCACAATAATGTTTCGTTAACTCGCCCGGAAAGTAAACAGTGCTAAGTCAGTGCTAACTGCAGTCATTTTGTAAGTATACAGTATCCAGTGCCGAGTAAGGTATTTTTAAAAATAAAATTTTGGATAGAATTTGCTATTTTAAAATTATATCATTACTCTAGGAGTATCCCCAAACAAAGACATATCTGTATAAAAAAATCAATGTGGATGTGTTTCAAATATCTTATTCATGAGATTTTAATGAAACGTTACTCTGCAATTTCTAGAAACAATCAGCTTGTCTCTTACCATGTCTATAACTAAGGTCTTCAACTACATTGGATTTATTAATTTAGGATTCTTCACTCGAGGACTAATGAAACATTCGGTGTAAAAACTGGTCAGTCACTCGAATAGTATAGTCCGGGTAGTTTCAGCCCCGTTTTAAAAGAAGATGCTCAATGTTTATGACGTCATATCTCACGAACTGCGTGTCTTACAATGAAATAATTTTGCGAGTAAATTCAGTGGTATGTTAGCGAGAAAAAGTGTCGAAGAAGTTTGAAATTACGAGTACAGTTTGTTGCAATTTGTCAAGTTCTGTCATTAAACCAGTACTGGATGTATATAGTCTGCATAGTTTGCGCTAAGCGAGTTACACATCAAGACACATACACCGTTCTTAGCTGTTATACTTGACTTATTTGATAAGCCTTTAACCCAATTTTATACCTCACAATGGGTGGATTAAGACTGCACTTTACATTTTTAATTTGAGAGATAATTATATGACAAACTGAAAATCAATATACGTAGCGGATACCACGGCACTGAATGTTTTAAAAGAAGGTGGACTTTTCCTCTTTTAACAAAATTATTACCTCGAAAGTGGTAGACGCCACATCTTTCAGTCAAATTTTTGTTGGCTCCGAAAGCTGTTAAATAGGCAACGTTCAATAATATACGTTGAGGTAACAAAAGTTGTGGTATACCTCGTAATATCGTGTTGGACCTCAATATGAACCGAGCGAGGTGGCGCAGTGGTTAGCGCACTGGACTCGCATTCAGCAGTACGACGGTTCAATCCCGCGTCCGGCCATCCTGACTTACATTTTCCGTGATTTCCCTAAATCGCTCCAGGCAAGTGCCGGGATGGTTCCTTTGAAAGGGCACGGTCGATTTCCTTCCGATACGTAACGCGGAATTGACCACTAGATGCCAAGAGTGGATGACCAGCCAGTATAAAAGAAGGTGTGTGTGTGTGTGTGGGGGGGGGGGGGGGGGGAGGGGAGAGGGGCAAAGAGGCAGTAACACCAGAACGGCTCCGTCAGGAGAGCACAGCGACTTAGAACGTGAGCTAGTCACTCGAGTTACAAATCCATCAGAGACATTTCAATCCTTCTAAAGCTGCTCAAGTCGACTGCAGGCGATGTGACAGTGAAGTGCAAACGCGAAGGAACAGCCACAGGTAAATCAAGACCACGCAGACCACATGTACGGACTACCAGAGACTGTCAACCATTGGAAAAGTGGTTGTGAAAAATTCTGTGAAATCAACGGAACGAATCACTCGTGAGTTCCAAAGTGCTATCAGAAGTCCAGCTAGCACACTGACTGTGCGAAAGAAGTTTAAAGAACGGGGGTACCGTGGTCGGGCATCTCCTCATAAGCCACACATTGTTATTGAAAAGCGACGCTTGAGATGCTGTGAACAGAGGTGCCACTGGACAGTGGATGATTGGAAAAAGTGTTTTGTAATGATAAATCACGCTATATCCCTTATGAATCGGATGTAAGGGTTAGGGTTTGGGGAATGCCTGAGGAAAATTACCTGCCATCATGTGTAGTGACGATAATGAATTACGGAATGGATGGTGTTACGGTACGGGGGTGATTTTGGCGTGGTTCCCTTATTGCGCTTAAGAAAACGCTAAATGGGAAGGGATATGAGAACACTTTACAGCATTGTGCACTGAGTACAGTGGAGTAACTTACTGAAAGTGACCCCGGCAGTTCTATATATCTGAGTGGTATGTATTCTGTCAGACATGTAAACAAGAAAATGTGGTAATGCATAGACGGAACAGTGAAACACATCGAGCCGTGTTCTGCCTACACGTAAGCTAGCATCTGCGGTCACGCTAAACTAAGAGATCGTTCGCCGAAATCTTCACGTAAATTTAAACTTGCATTGGAGAAAACAGCCGACAATGCATGAAGCGAAAGAGAGCGATCACTGGCTGCCATCTGCATTGGGCCAACAAATGAAGACAGAACAAAAGGAGGACAATGATATGCTGCACAAACTGCGGACGTCAAATGGCTCCCTTTTCCTGCTTGCACGCTTTGCGAACAAGCACAAATACCGCTTCTGGGTAGACGATTAATGAAATTACTGAAGATGCTCTAGACAGCTAGCAGTATGACGTTATAGAGTCCAATTTTGCCACGCAAAAACACTGGACATTGTTTATCCGAAAACAGAGCTACGGTTATATCGGTAGGCTGATATCTTGTATTTTTTTGTTGCAGCTGCATTTCATAATTTTCAACTACTTCTGAACGCCTGAAGGACAGTTCGACAATTAGAACTGATTTACAGTCAATGGTGATTGTGGGGACAGTGCGATAACCATGTCATCTTAAGATTAGGTGATAATCTCTGACCTTCATGATCGTGAGATACGTCAACTTCTTAGTTTTTGCTCGTGGGCTATCTCAACAGCGAGCTCTGCGCCAATTGACCAGCGACACTGCATGAATTAAGGCAATGAGTTAATACGACAGTAATAGTATTCCAGTTAAGATACTCAAGCGAACGATGAGGATCTCAATGGAAAATAGGACCAGTGTATACGTAGACGAGGTTCTGAATATGTAACTCTTTCCTCTTACTCGTTTTTCTGTTCTGTATCAGTTCCTTCCTCTAGGTTGTTACTAATAAGCAAAGACGTTGTTCGAAAGTCTTCAGCAACACAGCAAAGTTTTCAATGTTTTAAAATCATATCTGTCTATTATGATATTCTTCTACTATCTGCTCCTCGACACCAACTCAAAGTATACGCTATGAAGCTAAACAATGAAGTTTGGATTTTTCGTTAACCAATGTTTTTCCCAGATACACAGCCTTGCTACTTTCAGTGGCAGACATCAGTTCACTTCCATATGGCTGACATCTTTTATCCGTGGTAAGTGCAGCTTTACCTAGTGAAACCGCAATGCCAAATCTTCCAGTCCATTTTCAGTGGCCATATTAACCATTCAAATATTTATTCCATGACACGTGTAACATTTCACTCCAGGCGGACGATAGAATTACTGGTAAGTAATTATTATTGGTAAGTAATTATTATACTGTAATCTTTGTACTGAATGTCGATCTAACGTCTTGTATTCTCAATATTCTTACGTAACTTTCACGACTGGTTTAAGATGTAATTCATTCAATAAACGTTAAATTTACATCTTGTTACATGCAAAATGTTCTGGTTATTGGGTTTCAGGAGCCTGTTTATTCTCTTCTTCCTTCAGCGAGTTTTCTACACCACGCGACGTCTTTCGTATCCAGATTTCCACCTCCTATCTTACAAGTCCTCTTGTTGCATGAGTCACACCTCACTCCATAGTTCCAGTGATTCCTGGATCTCCCTCTTTTTCTGTGTCGCCGAGGTCTCCAGAGCCGTTTTTCAGAAGGGCATATTTCCTCTGTCATTCTTCTAAGATGTCCATAGGATGTTAGGCGTTTGTTCTGAATTGTGTCTACAACAACCTTCGAACTCCCATCTGTTCTTGTATTACGTTGTAAGAGGTCCATGACTAAGGAATTTATTGCTAGCGCACTCGAGCAGGTGTAATTTCGATGGATCGCTCACGCGCTGCCTGTGATATGTAAGCTCTAAGAGAATCTCAGACCAGACAGCAGTTTTGGCTGCAGTAGGAACTGTGTGGCAGTAGGAGCAAGTAGTAGCGAGCAGTCGTGTGTATGGAGTTGGCTGGGCCGGTCGTGGGGAGCGATGGCGGTGCCTGAGCGATGTAGTATAAGGTAAAAGCAGCCTCTCACATATGTACTGTAGTTATATCAAGTCAAATGTAAATGTTTTTTTTAATCTCTTAATAATAAACTTTCTTATAAAAATTAACTTTTCACAATCATTCATCTCAATTTAAAGAATTTACTAATTTATCCAATCCACGGTCATCCCGATTATTGTAAAGAAAAATCAGTTGTTTCTTTTATACATGACAAATCTATCGGCCAGCATTGCACTGGGCTGTGCCAGAAAAATTTCATATAGGAGCAGATATATACGCGTTATCTGGCGACCTTACTGAGGTAAGAATTTTCAGTTTATTCAGAATGATCTTTCAGGGCCATGACGCAGCATTGCTAACGTCCAAATTTACCAGTTTAGATTCACAGTCAGTCAGTTACTGAAAGGTTATATACAGGGCTATTACAAATGATTGAAGCGATTTCATAAATTCACTGTAGCTCCATTCATTGACATATGGTCACGACACACTACAGATACGTAGAAAAACACATAAAGTTTTGTTCGGCTGAAGCCGCACTTCAGGTTTCTGCTGCCAGAGCGCTCGAGAGCGCAGTGAGACAAAATGGCAACAGGAGCCGAGAAAGCGTATGTCGTGCTTGAAATGCACTCACATCAGTCAGTCATAACAGTGCAACGACACTTCAGGACGAAGTTCAACAAAGATCCACCAACTGCTAACTCCATTCGGCGATGGTATGCGCAGTTTAAAGCTTCTGGATGCCTCTGTAAGGGGAAATCAACGGGTCGGCCTGCAGTGAGCGAAGAAACGGTTGAACGCGTGCGGGCAAGTTTCACGCGTAACCCGCGGAAGTCGACGAATAAAGCAAGCAGGGAGCTAAACGTACCACAGCCGACGGTTTGGAAAATCTTACGGAAAAGGCTAAAGCAGAAGCCTTACCGTTTACAATTGCTACAAGCCCTGATACCCGATGACCAAGTCAAACGCTTTGAATTTTCGGCGCGGTTGCAACAGCTCATGGAAGAGGATGCGTTCAGTGCGAAACTTGTTTTCAGTGATTGAAACACGTATGTAACATAGCAGCGATGGCGAGGCATTGTAGCATCTGTGACCAGAGAGTATGCGCTTGACCGCGCGAGTGTTGCGAGCGGGTCTCAGTCTGTCGGTCAGTCGTTGCGAGTCTGTAGCTCTGTCTAGTTGAGGGCAGTAGTCTGTCAGTAGTCGTCGCGAGCAGTAGCTCTGTTCAGTGGCGTGCAGTACGCTAGTAGTCGTCATGCAGAGCGGTCGGTCAGTGGTAGCAGTCCAGTGGGATTGCGTGATGTGGTCTGGCGACAACACTGGTCAAGATGCTGAATGAGGTATACTGTTAATTAAGATAATCAACGGATAATGTAAAGTTTAATTATTGTAACTAATTTTCAACAAGTGCCCCCAATAATAACTTTGATTTCAAAAGCAATTTTACATAAAATTTTCATTTAATTGAAGTAACTATTTCGTTCCACTTCCCCTAAACAAAAGTTTCAGTTTTCAATTATATTATAAAAAAAAAGGAATATTATTATTTGCAATGCAGTTCCTCCAAGCGGTGCGCAACAACAAGAGCAGAAATTTGACTAGGTGTTGCAATGAGGTAAGAATTTAATTTTGATTTTTGCACAGGGCCAAAGACCGATATTTCGGTTTAATTGAATCATTATTATCACTGAGATTTTCTTATCACTGAATGGACTTTAATTTTTTATGAAGAACTTATACTTGAGTCAGATCGCGATTCTCACTTTTATTGTCATTAAATTTAATTGCAGGGAGGTTACGTTTGGACGTTTGGCTCCTATTCATTTATTATTTCTGTCTTTAAAATTTCAGTGGAGAGGTTACACTTAGCGCAATGTCCATTGGCATTCATAAATAATATTTCTGTCTTGTAAATTTTTGTGGGGAGGTTACACTTGGCGACCCTGCCAGGATCGAATTTCGTTGAGAGTCTTTTGAGCAACAGTCAGATATCTGCTCTTATTTGCTTAGATATAATTAGGATTTAGCGCAACGCTTTTATTAACTTGTGACTTTCTTTCTACAGGTCAACGGCAATTCGTTGCTCTGTTGTATTTGTGTGTTGCTTTTGCATTGTGCTGATTTATTTTGTGAAAAATTTTGACTTTTGTAAAAAATGCCGCGAAAGACTGTGAATAGTGTATCGCGAGGTATTATGAATGAAATTACCGACTCAAACAACTTTACCGATAGGACATGTGACACGCAGTGTAATGATGACAATCCTGCGTTCACTAACAATCAGTGCATTCCAACCACTAGTGATGACTTTTACCTTAATGATGAACAAACGAACTCAATTGTCTCGTCTGTTAATTTGACGACAATTGATGACGCGGGACGCTCTATTGTAATGAGCGCTGCCGAGCTTAACACATCCGATTTGGAAAATTCAAGTAACGTACAGACAAATTTGTCTAATGAAAATGAACAGGATACACAAAGTACGACGGATTTATTTAATTCCGAAATAGGGACTGACAGTGTATGTTTAACTGGCAAACCTTTTTGTAAATCTCAGAATAACCAAATGGTTGCAGAAAACGAGACAATTCCAGATCCACCACTAAACAGCACAGAGAATATAAACGCTAGTTTTGACTTGGTACGAATTATGAGAAGTTTGCTACAACAGCAAAGTGAGAAAGCAGACAACAATTTCAAACACTTAAATGAAAAACTTGACAATAATGCCGAAGATCTCAAACAACTTAGGGAAGATAACAAACACTTAAATGAGAAACTTGACAATAATGACGAAAATCTCAAACAACTTAGTGAACAGGTCAGACAACAGAATGAAAAATTAGACGACAATTCCAGACAGCTTAGTGAACAAATTAGAGCCGTTGCCGCGCAGTGCCATGACACTAAGGAACAGTTGCGCGTGGAAATTGAAGCTTGTTCAAAAAAAAAAAAAAAAATAGCGAAGAAATTAAGTCTGTTGCGCAGGAATTAAGAGAAATGCAAACAGCCGCAACAGACACACTCAGAGACGAAATTAGCGGAGTCGCTAAACAATGCTCTGAAAAAGCTACACAATTACGGGATGAGTTTAAAGCAATGACGGTAGAACTTTCGCGCACAAAGGACGCAAAGATAGACGCGAAATTTGAACAACAGAACACTCAGATGAACGAGCGCTTTAATCAGCACATACAAAACAGTGATACGCGTTTCCGCAGATTTATTCAAGATCAAAACAAAGTAAAACGACAAGTCATGGAAACAATCACTGCACAAAGACAAGAGGACAAACGTAAAATGTTCGCGAAAGCAAAAACGTATGTAGACAATAATATTACTACAGTGTCCGACAAAATTAATACCATAGAACAATTGAACGCGGAATTAAGGGATGAAATTTCTGATCTTAAATTAAAAACAGATACACACACAGTGAATATTCAAACAGTGACAGACAGATTCGAACAATTAGATCTAACACATGATTGCGATGTCATCAAAGCTGATGTTAAAAAACTGAGCGAAACTACGCGTAAGTTGCAAAAACAGATTAATGCATCTGATTCTAAAACCGATGATCAGGTTAAAATACTGACTGAAAAATGTGATGAATTGGCCAGTCGTATGGATGTTATCGAAAATACTAATGACAATAAATCAGACGATACTGCACCGGTTTCATTTAACCAAACACCTGAATTTCAAAATTTACAGCAGACATTTAATGAGATCGATTCATCTAACAACACGTTACGTAGGAAGTTGTCAAATTTACAACAAGAAGTAACGGAGATGAAAAATATTTCAGTTAATAACTCAACACAGCAGACGCCAGTTAGTGAACATTTGTCAGGCTCACGCAGCGCGCATAATTTGAGCAATTTACAGCAACTACGCGACTTAAAATTCGAAAAGCCACGGGACTTAAAATCTGAAAAGCTACGCAACTTGAAATCCGGAATGACACAGACGAACAGATTCACACACAAACCCGAACGTGTTTTCAAATTCAAAGACGAGAACGTAGATTACGAGCAATTTTTATCCGCCAGAAAAAGTAAAGAATTTAATAATGACAGAACACAGATACACGATTTGCACTGTATACGACAATTCATCTTTGTACTTTCAGCGCTATTGCCTGTAATGCAGAAACTAGCTTTGAACCCGATAAGACAATTTGCTATTGTACTTTCAACAGCATTGCCTGTAATGAGGAAACTTGAATTAACATGGTTCCAACAATTTGGTTTTGGATTTTCACCGCTATTGCTTGCAACGCAAAAGCTAAAATTTATTTGCAGTGCGTAATAGACCTCAGGGGATTCATTACGCTTTAATGAATATGTGCCGTAGCGAGTATAGGGCCCCGAGCTGTAGTAGTGCTGTTTCATCTTTAGTTTTCTGCACTGCTGCCTTTTCTTCTACTATCCTTTATATCTATCAAAATTGCTCTTTGACTATTGCTCTACCTAGAATTAAGAAAAATGACAAAGAAAACCCGATGTGACAAATTTTTATCGAAAGTGACAATTTTCATTAGGCACTCCAGAACCAGCGTAATTTTAATAACGGATAAAATCGTAATCATCAGTATGTGTAAAATTAACAGCAAACGCATTTTTTGGTAACAATAGACCTTTTCACCACAATAGCATGAAAGTCAGCCGCTTAGCATACCTAACCAACAATGCAGTCTACAAGGTCAACCAAACTTTAATGTTCCGCCGCGTGCACGTATAGTCCCAGCTACAACAAATAGTGACGCATGGCAGCAAAGAAATAACTACATACAGACAACACACTATTTCAACTCGCATCGCAATGCGCCGTATAGAAATTACTATCATGACAGACGTAAAAAAAAAAAAAAATGATGAGCACAATTTTCAGCGTACATTTAATAACAGTCGATCTTATGAGCAGCAACAACATCAGCAACAACAAATAATCATGAATGAAACAGACAATAGGTGTCATCCATAGCGTAACACGTCAGTAAGAAATAACAGAACAGTTCATATAATAGATATGCCACAGCATCCTCCCGTAAATAATAACACGTACGATAGATTTTAACCAGATACAGCACAGATTGCATATTACAGTAACGTAAGCAATAATTTTGACACGCAGAATCTTCTTCACGAAAATGTTATTAATTTTGACGACATCCGACACACGTTTGCATTAAGGACAGAATTACGACGTATGTAGACGATATTCTTATTGCAGAAGCTAACTGGTCTGAACACAATCTGATTCTTGAACAGCTGTTACAAACTTTTTATGCACAAGGACTTACAGTTAATCTTAGTAAATCGCACTTTGGCAAAACTTCTATAAAATTTCTTGGACACGTAATTTCAGCAGAAGGCATTGCACCTGATCCAGAGAAACTTCAAGCTCTACGTGACATTACTGTTCCTACGACAAAGAAGCAATTACGCTTTTTTTTGGGCTTAATTAACTTTTTTCGTAAATTTATTCATCACTCTGCTTTAGACACGCCTAGACTATGCCAATTAACAGGTAAAAACAGTATTTGGTCTTGGGATAAGCAAGCACACTCTGAATTCATGAACCTGAAACATGCTCTGTTGAATGCACCACTTTTATCGCACCCAGATCTTACCAGAAATTTTTCCATTGCCACCGACAGTTCCAACACCGCTTTAGGCGTACACATTTTCCAGGAAATTGAAGAAGATGGTTCTACAGTAATTAAAAACATCGCATTTGCAAGCCGCATTCTGTCACCTGCTGAACGAAATTACTCCGTTACAGAACTTGAAACATTATGTGTTGTATGGGCTTTCACGAGATTTCGGCACTTTCTTTATGGCAGACATACCACCGTCTACACAGACCACAGAGCGATACAATTTTTACTTTCAGCTAAATTTACTCACGACAGGTTAAGTAGATGGAAACTTTATTTACAAGAATTTAATTTCACGATTTTCCACATTCCCGGCACACAAAATGTTATAGCAGACGCACTATCGCGTTCTCTCGGCAACAATCAGCAAGACGTAGCAACCAACTTCTGCAAAACAAATTTCAGTGTCATGTACATTCAGCAAGTCGCATTTGAAAACTTTATTTCATCGTCACTACAGGACATAGCGCAAGAGCAAAATAAGGACAATGTGTGGAAAGAAATTAAACACCTTTGGCAAGATAGGAAAAATGTTACGATTAGGAACCACTACACTGTACGCAATGACATTCTGTTTCGCCGCTCTCATCCTGACAGCAACAATTGGTTATTATGCATTCCTGACGAACTGGTTAACAAATTAATTTGGTACACTCATTTAAGTTACGCACATTACGGAGCACGAAAATGTTTTCTTATGCTGAGACAGAACTGTTATTTTACCAACATGGAGAAACGTATACGACGAGTTTTAGCGTCTTGTAAAATTTGCCAGAAAGCTAAATCAGACACCACTTCACATATTCCTTCATTATATCCCATTATACCTGTTAAATTAAGACACATGGCCGCTGTAGACATTTTTGGTCCGATTCCCAGAACTAACAGAGGTTTTTGCTACATCTTTGTCGCTGTTGAGCTCACTTCAAAATTTGTTACTTTCACTCCGTTACGTAAAGCTACTGCGAAAACTGTTTCGAAAGCATTTGTAAAACATTTTCTATTTCATGTAGGGCATGTGATGAGAGTAATTTCTGACAATGGATCTCAATTTCGTAGTAGCGTATGGACACGCATGTTACGAGCCAGAAACATTTCTCCGATCTATATATCCAAGTACCATGCTTCTTCGAACCCTTGTGAACGGTTAATGAAAGAAATTGGTAAGCTGTGCCGAATATACTGCCACAAAAGACATATTGATTGGGATACACACATACTCTCATTCCAAGACGTAATTAATTCCATTCCAAATGAATCCACTATGCTATCTCCGTCTGTTATACTGAAAAACGTTGAACCACCGAACAAAATTAAAGAATTAGTAAACTTCCCTAAATTTCGTCGACTAAGACACCACGAAATAATTGACATTGCGCTGAACAACATCAAACGTGCCGCAGAGCGCCGGAGAAGACAGCAAAAACAGGTTTGTAGACGCCGCGACTTTCACGTTGGACAGAAGATATTAGTACGTACACACTATTTATCCAGCAAGTTAAAAGGTAAGTGCAGTAAATTTGAACTTCTATACGCAGGTCCATATCGGATTCGCAGCATCCCTCACCCCAATGTTGTACACGTCGAAACTTTGAGAACCAGAAAATCGAAAGGCAATCACCATATCTCAAACATTAAACCGTTTATTGAATGAAACCACTTTATGATTCAACACACTATGATGCTATTCACTAATGCAATTATTTCACCTGACTAATTACTGATGATTATCGTATTTTTTCTTGGCAAGTGCCCGGCAAGGTAAGGTTAGCAGGTCGCTTTTCTTGTCGTTACACATCAGACCGTGCACATTTTCCACTTTTTTTTGTGTATGATTATACTCCAGTTTTATTTGTATGTATTGTGAAATAGTTAAGATATAACACATACCAGTTGACTTTGACATTTTTTGCTTTATGACATCTCAAGATCGTGACTGTTTTACATTTTTTGCTGCTGCATTGTATTATTCTGTGTACATTTTTGCATCTGAACACTATCAATGTCTTTGACATATTACGTTTTCTGTCATGTTATGCTGTATGGTTAATTGTGTCACCATTAACCAGTCATTATTTAGTGGGTATATGATTTAAATGCAAGACGTTAATCTTTGTTCATCAATTTCAGAAAGAAATGATGTATGTGAGAAATAAATTCAACAGAAATGGGAATTTCACCTATGGAATAAACGAAAAAAGATGCAATAACTTTATGAGGAAGAGTAAATGGATCAGGATCAACAAGCATTAACAAGAATATACTATACTCATCGTAGAATAGCAGTCTTAACTAATTTTTTCTTTCAGAATACAAGGTAATTGATGCAGGCTGTCAGAGAGAACTACACATCTTAGTTTTAGTGATGAAATATGCTAGAGATAAGGAATAGTTGTATAATGAGTAATGAAGTGATTTTTTGCAGATGATAATGAATACTGATGAATAATGATGAAGGATATGGTATTATGAATAATGAAGTTTTTATTTACAGGTGATGATAATAATGAAGTTATGATAATATGGGTAATGAAGTGATTGATAATGAAGTTTTTTCTTTACAGATGAGGATAATGTTGGAGTTTTATATTTATGCTATGTAGTTATTTAAGTATTTGTTGCAGTTTGTTTTGACAGCAGGTGTTATATTGCATAGTAGGATGACGGAAAGTTTTGGAAAGGACAGCTATGGAACACATTTTATACACATTTCACTACTTGTTAATTCGAAGTTCACTACTTTTCAGCATAGTGTGCGTTTCTTCTTTCAGGTCAATAATCCATTTTGTATTTTTTCCAGGAGATGCTTGTCATGATACTTACTAAAACTGTTACTTATTATACCTGTTCTAGTACTTGCATTTTTTTTTTACCCATTTGTGTTTACCATTTATAAATGTAATCACATATACTGCCTTGTTACATAACCTTGCTACAGCTGACTCATGACGAATGACGTTACCTATCCTCATTTGCAGCAATAGGTCAAAAGCAAAAAGTGTTATGCCTCAGCAATTAATTATCGATCCCAACGCAATGCATTGCTAACAAAAAAAAAATGTATTAACAGTCCCAAATAGTGATACCAGTTTGAGAAAATTCTGAATAATGCTGATTAGCTCTGAATAGTATGTCACTTGAGTAATGACTTCTTAATGAGACAACAAAAATACACATATATATAAAATAATGCTTAGTAACTGGCTAGTAATTGCCACTGTTATTGTAATGAGACTACTTAATCCCCATGATTATTAATGCTATGACTATAATTAACTGATTTTTAATAATGACTTCGTAATGATCTGAATAATACTGAATGAGGAACAATGCTTTATACTATTCGATACCTGATGGCCACTGAGTGCCAATAATTAGTGTCACTTAATGAATTGTTATTAATTATGCCATTAATTAGCTCTTGTTTTCAATGTTCATACTTTGTAACTGGAAAAGAATGTGACTGTTTAATAATGCTTTGTAATTAGGTAAAGGCTAATGATTATTACTATTGGAATGACAAATGATTAATTAATTATGCTATACTTTATAACTGGAAATGAATGCGATTGTTTCATAATGCTTTGTAATTAGAAGGCTAATGATTCTTACTATATTGAAATGACAAATGATTAATTAATTATGCTTTATAATTGGAAAAGAATGCGACTGTTTAATTATTGTTTAATAATGCTTTGTAATTAGGAGAAGGCTAATGATTATTAATTATGCTTTGTAACTGGAAAAGAATGCGATTGTTTCATAATGCTTTGTAATTAGAAGGCTAATGATTCTTACTATATTGAAATGACAAATGATTAATTAATTATGCTTTATAATCGGAAAAGAATGCGACTGTTTAATTATTGTTTAATAATGCTTTGTAATTAGGAGAAGGCTAATGATTATTAATTATGCTTTGTAACTGGAAAAGAATGCGATTGTTTCATGATGCTTTGTAATTAGGAGAAGGTTAATGATTAATACTATATTGGAATGACAATGATTAATTAACTATGCTATGCTTTGTAACTGGAAAAGAATGCGATTATTTAATAATGCTTTGTAACTAGGAAAAGAAGATTACTGATTCTATGTAAAACAATTAATGAACATTTTTCTGTAATACTACATACATGGTACAGAAATGTTCAATAACTGGGCTATGAATGCCGCAAACTACTACTGTAATTGACAATATTATGTGACTTAATGTCCTTCACCTCATGAGCTAACTACCCTGAATTACTGCGATGTCCATTTGTCCTGTTTATCCTAGTGATCATGGAGCACTATCTTTGGTTTTGCACTAATTCTACGTTGGTGTGCCTTGTAAGAGCATGGTGTTGACACGACATGCTGTCCACCACCGTGAGCGATGAAGACGTTATTATGGTCCCACTGTTTGGTGTACCTAATGTACTGCCAAAATGAAAACATGAAACATTAATACGACAGTTCAGTGTCTTGGCTACACTGATAAATTCTGAGGGGAAAAGAACTTCAAGTTGTGTCACTTGGTGTTGTACTTCTCTGGAAAGATATGGACTTTCAAAGCAGCTGTGTGCAATCTAAAGTGCTACAACCATGATGCAATCCTTCCCTTTCCTATCCTAATTCTTGTCACATAGTGAAAATCATTTTTGCTAACATTATTTATGTTCATGGCTATACATTTTTTCAATTCGCTAAACTCCAATGCGAGTACACTTATGTCACTGGTCGACATGATTTTTTTTGCTATTATG
Organism: Schistocerca piceifrons; assembly: GCF_021461385.2. Lineage (NCBI taxonomy): Eukaryota > Metazoa > Arthropoda > Insecta > Orthoptera > Acrididae > Schistocerca > Schistocerca piceifrons. The sequence continues at coordinate 135,459,697 of NC_060142.1, forward strand.
TTTATTTATTGCCAAAATGCTAAAGACATTTTTTTGATTTGTTCTGAAGTACAGTATATGTGCACTTTTGTCTTTTATATTGTATATACATTTTTTATTTTCTGAACTACAGTGCATGTGCACTTCTGTTAGGTGTTAATATGTTTTCTACTGAACTTCAGTGCCTGTACACTTTTCTCAATTTTCAATATGATTTCTACTATTCTGTATATTCAATACTTTAATGCGAATGCACTTATGTCATTTGTTACTAATTGTACATACATTTCATCAATTACTGATATGTTCTCAACTGCAGTGCATGTGCACTCATGTCACTTGTCAACATAATATTTTGCCAGTCTGTTTATTTGTTCTGAATATGCTAAAGAATTTTTTTTCAGTGCCTGTGCACTTTGCTATCTGTCAAATAATTTGTATATACATTTTTCTGATTTGCTACTATGTTTTGTACTCACATTTTGTCTTTGTCTGATATATTTTGTACTTAGTGCGTGTGCGCAACATTTAAATAATCTGTAAGTTGTAGAATTTTGTTAATTAAAGAAAAATTTTGCCGCGCTTGGCAAGTCTAAATGACTCACCATCGCTGCCAAATTTTTGCCCCCCCAGTGGAGGGTTATGAAACACGTATGTAACATAGCAGCGATGGCGAGGCATTGTAGCATCTGTGACCAGAGAGTATGCGCTTGACCGCACGAGTGTTGCGAGCGGGTCTCAGTCTGTCGGTCAGTCGTTGCGAGTCTGTAGCTCTGTCTAGTTGAGGGCAGTAGTCTGTCAGTAGTCGTCGCGAGCAGAGCTCTGTTCAGTGGCATGCAGTACGCTAGTAGTCGTCATGCAGAGCGGTCGGTCAGTGGTAGCAGTCCAGTGGGATTGCGTGATGTGGTCTGGCGACAACACTGGTCAAGATGCTGAATGAGGTATACTGTTAATTAAGATAATCAACAGATAATGTAAAGTTTAATTATTGTAACTAATTTTCAACAAGTGCCCCCAATAATAACTTTGATTTCAAAAGCAATTTTACATAAAATTTTCATTTAATTGAAGTAACTATTTCGTTCCACTTCCCCTAAACAAAAGTTTCAGTTTTCAATTATATTATAAAAAAAAGGAATATTATTATTTGCAATGCAGTTCCTCCAAGCGGTGCGCAACAACAAGAGCAGAAATTTGACTAGGTGTTGCAATGAGGTAAGAATTTAATTTTGATTTTTGCACAGGGCCAAAGACCGATATTTCGGTTTAATTGAATCATTATTATCACTGAGATTTTCTTATCACTGAATGGACTTTAATTTTTTATGAAGAACTTATACTTGAGTCAGATCGCGATTCTCACTTTTATTGTCATTAAATTTAATTGCAGGGAGGTTACGTTTGGACGTTTGGCTCCTATTCATTTATTATTTCTGTCTTTAAAATTTCAGTGGAGAGGTTACACTTAGCGCAATGTCCATTGGCATTCATAAATAATATTTCTGTCTTGTAAATTTTTGTGGGGAGGTTACATGATGAAGCAACATTTTTTTCTTAATGGTGAAGGGTTTAAACCTCCTCTACCAAGAAACGTGCCAGAACTGCGAGCTCGCATCAACGATGCTTTCGAACTCATTGATGGGGACATGCTGCGCCGAGTGTGGGAAGAACTTGATTATCGGCTTGATGTCTGCCGAATCTCTAAAGGGGCACATATCGAACATTTGTGAATGCCTAAAAAAACTTTTTGAGTTTTTGTATGTGTGTGCAAAGCATTGTGAAAATATCTCAAATAATAAAGTTATTGCAGAGCTGTGAAATCGCTTCAATCATTTGTAATAACCCTGTATGTATGAGTCACATTTTTATCAGAAGATTAGTCACGTTATTATTGCGAGGTTACGGAAAAATAATTTGTTGGGAGGTTACACTAAATATGAATGGTATACATATATATATTTTTACTGTTGCGAGGTTACACTTGCCGACCCTGCCAGTGTAGCCTCCCAACAAATTATTATTCCATAACCTCGCAATAATAACGAGAGTAATCTTCCAATAAAAAAGTGACTCATATATATAACCTTTCAATAAATGACTGACTGTGAATCTAAACTGGTAAATTTGGACGTTAGCAATGCTGCGTCATGGCCCTGAAAGATCACTCTGAATAAATTGAAAATTCTTACCTCAATTAAGTCGCCGGATAACGCATATATATCTGCTCCTATAAGAAATTTTTCTGGCACTGCCCAGTGCAATGCTGGCCGCTAGATTTGTCATGTATAAAAGAAACAACTGATTTTTCTTTACAATAGTCGGGATGACCGTGGATTGGAGAAATTAGTAAATTTTTAACTTGAGATGAATGATTGTGAAAAGTTAATTTTTATAAGAAAGATTATTATTAACAGATTTAAAAAAAAAACATTTAAATGGGACTTGATATAACTATGGTACAAATGCGGGAGGCTGCTTTTACCTTTTACTACATCGCTTAGGCACTGCCATCGCTCCCCACGACCGGCCCAGCCAACTCCATACACACGATTGCTCGCTACTACTACTACTACTACTGCCACACAGTTCCTACTGCAGCCAAAACTGTGGTCTGGTCTAAGATTCTCTTAGAGCTTACATATCGCAAGCAGCGCGTGAGCGATCCATCGAAATTACATCTGCTCGAGTGCACTAGCAACAAATTCCTTAGTCATGGAACTCTTACAACGTCATTTCTTATTTTGTTTCTGCTAGTTATTTCACAACTTCGTTTCCAAAAGTCCCGTTGCCATTGCTTTAAACGTCATCTCACTGACCCTGGAGACCTCCCACAGCCCAGCACCATACAGAGCAATGCCCTCAACTATGGATTTCTAAATGCTCTTTTTGAAATTTTTTTGATACGTTTTTATACCAGATGATGGAATGCAGCTGCTTAATTGTTATCTTCCCCTTTCCTGTTCTGTGCTTTATGCCCTCGTTGCTTCCGTTCTTGTCCGAAATGATTGTCCCTAAATTTTTATATGATAGACTACAGTGTGATATAGATCCATCACCATAATAAGATCCCTTCCTACGCCTCCGACTACTAATAATTCAGTCTTTGTGAAGGTTATTTTCATTCGGTGAAATTTGTTTCCACATGCCAATCCTTTTTGATGTATTGAGTAGCTCATTTTCTTTCTCGAAGAAAATGACCTAATCGTCGGCGAAATTTAGAGAGAACTGGGTGTTCTTGCCGATTCTAATTCTTAATTTTTAACTTCATTCTCCTCTTTTTCAATATTTATTGATCTTTTTATTCGATACAATTACTTTTACATTCCTTAGACTGATATTGAGAACATGCCTGTACATCGAATTAGACTGCGCCTCTAAGAACTGGAAAGTTTTATCATTATGAGAAACGTCTCTGCTGCCACCTGGATACCTTAGCACACTAATTTATTCTCCATTAACTTTAATTTGTAAATGAAATGTATATCCAAGAAAGCTTTTGTAAGTATTTCATCTCAGTGTATGATGAATGACAGTGAATGAAAACGAAAAAAAGAAAGGTTGACGAACACCGATCTGTTGCCAGTTTTCACTGCAGTTTTATTACGTTTTGTAGTTTTATTACGTTTTGTAATGGACGTTTTACATTATTCTGGTGATCGGAAGATTCTTGCGGATAGGTTGGTGCAGGGATTACTAATTCAGTCAGTTATCTAAATGTTTTATAATGGACGTTTAACATTCTTCTGGTGATCGGAAGATTCTTGCGGAAAGGTTGGTACACGGATTACTAATTCAGTCACATATCTAAACAGGAAACTTTCCAGCTTTTCTTCGCATTCCCTCGTTACGCTATCGTATATAATTTCTAAGAAGGATTATAGCGACCAGAACATTAGACCAGTAGAATGGTATTTATTTGACCTATTTGACATCGACGTTTTCGATAAATGAATGAAAGGAGTGACTGATCTTTTGGATAATTGTTTTTTTAAGAACTAAATCGAGATGATTCAAAAATCTGTTACTGTCGTCTTCTGCTTCGTTGCGTTCTCCCTTGCTTCAACTCGTCGAAAGTAATTCTGTGTCCGTCTACATGTGAATACGTTTGTTCCTCTGTAATTTAACAAGCATTATTTTCTTATTCAAATAATGTTTGGTGTCCAAGTATGATTCACTGTATGATGCCTGTTACATTTTAAATAGATGTCCTCGCGAAGAAAACCATTTTAGTGAGAATCGTGGAGACTACTACGCGTTTATTTATTGACAGTTTTCCATTATACAATATAGCAGGCAATAAAGTTTTATCCCAACGAGTTAAGCGTCTTGAGGCCTTTATTCTGAAGCTCCATGTAAAGTGGAGTCTTTCATGCTTTTATTTATCTCCAGTGTGGAGTGATACAAGGTGCAGAGGAAAACACTGCACAGTTTCCCCGCCAGGACGTCCCCTTGAAAAGTTGAGACCACGTTGTGTCCCTAAATAGCGCCTTCTCTTTCTCATTATCACAGTGCAACCTTCATGGAAAATATAAATTTTACTTAGGCTGCAAAAGATCGCCACCACTAATATGAATTTTACATGCTGCATGAAATGTTAAAAAAAAAAAACAGAATAGAGAACAATATGAATGTGACAAAGGGCCAGACGGGCTGGTTAAGCTCCCATCCATACAAATGGGAAACAGACGTGGAGGTTAGTGAAAGGAGTAGCCCATTTTACGTGTCAACTAACCACCGTCCCATGTCTTACAACACAGACGGGACGAAGTTAGCAGACAGCTACGGACTACCTTACCGAAAAATGAGAAACTTCATTTGCGCTGGTCACTCTGCCAACCACGACTTCAGTAAGATCTTCATTGCCGCATGGTAAGGGAAGGACCCAGAATTACCTGTAAGTGACTGCCCTCTACTGCGTTTCCTACATTTGTGTTTTCTAGCGGATTTTAAAACAGATCCGCGTGACAGCAATACAGTAAGAGGGATTCTCTATTTTTAATCGTAGTGATATGAAACATTGGCTCTTAGAAGATCTACATTCTTAAAAAAAATGATTATAGTTTAAGAAAAATTAGATGATTTATTCAACAGAAAGAGGTACACAAACTGAGCAAGTTAATAAAGCGTTGGTACATCTCTGGTCCTCGTGCAGGCATTAATTCGGGTTGACAGTGATTGATAAAATTTTTGGATGTCCTGCTGAGAATATTGTACCAGATTCTGACCAAATGGCGTGTTAGATCCCGAACAGTCTGGAGGGACCTGCACATAATGCTCTTAATGTCGTCGTTTGGGAAGAGATCCGGCGACCTTGCAGGTCAAGATAGCGTTTGGCAAGCACGAAGACAAGCACTAGAAATTCTCGAAGCGTGCGAGCTGGCATTATCTTGCTGAAATGTAGGGCCAGGATGTCTTGCCGTGAGGAGCAACAAATCGGCGAGTAGAATGTCGTCGACGCATCTCTGTGCTGTAAGAGTGCCGCAGTGGCAAAAACAAATGGGTCTTTCGATAAAAAGAAATGGCACCCCAGACCATCACTCCTTGATGTCGGACCGTATGGCTGGCAATAGTCAGGTTGGTATCCCATCACTGGTGTCTGGGGCGTCTTCAGAGACGTATTAGCTAGACGACGGTGCTCAGTTCCAAGCGGGACTCAGCACTGGAGACAATAAGTTCCAGTCAATGAGGTTCTAGGCGAAGACATGTCTGGAGACATCCCGAACCGCGGTGTGATAACAACCTGACTGTCTCCTGACAGACGGCCCGACAACCAGCAGTGCCGATCTGGAGAGCCATTTCTTTTCAGATCAGGACCTCGTTGATAGTCATCCGCAGCACCCTTGCAGTACAGCGATACGCCGACGATATTCTGCGCCCGGTTTTGTCGCCCTTCATGGCAAACCATCCTGGGATTACGTTTCAGCAAGATAACACCCGCACGCATACGGTAAGGGTTTCTACTGCTTGCCTTCGTGCTTGTCAGACTCTAACTATCCTGCATCTCGAGATCAAAAGAAACTGAGCCTCTAATGCTTAAACGTGAATTACAGATTTTTATACCAGTTCTTTAAGTGTTACCCAGGGTGCACTACTAGGAACCTAACCGCCTCACACCCCAAAGCTATTAAAAAATTCACTTAAAGAGTCATTGTCACACTTGCGTACTATGAGCGCCAATATATAAAGTCAGGATATTTTTCATTTTAATTAATACCTCCAGGTTCTGCTTTATACGAAACTAATTTCATGTACTGCATTCCTGTAATTTTTCTATATTTGAAGTTCGTCACTTCCTGCTCCATGAACGAATTTTAAAGCGAGACTAGACTTTTCTTTTTATTGTTTTTTTTTGGAATTTTGGTTTCGAGTTGAATTTCCTTTTTATTCTTTTGACTAGAATTTTGGTTTCGAGTTGAATTTGATTCTGTACGTCAAGAAATCTGTGTATATCTGAGCTACTAGAGTAGAACTGACTATTGTACTTGCTGTGGAAACTTTCGCAAGCATTGGTGATTCTCTGCCCTCATGGATGGAGAAATCAGTGCGTTTTCGTCTATGTGAGTCCATTAACTAGCCAAAAAAAGTTTGTATTTTTTCATGCACAGGCATTGCGGGCATTAAACTCTCAACAACCACATCAGGATCCAGCATTGGTAAACTAAATATGTAGGCCAGAAACCTTCCGATTTCATTTCTGGCACAGTAGTCAGGTTCAAGTCCAAATGTTTGTATCTTTCGCCGCCAGCTCTGTTCTAGACGAAATTTACATCTTTGGATTCTTACATAAATTCACACTTCAGTTACAGTTTTCATATTAGTTTCCTCAAAAACTGAAAACGTTGTTGAAGGAGATAATTTTAGACCAAGTTTACCAACAGCTGCTGGTAAACCATTCTGGGAAGATGAAGCTTTCTTATCAATCAACAAGGAAAAAAAGCCATTGGAATGTAAAGTCCATTAATAAGCCTATGCATCGTAAATATTTCAAAAAGTTTGTACAATGCTTGAAAATTCCGTCAACGTGTTATTTAAGAATCATGATGTTTTACAATCTTTCTGTCATCATCATTATGTAACAACATGTCCGTTAACGTTTTCAGAACAACAAGAGCCTCATAAATACTAGTAAGTAATTTTGGCAGATTTTCCCGCCAAGCTTTGTAAATGTATTTAAGTAATCTGTCGACGTCTTTAATATTTATTTCTTCGGCGTGTCCTCCTTTCAGTTGACAGTATAGTAGTTTTGTTGACGTTTTGCATATTACATCTTCTGTAGCTCTCCTTTTAAGATCACAAAATATTTTCTGCCTCTGAATTTTGTCACCAGATATTTCTGCGCAACTGTGGTCGTCTTGCACGCCTGTGTCATCAACGGAGGCAGCTTTAATAATACTTTCACAGACGTTAATGTTGCACGTCCACCTCGCTACAACACTTTTTAAGAACTTTTGGAATCCGAAAGCGTAATCATTCTGGAGTAGCGTTTTCCTACCCAGCCTATAACTGCATTCGGGTAGCAGGACAAGTTCCCAAATTTGCGGGTCTGCTACGTGAGCCGACAAACGAAGCCTGGGAGGGATGGGGGTGCATACCTGCTTCTAGCTACACATATTCGGGAGGCTTCCGTCCTGTCACCTGCTAAGCCCACCTTGTTAGGGGAGGTGTGGATCCTGCGCACGATGTCGGTGCAGCTCTCAGCTGCCTTTACAGCCGCAATCGATGTGGCTTGTTAATTATTGTCTGTCGTGGCCTCCGACACAGTGTCGCACGGTCCGCAAATATAGCGGCGTCAGCGGCGAAACACGGACTACAGATGACCGCAGACCACTATCCCACCTTCTGAAAAGTCGAAGGCAGCCAACCAGGTGGTCGAGAAGACACCGCTAGCCACCCCTAGCGAAACCAACAGGAAGGGGCCCGCGATTCTGCCGCTGGCTGCTCCCCATTCTGTCCACACCCAGGGAACAGAAATTGCAATGCCGCCAACAGCAGCAGCAGCAGCTGTATGAACGCCATCTGCTCCCAGGGGCCTGTCATACAACCGCCGGCTGCTCCCAGAAACATCCACACTGTCGAGAGCTCTGCTGAGGCACCTGAAACGTCACTTGCGCCCGTTCGGAGCGCCTCCCTTCTCAAGGGGGTGACAACGAGAAAGCAAAGACATCAAGCGATGCCACCAATAAAAACTGAGACGCCTAAATATGGACGACAGCAAACCACCACCCTGGATCTGCCAATACTTATCGAGCGTGACACCAAGTGCTGCGGTTCTTACCGGCTTAGAAGATAAAAACATACCAGCCACAATTTCACGAGCAGTCCGGAACACCGATTCTTGCGGCTACCAGAGAAAACAGAAACCGCCCACAATAGATCATCGAGCACTATCTGCAGCAACAAACGAAAGGAATGACATCCCACTAGTGATTGACATCACCAAAATCTCCTGGATATTTTCGTTACTTTATTGCACAAGCGGGAAAAACCTAACTGTCACGCACTTCTTTTTCACACAGCGAACTTGATTCAACGTCAACCACAAGAGAAGACAGCAAACTCCCAGCAAGCAACGGCACAGGCACACCCTTACAAGCTCAAACTACCTCCAGTTGTGACAAGAATTTTTGCGACACAGGCCCTAATGAGGGTTGTAGGCTCCTCTGCAGAGGCCCTACACGTCCGCAAATAATGCCACAATGCCCGGGACAGGGAGAAATAATATAAATAAAATAGCTGGACATACGTAGCTGGGGCCGGCCGGAGTGGCCAGTTTATGATATGATGTATACCACGTGATTTTTTTGTACGTAAGGTTTCGATTTCAAGTGCATTAGGATTTGCTATACGGACTACTCGATATGGACCATTATATAACAGAAAGAATTTTTGACATAGATTGCGGGCTTTATGGGATAGCCTGTGGGAGCGGACCAGAACTTTGTCTCCTACTTGGAAAGAAATATTCCTCTTTTGTGACTTCGCCGGCCGCTGGTGGCCGAGCGGTTCTAGGCGCTTCAGTCTGGAACCGCGCGACCGCTACGGTCGCAGGTTCGAATCCTGGCTCGGGCATGGATGTGTGTGATGTCCTTAGGCTAGTTAGGTTTAAGTAGGTCTAAGTTCTAGGGGACTGATGACCTACGGTGTTAAGTCCCATAGTGCTCAGAGCCATTAGAACCATTTGAACTTGCCGCAGCATTGTTGTCAAATACCTGATCAGTTTGTGAAGTAGGAGGATTAGATGACAAAAGTAGGTCATAGTCCGGTTGTTGTAGCTTACGCGATTTTGAGGAACTGCGTAACTGTACTTTATCACCCTTTCGATTTGTTTTGGACATCTTGAGGGAGACAATATGGCGGACAAGAAATTCAGAATGGTCGTAATTCACAAGACGATATTTTGTACACAAAAATTAAAATAATCAGAATGGACACATAAAATCAGTACAAGCAGAAGCAGAGCAGAAATAAATATTCACAAGCGTAGCAGCAAATGCAATATTACGCAACTAGCAATGCAGCGCACAGCTGAAACAATGGTGGCAAATGGAATGCTCGAAAACAAAGTCTACAGTTGCGGAATATATATCCAAGAACGTCACCACGGAGGATGTCGCCAAGTGAAACTGTCATGTCCAAAATTATCTTTAATAGTGGAACTATCTAACCAAAATTGTTTCCTTTTTAATTAGTGAAAGTATCAAAGATAAAATTGTTCCAGAATAATTATTCAACAAACCTGCATCTGTCTGCGTCTGCGAACTTGTTTCGTGGACTCCTCCATTTTGCCAGTAATGAAACATGTATGTCACTCAGCAGTCAAGTTTAAGAGAATAATGCCGTTTGTGCAATGACATTAAGATCGTACTGAAAAATTAACTTTTGACTCTGATGTTGACTTAACGGAATTATATCTTAACTTGAATAATGCAAACCTGCCAGTTGTGCAGTGGCATAAAATTAGTTATTTGAACTAACTGTGCTCTGATAACTTTACTTATACCAAAATCGATTTCAAACCGTAAACTGCACATATATATATTGCATAGAGGCCTGGCCTCATTTTCTTTACGTTCTTTCATTTGGTGGGTAACTTTACTGTACTACTCATTTTCATATTCAATACAAGCAAAAGGATGTGGATTATTATTCAAGCTGTTAGATTTAATCAAAATGTTGATCTCAATATATATACAGGGCTATTACAAATTATTGAAGCGATTTCATAAATTCACTGTAGCTGCATTCATTGACATATGGTCACGACACACTACAGATACGTAGAAAAACTCATAAAGTTTTGTTCGGCTGCAGCCGCACTTCAAGTTTCTGCCGCCAGAGCGCTCGAGAGCGCAGTGAGACAAAATGGCCACAGGAGCCGAGAAAGCGTATGTCGTGCTTGAAATGCACTCACATCAGTCAGTCATAACAGTGCAACGACACTTCAGGACGAAGTTCAACAAAGATCCACCAACTGCTAACTCCATTCGGCGATGGTATGCGCAGTTTAAAGCTTCTGGATGCCTCTGTAAGGGGAAATCAACGGGTCGGCCTGCAGTGAGCGAAGAAACGGTTGAACGCGTGCGGGCAAGTTTCACGCGTAGCCCGCGGAAGTCGACGAATAAAGCAAGCAGGGAGCTAAACATACCACAGCCGACGGTTTGGAAAATCTTACGGGAAAGGCTAAAGCAGAAGCCTCACCGTTTACAATTGCTACAAGCCCTGACACCCGATGACAAAGTCAAACGCTTTGAAATTTCGGCGCGATTGCAACAGCTCATGGAAGAGGATGCGTTCAGTGCGAAACTTGTTTTCAGTGATGAAGCAACATTTTTTCTTAATGGTGAAGTGAACAGAAGACACAATGTGCGAATCTGGGCGGTAGAGACTCCTCACGCATTCGTGCAGCAAATTCGCAATTCACCAAAAGTTAACGTGTTTTGTGCAATCTCACGGTTTAAAGTTTACGGCCCCTTTTTCTTCTTCGAAAAAAAAACGTTACAGGACACGTGTATCTGGACATGCTGGAAAATTGGCTCATGCCACAACTGGAGACCGACAGCGCTGACTTCATCTTTCAACAGAATGTTGAATCATGATGTTCGGCATTTCCTAAACAGGAGATTGGAAAACCGATGGAGATCATGATCAGCAATTCATGTCATGGCCTCCACGCTCTCCTGACTTAACCCCATGTGATTTCTTTCTGTGGGGTTATGTGAAAGATTCAGTGTTTAAACCACCTCTACCAAGAAACGTGCCAGAACTGTGAGCTCGCATCAATGATGCTTTCGAACTCACTGATGGGGACATGCTGCGCCGAGTGTGGGAGGAACTTGATTATCGGCTTGATCTCTGCCGAATCACTAAAGGGGCACATATCGAACATTTGTGAATGCCTAAAAAAACTTTTTGAGTTTTTGTATGTGTGTGCAAAGCATTGTAAAAATATCTCAAATAATAAAGTTATTGTATAGCTGTGAAATTGCTTCAATCATTTGTAATAACCCTGTATATATATATATATATATATATATATATATATATATATATATATATACAGGGTTATCACAAATGATTGAAGCAATTTCACAGCTCTACAATAACTTTATATATATATATATATATATATATATATATATATATATATATATATATATATATATATATATAGGATGGTCCATTGATCGTGACTGGGCCAAATATCTCACGGAATAAGCGTCAAACGAAAAAACTACGAAACTTGTTTAGCTTGAAGGGGGGATTCACAAAGGGAAAAAAGTGGTCCATCTAAAACATTCATATATCTTTACGTACTACACGAATATGTAATAAAAATGGGGGTTCCTATTTAAAAAAACGCAGTTGATATCCATTTGACCTATGGCAGCGCCATCTAGCGGGCCAACCACAGCGCCAGCTGGTTCCCCCCTCCAAGCTAAACAAGTTTCGTAGTTTTTTCGTTTGACGCTTATTTCGTGAGATATTTGGCCCAGTCACGATCAATGGACCACCCTATATATATATATATATATATATATATATATATATATATATATATATATATAGGGTGTCACCTAACATTACCGCTGGATATATTTCGTAAACCACATCAAATACTGACGAATCGATTCCACGGACCGAACGTGAGGAGAGGGGCTAGTGTCATTGGTTAATACAAACCATAAAAAAATGCACGGAAGTATGTTTTTTAACACAAACCTACGTTTTAGTTTTGTTAGCACTTCTGAACATATAAACAAATACGTAATCAGTGCCGTTTGTTGCATTGTAGAATGTTAATTACATCCGGAGATATTGTAACCTCAAGTTGACGCTTGAGTACCACTCCTCCGCTGTTCGATCGTGTGTATCGGAGAGCACCGAATTACGTAGGGATCCAAAGGGAACGGTGATGGACCTTAGGTACAGAAGAGACTGGAACAGCACATTACGTCCACATGCTAACACATTTTTATTGGTATTTTTCACTGACGCACATGTACATTACCATGAGGGGTGAGGTACACGTTCGACGGGCGTTTCATAGGACGTGGAGGATGCATAAATTGGCCAGCCCGTTCTCCTGATCTTACACCTCTGGACTTCTTTCTGTGGGGTACGTTAAAGGAGAATGTGTACCGTGATGTGCCTACAACCCAAGAGGATATGAAACAACGTATTGTGACAGCCTTCGGCGACATTACACCAGCTGTACTGCGGCGTGTACGACATTCATTACGCCAGAGATTGCAATTGTGTGCAGCAAATGATGGCCACCACATTGAACATCTATTGGCCTGACATGTCGGGACACACTCAATTCCACTCCGTAATTGAAAACGGAAACCACGTGTGTACGTGTACCTCACCCCTCATGGTAATGTACATGTGCGCAAGTGAAAAAGACCAATAAAAAGGTGTTTGCATGTGCTGTTCCAGTCTCTTCTGTACCTAAGGTCCATCACCGTTCCCTTTGGATCCCTACGTAATTCGGTGCTCTCCGATACACACGATCGAACAGCGGAGGAGTGGTACTCAAGCGTCAACATTAGGTTACAATATCTCCGGATGTAATTAACATTTTACAGTGCAACAAACGGCACTGATTACGTATTTGTTTATACGTTCAGATGTGCTAACAAAACTAACGGGGCTCCATTTAAAAAACGTAGGTTTCTGTTCAAAAACATACTTCCGTGCATTTTTATGGTTTGTGTTAACCAATTACACTAGCCCCTCTCCTCACGTTCGGTCTGTGGAATCGATTCATCAGTATTTGATGTGGCTTACGAAATATATCCAGCGGTAACGTTAGGTGACTCACCCTGTATATATATATATATATATATATATATGGTGTTACAAAAAGGTGCGGCCAAACTTTCAGCAAACATTCCTCACACACAAATAAAGAAAAGATGTTATGAGGACATGTGTCCGGAAACGCTTAATGTTCATGTTAGAGCTCATTTTAGTTTTGTCGGTATGCTCTTCCACCTACGCTCAATGGAACACGTTATCATGATTTCATACGGAATACTCTACCTGTGCTGCTAGAATATGTACTTTTACAAGTACGACACAACATGTGGTTCATGCACGATGGAGCTCCTGCACATTTCAGTCGTAGTGTTCGTACGCTTCTCAACAACAGATTCGGTGACCGATGGATTGGTGGAGGCGGACCAGTTCCACGGCCTCCACGCTCTCCTGCCCTCAACCCTCTTGACTTTCACTTATGGGGGCATTTGAAATTCTAGTCTACGCAACCCCGGTACCAAATGTAAAGACTCTTTGTGCTCGTATTGTGGACGGCTGTGATACAATACGCCATTCTCCAGGGCTGCATCAGCGCATCAGGGATTCCATGCGACGGAGGACATTTTGAACATTTCCTGTAACAAAGTGTTTGAAGTCACGCTGGTACGTTCTGCTGCTGTGTGTTTCCATTCCATGATTAATGTGATTTGAAGAGAAGTAATACAATGAGCTCTAACATGGAAAGTAAGCGTTTCCGGACACATGCCCACATAACATATTTTCTTTCTTTGTGTGTGAGGAATGTTTCCTGCAAGTTTGGCCGTACCATTTTGTAACACCCTGTGCATATATATTGCTAAAAGTTTCAGTTATATACAAAAACTACGATTTCCAATATTTTTGCAGCACAAATCACTCTTACAAAAAATTTACACAACGCTTACTGCGTCAAAACGTGGACATACAAATCCTAACTCTGAATATTATCTAACAAAAACCATTTTGAAACCATTTTATAGCTTCTCCCATTAACGTGCCAAAGTTTGCTCAGTGCACAACCTGAAAACTGCATAGCGCGAGTCCTACCTTAAACCTGTCACCACGCGTCTGCTTCCTCCGGGCGCCGAGTTTTTTACTGCACACGCTCGGCTCTCTTAACTATCAAAGATCCTCCTACTCAAAGATATTATACTCATTCCACCTTGCGTTGGCAACTATTGACTTATTTTCTGGATCTACGCTGATCAGACCTTAGCACATACCTTTCACGTTCACAAAATCCTTGTTGGTCTGTTCGAGATCGTTGCCAAGACAGAAACAAGGAAGAGATTAAGTAAGTTCTGAAAAAAGCTGAGTTGTTCGTGCTACTTCTGTCCTCTCATCATGAGAGCGCCGCAGCGATACTGTGGGAAGCACTACAAAAAGCGTACCGCATCTTACGAATCTGAAGTCGGAGAATGTATTCAGAGGAATTTGCATACTTCTCAGCGCATATAACGTTCGTTGAAGCAGTGGCTGATTTACGGAAAGTGGGGCGTAAGCACAGGCTTTTCTTTCATATCCAATTCAGAAACGGAAAGTGTAACTGTGGGTGGTCTACGGCGCGCAAATAAGTGGGCAGAAATGTTCCTGTTTTAGAGAGAAACCATTCAAATGTGCATTTGTAATTGCGGCTTCTGAATTGTGAGCAGAGGAAAAACGGAAATCGCAGATCGAATTCGTAAACTTATGGGGAACAGTTCTGCTACGAAGAGTGGGCGGTATTTGAGAAAGATATGACGACAAATGGTTGACAGGGAGACAATACCAAAGAACAAGAAATGCGAATAGAGTGGAAATATGTTCCAGGCCATCGTTAGGACTCTGTGAAGAAGAACGTGCATTCTGTAAATTACTGTACACTGTGAATGCAGTTGCTGTTTTCTGAGCAACTTCTATCTGTGTCCCAGAACACTTTTTTTGAGTTAGGGCCGATGCCACCGCTGTGACGTCACAGTGCTGCTCTGCAAGGCACAATGGGCGAGTGGGCGAGGAGTGCTGCGAAGGTGATACTGGGTGAAAGGGAGAGGGGAGGAACCTATTCAACTGTCCGTGACGTCACAAGGTCATTATGCAAGCGTGGTCAGTGCATCAGATGGCAATACATGTGTAAACTGAGACAGGCATAAGGGCGCCCCTTCTCACATACACACACACACACACACACAAACACTGCAATACTACCTTATTGTAGCTAAACACGAATTTGAGCATCTTAGTACAATATCAGCTTACTTGTTGTAGACTGGACATATGTTCCAATCACTGTTAGAAGTTTTCGATGGTTTGAAAGACGTAATTTCGCGTATTTCTCTCAATAAGATACTTGGATGTAACGTTTCAGAAGTTTTGAAATAATAATGCTTAGTATAGTTTCCATCGTACTACAACGAACGAGATATTTATGATTATAAAGTGAGTTAAAGAGCACTGAGCTCTCATTTAAAGATATGGTCGAAAGAGTCAGCCTCCAGGAATTGTGAAACGAACCTTGTCGTCCATACCGTGTGCCACAAAGGGCGCATATTCACCACTAGATGGGGAAACTCACAGGCGTTGTAAGTAGGCTGTTTAGGTTTTTTTTATTGGTGACGCCACCTCTGTATGAAAATCACTGGCTGTGCTGTGTGCAGTCTGTGGCTGCTTTGCATTGTTGTAATACTCGCCATTGTAGTGTTAGGCAGCTGGCTGTGAACAGCGCGTAGCGTTGCGCAGTTGGAGGTGAGCCGCCAGCAGTGATCCGGATGTGGGGAGAGAGATGGCGGAGTTTTGTAATTTGTCATGAACTGCTATATATGTTATGACTATTAAGGTAAATACATTGTTTGTTCTCTATTAATATCTTTCATTTGCTAACTATCCCTATCAGTAGTTAGTGCCTTCCGTAGTTTAAATCTTTTATTTAGCTGGCAGTAGTGGCGCTAGCTGTATTGCAGTAGTTCGAGTAACCAAGATTTTTGTGAGGTAAGCGATTTGTGAAACGCATAGGTTAATGTTAGTCAGGGCCATTCTTTCGTAGGGATTTTTTGAAAGTCAGATTGCGTTGCGCTGAAAAATATTGTGTGTCAGGTTAAGCACAGTCCTGTATAATTTTTCAAAGGGGACGTTTCAGCGTCTATTGTCTATTGAGGCCCAAGCGCGACAGACGAGAACTTACGTCATAGGAAAACCAAGTAGAAGGTTTTTGTGGCCAGGGATAGGTAGCAGTGTTAAATATGGCGGACCTAAGATAGGCCATAAAGCGAAACATTTATGGAAACTATTTAATTCTGTAATAATTCAGGGAAGTTTCATGGCGATCCCAATGAAACTTGCATATTGATCATATCTATAATAGTTTAGGACTACTGTCAAAGCGATATTAACAAGTTGAGCAGTGCGTGGCTCGTGTTCTCGCCATCATGTATTTTACACCCTGGTTTTAACATACTTCCACCTCACAAAGTTAATTTAAATTACTACTGTCACTGAGATACTGCTTTGCCTGACCGTGAGCGGCGTTAGCATCGCGTATCGATATATCCCCTCTCGTAGTATCTTTGCTCGACTGCTATTACTTCCCGGTCGTTGTCTGTCGTAAGCCAGTTCGTCGCGAGTTCGGGTTGCGAGTTCGGGCTGCCAATTGGAATACGTCTGGAGCGCAGTCCGGACCTGCCAGTCGGAGAGTTGCAATGTGGCAGTAGTGCAGTCGGGTTGGAGCTGTGAGGTCTGCCTCGATATGGTTCGGCCGACCATTGCCGCCTCGCATCACTTGGGCCGGGCCACGGTCTTGGTGGATCGTCGGTCGGTCGTCCTACCGGACGACGGATTTTGGCTCGCCGATCGTTCATGAGTCGGCTGTTTTTGTGTGCGCATCGACTCCCGATTTGTCACGTGTGTGCTTAGTTACTGTTGGGTATCTTTCAGGTCTTCGCGCAGTGTTTGTCAGGTTGTGTGTGTAGTTGGCGTTATTTCCACTGACGACGATTTCAGATGTTTTTCTTGATACAATAATTTACCAACAGCCGTATGTATTGTAGAAATTTATTTTATTTTATGAACTTCTATGTGCTACCAGTTTCGGCATTACATTGATGCCATCTTCAGGCCCCTGTACAATGAGTAGAAGAAATGTACTATTATAAAAAATTTTAAAGAATATAGAACATACGTTAACAATTGACATGTATCATGTTAACTATGTAAGTGGCTCGAAGAGATATATTGTACATCATTAAAACTATATGTATCATTAGGGCACGTATGCTTCTGCCTATGTCATGCTGTTGTTAATAGTTACCACTGTTTTATTCAAATAAAGCATGATGTATGAACATATGTGTACGCTATTATTCATAAAACTATAACACACAGTTGTAATAGGCCATGCAACACATCAGATGTGCTGCATACATTCGTATGACCAGTGGAACAGAGGAAGAATTTTTTTAATAAAAATTAACTAACATAAATAACAATAAAATAAATTAAAATACAAGAAAATGTGACAACCATGTCAGAATATGTAGTTACTTATGTGTGGTCTAGGTCGTATTATGTGTGGTAACAGCAAAATTACTTATATTATCATAGAAATTGTTAGGTCAATGTTGCCATACATCTTCAAATGAGATACTGATGATCATGGGGATTGTAGTATAATAGTTTGGAATTTTGTGTGCTATACTTAGATGCTATTTTAATATTTGCCAATATAAGGCATTTATGGTGAATACTACATTTTTCCCCTCCCATGGAAGTTGTCCTCTGCCATAACTTACAAATGTGTCCAACATCATTTTCTAACCCTTTTGGGGTTACTGTACTGTTCAACTATCGTTGCACTCTTGAGTTGCCACTTAACCAGTTTTATACTTGATGCAACATTGCATTTCCTGGCACTCAGCTAATGGGTATAAGTCCGTTATTGTCTGACTTTAACTAGTTAAATATTTTGACCAGTTTTTAGGTACCGTGACATTTTGACCCATGCAGGTAGTTTCTGACTCATTAAGGTGATGAGACAGAATATGATGACACTGGATGATGTACTTAAGATCCGGATAGTCATCTCATACTCTACTACACTTAATGCAACCTCGGAATGATTTGACATGGTTATACATCACACCCTTAGTCTTAGGGATTGTATACATTTCATTTTGAGATTTATCTTCATACATATAGGCGGCCTCCTATATTTCTCTTTTTCTTCCTTTCCTTTTTATTCAATAGATTCCACTTGGTATAATCCTGCGTAATTGTATAGTACTTATATGAAGGGAGACAGACATTTCTTGATATACAGATATTGAGAAATTTCTTTGTAACCATGACTACATGAGGCAGCTACTGGCGTTGCATTAATCCACTCAGCACAATGTGGGGTTGTCCTACATAAGGGTCCTAATGAAATGCCTACGATGACCAGGTGTTTGATGATTTTATAGTACGATTGCATTGGTTTACTTTGTGAATGCAATTAGGTTTTAAGACAAACTCTTTTATGCTTTTTATCGTTAATATTGCGGCAGCTGTTTGTCGGACCACACATAATATGATCTAGACCACACATAAGTAACTATGTATTCTGACATGGTTGTCACATTTTCTTGTATTTTAAATTTGTTTTATTGTTATTTATATTAGTTAATTTTATTTAAAAAAATTCTCCCGCTGCTCCACTGGACATACGAATGTATGCAGTACATCTGACGTGTTGCATGGCCTATTGCAACTGTGTATTACGGTTTTATGAATAATAGCGGACACATATGTTCATATATCATGCTTTATTTGAATAAAACAGTGAAAACTATTAACAACAGCATGACATAGCAGAAGCATATGTGCCCTAATGTTACATATAGTTTCAATGATATACAATATATCTCTTTGAGCCACTTACATAGTTAACATGATACCTGTCAATTGTTAACGTATGTTCTATATTTTTTATAATTTTTTATAATAGTACATTTCTTCTACTCATTGTACAGGGGCCTGAAGATGGCATCAATGTAATGCTGAAACTGATAGCACATAGAAGTTCATAAAATAAAATAAATTTCTACAATACATACGGCTGTTGGTAAATTACTGCATCAAGAAGTTCATGCCAGCCGTCATCCCACGATCCATATTGGATCAACGAAGATTTTAGATGTTGTCGGCATTCTGAGAGGGGTCGGCCTGTTGCTGCGGACGAGGGAAGTTATCTCCGCGCGGTGCAGTCGGCTGGGTCAGCTGGTGGTCCCTGCACAGCGTCGGAGCGTGTGTGGAGCTGTCCGATCGCTACGAGCTACGTGGTTCACCACCCAGGACGTCAAAGTTGGGTAGCGGTTTCAACTACCTAAGCCACGTCCATTCATGTTGTGGTGGTTCGTTTTGGTGGTTTGCTGTTGGGGAGGTTTCCCCGTAAGCAATACCGAGTGTTTCTATTGCTGAAAATTAGCCGCCATGTGGTGCAATTAACTATTTTGTTTGACTACAATTCGAGTGCACCAGTGCAATTTTCTGCCTTGTGGCCGTTAGTGTTCTGGTTACCTGCCCTGGGAACTGACGTAAATTTAGGCAGTGTTCTTTTGGGTGAAGTTAACTATGGGACCCTGTTTCAAATTCAAGTGTACCAGTGGAATTTTCTGCCTAGTGGCCGTTAGTGTTCCGGTTACCTGCCCTGCCTAACGTAATTTCGGGCAGCGTCCTTTCCTCACCTGTTGTCGCTGTCCAACATGGTGTGTAATTTTGACAGCTAATACATACTCCATTGTGGTTTATCACGTTTTTATCCTTTTGTATTTGAGTTCTCATGTACTGATTAATGGAAAGCAAGTCGTTGTGTCAGTCGGTCTGTGGCTGTCCCCTGGTTGGGTTCCGACGGATCAAGTGTAGTTGGGCTCACCAACTATCTCACCTAAGTGAACGAGGGCAGACCGATCACCCTGGAGGCCTTCTGAGTGCGGTTGTCTTTATTGTCCTTCCCACCGGTGTTTAATTATCTGTTTTCAGCTACTTAAAATTTATGGCTTATGGTTATTTTTTCTTTTTCTCTTAAAAAATTTTGCAAAATTAACTGTCGGCTTTCAGCCTTGTAACCTTTTCTTAAAATTATCTTTCAAGCTTAAACATTGTGGCCTTCTGCCTCTAAAAGTCTATGGTAATGTATTTTAAAATTTTGAAACTTAATTGTGGCCTTCAGCCATTTTTATTGCACCTTGCATACGTTTGGTCTATCTGCTTTGCTTTGAGGCTTTTCACCTAGCTGTGATAGATCTTTTTTTAATTATTTTATTGCTATTTTAATTGGAATTGTATCTTGTTGGTTTTTATAATTTCTTGTTTGGAGGCCTTCAGCCGTGAAAGTGTTGCATTTGGTGAACGTTCGGCTATGTGCCGCTTTGGTTGTAAATGTGTTACTAAACTACAATTAGAAGGTGAAACTGACCCCAACCTTATTTGGCCCTTTCCACAGTCCTAATTACCTGTTCTGCCCAGCGGGTTTTGCAGGCGTTTCACAAGTTTGTAACAAAGACCAGAAGGCTAAAATATGAACGCTTTGGTCTATCTTAACGATCGACATTTCATATAGAAGCGCATCATTAAAATGACAAATGTTGTAAATATCAAACTCTGTAACTTTATTTGTTTAAAAGCTATAGTAAATTTTAATTATCAGTATTTTCAGTTAAGCATCAAATCGTTTCCTCCACACAAAACACACTGAACGATGACAGCATGACATTGAATCATCAGGTAATAGAATATTTGTTGTAACGTTTAGTGCATAAAAGTTACTTTTGTTGTTTTTTTATATATCAGAAAGCCCATTGGTGCAAGGTTACTGGCCGTGATACTCAAAGTTAAGAAGGAAATTGTATCGGTCTTGTGTAAAAGAATTTAACGTTTATTATTTAATGGCTCGAATGGTTGAAATGGCTCTGAGCACTATGGGACTTAACTGCTGAGGTCACCAGTCCCCTAGAACTTAGAACTACTTAAACCTAACTAACCTAAGGACATCACAAACATCCATGCCCGAGGCAGGATTCGAACCTGCGACCGTAGCGGTCTTGCGGTTCCAGACTGCAGCGCCTTTAACCGCACGGCCACTTAGGCCGGCTATTATTTAATGGATATTATTGTTACTTTATTTAGAACGTGTAAGTGGTCAAGCTTTGATTATTTAAATATGTTAAAATGTAAAGTAATGTAGAATGAGCTGCAATTAATTAGATGGACGGCTTCAGGAAAGGGAACTGCGTTAGCCAGTTGAGCTGTCGGAGAGAAGCAGAGGACTGTTCTGGTCTAGACACCAAAGGGGACAGTTCGGATTGAGACGTGAAAGCGGACAGTCAATCTTTAGGTAGCTAGGAAGTGAAACGACTTGGAAAATGTCGTGTTGTGTGGTATCGCGGGACATAGTCTCTGAGCGGTGAGCAGCCGCGCGCCTGGCGTGAACTCTAACTTTTCGCGTAATTAAGGAGGTGGAGTATTGGACTTGGGTTTCGCGATGAGATTGTGGAGGATCGAACTATATCAAATGGATATGCACACGAGTGTAACAGTAACTCTAAATACGACCAATTTCGCTATTAGTTTGCTTTCTGAATAAACATTCTAACCAAATCGCAACTGTGTGTCCTACATCATTTATGGGTCGTTAATTTAGTTCCCGATATTATTATTACTGTTATTGTATCTTATGTTAACTTTGCATTTAGCGAACTTGCCATCAGCCAGACAACTTAACCAAAGGGTCACAAGTGTCTAATTTAGGGCGTGTAATGTGACAGCTGCTGTGGCCGAGGGGTTTACGCGCTTCAATATGGAAGCGCGCGACCGCTACGTTCGCAGGTTCGAATCCTGCCTCAGGCATGGATGTGTGTGATGTCCTCAGGTTAGTTAGGTTTAAGTTGTACTAAGTTCTAAGGGATTGATGACCTCAGCAGTTAAGTCCCATAGTGCTCAAGCCATTTGATTTGTAATGAGACACGTGCGGTTCAACCCCTAGACGAGTTTGAGCCAAGAAATTTCGACGAAGAGGAACCGCCTGTGAGCCCAAACATCTACAGGATGTTGACTCGCAATAATAAACAGAAAAAAGTTATCGTATTTGTGTACTGTAACAAATTGGAAACAGATAATTTTAGTTCATTCAGAATTACGTTTGAAGCTGTGCCGTTCTCAGCTATGCTAAAAGCAGAAGCCAAAAAGCACATTTAGAGTGAAATTACAGAAGTAAAACAAACATCGACACTTTTGAATTTAATGAGGCAATTTACTGTGGCAATGTTTTTGCCTTCAGTCGTGCTTTGAACCATCTTATCATGTCATTTAAACGGGGACTCACATTGTAACCTGTGTTCCGAATCACGGTGAGTTGCGGCATTGTTCACATATACAGGATGAGCCAGAAGTCACGCAATCGTAAATTTATTTCTTTGACGACACGGGAAAGACACTGTGTACAAAACAGCAGGTCTTGATATTGCGATACTGCAACAATGCGTCAGAGAAGCGACTGATACAATCACACCAGACATGCAGTAGAATGTGGAGCAAGAGACTGAATAGGGGCTTGATATTTAGCGTGTTACCAGCGGTGCACATGTTGAAGCAATTAAAATGTTGATGTGAGGTTCAAACGTTAATGAATAGGGGCGTATGTGGTATAACGCGTAATTCATCTACTGTATCCAATAAAGAGTTACCTTGTTTCGTTATCAGGGTAAACATCTGTGCACTTCTCCTCTGCAGTAGTAATGTGAACAGGTGTGTAGTGTTTTTCTTTCTACAGACAAATAAGCCACGCCGCAAGTAAAAATTGTTGGTAGGATTCATCCAACACTTGTACAAAGAAAAATTAGGCACACATTTTAATCATAAACGATATTATGTTTGTGTTTCAAATATGTTTGTACTGAATAGGACAGCTTTTCGTATAGAAATCAGTGGCGGCTAGTAGTCATACACACTCACAGTTATTACACAAACTGTTCAAGCTTACTGGATCGTTTCAGCTTCTATTACTGTATGTGAGGGGGTCTTCAAGAGTAAGTTGCTCATTATTATGGCAAACCAAGTAGCTTCTGGGTGCTGCATTACGCGTCAGGGTGACACAGGTACGAACACTGCTTTTCGACATAGTCAGAATGTCTACATGACTTTACTTTCTACCAATCGTTCAGTTCCTCGTTGACAGAAGTCGGCTGCTTGGTCACGGAGCCATTTGAGAACCACTGTGTGAATTTCCTCATCGTCAGAAAATCTTTTAAAATCTCTTCCATCCCTCAGCCCTCTCGCCCCCCCAACTGTTCGTCGTCGGTCGCTATGACCTCTGTGGACGATATCGATGACTCTCCTTGCCGATCAGTATGACTCACATTTGTAGGGCATTGATAAGGAAGTTGGAACCATTTCACTACGACTGGACGGGGCACTGCATTTGTTCAATAAACCGCCAGAGTTTTGCGTTGCATCTGTGGACAGTTTAGACGTTTTGCTCACGAGAGTCATAATGTCCAGTGTTCTTCAACTCTGGATACATTACCAGTTGTCGCGCCATTTAAGTCCCATTCTGTAGAGCACCTGTTATTCTTACCGCAGCAGAAATTTGTCTGCACGAAAACCGGACCATGTGGTCTCTTCTAGAGTGCTGCAACGCTCTATGTTTGATCAGTTGTAGCCAACCAGCTGAAGGGAGGACCGAGTCGCTGATGGCCGGCGCCACATGACTCTGCTCACTCACGTACTCGCTCCATGACTGCCGTCTGGACCCCGGACATGCGAATAAACGAGCATGATCGGTCTTGGATGACGCTTCATGCCATCTCACCTTGCGCAGCTACACCGCACCTCAAAATCCAGTGGCACACCTGTAGCTCCCTCCCTCCCTCTCCCTCCCCCCCCCCCCTCTTTCCATCTATCTCCCTGTTTCTGTGTTGTTTCCTTGTATTTCTTCCTTTCTTTCTTTGTTTTTTTTTCAAAACAAGAGTAACTTCTCCAAGAACCATTACGTCACGCAGTTAACTTCGTGCAGCATGTGGAAAATAATTTAGCATTCAGTAGAAGATTTATTCTGCCTGTGAATAACAGGAAAATACGCACACGTTAAATGAATATTATCCCTGAAATATAGGTGACGACTGTCTGTATAAAGAAAAATACAGACAACATTCTCAGCTGTAAATTTTCACACTGTTCACTTGAGTCAAAGTATAGTTAGTCTCGATCAGCAGTAAATCACTGATGCAGACTGGATTTAGTTGGCCGTGCTGATTTGTTAATATGAGTGATGCGTCAGCTTTACTAAGCTTGGTGGGGTACATAAAATACGTCATGTATCTACAGCCGTCCCTGATAGGCCTTTTCCTGTCTGTCTATCACTTTAACATGTCATCATCATTCCTAGCGTGAATTAAAATCTACGGATCTACTTCATATGTTGCGGACAATGCTATTTTACTAGTTCGTGAAACGATCTCTCTTTCTAGTTGGAGATGACGCTGCATTTGACGTGTCTATATGGACAAACAACACAGAGAGAAGTAATTCAGAACTGGATGAAGGTGTATTCGGAAACATATATTGTACATTTATGAAGTATTATATAAATTATAATACTTCTGTTTGGTGATGACACTATTCAATAAATATACCAGAACGATTGCGTTAATGGTCGCATGCAGAATCTGCCAAATTAACACAGTTTTTCCACACGTTGGGAAGAATTTCTGGCTTTTCATTTATGTGAAGCAATTGGTCATCGTGGCAACACGACCAAAGGAACGTAGGTACTTTATGGTTGGAACTAATTACTACCTTCTCCTGTAGGAAAGTAAAGGCTCGATTTTTTAACCCCTTTTAACTATTATTTAGGCAACATATTTGTTAATATGCCGCAATTAAGCTAGTTAATTACAGTTAGTTAATATACTATTAATAGCTGCAGTAATTTAATTCTACTCACGATCATTTTCGTTAACATGACAGATCTGCTTCAAACCAAAGAAGTACTGACTACATTGCAGATTATTTTCGCCTTTAAAGTTACCTGTCCCCTCTTTGAACTGTTTCAGGAATTCAATAATTCTTCATAATAGCTCGTCAGCATCATTTACCAAGAAGCTATCTTTTTCATCAAGAGTATGGTTAAGTGTGTGTTAATACAACGAGCAGCAGTAAGAAGCCGTTCCTAGTTTTCCAAAACTTTTATTTTGTTGGCTCCCTGGTCGGAGACAAAAAATTATGCAACATACCCAGCAAAATGTTCCAGTCAGCCATACTCTCTTCTGCTTCTTTTTGAATGTTATTACCATCACCTTAACTTCTGGCAGTTAGGTTGTAAGTAAAATACTGCTGAAAAGACGCAAATTTCTGTGCACATAATCTGTTGCAATCTTCAAATAATGCACCTCCTTGTGTGAATCGCTCCACATATCAACTGTTAGATTACATGTTAGAATAATAGCTTCTTAAATAATAGGAGGCATTACATTGTTTGAAATTGCATCAATCTGTTCTTTGACATCTCTGCTTATAGTAAAGGAATGTTTAATCTTTCTATAAAAATTGGTCTATACATACGAGAAAAATTAATACTTTGGTTTAAAACGTGTACATTAGGTATCGCGTTCAACTGCTGAGTAGAACTGAATGTTGGCTGGCCTTTTGTTACTCATATGAACAGTTTCATCGAATAAAACTCTATGCTTCATGAAATGCAAAATTTGAACTAAAGGAAATGGATTTAATTAAATACCAAAAAAAAAAAAACTAATTGTGTACCCAACGAAACCTATGTAACTGAAACTCACGACAGAAGCGCATTATGAACGCTGCGTGATGTAAAGTGCAATGTCCGACTTGGAATATCCAGAAAAATAAATTACTGCTTTACTCAGAAGAAAATAAATGTTTGAAATTACCAATACTGTTCAATGAAAATTAATCTACTTGCCAGTACGACACCTGACAATTCCGACTTCACATTGTTTCCAACAGGGCAAGATGAGAACTGCCCTGAAGAAAAAATGACTTACCTCTTGTTCAGCATGCTGTTTTTGTGGGTTCGCAGCTCGTGTTCGCGCGGTAGCGTTCTCGCTTCCCACGCCCGGGTTCCCGGGTTCGATTCCCGGCGGGGTCAGGGATTTTCTCTGCCTCGTGATGACTGGGTGTTGTGTGCTGTCCTTAGGTTAGTTAGGTTTAAGTAGTTCTAGGGGACTGATGACCATAGATGTTAGTCCCATAGTGCTCAGAGCCATTTGAACCATTTTTTTTGTTTTTGTGGCTGGACCTCTCATTTTCTGGAAAGCAAATACAAAGCAGCAGATGCAGCAGCTAAAGAAAAATAAACTACTCACTGCTCAATGCTTTCGTTTTGCTTGTCAGAAAGAATCTGTGACTTCGTGTGTCGTAAACAAGGACTGTGCAGCATTAAAAGACTAACAATTGCGAAATTCTCTCATTACAAAAGATAGGGACACTTCAATCAATTATGCGATTTGTGACATAATTAAAACAAAGAGATCAAATTAACACTAATCACAAAAGTTATTAGTTACCTGAGGGACAAAGATTTCCTTCAGTTAACTATTCCCACATCTCGTGGTCGTGCGGTAGCGTTCTCGCTTCCCACGCCCGGGTTCCCGGGTTCGATTCTCGGCGGGGTCAGGGATTTTCTCTGCCTCGTGCTGGCTGGGTGTTGTGTGCTGTCCTTAGGTTAGTTAGGTTTAAGTAGTTCTAAGTTCTAGGGGACTTATGACCACAGCAGTTGAGTCCCATAGTGCTCAGAGCCATTTGAATAGTTAACTATTCTGATAAACAAACATTTCATTCCTGCGCGTGCCTTCGTTACTTTTAAAATTTCTACAAAATCTTCTCCATAAATGTAAAGAACGCTAAAGTATTATGAATGAGTTTTCAAAAAAAAAATGGCTCTGAGCACTATGGGACTCAACTGCTGAGGTCATTAGTCCCCTAGAACTTAGAACTAGTTAAACCTAACTAACCTAAGGACATCACAAACATCCATGCCCGAGGCAGGATTCGAACCTGCGACCGTAGCGGTCTTGCGGTTCCAGACTACAGCGTCTTTAACAGCACGGCCACTTCGGCCGGTGAGTGAGTTTTCATTTCCATAATAAAGTATTCCAGAAAATTTTTCTGGGATTCACAAATAATAAATCTCATTTTCTAAATACTCAACTGCTCGCTGTTATGCCTCAAATAACTATCTCGCAACGCTGCGCAAATGACTGACTAGCAAATTAACCTAGTTCCTTGAATATTTCACCAGAGAAATCTTCACAAGAAACAGCATTAAAAGGTTCCATGACTTTCACATACACATTTTCCTCTTATACTATTTTTCATTACTGCCCATTTCCCTGAAAGAGCTTTGTCACTGTAGACTTATAGCAACAGTGTGTTTTTTAAGTGAGTGTACCCGACTGGGAACACTATAGAGAAGTTAACGCACCATATACAGAAAGTGGATTTGCTGTTTTAGTTTTTTAAACCGTCCCGTTTCTTCACTGTCGATGCATTGGCTTCGATGGTACTGCACTGGCTTCCTTCCCTTGCGTGATTACAGACGAGAATACTGTCCAGGCAATAGTTGCGCACAGATATGGACACGTTTAACGTATTTGGAGTCAGACATTACCTAGGATTCGGTCATGGGTTCTATACTTGACCACAACCGTTGGCATGGGCAGCCTATCCAGCTAGGATGTGCTCGCCTCTACTTGCGTTTCGTACCCGCTTACTCGGACATGAAGGAGTCCCCTCTCTTCCGTTAATGCGCCACTGTTGCGCTGTAGTCTTGAAGTGGGAAGATATATGTAACCTAATTTCTGACGTCCCTACGTACTTTCATAGGTGTCAGTTTTTATTTTTAATTATGATGCACCACGTACAAGGGGCCATGAAAAAGTTTCCGTTCGAAGGCCACATTAATCTCTTGCATACAGGTCGATACTTATATAACCGTATGGGATTCGCTAAGTGTTGCTTATACGCTGCAGTAACAACCTCAAACGGAAACTTTTTGATCGTCCCCTGTATATGAACGTAACTCCTCAAAAATATATGTAAAGACTTGGAATCATTGGTAAATATATGACCATTTGATCCAGGATGTATTCACAGCCGTCACTTAATAATTAAACGGGGTTGTTTCCCTATACTTTTGTCAAATTATTTAGTTTTTATTAACTGCGACTGCAGTCCTGAATACAAACGTCCACATAAATACAGCCGCTAGTCCAAACCTTAAGAACTTGCTAATGGTGTGCAAGTCATTAGTCTCATGAATAATCTCCAAAGCCCGATTGAAACCACAACAGTAATGTATATCTTGCGTTCGCATAGTCCCCCTTGACAGTTGGGTACTCCTTTGATGTTTGGACTAACGGCTGTATTCATACCTGTGTGGGTATTTGTGTCTAAGACTCCTGCCTGAAGACCAACAAAAAATCAAATGGCCCTAAGCACTGTGGGACTTAACATCTTAGGTCATCAGTCCCCTAGACTTAGAACTATCTAAACCTAACTAATTTGAGGACAACACACACCTCCATGCACGAGGCAGGATTCGAACCTGCGGTTGCAACAGCCGCATGGTTCCAGACTGAAGCTCCTAGAACAGCTCCGCCACAGTGGCGAAGACAAACATTAACACTAAAAATTGCAATTTCAATAAATGAAAAATCAGTATTTGACAGCTTCAAGAGGAATAAACCATGTTAAATATATGAGTACTGTAAACTTTATTCAGTTTGACTTATGTACTGCATAAACAATAAGTTTCACTTTTTATATTTTAGCTTAGTGGACATTGAGAAATGTGTGCTTCTTTATCTTGTCCTCCTGATCTTCATGAGAATCACTATACAGGATGTTTATAAATGAATATCGTAATTTTAACGCTTTATAATATTTATTGCATTAAACTTACAGTTGTAAATGATGTGTGACATGAAAGAGCAACTCAAACGGTTTTACCAAGAACCTTATAAATGTTCACTAGCATAGCGAAGTACGCGATTGGTTGACCTTCACTGTACCCAAGCGCTGGACAGGCCGCAAGGGGTCTAACGACAGGGCTTGCTTTGAATGGGCTCCACGTCCACCCGACCTAGCACCATGCGAGTTTTTTCCTTTGGGGCTTCATCAAGGATCCTGTCTCCGCAACCAGCAGATTTCCCTGAATTAAGAAACCGGATTGAAGCAGCTGTTGCTACAATCACTGAAGACACACTTATCAACGTTTGGGAAGAACTCGGCTATAGACTTGATGTGTGCCGTGTGGCAAATGGTGCTCACATTGAACGTTTATAAGGTTCTTTGTAAAACTGTTTGAGTTGCTCCTTCATTTGACATATCATTTATAACTGTAAGTTTAATGTAATAAAAATGGTTGAAATGGCTCTAAGCCCTATGGGACTTAACATCTGAGGTCATCAGTCCCTTAGACTTAGAACCACTTAAACCTAACTAACGTAAGGACAGCACACACATCAATCCCCGAGGCAGGATTCGAACCTGCAACCGTAGCAGCAGCGCGGTTCCACACTGAAGAGCATAGAACCGCTCGGCCACATCGGCCTGCTTAATATAATAAATATTATAAAGCGTTAAAACCTCGATATTCATTTATAAACACCCTGTACTCTAAAACTAGTATGGACTGAACTAATATTATTTTTTCAGTCGTAACCAAGTGCATCAGCACGATCACTTACACCAAAGAGTGTATGAATAATATGTGTGCACGTTTCTTAAAGGACTCCATACGAAAATCATGCACAAAAGAAGAGTCAATCAGCTCTTTCTATCGCTCTCTCTTTCTGTGTGTGCGTTTGCGTCGGTGTCTACACACTAGAAAGTAGAATAAACTCCATAAAGCAGTTATAGTGATTGTGAGCAAATTATAGGCTAACCACATCCTAAACACGTTCAGTGGGTCACATGTCAACTAAACATGCTGGCTGGGAAGATAATGGTACCCTTCATTAATAGAGGGCTTGCGTGTCCCACGCTACATGCAGCCGGGCGTTGTCCTGCTGAAGTATGGCATGTGCAAGTGCACAAAGGGAAAGCAGTGCATCGAGATCTGTAACGTTCTTGATTCTGTGGTTACTGATGTGACTGACGTCGGTACCTTGTACTCGCGATTGCGTAGTACCTAAGGGCGCTTGTTGTTAGCACAGTATGTTGTTCACCTGTGCGGGTCACCAGATACTCGTAGCAGACACCACGGGAGCATGTGAGTTATATACATACAGTCATCAATGCAGGACCGTCTGAAGAGAGATTCATTCGAAAAGTTTACGATGTGTTACTCAACTCACCAGAAACAGTGTTCACAAGATCCTTCACGTCTGAGAACCAAACTTGCTTCCGAGGGGGTAGAGGAAAAAGAGAATATGCATTCACAATATAAATAAATAAAGCTTTAGAATCCGCAGAAAAATATGTGTCCTTTCGTACACCTTGATAAAGTATGCAACGCTAGCGACTATAACAAATAAATGGAAATTATGAGAAATTTTAGTCTACAGAGCCATAACACCAATTTACGGACAATCTAACCACAGTAAAGGTAAGCAGCGTACAAAAAGGAAGCTACAATTTTGAAGGTATTAAAAACCGTGTAAATGATCCTAATCTCTAATCAACAATTGCAAAGAACAAACAATAAATCAGAAGATACCATAATAAATAATAAGATACCATAATAAATAAAGCTTTTTGGACAGCGCAGGTTTGATAGTTTCAGACGAAAGAAATGACTCTTAATACTTTGTTCCGTTTCGTTCTATCCTACAATTTTTTCGGATATTGCTACGAAATTTTCAGCTCCAAGTAGGTACTATAGTCAGTTGTAGGGTGGCTATAATTTCGCACCTCACAAGAACTCATCCACATACTTTGCGGTGATCTACAAACACAATTAGGTATCATGTGATAGGTTGTACATCGTTTATATGAATATATAATGGAGACTGACATTGTCATGCACGTCTTATAAATAACTGTTAATGCTTATTTCATGGAAGGTGACGGAGTGTCTTCATTATAAAAGCGACCTAATGAATGATTGCCTATACTCGTAGAGGTTGAAACGTCAGTGGAGATGAAACGGCAGGCAGAGCTCAAGCTCTGGCTGGAAGGCCCGCACAGGTGTTGGTCCTGCTTAAACACAGGAAGTAGCTAGACGGACGTCGTGGCACTGAGCTCTGGAGCGCAATAGGATGACGGCCGGCCGCTATTGTAGAAGAGGCCGGAAGGATAACCAGATAGTACTTCCGAATGCAGAAAATCTTGGACGCAGGTGATAGGAACGAAGGAGCGGCACCTCGGAAACCACGCAGGCTGGGTTATTTCCAAGGAGTTTTACTCAGAAGCGTACCATTGTACGAGTATAGTTTTTCCTCACAAACTTTCCGCGCTGGACGACAAAAGACTTAAATATGATTGGTCGGCGTTCGGAAGAGTCTGTAGAGAGGGAGAATATTCCGTGGTTTCGGGAATGTGATTCGTTTTCGGAATTACGATGGTGGGGAGCTGAGCCTAGCTGGGAAGCCAGCGTTGGAGAGACGAGGTCTTCCGTTGTGAGCGCCCCTGTGTAGCGGTCGCTCGATATCAGCTCTCTTGACACAGACGAAGTTGCTGTCTTTGCTCTCAGAAGTCTATAGTTAGAACAGTTAGGCACTGTAGTGTTGCGAGCTTATACGATTCTGCACTTCGCCTCCGGGTTGGAAGTCGTTGAGTACGCAGCATTCAGTGATTGAGAGCACTTCTTCTGCCTATGTTTACGTTATTAGAACTTCGTCCTTGTGGCTGGGAGTTCGCGTTTCTCGTCTGTAGAACACAGAGAGGAGAAGACAGTATTAGAGTGTATTAGTCAGAGGACCGCCTTCTGCCATCCTAGTGTTTGAAAGAGTTTTATTTTGTGGCTGGAGTTCTTCCATCGACGTAGTCGTGTACGAGAACCAGCACGCCGACGCACCAGACGCAATACATACGGTGATATCGCAAACTGACTCGGCTTGTTAGGGCTATAAAGGCTAAACAGCTGTGATCACGTTAGTTTCTTTCCACTGAGGTTCCACACCACTGTAGATCATCTTTGAAAGTAGTGTCTTCTAGTGTTTGGTACGTAGATTATGTCAGTCATTTCGCGTTATTTATCTTAGATCGCGTGGCCATAAAAGGGGGCAGAGTGGGGCAATTGATTAATAATTTTACTTAAGAAATATAGACCTTTGTCAGAAAGGGTGTTTCTTTTTTAAATCTGCAATAAATATATAATAAGGAACAACGTTTATAATTTAGTAGTATTAGTTAGCTTCATCATTCATTTATGTTTAGACTGTAATTTATGGAATTACGAGATCCTAAGATCTGCTTCAGGGGGTAGTCAGACAGGGCCGAATCATCATTTTAGCGTTTATTATTTTCCGTTGCGCACATTCATTTTACACCAGCCTGGAGTAGCATCTTGGACAGTAGCCTCTACAATCCTTGTCTATGTCTTGAATTTTTCCCCTTAGTCACTCCTTCTAGTGCCAAGTTCACTTTTCCTGTATACCGAAGCAAATGTCCCACTAACCATTCTCTTAAATGGATCTAAGCACTAACATCCGATCATGAGTGCTCTGGCAGAGGTGTCCCCCTTCTATTCTGCTGCGCAATTTGCTTTCATTTCGTTCATTGCTACTTTACTTACAAATTGAACAGTAGTTATGATAAGCTGCAACGCTGTGTGTACCATTGTTAATACCTCTGGACCTTATATAACTATTGCAGGATCGGCAGTTTCTATACTGCCATCGTGTCTTCGGAAAGTGAAATGAGTACAGCTATCTGCGGACTGGCCGCCAATGTGCGTTTCAGTCGCTTTAGGATTACCACTCAATCACCCATCGTAAATCGACCGATAGCGCTTCATTTGCAAGCTGAGGTCACCGCTAATGGTCGCGACCTCTACGTAGGTAACAGCATTCATCCGCTCCTCCTTAAAGGTAGCGGAGAGCTGGGGAGAGAAGATATGATCAGTATGTGTTCTAATTTTCTTCAGTTTGCCTTCTATTACTAAACGCAACCTGCGAACTGCCTTCTCCTTCCTGCAATGAATCTGATCATCTTGTAGTACGTCTTCAGTTTTTCTTTCTATTCTTCCTTACATTATTCTGATCAGCAAATTTCAAGCGTTACTTGTCAGAGAAATCGTCGAATGTTTTCACATTTGTTTGCAAGTGCCTTCTTTGCAAAATTATAATAATGTTTTCCTGGAACCTGGCGAAAATTCACCCTTTTCGTAGGTTTTTTTACGCCAATTCAAATAACCTTATTCGTAGACTCCCACAAATTTCAGTGATACGGAATATCATCGAATTCTGCTGACTTGTTTGAAATCGAACCATTCGGTGCTCTGTCGAACTCTAATCGTTTTACTGCATCACGTATTTGATGCCCATTGTCACTTCTTGGAAGATACACATGCAAAGTAACATATGAATTCAAAATGGAAATTAACGCCAAAAGAAATGCTGTTGTGGTTCTAGCAGACAGGAAACATAAACATTAAAATTATAGGAAATGAAATAAGACAACGATCATCATATACATACGTAAGTGTTAAGGTGACTGAAGACATCGAGGAAGTGAGGAAAAACCTGGTTAAAGGCCCCACTGTGTTAAGGTTGAGGAACGTGGATGACAGGAGAAAAAGGAAATAAAATATGTTGAAGCATTTGAAATGTGGTGTTGTAAACGCCTGTTAAAGATAAAATGTACGGATAAGTACACCAAGCAGAAAGTTTATCTAGTACCTGGCGATGACATATCACACAAGAAAACGAACGAAACAACCAAAGTGAGAAGGTCATATAATACACCAAAACAGTTCCTTTTGTAAACATTATGGAAAGGACTTTACCGTGAAAGAAAGCTCCGGGAACTCGACGATCGGCATTTGTAAAACAAGTCATAAATAATTCATGAGTCAATAAATATACAAAAGAGAAGGAATTAGCTTGTAATACATCCAGATGGATAGTTGCCAAACACTCTAATGACATGATAAAGGAAGATGAAAAATCATTTTTTCCACGTTTTCCATTTAATGGCTCTTTCTTTCGTCAGTTTCGTGTGAATTATGTTGTTATTTTCTTTCACATTCATGTAGACTTGGAACACAAGGTCCATCGTAGCTTGAGGAACAAATAATAAAAAGACCAAATAAGTATAATATAAAATAAGATGCTCACATTAGACTACGTAAATAGAAGATAATGCCATCAACACTATAAAATAACGTTCAAGGCGGTAACTTCCTATGGGACCAAACTGTTGAGGTCATCCGTCCCTAGGCTCACACTACTTAATCTAACTTAAATTAACTTACGTTAAGAACGAACGCACACACACATGCCCAAGGGAAGACTTGAATCTCCGAGGGCCGGAGCCGCACGAACCGTGGCAAGGAGCCGAGACCGAGCGGCTACCCCGCCCGGCTTTATAGTAGACACACATCGGCAACTACATAGCCATCCACCCACTCACTCACTCCCCCCCCCACTCCCCCCCCCACACACACACCAATCCTTTCATCCATCCACCGACTCACCCATCGGCCCGCAAACACACACACCAGATATTTACTGTAGGCACACACAGAAATCACATTCTCAAAGATACGAAAATGCGGCTTGGCATTACGAATAATCTACGTAACACATTCGTCTCGTTGTGAGATAAAATTCAAGAGAGATAAGGAGGTTGTCTGAGATCTGTCGTCGAGTCAGGAAAAACATAAGGATTCAGTGAAAATGTCTAGAGAGAGCGTGAAGTTGCAGTTACTGCATACTGGGGTGTTTCATTTTCTAGGATGGCTGGTACATATCGTTGGTGAGTTACCATTTCATCTAGACAACGTGACTGGAAGGCTTTTATTACCTCCAAATTTTGAGATCATCTAGAGTCACTGACGGTCCTGATGGTGAAATGTAACACGG
This sequence comes from Schistocerca piceifrons, assembly GCF_021461385.2. Taxonomy (NCBI): domain Eukaryota; kingdom Metazoa; phylum Arthropoda; class Insecta; order Orthoptera; family Acrididae; genus Schistocerca; species Schistocerca piceifrons. The sequence goes on from NC_060142.1 coordinate 135,494,979, forward strand.
AAACCTGTTCAGTGCGAATGAAAATGAGTACAGCTGGCGGTGCTATCAATAATAGATATAAGATACAACAATACCTGTTGTCCCAGTATCTACCAGAAGGATGTACGGAGATAATTCCGAGAGTTTGACTCTCATTTGAAAAAGTCGAAGGCTGCCTACTGTGCCAATCGTTATCACAGTGTCTACAGCCTCGATAATATCGAGCGTATCTCTTCATTAGCAGAATTTTTAAAGGCCAGTATAGTCCAAGAAACATCTAACAGAAGCATATGAACTATATTCACGACATCAAAATATCGAATACACATCAGCCAGAACATTAAGACCACCGTCCTACTATCGTTATAAACCCGTCACAAATGGTTCAAATGGCTCTGAGCACTATGGGACTCAACTGCTGAGGTCATTAGTCCCCTAGAACTTAGAACTACTTAAACCTAACTAACCTAAGGACATCACAAACATCCATGCCCGAGGCAGGATTCGAACCTGCGACCGTAGCGGTCTTGCGGTTCCAGACTGCAGCGCCTTTAACCGCACGGCCACTTCGGCCGGCCAAACCCGTCACACGCACGGTGCATGCAGTATTAGTGAGCGTGCTGTCCGTGTGTAGACTAGGGAAGGCGAGCGACCTGTCTGAGTCGTAGTGGCCTTGAGGCTCTGCACGAGAATCTCGGAAACTGCACGACTTGTCGGATGTTCCGGGAGTGCTGCGGTGAGTGTCTTTAAAAGGTGAAACCACGTCAGACGTCGTGGTGTTGGGCGGCTACCCTTCATTACAGGTGTCGGACTTCGTAGACCGGGCAGGCTGGTAAAAGAGGACAGGCGGCGAATTGTGACGGAACTAACATCAGACTTTAATGCTGGGTTGAGAACAAGCGTGTCTGAACAACGATGGGCCACCGCGGCCGACGTCCCATGCATGTGCCAATAACACCACAACAACGACAGCTGTGACTGAAACGGGCACTTGGCTATCGGCACTGAACGTTGACGCGATGACAGAGAGTTGCATGGTATGATGACTTCCGATACCTTCTTCATCATGCACATGGAAGGCCGCTAATCCGTCCCCCTCCAGGAGAACAGCTCCTTGGCACCTTTACTGCGGGACGGAGACAAGCTGACGGCGTCTCCATTATGGCCTTGAGAACATTCACGGGGTCATTCGTGGATCCAGTGAGGCTCCTGCAAGACACCATGACAGCCAAGGAGGTTGCAGACCTCGTACACCCCTTCATAATCATGTTTCCCGACAGCAGCACCATTTTTCCACAAGGTAACGCTCCATATTATAAGGCCACGAGTGTGATGGGATGATTCGAGAAACATGGTGCCGAGTTCCAACTGATGTCCTCCCCCCCCCCCCCCCCCCCCCCATCTCATCACATCTGAACCCCGCCGAACACGACAGGGATGTGGTTGAACGTGGCGTCAGAGCTCATCGCCCTCCTCCCCGGAATTTACGGGGTTCCGATGGCTTGTTTGTATATACATGTGGTGCCAAGTCCCTTCAGCGATCTACCAAAGACTGCTTCTACGGCACGACGCGTCGCCGCTGTTACCCGTGCCAAAGGTGAACATAGCGGTTACTACACTACCGGCCATTGAAATTGCTACACCACAAAGATGTTGTGCTAGAGACGCGAAATTTAACCGACAGGAAGAAGATGCTATGATATGCAAATGATTAGCTTTTCAGAGCATTCACACAAGGTTGGCGCCGGTGGCGACACCTACAACGTGCTGACATAAGTTTCCAACCGATATCGCATACACAAACAGCAGTCGACCGGCGTTGTCTCGTGAAACGTTGTTGTGATGCCTCGTGTAAGGAGGAGAAATGCGTAACATCACGTTTCCAACTTTGGTAAAGGTCGGATTGTAGCCTATCGCGATTGCGGTTTATCGTATCGCGACATTGCTGCTCGCGTTGGTCGAGATCCAATCACTGTTAGCAGAATATGGAATCGGTGGGTTCAGGTGGGTAATACGGAACGCCGTGCTGGATCCCAACGGCCTCGGATCACTAGCAGTCGAGATGACAGGCATATTATCCGCAAGGCTGTAACGGATCGTGCAGCCACGTCTCGATCCCTGAGTCAACAGATGGGGACGTTTGCAAGACAACAACCATCAGCACGAACAGTTCGACGACGTTTGCAGCAGGATGGACTATCAGCCCGGAGACCATGGCTGCGGTTACCCTTGACGCTGCAACACAGACAAGAGCGCCTGCGATGGTGTACTCAACGACGAACCTGGGTGCACGAATGGTAAAACGTCATTTTACGGATTAATTCAGGTTCTGTTTACAGCATCATGATGGTCGCATCCGTGTTGGGTGACATCGCGGTGAACGCACATTGGAAGCGTGTATTCGTCATCGCCATACTGGCGTATCACCCGGCGTGGTGGTATGGGGTGCCATTGGTTATACATCTCGGTCACCTCTTGTTCGCACTGACGGCACTTTGAACAGTGGACGCTACATTTCAGATGTGTGGCTCTACCCGTCATTCGACCCCTGTGAAACCCTACATTCCAGCTGGATAATGCACGACCGCATGTTGCAGGTCCTGTACAGGCCTTTCTGGATACAGAAAATGTTCGACTGCTGCCCTGGTCAGCACATTCTCCAGATCTCTCACCAATTGAAAACGTCTGGTCAGTGGTGGCCAAGCAACTGGCTCATCACAATACGATAGTCACTACTCTTGACGAACTGTGGTATCGTGTTGAAGCTGCATGGGCAGCTGTACCTGTACACGCCATCCAAACTATGTTTGACTCAATGATCAGGCGTATCAAGGATGTTATTACGGCCAGAGGTGGTTGTTCTTGGTACTGATTTCTCAGGATCTATTCACCCAAATTGCGTGAAAATGTAATCACATGTCAGTTCTAGTATAATATATTTGTCCAATGAATACCCGTTTATTATCTGCATTTCTTCTTGGTGTAGCAATTTTAATGGCCAGTAGTGTTGGTAGGTGATTATACTATACCGACTGATCATTGTATGGAGGCTGTGGTAATCATTCAGTGTAGGCGCTAGTAGTAGAATAGACGTTCTTAATAAAGTTGTGGCTACACATCAGACTCTTCGTACTCTGTCTTCTGCATTGCGGTCCTCTATTTGCAGAGATTGAATAACACTATGTTCAACAGCATGAGGATGCAGAATAGATTGGAAACGACTGCATTAAAGAAACTGTATGTATGCGCAGGTATGTGGCCTGTAATTCACAAAAATGTCATGATGATCCCTCCATTGGCAAAAGTTTCCGGACATGCCCCGTTCAGATCTCCGGGAGGGGGCTGCAAGGGAGAGGTGTCCATGAAAAATATTGATTAACCAACAAAAGGATAACATTTTACGAATAGGGGCATGGAATGTCCAAGTTTGAACGTAGTAAGGAAGCTGGAAAACGTGTAAAGGGAAATGCTCAGTCTCAGACTACATCTACATCTACATGGTTACTCTGCAATTCACACTTAAATGCCTGGCAAAGGGTTCATCGAACCATTTTCATGCTACTTCTCTACCATTCCACTCTCGAATGGCTCTGATTTCTCTTACTTCATTATGATGATCATTCCTCCCTACGTAGGTGTATGTCAACAAAATCTTTTCGCATTCGGAAGAGAAAGATGTTGATTGAAATTTTGTAAATAGATCTCGCCGCAAAGAAAACCGCCTTTGTTTCAGTGACTGCCACTCCAACTCGCGTATCATATCAGTGACACTCTCACCCCTACTGCGCCATAACACGAAACGAGCTGCCCTTCTTTTCACTCTTTCAATGTCCTGTGTCTATCCTACCTGGTAAGGATCCCACACCACGCAGCAATATTCCAGCAGAGGACGGACTAGTGTAATGTAATCTTCGTTGATCCATTGCATCAAGAAAGTGTAATGTAGGCTGTCTCTTTAGTGGGTTTGTCGCATCTTCTAAGTGTTCTGGCAACAGAACGCAGCCTTTGTTTCGCCTTCCCCACAATATTATCTATGTGGTCTTTCCAATATAAGTTGCTCGTAATTGTAATTCCTAGGTCTGTAGTCGAATTGACAGCCCTTAGATTTGTGGCTGGGTTACTGAAGTGAAATGGAAAGAAGATAAGGACATCTGGTCAGATGAGTAGACGACAATATCAACAGCAGCAGAAAATGGTATAATAGAAGTAGATTTCGTTATGAGCAGGATAGTAGGGCAGAAAGTGAGTTACTGTGAACAGTTTAGTGATACGGTTGTTCTCATCAGAATCGACAGGAAACCAACACCAACAATGATAGTTCACCTACACACGCAGACGTCGCAAGCAGAAGACGGAGAGACAAAGAAAATATATGAGGATACTGAACGGGTAATTCAGAACGTAAAGGGATATGAAAATCTGATGGTCATCGCAGGTTTGAATACAGTTATAGTGGAAGGAACAGAAGAGAGGGTTACGGAGAGTATGAGCTTTGTTGTAGGAATGAGAGAGGAGAAAGACTAATTGAGTTCTGCGTAAATTTCAGATAGCGGTACAGAATAATCTGTTCTCATAAGAGGAGGAGGTACACTTGGAAAAGAACGGGAGATACGGGAAAATTCCATGTAGATCGTATCATGGCCAGGTGTTTCAGATATTGGGTTGTAAGGCGTATACAGGAGCAGATGTAGACTCACACCACAATTTAGTAAAGATGAAGAGTAGACTGACGTTTAATAGTCAGAACGAATCATTACGCAAAGATGTGGGTCGAAATACTAAGAAATGAAGAGATACGCTTGATATTATCTGAGGCTGTAGATACTGTGATAATGATTGCCTCAATAGGTAGTTCAGTTGAAGGGCAACGAACATCTGTAAGAAGGCCAGTCATACAAGTTGGACAGAAAAACATAAGTAAAACGTAGGTAACTGCGAAGGAACCAAGGGTAACACAAGAATTAGGAGGGCTATCCGGAATGTAACACATGTTTTGGTCTTTCGCGGCTATGGGCGGGGCTACAACCATCACCTGTGTGGGCTTTGTCTCTTCTAATTCGCTTTCTGAGACGAGTTAAAATGTACGCTGTAATAGAAGAACCAGCCGCTTGTCAGATGCGCTCTGCGATTAAGTTTTTGTTGGCAAAAAGCTGCCAACCAATAGAAATTTATCTTGACTTTTGTGATGTGTACGGACTTGGAGTAATGAGTGAAAGCCGAGTGAGGCAATGGTGCATTGATTTAAAAAAATGGCCTTAACAATGTTCACGATGAGGGCCGTAGTGGTAGGTCTAACCTTATGACTTACGGACTGGTAAATGGAATCGATGATAAAATTCGTGAAAACCGTCGTTTCACAATTATGGAACTTTCACTACATGTTCCCCAAATTTCACGTAGTTTTGAGCACGAAATTGTGGTGGAGAAGCCTGAACACACTGTCTGCTAGATGTGTTCCCAAAATAACGGAACACCACAAAAAGCAGAGCCTTGCTGCAGCAGCGACCTTACTCAAAGATTACGGGAAAACTGTTAACAAGATTATCGATCGTATCGTAACTGGGAACGAGACCTGGATGAAACAAACTGGCATTCAATGGAATAGGGACACATAAATTCTCCGACGAAAACAAGGAAGTGTTTGCAAACGCTACTGTGTTTTGGGATTGCTTCCTGGACTCGGGTAAGCGCGCCGGCCCCTGATCGAATACGCACGGCGAATTAACGTCGACGGCCGGTGTGCTGGCCGGCCTGGATGTGGTTTTTAGGCGGTTTTCCACATCCTACTATGTGAATACCGGGCTGCTCCCCACGTCCCGCCGCAGCTACAAGACTCGCAGACATTTGAAACACATTCCCACTATTTCACGATTTACGCTAGATGCAGACAGCTGGGATACACTAATTCTGTCCTGGGGGGGTACAGGGTGGCGGCAGGAAGGGCATCTGGCCACCCCTTACACTTAACATGCCAAATCCGGTTAACCATGGCCGACCGTGCGTAACCGCGGGACAAGGTGCAAGCGATAGAACTGTGCTTTGGGATTCTAAGGGAGCTATTCTCGTTGATTTTCTTGAACGTGGGAGAACAATTAACTCAGAGGTACTGTCAGAAACTGACAATACAAAACAAACGTCGGGGACAACTTAGGGCGAAAGTTTTGTTTTTTCACGACAACGCACGCCCACATATGGCCAGTGTATCCGAGAGCTCCTACTGGGTTTTGATTGGGTGGTGTTTGAGTCATCCACCATACAACCTGGATTTGTCCCCGAGCGACTACCACATCTTCCCAGCAAAGAAGAAACGGCTCGCTACACAGCGCTTTGATATCGACGCCGAACAGATTTCTACAGAGACGATATTGAAAATCTAGTGTCACTGTATGATAGGTGCCTGACTCTGAATGGCGATTACGTAGAAATATAAGAGTGTAGCTCTAAAAAGTGTATAATGAAATTTGGTTTCCCCATATTGTAATTTTTTGTTTCCAAACGTTTGTTAATTTCTAGACAGCCCTCGTGTTTCAGTTTATCGACGAAAAATGGAATTACAACAATATTCAGGGAAATTCAAGAATACAAAAATAAGGTCACTTAAATAAAATAAATGGGAAGTGCAGGGAAGCCATTTTCGTGACTCTTAGTTCTTACGATACCGTATACTGCGGCAATTTAGGTAGCAATTAATATTTGAAGAAATATAAACCCTTTTAATGAAGTGTGGTCTGGGAAGGGACCGTGCCATGAACCCCATGAACTCTCCCCCATGCAACCTATTCTGGCACTCTTTAGTGATCCAGACGCAAAATTCCGACATGATGTTAGACGCAAAAATTGGATGTGAACCATCTGACATATCAAAGATAGTAATGTTATCACGTGGGTTTGTCACACTGGAAAGCGATAACATACTTGATATCATATCCAAAACACTTACCGAAAACCTCCTGATATCAGCAATTCGTGGCCACTCGGGGGCAGATGGCACTGATTGCACGTCAATCACTGCAGAACGATTTTTAGTGATTGACGGGAAGGTTACAATTTTTCTCGTCTTTTGTTCTGTATACATGTTGAACTATCAAAATGAGAAGTACGCAGTGGGTTCCGTTACGACTTGGTGACGATGTGCCACATATTCCGGACATTCGCTGTAGGAAAGACGTATGAAGTGTTATCCACGACTTGATTGTGGAGTGAACAGGGCAGGACAGAAAGTGAAATGATCAGAATAGATCTCTGAAAATTGCTAATGACCGTCCTCTTTGTTAAGGTAAGAAAGGCAAGCGAGAGGAAAAGGTTGTATATTCACTTACCCGAAACAAAAATGGTTGTCAAAATAATGGAAACATCAGAACAGACGTTAGTAAGGCGTCGATGGACTATTTTACCCTCTAGCATCGCTGATTTTCGCTGTCGAATGGATACACGGAGATCGATGATTGTTTCCAGGATTTCCTTGTCGTTAGTTAGGTTTCACTTCACTTGAACCTATCTTTGGCACAGAAACGGGTAAAATATGCTGCTATAAAAATTTTTTACAAATAACCAGATGAAATAAAATGTCTGACAGACAGCAGTAATAGCTTCAAGAATAAATTGAAATCATATCTCCTTGACAACTCCTTCTATATCATAGATGAATTCTTGAATAGGGATAAATAAAACTATAAATATAGTATATGCATTTTGTGCCATTTAAGGGAATGCGATAAATAATAAAAATATTAATCTTTAACTCTGTGTTCTAATATATATATATATCTTAAAGAATCTTGTTTCATATGTGCATTGCTTGTGTACTTGACACGTTCCACATCATAACGGCTACCGTACCGTGCGATTGATCAATGGAACAGGCAACCAACTAACTAATTAACTAAGTACAAAGGCTGAATGGATAATTTGCACTGGATGCTCTGCTAGAGATCCAAAATGCAGTTTTCTGTAATGCTACATCCACTAATCAGACTGACTACACGCAAGAACTGGAAACGCTGTGGATATATTGCCAGAGTAGCTACCATTATGCTCCGCTTTAGGCGAAAGTTACGTATAATGTACAGCACCATACAAAATTGCTTCAATCATCATTGTGGTAACTTGCATTTTCTCTGTACCATTTTCTCTGCACATCTACACCGTAATCAAATGTTATACGTGGTGATAACAGGTTTAGAGGTTTCCATTCCGGTGTCGATGTCACGTCGGTATATAACCTTAGAAGTAGGTTGTTCAACTTTGCGAAGTAGTAATGACACAGATATCTTTAAAGTTATTATTTAGATTTATCAGTTTTCTTTCCGTTTTCTTACAATTTAAAGGGGCCCTATACTGCGCTATCCACTTCAGGGCAGCACTTACTTTCAACTCCCTTTATCATTTGTTGGATGTACAGTTCGCCTACAGTTTCGCTCCTCGACTGTCCACTGTAGTAGAATGAAAGTTTTCCATGATGTCATCTGTCTCTTCTAGGTAATTTTACACGTATTCCATTCGTCGAGAGTTCTGGGGAGAATTGGCTTTTACGCCCTCCTTGCTTCGTCCGTTATACGTCATTTTGCCTCCAGCATAGCAGAATTCTTTCATTTAATTTACCACGAGAGCTTTAAGTTTGACGTCATTTTAGTGACTTATCGCAAATTATGCTACACCTCAAGACTTTCGTCTCTTTTGGTTTACTCTCAATCCATATTCTGTGCTCAGTAGTTTAATCATCAAATATCTCAAAATATAATTTAAACATATATTTTTAAATGACGTGCGGCCTTCATTGCTCAAAATTGAAACAAATCGAAATACAGGGTGTTTCAAAATGAATATACGGGTTTTATCGCTTTGTAGCATCAACTTACAACTATAAATTGTACATCAAATGATAGAGCAACTCAGATACTTTTGTTTGTATATCTTTGCGCAAAGGGAAGAGTATGGTATAACCAAGAGTAACTGAAGAACGCGTTGAACAACTGAGAGTCTATCACGCGGAGACCCAAGAAACCCCTTCGGAAGGCTAGTCATGAACTAGCAATTCGAGTGAGTCTGTGTGAAAACTTCTAACGATACGTTTAAACTTCGTCCTTATCGTTTTCAGTTCTTACAAGTTCTAAAGCTTACAGACTATAGTTTACGTGCCAACTTTACAAACGAAATGGTGCTGCATGACGATCCAGATCTTCTGGGTCGTGCCGTCTTCAGTGAAGAATCGACACTTCACCTAAGTGGAGTTGGGGAAACATACACAATGTGCGCAGCTGGGGGTCACCAGGGTTTATGGTTATAAGTCTAATATAATAAATGTTACAAGCGATAAAACTCGTATATTCATTATAAAACACCCTATACACAACGTAAGAGAATCAGAAATGTTATTTAACAATAAAATAAACTCAATGGCACAAACTATTTGACATTCGAGCACGTGTGGGTATCTCAGAACCGCTTGTGCTACTGACCTGTAAATGTAAACATTTCATGTACTCCATATGTACTGTTCCAACAATAAATCTTAAGTGAACTGGAAACGTCTAAAAGAATGTACTAACTTTTTTCGGCAGTGTATTTTTTCCCTTTAGTTTTATTCACTTACAAAGTGAGCATCCTGTATCAGGGCAGGTTCGAGTGGAACTTTCATGTCCACTGCCACAAACGAAGTCACATCCTATTTTATGCACAATTTACAATGAATCTCATGTTGAGACAGGACGGGATAAGCTATGTACCTGAAAAAACTTGCAATAACTTTTCTCGCTTTGTCCATTTCTTTAACTTCTCAACTATTTACTCTCTCGGTAGCTCTTGTTCTCTAAATAAGCTGTATATTGTTCTGAAAAGTCCGCTAGCTACCGTTTTTATCGTCATGTCTGCTCGCAGAGGAACACAGCTAGATCAGACGCTGATTCGTGTCAGATATTGTCAGGATGTGTGGAATTTCACAACTGCACTTGTACTTAACGGTCGTCCTTGATGTGCTGGAAATGTCTCGAAGAATAAAGATAACTCTCGAAAGCAGTTATGACATTGTTAGATATGATATTGAACTTGTCAAGTTCACATTAGCTACAATCGCTTGCTGGCGTCTGTGACTGATAAGCCCTTCCTCAGATAAACCACTAAATCGATACTAAATCAAATTTGCTGGCCATTAAAACTGCAACACCACGGAGGCAGCATGTAACAAACATCATACTGAGGTGTACTACGCGCTTAGGTATGCTAAATATTTAACATTACGTAGGAGTGATGTCATTTACATTGTTTTTATGAGGAAAGATTATGCAGGCGACTTTCAGTTCAAAAACAGCATCTGAATGTTGTTTTTTTGTGAGAAGATCGTGTTTTACCCTGTCTAAGAAGAATAAACGATTACCAACATGTGTCGGAAGGCAGGGACATGTCCTGTCTAAGCTGCAATATATCATTCTGCGACTTCGCTGCTCGCGATTTGTTTGGTTCCCACGATTGTCTTTTGAATATGGAACTAACGGGTTCAGGAAGTCTATACTCTGCTGCTGACCTAGTGCACCAGCCTCGGTCAAAAAGTCAGATAACCAAGGTCCCGCGATCACAGTATAAGTAAACTGCGATTAAAATTTTTCTACTGCGCACCACTGTTAATGGCCGGTCAGATAATCGTATTCAGATAACCGTGCATTTCATGGCCGTTAACTCCGTGTATTGCAAAAATGGTTCAAATGCCTGTAAGCACTATGGGACTTAATATCTGAGGTCATCAATCCCCTAGACTTAGAACTAATTAAACATGACTAACCTCAGGACATCACACACACCCATGCCGGAGGCAGGATTCTAACCGGCAACCGCAGCAGCCGCGTGGTTCCGGACTGAAGCACCTAGAACCGCTCGACCACAGCGGCCGGCTGTACTGCAATGGAATGCGTCCCGAGATGCAAAGACGTTAATAGAGATATGAATTTGCACTCGGCCGCCCATAAACGTAAGTTTTGTAGACAGTCGGTGATGAGTGTAAATGCTCATAGAACATGCACCTTAATTTAAAAATCCGAAGCCTTCTGCAGTCGAAAACACGCCGCCCAGGCAGTCAGCAAGGACACTACTACAGAGAAACACTGCTTGTCGAAACAAAAATGCCCTGACACTTCCTGGCAGATTAAAACTGTGTGCCCGACCGAGACTCGAGCTCGGGACCTTTGCCTTTCGCGGGCAAGTGCTCTACCAACTGAGCTACCGAAGCACGAGTCACGCACGGTCTCACATATTTACTTCCGCTTGTATCTCGTCTCCTACCTTCCAAACTTTACAGAAGCTCTCCTGCGAACCTTGCAGAACTAGCACTCCTGAAAGAAAGGATACTGCGGAGAGCTTCTGTAAAGTTTGGAAGGTAGGAGACGAGATACTGGCAGAAGTAAAGCTGTGAGACATTGCGTGATTCGTGCTTCGGTAGCTCAGATGGTAGAGCACTTGCCCGCGAAGGCAAAGGTCCCGAGTTCGAGTCTCGGTGGGACACACAGTTTTAATCTGCCAGGAAGTTTCATATCAGCGCACACTCCGCTGCAGAGTGAAAATCTGATCCTGCAAGAATACCCTATTTCAGCATCTTACAAATGGTAAGAACACTCAGGAGATGTTGTCCAGAAATATTGAGAGTTGCGTCGAATTACTTGGGGAGACGTATATTTGAGATTTGAACTTCACGTACCACAAATTCAAAAAACTACGAAAGACCGACTTCCCTGCTGTCCCTTCGTTAGAGAAAAAGAGGCTATGTGGTAACAGGTGGAGGCACAATTTAATTCGACTTCTGGTAAGTTTGATCATAAATTAATAAAAGTTTTCGGTTCATATTACTTAAACGTCATCCTATGAGGAGGCTTGAGTCTGTCTCAGTACATCGAAACGCGCCGCAACCTTAATACTGTACGCTTATAAAACCGTGGTCGTCTCGCGAAAACTGGGCGTGAGCCACGGTCAGATTTAACTGTGGTCAACTCCATCGTTTTCTTTCATTGAGATCGATGATCCAGAATTTTGTGTTGAACAAGCTTAAATGTCGAGTTTACTATAGTTAACTTTTAATCGAGGTTGGCGCACTCGGCGTGTCTGTACATCAAACAATATCGCAACGACCCCACTTGATTAGCGACAGATAGGAGAAATATGCTGTTCAGTCTGTTGTGTTGAATTGTGCAGCCACTTGAGGTATCGGGTGGTTATAATTAAAGTGCAGCTACTCTAGGAGATCCAGAGAGGCTGTAATTATCGTATGGCCGCGAAACTTGCCAGATATGCTAACGCGTTAATGGAGAATCGATTTACGCTGGAAAAAATAGCTCCAATTGTGACCACCAGCTGCAAATGTTGAGCTGTTCACTGTTTGTATGACGTTATGGCACCTACGCTGTCATTTGACAAGCCATAACGTGAGTAAACAGTGTAGCTAACGAGAAGAGAGACCTTATGCTGTTGAAGAAACTGTTTTATGTGAACGGCAGCAACTACTGTGCTGCACTGAGAGAGTATCGCTGACTGAAAGGTATGAGGAGAGGCCCGATGTCATTAAATGGCTTAAAGAAGATAGTAATAAAATTCAAAAACGCAGCTGAGACTGGCGTGGCACCCGGAATGGAAAGACGTCGTGTTCTGGTGGAAGCTATTGACGAGCCTGCTCTTGCTGTGAGTGACCATGCAAAACGTGCCCCGGATAGTGTTAGAGCTCATGTAACGTCGCGAGAGATGTCCATCCCATGATCAACAGTGCAGAAAGTTTTTCTGTCTGTTTTACACTGCCACCCTTACAAGATCCAGAAGGAGCAGCTACTGAATCCTCATGATCTGTAGCCATGTTCTGAACTTGCTCTTCAGTTTCTGGCACGGATAGTGGTTGACGATATATGGCCGGGCAATATGCTATGAGGTGACAAGACGCGGTGAATACACAGAACTGTCGGATTTTGGGTACTGTGCAGCCGCGTCTTGTGAATAAAGAGGCACTGCAATTGCCTTGCATGACTGTGTGTTATGGATTCACAAGCCAGCTTTATTTCGGTCCGTTCTTCTTTGAAGACAATACACCAAGAGTGCCTGTCGGGTGTACCGTGAGGTCCTCGTAGAGCATGTGAGTCTTGCTTTGGAAGAGTGTTTTCATGCAAACATCTTGCAGCAGTGTTCCTCGATCGTATTATGTCCAAGAGTTTTCCAAATGAATGGCCTGCAAGACCACCTGATCTGAATTCTTGTGACTTTTGGATCTGGGGATATCTAAATGAATGCGTTTACCAGGGACACGTTCGGTCTCCGCCTGGTGCTAAGGCCAGTATAGAGGAACAAGTAACTCAGATTCCACTGGAACCGCTTGGAGAAACTGTGCATCTTCTGGTCGGTGTCCTCGGCGCATATATTTAACAAATTGTGTAAGCGCCTGTTAACAATAATATCAGTGTGTTATGGATAAATGGCAGCATCTGTCGTAAATACTGAAATACTTTATTCATACAATAATTTTTATATTTACAGAAGAGCCTATCTTGTAACCTTAGTAGCTACCCGTGGGCCTAGAAGGTCCGAATAATTTGCACTGAAACTGATTACACAGGACCGAAATCGACCTGTAAAATAGAGGATTTCAATATTAACTTCCGATGCCGCCATTTGTCCAAAATATATGGACAATAACACTGTCGTGGTGCACACGGCTCCCAATGGAATTGGACATCAATAAAAAAATCAACTGAGCCGTGCTCCAGCTCGTGTTGGTTTTTTTTTTTTTTTTTTTTTTTGTAGGTTTCAGTCCTCTGCTGCAGGCCAGAGCGTATCGTTTAGTTGACATGGTTGCGGTTGTTTGTCTTCTTCTTGTGTTGACTGGCGCCACTTGGTTCACAAGCGTTGCCTGTCCGCTAGTGGCAGCAGCGGTGTTATCGATATGTAGTAACTGTGGCCCTATCTTTGGGGTGACGTCGTTCTTCTTCCATGTCGTGTGAGTGAGCAGTTCGTTTGGGGACTCAGAAGGAGCCAGGTCCGCGCAGAGTGAGAACACGCCGGGACCGCTGTCGGCACGTATGGACAGTCGGGGACTGTGGTCACAAGGGTCTACGACCTCGTCGAAACCGGATCCTGCAGTTTTAAGTTGAGTGCATTTCAATTCGAGTAGACAAACCTCCACCATTGTCAAATCTTGCGATTCTCCAGTGACTTGGGTTCGTGTCGCTGCTCGTAGTGTCGCCGAGGAGAAGAGCAGCGAGTGGAGTATTTGGGGAAGGCGGATCTGATTGGCCTTCCTGAGCTTCTATTTACTATTTTCAGCTTCTTACATAGTTAAGTTCAACCAGTGGTATTTTTCTGTCTTGTGGCCGCTAACGCCCCAGTTACCTGCCCTGGGGGTTGGCGTATATAACAGCAGTGTACGTTTCCTCACCTTGCCGCCGCTGTCCGGTGAGGCGTGTAAGTTTGACAGATTCTTCATTGTTGGTTGGTTGACGATTCTTCTACCTTGGTGGTAGTGATTCCTTTCTTGTTCCGGGCTGAGTCCAGACCGCCGGTTCCGGCTTTGGCGTTGGCGTATTTTAAGGAAACAAATAAACAAATCGTTGGGAAAGAAGAATGCGACTTGGGAAACACCTTGAATACCAACGATTGGGACGCAGGAAATTGGGATAACAAGCTTCGTAGGTGGTAGTAAGAGTGAAACCATCCTCAATGAATGAGAAAAAAAATTAGAGACCTGAATCCTACCTAAGTAGACAGAAAAATAAAAGAAAGCAAAGCAAGAAATGTGGTGTTTCTATTTGTGGACAACATGTTCATATTGTATGTGGAAACTGCAAATATGAAAATAATTAAGTGCACTGAAATAGAATTAATGGACGGAGGAGGACGAAATCAACGAAGAAGAAATGACGTAAAATAGTGCCAGATTGAACCAGTAGTAAGAACTAAGTACGTGTTCCGGATTGGGACTCGAACCAATATACGCTGTAAATTCGATTCGGCATAAATTTTTTATTGTTACTGCATGTTCAAAGTGGAAAACAGTTATACTTAGACGGTAAGTAACCTCGTACACTTTCATTATTTTGTACGTAATAAATAACTTTTGTCGAATTTGACAACATATTTTATTGTTTTTATTCTTCGAGTTCGTTATATCGCACTAAAAGTCATCAGATTAGGACGAGCAGCTTTCATATGTCGTAGGATTTCACTGCGCTCACTTCGAGTCACTTGTTTGGATCACAGACGTTCAGCCACGTGTCGCCTCTTTCTGCTAGCACAAGATAATGTTTTCATAACCGATAAAGTGCAGGAATCTCTTAGCTTGAGCTAAGGACTTTGACTACCTTAGGCCAACGATAATGCAATGCGGAAGAATTCATTCTGTCGTTTGGAGGTGAGCATTATGGTACAGCAAGTAATACTGCAGTCATTTTGTCTCGTGTGTATTTGACCAGCATGCGTTGGAATTTAGGCAACATTGCCGCTTGCTCCACATTTGCGTTGCCAGTCTCATAGATTCTAAAGTGAATAATCGTTTTATTGTCACTTCCCGAAATGCTTTTAGAAATTCCTGTGGAATTTCATCTATCCCTCCGGCCTTGTTTCCTCTTAAGTCGTCCAAAGCTCTTTTAAATTCCGATACTGGATTCCCTATCGCTTCTATATCGACACCTGTTTCTTCTTCTGTTATATCAGACAAATCTGCCTCCTCATAGAGGCCATTAGTGTACTCTTTCCAACTATCCGTTCTTTCGTCTGTATTTAACAGTGGAATTCTCATTGCACTCTTAATGTTACCATCCTTGCTTCTATTTTCACCAAAGTTTCTTATGACTTTTCTATATACTGAGGGGGTTATTCAGAAAATCATTTCCTTTTCGATTTTTTTCTTATTTTTCTTGCAGCCATTTTACCATTCCTGTCCTGCATTTCCTATTTATTTCGTTCGTAAGTTACCTGTATTTCCGAATTTTCCCATTTTTGTATTTCCCTCTTTCGTCGATATCTGAAGTATTCCTTTTGTTACCCATGGTTTCTTCAAAGTCACCTTTCTGGTACCTACACTTTTCTTTCTAACTTCTGAGATTGTCCGGTTTAGAGATGTCCATTCTTTTTCAATTGAACTGCCTACTAAGCTAGTCATTATCGCAGTACCTATTGTCTCAGAGAAATTCAAACATATCTCTTCATTCCTTGGTACTTCCGTATCCCTTCTCTGGTTCTTCATGACTAGTCTCTTCAGCTTCAGTATCCCCTTCATCATTTTCAAAATGTGATCTGAGTCAATATCTGATCTGCGTACGCCGTGCAGTCCATTACCTGATATCAGAATATCTGCCAACCATATTGTAATCTCTGTGGAACCATACCCCTTTTTCCCGGTATTTTCCAAGTATATCTTTTTCCTCTTACGATTTTTCAATAGAGCATTCGTTATTACTATCTTAAGTTCATTGCAGTACGCCGTTATATTTATATATAAACAAGGTTCAAGAGAAAAGACTTCAGAACCAGTTTTCACGGGAAAAAGTTCTTTAGAAAAATATATTTCAAAGGAGAAGAATAATGATATATTAATGCTTTCTTCCTGGCACCTGACATCCCTTTTCTGCTACTCTCTTCCCTATTTCGTGAGAAAACTGGTTAGCAGTAATTAGCCTACTTTCAAAATTGATAAAAGATCATAATAATCGTCATCATCATCATCATCTACAACAAGTATTGTGCCTTTTCGTCCGTTCCGTTTCCTTCAAAATTGGTTCAGCTATCTCTTCACTGGTGTTCCTAAAGATCATTTGACTCTTGGTTTGTATTGCTTTATGGCTTTAGTGATTCTTGGGTCCGGCGTGTGGTCTATATTTTCTTAATTTATATCGCTTTATTATGCCAATTACGTTTTACGTATTCATTTCATCTCGGATGTCGTCATTTACCTTCTTATCCAACGAAGTATATCCAGCCAAGTATCTGAAGAAATTCACTTCACATACTTCCATTTTCTTTTCATCTCTCTTTTTAAGCGTCCAGTTTTCGCATCCGTAGAGCAGTGCTGGTATAGCCGTAGCCTTATAAAACTTTAGTTGACTATCTCTGTGGACTTTCTTTCCCAAGGTTATGCTTAGAGTCCACAGAAATAGTTAAATAGATCTAATTTATTTTGTAATTCGTTCTTTTAATTAATAAAATGTTTCGGGTTCTTATGCCATGGTCGAATGGATATCAGCTTAAAATCCATCTGCGGAGGAAGTTTTCAAGGGGGATCGTAGCTTTAATGTCCGATTCACACCCTGGACAGTTGGTTGTGTCACTGCGGTGCCAGCTGCTACTCAAATTGCTGCTACAGATGTAGTACGATGAGCCAGAGCCATACGCCGAACACCATGGTCTTCTCTCTCGGCTGTTGCACGTGATCGTCCGGAGCCTGGTATTCTTGCGACCGAACATTCCCGTGGCCACCGCTGCCAGCAGTCGTGTACAGCGGCTACATTCCTGCCAAGTCTTTCTGCAATATCGCAGAAAGAGCATCCAGCTTCTCGCAGTCCTATTACACGACCTCGTTCAAAATCAGTGATGTGTTGATAATGACGTCTTCCTCGCTTAAAGACATTCTTGACGAACATCAACTCACCATGTCACATCTCAAAGGTAACTAACGCTCACGACCGTTACACAGCATGTACGGAAAGCAAATCTGAGTTGCATCCTCATAATGGCGTTACTAGCACCAGCGTTATGCCACTGGTGCGAAATCTGAATAGACATCCTCTTTCACGTGTGGAAAACACTCCTACCAACTTCCGTCAATGTCTCACAACTCCTTAATGGTGTTGCGATTTTTACCCCCTCAGCGTCTCACTATGGAATTAGTATGTTATGTCTCACTATGTAGTTGCGTCCAGTTGACACATTATCACACAACGGTGTCGACAGATGCCTGACTTATGGTATTCGCAGTACTTTCCAGTCAATATCTGCTCGAATGTGCAGTTTCGGAAAAAGATTTTTTATCTTTTTCCCACTCACAGAAGCAGCTGGAACTATTTTTAAAAATTGCTGCTTCAAATATTACTTATTCGTGTTTCGGCACTCTTTAATGATGCGCATGACCGTGGAATAATAAGGAAACACTTTAGTACCTCGACCATCCAGTACTCCTTCAAGCACACGTAGATAATTATTACATAAATGTACGTGCACGAAGGTGAAACTATTGCAATGCCATTTTTTCTCAGTATGTATGTGTGTAGTGAGACAGCAGAAAGACAAACAGTCACTGTGACTCAGCTGCGGAAGTTATCATGCAATGTAACCATCACAGACGTGTTAATCGTTGATCAGCATTTGTCTCCTACATTCCCTGCGCAACATGATTGTGCCGACATCTGACCTAAGCTAAAGTAGGTGTCTTCTGAAGGGACGTAAGTGACTGTAACGATTTGGGTGTTGTGATGCGCAACGCATGATTTCCAGATGAGAATACAGCTGACTTTGTTAACAGAGAACTCGTCAGATTTGATTAATCGACTGACAACGCATCGTAATCACTCAGACTGCTCAAGGCAGCTGCTTCGTTATCCATATGCAGGCACTCCAGATGTAGTCACATAACACATACTCTCTCTCTCTCTCTCTCTCTCTCTCTCTCTCTCTCACACACACACACACACACACACACACACACACACACACACAAACACACACACACATGATTTTCTCATGGTGATGATACTAAGATTCTGAGATACTGGAGAAAAGCACGTTTATCAATACAAGACTGAGGTCGGGAGATGTCTAGGTCGAAAGAAGGAAAGCAAAAGGTGTTCCTTCAATACTAAGTGCAACGTTCAGTAAGTAGTTCCCTAAATTTTTCTCTCAGAACGATTTTTTCTTAAAAGTTAAAATCTGTTGACAATATCAGTCAGCATTTATTTTACGTGTAGATGGTCCACATCACGTTCTATGGCCTTAAGCCGTTCTCACACGGGACGACGCAGCTCACGCGAACGTGGACATCGGAACTCACGAGAGGCAGCGCCCTCTGCACACGGGACGAGCTGGTTAACGTGATTTGCGCTCTCAGCTCTCTCCAGCGGAAGTTGTCGGCCTACTTGGCTTGCAATCCATACATTTTCTGTACGAAAGCGGATGTGCGTAAGATTGTTACGTTAAGTCTGTTAGCGATTATCGAAGAACAGCGGAAAAATCGCAAAGAAGATTCTGGAATCGTTGGTGCCTTGAACATTGAACTGCTGAGTCAGGAACACTGCATAACACCGTACAACGATCTGACATACTTAACAGTAGAAGTTGTTCGATAACTCAATTGAATTTTTACCGCATTTTCGGCTTACAGTTGAATGTAGTTAAGGTATATTGCCTCACGCCAGTCTGCGCTTGCATAATATCCATATTATCGATGTTGCATTGACTATCAACACTTTCAGATAACGTACTTCGTCACATATATTTGAAGATCGACATTCCTTTCGTAATTTTATATCGATGGAAGAGGAGATTTTTACGAAGCTGCTAACGATCGTTGAAAAAGTTATTTACCGGCAAGATACAAACATGAGCTAATCTATAAACCCGCAGATAGGTATACATATTTTACAGAAAGTTTCATAAAAGCAGAAACTTCCAGCGTGTAACTTGTGTCTACTTTCAGACATAGCCTGGCAGTCACTTTCAGATTTCCGGATACTGGGGATGCATTCCAGTCGTTGGCCTTCGCTACAAGAATTGCAGTGGACACATTATTTATCATAAATAAAATCGACTTTTGGGATAGTACTTGTACTGAATGAATAATAAAGATTCAGATATTTAGAAAACAAGAGATGAATAAGGAATAATTGAGGAGAAGTTGACAGCGAACCCAATACTAATTTAAACCACTGTGCTTTTTTTTCCTTTTCTTTTCACTGTGTTCAGAGCTTAGAACTAACGACAGTATCGACGCTATCAACTATGCTACAACTTCAACACTGGAACCATGTCTCAGTAAATGGTAAACACTGTGTACAGTCTGTATCTACAACTGTCATTATTTGGTATTTAATACGTAAATTGTGCCAAAAAGACGCGATTTTGATAGATCATCGGTGTCCCGTAGCTTTAAAGCTCTATACGTTCATAGCACACAAGTTATAACACTAAAGACATCAACTACAGGAATCCTTTACCTACCGATATGTAGTTTCCTCTCATATTAGTGTAACATGTCACAGCTACTACGACGCGTTTTCAGGAGGTCTTTAATTTCCTGATGCTTTGAAACAGCTTATAAACATGTCACGTACTTCCTAAAAAAGAAAACCCAGAACATGAGATGATTAATATGGCGGCTCCAATGTTTTACGTCTAACGTAAAGCGATGTCGTATTTTTTTTTCCTAACGTAAAACGATGTAGCATTTTTTAAAGGCACGCACTGCCATTTGACTGTTTTATTGTTTATTTAAATACAACATGGGTTTCGACCTTTTAATGCCAATTTCAAGCATCTGCTTTTATGTCTATAACATATATTGCAGGGCACCAGGACACTTAAAATTTTGTCAAGCTCAAAGTTGGTCATAAATTAAGAAAAAATATTGGATCCCCACGAAACGCCACGTCATATTCAGTAAAAACAGGCTGACGTTTGTTTTACCGACAAGATGGTGATTTTACATCTGGCATTTCAAGGGGAGCCAATACTTTTCTTAATTTATGGCCAACTTTGAGCTTGACAACGTGTTAAGTGTCACGAAACATACGTTATAGACATAAAATCAAATACCTGAAAAAGGCATGAAAGGCCGAACCCTGGGTTGTACTTAAATAAACAATAAAGCAGTCAAATGGCGATGTGTTTCTTAAAAAAATATTATATAACTGTTGCTCAGCAACGTCAAAAGATGTCGCATCTCGTTGGCCACGTTCCAGTCCGCGAGGCAAAAGTGCTGTGCCGTCAGAGCAATACACAGCCAGGGCAAAAGCACCACGGGCGAAAAAATGCGAGCTGGTGCCAGTGCTATAGAGACTCGCCTCTTGCCAAGTCCCAGCAGCTCTACAGACGGCGCTGAGGATGAAGATATCGACTTCTCCTCGACCAGTTGCCGGCCGAGTACGGACAGAAGTCTACTCAGAAGATAGAAGAGCACCTCTCGCCCACTAGGATATAGATTCCTAACTTAGACAGGGAACGTCGTTTAGTGAACAGACATTGTTGTAAATTGCATTTGCTATGTACTGTGATATTTACCAACGATTGTTTGCACTTAGCCAGTGAGGGTCCTTATCGTGTTATATTACACGCATTGTTGCAGACTTCACTATTTGACAAGTCACAAAGGTAAGTAAATCTTTTTAACTCATTTGCGTGACTTTGCTACTAATTTGTTGGAGTGTTGTAGAACCTTCGTTCTCCTATCCTGTTACCTGACCCTGGGGCAGAGCTGTGTAAAAGTGGCAGGGAGAAATTGTCTTAGCGGTGTACTGCACCAGAAGCCGCTTCACTATCTCACAAACTCGGCCTATCGGAACGACAGTGGCTACTCGTTCTCCACAGCAGTAGCGACGAGGCCTTTACAAAACTGGCGACGAGGGTTTATAAAAAAAGCGAGAAATATTTTGTAAAGTGAAGGTGGAGAGGGATGAAAGAAAAGGAAAGGGTAGGAACTGATATCAGTTGCATCAGGACTTTCTGCGGAATAAGCGGCGACGAGCGAAAATGTGTGCCGGACCAGGACTTGAACCCAGGATCTCCTGCTTACTAGGCAGTTGCGTTAAACAGAGTACCATCCAGACACAGCATTAATCACAAATGCCCGGATTATCTCGGCACGCTCCACGGCCAACTCACATTCTCGCTTAGCGCCACCGCATATCCACATTCCCCGTCCATGTCTTCCGTGCTCGCTAGTTTTAGATTCCCACTGGAGGTCGAATGTAAATATGTACCTGCACTGATGGTTGCTGATTCATAGCCCATCGAGGTGTATCAATTATAAGAGCGCGTGACCTCTGTTTTTTCTGACATGTCCTAAAGAATAGACACCATGCATTCACTTAAAAATCTAACAGGCCAGATTCCGTAGTTCACGCACCGCAGTGTAGTAGTAGTTGGAATTTCCACTCTGTGACGTCACCAGCTCATCGTCGACGTGCGTTTTACGTCCCTTGAGAGGACGGGTTTACGCCAGCGCTGCTTAAGAGCAAGTATTCCCTGTTGGTAAAAGCTCTTGTCCTGTGGTCGTAGCCACGGTTTCATTGAATAAATTATGCTCTCATCATCTTCAGAGCGTATTGCACGTAAGGAATCCTAAAGTGGCCCAGATGGAAGTCGGAGGGCGGCAGGTCTGGGCTATAGGGTGAATAAGGCAATGATGTTCAACACAGCTGGAAAAGACTCGAAATCGGGACCTTTGCCTTTCGCGGGGAAGTGCTCTACCACTGAGCTACCCAAGCACGACTCACGCCCCGTCCTCACAGCTTTACTTCCGCCAGTACCTCGCCTCCTACCTTCCAAATTTTACAGAAGCTCTCCTGCGCATATGAGCTTTAGATGCACAGTACCTTTTGTAATGCACAAGCGTATGCCAAATTTTTAAGTATTGAAGCATATACCGGATATAGCTTCCTTGGTTAACCGCGAACAGTGTCAAACTACACTGCTTCCCACATGAGGTATATCATTAGTACATGGCCACTTCAAACTCAGATGCATAATTATCAGTAACCTGGAGCACACTATTATTAATATGCAGAAATGACAAATGTTATTATCAAAGCAGTTCAGTTCTTCTTCTAATTACGATAATACCACACAGCGTGCACATGCATTACAGAACAGTTAGGCAACAAGAGTTGACTTGACTTCCAAGAAGTTGACTTCCTGCTTAAGAGCAAGTATTCCCTGTTGGTAAAAGCTCTTGTCCTGTGTTCGTAGCCACGGTTTCATTGAATAAATTATGCTCTCATCATCGTCAGAGCGTGTTGCACGTAAGGAATCCTAAAGTGGCCCAGATGGAAGTCGGAGGGCGGCAGGTCTGGGCTATAGGGTGAATAAGGCAATGATGTTCAACACAGCTGGAAAAGACTCGAAATCGGGACCTTTGCCTTTCGCGGGGAAGTGCTCTACCACTGAGCTACCCAAGCACGACTCACGCCCCGTCCTCACAGCTTTACTTCCGCCAGTACCTCGCCTCCTACCTTCCAAATTTTACAGAAGCTCTCCTGCGCATATGAGCTTTAGATGCACAGTACCTTTTGTAATGCACAAGCGTATGCCAAATTTTTAAGTATTGAAGCATATACCGGATATAGCTTCCTTGGTTAACCGCGAACAGTGTCAAACTACACTGCTTCCCACATGAGGTATATCATTAGTACATGGCCACTTCAAACTCAGATGCATAATTATCAGTAACCTGGAGCACACTATTATTAATTATGCAGAAATGACAAATGTTATTATCAAAGCAGTTCAGTTCTTCTTCTAATTACGATAATACCACACAGCGTGCACATGCATTACAGAACAGTTAGGCAACAAGAGTCGACTTGACTTCCAAGAAGAATAAAGATGTAGAATATTAATCACGTTTGTTATATTTAAATAACTGCAAGAATTTTTACATACAAAATCCGGCGGCACTACTTTTCAGCCGCCCTTGTATTACAAAACTAAATAAAGCAATGTCTCCATAACGTGAGGCTCAACAGCAGTAAAGTATTTTGTATATGCATTCTAACCATCAGCTGTTTGTTTGTCCCATTAGTCATCTACCGGTTTCGGTTATTAACCATCATCCAGGATTTAGGGTACAACAGATTAACTGAAAGCATCTCATATTCCTTTAAAGCTGAACAGTATCGAAATTATCCAGTTAATTTGTAGAAACACCTGACGTAAATTGTCTTTGAATAGTGACAGTCATCTCTCATGTCAAGTAGACAGACATCATACGAAAAACGCCTATAGTGTCTGTCTATTTGACATGAGATATGACTGTCACTATTCAAAGACAATTTACGTCAGGTGTTTCTACAATTTAACTGGATGATTTCGATATTGTTCAAAGGAATATGAGATGCTTTTAACTAATCTGCTGTACCCCACATCCTGAATGATGGTTAATAACCGAAACCAGTAGAAGACTAATGGAAGACATAAACAGCTGACGGTTAAAATGCATTTTATAAATAAAATTGTTTATCGTAATACACAAACAAATTGGCAACCAAAAATAGGAAGCTTGTTCGAAAGTGCGTGTCTTTGCACATCAATAAATTAAAATCATTTGCTGTGTAACTTTAAGAACAGCCTTGGTGCATTCCATTCATTTTAACATACTTTCTTCCTCCTCGTCATTCTGTTATTGGTCACTGTCGTATGTTAATGGATCGTTTTCGTATACCCAGTGGCGTGGATGATTTTGAACAGCTGTTCACTGAAATTGGGAACAGGACAACGGACTGCGTTCTTAAACGTTACACGCTGTTCCGAGATAAGCCTGAAGAGACTGCAGAAGAGAGACTGACGACACGAACACAACAGGGCAGTGAAGCAGCGAGGATGGTTGCTATGAAAACGGTGGTAATATTGGGCAGTAAAGCAGCCAAAATCATGGCAGTGAAAATGCTGAAGAAAAAAAATAATACTAATAACAATTAAAACAATAATAAGATGATCTAAGTTCTGGTAGTGATGGTGATGTAGACCTAACATCTAAAATAAAGAAATACTAATCACTATGAAAACAAAATGTGAAGCTGACGAAGTGTCGATAACAATGGAAATTTTTGTGTGCTACTTAATGTTGCTATGTCTGTATTATAACGGAAGATTGTACTTTTACTATTAGTAAAAAGTTTTTGAAAAAAAGACGCCTCTTCTACTCATAGTAGACGCTATGCTGAGGCCAGGAAGTGTGTGTGAGAAGGGTTCCTGTGACGATGCACTGCGGGTTGCAAATGATGCCAAGCGTGATTCACGCCAGCAAATATTGCAAAGTCGCTCCATTCGGTTGACTCCTGCCTCCTGGAGGAAGGTATTCATGAGATGTGTGCATATACATTGCAGCCTTGAAAGATGAACCCATCGCCAAAATGTTGACTATAGGGCTGGACAATAAACTAGAAGAACGTATCTCGATATTGAAGAGCCCCTAAAGTCCCTGACAGAGATCTTAGTCGTTCAAGATCTGAACTTCATACCGACGGACAAAATCCCTGCTAAGCCGACCAAACAGCAAGTCTGAAACGTACATAATAATATGGCGGCCATCACATTCTTCTGACTCAACCATCAGGCTTTAGAAAGATCCCGCAGTTATCGGTGAGGTGACTCCGACGCCAAAATTTACAGGTAGTGCCTATCAGCAGGCGTTGTTGATCCCAGGGGTGTCTCGAGACACCGACTGTGGCTCTGGTGTACGCAAATTTTTACGGCAATTCCCATTAAGTGACAAATCGTGCACACGTTCTAAGCTTCATGTGACCCTTAGAAGTATGATAGGCTGGACAGTACAAACAATCTACAAAGCCCCGTTCACTTTTGGAAACATAATATACTTTAGTGTATAACACTAAGAAGGCAGATTTTCTTTCTCTTTACCTCCATTACATATGCGGCTGTACATAGTGATTTCCTGGTGTCAGTTGAGTATTGAGAAAGATGTTCCAGAAAAAAAAGCCTTTGCATCAAACCTCTAGTGGGGAAGAACTTTTGTTTGAGACAAAATGTTCACAGACACTTCCCGGCGATGGCAGGGTCTTGTTATTGAAATCGTCACCCCTGGCATGCTGAGACTTCACCGAACTAGTGTGTTGCAGCAAGCTCATATGCTATATCTGCGTACTACCTATACAAGTAAAGTGATACAGTGATGTTTTAGAAGAAAACCTTCTCAATGAATGTCTAAACAGAGTTAGATGTTTTAGAAGCTCGGCCTACTCCCTTTTACGCAGAGCAGATGATTATAGGCAACACGCATTACGCATCAACGATGCTGAGTGCCTACGTCCACCAGCTGTCATGGACATAACGAACTACAAAAGAAGCCTAGTACCACCAGCAAGCCGTCCGGGGTAGCCGAGCGGTTCTAGGCGCCACAATCTGGAACCGCGCGACCGCTACGGTCGCAGGTTCGAATCCGGCCTCGGACATGGATGTGTGTGATGTCCGTAGGTTAGTTAGGTTTAAGTAGTTCTAAGTTCTAGGGGCTGATGACCTCAGAAGTTAAGTCCCATAGTGCTCATAGCCATTTGAACCATTTGAACCACCAGCAAGCACCAATAAACGTTTTGTCTAAGAAAAGTTTTTCCCCACAGCGTGATCTATCACCTCTAGAAATTATATGCAAAATTAGATGCAAAGACTTTGAAACAATATACTAGGGTCAGTCATCTACATCTACATCCACATGGATACTCTGCAAATCACATTGAAGTGCCTGGCAGAAGGTTCATCGAACCAACTTCACAATTCTCTATTGTTCCAATCTCGTACAGCGCGCGGAAAGAATGAACACCTATGTATTTCCGTACTAGCTCTGATTTCCCTTATTTTATTGTGGTTCCGATCGTTCGAGAAATGGAACCACTGGGAAAATCCGATGAAGCTTTGAACATATGTGTTGGGCAGTGTCTCTAGTATGCCTGTCGATAGCAAGCTGTCGCTCTTTCCAGTTCTGAGTGTAAGAAGAACATGTAAAAATGCTTAGGAAATGGTGCCTCTCTCCAAGTATGAGGGCCTGGTGAGACATTTCTCCTGTCATGCGATCCGCATAACCTAACTGTCATACGCTTCCTCCTTCGTGACAATTCTCGGCCGCACACTGCAGTGGCTCTGAGGATGCTCCTGCAGCAGTTTCAATGGGAAGTGTGTGATCACCCACAATACAACCAGTAACTGGCTCTCGCTTAGTTCAGCATAGAGAATTGGCGGAAAGCACAGGCGGCTGCCCTCTATGACGACCTGGTACACGCTAAGTCTTTCCTGATGCGATAATTTACCAACAGCCGTATGTATTGTAGAAGATTCTTTTATGAACTTCTTATGTGCTACCAGTTTCGACATTACATTGATGCTATCTTCAGGCCCCACACGTCATAGTCGTAAAATCGCTATACACGAAAGGAGCCATATAACTGGATCCGTGAATCAAATCGCTGTGCAACAGCTCTTGGTGGCCTGGCCATGATTTTATTCACGGATCCACTTATATGGCTCCTTTCGTGTATAGCAATTTTACAACTATGACGTGTGGGGCCTGAAGATGGCATCAATGTAATGCCGAAACTGGTAGCACATAAGAAGTTCATAAAATAAACTTCTACAATACATACGGCTGTTGGTAAATTATTGCATCAAGAAATACATGCCAGCCGTTGTCCCATAGTCCATAATGGATCAACAAAGATGTAGATAAGTAGCTGGAAGGTATAGTTAACTGTAGCAAATAAAACAATTTTGATTTTCACAGTAGTTTCCATTTCGCGACCGGTCGGAACTTACTTTCCTAATTGCCCTCGTATTATGCAACTTATGGGGATAATGCAAATTTACTGTAATCCGAAAAGACGTTCTCTTGTTACCTATAACTACCACATATTACCTGTTTTCTGCACTGGTAATAAAATGCCGAATATGAGGCCTTCAAGGATAACTGATCGCCTTTAAAATATATCCGACCTATACTTCAGTGGGAAGTGGATGTTTAATCTTTGACACAGTAAGCATTTCATGAAGCTACGCTTCTGAGGCCTGCACGTCCAATTTGCATTCAGGTGAGAAGCAACGTTTAACGCAAATAACAAATCTGTCATGCGTGATACAATTAATGTCGATGTACATGATAGCAACAGAGGGAAAAAAGATCACTTTTTCATCTCGATCATTTCGCTTTTACGCTGGACTGGCTGTACCAGTAACACATTTTGCTGCCACATTGCGCATCATTTATCTCTCGAGCCATTATTCATTGGTACGAATTTATTTCCTTCCTGCTATAATTAAAATGCATCGCAGCTGTATGACTGGAAACGGGTAGGCACTTGTTTAGGTGCAATGAAACGTGTTAATGCGATCTTAGCTTGCAGATGCTCATGGTATTTAATTTCTAACAGCAGCCACCAAATCGATGCTACCGAATCATTACGTGTTCCATGTTTGTCTGTATGATTTCCAGTCAGTCGTGTCATTCACTGGAGCCATTATTCGCCGCTAATGAGAGCCGCGATCATTAATCGCTTGTATATCGTACAGTAATCGTAAGTAGATTTGTTAGATTTACGTCATAGTATAACAACAGCTTGCCAAGCAAAAGCCACGTAATTGTTTATTTTCAAAAATTACTGGGATGTTTGAGAGCACAGAGTTGACAACTACCAATAGGGGGCAAAGAACTGCTTGTGATGCCGATTTGCCAAAGGAAATCCCCAGCCTCTAAGCTGTCCATCATAGCCGTACCACGTGGTGAGTGCAGAAAACTTTTGGTACGGTATCAGGTTTAATTAGAAGGCACGTTGCACTCTGACACTTCAATGACGTCTCTTCTTGGAGACTTAACGCATGAAATCAGTCTTGTGGCTCGGAATTCCATCTCTTCCAGAACTGGAAACATCGGATAAGTGCACGGTACTCATTTATGCACTGCTGCAAGCAATTCTCCGCCATAGATCCACCTTTTCACACTCCTGCCTTTGCCACTGATGCAGAACGGAAACCAAGAGGTATGCTTATACTTACTCTAAACCCACTTACAACAAGAAGCTCCGAAAGAGAGACAGTCGAGCTGTACTGTCACCAAAGCAGATGGGACGTCACTGAGTTGGCTACATCAGAATACTGAGGCAGAGTCCTCAACCTGGCTGATGACGTCATCAGTTTTCAGGGATGTCAGATTCATAGTCGTTGGTACGCACTTGGAGAAAACTTCGTCTTTTTTCTAGTGGGGATTGTCCCTCTACAGTTAGAAACAGAGCGATTCGCAGTGCGACAATTAAGGCGTACGCTGTGTCCACAGAATCTTGAAGCATATAGAACTACGAGAGACAAGTGTCTGGACATTTTCAAACTTAGCAAGAGAAATGATACAGAAAAGAATTGGAATTCATAAATCGATAAGCACTACAAATATATATTAGACTGCTTCGATTTATAGCAGGAACACCATGTCATTGATAGTGGCAGTACAAAGCACGGACTTGAAAGGTTTTTCACTTCCCTGTGCTTTCGATCTAGCGTAGCAGAGGGCCATATGGGAGTTCAGGTCCACTCAATAAAGAAATAAATAACTTATTTCAGCCTGGAAGAACTCCATTATTTTCTCGAAACAATTTCAACAGTTTCTCTTTTCCTGAGCAGGAAATCCTCCCAAACATCTACTTCTCAAACCAGCTGTACCGCTAGTCCCCTATATCTTTCTCTGATGAAGGCTCCAATACCTCTCCCTGCTCCATAATATACTCTCAGTCATTCCCCTCCATGTATGCATCCCGCTCCCAGCCTACCATATCCCCTCCCCACCCACTCTCAGACATAGCGACACATTTATCTGCATTGTGCTGCTGGTTCCCATCTCTCCGTCCTTCCTTCGTTCCTTCCCACACAGTATCTACCGCGAGATCTCGAGGGACTATCCTAGCCGAATGTGTAACCGTCAACGCTACTGTCCTAGCACCAACCACAAAAATGGTTCAGATGGTTCTGAGCACTATGGGACTTAACATCTGAGGTCATCAGTCCCCTAGCATTTAGAACTACTTAAACCTAACCAACCTAAGGACACCACACACATCCATGCCCGAGGCAGGATTCAAACCTGCGGCCGTAGCAGTCGCGCGGTTCCAGACTGAAGCGCCTAGAACCGCTCGGCCACAGCGGCCGGCCGTGCCAACCACGCCATCACCCTCTGCGGTTTTTACAAAAAAATCGTCAAAAGACCTCTATAGTATTTTAATCTTATTATTTTATTCTTTTCGACGGTGAAAAGTTATATGCACATGTTTTTCGTGTTGCTTGGTTAAATTGGTTGAAGAGCAGCAATATGGCTACTGCCAGAACCCCCCCCCCCCCCCCATTCGGCAGTGGCGGGCGTCATTGGCTGCATCTTGCATCTTTCTCTGAAGAGGGCGTAGAAAAGCCGGTTTCTCGCTGCGACAATTGTCTGAACTGCGGTGGCAGCTATTTAGAAAAATAGTTTAAGAAATGCTCTTTCTTGCAAAAATACGTTTTGTTTGAAAAATGTTTTTATGCATTATTTTCCTTTATGGTACTTAGTTTCTGAACAAGTCTCGTATTTATACGCCACCAAGAAGCCAGGTTGCTAGCACCGATGAAGAATTATATATTGATTGTGGCTCGTCTGGTATGTATTCCGTCGATGACTAGGCCATATTATTGTTATCAGTGTCAGTATACTTGATGTGCCTCAAATGAATTCTTTCTTGTAATCAGTAAACCTGTTACGTATATATAAACGTAGAATTCCACGGCCATTGTCAGAGTCAATAAAAATTTTCTGGGTTTCTGACCGCATTGTCAAATATATAAAACTACCGACGTTCACAATGAAGAAGGTACCTTACACAGGGACCGAAACGTCGGTAGTTTTATATATAATGACAATGCGGTCACTACCCCAGAAAAATTTTATTGAAACTGTTACGTAGACATCAATACAGCATCTACCGCCTTTTCTGAGAGACAATTCGTTGGCAGATGACGCTGTCCTTCCCATTACAACACGTCGCAGAGTTGGAGAGATTACTAAGGGTTAACTGTTTTCAAACTACCCATATCTGTATGACAGGACGAATTCTAGTTTTTTGAAAGAGGTTCCTAAAGACATGGAAGTAATTTTAAAGCCTTACCTGTCTTTCCAGTACCCATTTTCACAGAAATTCTATACAAAGACAAATTAAAATACACTCCTGGAAATTGAAATAAGAACACCGTGAATTCATTGCCCCAGGAAGGGGAAACTTTATTGACACATTCCTGGGGTCAGATACACCACATGATCACACTGACAGAACCACAGGCACATAGACACAGGCAACAGAGCATGCACAATGTCGGCACTAGTACAGTGTATATCCACCTTTCGCAGCAATGCAGGCTGCTATTCTCCCATGGAGACGATCGTAGAGATGCTGGATGTAGTCCTGTGGAACGGCTTGCCATGCCATTTCCACCTGGCGCCTCAGTTGGACCAGCGTTCGTGCTGGACGTGCAGACCGCGTGAGACGACGCTTCATCCAGTCCCAAACATGCTCAATGGGGGACAGATCCGGAGATCTTGCTGGCCAGGGTAGTTGACTTACACCTTCTAGATCACGTTGGGTGGCACGGGATACATGCGGACGTGCATTGTCCTGTTGGAACAGCAAGTTCCCTTGCCGGTCTAGGAGTGGTAGAACGATGGGTTCGGTGACGGTTTGGATGTACCGTGCACTATTCAGTGTCCCCTCGACGATCACCAGTGGTGTACGGCCAGTGTAGGAGATCGCTCCCCACACCATGATGCCGGGTGTTGGCCCTGTGTGCCTCGGTCGTATGCAGTCCTGATTGTGGCGCTCACCTGCACGGCGCCAAACACGCATACGACCATCATTGGCACCAAGGCAGAAGCGACTCTCATCGCTGAAGACGACACGTCTCCATTCGTCCCTCCATTCACGCCTGTCGCGACACCACTGGAGGCGGGCTGCACGATGTTGGGGCGTGAGCGGAAGACGGCCTAACGGTGTGCGGGACCGTAGCCCAGCTTCATGGAGACGGTTGCGAATGGTCCTCGCCGATACCCCAGGAGCAACAGTGTCCCTAATTTGCTGGGAAGTGGCGGTGCGGTCCCCTACGGCACTGCGTAGGATCCTACGGTCTTGGCGTGCATCCGTGCGTCGCTGCGGTCCGGTCCCAGGTCGACGGGCACGTGCACCTTCCGCCGACCACTGGCGACAACATCGATGTACTGTGGAGACCTCACGCCCCACGTGTTGAGCAATTCGGCGGTACGTCCACTCGGCCTCCCGCATGCCCACTATACGCCCTCGCTCAAAGTCCGTCAACTGCAAATACGGTTCACGTCCACGCTGTCGCGGCATGCTACCAGTGTTAAAGACTGCGATGGAGCTCCGTATGCCACGGCAAACTGGCTGACACTGACGGCGGCGGTGCACAAATGCTGCGCAGCTAGCGCCATTCGACGGCCAACACCGCGGTTCCTGGTGTGTGCGCTGTGCCGTGCGTGTGATCATTGCTTGTACAGCCCTCTCGCAGTGTCCGGAGCAAGTTGGTGGGTCTGACACACCGGTGTCAATGTGTTCTTTTTTCCATTTCCAGGAGTGTATATACCGCATACAAGGAAAGTGGAGAAACGTCATACGCTAAGTCACAAAGGCGTCGAAACTGTGTGTTGAGTCATCGTGACAGACAGCCACTGAAGAAGATTGAACGATAAATAAGAAGAAGGCAGCTGCAGAAGTTACTGCAGAACTGGATGTTGCATTCGAAAACTCTGACATCGCGAAACCAACACGAATCGAACTCCATAAATAGGGAATTGCGATGCCAGCAGGAATTCCAAAACCACTAATCACTGATGAAGCATTCGGGAGGACGACGGTTCAATCCCGCGTCCGGTTATCGTGATTTAGGTTTTCCGTGATTTCCCTCAATCACTCCAGGGAAATGCCTGGGATGGTTCCTCTGAAAGGGCACGGTCGACTTCCTTCCCTATCCTTTACTAATCCGATGAGACCGATGAACTCGCTGTCTGGTCTCTTTCCCCAAACAACCAAACCCCGACCCAACTGATGAAAGTGCCCGTTAGAGGAAAAAGTGGTGCCGAAGCCATAAAACCAGGACCATGGAACTATGGAATTAGTCATTTGGTCGGATGAGTCTTATTTGGCACTGTTTCCAGCATCCGGCCGAGTTTACATCTCAAGAGTGAAGCTAGGCGGGGGTCATATCGTGGTGTCCCAAGGGCCTCATGATTACTCTGGATTATGTGACTTTTTTGGTTGATCAGGCCAATCCCATGATGCACTGTTTGTTTCACAGTGGTTATGCTGTGTTCGAAGAGGACAGAACCACTGTTCAGACAGGGCCCCTGTTCACAAAGCTCTCATGGTCCTGGATTGGTTTTATGAGCACGACGACGAAATGTCGCACCTCCTTGGCTACGACGTTCAGCCAGATCTGAATGTTGTCGTCTACTTTGGAGAGAAGGTTGCGTCATCACTATCCACCTTCATCGTCTTTACCTTACCGTGCCACTATTTTACAGGAAGAATGATATAAGATTCCATTAGAAATCCTATATTTATCCATTCCGAGACAGCTGGTAGTTTTTTCGAATGCCAAGGGTTTTCCCGCAGCGTACTGGGCACGGTAATGTGTTGTGTTTCTGGTGTTTCCTCATGCTTGTGAACTACTTGTACATCGTTAATATGATGTGTTTTAAATAAAACAGTGGAAACACTAAGGATACAGGTGTCGCACACTACAAACCTAAAATGGTATCCGTCAAAGAAGCTAGTTAAAAACCAGTACATTTTTTTAAATTTTCAACAGATTTTTGCATTAGTATGCTCGAATTGACGTTGCAGAAATTACGTAAATCACTGTGCCAAGTTTGGCTTCACAAAATTTGCAATAAATTACTTCCGCGTCCCGGTATTCAGTCGGTCTATAGTAAGCCTGAGGGCTGATAGTCTATTGTAATTAAGTACGTTATGCACTAAGAAGAATTTCATTAACCCCGCCCTTACGCGTGCCTGAAACAATCAAAAAGGCTATGTAACAGACAAGGTTAAATATATAAACCTTTAAGGAATGCACAACTTAATTTCTCTCGACAGCTTGAATATAACCTTTCCTAAATATGTACACGGTACTTAAACCACACACTTAACCACACCACTGAAACGAACAAAACAGTTTTCTGTCACCTCGGTCTGTGAACTTCGTAACACAGATCCGCCACTTGGAATAATAGTTATGAACTCGCATCAACAAGCACATATGCGAATGTAGTTTCAGGCTTCATTTATACATGCAATCGTTCACAATAATTTTCATTCTTACTATAAATATGAAACATTCAAACAATATATCCACTACATAAAAAGACGGTAGATTCTATGCATGCAGATAAGCCAGAATTCGACTTTCAATTACGTTAATGAGTCAATGTGCGTCTATTTTGACATTAATTTCAGTACAAATAACAAATGAATTAATTTACATTAAACTGAATTACCTTTACGACTCTTTCAGTTCTCAACAATCATCACACTTCAGTGGCAATATGAATTGGAGGCTAACTGACAAAGCAGACGTAGTTATGTATTTGAAGTCAAGAGCCTGCAGTGGGTGTTCGAAGTTTATATCAGTCGGCTGAACACTAAACAAGCTCTCATAGCATAGTCGCAGTATTACGTGGCCACTGTCGTACCGCACTTGTGAGAACAGCATCTTCTCTTATTGGCTCGCTTGAGAAGAGAGACAGGCTCAGGAGTTGGACCATCTTAACATTTGACAGTCGGCTCCCGTTCTATTGAAGTTCGGTCACTCGTTCGCGTCGCTTAGCTGCTGGCGAACTCAGCGTGTAGCGTCAGTACACATTTCATTCTGACAATACTTACCCGTTCATTTACTATTTGCAACACTTGAATTTACAGAGCTTTTCATGACAGTTAAATATTGCTTTGTGAATAATACTTTTCGACACGACGTTTTTTATATTTAAGTCCGTGGTGCTTTTAACATTGGATATGGAAATGGAAATGAAGTCCCTTGAATAGCGTAGGGGAACGATGCTGGAGACCCGCACAGCCGTACTAGGGAAGGTCCTAGTGGAGGTGGTTTGCCGTTGGCTTCCTCCGACCGTGATGGAGGTGAATGATGATGAGGACGACACAATTACACCGAGTCATCTAGGGGCAGGTGAAAACCCCTGACCCCCCCCCCCCCCCCCCCCCGGAAATCGAATCCGTGACCCCGCGCTCGGGAAGCGAAAACGCTACCGCGAGACCATGCAACGTGCTATCTTGCGAGACAGATCGGATGGAATCTGAGTGTCAAACTTAATGCCCGTGCGTCTGGTATACCAGCCAGTTAGAGTGTGGTGTTTAGGTGGTTTTCCAGGCTCGTATGGGCAACTGCTGCGCAAGTCCCCTGTGTTGGCCTCAGAAAATATGGTACACAAGCAACTAAAATACGATGACACAAGACTAGTACAAATACTTAACTTTGATTTGAGAATTCCTGTAGTCCTTTATACATGATCAATCACATAGATGTGCCACAAGGAAAGGGCGATTTACAAAACAATCAGTCTTATTCAGAATAGATAAACATAAGTAACACTTCTGGTCCTAGCGACCGCTCCTAACAAAAATCTGTCAACAGAACTGCAATGACTACAGTGACTGCTAATCTCTAACCGTGCTGAGTCGAGACTGCTAATGAAGAGGCTACGATGCGTCGGCTAACGAAGCGACTAACGTTGGAGCTGCTATTTAAGTGGGCTGCCACCAGTCGGGCGCGGCGCATAGGTCGTCTTCACCTAGGGGCCGCTGGTGTCGCGTTGTCGTCCTGGAGGGAGGTCGGTCAGCATGCGATTGTGTTACCTCTTCTCACAGCCTTCCCTTCTCTGTCGTTCCCGACTGCCGTGTCGGCGCTGACTTTATGCCAAAGCTCATACGATTTGCAGACAAACGGCAATCACAGCTTCCCTCCTTTACGTTAACAAGAAAATGTGGCGATAGGAGAGGTACCAGGCCAAGGAAGTCAAATAAAATAAATTTGCTAAACCATGGAAACTGCGGAGTCCGTACGACAAGGAGAATGCTAGGGAAGACAGTGTAACCTTGAATAAGCTATTGTAAAAACTGCAGTTTGATTAAGGAATTTAGTATATAGCAGAAACAAAGGGAAGAAATGCGTTTGTAGGAACATCATAACAAATCCATTGGATCACTTGACTTCTCTTTTGTGATTTTTAACGTCTAAGGAAAATAAACATAAGTTAGTTTATACTTTCGATGTCAAATTTCCAGTAATTTTCGTTTACTTGCTTCAGAAATAACTATTTTGCTTGATATAGTCCATTTGCTGACGTAAAAATATGTGGATGACTTACACTTGGCAGGCCGGCTGGTGTGGCCGTGCAGTTCTAGGCGCTTCAGTCTGGAACCGCGTGACCGCTACGGTCGCAGGTTCGAATCCTGCCTCGGGCATGGATGTTTGTGATGTCCTTAGGTTAGTTGGGTTTAACTAGTTCTAAGTTCTAGGGGACTAATGACCTCAGCAGTTGAGTCCCATAGTGCTCAGAGCCATTTGAACCATTTTTTTTTTTTTGCGGCAGTGAGAAAAGTTTGTTATCTTCTGAGTTTTACTATGAGGGGAATTGAAACAGTAAGTTACACATCTCCTGACATAGTAAGGCCATTGCACAAAGACAGTGGCGTATCGTCAAAAGAGCAGAGCACAGTTGCGTTCGTAAGGGTTGAGTGGTGGTGGTGACGGGCCGGAGGTCCCAGTGGAAACACTGCTCACAATTAAGAAGGTTTGTCCAGTCTGGGTGCATGTTTCGTCATGGCTCGGTGATGCAAAATACACCTCGCTCTGCTGACGCCGGCTGAAGCTGACGTACGGGCGACAGCTTCCACCCTGGTGAGACGTTAGTGCGCACGCAGCCTGCGTTGCTGACGGCAGGCCTATGGGAGGCCACTATTGGCCACGGTTGCGAAGTAGGCGGCGTGCTATTTCTCCATAAGTGATGGCACTTGGAACGGTCCACACCTCTGTACGCCTTCACTGCGACGGCACAGAGACTGCTCTGCACACGATTTAACCTGCTGCTGCCGGCCGTAGTGGCCGAGCGGTTCTAGGCGCTACAGTCTGGAACCGCGCTACCGCTACGGTCGCAGGTTCGAATCCTGCCTCGGGCATGGATGTGTGTGATGTCCTTAGGTTAGTTAGGTTTAAGGGGCTCCGGAACGCACTATACTTGCAATGTTAAAATAACGCTTATAAATTACATCTTTCCTCACAAAGTATTTGAGGTAGGAAGTTGAACTTTTTACAGATTATTTATTGGAATATGGGCTACAACTTACCACACGGATTTTACAAAATTTTAGTTCAGTTATTAAAGATGATTTTTTTTCAATTGTAATGAAAATTCACAACATTTTTTTTGCAATTTTTTATTTATATATTCAAAAATATACAGTTTTTTGGAAAAAGGCTGTGTTAAATTATGCAGAAGGTACTGTGTAACATTTGCTGAAAGTTTGAAACAAATATGTTTGGAAGATCCTTAGAAAACATGTAATTAGTATGAGAAAATAAAAGTTTTGGGAATCGTGCGACAAAGATTGGATTAACTTTTTAGTGCATTCCAGGTCCATAGGATGGATTATCTTCATCCTCTGCAAACTCCTCCTCCAGCTTCCTCTTGTTCCTCCTCCTGTTTACTCTTGCTTGTATTTCTAGACTCTTTACAGCCCTGTCTGCAGCCCGAAGGCGTTCCTTGTCTAAAGCAAGCATCGCTCGTTGTTGTGTTCGTAGATTTTGCTACCATTTTCTTCAGTTGCAGCTACTGCAACACAGTTCCAAAAGGTGGTCATGTATGAACACTTATCACATTTCAGTTGTATTTCACTAGCAAGTCCTACGTGCTTTATTATGGAGAGTTCCAGACCAACTTCACTACAATGAATACATCTTACACAGTTTGAAAAAATTCCTTTGAGAACCGACATATAAAATATTTCATTCACATCCGATTCGCCCATAAAACATTCATAGTTTTCACTCATTGAACCAAGCTTCTTCTGTGAAGTATTTTCTTTCCCACTTTGACTGCTATGGGCAGGTGTACTTGAGAGGTTAGGTTCACTCACTTGGTTATCGTCTTTATTGTTTACAGTAATAACACATACCTTTGGCTTTCCAACATTTCTCCTTTTCTTAAAAGCCTTCAGAGGATTTCTAATAACTTTACTTTTACTCATTGTTATACTTCAACAAAACCGAGACTCAAGAAACAGAATTAATTACGAATATTTTCGAGATAACGACAGAGTAAATAAACATGAAACAATCGACAATCACACCAGCGATATATATTGAACCATCACAGGTTAGCCACAACACATACTTTATCTCACATCACTAAAATGTACCTGATAAACATGGACGTTAATAATAACACAATTTGACAGCAGTTAAACAGCGCCACAGTGGGTCACGCCCATGTAGAACACATTTCAAAAAAAATTTAAAAATAGTTGTAGTCTTCGGAATTGAATAAATTATATATCTATTAAAAGGTAATAGTCTGCAGATTCAGAAAACGCAAAAAAGTAAAAATTGAACTTTTCATGATTTTGAGCCTTTCCGGAGCCCCTTAAGTAGTTCTAAGTTCTAGGGGACTGATGATCTCAGAAGTTAAGTCTCATAGTGCTTAGAGCCATTTTTAACCAGCTGCTCTCTGGCAGGAATCAGACGCCGGCCTGGCACTTAGTCACGTTATCCCTAGCAAAGAGGCTAGCCCTGGTGCGGTGACATCAACCAGCCTGCTATTGTTATTACCGCTGCACAGTGCAGCTTTCCTCCGAGCGCAGTTAGCTTAGTCTCGTACTCCCCTTAGGCGAAATGGTATGTTGACGCACGTGACGCCACACCTGTAGTTCCTAGGCAATACCACTCGGTGGCTTTCTCACTACTCCTTATTACTTTTGATACAAGACTGGGCAGCGACACTGCAGAAGAGAATTCATGTTCTAGGTTTCCTCCAGACACAGTTCCACTGTGGTGCAATGTGTGTATAATATAACACAGGAACCGGAAATGTACTCCAAAATAGAAGGTTTTACTGTGGGTAAAGCGTCTAAATTACACACACATTAGTCGTCAATTTCTAGTGGTACATGCTCCTAATCCAGAGTCACATCCAGCCGTATTGAAATTGTGCGAGCATTTCGACTAAGGCCTAAAAGACGTGGGGTGATACTGATTGGGAGGTAAGGCCATCGTCATTGACCACAAATGGCATCGTCTATTTCGTGGAGGAAATGATTCACAGCAACCACGGATTTTTCGAAGATGAGGATGTACACAGTGGTTCTGGTATAGCTCTGCGGCCAAGGAGCAGATTTCGATCATCAAGGAAATGAACAGTTGGTAGAACTTTCTGATCAATCTTTACAGGGACTTGGTGAGTATGTTGAAAAATAGTGTCATATCAGGTTACTTTCAATGGAGTGCAGCATCCAATAAATAGATGGTCTGCTATGATAATCCGTAAAATATTTTTTGAAGTCGTCTTGTATATGTTTGCTGTTCGACAGCTATTAATAGCTTGATATTTACTTCATTACAAGGGTATTTTTTAAAGAAAGTACTCTCCGCCGTCTCTAAATATTGCGTGCTATTTATAGCTTTATAATAAACATCGCTACTTGCCTTGTAGTTAATAGAACTTTTTACTCCCTGAATACAGAGATTTAAACAATTTCTAGAAAGTGTGGGAAACGTTGCAGTGTCAACAAACAAGGCGTTAGTGGTATTCTCATGGTCAGTTTGCGTCAGTGAGAGTTAAATTGTGGTGTAATGCATCATAGTTCGACTATAGGAAGCTTAGACTTCTTTCCCTGTCGTATCTGTGATTCTTTGTTGAGTTTTGACACAACTCCATTCGTAGCCTTTTTTTAATTTTCTTACTGCGTAAATTAGGAGCTATGTGACAAAATAGTGGGTTGAGGAGAAAGTTACTAAAGTTTCAGTCTTTTTCCTTGTTACACCTGTCCTACGATAGATATAAAATTGAGACTCTACACGTTCGTCTTTTCTGGGTCTCTAGGAGTGCAAGGCCCATATCAGTTGCCACTTGGCAGGTCTGAATAATTAATTAGGGCAGTAATGACAAGTAACAACACTGATATGAACAAATTTGCGCTCCAACGCGCTATGCTAACAGAAGTGGCGTAGGGATGAGCAATGAGAATGTACTGCATGGCGTTAAGTGCAAATAATTTTTGCGGACAGAGTTTCGTGCGGGATTTTGCTCAGGTAGCTGGTGGCGTGAAGCTAGCTGCGCGTTAGGCCGAAGATCGAATTTTACAACCTCCAGTATCCCAGTAGGTGCTGGACCCCACCAGGACAGTCTCCAGCGGCAGGGCTTTGATGCTTCCCGACGAGCAGCGGCGTTCTGGCAAAACACTGCAAGGCAATCAGGATGTCTCCCCAAGGTGAATAACGCAGGGAGACGCTGTTTCCACCCCGGCCACGTAGCCCTGAGCTCACAAAAGAGTAGCAGGCGACATCGCCGTCAAGGAAAGCACCTCCGCGAATCCCCACCCCATAGTTTTGAGCGTGGAACAGAGGAGCGGAATGTGTCCGTTTAGGCGCTGGCACCATGGAAGTATCTGGAAAGTATTCCGGGCGAGCTGCGACTCCCACAGGCGACCGCGATTGGCCAGATCGATGTGACGTAAGCAATGTTTCCCGCACACTCACAGTCGAGCGGATATAGCGCTCACTGGTTAAAAATTTGTTAAAATTTTGCAATTAGAGAACCGTAGCAGCAGGTCACATTGGAGTTTATGTAGAAATGGTCACTCGCGCTTCAGCGTCCGTCTGATAAGGTGCAGTACTCAGGACCAGACGATAGGGAGTAATTGCGGAGTAGGTGCATACCTTATCCAGAACTTCTGATAATTTCACGGAATTGTGTCGTGTATGTGCACCGCTGTGGTTGCAGCGACATCACACTTGATCGACAGAAAAGCACGACGAGAACAGCCGGCTGGGAACCTTGTGATGGAGCAGAACAGCGGAATAGGTAATATGCAGCTCCACCGTAATACGAGCAGCCTTGCAGTTTGTAGAAGTTAAACAGTTGGCCATTGACCCATTGAGCATTGCAGCACATTCTCGCGTTATTTCTGTGATTAGCCACTGTTGGAAACAACGTGACCTAAAATCTTGTGCTTTCATTCAGTTACGGGGAAGTTCCAGTCCGCATTGCTAGGTTTTATAGTTGTAGATTCGTGTTATACTCCTTTCTCTTTTTTAAGTTATTGATCTGTCCACATTCAAGAGGCATTGTCTTGCTAATGCAATTTACGGGTATTTGTAAATTCTCAAATGGAGTAAATCTGAATATCTTTCCCGATGTTTCAGACTATATATACTGACACACCAACCCTACTCTACAACCTAGTCAGAAATTTTGGTGGGGTTAACTCGATTTTAATAATTCACATGCATCACTAATATCTATGAGGCAAGCAA
Source organism: Schistocerca piceifrons (assembly GCF_021461385.2). Lineage (NCBI taxonomy): Eukaryota > Metazoa > Arthropoda > Insecta > Orthoptera > Acrididae > Schistocerca > Schistocerca piceifrons. Next base: position 135,536,238 of record NC_060142.1, read on the forward strand.
CCTCACCCTACCTGACTCCTCAACAGAGGCCTGTACTGCACAGTCAGATGTCACTAAGCACATAAGAATGTCACTGGGGGTATTTATAACAGAATTCTGAGTTCGGTAAGTAGTTCATTTGCGTAATGCTACATGATAGCAAAGGAAACTCGGGGAGTGCTCACGATAATTAATGACCCTGCTTTTAAGTATGTACCCTGAAGTCTTCTGATGCAAAAATAAGTTATTCAGACTTGTTCATTTTTTTAATATTTTAAAACAGATATTTTTTTCTCACTCTATGTCACTCAGCACACAGGTACTTCCTTATAACTGGTTGTTCGAAGGCTCGCATTACCTTCCTGCTTGCGTGAATTTCCTAATCTGATATGTTTACTTTTCGGTAGGTATTACCTTCTGTGGTTATTGTTCTGTTGTCGCGGCTTCTCGTCACGTCAATGAAAAGGTGCTCTTGTATAAAGGCGTTGCATGAGCGTTACATCGTTAGTATTTAAGATGTATTGGGCAACGGAATAGATGGCTAGGTTCTTTAACGTATTTTCAAAGAAAATACAATCAATCCCAATGCTACGCTCTGCTCGCATCTTGTAATGCCAGCCAGTTCTGAATGCTGACACAGAGCCGCGCTAGACTCCTAGGCAGGAAAATCAAACAAATATGACAGACACGTTGGTAAAAACAGAGGGGACGAAGAATTCGTAAGCGAAGATACAGAATTTACGGATGAGGAGCTATCCGCACAGCCGACTACGAATCCGCTCTCGGAGCAGTCACACAGCCGCGTGACTCATAGTGATGAGTTCACAGGTTCTCGTGAAGGGCATTCACGGTCACGTGACTCTGCGAACTTAGGCGAAAAGCGCGACAGTCCGTGTGATAATAAGAACCGGACGCAAATCGTAAACCCAGTCAGCGATAATTACAAAATTTTGCCCAGACTCGTTCCCAAGACAGGCGTCACGCTTGCACTCCACCAGCGTCAAGGGTGAACTCGCCTTGTGTGGTGTCACCGCCAGACACCACACTTGCTAGGTGGTAGCCTTTAAATCGGCCGCGGTCCGTTAGTATACGTCGGACCCGCGTGCCGCCACTATCAGTGATTGCAGACCGAGCACCGCCACACGGCAGGTCTAGAGAGACTTCCTAGCACTCGCCCCAGTTGTACAACCGACTTTGCTAGCGATGGTTCACTGACAAAATACGCTCTCATTAGCCGAGACGATAGTTAGCATAGCCTTCAGCTACGTCATTTGCTACGACCTAGCAAGGCGCCAGTACCAGTTACTATTGATACTGTGAATCATGTAACGTCAAGAGTGACGTTCACCATTTATTGATTAAAGTTAAGAATTCCACCAGCTACGCCCGTTTTTTTTAAATTTCTAATTTCCTTGTCCTGTTCCAGACCTCACGCCAGCCTGCGTGAGCTAAAACGCGTGCCTTTCGGCTTCCTCTTGTAACCCGGTGTTGGCTCTCATGCCAACCCACAACACCTTGCTTGCCGTATGAGCGTCGCGACACCGAGTGTTACGACTTCAGTGCATTTATGAAGCAGTTAGAGGAAAAACGAGGACAGCAACGGGAAACAGAATTAGCAGAAATTATAGCGGCAGACGAAAAACGACAACAGCAACGGGAAGCAGAATTAGCCGAACGTAAAGCGGTAGACGAAAAACGAGAAATCTGGTTTCGCAGGATAGAGCAGATCAGGTTATGGTTAGGAGGGGCCACAATCAGTTACAGTTAGTGGCACAAAACACACGAACTTTTATTTTCCTAAGAACCACTTAATTACACATTCTCTTAAAAGGATCAAATTAAAAGAATATGGATGAAGGCCTAGTTAAGAAAACTTGCGATACCTCCAGGGCTGAAGGTCCAAAACCAGACCAAAAAACAAGAACGGCTGAAAGCCTGAACACAATTTTTGCTTTAAAGAATACACGCGGCTGAAGGTCTTATTTAAAAAAATATTTCACGTAAATACTTAGCTGAAAGCCACACACAAGACATTGAACAACTCAGGGATTAGGGCCTGGATAACAAGAATTTCAGATAGAGCAAATTTAAAAAAAAAAAACTAGTTTTAAACAAATCAAGTTTCAAAATTTTAATTTAAGACGGCTGAAGGCCTTATCATAAAAACATTTCACGTAAAGGCTCGGCTGAAGGACACACACTGGACATTGAACAACTCAGGACTTAGGGCCTGGATAACAAGAATTTCAGATAGAACAAACATTCAAAATTTTCCAGAATGAGATTTTCACTCTGCAGCGGAGTGTGCGCTGATATGAAACTTCCTGGCAGATTATAACTATGTGCCGGACCGAGAGTCTTGGTCCAGCACACAGTTTTAATCTGCCAGGAAGTTTCATTCAAAATATTAGTTACTAAACAAATCAGTCTTCAAATTTTTAATTTAAGTCAGCGGAAGGCCTTATTTAAAATTAAAACAAATTAAATTAATAGACAGCTGACGGCATCGCACAGAACATCAGACTAAAATGAAAATCACAATCTAAAATCAACAGAACAGTGGTGCTCACAAGTGTTCCGAGGGTTGGCCTGAAGAGGTAGTTCTAACGTAAGGTGGGGTGAGATAGGCAGTCAAGAGTAAGGTTGAATAATCGGATGGCTATGCGGCCCAGGGACGGCTGAAGGACCGACCAACAACCTAATCAATTCCCTTCCGCCCGACCAACGGTACAACAACGGAAAAATATCAGCCGAGGACGAAGATACCAGCCACATTACGTCTTCAAAATTGGCGTCTAAAAACAGCTAAGGAACGATAACCACTCTTCAGAATAAAATATGAACAAACAACTAAAAGGCTGTCGAACTGCCGGCCGGAGTGACCGAGCGGTTCTAGGCGCTACAGTGTGGAACCGCGCGACTGCTACGGTCGCAGGTTCGAATCCTGCCTTGGGCATGGATGTGTCTGATGTTATTAGGTTAGTCACGTTTAAGTAGTTGTAAGTTCTAGGGAACTGATGACCTCAGCTGTTAAGTCCCATAGTGCTCAGAGCCATTTGAACAATTTTTTTTCCTTTACTGTCGAACTACATGTCGTGCCAAACAGGATCAACACGGCGAGGAAACTCACACTAACGGAAAACTATACTAACGACCAGGGCAGGTATCTGGAGCGTTAACGGCCACGAGGCAGAAAATACCGCTGGTGCGCTTCACTGAAAAGTAACAATCAATTTAATAGTAAAAGACCATGCAGGAAGACGGCTGCAAAATTTCGTCGACTCCAACACACCATACGTTGCTGCTAGACGGAACGGCCCAGGAAGCAACAACCGACCATGAATGAAGCGATGTCACAGCAGTTAAGGTTTCATAACAGGTTAACTGATCACTCAACGCCAGTGTCCAGGTTCGGTGGGCAACGAATTTCTAGCTCTCGCAGCTGGTGCCTCACAATCCGGCTGTGCGTGCTCGTCACCAGTGGTCCTGGCGTGACCTCATGCCACAGAGACTTCATCGCTGCTCTGTCCCAACTGACCGACTGACACACACACCACCACACGGAAATACAGAGGTCACACCAAAGATGGTACAGCAGTACTAGTATCGATAAGCGCTGCTGCTGCCATTGAGGAAGGCAAGTCAGTAACTCGTTACGGCAGAAACTCAGGGAGAAATACAACGCCGCTAGATCGTGACAAAATGCAAAGAAGAAACGGTATCAACGCGAGCTGGGCGCGGCTCACAGCAACGCCATTTCTTTCTAATGAAGATGGCAATCGTTAAAACAAAGTAGTTTTTCTTTGCGACGGGATCTTCTCATGAAATTTCAATCACCAGTTTTATCCTCTGATTGCAAAAACATTCTGTTGGTACCCATCGATGTAGCGAGAAACAATCATCACGATAAAATAAGAGAAATCAGGGCTCGCACAGAAAAATGTAAGTGCTCGTTTTTCCCGCACGCCGTTCGAGAGTGGAACGGTAGAGAGACAGCTTGAAGGTGGTTTATTGAACCCTCCTCTGGGCACTTTACTGTGAATAGCAGAGTAATCACGTAGATGAAGATGTGTTCCTCGCTTCTATCCTTTACACTAGGCCTCTGTCCTCTCCAATTCTTAGATGTCTTTTGTCATTAGTTATCTCGCTAGTCAAATTCTAAAGGTGGCAGGGGTAAAATACAGGGAGCGAAAGGCTATTTACAATTTGTACAGAAACCAGATGGCAGTTATAAGAGTCGAGGGGCATGAAAGGGAAGCAGCGGTTGGGAAGGGAGTGAGACAGGGTTGTAGCCTCTCCCCGATGTTGTTCAATCTGTATATTGAGCAAGCAGTAAAGGAAACAAAAGAAAAATTCGGAGTAGGTATTAAAATTCATGGAGAAGAAATAAAAACTTTGAGGTTCGCCGATGACATTGTAATTCTGTCAGAGACAGCAAAGGACTTGGAAGAGCAGTTGAATGGAATGGACAGTGTCTTGAAAGGAGGATATAAGATGAACATCAACAAAAGCAAAACAAGGATAATGGAATGTAGTCTAATTAAGTCGGGTGATGCTGAGGGAATTAGATTAGGAAATGAGGCACTTAAAGTAGTAAAGGAGTTATGCTATTTGCGGAGCAAAATAACTGATGATGGTCGAAGTAGAGAGGATATAAAATGTAGGCTGGCAATGGCAAGGAAAGCGTTTCTGAAGAAGAGAAATTTGTTAACATCCAGTATTGATCTAAGTGTCAGGAAGTCATTTCTGAAAGTATTTGTATGGAGTGTAGCCACGTATGGAAGTGAAACATGGACGACAAATAGTTTGGACAAGAAGAGAATAGAAGCTTTCGAAATGTGGTGCTACAGAAGAATGCTGAAGATTAGATGGGTAGATCACATAACTAATGAGGAAGTATTGAATAGGATTGGGGAGAAGAGAAGTTTGTGGCACAACTTGACCAGAAGAAGGGATCGGTTGGTAGGACATGTTTTGAGGCATCAAGGGATCACCAATTTAGTATTGGAGGGCAGCGTGGAGGGTAAAAATCGTAGAGGGAGACCAAGAGATGAATACACTAAGCAGATTCAGAAGGATGTAGGTTGCAGTAGGTACTGGGAGATGAAAAAGCTTGCACAGGATAGAGTAGCATGGAGAGCTGCATCAAACCAGTCTCAGGACTGAAGACCACAACAACAACACATCTCGCTAGTCCATTTCACAATTCAAAACAATCCATATATATTTCCTTTTTCTTTTTGACTATCCATAAGTAACTGCCACGTAATGCTACACCCCTTACAAGGCACCGAGCGAGGTGGCGCAGTGGTTAGACACTGGACTCGCATTCGGGAGGACGACGGTTCAATCCCGCGTCCGGCCATCCTGATTTAGGTTTTCCGTGATTTCCCTAAATCGCTCCAGGCAAATGCCGGGATGGTTCCTTTCAAAGGGCACGGCCGACTTCCTTCCCCGTCCTTCCCTAATCCGATGAGACCGATGACCTCGCTGTCTGGTCTCCTTCCCCAAAACAACCAACCAACCTTACAAGGCAATTGGTGAACCTCTATTGCAATGCATTTGCAATAATCGTGTTTTCAAAAATTGATTTACTCATAGATATTCTTCTTCTTTTTTGTCTATAAAGCGTCTAATTTCTATCACTGAAACCCTTCTCCGATACCTCCAGCTTGTCTTTCACCTTTAGCCCACAGACGCTTGAGTCAGTCACGACCTTGGACACACCTGTAAATATGTCTTCCCCCGCGAAATCCAGCTTTTGTCCCTCTTCCGGCCAGCAGGTAGACGGAGCGCGCTCGTTCCTACAGGCGGCCACAATGGGACGGACCGGTTCCGGCGGCGAGCTCTTTGTGGCCCACGCGAGCGCTCAGTCGCTAACGGCTCACTTCGACGAGTTCTGTGACATGTTCTGCCAATCGCTGTTCCATATTATCCTCGTCTCTGAAACTTGGTTGAAACCAAACATTTCTTCCGACGCTATCCGAATCACTGGTTACTCTCTCCTAAGGGCAGATCGTGAAACACGACGCGGGGGTGGTGTGGGTGCCTATATTCGCTCTGATCTGAGACCTACTATACTATGCACATCGGATGCAAAGGGCGAAGGAGAAGCAGAGTTCTTGTTTTTCGAAATAAATACATCAAATCAGAAACTGCTAATTGGAGTAATCTATAAACCTCCAAACGTCGGTGCTATGTCCTCCTTTCAGTCTGCCCTGTCCTCGCTCGTGACACTGTATGAACACATAATCATTATGGGCGACACAAACATCGACTTACAGTTAAAATCTCCCTCTGCAGAAAAACTTAGGAGACTGTTCCACTCCAATGATATGAGTTTAACACCACTGGACCCAACTCATCACACGCCACACAGCCATACACTCATATATATAATAGCAACAAAGCGACCAGATAAAATAATTCGCGCCAATCAGACATCCGCTCCAGGACTCTCTGCTCATGACGTGATTTTCTTAAATTACTCAGTACATACTACCAAAGAAAAATCTCACCTGGTAACCTACAGAAACCTAAAAAATGTTAACCATGACGCTCTTCAAAAGGATTGCTCAGACATCCCTTGGCATGATATAAGCAATGAACCGACTTTAGACGGAAAAATTCGGGAATTATGTCGCAAAATTATTGCATTGTATGATAAACATGCTCCTCAACGCACTGTCAAGGTAAAGAGAGCTCCCGCTCCGTGGCTCACCACTGCATTACGCCAGTTAATGAATGAACGTGATGCTGCACATAGGGCCTTCAAGCGTAACCCAACTCCCGACGCGTACGAAGCTTATAGGAAACTCCGAAATAGAACCAAGCAAAGCGTGAGGAATGCCAAAATCAGACATGCCCGCTCTGTCGTATGCGGCATATCAAAACCTGCTGCACTGTGGAAAAAGCTGCGCAGTTTCGGTATAGGGAAGCGAAGATCTGACGCTGTTTATCAAGCGTCTGCAGAAGAATTAAACGATTTCTTCTCAACAGCCGTAAACTGCCACGCAGCGACAAATTACCAGCCCCAAGATATCAATCTCTCGAGAGACAAGTTTTTCCTAAAACATGTCACTACCGGCACAGTACACAAGGCAATTATGAGAATCTCTTCCGAGGCAGTAGGAAATGATGGAGTGAGCATTGGCATGATTAAGAACGTCGTAAACACTATTACTCCAGTTATCACAGACATCTTCAACCTGTCTCTTGTCAGTAGTACATATCCTACTGAGTGGAAGCAAAGCTTAATTCAACCTATACCCAAGACTGACAACCCTAAGTCGCCAGGTGACTACAGGCCGATCAGCATACTACCTGCAATATCTAAAGCCCTAGAATACATCGTCCATGAACAGCTGACGGATTACCTCAAAACTCATAACATCCACGACAAATATCAGTCAGGCTTTCGAAAGCACCATAGTACAGCAACTGCATTAATCAAAGTAACTGATGACATTAAACATGCCATGGACAGACGTGAAGCTACCATCCTAACACTGCTTGACTTTAGCAAGGCTTTTGATACAGTTGACTTTGATATATTACTAATTAAAATGAAGCAGCTGAATTTCTCAAACAGCGCAATACACTGGTTCGATAGCTACCTCAAAAACAGAAGTCAAAAAGTCATTTGTGGGTCGGAAAAGTCATCATGGAAAAACGTGCGCTCTGGAGTTCCCCAAGGCTCCGTCCTTGGTCCATTACTCTTCTCACTGTACATTAATGATATTTCTTCAGTGATTCACTCCTGCAACTACCATCTATATGCCGACGACATCCAACTGTACATAAGTGCAAGCTCCAAGAACATTGCTGACGCAGTAGCGAGTATGAACGCAGATCTTTGCTCTGTTTCTCGGTGGGCACAGAACCTAGGTCTGAAACTAAACCCCAAGAAATCCCAGGTCGTACTTATATCTCATCCAAAGTTAATCAGTCGGTACTTTCGCGAAACAGTCCCCCAAATACTCCTCAATGGTACCCAACTACCGTACCAAAAAACAGTAAAAGACCTTGGAATAATCTTGGATGAACACCTAAACTGGGAAGAACAAACAGTCACAGCTTGCCGGAAATCGCTCTCCTCCCTACATGCAATTCAAAAATTTAGAAAAATATTTCCAACCCATGTTAAACAAAAATTAGTCCAAACACTAGTCTTGCCTAATCTTTACTACTGTGATGTAGTTCAACATGGCACAAATAATGAAAATTCGAGATGCCTAGAGCTAGTGATGAATGCTTGTGTTAGATACGTATGCAACATACGGTTGTATGATCATATCAGTCCTTCATACTCCCAGCTAGGTTGGATACGCCCACATAAGGCACGCGATCTCCACACGATGTGCTTACTTCATCGATTTCTTAGCCACTGGTGCCCCCAATACTTATCTTCTCACATTAAACACCTATCATCATTCCACAACCGCAATACCAGAGCGGATACGTCTAGCATCTTGGCTGTACCTTTACATAACACAAAATCTTTCTCCGTGTCATTCTCCATCTCAGCCATACGACTATGGAACGCGCTCCCCTGTGATCTGCGTCTTATCCAAAACCACTCAACATTCAAGAGGGAACTTAAGACTTACATATTAGGGACGGTATAGCCACCATTGTTGTGCCCCCCCCCCTCATCTTTTTCTTTCTCCTCTCCATCACAGCTTCGAATTTTACCATTCTATTTCTCTTCCTCTAACCTATCTACCTCTTCTATATCTCTTTCACCCCATTCCATCGTCTTATGTCTCTGCTTGATGAGAATAACTCACAAGCTGCAAGAATATAACGAGAAAATTCCCAACTAGCAATAGGACTGACACTCATAAAAGAAAAATATGTTTACTTTCATATACATAGTTATTATTATTATTATTATCATTATTATTATTATTTTTATTATTCTTGATTGTTATAAATATTTTTTGATTGTTATAATTATCAGTGTACTACTTTTATAATCTCTATTTTCTTTCTTTAACATTAATACTGTATAACATGTTATATGTCCTAATTTTCTGTAGATACTGAAATTTGTTGAATCTGAGTATGCCTGGTTAGGTGTAAGAGAGGGCCTGAAGGCCCTAATCTTGCCAGGTAAAATAAATGCATAAATAAATAAAATACCTAAGAAATTTTACTTGCTTAGAGATCTTTCATTGTTATGACATTGTTAGGGAAGTTTTTGTATTCGTTTATTCCTGTCGCATTTATTTTTCCCACAATTTTCACTCATTCTATACAATTTTCTCACTTTTAGACCTTCTTCATCACAAATAGTTATATTTCAGCATCTGATACAGTAAATATTGTTTCCTTATCAGCATACTTGTCTTTATCCTTTCTTCTACTGCTATTATCCATCTTGCTTTTTCTAATGTCTTGAGGATCATTCTGAGCGTATAAGGTTACTCATGAAGATTCAATTATCATCTTGAAAAAATCAAACTTTGTCCATGAAACCAGGAGTTAGTTCCGGTCGATGTATGCACCCTTCAACGCGACAGATTTTTCCCAGGGACGTATGTCCTGGTGGAGATCTTGTTTCTAGAAGTCTGCATTTAGACTGTTCAGGAAACGTATCACCTCGTCGTCATTCTGGTAAAGAACGTGGACGTGAGAGAGCAGTCAGGTGCGGATGCGTGGCGTTTAATATTTTGCAAGGCGCGTCAAGATTTGGGAGAAGACTCAAGATAAATTTGAATAGTTGGGGATGGAATGGATAGCTCTTATAAACGTGCATAATTACACTGTTTGACTGTTGTGCCAGAGCCGAGGACGACGGAGATCTGTCCCGCAATGCCCTTCGTGTCGATATTCTCGGGAGGCGGTCTGGGTGGTGCGACCTGACCCATCTCGACGTGTTCTACGGCTTTCCGTGAACCATTCTGCACGCACCCGCGGCACTGCCGAAACACTTTGTCCCACACGAGCAGCGATTTCCCGGATGGATGCATCACATCCTCTCATGCCAATAATGTGCCCACTTTCAAACTCACTGATTTGACAGTACGGTTCACGCATACGTTTGCGAGGCATCCTGCACTTCTGCTCAAGTCTCAAGGTTCAAATGCCTATCATTTCTGGAGAGCGTTCAAACCTACGTGCCCTATAAGTATGGAAGTCCAGTCTTCTCTAGTCGTTCAAGGCGTTCTGTTTTCTATGAACATACATGTTATGACGCCCTACTCTCCTACCTCTCCATATAATTATAGTTTTGCTTGAGCGTAAGGTTCTCAAGAGAGGCGATCAGTTTAATTTCGGGGTAACTGACAGTATTAAAATACTTCCGCAAAAAGGCAACCATCGCTAGAAAGAGAAACACATCAGTTAGATGGTGAGGATATGGTCTGAATAGCTCACGGTTACTGTGCGTGGCATGTCCATGTAGTATGCTCGGTATAGGTATGTCACCAACAAATCTCTGTGCTACTTTTCATCAATCAAAATCAGTCAATATTATTTAGAGAGGCCTTTATCTCACGGGATCGAAGCCTGACAGACTCATTGATCAGAGATGAATGACCGATCATTAGTAAGAATTTCTTGCAAATAATAAGCGCAAAACTTGTTACAATGATTTTCACCTAATCTCAGGACCACGATTTGATATGAGCAATGACGAATTAATGACTGCACGCAGTATAGGTTCCGCCATTGTATGTTTTTCAAACGGTCTGCGACTTCGCTATATTAGCCAAAGCGATGTGAAACAGTGTTAATTTATACGCATACGTGTAAATATCCACACTACGAGAACTTATGATAATAACGAGAATTTTTTTTACATTTTTTTTCGTATTTAATTCAAAGAAGAAAACCAGCTAACATATGTGCACTTACAATACGCGTTTGTTCACTAAGGCAGACAGAGAAAGAAGACATGTGAAAAAATGCTGAGCTGCGATCTTACCAAAAGACAAGAGGAAAACAACTTCAAAGTCGTGTTTTGTTGAACCACAGGCTCATTTTATATCAATGATGTTCTGGAATGTTCTATTGCGATTACTTTTAATTTGGCCGGTTCTTGGCTTACAAAAATTTACGCAAAACTTTCATGTATTCAAAGAAAATAAAGCACACATACCCGCCAGAAACAGGTTCCTACTGAAAAAATAGAGCTTTTATACAAAGTAATTCTGTTGACAGTAACAAATCCAATTACCTCTGCAAAGTGTCTTAAGCACGTTCTATTTGTTCTCTCTTCCAAGTGATTTATTTGTATTCCTAGATCAGCTAGATTTTTGAAACGGGCGACATAACCATCTCTAAATCACTGCAGTTCCATCTCATTTTAACTGTATTTTACACCATCTTGAAACCGTTGGGTGGGGCCTTAATTAGCTTTAATGCAATGCATCCCAACACGTGTAATGAAAATACGCAACCTACGTACTCCACTGTCTGTAATTTCCGCACAGCGGAGTTCCCACATTCTTTTCTTTATTCTGGATTTCACTGCAACACACAGATAGTCGCTGGATTTAGATGTTAAAGCCGCGCTAAACTGCGTGAAATGCCGGAACTAACAACTTGCTACAAAAATATAGTCGGTACTCTGCTGAGATTCCAGCGCTCGACGTAATTACAAAAAGAAAACGAATTTAACAAAGTGGGGAGCTTTGCAGGAACTAACAAGTGGGATGTTGACCCACAGGCGTTTCCACAATTACTGCAGCTGACCTTGTTTCCATACGTTTTCCGGCAGCTTGTCGGTCAGACATATAACAGCGCGGAATTTTATGGCGAGTACCGAAAAATCAGTAACTCTTATTTAGGCTTATCGTTGTTGGTGCACACCTTTTGGTGATTATTGCAACCGACCGCAAGTAGGCCTCATATAAAGTATCGATTCATCAGCCTTCATCACTGGTACTTTCACGGACACCAGAATCATCCGTTAGGAACAACTTTATTGACAAACTTCCTATCTGATTTAAACAGTGTGTTTGGTCGGGACTCAAACCGAAAGCTTCCCTTTTGCAGGAAATGCTCTGACCGGCTGAGCTCTTCACGTTCGCCTCAAGTGAAGTTCCAGGTTCGAGTCCAAGTCTGGCATATATTTTTAATCTGCCAAGAAGATTCACAATAACACACACTCCGTTACAGATTGAAAAATTCATCATGGAACTAATACTATTAGTTATTCGTCATTTCTGGGGTGTAAATGTGAGACGGGGCACTGTTCGAAGCATAGTTTTTAGTACAGGCTGACGTCATATATCTACATCTACATCGATACTCCGCAAGCTACCTGACGGTGTATGGCGGATTATAATAATGATAACAGTATATAATAATTTATCTACAGGGTGAGCCAGAACTCCGCTGACGAACTTTAGGGGGCTGTTCACCAATAATTTCTGAGTACTTGTTATCAGGAACTGACGGATACTCGGTTCAGACATCTTTTACCATCCATCCATTTAAGACGCCCAAACCAATGTGGCCTTTTTTGTTTCCTGTGTCTATAATAGCCTTTACAATTTACGTTTTCCTCAGTATGCCATCATTACTTACGTGATGCGATCTTGATATTCAGATACCCCTCTTCCACTAGTCCACTTGCATTGCTAGAAGCCTCTGTTTATCTCTTTTATTAATTTTCCAGGTTTCTAAACCACACGTTGCAGTACATTCCACACCTGTATGGTATACTACTTTTTTGGTTTTGATTGTCCGTTTTTTATTCCTGAAGGCAGTATTTAAGTGTCGTTATTGCATTTTAGCGTTGTCCAGCTTTATTTTTTATTTCTTCTCTACTTTCTCCGTTAACAGGTAATGTCATCACAAGATGATTAAAAGCTTCATTTCCTTTTATCTTGGCAATATCAGTTTTCAAGTACATATCTTCGTTTTCTCCCACTGCAAGATATTCAGGTTTGGCAAGATTTGTTGAGAGATCTCATTCCTCATACTGTACTCTGCGTTGCGGGAAAAAGATTAGTGGTCCTGGAAAGACGACAACGATTTTGATCCGATGGCGGCATATGACACGTGGGGAAAAATAGCTCCATTTATGGGGATTTCACTGTCATCCGCCAACAGATAGCGTAGTGGCATAGCTACCAGAGTGCTATCTGTGTCCACCCTTTAATAGAGAATGCTCATAGCAAGAAAGCTCTGTGTGGTGCAAACGTGTGAAGCAAGCAGCAACCATGGCACAGTGCCGCACGTGCTTCCTACAGTCAACTGACCGAGTTTGAAAGGGGTGAAATTGTGCCCTTCCTAGTGGCGGGATGCTCCTTTCGGTGAACTGCCACACAAGTAGGACGTGCTGCGTGAGTTGTGCAACGGTGGTATCAGTGGTAACTAAGGTGAATATTCTCATATCCGTAGACGAGGTTTCGGACGCGAATGCAGCATAGACGCCCGCCCGGATCGTCGTATCTAAAGGACAGCAAAGGCGTGTCGAACAGCTACCACAGCACAGGTAAGTGGACTTGTACGACCGGACGTGTCGACACGAACTGTTGCAAGCAGTTGTGAGAAATGGAAATACGGGCACGCAGACCTCTAGCCCATCTTCCATTTACACCACATCATCGATGTCCAAGGCCCAACTAATGCCATCAGAGGATCACCTTAAAGATGGAATAGCGCGCCGTGATCTTCAGCAATGAAAGCAGATTCTGTCTTCACGCAACTGATGGTCGTTTGCGAGTACGATGTAGACCTGGTGAGCGCTGTCTCGTAGAGTGCATTTGCCCGTCACACATTGTCCCCATCCCAGGCCTTATGCTTAGGGTGCGATAAGCTACAACTCTCGTTCACCTTCGGTGTTTCTAGAGGGGACGCAAAAGCGCTCAATACACGCGGAAAGTTGTTAGACCCGTTCTTTCGCCGTTCTTGCAAAAGGAGGGTGACGTATTGTTCCAACAGGATAATGCTCGTCACCATACTGCCCGTGAAACTCAACGTGCGCTGCAAGAAGTGCAGCAATTTCCCTGGCCAGCACGATCTCCGGACTTGTCTCCAGTCGAGCACGTGTGGGGTACGATGGGACGAGAAGTGACTCGCGCAAATCGTCAACCAACTCGCTTACAGATCAACGTGGACAGGTCGACAAGGCGTGGCATAACGTGTCGCCATTTGTACGATCGACTGTATGCTGGAATCATCGCCTACATTGCCGCCTGTGGAGGTTACACCACGTGTTGATATGGGTGTCGAAGCAAGGGTCGATACCTAGTAACTTAGAACCGCTTGGTTCAAATGGCTCTAAGCACTATGGGACTTAACATATGAGGTCATCAGTTCCCTAGACTTAGAACTACTTAAACCTAACTAACCTAAGGACATGACACACATCCATGCTCGAGGCAGGATTTGAACCTGCGACCGGATCAGCAGCGCGGTTCCGGACTGAAGCGCCTAGAGCCGCTCGGCCACAGCAACCGGCTAGTACCGCTTGCGCAGTTGATTGTCAATGAAATTGTTTCATGTATTCCATATGCACTGTTGCAACAATAAATCTTATGTGAACTGGAAACCTCTGGACGGGAGTACGATTTGCTTTCTGACAGTGTAAATGGCCATCTGCAACATATGCTGCAATAATCATTTGATCGTCAGCTAGCAGTAACAAAGTTTTTCTCCAACTGGAACTCCCAGGCCGCAAATACTTCGTCTCCTTTCTTGTAGAGCTTCCTCTAAATACACCGGTGTCCAAAATTAAAGAAACAAACTGCTATTTACCTGTCCTGTGTCTAATTCACGATATAATCATACAAACTGTCAACAGATATGGTTGAAGTGGTTCAAATAGCTCTGAGCACAATGGGACTTAAGATCTAAGGTCATCAGTCCCCTAGAACTTAGAACTACTTAAACTAAACTAACCTAAGGACATCATACACATCCATGCCCGAGGGAGAATTCGAACCTGCGACCCTAGCAGTCGCGCGGTTCCGGACCGAAGCGCCTAGAACCGCTCTTCCACCGCGGTCGGCGTCAACAGATATCTCGTTATGCTAGTGCTCTGCACGGAACATGGCATATCGATCAACGGACAACCACGCTACCTATGACGTCAGGGCACCTATCAAGCGGGTTAGTGTTTGCAGGGTAGCCCCACAACCACAATCGCTGTGTACACAGTCTCAGACGGTGCAGTATGACACAGTGAAAACGTCTACAGACTCTCGGCAGTGGAGGGCAATAGAAAGAAAGAATGGAAGCAGGAGAATTGCAATCCCAGGTGGCCCGATGGCGTAATGCGAATCATTCTGTTGTTTCTAGGATGAGCCGATAGTTTATAGAGACTGAAACCATATCCCAGAGACCACGATAGGGCCGACCACGCGTGACCTCAGAAAGAGGCGACCATTATTTGGCTGTAAGGTCACGACGGTACAGTCTTACTCCTGCACTGCAACTGGCATCTGACCTCGGAGCATCCCCTGGACGTGTTGTATCGAGGCAAACGGTGTACAGGAGGCTTCAGCAGAGTGGCCTTTTTTATTGGAGATCTGGTATCTGTTTAACTCCGGCGTGTCTTCACAGAAGATAACGTCTAGGGCGGAGCCATCACCATGCCACCTGGATGGTCGAACGGTGTTCTTTTCGCAGATGAGTCCCGATTTGGTCTGGAGAGTGATTCTCGGCGGATTCGCATCTGGAGGGCACGTGGAAGACGATATCAGGACTCAAACATTGTGGAAAGAGACCGATATCGAGGAGGATCCCTAGTAGGGTGGGCAAGGATTATGTTGACCACTCGAACACTTTCATGAAACTGTACGGGTAAAATCAGCAAGATTTAACTGCTGTCGGGTACCGTGAGGAGATCTTGCGATCTCATGCGCGGTTGTTGCGAGGTGCTGTCTATCATATTGATAGACTATAATGCTTCGCCTCATAGAGCACTGATGGTTGATGTTTTTTTGGAAACTGAAGTTATTGCACACCTGGCGTGGCCTTCTCGCTCTCGGTTGGCGGGTTGCATTACGCCAGCGTTCACCAACCACTCTCCAAGACTTGCGAGTAGCTCTGCAGGAAGAATGGACGTTATTGCCTCAACATGTGATTGATGACATAATTCACAGCGTGTCTCGTTGTTATTCGTCCTGTATTGGTGCCAGAGGCACTCACACCCTATACTGAGCACATTAACCAGTTGTCAGAATGTGTGTGCAAAACCGTTAAATTGGAAAAATACAAAGAACGTTTTTGTCTACGGTTATGCATGTTGCAGTTGACTACGTTCTGTATTCCTTGCGTTGTTTCTACTTTACTATCATCTATTTATACTGCTTTGTGGCAAAATAAACTTAACCTTGCAAAATTTCCATTTGTTGCTTTAGTTTTGGACACCAGTATAGATTCTCAACACAGTAAGAGCTGAAGTATATCCTCTCTGAGTCCTCCGGTGTTTCTAAATTCAACAGATACCAGTTTAACCACCTTTAAGCACCCGGTGTATCCAGTATAAAACTATTTCACAGTTAATGCAGAAGTCCTGCGGGCAGCATTATTCAGCGTGCTCAGCCACAACTTGCTTAGCGGCACCATGTCATACGTTTTTTGTAGATCTACTAATAACACATGGACATTCTGATTTCTAGCCATTCTACACCACATGAAGATTCTCCTTCTTTAATAACTTCTGAATATATGTGTATGCATCCATCCTTTTCTGCCGTCCTTTTACATTTCTATCAGTTTCTGTTAGACCAGTAAAACCTACATTTAACTGCTTGAATTATTTGAGCACTTCATTTGATTAAACAGAGATCCCCTGTACGTTCCATGTTCACATGCATATTGTCCTTTTCCGTGCCAGAGTTCGTCTTTTTTAATCCCTACAGTTCCATGACTATATTGTGAAATTTTGCGGTTTCAACTTTCTCCATACGCCAGAATGCAAATCCGACGCTCAATTCCTCCTACCTGAAGGTAAACATGATTTTTTATTTGCACGATTCAAGCTTTCGTTCTGTTCTGCATCTTCCAAACACACTAATATGTCCACCGATCGTTGCACAAAAAATAGCCAGGTAGCAAAGATTAAAAATGTTTATTTACCAAGCACTAATTGCACGTCTACTCCAAAGTGTATTAAAGTGAACATAAAATAAGACGGTTCTTGAAATAGAACAATAATACATCTGGCAGCTGAGGGCTGGTTAGATTGCCACTGTATCTAAGTTCATTAAACACACACTTTACAAAAGTTAAAGTTCCTTAGCATGCTCAGCGTTAAAATACAAACTGAATGAACAAAATTTAAGTCGCACAGGAGCAAACGTCTTTAAGTCACCATGTAACTGTTTGGAAGTTAAAGATAAATAAATTTACAGGTCCACAGGTCTGCCATGACGACAGACTGTCGGTTTTCATCGTCGAGGAAGGCGCGACAATGTCCACAGTTTGCAGTTCCAGGGTTCGCGAAGTAAGATGTGAACGGTACCGTCGTCATGGAGGTTGCCCTCGAATCTCGGTTGATGGAATTCTCCCGGACCCAGAAAACTCATGTGAAGCGATCTGGTCTGGTGTGGTGCCAGCGCTGCCCTTAAGCTTATGGCTGGAGTGCTGACCAAAGTTTTCAGATAGTCTGCGAAACCAGTTATTACGGCCACTGATGCGATATATGTAGTGGTCGTGTCAACCCCTTCAGCATCAACTGCAGCCTGAAGATGATGAATTGAATCGCCGAAACTGGTACCGTAGCCAAAAAATAAAAAATAAATAAAATCATGAGGATAGCTGTGGGCATTTCACTTTCTCACAGATTTTTCATTTTCTCACGACTGAAAAGAGGAAGGGAAGGATTACGTCAGCGAATAATGTGAAATGCCTATTTATGACATTTTCAAGGCCAAAACTGAAGGCTAATGCTTCTTCCTCAATCTGTCTATATTGTCGCTGAACAGTGTCGACAGCTTTGGACACAAAATCGGTTGGGAGCTCCACCGCATCAATCGTGTGGGACAGGATTGCGTGACACATGTGCTGTCAAGATAAGAGGTTTGGTGAGCTCACTACCTGTGAAGTGCTAGGGACAGTTTTAATTCTGTTTTAATTCTCTGAAAACTTTCTCACATGCTGAGGTCCATTGCCAATGGACATGGATGGTTTAGCAGTTTCTTCTGCATGGGAAATACATTTCCAGAAATAATTCAATTGTCTCAACTGCCGCGCGGAGTGGCCGCGCGGTTAGAGGCGCCATGTCACTAATTGCGTGATGCCTCCCGCCGGAGGTTCGAGTCCTCCCTCGGTCATGGGTGTGTGTGTTGTTCTTAACATAAGTTAGATTAAGTTAGTGTAAGTAGTGTGTAAGTCTAGGGCCGATAATCTTAGGAGGTAGGAATTTTATACATTTTTTGAATTATCTCAACACTGGCTAGTATTGTTCGGAGCCAGAAGTTATGTACTGCCTTGATATACTGAAGTGTGGGGTGGATGCCAGAAGCAACATAGATATTCAGTTTGTTGAACAAAGGAACAACATTTGTCCTTGTTACAGTTTAGATTGCCTTTTTAGAGTACCATGAACAGATCGTCCAAGTTGCTGGCCAGGTCTAAGTAATTTGCTCTCCCTGACACATCATGAGTGAGACGCTTCAGATATCACTGAAATATCACCAGGCACCTGCTATATACAAGGGAAGTCTGTTGAACGATCCGAAGGAGGTATTGATGTCTAGGCTACATTTGGATTCTTTGTCCATTCTTCAGATCAGTATTTGAAAACACTTTTCTGTCCACCAGAGGGACCATAATTTCTTCTGTCTTAGGTATGAGGTACTTATCAGTGACTGACTGAATGTTGATGGTCGTCTCGAAATCTCCACAAACGCGTCAGGCACAATCTGGTTTTTCAACGATGGCAATGGGCATGGCCCATTGGCTGTTTGGAACTGGAGTGTGGATGCCCTCATCTTATAGAGGCTTCAATTACCGAGAAGCTTACCCTGAGCGCGAAAGGAACATTTCTAGCTTAAAATACTTTTACGAGCAGAATTTTGAAAGAAAAACCTTTGGGGCTGAGCTTTTTACGTAGGGAGTTGACTGTGGGGGCAGAGTCGTGAATTTAAGTATATTAAAAAAGGCCTTGTCTAAGAGACTGAAGCTCTTTGGGCATCCACCACCAAAATCCTGGCCATGATGTTGTGTATCTGGGCTGCAAACTATCCATTAATCTAACTTCACGTTGGGTATCAAAGGATTGGAGGGGACTGAACATGATGCTACCATCCGATCTATCTGCAACAAAATGATGTGGTAATGACGTTGACAGTTAATGAGAGACTATCTGTAGAGCGTGAGAATATTTATTGATATATCTGGAGACAGTAATTCCCTGTTGTCTGCCTCCCTGTCAGAGGGGTCCATGCTGGGGCAGTCCACTGACATCTTCAAATCTGACTGACGTACTTCAGCCATATGTCTGTATTTCTCGCAAGAGGTGGACATTGCCTGCCGGTAAAGGCTATGCTCTCACTGATGACTGATGAAACACTGATTGGAAGAAGAAATCTGTTGAAGATGGCGCCATGTTGCCATTTCTCTGCCTGAACTTTGTAATTCCAATTGGGTATGTGTCTGTAATTTAATCTGAGTTGCACACACTTGTGGGGGTCCCATAGGGTACCTGAGGACCGAAGAGATTGTCTTAAATGCCCTGATGATGGGAAGATAAGTTTTTAGATAAAGGCTGTTGAGTTTTAGGAGATCTGGGGCGGGCACTAAAATCACCTCCCTAGCCAAGGAAGTAGCACACGACTGCTTGCACTCAGGGTTATTGCACTGAAAACGATAATCGCCTGATAAACCCTGCATGTGGAGAATCTGTTTTTTATATGGCTGTCCTTGGGCAGTTAGAAAACTTGTGACAAACCGCTACCACATGTACTTGAGTGTCAAAGTATTCAAGTAAACTGAACTTGTCATACGAAAGAGCATTAGGCTCCAATTCTGGATTAAGTTGTCATAATAGGTGATAAATCCGTGAGACTATGAATGCCAAAAAGAAAGAGCACCGCTGGTCGTCACCTGATACGCCACGAGCAGGAAATGCTGCTCCATGTGTCCAACGTAGGTTGCCCGTTGCTGGACTGTCCTGCCGAACAGCTGGAAAGCTGGTGGAACTGGTTGGACAACCTTGACCATAGAGCCGATTTCTGAGTGATAGGAGACTTCCATAGACGACGTGCGGATGGCTGCCAGGTTCTCGATCAGGAGATTGTGGGTGCGCTGTCTCTGCTGCAGAAGCATCAGTATCTGGGAAGAGGGGTCCACTGGTTACGTCATGGTGCTAGCAACGCGTTAATGAACCTTCTGTCAAGTGGGAAACGCACACAGGCACTGACTATGTGGACGCGAACACAAAAGCCACCGATATGCCCATTGACTGGAGCACAAAAAAATATCTAGGTGGCAATGACTGACAAAGGTTCTTTATCATGATTAACTACATGTCTATTATGACGTGGTTTGAAACAAAGTAAATCACTTCTTGAAATAGAACAATAAGGAACAATGATACGTCTGGCAGCTGAAGGCTGGTTAGATTGTCATTGGGTCAAAACTGATTAAACACAGACTTCATAGAAGTCTTATCCCATAGGATGCTCAGTGTTCAAGCACAAAATGAATGAACGAAATTTAAGTCCTGCAGGGAGTAAGACTGTCTAAGTCTGAAGTGTCGTCATTTGAAAGCTAAACAGGAATAAATTTACAAGTCCACAGATCTCCCATGGTGACTGACTTCCCGATTTCTTCAGCTACGAGACCATGAGTACTAAATCCACAGTTGGCAGCTCCCAGTTCGCGAAGTCAGATGTGAAAGGGAGCAATGTCATGGAGGCAGCTCTCGAGTGAGAATTCTGATTGATGGAATCCTTGCAGAATCGGCGCCTGACCGCGGAAAGCTCACTTGGAGCGAAATAGTCTGGTCTGCCCTAAGTTCCATTGACACTAATATACTGTGAGCTTATTTTCGATAATGTGTACTGCGAACAAGAGTATTTGCATGCAGTCTGTTGCCTCTACAGGTGCTTGGGTTGTCTTTGTTCTAGAGTCAGAGCGCGGTCCTCTCTCTTCTGCAAAGTTGTACCCTGATTTTAAGACACATTCAAAGCAATGATGTAATGTTGCTTGCTGCCACTGCAGGCGTTAAGCCTCGGTACAGCACAAAAAGACCCTTCTGTCAGTATCGCCATATCGGAGTCCATCTGCCTCACCAGAGTCACCATCTTTTCCAGGGTTCCTGCAGATTCCTCACAATTACTATAATGGTGTTGTGACTCAAAGACTCCCTACTGTACATCACCTCTGCAGGGACTCCCTTCTTCTATGAAGTTGCCCATCTCCTTTGAACATGGACAAGGGACTGCTTCTGTTTAAATTTCTTCACAGCAGTGGGAAAAGCCTGTAAAATGCAATCATCAAACGGTACAACATAAAACACAGGATGTTGCTACATTCTTTAAATGAAACTCTGGTTGTTGGTGATGGTCATCACTGTGGGAACAACTGAACATGGTGTTGTTGTTCCTCTCTTCTATTGATTTTAAGGAACCCATACTAGAGGTGCACATCAAAAATGGTTCAAATGGCTCTGAGCACTATGGGACTTAACTTCTGAGGTCATCAGTCCCCTAAAACTTTAGAACTACTTAAACCTAACTAACCTAATGACATCACACACATCCATGCCCGAGGCAGGATTCGAACCAGCGACTATAGCGGTCACGCGGTTCCAGACTGTAGCGCCTAGAACCGCTCGGCCACTCTGGCCGGCAGGTGCACATCAGCCAACTCTTCATCAATATACCTGTCCATACTGCTAAATGTGTTAACATACAATTAATACTTGTTGCATTTCATGATAATAGGTTCTATTTCAAAATGTATTTGACTTTTAACTAGTTTTTGAAAATAATTCTGCTTAATTTGATTACACTCACTGGTAATTGGTAGTAGCAAAATATAAATTTAAAAGTTGAATAACCAAATGCACCACTGACCAGATGTTATTAACAGCAGTGCTTTCAAAATTCAGTACAACCAAAGGAGTGTGCTTCCTGCCGCTGTTGGATAAGCAACTGCCAGCAGAAAGTCGTATACTCCTAGCTCACTTATTTGTTACATAGTTTAATTCTTAATTTCTTTGCGTGTTTTTGGTACTTGCATTGTTTAATTCATAAATTTCGGGCGTATTATAGTATTTGAGAGTTGTAGCAACGCGTTTTAGTACCTGAATAGTGTAAATTCGCGTAGTCGTCTGTCTTCTGTTTTTGTTTTGAACGGCCAGTGTCGGTTGGTCACAGCCAGTGTGCTCCCTGCCGCCGTTGAATCAGCAGCTGCCAGTAGAAAGTCGTATACTCCTAGCTCACTTATTTGTTACATAGTTTAATTCTTAATTTCTTTGCGTGTTTTTGGTACTTGCATTGTTTAATTCATAAATTTTGGGCGTATTATAGTATTTGAGAGTTGTAGCATCGCGTTTTAGTACCTGAGTTGTGTAAATTCGCGTAGTCTCCTTCCGCCGCCGAGCAGTGTGTCAGCAGAGCGCAAGTAGCAGCATTACTGCATTTACTAGGCAATCTTGTATTTTAATAACCGTTTAAATTTTGTGTCGATTTGTTTGTGCTCTCTGTAGATTAGTTCAGACGTTCTTTGCACAACAGTTTTTAACATGGATAGGGACTGCAACTGCTGTGTTCGGATGCAGGCTGAGTTGGCATCCCTTCGCTCCCAGCTTCAGGCAATGTTGGCTTCGGTCACACAGCTTGAGGCTGTTGTCAATGGGCATCACCGTGGGGGTCGGGGACGGCCAGCTCGTCTCACGCATCCCCCGATCGGACTACGACTGTGGCTGCCCGGGATACTGCCCACATTGAGGCAGATCCCTCACCTGTGGTAGAGTGGGAGGTCGTCTCGAGGTGTGGCAGGGGGCGAAAGACATTCCGGAGGGCTGAACGGAATATTTTTACAAGAGGTGGAGCCCCTCCACGCCCACACCGGCATGATGGCCAACACAAAAGGTCTACTGCCATCTCTGCATAAGGGTTAGTATTCACTAAAGTGAGGTGTCGCAGGATGTGGGTACTGCGATGTTTGCGTACGTCTGGTTAGGATTAACCATTAATACGCGCTCATCTGGAGATAGATTGGTCGAAATCTGACGAAGGGTAGCGGTTTGAAGGGCAGAGGAAAAAAAGTGCCAAGGCAAGAGCCAAGGGAAAAAAACCTCTGCGAAAGTTAGGTCGGGCGGCAAGAGCAGTAGCGGTTGTCTTGCTGCCTGCGATAGGTTGTGCAAGGATAGGCTTTGTTAGTAGTGGGTATCATGCATGTCGATACCTTGACGTTGTGCGTTTGTGCTGCTCGGCGGCTGGCGCTGGGTGCTGGTACAGAGTCCTCGTTCAGCGTCCTGCGACCTGCAACAGTTATGTTTGTTATCGGTCTTGTGTCCGATAGGTCATATACCGGAGGCACAGTGTGAGGGAGTGTTGGGAGATTGTTCGTGCGTCTGTGGGCGAGCTCGTCGGTGTCCCTGCTGTGGCCTGTTGGTCGGCTCTAATAGCAGCTGGTAGTTGCCAGTCAGTATTGCTGATATGCAGGGGCTTACCGACG
This sequence comes from Schistocerca piceifrons, assembly GCF_021461385.2. Classification (NCBI taxonomy): domain Eukaryota; kingdom Metazoa; phylum Arthropoda; class Insecta; order Orthoptera; family Acrididae; genus Schistocerca; species Schistocerca piceifrons. The sequence goes on from NC_060142.1 coordinate 135,559,815, forward strand.
TTTGTCGCTGTTTGCGTATGTTAGTTTACCATAGGTGGTTAAGCCCTAGCTAGCAGTGTCTTTGGTCGCTTGTGTTTCCACCTGTGGTTGTGATCGTAGTTTCCCAGAGTGAGGATGAAAGGATTGTTCGAGTGTCTCGAGTTCCTGTATAGTCGTGTAGCGTGTTTCTTGAATACTTCCTTGAGGGTATCAAGGCGGTATTCATGGTGAAGATCCACGGTGCGTGTGTAGCGTGGAGCATTGCTAATGATTCGTAGCACTTTGTTCTGTATGATCTGCAGGCGGCGCAGTCGTGTGGGAGCTGCATATCCCCAGACGGGAGCTGCGTACGTCATCAGAGGTCTAATCAGTGTAGTGTATAAGGACCTCGACACCCTCCTATTCAGTGTGCTTTCCCTGTTGAGCATTGGGTAGAGCTGTTTGAGCCTCGCGTGCGCTCGGTTGGCAACGTATTCGATGTGGTCCCCCCATGTAAGTTTCCGGTCCAGCCAGACACCAAGGTATCTGACTTTCTCTCGGAAACGTATTGGGCGTGTATGTAGTGTTATCGGTCTACAGTGTTGGTGTTTGCGCAGTAGTTTCGGTCTGCGTGTGAACAGAACTGCTTCGCACTTGTCGACGTTTACTTTAATACGCCATCGCTCCAGCCAAGGCTCAGCTGTTCTGAGTGCTGTCTGTATTCGTGAGTTGATGTTCGACGGTTTCCAGTCTTGCGCGAGGATGGCTGTGTCATCCGCGTAGACGGCTAACGTCGTGTTTCGTGTCGCTGGGTAGTCATTAATGTACAGGTTAAACAAGATGGGCCCCAGAATGCTTCCTTGGGGTACTCCAGCTTAGATACCGTGTTGTGTTGATTGTTTATCCTGCACGTTAGTGTTGAAACATCTGTTCGTGAGATATGAGTGTATGAGACGTACGAGTCCGTCTGGGAAACCAGCTTCGCTTAGTTTGCGTATGAGTCCGTTGTGCCAGAGACGATCGAAAGCCTTTTCGATGTCTAGGAACACGGCCCCTGTGGCTTTGTTCATGTTGTAGCCGTGTGTTATATGTTCGACTACGCGGAGGAGTTGTTGTGTTGTCGAGTGGTGATTCCTAAAGCCGAATTGCTCCGGTCTTAGGGTGTCGTTAGCGATGCAATGCCTAGTGATACGTTTTAGTATTACCTTCTCAACAATCTTGCTGAGCGAGCACAGCAGACTGATGGGTCGGTAATTTTGTGGGAGGGAGTGGTCTTTCCCTGGCTTCCTGAACATCAGGACCTTGGCCGCCTTCCAAAAGTCAGGGAAGAGGCCTCTCCAGTTTGTCTGACGAACCGGTTTCAGGCTCAGTCTCAGGCTGATACTGATCTTCGGCCGGACATGGCTGCTTGTCCTGTTCCAGAGGTTGCCCCTCAGTCTGCGAGATCCGGGTGGTCGCAGAGGGTGGGCTTACTGGTAGTTGGGAGCACCAATGTCAGGCGCGTAATGGGGCCCCTTAGGGAAATGGCAGCAAGAGAGGGGAAGAAAACCAATGTGCACTCAGTGTGCATACCTGGGGGAGTCATTCCAGATGTGGAAAGGGTCCTTCCGGATGCCATGAGGGGTACAGGGTGCACCCATCTGCAGGTGGTCGCTCATGTCGGCACCAATGATGTGTGTCGTTATGGATCGGAGGAAATCCTCTCTGGCTTCCAGCGTCTATCTGATATGGTGAAGACTGCCAGTCTCGCTAGCGGGATGAAAGCAGGGCTCACCATCGGCAGCATCGTCGACGGGACTGACTGCGGACCTTTGGTACAGAGCCGAATGGAGGGTCTGAATCAGAGGCTGAGACGGTTCTGCAACCGTGTGGGCTGCAGATTCCTCGACTTGCGCCATAGGATGGTGGGGTTTCGGGTTCCACTGGATAGGAGTCCACTACACGCAGCAAGCGGCGACACGGGTAGCAGGGGTTGTGTGGCGTGGACTGGTTTTTTTTTTAGGTTAGATGGCCTCGGGCAAGTACAGAAAGGGCAACAGCCTCAAAGGGTGCGGGGCAAAGTCAGGACATGCGGGGACCAAGCAGCAATCGGTATTGTAATTGTAAACTGTCGAAGCTGCATTGGTAAAGCACCGGAACTCCAAGCACTGATAGAAAGCACCGAGTGACATTATACTGAGTGCACTATCCGAAAGTTACCTCGAGCAATTAAACAGAGAACCGACTCGTGGAGATAACATCTTGGACCTACTGATAACAAACAGACCCGAACTTTTCGACTCTGTAAGTGCAGAACAGGGAATCAGTGATCATAAGGTCGTTGCAGAATCCCTGAATATGGAAGTTAATAGGAATATAAAAAAAAGGGAGGAAGGTTTATCTGTTTAGCAAGAGTAATAGGAGGCAGATTTCAGACTATCTAACAGATCAAAACGAAAATTTCTGTTCCCACACTGACAATGTTGAGTGTTTATGGAAAAAGCTCAAGGTAATCGTAAAATGCGTTTAAGACAGGTACGTGCCGAGTAAAACTGTGAGGGACGGGAAAAACCCACCGTGGTTCAACAACAAAGTTAGGAAACTACTGCGAAAGCAAAGAGAGCTTCACTGCAAGTTTAAACGCAGCCAAAACCTCTCAGACAAACAGAAGCTAAACGATGTCAAAGTTAGCGTAAGGAGGGCTATGCGTGAAGCGTTCAGTGAATTCGAAAGTAAAATTCTACGTACCGACTTGACAGAAAATCCTAGGAAGTTCTGGTCTTACGTTAAATCAGTAAGTGGCTCGAAACAGCATATCCAGACACTCCGGGATGATGATGGCATTGAAACAGAGGATGACACGCGTAAAGCTGAAATACTAAACACCTTTTTCCAAAGCTGTTTCACAGAGGAAGACCGCACTGCAGTTCCTTCTATAAATCCTCGCACAAACGAAAAAATGGCTGACATCGAAATAAGTCTCCAAGGAATAGAAAAGCAACTGGAATCACTCAATAGAGGAAAGTCCACTGGACCTGACGGGATACCAATTCGATTCTACACAGAGTATGCGGAAAAACATGCCCCCCTTCTAACAGCCGCCGGCCGAATTGGCCGTGCGGTTAAAGGCGCTGCAATCTGGAACCGCAAGACCGCTACGGTCGCAGGTTCGAATCCTGCCTCGGGCATGGATGTTTGTGATGTCCTTAGGTTAGTTATGTTTATCTAGTTCTAAGTTCTAGGGGACTAATGACCTCAGCAGTTGAGTCCCATAGTGCTCAGAGCCATTTGAACCATTTTTGAACCTTCTAACAGCCGTGTACCGCAAGTCTCTAGAGGAACGGAAGGTTCCAAATGATTGGAAAATAGCACAGGTAGTCCCAGTCTTCAAGAAGGGTCGTCGAGCAGATACGCAAAACTATAGACCTATATCTCTAACGTCGATCTGTTGTAGAATTTTAGAATATGTTTTTTGCTCGAGTATCATGTCGTTTTTGGAAACCCAGAATCTACTCTGTAGGAATCAACATGGATTCCGTAAACAGCGATCGTGAGAGACCCGACTCGCTTTATTTGTTCATGAGACCCAGAAAATATTAGATACAGGCTCCCAGGTAGATGCTACTTTCCTTGACTTCCGGAAGGCGTTCGATACAGTTCCGCACTGTCGCCTGATAAACAAAGTAAGAGCCTACGGAATATCAGACCAGCTGTGTGGCTGGATTGAAGAGTTTTTAACAAACAGAACACAGCATGTTGTTATCGCTGGAGAGACGTCTACAGACGTTAAAGTAACCTCTGGCGTGCCACAGGGTAGTGTTATGGGACCATTGCTTTTCACAATGTATATAAATGACCTAGTAGATAGTGTCGGAAGTTCGATGCGGCTTTTCGCAGATGATGCTGTAGTATACAGAGAAGTTGCTGCCTTAGAAAATTGTAGCGAAATGCAGGAAGATCTGCAGCGGATAGGCACTTGGTGCAGGGAGTGGCAACTGACGCTTAACATAGACAAATGTAACGTGTTGCGAATACATAGAAAGAAGGATCCTTTATTGTATGATTATATGAGAGCGGAACAAACACTGGTAGCAGTTACTTCTGTAAAATATCTGGGAGTATGCGTGCGGAACGATTTGAAGTGGAATGATCATATAAAATTAATTGTTGGTGAGGCGGGTACCAGGTTGAGATTCATTGGGAGAGTCCTTAGAAAATGTAGTCCATCAACAAAGGAGGTGGCTTACAAAACACTCGTTCGACCTATACTTGAGTATTGCTCATCGGTGTGGGATCCGTACCAGATCGGGTTGACGGAGGAGTTAGAGAAGATCCAAAGAAGAGCGGCGCGTTTCGTCACAGGGTTATTTGGTAACCGTGATAGCGTTACGGAGATGTTTAACAAACTCAAGTGGCAGACTCTGCAAGAGAGGCGCTCTGCATCGCGGTGTAGCTTGCTCGCCAGGTTTCGAGAGGGTGCGTTTCTGGATGAGGTATCGAATATATTGCTTCCCCCTACTTCTATCTCCCGAGGAGATCACGAATGTAAAATCAGAGAGATTCGAGCGCGCACGGAGGCTTTCCGGCAGTCGTCCTTCCCGCGAACCATACGCGACTGGAACAGAAAAGGGAGGTAATGACAGTGGCACGTAAAGTGCCCTCCGCCACACACCGTTGGGTGGCTTGCGGAGGATAAATGTAGATGTAGATCCATTTGAAACTTTCGCACGTTTATAGTTTTAAATGGCACTATGCGGAAAAACTGTAGTCGTTGGAATCAGTGCAGTTGATTGTTTGAAGTCTGCAAAAATGAACCAAACGACGTGAAGTAATAATCATGAATTGTAGAGTCGAAATGAATAACGGGCTAAATGCCAAAAGATTGATTCCAATTCAGTTTCTTTTCTTTTGGCAAAAATATTTTAACGGAAAAACCTCAGTATGTTTTTGAATTGTTGTCTATAGCGAGAGTCACACAATTATTGGATTTTTTTAAAAGTTTCCACTCTTTTATCAATAAAGGAAGCATTTGTAATTTTTGTTAATAATAAGCATTTTATGTATACAGTAAATGGATACACTATCCTCTGATTAAACTATTTTTAATACTTCCTTAAATTTTGTGTATCATAAAGCAATTTCAATTGATTAACTATTCGAAAAATGTTCTATTAGCTACTTTCAGATACGGCAGCATGCGTTGTAGATCCTTTTTCTTTTCTGCTGACAAGTTGCTTTTACATTGTTGTGATGGTAAAAACTATTTTTTATAATATCAATGGTAATGCCTTTCCTGAAAAACTTTTAAGTGCTTCAGTCTTCAAGAACGTTAAGCAGTGTTCTCATCTTAACGATAGATTGCTGCAATATTATTTTCACATGGCTCCAACTATAGCTGATAATATTTATTTGCATTGTGGTAACAATTGTATCGTTTCCTATTTTTCAAAATAAGAAAGACCTCACGTTGGGGCATAGTAACCTCAAACGGGTTGTTAGGTGTAGCATTCTTCATACGTATTGACATTATTGCAGCCTTTTACATTTTACAGTCTGGGAAAAATCTCTGTCATACGCTGCAAACAATTACAGTACCTATCATGCTATCTTTCGGGCCATACATGCATTTCTAGAAATAATCATAGCGCTAAGCTCGCTTTTGGTGTTGTTGCCAACAGTGCTTAGCTTCGTTTTTCGGGTCTAACTCGAAAAATTTTTTTTATGCTTAGCTGGTTAATGACTTCCACTCTACAGTTTATGATGCATCCCAGTATATACATCTCTGTGCGTCCAAAATTGTGTTTCGCATTTGGAATGTTTGTACGTGTTGCAGACGTCAGGGACTTTGAGTAGGACCACATAACCTATAACTTTAACACCTCGACAGTAAGGCGGTTAGGCCGTAGTAAGAACAGACAAATCGCAATTCAAGGCGACAATGACAAATATTTTGGTCGTTTCAGGAAGTATATTCGTTTGGAAAAGTCACCCTTACAATGGGAAGGGATAATGGGCTACCGCAATGGTCACGGATATTAACTATGACAATCCTGTATACAAATTATCCAGTCAATAAGATATTTAAAACAAATAAAATAAAGCTGGGCACCCATGATGTTCTGATTTCAGTCTTAACCCGTCGCAAATTCTGTGATTAAAATACTTCTACAGAGAGCTCACACACAGTCTCAGATCGAGGTCGTCCGTCTAAAGAGATTGCCTGCCTAAGGACTATGTTTAGAAAAAATGCATATTCAACACAGCAGATTAATAGTTGAAACCAAAAACGAGGAAGTTGATAAAGAGGACTTCCCTCCGTCGGCTATATTTCGTTTAAGATAGCAATAATCCTCTGCAAATTTCATTTGAAAAAGCTTTTCCTCTCACATCTGCGATTGTAGACCAGCTGCAACTTGTGAAAGGCAATTTGTTGTTGTGGAAGACAAAAATTTTTGAAATGGCTAGTTAGTGTCGTGTGGTTTACACAGACAGATCACGCACGAGAACGCCGCACGGAACATCAACATTGGTTTCTCCTTTTGCAACTAACCAAGTCTGCAATTGCCGAATCTTACACAGGTTTTGGAGAAAAATATGGAAACACATCGAAAAATGTATGGTTGAACATGCATGCAGATGCTAGCCATATCTGCAGATTGCGCTGTAGCGCGTTACCACAAACGGCGTCTATGCAAAGACCTCAAGACTTTTCACATGTCGGTAGTGGCCAGAACATTGTTCTGTGTAGTTGTGAGTGAATTACTTCGGAGAAAAGAGAATTCAAAAGTGGGAAAAGTGTTAGTGCACTTATTAATAGTGCTCCTGTAATCAAGGCAGCCTTAGATATCGGTGCTTCAAGAGGCATCAGTGGGAAGGCCTTCGCCACACACTATGAAAGCAGAAAAACATCATCCGCTAAGTAACGGTAACTGAAGAGTATTGTGACGACAAATAAGAGAACAACAGCTACAAAAGTCACTGCACAAGTGATGTCTCACTTGCGAACCCTGTCAACATCAAAACAACACGAAGGGAGCTCCATATAAAGGAAATTATGGGGCGAGCTAGCAGTCCAAAAATATAAGATATAAGTTTTCGTAAAAGGAAAACGGGGTGACGAAGTCAAGCAAGCTGGACTGTGGAGCTATATTCCGAGTTTACGGCCCATGGTTGAAACACCGCGAGGGGTCAGTGATGGTTTGGGTAGCAGTATCGTGGTATTCCGTGGGCCCCATGGTTAAATTGCAAGGTCGCATTACTGCTAAGGGTTATGTGACCATCTGCTCACGCCCATCCCATGGTACAATGTTTGTTCCCCATTGGCTTAGTTGTGATCCAAGATTACTGAGCTTCTGTCCACACGTTTCGTATTCTCCAGGACTGGTTTTTTAAACACAAGGGTGAATTGTCACATCTCCCCAGACCATCACAGTCCCGAGATCACAGTATTATTGAATCCTTAAGATCTTCTCTGGAGACCATCATCGTTATCTAATGGTTCAAATGGGCGCTGATAACCTCGCTGTTGTGCGCCCTAAAACACTAATCATCATCATCATCATCATGGCTCTGAGCACTATGGGACTCAACTGCTGAGGTCATTAGTCCCCTAGAACTTAGAACTAGTTAAACCTAACTAACCTAAGGACATCACAAACATCCATGCCCGAGGCAGGATTCGAACCTGCGACCGTAGCGGTCTTGCGGTTCCAGACTGCAGCGCCTTTAACCGCACGGCCACTTCGGCCGGACATCATCGTTATCTGAACTTGGTACTATTTTGCAGGAAGAATGGTATAAGATACCGTTTAAAACCATACGGTACCTTCATTTACCCATCCCGAGACGGCTGGACGTTGTTTTGAGTGCCAAAGTTCTTTTATACAGCGTGTTATGAGTGGTAATGTGCTGTGTTTTTGGTGTTCCCATGTTCTTGTCCACCCCTGTATCTCTACCAGACATTCAATAGAGTTTGACAAAACCGTATTTTGGAAACTGCCACATCTTTTTGGGTCTCAAAAATTAGAGAATGAGTGGAAACATACATTTTCCAAAATATGACAAACCATGGTAGCGGTTATTGGACAATTCGTGAAATCCCATATCTTTCACTCTTTGCTCTAATCGAATAATAGAAGACGACAGAGTACGCTGATAGCCGCAGCGCGCGTCAATTCCACCAGCGAGGATGTTGTTCACCGGTTAGAACGGTCAGTCTGTCACCACAGTCTTAAGGTATGCGCGAAATACTCATAGCTTGCTTATATACCTCCGTGTGACTCTAGGCTCTATCTGTCTTCAATGTTTCACTTGCGGATGACTGACAGGTGCCCAATCGAAATATGGTGAGTACAGTTAACGACGACCATCTGCAAGCCCGAAATTTATTTCAGCATTCGATTCCCCGCATTTTAAATTTCCATGGTTCAAATGGCTCTGAGCACTATGGGACTCAACTTCTGAGGTCATTAGTCCCCTAGAACTTAGAACTAGTTAAACCTAACTAACCTAAGGACATCACAAACATCCATGCCCGAGGCAGGATTCGAACCTGCGACCGTAGCGGTCTTGCGGTTCCAGACTGCAGCGCCTTTAACCGCACGGCCACTTCGGCCGGCTAAATTCCCATGAATCGTACTTACCACATGGAAATCGAATGCATTTAATCATCGTAAGGTGTTTGGGTCTTTTTTTGAACTATAAACATTGTTGATGGCCTATAATTTTGAAAGTTTTGCTTTTTATAAGTTTCCTTCATCGATTTTATTTGTCCCATATTGACGATATTCTGACAGAAAAAACAATTATTCTGGAGCTTTTGTTTGGCATTCACAGAAAGAGCACTTTTCAAGCTGTTCAGGTCTTTTAACGTTCATAATTGCAGGAAAGTCTGACAACATTAAATTTGTCAGCAATGGAAAGCGTAGATCTACAGTATGGTGGGTATAAAGGAATAAAGTCATTGTTGTTTTCAACAGTGGAAGGTCTATTTGCGTGGAAGCTAGGGAAAGGGTCGTGAAAATCATTGTTATGCTACTGTAATCAAGTCAGCTAATAAAGTGATTAACTTCTGCTGAGGTCGATTCTTTTCTTCCTTTAAAAGCAATATATTTTGTAAATGTTTCTCCTCATGACAGTGACCTCTTTGTAAAACGATGAAACTGCAGGCACAAGGCTGGACATGTCCGATAGGGATGAAATAGTATCGGAGGACTGAGTTCATTTTTCGGAAAGCAGCTCTTTATCACAGATGATGCACCAGAACATGATATAGTAAGCGGTGCTATTCTGATTTCACAGGATAAATCAGTTGAATAGACGACAGAGCCCCTAACTCAACTGGGACAGCATTCGGCATGTAATGTTGTTCACGTGACTGCAGGACCAACGAAGTATGCCATTTCTCGCATTACAAATGAACACTCAGCTTTTGAATTGTTCCTTCCTCCATCAACTGGAAACAACTACCATACAGGTGCTGACTGAACGCGTTTATAGGGAGCCGACACGTTTCCACTGATCGACGGTCGAATCCCGATGGTCCCGCGACCACTGCAATCATAATTGACGATGTTGTTGAGTAAACATGTGAACACGTAGGACTGGTCCACTGTGGACCTCCATCTTTAACAATGTAGGATGAACGGTATGCTCCGAAACACTTGCGTTGTGCTCTTTTTGCAGAAATGCCATAGTCCTACTTTAGAGAGCAGACAAGCCTCCAAACCCACGTTCTGTGAAGGGTCGTGGACGTCGAACCATTTAGCACCTAGTGGTAGTTCCAATGTCCTTGTAGCTCTTTTCGTAGGTGCTCACGACAGTAACACTTGAACATTCGACCAGCTTCTCCGTTTTCGAATATTTGTTCACAGGCTATGGTTGATAATCTCCCTTTGTCAAAGTCGCTTATCTCAACAGACTTCCCCATTTTCAGCCCATATCTTTGCTAGAGTGATGCCCCCTCCGTGTCTGTTCTCCTTACGTTCTTTTGTTACCATATCACGTGCCTGCAACGCCACTAGGAGGCATCCAACGTCGCGGTAGGCAGTGGTTTTGGGTTATCAGGGTATCTGCATGTAACTCTTACCCGCTATTCAGGGCAACTTAACCACAATATAAAGTAAACAAGAAGACTGTTCTTAAAAACTCTCGGCGAGCAGCTAATTTCTAGGGAGATAAAAAGACGAAGACATCTTCCAATAGAAATGCTTGAAGAGAAGCTATAGAGAGAAGAACATCGTTTGAATCTGCACCCACTACATCTGAACAAAATAATTCAAGGAATAAGAAGAGAGGCAGATGTCATCTATGTGGAAAAACCGATAAAAATTCAGTGAAGTGTCCTAAACGTACAAAGTTCACTTGCAAGAAACGTCTTACGTTGACGTCTAAGAACTATGTGTAGAAATTAGGCATATAGTGTTAAAATCAACACACACATCATTTCAGTATTCGATTGTTGTACTGTTGCACTATTCTGTTATGCGTTTAGAATACATTAAACTATCTAAATTATAATTTTATTTATGGTTTCAGTCATAAATGTGTAAAAGTACACCTACCGGAAACCAATAAGAAATCAGTCTTTCTTGACCCAAACATCTTGAGCGTACTCGCTAAATAAGCAAAATAGTAGGCTTAAAAGGATATAAAAATTCTACAGTTAGACAGCAGAACGAGATTTTTAACATTTGTACAGTACTTCCTGTTTTTCTCATAAATTTGTTGGTTCTGAAAAGCATTTGACCCAGATTCAACTTCCTTGCTGGTACGACAGTTCTCCATAAGAATGCGTTGTAGGACGGGTCTTCGTCGGAAGAGGGCAACCTGGGAAGTAAAGATGTTGCAACAGCCGTTCCTCAGAAGAACACTTCAGACGAAGACGCTCATCAAGTATATATTAAGGACGACGCGCGTGGCATCAAGTTCCTTTCACTGTCAAGTTCAATTTCACAGGCTCACTCGAATTCTAAAAAGCTCATAATCTCATTTATCTTCTGCTTCTGTGAAAAGTTGCTAACGATTTAATTATCAGATAACGAGCTACTTCCCGCGCGACTGCTACGGTCGCAGGTTCGAATCCTGCCTCGGGCATGGATGTGTGTGATGTCCTTAGGTTAGTTAGGTTTAAGTAGTTCTAAGTTCTAGGGAACTGATGACCACCGATGTTAAGTCCCATAGTGCTCAGAGCCATTTGAACCATTTTTTGAACGAGCTACTTCCTAGGTCGATGAAAAGTTTCCAAGAAAAATATCCGTGAAATTTATGACGAATTCTGTCCGATACACGATGTTAAATGGTAAATGGATCGAGTAGGTTTTGAATATAGATTGGTATACAACGTGTCAACGTATTCGTACTAAGTATGCTTTATAAGGGGTGGTTTGTTCCTGTGTTTACTCACTCACAATAATAAAGCAGTACATAACAATACAGTTACAATGACAGTGATTCATTATTTGTTTAACGGCTAGTGCAATACGCATAAGAATATTTGAAAAAAATCGAATCCACAGCTGATACTCAAAATAAAGAAAAAGCTCACATTTTGACAAATATACCTATTGTTACTCAGCTCTAAACACAGAAAGGATAAGTCATTCACAATAACCGCGTTGATATCCTCCGTTTTATTGTTGGGTTGGAATATTTAGTTCCTCAGAGCAGTACTTATAAGCCTTGCTTCATCTCTCCAAATAACTGAAGTTTTACTTTGTTTAAGATGGAAAAGTTTGGTTACAATACTTACGCACAGATGTAGACGTATGTTCCCGGAATGAAATTTACTCTCTACAGTGGAATGTGCGCTGATATGAAACTTCCTTCCAGATTAAAACTGTGTCCCAAATCGAGACTCCAACTCGGGATCTTTACACTTATGCTGATGGAAACTGTTTTTGAAGCACCAGTTAGATATTTATTAAACTCTGTCGTGACATTCATCACATAACGGTTATTTAATGATCAAAATTTCAGTCCATTCGGTACTGACGTCCATCTCTATCATCATCAGTGTGAGTTGTGATCACCTTGGGCAGAAATACATTCTTGTATTCGTTGTGGTGTGGAAACGAACAGCCTCCGAACGACACTCTGAGGAAGTTATCGCCCTGCCTGAAACCTACGAAGGTCGCTTCAAAAGAAATTCATACAATTTTTTTTAATCCATCTTTTATTCTACATGTTCGAAAGCTTTAAAGTGTGTAGATACATCCTTTAGGAGCAATATTTTCATTTCTCCACATAATTTCCATCCCTCTCAACTGCCTTACGCCATCTTGGAACCAGCGCCTGTATACCCGTACGGTAAAATTCTTGACCAACCTGTTGGAGCCACTGTTTGGCAGCGTGCACAAGGAAGTCATCATCTTCAAACCTTGTTCCACGATGAGAGTCTTTCAGTTTCCCAGGCAGATGGTAGTCACATGGAGCCATGTCAGGACTGTAAGGCGGGTGATTCAGTGTTGTCCATTCGAGTTTTGTGATCGCTCCCATGGTTTTTCCACTGACATGTGGTCGCGCATTGTCGTGCAACAGCAAAACATCCTGCTCTTGCCGATTTGGTCGAATATGACTCACTCGAACTAGAAGTTTCTTCAGTGTCGTCACATATGCATCAGAATTTATGGTGGTTCCACTTGGCATGATGTCCACAAGCTAGAGTCCTCCGGAAACGTAAAACACCGTAGCCATAACTTTTCCAGCAGAAGGTGTGGATTTGAATTTTTTTTCTTGGGTGAATTTGCATGATGCCACTCCATTGATTGGCTCTTCGTCTCTGGTGAAAAATGATGGAGCCATGTTTCATCACCTGTCACAGTTCTTCCAAGAAATTCATCTCCACCATTCTTGTACTTTTCCAAAAGTTCGCTGCATACCGTTTTTGTTGTTTCTTTGTGAGCCACAGTCAACATCCTAGGAACCCGCCTGGCACAAACCTTTTTTAACGCCAACACTTTCAGTATTCTGCAAACACTTCCTTCCCCCATCCCAGCGTAGCGTGACAATTCGTTCACTGTGATGCGTCTGTCAGCAGTCACCAATTCGTTAACTCTCTGCACATTGTCTGGAGTGTGTGCAGTACGAGGCCTGCCGCTGCGAGGACAATCCTAAATATTGCCGTGCCCACTTTCATCACGTAATCTGCTTGCCCACCGACTAACTATACTGCGATCGACAGCAGCATCTCCATACACCTTTTTCCACCTCTTGTGGATGTTTCCCACTGTCTCGTTTTCACAGCACAGGAATTCTATGACAGCACGTTCCTTCTGACGAACATCAAGTGTGGCAGCCATCTTGAAGACATGCTGTGACGGCGCCACTCACGGGAACAGGTTGAAATAAGTTTGAAAAGAAGCAGAATGGATGTATCTACACACTGTAAAACTTTCAAACATGCAGAATGAAAACTGTATTTTTACAAAAATAGTGTGCATTTCTTTTGGAGTGACCCTCGTATGTTGTGTTAGTTCGTGAATCTAACTATTTGGTGTATGATATGAAAAGATACGTTTTCCCATCGCATCCCAGGGCAGCTCTATGGGAGATATGTAATTAAGCAACTGGACAGGACAATCAAGAGTCCGTCGCGTACTGCAAGACGTTGTTCCACTTCTGCGTACGGTACTGCGTTATCATGCTGGAATATGCCAGTCGTTACCCAGGCAGAGAAGGGCGTGACAACAATGTGTATCATTCTTATCACATACTACTGAGCATTCATCTTCCCTTCAACAATAACCAGATTGATCCGTGAATTTACTTTCAAATTCTTTTCTTAGAGAATTTATTTACTAGCGATTCATCAAGAACGTTAACACATTTAAGCGTGGATGTAGTTGCCAGGGAGTAACTGATGAAAATGAAATTACTTTGAACAAATTGGAATTTTGTTCATAAAAGCCAGATTTAAAATTTATAAGCAGAAAAGCACCCTCGAAATATCAAGTTACAATTTTATTTAGAGGCAGAAAGAACAATATTGACAGTATAAGCCTTCGGGCTGAGAAGGTTGCCGCTCCCTTTCAACACGGCCGTAGTCACGACCGCTCACAACAACCTCTGAAAGACTACACTGATGCAAATCTGCAACACACCAGATTACTTCAAACTAAGAATTTTAACAACTCACACAAACACACTAATTATGCACCCCGTAAGAGGGATGGAAATGGTACAAACACTCACACTAAGAAATTATTTGCCACCGAAAGTGCAATTTGTTTTTAAAAGGACTCTTACGGTGGAAGAGTGGCAACTTTATATAAAAGACTATTTAAATAAAACCATGGAATTCTTACATAAAATATACAACATGCTCTACATTATACATATACCACCTCGCAAGATGATAGGCAAGATAAAAACATATTTCAGGAATTCGGCCTTTACACCTTGATTCTATCAATTCGTTAACACCGAATCCGACAAACATGACAGAGGCAGCTATTAACTTATGGCAGATTGACAGGGGGATTACTGAACAACGCGAACCGCAGATTGGTTTAACCCTCCCCAACTCCACAAGGGAAAAACGGACCACCCAATTCACAAATAACCACCTTCCCGCGGGTGGACAAACGGAGAAGAATGGTGGGGCGCCCCAAAACAAAGTGGCTGGTGACCTCACCAAGAAAACAAGAAGAATTTAACAAGTAAATGAAACAAAATATCTCGAACCACTTAACTTCTAATAAACTACGATTTCTGGCGAAGACCTGGCGCAGCACCCCCAACGCTCTCCCGAACCGTCCGCTGCCAGCCGCTTCAACGGGCGCAGGAAGGCTCACCGATCTCCCGTCTCACGGCGTCGCAGCTCGCCCCGGCCAGCCCGAGGTCGTGGTTTCACTCCTGTTGCTCTCGTGTCAACCGCGAAGCCACTACCCCTTTCTATACGGCGCGGCCCACTGGACTCACGTGGGGACCTCTCATGCGCCGACGCTCAATGCGGACAAGTCATCTCGTGTCTCAGCGCACGACCGACCAACCGACCGATCCAACCGCCAATGACCGTTGCCCGAGCAACTCGAGCAGACTGGCGGCCTAACGCGCAGACTCAGATGCTGCAGGAACTCAGCCCAGACCGGGCGACCACTAGTTGAGTTCTGTTACTAGCGGAATGCCAAGACTCTCATTTTCTGGCTTAAAGTTTGATCCAAACGACAGACATACTCGCACTCCGACGACAGACAAACACTAACTGCCGCACAAATGCGAACGAGAGGCAGACCAGCAACTGGTGACGAGTGACTGACCTAGCCTCTCCGACTGACCCCTCCGACTGACCGACTGCCGAGCTGATAGCGCCCCTTAAATGCACGTGGACAGGCTACCTTTCCCCTTTCCCACCAGAGGGAGACACCAAAGCCGCGATTGCCACAGCGGCGCCACCGCCAGAAACGGAAGGCGACTGCTTTACGGTACGCACTGCGGCGTTCTCTTCAAAACAGCAAATTTTACCACGGCTCACAGATCAGTCCTGTTGCCATGATTCCTGGAGATGGTACGTATGGAACGCTAAAATCGATGTATCTGGTGACCTTCCACCAGGTCGCCTACAGACACGTTGGCGTCGATACCATCGCTAAAAACGGAAGCGAGACTCATCGCTGAACACCTCAGAATGCCACCCAATGTCACAGTTGGCTCTTGCTGTACAACATGGAAGTCCTAAATGTGGTGGTATGGGGTCAGCGGCAAACGAAGTATGGCAACTCGAAATGTCAACTTAGGGTTCAATAATTTAATGCCAATGCTTCGTGACGACACTCTGTACTTCCTCCTGGGTTTCAGTTGTTGTCTTTCGTCTATTCGTCAGAGAATGTCTTCCCGTGATGTGGCCTTTTGTGGAAGGACTAGTGCCTTTTCTTTTTCTACGCTGTTGTCCCTTGAACATTTCGTCAGCACTCGTTCTGAAACCTATTAGTGTCAAACAAAAGGAAAAAGGCTCAAGAACTGACATTGGGAGTTATCTCTCTATTATTCATTCTTATGTCTACGAGTTGCTCTGTAGTCTGAAATTATTATCAGTTCTGTGAACAAGTGACAGAAATGTTGTTTGTTGGCGAAAGACGAAGAAAAACTTACGTGTAGAAAATGCATGATCGTGAAAACTTGAACGAAGTTTGGCATTGAATTGTTAACAGAATGGAATGACAAGCAATGCTATGACGACATTTTCAGCCAAGGGTAAACATTAAAGTACTCCATACTACACATGTTATCCCGCTTCAGTAAATATAAGTACGATATATATGACAGGAAAGCAATTGCACTGAATAGCCACTGATGAAAGTAGACTACGAATATTTTTGGAGAAGACAACACAGTCTTATTTTTAAAAAGTAGACTGTAACACAGATAAAAACGAATGGATAGGACTAAGAAATATTATATGGTTATATGAAGGAATGGGTAGTGAATTTAAGTTCTAGAAAGACGTGGCAACTGATATATGAACTTCGAGGAACACAATGTCTGCGAATAGTACAGAAACCACATTAAACGAAACAGTGATTAAAACCAGAATCTAGACCGTTGCTTGCTACACCCTCAAGCTGAGAAAACTGCTGTGTTCTTGGACTGTGTCAAGAGAACCCAGGACTCTACAATGCCCTTGTACTACCTGCTGTTCTTTATGAAATCAAAAGTGGAGCAGAAGGAAGTGAAAACAGGAGAACTCTTCACTTTAGAGAAGGACTGCGGGAAAATCCACGAATCAAATCAAGAGATGGTGAATTCATGGGTTGAAGTGTTCTCCGCAACGAAGAGCTAGACGATCTGTACCAGTATATCAATATTGTATGGTTGGTTAATATCAGCATCCATTAATGACCTGGACATATGGCTGAAGTGTATGAATAACACGGGTAAATATTGTTAAGAACCTGGTACCATACCACACAACACCAAAGCCGGGCCTCGAAGCATATCCGCATCTACACTCAACGCCATTTTTACTGGATAAATTGTTTTAGATTTGGACACAGGGGAAATACATTGTTTTGGATTTCTCACGAAGAAGTACCCGACAATATTCCTGGTGTCGTAGTAGGTAAGGGTCGCTCTAAGATTGGAGGGACGGTTGATAAAATACTTAATACGCTAAATGAATATCTACATATCACGAAAATCAGTACACCCTCACTGTCACTAGATCTAATGGCAAACTGACCAGAGACTAGTTCTTGCCAAGGGGTAGAGCCAATAAGCACTAGGGATACAGAAATTTAGGGGTGCTTAAATTCAACACGAAACTCACTTCTATATCTTTCGTACATCTTATGTGAGCAACATTAGTATATTTCTGATTGGACAAAATATCGATTGCACCAGAATAAACTCAGTTGCCACTTACCAAACAAATTGTGTGTTTATGATTTGAATTAACATGCTGTCTTAGCAAACGAATCATGTTAGGGCCATGAAATTCCTAATTTGTTCACATTCCCCGTATAACGGGGTGTCTAGGAAGGTTTGGGCCGTGAGGCTCTAACAGGGATGGCTGTAGGTGCAGCAGAAGAAGGCAGTTTGTTGATACAAAGAACTATTTATGCTGTTTATTTACATCCGTCATTCTTCAATGTTGCTACTGTTGATTACTGGCGAGCCCAACAAAGACATTGACTTGCCATCATTCGATGTTTTAACCTTCAATCCCAGGCTTATCAGAGGTAGCAGAGGACATGCATCACCACTGCTGTTGCAGATCTGGCAGACTCCATCTGCTCTCAGTATCACAGGGCGAAGAAGTCCGTCGTTTGAACCTCAGCACGCGCAGGGATGGCTGGACACCAGCGTTGTAGGCCCATGCAGGTGACAGAGTGATAAGCTACCCAGGCACCCATGTGTTTGAGTGGGAGAGAGGTTCAGAGACGGTGGTGACAGCAGCATCATCATCAGTACAACGTTGACTGGCACAGGCTTGACATAATACTACGGCCCAGCTGTTCGATATCGATAGGCTGCCCCATAGGTTTAAATGCAACTGTCTGGGGCTGCATAAGGAGCCGCATTTACACTGTAATGTCTCCGACAGAAGCCAGTGTTTGAGGCTTGGTGCTTGCCATTGGGTAGTGGTTCGAACCCGAGAAACTTTCTGTTGGTTGGTCAGTGTCCCAGGTCACTGACTCACGGTGGTCCAGTGGCGATGAAGTGTCTCGCTCCTGCGTCATAGAAATCCTATTATCCAACTCTGGCATATTTCCTTCCACTTTAAATTTTCAAATGGTTCAAATGGCTCTGAGCACTATGGGACTTAACATCTGAGGTCATCAGTCCCCTAGAACTTAGAACTACTTAAACCTAACTAACCTAGGAACATCACACACATCCATGCCCGAGGCAGGATTCGAACCTGCGACCGTAGTGGTCGCCCGTTTCCAGACTGAAGCGCCTAGAACCGCTCGGCCACAACGGCCGGCTTTAAATTTTCCTCATTAGGCTCTGGACAGGACACTGGTACTTAATCCATGGACTCATAATTCTCCTAGTTGAGTGTAGTTAATCTAGTTAGTTGTTATTTGATTAATATCTTGAGGTATTCCGTGTAGCAGTCAAAGCCTATAATAATACTATTTTTGAGAAACAAATTTTTTATTCGTAGTGATCGTACTGATATCCTGCATGGTGTACAGGTGTCTAATGGCAAGAAAGATAAAAGAAAAGAAGGAAATGATTTGTTGTAGATGACATAATTACATTCTGAATGACGCACTCATTTTGTGTGTTGACTGTTGAGCCTACTGAGTCTTTAACTTTGAAGATCTGAGTACTTTTAAGGTCCTGAAACGAATTTTGCTTACCTTTTCATGCGGCTAATGAGACTACAGTTCAAAGCAGCTGTTATGGAACTTTCCTTATTAGCGGTTAGTTCGAAACAAAGGGAGAGTGACAGTAGAGAGTACATATCAGGGGCCTGCATAGAAAAATCAATGTCCCGAGGATACTAATGACTACAAGACTATAGACGTAGAATTTCAATAAATGTCAGTACTCACGTTCAGTGCAAGGCAAAGATATTAGATACAATGAAAATTTTATATCTCGCTTACATGAATTACAGCGTATATTTCCTGAAAACTGCTGCAGCACTCTAAAACTATAAAAATATAGCGGACTGCTGACGAGTTGATTTCTCGTTAGTACTGACATGGACATGTAATTAAGTTACAGCTGCCTAGCTCTGCTCAGGTTCCACACATCCTAAAAACAATATTTTCTTAAAAAACTATCCAGGATTATTCATGAAAATATGTCTTTAATACTGTGGTGTAAATGTAGCAGTCTGCCCGCGTGTAACAGCTTAGTTGATTTATAGTATCAATCCGAGAGTAATTCCCCATTAGTTTCAAGTGATCTTTCACTGATAGGAGCAAATCACTTTGCATTTATAGACATCACTTTCATAACTGTAATAGACATGAATTTACAGTCAGTCTGGTGGCTGTTGAAGAACCGTTCCACGCGAAGAAGCTGTAATTTGGGAAGTATGATTTAGAGTGCATAAACGGAAATAAATCATCTAACTATAAAAAAAGCCTAACCTTCTCCCCGACACCTGATCCAGTAATCAGAAATTCACGAAGGCGCCAAGCGCTTCATTAAATGCATTTGTTCTGGAAATACTGTCTATTAGCGTACTCCGATCCAGCTGCGTAATTCACTGCCGATGACGACAAGATAATCATGACAGTGCAGTTGCTTAGTTGCTAGATCCCAAACACGTAATTTTGCAAACCTAGCGACAAGGAGGGCAGTGAAGAAATAGATTTTTCCGCGACAGAAAGAGGAAGGGAATTTTAATTTCTGGTGGGCACGCGGTTGTTCATCGTCCAGATGACATGTTTCAAAAAGTGTATGCTGAAGCAGTTGTATGATATGCCTTGCGTCACGTCATTAAGATAACCAGTAAGCGCATGCAAGATCCGTAGAAAAAGGTTCTTTGACGTGTACGTGATTGCTTGACAACTCATACAGTGAACAGTTTTCTAAAAACGGGTGTGACTAGTATTTAAATGAAATTGAGTGGAATGGTCCGCGGCAGCTGTATTTGTTCAGGTCGATTATAAACCTACACAACCGGTTTCGCAACTTTTAAGTGGCATCTTCTGGTGCAAGTATGTGTACAAAATAGTTTTTTTTAAATTAATGCTTTGATGACGATAAATTGCAGTTATCTGAGACATGTTAAAATATTGACTGGCTAGACTTAAACATGGAAGAAAATATTACGCATAAAGTTGAGAAACTGGTGCGTATCACATAGCCCCATAAGAACAGGCTTATGTATTTTTAATAAATACATTTTGTGTGTTCCTACCAAAAGAGAGTGTTGTGTACATAGTTCCGCGTAGTCAGCGCGTACACAAGTTTCCCACTAGAGCGCGCCCCGCTAAGCACAACAGCGCAGGCGTAGTGCTCGTCCTTTTCCGCACTACGAAATGGCGCTGCCTTAGAGATGGACCAAATTATGTTTCCGCCGATCTGCGTATTAATATGTAACGCAGCCAATGAGATTGCTGCTAACGTAGAACCTTTTCTCCTTGCAGATCACACTCACGCAATGATACATGAACGCGTGAGGTATTATAACGAGTGTACAGACCTCCGATTAGTCAGTCTGCATTTGTCTGCACCAGTCTGTACCAGTCTGCATTTGTCTGTACCAGTCTATAGTCAAGTTTCAGTCTGCGATTAATAAGATTGCCATATTCCTGTACATAGCCACGAAGATAAATCAATAGACACTTTGTCAAGTATCAGAGATATGTGAGAATAAGATTAACGTACCAAGAACAAAGGAACTTCAGATTGTCAATTGTAAAGTTACGTAATGCCTATGCTTTTTATTATTTTAATAAATGTGTGCAAAAATTAATCAAGTTCTGTTTAAAGTTGGTCACCATCAATCTGCTACTCTAAGCGTGCAAGTGGCATTTCTATCGTCTGACCTAACGGCAGAAGATAAACATGCCACGATAAGACCACGAGACACATTGCTGACACTCGCCTATCAATAATCTGATGGTGTGTGTACCGAAGTTCTTACAGTACGCACACGACAGAAAGTTACTTTCACGTGCTATGTCATAGGATACAGAGTTCTGAAGAGAAACAATTGGTGTGGCTATGTAAGCTTGTCAGCCCTCCTAACTTGTAAAAAAAAAAAAAAAAAAAAAAAAAAAAAAAAAAAAAAAAAAAAAAAAAAAAAAAAAAAAAAAAAAAAGTCTATTGATAAAAGGGCCATCGTCAGTGATGAATCCCATGTCTAAGAACGAAAGAATAGAATTATGAGCCAAAAATGTGCCTTAAATTAAAAAATAGTGGAACAGTAACTCAAATGTAAAATAGATGGGGACCATCCCCATGTGACGTGGATCAGCTGCCAGAAAGGGACTGACCTGTGTAAAGTCGAGAACTGTACACTTACGGATTAAAATTTGCTTTTTTCGTCCTGTATCAAGCTACAGAATGTTCCTCATGCATGTTACTCAGGGAAGTACTGGGCCCTGTAGTGATTGAAGAATAAAATAAACTTAGTGATGAAAACTAGTACATTTACTGCACTGAAATCTACTGAAAATTATTTTTAACTGTTATTGGGAGCCACCAATAGCCGAAAGCAAGAAGTGTATGCTGCCGTTCAAACTTACCGGGCCGGCCGAAGTGGCCGAGCAGTTCTACGCGCTACAGTCTGGAACCCCGCGACCGCAACGGTCGCAGGTTCGAATACTGCCTCGGGCATGGGTGTGTGTGATGTCCTTAGGTTAGTTAGGTTTAAGTAGTTCTAAGTTTTAGGGGACTGATGACCGCAGAAGTTAAGTCCCATAGTGCTCAGAGCCATTTGAACCATTGTTTGAACCAAACTTACCGGGAGCCGGGACGCTCATGTGTGGCTGCCACTAACATAGTAGCTGACAACATAATCTACGAATGTAACGTGTGTTGTGGAAGTGTGTGCTGCGGCTGCCGTCCGGATACTGAGACGGTGACTGAAACTGAACCAACATCGGCAATACGGAAGTAAGAATGCGCGACGCTAGTGTTCTGTTGAGGATTTACGATCACCACGCAAACTGTCAGACTCCAGATCTCTGTATCACATAAAACTGAACTTGAACCCGAATAATACCGAATGCAATTAAGTTGTTAAAGTGAACTACTTCTTTCTGAATCTTTAAAACTTATTTGTGAATCATTAAAACAGTGTGGACTTAACATGGAGCATATGACCTCCGAGTGACCTGCAGTGCCGGCCGTTGTGGCCGACCGGTTCTAGGCACTTCAGTCCGGACCCGCGCTGCTGCTACTGTCGCAGGTTCGAATCCTGCCTCGGGCATGGATGTGTATGATGTCCATAGGTTAGTTAGGTTTAAGTAGTTCTAAGTCTAGGGGACTGATGACCTCAGATGTTAAGTCCCATAGTGCTCAGAGCCATTTCAACCATTTTTTTTGACCAGCAGTGGGAGTAAACACAAAAGTTAATTTAGAAAAGCTGTCATAAACTTACAAACTGATTAGATATTAGACTTCTGACTTCAAGAATTTAAATAGTCAATTTGGTCAATAAATCTCGGTCCCTGATCTTCGTTTGTGTTTGGAGAGTATTATAAGGGGACTGTCTACTGGGCTTTATTACATATATCGCGACAAGTACATTTACAACAGCACCTTTTCTCTCTTTACTTGGTACGTCTAAGTTGTTGTGGTGATCTGAAGCACAATGCTGATTATCACATAAGTGAGATCTTAGCGAGGATTTCGAACTCCTCACGTTCAGATGTTCTTTAAACCCAACTTCCAGACGCCTACCCGTCTGCCCAATGTACTTTTGAGAACAGTCATTACAGGAAAATGAATAAGCCCCTGTGTTCTTATTTGGGTTGCTGACTGACTGTTCCCTATGTCTATTTTTGAAACCTACATTCTGCGGAATGAAAAACGCTGGATTTGTGGTATTCTTGTTTAAATGTTTACCGATTGATTCCGAAAAGAGGCCGTAGTAGGGAATGCGGTTGTAGTTCTAGTTGTCCTGCTAAAAGGCGATAAAGTGGTAGAAAACGTAGGGTGGCTATTGACAGGACTTGTCCTCTTCAATACTTCCTTATTTATATTGTGAACAAAATTTGTATCGTAACCAT
Organism: Schistocerca piceifrons; assembly: GCF_021461385.2. NCBI lineage: Eukaryota > Metazoa > Arthropoda > Insecta > Orthoptera > Acrididae > Schistocerca > Schistocerca piceifrons. The sequence goes on from NC_060142.1 coordinate 135,582,896, forward strand.
TAGTTAGTGCAACGTACTCCCCGTCGAAAGCTTGGAAGGTTAGGGGGACTTGATAGAGGCGATAAAGAAGCGAACGCAAGGCTGCCTTTCTCTATTTCATGGGATAATTAGAAGAACGATGGAGCACCGCTCCAGTGGCTGACGGTTTCTGGTAAATGTCAGAAACAAAAGTACTCTTTCTTTGTGTGATTAAAAGATCAAGACATTGGAGTGTGCTGTTAACATTGTGTTCGATTGTAAACTGAATACCAGACTGCTGTGAATTCAGGTGGTCCGTAAGTGAGCCGCAAAACTCATTGGGGCCTAAACACAGTAAGAGAACGCCATCCACATAACGAAACCAACTAAGGATTTCTGCAGCATAAGGTGAGTGTTTTTCAACAAAATCGTATTTAAACTCAGACAGCAAAATGTTTGCCAGGCAGTAAGACAAAGGAGAACCCATTGCTAATCTCTGTTTTTGAACGAAAAAGAGTCGCCAAACTTAAAGTAATTATAACTAAGAATAATTCTTCACAACTTCAACATTTCATTAATGTAGTCAGGTAGACGATGTCTATGGGTGCTCAGATTTTCAGCAATAACATTCCGGAGTTGGTTCTTAGGTACTTTGGTATACATATTTTTAGTGTCTAAACATGCTATGTTGGCATCAGTGGGAATGTTGAAGTGATTTAAAATGAAAATTAGATTGGCACGATTGCGTAACGAATAACTAGACGAGTATACTTTAAGCTTTTTAATATAGTTAGCTAATAATTTTCCTGCCTGGTAGCCAATACCATTTCTGGCGATGACGATCGGGCGAGCCCGAAGAACTGTCTTACGTATCTTGATAATCGCTCTTAACGTGAGTGCTTCTGGAACGATAGGTACGAGAGACCACTTCTGAAAAGAGGTGGGAAAAGATGAAGTGGCTTTTATGTGTTTCTTCAGTTGGGTCAAAAACTTTGCAGTCGGATCCAATCTACAGGGAGAAATATTGTTTTCTTCGAAGAATTCCTCTATTTTGGCTAAGTATTTATCCTCCTTCATAACATTACCCGTTTTACTCTTATTTGCCCTTACTATTTTTGCTCTGTGATCATATAGGTTTTATTATTGGTGCTGAGACCTGCCTTTTCAGATATTGACTCCGAAAACCCATATGAACCAACAACTTGATGCTGAATGTGTCCCCCTATTACCTTATTTATTTTAATGGCCGTTTCATTTCTTTGGGCAGCTGAAAGTAGAGCACCATCCACGGCGGCTAAGGAGTGTGCAACGGAATAATCAGTTTGTTGTTGGGATAACGGCTTAATAATATTGTGTGACTGGCCTTTCTCAAGCAGCCGCGTTTCGCTGGTGTTGAACCTAATGTCAGTTAGGCTGCAAACCCAGAATAGAAATTTAAACGCTCTTTGAGGTGTACTAGGAAGGTGAGGTTACATACCTCGATAACGTAACTGTTGCAGGTGCTTCTGATGAATCAAAGACAGTCTATCCATTAATATATCGACACACTCACTCACATGCTAACGTACTGCATCGAAGATCTTCACGCTAATCATACTTGCTAACTTCAGATGTGCCATATACGGCGCCTTGCTAATGTTGTCTTTTTTCATATATAGCTCCCGGATTTCTGCACTTAAACGAAAAGTCATAATGCGCTTGGATGAACGTGCCGACGTATAAGCACGCTCATTCAGTCTATTCACAACGTAATTTGTAAAAATATGGTCCACTAAACATAATCTATTGAATTGGAAATTCATAGCAAATTTTACTAACACCTTACTATAATTCATAAACCTGTAAAACGCTCATCCTTGGCAAGCCGTTACAGATGGTATTACATTGTGTTATAGTCCAGAGCACAACCAGTAATGAGAGACGTTAAGTCTCGATATCAGAGGTTGCAATAGACGCTTCGTGCGGTTAGTGGTGTCATTAATGGTTATGGGGTTTGTTTCCGAGGGCTTTGTCTTAAGCACCGATTTGATTGATAATGCGTTCGGGAGGTGTAAGATTCGTGTCCTTGCCTGGTCATGCCTAAATCGCTTACAGCAATGACCGGAATGGTTCCTTCGGAAAAGAATTTGGACATTTTCCATTCTTATAATCCGAGTTTCAGCTCCGTCTCTGAGAACTTCGTCTTCGATGCTGCAACAAACCGTTGCCTCCGTCTCCTCTTCTGATGGCGGCATTCAAGAATTAAAGTCAACTTTCAGTAGACGCTGCAGTAGATGTTAATGAATACTCAACATATAATACATAATTAATTGTCTTTCAAAAACAACACTTACCAGTTAGACCTAGGTACCCTTAGTGGCCCAACTGCTGAGATATTTATCTACCATATAGTGAATAAACTATTGATAAAGATAACATCAAAAAAGAACTTAAATTCTGTAAGAGGTAAGTGGATGACACCCGAATTCTATTGGGTGGCAGAGATGATGAAGTAACAATCCTTTTTAATAAACATATTAGCGCATTACAATTTTTAACTAGTCCTTGAGGATGAAGAGAACAACGTTGAACTTCTTGTGAAATGACAATATTCGAAAGAGAACCAGCGGATATGTTTCAATGTTCACAGAAAAGCCACTGGTTCAGGCACAACTATACCATACTCTGCTACACATCTCAACTCCAACAAACAGAGATCACAATTTCAACTTCAACAGTCAGAACTCCAACTAGAAACAGAAACCATAAAATGTACCACAATTAACAATCGACACGATCCGTAAGACGTTAATACAGAGTCAAAGCAGATAAAAAAGAAACTGAACAAAGAACCGCAAGCAAAACTCACAACTAAAAAAAAAAAACAGCATCAGTAACTAAATATGTGAAAATACCAAACCGTGCTGTAATGTCTGATATGTTAGCAGGGTTATTAATAAAATATATAGAAAAATAAGCTTAAACACTACCAGGAATTAGAGTAGTGCGCTTATTCACCGGACGAAACAATCAGATACAGATCTTGACGCGTGTAGAAAAGTTCCTGCAGCCCATTCAAGAAATGTAGGCTGGAATGGTCGAAATTTCGAAACTCGATTTAAAGACTGTATAGACTGTTAGAGGCTGGAGGAATGTAACAAATCAACAGTGTCAACACTCTTTAAAGGAATAAGCCACACTCTGAAAATCGTAAAGGTCTTGAAATTTTTCAGAAAATCGGAGAAAGTAAAAGAATGCTTATCTTGGAAGCAATGGAAAAGAACATTTACGACACAAAACATGGAGATAACATTCTTGATGAGGTAACTGAATTCAAAAAAAATCTATAACCAGTTCTAATGGAATGGGTCAAAGATGTGCCACGGTGAAACAAATGAGTACGAAACTGTCAGTATGGTGTATATCGCTGTAAAGAAGCGATTGTTGATACTCATGCACACACTGCAAGGCCGCCACATTTTATTAAGTGTGTAGTGTACGTATTAACGTTGTGAGCAGTGAAATATGTCCAAGTCAGTGTCCGCTACAGTCTGGAACCGCGCGACCGCTACAGTCGCAGGTTCGAATCCTGCCTCGGGCATAGATGTATGTGATGTCCTTAGGTGAGTTAGGTTTAAGTAGTTCTAAGTTGCAGGTGACTGATGACCTCAGAAGTTAAGTCCCATAGTGCTGAGAGCCATTTTTTTGTCCGATTTAGCAGTGCTATAGTGTAATGTTACACAACAATTCAGCCAGTGTACCGACGATGCAAACGAAGCTTTGGGACGCTTAAATCTTAAGTGAATAACAGACATACTGAAGTGTATCACACAATTTTCACATCATAACAACAGCATTTAGCACAGGCTGCAGTGTCAGTCACAACAAACAATGAAGCAAAGGTCCACGCCAGCAGAGGAAACCAATAGACATCGTTTACTGGCCACCCATTGCCCCCCCCCCCCATCCCCGCCAACCCTCCCCCTACATGCCTCAATGACCACCTTGGCAGGAGAACAGCGTAAAATGAAGTATTCTGTGTTAATTCCCATCAAGATATTTTATCTTTAAGTAACATATAATTTTATGCATAAACCACTGATGATCAGTAAAATATGTCTGAAACACGTTGCAGTATGTTAAAGTGAACATAATATAAGTAATTGAGACTGGTATACATAAAAATGCAAATAATTATGGCACACGTGTATTAAGTTTCATTCGTAGGAAATTGCTGTGTAATCTGCAGGACGTTCATAAATTATCTTTGCAACTTAAGACTTTAATAACTTTCAAACCGTACTAGATATTAACAAATGGTTTTCAACACGTCGCCCATCAGTTTCAGACGTCATTGTGGACAAGGTGCGTTAGGCGTTTGCAAGGAGTCCGACAAAATCGGTGCGTACAACGGCCAGAGAACTGGAAATGAGACATCAAGAGTACACAGTGTCTTGCGTAAGAGGTAACGACTATATCGCTACAAGGTGCAGCTCCTTCAGGCATTAAAGCCTACGGAACAACCTCAGTGCGAACAGTTTTCAGTGGATATGCTAGGAAAAACTGATGCACCAATGGCGTTTTGGAAAAGATGTTTTCACCGATGAGGCAACGTTTCATTTATTCGGCAAACTGAATAGTCATAATGTTCGTAAATGGAGTTTAAAGCACATTTGTGTTATACGTGAAACGGAAAGAGACAATTCCAAGGTAAATGTGTGGTGCGGACATGCACAATTGCATCACTGGTCCTTTCTTTCACGTGGAGTCTGCCGCCAACGGTGATTTTTTAAAAAAAATGGTTCAAATGGCTCTGAGCACTATGGGACTTAACTTCTGTGGTCATCAGTCCCCTAGAACTTAGAACTACTTAAACCTAACTAACCTAAGGACATCACACACATCCATGCCCGAGGCAGGATTCGAACCTGCGACCGTAGCAGTCGCGCGGTTCCGGACTGAGCGCCTTAACCGCGAGACCACCGCGGCCGGCGGTGATTTTTACCTGGAGATGTTAAAAGGGTTTATTGTGGCATAATTAGAGCACCTGCAACCTGATGTCATATTCCAATAGGATGGGCCAGCACCTCACTGGTCCCTAAATGTCAATCAATTTCCAGACTTAAAGTTTCCGGATAGGTGGATTGGACGAGATGGTCCAGTTCAATGGCCACCACGATCCTCTGACCTCACACCACTGGACTTCTTCCTGTAGGATTTTGTAAGAGATGTGGTGTACCGAACCACTGTTAGACACCTAAAGGACGTGAAGGCACGCATTCAAGCCGGCCCTTGTGGCCGAGAGGTGCTAGGCGCTTCAGTCCGGAACCGCGCTGCTGCTACGGTCGCAGGTTCGAATCCTGCCTCGGGCATGGATGTGTGTGATGTCCTTAGGTTAGGTTTAAGTAGTTCTAAGTCTAGGGGACTGATGACCTCAGATGTTAAATCCCATAGTGCTTAGAGCCATTTGAACCAATTTTTTGAGCACGCTATCACAGTGCGTTTGTACGTTTCACCATGGAGATGTTCAATCGTCTATCGTGCATAGAGAGAAATGGAATTACGACTAGACATTATTTGTGGCACTAAGGGTGCACGCGCTGATGTGTGTCTGAGTAAGGAAACAAAACTTTATGGGTTACCTCGTCACATGTTGAAATCAATTTGTTAGTATCTAGTATAGTTTTTTAGGTATTAAAGTCTTAAGCTGTAAAGGTAGTTTATGGACACCCAGTAGATCATCATCAAAATAACGTTACACACCTACTGAACAGTCGATATGAGAGCGACGTGCCGCGACTCCCATGCAGTGAGTGTTATCTGTGACTGAAGCGCAAGCGGAGCAATGTCAGCTTGTGACGAGCGTCTATCATAGTCTTCCTGTGACAAAGAAGAAAACACTGTGCGTTGATGAGTAAACAACCAGTGTAAGGAGTAAGACTGTTGACATTTTTAAAAATATCGGGAGTCTGATGTATCGATATTTAAAAAATTATCATTATCGTCAACCAGTATACTGAAAACAGTATCGACACATCAACAGAAAAAATATCGGCATAACAGCCTATAAAAATATCGTCGGCATATTCTAAATATACGGCTGGCTTTAGAGCTGTATATTTAAGTATTGGTTTATTGCTATATATTCTGTATATCAACAAGTTAGCAGTCTGCTTATCACCCTTAGAGCGAAAATTGAAAGGAAAACGATGCAGGTTCACGCATGGCGATGACCACTTTGCTAGCATTGGTAATTGCATGTAAGTGGCACAAAAGTGTCCGATGGGTCCGTCTTTCGGTTTCGTCACTTGTCGGATTTGTACGGAACACTTCATGTCGACTTCCCTGTTTTTTTCATTTCTGCAGACGCCAGCGAACTAGCAGCTGTAGTGTCAAAATTGTATGGTTAAGTTAAAACGTTGCAGGTTCTGTTCGTTTCGCCGAACCCCGAGTACGTCAACATCTCCCCCCACACGTCTCCGCCCACCGAAAAGAGCGATCTTTTCATTTCAATATTTGTTCATCATTTTCAACAACTGTTTTTGGAGAATGCCGATGTGAAGAAGTAGTACACTACGCGCATTAAAATCATTTTTTAATGCAACTGGTGTGCTATTTCTCGGAGCGGTGGTCTATGTCTCGAGGTGTAAGTCACTTATTGTGGGCACAGCTGGTTAACATGTCGCACTATTACGGCACTATTGGCGTCGACTATAAATAACTGTCGTCCGCAGGTGGCTATGATGACGCCTCGTATCCATCGTGAGACACTTCCAAAGGTGCGAGACGAAGCGTCTGTGGCCAGCGAGTAGCTGGGACGACAAATGGGCTGGCGTGGGCGTGTTGTAGACCTTAGTTGTCAGAGGCTTTCTCTGTGTATGAAGTTAACACGTAATTGTAGATGTCGTCTCTATAGGCTAATAGCTTGTGGCAGGGTAAATCATGTGGTGTGGTTGAAACCTAGTCTCATGATCAACACAGTTTTTCTTCAAGATTTCGCTCCTCAATATGCATTCTACACAAATTCAAAGTCATATCTACACAGGGTTTGGCTGGCTCTGAGCACTATACGACTTAACTTCTGAGGTCATCAGTCGCCTAGAACTTAGAACTAATTAAACCTAACTAACCTAAGGACAACACACACACATCCATGCCCAAGGCAGGATTCGAATCTGCGACCGTAATGGTCACGCGGTTCCAGACTGAAGCGCCTTTAACCGCACGGCCACACCGGCCGGCTACACAGGGTTTAATCTCATTCCTACGCACGGTCGGATTTCCCCTTCCATCAGCTTCGCTGTGCAAAATCTCCTTTGCGTAAGTGAATTTAACTGAAACAGTATTAATCGTGAAACCGGCACGCTCTAGAGACTCAGTGCTAAATTTTCTAACACTATAAATTATTTTGGCTCTAGCAATTATTATTAGGGTGGGGAACTGACATAACATTTATCACTGAAAAAGATTAAATGTGGCAATAAACTCGAGATTTAGATGCGCTCTGTATTTTATAGTAAGAAACGTTTAGAATCATAAAGCGCTCGAAACGATTATGAAATCATCAGTGTTACAATGGTATGCTTTCCGATTAGAATTGGAAAACTGTGACTATCAGTTGGCAAATTGGAACCGAGGGGAGTTGCTAAATACTCTCGTATCTGACTCTGTGAAATGTATAGCACCTTAACATATGACGATTACAGCGACTGTTTGTCTCAGTCAGTAAGCAAAGAATCCAAACATCCCGCCAAGAATAGACGAAATGTCCATAAGCAAATGCACTGAATTCCTTCCCTCTTCTTTAAAAAAAACTCCCCTTAAGCCTTACGTCCCCCTGACGTCACTTTTGTCACACCGGTCAGTGATCCCACAAACCCCAGTTATCGTCACATTAAAGATTCTGAGAATGATTGAAAAGCTGACCAGAAGGCCAGTCACAATTATACTACTTCTTCAACTTTACCTGCTGCTCTCATCCCCCAGTGCTCTGCAAAATCCTTGGGACTATTTAGCTGAGCCTGGATACAAGTCAGCTGTCAGATTAACAACACTCCTCACTTTCAAAGCTGGCTAATGAAAGCAAATTGATGTAGCCAGTATCGTGTTAGATTAAAGAGTTTTAAAAGGAGGATACGAAATCAGCTCATATAATCACTGTCATTTCATTAATCCCATTAAATGACTCACATCCCTCCAGTTGCATTATGATAGATAAATAAATGAAAAGGGATGAGCCGAAGAGTTTGCCACTTTTCAGTTGTGTTAAATGTTCATCTCTTCCATCGCTGCTGCTGTTCAAGTCTTTGCTCTTACTCTGAAAAAGGACACTTATGAGATGCTAACATCCAGAGGCAGGCGAACCAAGGTTTTGTATAGAAGTGTCACTCCACCGCTCCACCTTTCTCAGCCACATTTGGTACTGGCTAAGACGAAGTTTTTTTATTTAATATTCTTAGTATGTCTGGTATTCATTAAAATATCATCTGAACAATATATTATTACAGGACCAAGATAAAGTTGTAGCATTTCATGCACATTATTGAATGTAAGTGTTGACCATATCGTTAAAGAATAGAAAACATAGATAAACCCTGGATAAAATTAAATCGTGATACAACAGTAAATTTTTTAATGTTTGCGAATGATGTCTTAAAAAGAAGAGGAGATCTATGTGGAGATTTGGACAAGGTATAAAAGAAGATAGATTAAAAATTTCGGTAACTGTGACCAGAGTAATGGCATTCCAGGGATCACACCCAGTCTTTTCAAAGATAATTATTAACGGAAAACACATTTAGAAGAAGGTATTACTTACAATACAGATATAGAAACTACGATTCAGTGCTTTGAACCTATGTGGTTATATCAACAGAACACTGAATAACAAGACAAGAATGGACAACAGAAAAGAATTTATGAAGTAATAGCAACACCAATTTAAAAGTAAGGAGGTGGAACTTGGAAGTCTACACAGAAGTACAGAGGATCCAAATTATGGAAACGGAATTATGAAATAAGGTTTTAAAGGATGATAAAGATTAGACACAATCCTTAACAAAGGCGTATGAACAGAAAATCCATAAGCCATTTGAGATGTTTTGAACGACTACAGAAGAAAACGGAAGAACGAAGATTGCCAAAACTGATTAAGCTTTATTAACTACATGGAGGAAGACCTAGGAAAAGGTGGGAACAATTTTGAATGTCACGTCGGAACAGACATTTTACTTAGACCGTACAGCCCAGAAGGAGGTCTCATAGTGTCCTGTGTCGGCGGCCAAGCAACAGTTCCGCCTCGGTGTGCACTTGTATCAGTGTTGTCCTGTTGGAAGCGAGGAACTGGGTCAAAGCCTTGGCCTTGAGTGCACCTGAAAGCATCTTCCATAACTGCACTATAAAAGTACAGACGAATGGCCCGGGTTCATGGTTAGGGTCTGGATAGAATGTTGCCACTGTCAGGTGTGTTATGCTGTTCCAAGAATAGAAATCCTGAAACATATTGGATGAAAACTGAGGGCCATTGTCTGAAACTATTGCTTCTGGAGTCCCTTCAGTAGCGAATATTTTCTCCAGGGCCCTGGTTGTGGTATTTGACATTCGAACTATGTAAGGGAACTTGGAAAATGAGTCTATGCCGATGAGCCATATTCTCTGATAAAGAGCTGTCAAAATCCACATGGGCGCTGCACGATTGAGCAGGCGTGGAACCGTTGTACGGTGCTGAATGTGTTGATGCGCAGGTCTCGCAGGAGCGTACTATCCTCTCATTGTCCTGCGTGATACTGGGTCAGTAGGTGCGCTCTCTTGCAAGCTCTTCATGCGCTTCGTCCCTCAGTGGTCAGCGTCCTTATGATATAAATTGAAGTGTCAAAGAAACTGCAATAGGCATGCGCATTCAAATACAGAGAAAGGTAAACCGGCAGAATACGGCGCTGCTGTCGGCAACGCCTATATAACACAACAAGGATGGATGGATGGATGGATGGAGAGGGTTTTAAAGGCGCACGACGGCAAGGTCAACACAACAAGTGTCTGGCGTAGTTGTTAGTTCGGCTACTGCTGCTAAAATGGCAGGTTAGCAAGATTTAAGTGAGTTTGAACCTGGTGTTATAGTTGGCGCACGAGCGATGGGACACACCAACTCCGACGTAGCGATGAAGTGGGGATTTACCGTTCGACCATTTCAAGAGTATACCGTGAATGTCAGGAATTCGGTAAGACATCAAATCTTCGACATCGCTGCGGACGGAAAAAGATCCTGCAAGAACAGGACCAACGAAGACTGAAGAGAATCGTTCAACGCGACAGAAGTGAAACCCTTCCGAAAATTTCTGCAGATCCCTATGCTTTGCCATCAACATGTGTCAGCTAGCGAATCATTCAACGAAATATCATCCATATGGGTATTCGGAGCAGAAGGCCCAATCGTGTACCCTTGATGATTGCAGGACCCAAGGTTTACGCCCCGCCTGGGCCTGTCAACACCGATATTGAACTGTTGATGACTGGATACAAGTCGCCCGATCAGACGAATCTTGTTTCAAAGTGTATCGAGCGGATAGATATGTATGGGAATGGAGACAACCTCATGAATCTATGGACACGGCATGTCAGCAGCGGATTGTTCTAGCTGTGGGAGGCTCTGTAATGGTGTGGGGCGTGTGCATTTGGAGTGATATGGGACCCCTGATACGTGTAGATACGACTCTGACAGGTGACATGCACATAAGCATCCTGCCTGATCACCTGCATCCATTAATGTCCATTGAGCGTTTCGACGGACTTGCGCAAGTCCAGCAGGGCAATGTGACACCCCACACGTCCAGAGTTGCTACAAAGTGGCTCCAGCAACGCTCTTCTGAGTTTAAACACTTCCGCTGCCCACCGGACTCCCCAGACATGAACATTATTAAGCAGATCTGGGATTCCTTGCATCGTGCTGTTCGGATGGGATTTCCGCCCCTCGTACTCTTACGGATTTATGGACAGCCCTGTGGGATTCATTGTGTCAGTTCCATCCCGCACTACTTCAGATATTGGTCGAGTCCATGCCACGTGGTCTTACAGCACTTCTGAGTGCTCGCAGGGGCCCTGCACGAGAATAGGCAGGTGTCCCAGTTTCTTTAGCTCTTCAGTGTATGTCACACTGATGCAGTGGTGATGGTTGGGTTCCCGGCAGTCATCGTATGATGTCAGCATCATTACTCCTGTACCATCTGGATCCTGTAATTTAGCGAAAAATATGTACGGAGTTTCGGTAGGGATTGGTGTGGAAGGACTCGAGTTATCTCACAACGCTACTGCCACTGGTCTAGCTCGAACACTTCTGTGGAAGTCTTTAAATGTTTGTGAATTACATAATTATTTGCACACTATAAGTCCCTTGGAAAAAGGTGTAGAAATCTGGCACTTAGTGAATCAAAATCATTGAATGTTACAACTGCTAACAGAATGTTTATGCTGCGTACTATGTCGAAACCAAAAGGTAAAAAACTGTCCATCCCAATTATGTTTTGTGACTGACGTAATGGTACGACTAAGAAAGTAATCTAACGTGCGACGCCGTTATAGTGCAACCTATGTGGAAAAGTATGCGGGGTTTGCTCCAAAACTGTAACCTCTGTGACATCGGTTGAAGAGATGCAGAGCCAATGTGAGTATTGGTTTCGTATTTTATAATAGAAACTGGTAATAAAAATTTCAACGGTGCGACGCAAGTATTGTAATTGGAGAACACACCGTTCACTTGTGAATACCTGGCCAACCCAAGTAATCTTACAGTGAAAGGTGATCTAGAGCTTAACATAGAATCCAAACCACGTCTCGTTCCAGGAGAATCTTCACATCATTGAGAAGTGAAGACTAGGTTAAAGCAGGCTGAGAAACCACTGTGGTTCGACAGCTACTGAGCCTCACTACCTCTAGGTTACCATACACGTGGTTTAGAACCACACCACCAGGCCTCACGCGGAAGCAGGTTAACCAGTACCAATAAGAAAATATATTAATTGCTTGTAATCGTTAGTTGGGGAGGAAATCTTGGCGATTGTTCTATGAACGAGTTCAAGTGTGGTCGTAACGTGTTTCCGCGCTGCTCCGGCGGTGTTGGCTTGACGGGAGGCTGTTTTTGCGAACTTCGGCCACATGCTTGTGTACACATCACTCCACTCACCACGTTCACCTACTTGGGCGCTGAGTGCGTGTGTGTTTAGCTAAACGGTCACGGCAGCCGGGATACCTCTTCCGTTTGTTTCTATAACAAGGTTGGGCGGTAGAAGCGTTACGTGAAGACTGTGAGTCAAATACGAGCCGCTACTGATTTACTGCGTCGACTCTCTCCATCAATGGACGTGTAGGTTTGGATACCGAGTCATGTGACGAAGACGAACTTGGTGAGAACCTAGTATGCCTTCTGTGACGTGAATACGAATGCCGTTTTATGGAATGTACCTCACTTTCATCAAAATGTTGCTGTTTTAATTTCGATATTTTAAGCAGTTTTACAGAAGATATGCTGCTTTACACGAAATAGTGCTGTACTGTTCTCAAATTTCAAAATTTTTCCGTTATCGTTAACGTAGCTTCGGAAATATTATTGATTTCAATACCCGTGCACAAGCTTCATTATTGGGTGCGTAAATAAATCTTACATCATTCACTAACCTTTCAGCATAGGATTGTTTACAGTTTAGTTTTTGACACAAAAGTCGACGATTAAAAATGAGCCCTTCGTGACCGATTCCCAAAGCAGCATATGAGATATGATTGATATGACTTCTTGCGAAAATGGAAAGAAATGATGCGAGCCTAGCTGTTACAATGTCTGTTGGCCAATCGCAATGCTTAGAGAGCCAACTATGAATCTCAGACAAATCCAAACACTCAAGTCTCTCGAGAGAACGTTACGTCTGCACACGACACAGTGTTTGGCACTCCGTTTTGCAACAAAATGGTTCAAATGGCTTTGAGCACTATGGGACTTAACATCTGAGGTCATCAGTCCCCTAGAACTTAGAACTACTTAAACCTAACTAACCTAAGGAGAGCACACACATCCATGCCCGAGGCAGGATTCGAACCTGCGGCCGTAGCAGTCACGCGGTTCCAGACTAAAGCGCTTAGAAACTCTAAACCACAGTGGCCGGCGTTCAACATCATCTGTTATATTATTCGTCTAGAGCTGGAGCTTTTTCCGTATGAGTCTCAGCCTTAGTTTTCTGGATGACATGTCGCAAATGGTGATGGTGGATGCTGTTCTGGCTTCATGAACTGATGTAGTATAAGCTGTTGCAGCGTTTGCCCTTCCAGAGTCTGCTTTCATTGTACCTGCCGTTGCTTTTGTAGTTGCAGCTGTTGATGTTGCAGTTTCATGAGTTCCGGATCTGAGATCACTGAATTTTGTCTGTTGTCATGGGCGTCCGCATAACATTGTCCAAGAGGGGGCGAGATTCCAAAGGTGCAACTTTTTACCTAGTATGTTTCTTAATAGTTGAATTTGAGAAAGTATGTGTCGGAAGATATAAATACGTAAGGCTTACAATATCTTAAATTTTGATTGCTGTCCAGTCAATATTTTTCTGAAGGGAGATTACTGAAATACGTAAAACTAAGCTCATTTCGTTACTATATCCAAAGTTAACCGTTTTATTTTATGAATATGAATGTGGATGTAGGAAACCTTGGAAAACAACCAAAGCCACCCTCGTCCCTCTGGCTTGGCACCCTACTGTTCAGCAACGCCAACTGGATTACAGAACTCATAACTTCAAGGCTGGATGTCACGCTGAGCTGCACTCATTGTACAAGGGGCGTTAAATAAGTCATGCAACACATATTTTTCTGAGAGCTGATTAGTTTTACTGTTCAACTGTGTGTGAAATCTATTGGGACTTAACTGATAAGGTCATCAGTCCCTAAGCGTACACACTACTTAACCTAAATTATCCTAACGACAAACACACACACCCATGCCCGAGGGAGGACTCGAACCTCCGCCGGGATCAGCCGCACAGTCCATGACTGCAGCGCCGTAGACCGCTCGGCTAATTCCGCGCGGCTTGGTTTTACTCAGGACTGCAGTACACCATATTCTCCACTCTGCTGACTACAAAACCCTATTTTTCAACATAATCGCAGTTCAATGTGACAGCCTCAGCGCCACCTTAATGGGAGAGCTCGCATGGTACCATTCTACTCGTCGATATCGGAGAAAACATCTTGCTGCTTCAATAACCTCCATATCGTTCACGTACTGCTTCCCGCGGAGTGCATGCTTCATCGGGCCAAACTGATGAAAATCGAAGGTGCGAGAGAGTCTGTAGAGTGTATAAGGAAGACCGTCTCAATGGAATTTAGTGAGCTTCTCTCGGGTGCGCAGCACTTCTACAGTTGAGCAGCGAGGTGTTTAATTGTGATCCGTCGATCACCTTAAATGAGAGTATATGAAGCAGAAGATCCTTGGTTCGAGTCCCGGTCGGGACACACATTATCAACTGTCCGCGTTGATGTATATCAGCGCTTGTCGACAGCTTCAGCTCTTGATTTAATTATCATTTCATTAAATGAGAGTGTCCGCACGTTCGGACATTGAATGAGTCACAGTTGTGTGCGGCCGCCCTGCACGCGGGAGAACGTACAGGTTTGCGCGACCTTGCTGCGATGATGGTAAACGACCCGCCCACCGTGCTTTCGTTCACTGCCAGGTCTCTGTAAATTCTGCAAGCGCATGTGAATATCTGAAATGCTCTTGTTTCCCGGCAAAAGAAACTCACTGACAGCTCGCTTCTCAGAACGCACATCCGTCAAAGGCTCCATTTTGAAGGCTACGTATGGCGCCTCCACCCATACAAATTTCATGAAGCTACAGGGGTTGAAGCGGGAATATTCCTCATTTTTTCACAACAAATTCTGTATTCTTTCAACCAAGACTGGCCAAGAGAAAAGAAATTGTTTTACATTACTTATTGAATGTCCCTCGTAATTAAATAAACCTACAGTTTAAGAAGATCCAAACACCTTCTCGATCTTGATGTTTCCCCATGTTCCCTCTCTACCAGCCAGAAGTCGGTATTTCTTCTGAATTTTGGTCCTCAGTTGAAATGAAGATTAATATGATTATAGTACAGTATAACTGCGTTCATTATACTCGATGACAACAGTTTTACAGTGTAAAACTAACCAAAGTCTCACCAAGCTTTACCTGGTCAAATGCAAAATTAGTCTTGAGATTAAGATGTGCA
The DNA here is from genome assembly GCF_021461385.2 of Schistocerca piceifrons. Classification (NCBI taxonomy): domain Eukaryota; kingdom Metazoa; phylum Arthropoda; class Insecta; order Orthoptera; family Acrididae; genus Schistocerca; species Schistocerca piceifrons. The sequence continues at coordinate 135,598,075 of NC_060142.1, forward strand.
GCGGGTGAAGCGGTTGTTCTAGATGGAATTGGAGCCGAGTGTTGGGGAAATATACTATAGCAACGTTTGCTCTGTGTGTTACAACTGTCCCTTTCTGTAGATCGTCAATTTCTGTACAGGTAAGCGACAGAAAAACGACTGGGTACTCTATTTTGTTCTGTAAAACGATGTCAAAACTGCCACCACAGCAAGAAAATGCTATAATTTTCCCTGAGAGCTGGCTGGTAATCATTACCGTTGTTGGCTGACATCGCGGTGTATCTTCTTTGCTGTCGGATGACAGAGACAACAACAGATTATGATGACCATCAGCGAGTGTGTGTGTGTGGGGGGGGATATAGAGAAGCTGGTATGTACTTTGGAATGACATCGCGGTGTATTTACTTTGCTGTCGGATGTCAGAGACAACAACAGATTATTATGACCATCAGCGAGTGTGTGTGTGTGTGTGTGTGTGTGTGTGTGTGTGTGTGTGTGTGTGGCGGGGGGGGGGGGGGGGATATAGAGAAGCTCGTATGTACTTTGGAATGAGTCGAATGGACGCTGTTGTGGATGAATTCTTCACCGTATAGCGTTGAGTTTTATCAACAAATCTCACACCGAAAGAAATTAATAACTACAGTATGAGCTTAATTTGAGGAATGTGTAAAGTAATTAATGATTTCAAAAATGAAATTATAGTGAACTGACAAAACATACTAAGCTGTTGGATATTACCTAAAACTGTTTATAATCATCCGATCACTCGGTGATATAAAGAAGATAAGTGTTTAACGACTCGTTGATAATGACTTCATCATCAGAGAACGGAACAAAAGCTTGGGCTAGGGAAGAAAGAGGAAAGAAATCAACCTCGTCTTTTCAAGGGAACCGTCCTGGAATTTGTCTTAAGCGATGTTGGGGGATCACGGAATACTGAAATCTGGGTGGCCGGACTCCGGTTTTTTTTTTTTTTTTTTTTTGCATCTCATATCGAGTCTCAAACGATATACATACAAAATAGTACATATTCATATCTATTAAAAGAAAATAAAGGAGAGAAAAGTATTCCTGAATGAGTGTAAATAATTTATCTTTAGTGAATTACAAGTTGAAAGGACTTGACTCTTGCGAATCTTCTTGTATTTATGTCCATATAGAGAACCATAACTCTCGTAAGATTTTGTCTCATGCTATGTTTCCACTATTTGTGACCTAATTTTCCTGTTATATTTGGAACAATTTTACAGTTGGTCTTATATTTATTTAGTGGTTATTTTAAAGAAAAAAAATTTATGTTCTTCCTTACACTACATTATCCTCATTCCTTTGCATTAGAAATATTTGTTTTATCAACATTTTACTGGAAGCACCTGTAGAAAATTCTACTTGACACACTTAAATTTTATATAGAAAACGTGCTACCTCGATACTACATTATTTCGTTATAACTTCCTGTACTTTCACATATCACATAATGCAATCAATTTTTAGGTGTTGTACTTCAAAAAAAATTTTTTTTCTGACGAGTGTAGGAAACATCTTTAGACTGTTAACGTGTTTAGCTGAAAATTTTGAATAAAACAGTGAAAAAACAAATTTATTACTAGCAACATATGACGTTCAGTCCAAGATGGTTATATGTACATTCTGTTTTTTTTATCTATATACTTTTTAATGTCTTGATGAGGATATAGTCCCTTTTGTGTAAGGGTACCGAGATACACTAATAGGTACACGCCGGGATGGTGTATATTCTCTATTAAAAAAGGTCCAGTATATAATAGCTGCCACTTTTTATTGTTTTTTGACAATACTGTCGATTTCACATGACTTCTAATCAGGACTTTATCACCGATTAAGAATGTTCTTTTCCAGTTAGTGTATTATCAAAATATTTCTTCCTCAATTGTGCTTGGTGATCTAGAAAAATGGTCACCTGCCTGATCTTTCCGTCGAAAGAGATGCTTTGAATTGCAAATTTCGGCCAAATTTCTGTCCACTCATTTTGTTCGGGCTTTTTAAACATTAGCTCTTGTGGAGTGTGGTTTGTCGCTGAATGCGTAAGATTGTTTACAATTTCCTGAAAGGGTTTCACATAACTGACCAAAGTAGTATGGTTTTTATGGCAATACATCCTTACAAATCTATTAAACTCACGAAATACCCTTCCTACGGGGTTCACTTCTGGATGATATTTGGACACAAGTATTTGCCTAATTTGTAGAGCGGCCAAATATATTTTCCACGTGGATGAGGTAAATGTGGTCGCATCGTCTGACAATATCGATTGCGGTTTTCCTACATGCGGTATAAAATCAGCAATTAATTTTCGAAGTATGGAAGAGCTTTTAGCCAACTTAAGAACATAAATTCTGAGGTACTTCGTAAAAACATCAAAAAATGTCACTAAGAATTTTGCACCATCCCTGGCTACTGCAAATGGCCCGTAAACATCGACGCTAAAATCTGCAATGGAGAGTCTGGTAAAATTGGGTGTAGTTCACCTTTTCTACATATATTTATGGCTTTCGCCTTTTGACAAATTACACGAGTGCGAATCAAGTTCTGGACTTTCTTTCTAAGACTGGGGAAATAACAACATGTCCTAATTTTATTAGCACACTTAATAACCCCAAAGTGCCCCCAGGTGTTATGGGTATACCATATTAATCGGTCTAGACAATCAATCAACTGATCAGTTGACTTTGTAGCAGCTGAGGAGAGCTCCGCCTACCATCCTAAGGGAGCCATGGATCTGATGATGGTTTTGTAAAAATAACCAAAACCGGTTACCTATGTCATTGAAACATAAATGATGTGACCAAGACCGAAATTTAGTCAAAATATCCATAAACCTACTTATCCTCAAACCCCACGGACCTCCTACTGATACTTCCCCCTACTGCCCCATCTGCCTCACCTCAGTGTTTAGCAAGGTCTTTAAATCCGTCCTCTCCTGACACATCAATCAACTATTGAATCATCCTCTTTCCATTAACCAATGTGGCTTCTGTCCCAATTTCTCCTCTGATGACAAGCTCCTGCTCCTCATCACTCTTTTATCCCACCAACTCAGCTCCCATAAATCCATTATTTTTGTCTCCCACAATGTAGATACAGTGTGACACTGTGTATGGCAGTCCAATATCCTTTTCAATCTTCAGATGTATGGATTTCCAATTAAATATGTCTGCCCTATCGCATCCTTCCTATCTAGCAGCGCATCCTTTATCACCACCAATTCCTGTACCTTCCATCCCACTACAGGAGTGTGCAAAGGCTCTGTCCTCTCCTCTCTACTCTCCTGTATTTCCTCTACAGAGCTGGTATGTCCAAAACACCCCATCATTCTATTTCATTCAGTATACTGATGATACTGTTCTCCTCGCTCTCTAGTACACATTCCAGGAATGCCAATGATCCCTCAAATCTGTCTCATGCAGTTTACCTCGTGGTGTAACCTGTGGCTCTCATGATCAAACCCTCCAAAACCTAGGTAATAATTGTAAGTTTAACAATCCACACGTTCTGCCTCCATGATTTCTGTCTTACAATTTACAACCGCCCTATCCAGTTAACTAACTCACTAAAATATCTTGGACTAACCATTGGCTAGTAACTAACATGGAAACCTCACCTACTAACCACCCAACATAAAACAAACAGTTGACTAAAACTGCTAACAGGTCGAACATGGGGATCAGACCGTTACACTATTTCTGCACACCTACAAAATCCTAATCTGGCCCATCCTCTGCTATGCAAATGTTGCATGGATCTCCAACCCATGAATGTTCTGTAAGCGCCTCTAAAACCTTGAACGCCTTGCACTTCATCTTGTTTTCCACGTCCATTTACTTCCCCCACATGGACCCTCTACCATCTTATCAAATTAACACTCATCCTCACCCACATAAGACACCTCCACATCTCCTATACTATCCCCAATCAGATTTCAATCACACTACTGTCTCCTCTCTGATCACCAATCCTCGTATTCTGCCGCCCCTTCACAAACACATCCCTCCATCCCTACACCTACAAACACTACACATTCTACTCAGCCAACTTCCTCTCCCAGAAAATGATTTCTGCCATTTTTTTATCCCTCATACCCATCGCTCCGCCATTTTTATCCCTCATACCTGTCCGACTCAACATCAGTACTCCTCTCACCTTTCTCTCTCCATTCACTCCCATCCCTTTCCTATTGCAATCACTACCCTACCCACATAACACACACCCCCTTATCCTCTGTCTTTTCTACTGACTGTATTTACCACTATCCATCTCAGCTCCTACCTCTCATCTGCATAGTTTTTCCTATATAACTACCACTACCATTCTACCCACACCAGTGATGCCTATGGAGAATACTCTTTCCTCTGGCAATACCTCTCACCCTAGTGCAGGCCCTTCAGATGCAGTGCTTTGATGTTTTTATCAGTAGAATTTGAAGTTCCTGTGATGTGTTTTTAAAATGTGCGTATATCTGCTGTTGAACTGCCCGTCGTTGATTTTTAATTTGAACTAGAAAATAACCCCAAATTTTGTTTATATTTGTCATTGTCATTTTTTAATTCGCTTGGCTGAACAGTGGAGAAAAATACTGCTGATAGCCCAGTCCTCATCCATATGGGGGCGAAGGAGATGAATTAACAATAAAGGGAAGGAAAAAAAAACATTGTAAATACTGTAGTTGACAACTAAGATTGTAAGACAATACTGATCGATGTATGCTACCAAATATGTAGACACTCCTTGTCCCAGTTCAATGCTCCTCCATTTAGGTGACGTAGAGCTTGTGAAGAGATTCTAAGCTCTGATTTTGCTGCATGCGCGCCAGCAGTTAGAACTTCATAACTTATTATTTGTTAAATAATATTTCAGATAGGAATTTGGGTGAAGGTAAAGGGTTTATCATCAAAGAGGACAATAATATTTGAAACATGAGAAACATTATGAATCATTTCGTGCGTTCTCATGTCATTGCGAGAAAATGCCCCCTGTTAATGATATACACTGACTGAGTGGTGTCCAAGTCCTCCTGGCTGCAAGTAAACTTGCACACTTGCGGCCTAGGTGGGTTAAATTCAGGCACTGCTAAGAACGAGAAAGATGTGTTTTGTGCCACGAGTCTGCGGGAAATGAAGATCAATTACATCCTAGCAAAGTATCATCTATAGTTCATTTTGTGTATGAAAAATACTGGGTGATTCTCTGATGATCCTACAAACTTTGAGGGAGTGTGGAGAAGGGTAAATGCATCATTTTGAGGTGAGGGATCTTGTTCTGGAAAGGACAGAGTCCAGAGTTATAAGTGAAAATCGTTCTGATATCTCTGACAGTACAATACATATTGTGCAAATGTTCAAATGTGTGTGAATTCCTAAGGTACCAAACTGCTGAGGTCATCGGTCCCTAGACTTACACACTACTTAAACTAATTTATGCTAAGATCAACACACACACCCACGCCCGAGGGAGGACTCGAACCTCCGGCCGGAGGGGCCGCGCAGTCCGTAACATGGCGCCTCAAATCGCACGGCCACTCTGCGCGGCAGAATACATATTCTACAGTAGAATACATTTTCTAAGATTGTGGACTATGGAACTTTCAGATGATCAAAACAAGAAAACAAACCAAGAAAAGAGTCTAGTAAATACCTGTATGGGTTCTAAAATGCATACATTAAGAGCTGTGTTGCACAGTAGCGAAAACGAACAAGTGCCCTTAGTTCTTAAAGTATGCATTTTAGTGCCCATGTTTATTGGACGACTGTTTCTTGATTTCGGCCATATTACAACCTCTGAAAGTTGCCTTCCCTACAATCTAAGCAAAAACAGTATTCGTATTTGTATTCCCGTCTCAAGAGGTGTCATAACGTTTTTCCCTTACAACGCTCGGTTCCGTAGTTTCCGTACCCGTGTCCCTTATCGCAGTGCGATTTATATCACTTCTCCATCATACGTGGAAGTATGTAACATAGTCACTGTATCACTGTGCTCGTCAACTACTTGTGTGTATTACTTGGTGTGTGAATTTGAAGATCACCCATAAATATGAACACACAATTTTGTGGAACTCTGCGTTTGTTGATGACATGTTCTAGGGTTACCAACAGACTTATGAAGTTTCCTGCTCGTGATCTTCAGGTGGAATGTGCTTTTGCTACTTCAGTCAACACTAACTTCGTCAGCGGAATAACTGGTGTCCTTTGCCAAATTTCGACTACGTCATTTAACAATCTGCGTGAGCTGATTATCTAACTCATATGTAGTAGTAGCAGTAGTAGTAGTAGTAGTAGTAGTGGTGGTGGTGGTGGTGGTGGTGGTGGTGATGGTAGTTCTTATCAGCTAACAGTAGCTGATCTAGATCAGACACCTGGCCTGTCGGTGCTGTGGAACAACTACTTGGAAGGGAGGTGCCAGGTCGGTTACAATCACAGAACATTGCGATCTTTTCCGATGCGTTAAGGTGCAAATCCGAGCCAAACACAAACCTCAGTTTCAGTACAAACGATGCCTGCATCGTTGTTGCAACGTTTAAGTTAGGGAGTGTAAAGTTATTATATCCATATAACGCTGAAAGTGTCGTAAGGTGTTGACACGGGCCACACTTGAAATACAGCCTCTCCTCAAGGTGCACCCCTAGTCGTATGTTAGCAGTCCGGTGTTTTTTGCATGTACAGGGTGTTTCAAAAATGACCGGTATATTTGAAACGGCAATAAAAACTAAACGAGCAGCGATAGAAATACACCGTTTGTTGCAATATGCTTGGGACAACAGTACATTTTCAGGCGGACAAACTTTCGAAATTACAATAGTTACAATTTTCAACAACAGATGGCGCTTCAAGTGATGTGACAGATATAGAAGACAACGCAGTCTGTGGGTACGCCATTCTAAACGTCGTCTTTCTGCTGTAAGCGTGTGCTGTTCACAACGTGCAAGTGTGCTGTAGACAACATGGTTTATTCCTTAGAACAGAGGATTTTTCTGGTGTTGGAATTCCATCGCCTAGAACACAGTGTTGTTGCAACAAGACGAAGTTTTCAACGGAGGTTTAATGTAACCAAAGGACCGAAAAGCGATACAATAAAGGATCTGTTCGAAAAATTTCAACAGACTGGGAACGTGACGGATGAACGTGCTGGAAAGGTAGGGCGACCGCGTACGGCAACCACAGAGGGCAACGCGCAGCTAGTGCAGCAGGTGATCCAACAGCGGCCTCGGGCTTCCGTTCACCGTGTTGCAGCTGCGGTCCAAATGACGCCAACGTCCACGTATCGTCTCATGCGCCAGAGTTTACACCTCTATCCATACAAAATTCAAATGCGGCAACCCCTCAGCGCCGCTACCAGTGCTGCACGAGAGACATTCGCTAACGATATAGTGCACAGGATTGATGACGGCGATATGCATGAGGGCAGCATTTGGTTTACTGACGAAGCTTATTTTTACCTGGACGGCTTCGTCAATAAACAGAACTGGCGCATATGGGGAACCGAAAAGCCCCATGTTGCAGTCCCATCGTCCCTGCATCCTCAAAAAGTACTGGTCTGGGCCGCCATTTCTTCCAAAGGAATCATTGGCCCATTTTTCAGATCCGAAACGATTACTGCATCACGCTATCTGGACATTCTTCGTGAATTTGTGGCGGTACAAACTGCCTTAGACGACACTGCGAACACCTCGTGGTTTATGCAAGATGGTGCACGGCCGACGTCTTTAATTTCCTGAATGAATATTTCGGTGATCGTGTGATTGCTTTGGGCTATCCGAAACATACAGGAGGCGGCGTGGATTGGCCTCCCTATTCGCCAGACATGAACCCCTGTGACTTCTTTCTGTGGGGACACTTGAAAGACCAGGTGTACCGCCAGAATCCAGAAACAATTGAACAGCTGAAGCAGTACATCTCATCTGCATGTGAAGCCATTCCGCCAGACACGTTGTCAAAGGTTTCGGGTAATTTCATTCAGAGACTACGCCATATTATTGCTACGCATGGTGGATATGTGGAAAATGTCGTACTATAGAGTTTCCCAGACCGCAGCGCCATCTGTTGTTGAAAATTGTAACTACTGTAATTCCGAAAGTTTGTCTGCCTGAAAATGTACTGTTGTCCCAAGCATATTGCAACAAACGGTGTATTTCTATCGCTGCTCGTTTAGTTTTTATTGCCGTTTCAGATACACCGGTCATTTTTGAAACACCCTGTACCTCCTAACTAAACACCTGGACTCCGAATGAAAGATTAAATTCAGGCGCAGCCCGGGGTTTCAGAGCGAACCGGGCCTATCCTGCTACAGCCGGCCAAGGCTCCTCTGTGCAGCGTCCACTGTGCGTTGCGTTGCGTCATTCCGCAGCTGCCCCGCAGGGCGGCGGTTAATTGTCCTGTTAGCCACCGCCGGAAAAACAAAAACAACAAGTATGGCTTACAGCCAGGCCCGCGTGGCGTGGCGAGAAGGTGGCGAGAACCGACTCGGCTTTCCTGCGCTCTCTCCCGAGAAAGCAATTTCAGCCGGTCTCAGGTCTCAGATCACCAGCCTTGGAAAAACAATGTCGCCCCGGCTAGCGTACACGCTCTGGAACTGCCCACGGGGGCTGTGATCCGCAGCGCAGCTGGGCCTCACTCACTACGTTCCGTTTGCTCCACTGCCCACCGTCTGATGCTGGCTGCCTTTAGCTGTCAACACCCAAAGTAAACTACTCTGATGGCCGTTATTGGTATCTATTTCTGTATAAGCTTACCCTAGTTACTTGTTGTAGAATTATAAGCATGGCAAGTTTGAAAGTATTGTACATGACTTCACAGAATATTGTAATCACGAGACATTACGTATTCAGTACTGGACTCCTCCAGACAACATGCATTGCTGTTGGTCCGCAGCTCGTGGTCGTGCGGTAGCGTTTTCGCTTCCCACGCCCGGGTTCCCGGGTTCGATTCCCGGCGGGGTCAGGGATTTTCTCTGCCTCGTGATGACTGGGTGTTGTGTGATCTCCTTCGGTTAGTTAGGTTTAAGTAGTTCTAAGTTCAAGGGGACTGATGACCATAGATGTTAAGTCCCATAGTGCTCAGAGCTATTTGAACCATTACTGTTGTGGATTGGCAGGAGACCAACCCACTAAATTGAGAGGAAGCCGAAAGGCACGCGTTTTAGCTCACGCAGGCTGGCGTGAGGTCTGGAACAGGACAAGGACTTTATAACTTAGAAAAACGGACGCAGATGGTGGAATACTTAACTTTAATCCGTTAATGTTGAACGTAGCTCTTGTCTGTACATTCTTCACAATATCAATAGCAACTGATAATGGCGCCTTGCTAGGTCGTAGCAAATGACGTAGCTGAAGGCTACACTAATTATCGTCTCGGCAAATGAGAGCTTATTTTGTCAGTGAATCATCGCTAGCAAAGTCGGTTGTACAACTGGGGCGAGTGCTAGGAAGTCTCTCTAGACCTGCCGTGTGGCGGCGCTCGGTGTGCAATCACTGATAGTGGCGACACGCGGGTCCGACGTATACTAACGGACCGCGGCCGATTTAAAGGCTACCACCTAGCAAATGTGGTGTCTGGCGATGACACCACAATTACGATTTTTTGATGTATACTACAGTGATGAGCGAAAATGTAATGAGCATCTGCTTGACAGCCTGTTGGTCCACCTTCCGAACGTAATGGACAGCGATTCTGCGTGGCATGGATCCGACAAGACCCAGATAGCTTTCCGGAGGTACGTGACGACAGATGTCCACTCCAAGGTCACACAACTGCGGTAAATTACGGAAGATCGTCTGCGGGTGCAGAGTTGGGACCTGATGGCGTGCCAGATGTGTTCGTTCGGGTTCAGATCAGGAGAATTTGGTGCCTAAGACATCAGCGTGAATTCACTTTCATGTTCCTGAAACTACCTTAGCAAGGTTCTGGCATTGGACACGAACAATTACACCGCTGAAAGCAGCCTTTGGCGTCGGTTAAAATATCAGTAGAAGAGAAATACTAATTGATCCATAAAATTTCGGGCGTGCAGCCGCATAAATCTAACTTCTTCTTCTGATATTCATCTTCAGAATAACATCGACTCACTCTGAAGCTGGCTGGAGAATATACAGCCGAAATATCAAAGTGAAAAAAGGTAACGGATCGTATTGCTGCATATACATAATTCTCATCGACAGTTTATGTTGCAGGGTAATGAATCGTACCCAGATAAGAACGTCTGGAATGCGATCTGAGCAGTTACATGTCGGGTAAGGAAAGCCAAGATACGCTGCGCGAACCTCAAGACGTCAGACGACAGATCACAAGAGAATCGGTGGGCGTCTGTGTCGTTCATGGCGTATGGAACACATAGCGGTGCATCAGCGAGGTGGATGTGGTGCAGATAAGAAAGGTTGATCTGTTTGCCATGCAAATGATGTAGCAGGCGGATTGGATGTTGGTGTTGAGAAAGAGTGCATACACCGCTTTCCATACACAACTCCAGAAGATTTGGGGAAACTATCATTCGACGGGATTGGGGGCTGATGCATTTGTAATGCTTCATCTACAGTCTTTATCCAGAGTATTAATTGAACTGATAAGGAAAGGAGAATGTAACATAATTCCAGAAAGAAATGCCAAAAGTGAAAAACGAGGGATGGAATGTGTGATAACATGACTGGGGCTGACATGGAGAATGGATTATATTCATGTAGAAACAGTCCACTTCGGCTCGTCGGGCAAGGGTGCTGGACTTTTAAGTTGGAAACTAACAAGAAGTGCTGGAACTTTTTCTAGCACATGAAATAAGCCAATCCACCGCACTCCAATGGTAAGACAAGGGAGGCACATTAAAATTGGAATATCATCCTCGTACAGTCAAAGAATTCCATCTCCATCAACATTCGATGGGCGAAGGTAATTGGGTCTGGGAACACTTGTGCCACGTAAGGAATGCAAGAGACATCGTAGACATTCATGTGTCATGCACGCCGTGCAATGTCGAGGGATCTAAAGGTACGTTGTCCAAGACGCGACGCACACTAGCGACTGCGACGGGTCACTACGTGACGTCAGAAGTTGCCTGCTGGCGCATGCTCAGTTCGAGTTTGGGATGCGACGCGCGACTGTTGCGGCAGCTGCCGCAGCACTGCACCAGTGAGCAGTGTTGCGACGGAAGTCGGACGACACAAAGACGTACGGCTGCCAGAAAGATGTGGAGCCAGTCAAGGAAAACTGAAATGAGCCACTCACAGGATGTGATGCTCTGTGAGCTGGTCTCGCAACATCCTTGCCTTTACGATTTGAAGAACCATAAATACAGAGACACTATGTTCAGAGACAGAATTTGGGAAGAAATTGGTGCACAGTTGAAACTGGCAGGTGAGTGAAATATATAATATTTTCCCATTAATGCAAATTTTTCAGGCCTGTTATGAAAATCAGTATAATCCAGGCAGATGTAGAATTAGAATGATGAAAATGAACTTGAAGGTCAATTTTCGCATTACTCTTTTTTGTGACGATAAAAATTGAAAACGGCAAGTACATTATAAAATGAACAATCTAAAGTACAACGAGAAAGTTACATTTTACAATACCTTCACTTTGAAAGTAAACGGTAGATTGGTGTCTTGATGATACTTTCTAGTTGTGAAAAACCACCACCAGATTGTTGTACAGCTTTCTGTAATCAATAGCTGTTCGTTTTTGAGGAAGGCAGTTCTCAACAGATTGCGCAAACAGTATGCTGCAATAAGTAATTTGTCACAATCACTTCAATTCATTGGTAGAAGATGGTGCTCAAAAAACTTGTGCCAAAAGTGCACTACTGTTTTACAAGGCCCTTCTCGTCTGACACAGTTCACAATTGAAATTCGTCTTTTGTAAATCCTGGAGTCATCTTTTGACTGCAGCTTGGCAAGATTAAATGTTCATGTCATCCATAACGATGTATGCTGTCAGAATACAAGAATATGGAAGTTCATTTGTATGGGAATAAAGAGTCAGTCGGCTATGAAAGTTGCCTTAGCTTGTTCCAAAAGTTTCTGCATGGGAGAAACTGACAAGTATAATTTGGGGAAATTTTGTGAACAAGCACGGACATTATCTCTTCCACATTTCTGCCAGTGTATACTGTAGACGTTCAGAACGAAAATTCTAGAGATGTTTAAGGTGTAACCCTATCTTGTTGTCAAAGAACTTGAAACAATGCAATGACGCTAGCGTTTGCTTATTGTTAATAAACTTATCTTTCATTGGAATTTTAGGTGAAATGCGCAAAAACAGATGGAGGAATACTCGGGACTCGTATCAGAGAAATAAACGAGAAAGAAAGCTTGGAACAGGTTCAGATGCCTCAGCAAAACCAAGAAAATGGGTTCTGCTTGATCGCTTGGCTTTAAGAAACCTACATTTCGTGGCATTTTAAATGAAATTGTCAAGAGCATATGGAGAAATATTAGTAACTCATACCGGAGAAATATATGACATAAAATGGTTTCATTAGGTCCAAATGTGCCAGCCAAACAAAACAAATGCATTCTCTATCGTGTGATGACCACACGATTCTCGTAGCGCGTCGACAGAACTGGCGGCTAGTCGCGACGCTCCCGGAGATATATGAGCCCAAATCTCGGAAACGGAGATCGATATCATTCTGATCTCAACTTTAAAAGTAATTTCGATATGTTAGCTTCTTTTCATCGGCAACGATGTAGGACCTAACGTGAACCATACGTAAAGTAGCCAGCGACCACATTTTTCACTGTACACAATTCAAATTTTATGCAGTAGGTTACTTGTAAATTAAGTATCGGAGTAACTGTGACGAATATCGGAAAAATAGAAACCTCAATGTCAAGCTTCCGTCAACCCGACCTGGTACGGATCCCACACTGATGAGCAATACTCAAGTATAGGTCGAATACAGAAACCCTGTGAAATCTACAGCTGTGGAAGGGTTCCAAAGGAAAGGAAATGGAAGGAACTAATGATATCGGCTGCACTGAACATTTATGCGAAATTAGCAGTGACGAGAAAAAAGTGTCCCAGACCAGGATTCGAACTGGGATCTCATGCTTCCTAGGTAGTTGTGTCAACCACTGCATCACCAGGACACAGTGCTTATCGCAAATGTGTGGATTGTCTTCACACATTATCTGGCTGACTCACATATCTGCAGTCGCTGTCAACATCCACCATGCTTGCTAATTTTAGATTCTCATTTGAGGTCAGACATAAATATGCATCCACACTAAAGGTTTTGGATTCACTGCCCATTCAGGTGATTCAGTTATATGAGTGCATGGTGTCTGTTTTATTTTCAGCAATGTCCGACACACATTTCTACCATTTCTGCTAATTTCACATAAAGTTGTGTTGTAGCTGATATCATTAGTTCGGTCCATTTCTTTTTGACTCCCCTCCACCGTCAGTTTACATAATACTATGTGTCATGGCTGCAGATTTCGTGTGGTGTCTGTTCTTTCAAACGTGTCTGAATCTAAAATTAGTAGGCATCGAGGACATGGACAGGATCTGCAGATAGGTGGTGCTAACAGGGAATATGAGTTGGCCAGGGAGCCTGTCGAGATAATGCACGCATATGTGACAAACACTGTGTCTGGGTGGTGCAGTCGTTAACATAACTGCCTAATAAGCAGAAGATGCTCGGTTCTAGTCACAGCCTGACGCACATTTTCTTCCGTCGTCGCTGATTTCGCAAAAATTTCCAATACAGCTGATATCATTAGAACCTTCCATTTCCTTTCTTGCTCCCCACTCGTCCTTCAATTTACAAAAAAGTAGAATGTACAATGAAATGAACACCCTTAGCTGCTTACAGGCGTTGACATACGTCAACGGGGACAGATGAAATTGTGTGCCCCGACTAGGACTCGAACCTGGGATCTCCTGCTTACATGGCAGACGCTCTATCCATCTGAGCCACCGAGGACAAAGAGGACAGCGCGACTGCAAGGATTTATCTCTGGTACGCCTCCCGCGAAACCCACATTCTCAACGTATTGTCCCGCACTACATTCGTAGTGTCCCCGCCCATTATACTCATTACTCGCGGCGCGTTGCCGATTCCCGTAAGAGTTCGGGCACTGTTTGTGCACTCGCACAGAAGAAGGTGGTCAACTGGCCGGTGAGCCTTAACTATATATATACTCGACTGCATTCAAAAAGGTTCACCAGTACCATTCGTGTGACAGAGCTGCAGTATGCTGATGACAATGCTTCTCCAGCTCATTCACCTGCAGAGTTGCAGCTGTCAGTTGATTCCTTCAGCAGGGTGTACGAACGATTTGGTCTCTCCATCAATATTCCAAAGACAAAGGTGATGGCGCAGCCAACTCCTGGCTCCTCTGTTCCTGATTTCAGCATATCCATTTATGATACACACTTGGAACAAGTGGACCATTTCCTCTACCTAGGAAGCATACTATCATCTAACTGCTCATCTGGAAAAGATGTGGAGAATAGATTACGTGCTGCCCATGTAGCATTTGGACGTCTTACAAAGCGTGTCTTCCTGAATAGAGACCTAACACTTTACACCAAACTGATGGTGTACAAAGCTGTAGTCATTTCCACCCTGCTATATGGTTGCTATGATCTGAAGAAACTAGAACGCGTCAACCAACAGAAGCTAAGATATGTCATGAACCTGAAATGGGATGACTTCATATCCAACACAGCAGTTCTTGAGAAAGCAAAAACGTATAGCATGGAAGCTCATATCATTGGGCATCAACTCAGATGGGTCGGACATGTCCAGCGGATGAAAAATGACAGACTTCCGCGCCAAATGCTGTACAGCGAAGTGAGCACAGGTAAAAGGCCACGAGGTGCCCCTCTCAAACGTTATAAGGATCATTACAAGAAAAATCTGAAAAACGTGAACATCGACCAGAGTAACTGGTCCATAGTAGCAGAAGATCGAAGTCGCTGGCGCTCAGTTACCTCAAATGCTCTTCAAAACTTAGAGCTGCAGCGTCGAAGAATGGAGAATGACAAACGCCGCAGACGTAAACTCCTCCAGGCCCAGCCACGTCCTCCACCTTCCATCAGCTGTAATGTCTGTGGTCGCCTTTTCCACGCTAGGATTGGATTGCTAAGCCATCAACGACACTTCCACGCCTGAACCGTGACAAAGGAAATCTCAGGAGAGAAATGAAAACTCGGATACGAGTACCAGCCGACTACTACTACTACTAGGATGGTATCTGTTCTTTGGGACATGTCCGAAAGAACAGATACCATCGATGACCATGCAGCTCGTTATAATGAAATTACAATGAAATTAACGCTCTTAGCTGCTGACAGGCGTTGGCATACGTCAACGGGGACAGATGAGCGTAGTGCGGGACAATACGTTGAGAATGTGGATTTCGCGGGAGGCCTGAAAGAGATAAATCCCTGCAGTCACGCTATCCTCTGTGTCCTCGGTGGCTCAGATGGATAGAGCGTCTGCCATGTAAGCAGGAGATCCCGGGTTCTAGTCCCGCTCGGGGCACACACTTTCATTTGTCCCCGTTGACGTATGCCAACGCCTGTCAGAAGCTAAGAGTGTTCATTTCATTGTAATTTCATTCTAACGAGCTGCATGGTCACCGATGGTATCTGTTCTTTCTGTCCGAAAGAACAGATACCATCTTAGTATATATAGAGTAGGAAGTTACTGTTTACACACCTTTATGTTTGTGTTTGTGAATTTGCGTGATATGAGCCGGCCGGGGTGACCAAGCGGTTCTAGGCGCTACAGTCTGGAACCGCGCGACCGCTACGGTCACAGGTTCGAATCCTGCCTCGGGCATGGATGTGTGTGATATCCTTAGGTTAGTTAGGTTTAAGTAGTTCTAAGTTCTAGGGGACTGATGGCCTCAGATGTTAAGTCCCATAGTGCTCAGAGTCATTTGAACTATTTGCGTGATATGAAGTCTGTTAACAATCAACAGTTCGCATTTCAAAACAGTTGTTAACCACAACGACCTGTGCAACTTGATCTATCCTCTAAAGTGAAATCCTTAATGGCAAGCTAATTGTTGGTAGTGCGTTGCGAGGCGGCAGTGAGAGTAGGGCTGTAGGGCTTTACGCGACTCGCACGTTGCAGTCGATGCAAGTGCGAGCTAGCGGCCGGTTGCAGCCGCAGCCACGCGGATGTGGACAAAGCGTGGTCAGCTCAGATCAGCGCGGCAGGCGTGTCGCGGAAGCTGCAGCGGCAGCCGCAGGGGCGTAGCCGCATCCCGAGCCGTTAGCCTTAACGCGGCCGGCTCTAGCCGCGCCAGCTAATTTCCTGGCGGGCCCTGATGCCGTCAGTTAGCGGCCACACGCCACGCACGCCGGCACCCTCCTGCTGGCGATACAGCGCATGCGCAGTAGTCGTGGACGCCGAGGGAAGCCACACAGACCTCACGTATCATCCCACTGTGGCATAGCATTGGCAAAACTAGAGGTGCTACTGAATGTCGAAGGGAGCTGGTGCTGAGCGGGAGGATACGGCGGTATAATTTTTTATTACATTTAATAACAAATAAACCACTTTATTGTCACATTAAAAGATTCAATAAGTCTCACGAACTACCATCAGAATTTAATTTACTAGTGCCTTTATCTTTTGGAAGCAGGCCAACAGGTGATAGAAATTTACAGATCTCTAAAGTAACTTTTAAAATTAAAAAAAATGCTGAGATCGCATTAAATCGAAGTCGTAACTCAGATTTTTTTAATAAGATCAACAATGTGGCGTTTAAGAATGTATTCCATAATTGAGCTTTATAAACCAACATAATTGTGTAACAGGCAGTTAACATCCGACATACACTGGCAAGTAAAACAGATTGCATGTAATTCAAAAACTGTTCAAATGTGTGTGAAACCTTATGGGACTTAACAGCTGAGGTCATCAGTCCCTAATCTTACACACTACTTAACCTAAATTATCCTAAGGACAAACACACACACCCATGCCCGAGGCAGGACTCGAACCTCCGCCGGGACCAGCCGCACGTTCCATGACTGCAGCGTCATAGACGGCTCGGCTAATCCCGCGCGGCTGCACGTATTTGGGAAAAACAAGAAATACAAATAAATAGGCTGATGACAAGTCTACAAAAAATAGAATCAAGTGGTCGTTCTGACTATTTCTTTCGTGTCGTTTATGAACAGCACTCAGCCTGATTGGCCAACTGAGTGAGTTTTTAGGCTCTCGATTAACAGACAGAGCAACCACTTTACAACTAATCATTTCTTTTACACTAGACTCTTTTAGTGGAAGGCACAATATAAACCACACGAGTACTCAGACTATCCTGTAAAATATGAATTACCAGTTAATAACTGTAGAAAAAATTAAAACAACAGAAGATACTGAAAAAAATTGGAAAAAGCGAGTCGTGCGCTGAAATAACGTTATTTACAGCGTAATTTAGATAAAGCCAGTTAGCGCGACCAAACCCAGGCAAGAGGCTTCCACACCGGCAAGTTTAACAGTCAAAAAATGACTCAAATGAGCCTGCCGGTGTGGCCAACCGGTTCTAGGCGCTTCAGTCTGGAACCGCGCGACCGCTACAGTCTCAGGTTCTAATCCTGCCTCTGGCTTGGATGTGTGTGATGTCCTTAGGTTAGTTAGGTTTAAGTAGTTCTAAGTTCTTGGGGACCGATGACCTCAGATGTTAAGTCCCATAGTGCTCAGAGCTATTTGAACCATTTTTGACTCAAATGAGATCACCTCAAATGTTAACGATAACTGCTTTACAGTGATAGATACCCAGAACGACAAGTAAGAGAAGAACTTTTCACACATAAACTGTAACGGTCGGGATTGTAATTGACTTCTCAACTATATTTCACAGGAAGTAGAAACGTAAGTCAACAACTGTCCGATCACTAGCTGCAATCGATTGGGCTTATCCACCAGATGCCACCGTCTTCAGTCCTCTGGAAGCGGGTGACAGGAAACCAACCGGGCACCACAGTGGACGCAGGGTTGTTCCGAATAATCCAAATGCAAATACATGTAGGAGACCGAGCAACACAGCGAAATAGCTTCTACATTGCGTGGTATCAACTACTGCGGCCGACACAGGCATCAACTAACCTGCTCTGACTAATATTCCAAATGCAACGGCGAGCCAAGCATCTTACTGTCGGCCGTCGCCACACAATCTGCTTCACACCTTATCACTGACAAGGGAACCTCCCCATCACACCCCCCTCAGATTTAGTAATAAGTTGGCACAGGGATAGGCCATGAAAAACTGAACACAGATCAATCGAGGAAACAGGAAGAAGTTGTGTGGAACTATGAAAAAAATAAGCAAAATATACAAACTGAATAGTCCGTGTGTAAGATATGTCACATTAAGGGACCTGTACACTGTGGAGCATCGTGGTCCTGTGGTTACCGTGAGCAGCTACGGAATGAAAGGTCCGTGGTTCAATCCTCCATCGAGTAAAAAGTTTCAATTTGTTATTTCCAGACAATTATCAAAGTTCACGCACTCAGACATGATCAACTTTGCTCTCCAAAATTCCAGGACATGTTCAGATTTGCTTGGACACATGCAGGATTTGACGGTCTACACACGGAAAAACTTGAAAACGTTAAAAACGTATGTTTTGACAGAGCACAGGGAAAACTGTGCGACCGTGAAACTGTTGCATTCATTTGTTGCCGTTTATGTGACAAACTCTTATGTTTTCATTACTTTTTTGGGAGTGATTATCACATCCACAAGAAAACCTAAACCGGGCAAGGTAGAAGAATCTTTTTACCCATTCGCCAAGTGTGCAAGTTAGGTGGGTCGACAACATATTCCTGTAATGTGACGCACATGAAGTCATCAGTGTCGTATACAATATTTCACACGTGTTTTGCTGTGGAGGAATCGGTTGACCTCTGACCTTGCGATCAAATGTTTTCGGTTCCCGTTGGAGAGGCACGTCCTTTCGTCTACTAATCGTACGGTTTTGTGGTGCGGTCGCAAAACACAGACACTAAACTTATTACAGTGAACAGAGACGTCAATGAATGAACGGTCAGATCGTAACTTTGCGAAAATAAAGTAAGTAAAATTTTTAATCGAGGGAGGACTCGAACCAAGAACCTATCGTTTCGCAGTTGCTTATTCTAACCACGAGACCACGGCGCTCTTCAGCTTACATACTCCTTGATGTTGGATATCTTACACTTGGACTACCCAGTTTGTATATTTTGTTTATTTTTTCATAGTTCCACAAAACTTCTTCCTGTTCAGTTTTTCAAGGCCTATCCACTGTGTCAATTTATAACTAAATCTGAGGGGGGCGCGATGGGGAGGTTCCCTTGTGAGAGAGAGCAACCACCCATGCGGTTGGGCTTTAATCGACCTAACAGGCACTGTGCTACCCTCTGGCGGTGGAAAACGCACTGATTCTACCACCGCCCAATGCAGCAACCATAGGGATGCGTCGATACTGAATCGCGACGCTGTGTACCCGCACGCCGCAATTACTGTTCAGAGAATCGAGTAACTGAGAAATGAAATTAATTTTAATCTACAGTTACCGGAATCGTCACGAAACAACATTAAAGTGTCCGAACGGCTACCTTAGTGGGCACTGAAATGGGATACGTCCACACTTAGCATTTGTGACGGCTTGAACTCTGCTGAGAACACTTTAAATGAGGTGTCTGACTCTTTCTATAAAAATGACAGCCCATTCTTCCGCAAGAAGCGAAACCAGAGAAGGTAGCGATGTTGGCCACTGGGGCCTGGAGCGAGGTCGCCGATCTGCCTCGTCCCAAAGGTGTTCCACTGGGTTATGACCAGGTCCAGACCAGTCCACTACAGCAATCTTGTTGTCCACAAACCATTGCTGCTTTATGGCCTGGTGCATTATCATACTCATATGAGAGGCGTTCAATGAGTAATGCAATACATTTTCTTTCTCAGCCAGTTTAGGTGAGACATCGTGGAATATTCCCGCTTCAGTCACTATAGTTTCATGAAGTTCCCACAGATGGCGGCGCTATGCGTAGTCTCCAAATTGGCGTCTGCAATAGAGGTGCGTTTCAAGCAGAGAGCTGTCATTGAGTTTCTTTTGGCGGAAATTCACAAAATCGTAGATATCCGTAGGCGCTTCCAGAATGTCTATGGAGACCTGACAGTGAACAAAAGCACGGTGAGATGCAGGGCGAGGCGTCTATCATCATCGCAACTAGACCGCGCAAACCGCCTTTGGCAGTCTCCTCCCGGAGATCCGAATGGGGGACTATTCCGGAATCTTTTGCCAATGGAGAGATAATCATGACACTTTTTCAATTACAGGCCACATGTCTTTAATGCAGTGGTTTCCATTGCCTTCTGCATCCTCATGTCGTTGAACATTGCTGATTCTTCCGCCATTAGGGGCAATTTCCCACCCCTAGGACAAGAGAGTACCCTGAACCTCTATCTGCTCCTCCGCCCTCTTTGACAAGGCCGTTGGCAGAATGAGGCTGACTTCTTATGCCGGAAGTCTTCGGCCGCCAATGCCGATTATTTATCAAAATTTAGGCAGTGGCGGGGATCGAAGCCGGGACAGAAGACATTTTGATTATGAATCAAAGACGCTACCCCTAAACCACGGGTACCCATGTCTAGAGGATGAAAAATGACAGACTTCCACGCCAAATGCTGAACAGCGAAGTGAGCACAGGTAAAAGGCCACGAGGTGCCCCTGTCAAACGTCATAAGGATCAGTACAAGAAAAATCTGAAAAACCTGAACATCGATCCGAGTAACTGGTCTACAATAGCAGAAGATCGAAGTCGCTGGCGCTCAGTTACCTCAAATGCTCTTCAGAACTTTGAGCTGCAGCGTCGAAGAATGGAGAATGACAAACGCCGGAGACGTAAACTCCTCCAGGCCCAGCCACGTCCTCCACCTTCCATCAGCTGTAATGTCTGTGGTTGCCTGCTCCACGCTACGATTGGATTGCTAAGCCATCAACGACACTTCCACGCCTGAACCGTGACAAAGGAAATCTCAGGAGAGAAACGAAAACTCGGATACGAGTACCAGCTGACTACTACTACTACTACTACTACTACTACTAGGATGGTATCTGTTCTTTGGGACATGTCCGAAAGAACAGATACCATCGGCGACCATGCAGCTCGTTAGAATGAAATTACAATGAAATGCCCTTAGCTGCTTACAGGCGTTGGCATACGTCAACGGGGACAGATGAGCGTAGTGCGGGACAATACGTTGAGAATGTGGATTTCGCGGGAGGCCTGCCAGAGATAAATCCCTGCAGTCGCGCTATCCTTTGTGTCCTCGGTGGCTCAGATGGATAGAGAGTCTGCCATGTAAGCAGGAGATCCCGGGTTCTAGTCCCGGTCGGGGCACACACTTTCATCTGTCCCCGTTGACGTATGTCAACGCCTGTCAGCAGCTAAAAGTGTTCATTTCATTGTAATTCCATTCTAACGAGCTGCATGGTCACCGATGGTATCTGTTCTTTCGGACATGTCCGAAAGAACAGATACCATCTTAGTATATATAAAGCAGAAGTTACTGTTTATACACCTTTATGTTTGCGTTTGTGAATTTGTGTGATATGAGCCGGCCTGGGTGACCGAGCGGTTCCAGGCGCTACAGTCTGGAACCGCGCGACCGCTACGGTCGCAGGTTCGAATCCTGCCTCGGGCATGGATGTGTGTGATGTCCTTAGGTTAGTTAGGTTTTAGTAGTTCTAAGTTCTAGGGGACTGATGGCCTCAGAAGTTAAGTC
Organism: Schistocerca piceifrons; assembly: GCF_021461385.2. NCBI lineage: Eukaryota > Metazoa > Arthropoda > Insecta > Orthoptera > Acrididae > Schistocerca > Schistocerca piceifrons. The sequence continues at coordinate 135,619,811 of NC_060142.1, forward strand.
CCATTGTGCTCAGAGCCATTTGAACCATTTGCGTGATATGAAGTCTGTTAACAATCAACACTTCGTATTTCAAAAAAGTAGGGCCTTGTAGCCAAGAGAGAGGGGAATAATATGGTACTGGTATCCTGAAGAAAACCATGTGTTGTCAGAAAAAATATCTGGTATTAGTTATTGAACGCCCCTTGTACAAACAGCCATCGTGTATGAACTACACTACTGGCCATTAAAATTGCTACACCGCGAAGATGACGCGCTACAGATGCGAAATTTAATCGACAGGAAGAAGATTCTGTGATATGCAAATGATTAGTTTTTCAGAGCATTCACGCAAGGTTGGCGCCAGTGGCGACACCTACAACGTGCTGACATGAGGAAAGTTTCCAACCGAATTCTCATACACAAACAACAGTAGACCGGCGTTGCCTGGTGAAACATTGTTGTAATGCCTCGTGTAAGGAGGAGAAATGCGTATCATCACGTTTCAGACTTTGATAAAGGTCGGATTGTAGCATATCGCGATTGCGGTTTATCGTATCGCGTCATTGCTACTCCCGTTGTTCGAGATCCAGTGACTGTCAGCAGAATATGGAATTGGTGGGTTCAGGAGGGTAATACGGAACGCCGTGCTGGATCCCAACGGCCTCGTATCACTAGCAGTCGAGATGACAGGCATCTTATTCGCATGGCTGCAAAGGATCGTGAAGCCACGTGTCGATCCCTGAGTCAACAGATGGGGACGTTTGTAAGACAACAACCATCTGCACGAACAGTTCGACGACGTTTGCAGCAGCATGGACTATCAGCTCGGAGACCATGGCTGCGGTTACCCTTAACGCTGCATCACAGACAGGAGCGCCTGCGATGGTGTACTCAACGAAGAAGCTGGGTACACGAATAGCAAAACGTCTTTTTTTCGGATAAATCCGGTTCTGTTTACAGCATTATGATGGTCGCATCCATGTATGGCGACATCGCGGTGAACGCACATTGGAAGCGTGTATTCGTCATCGCCATACTGGCGTATCACCCGGCGTGATGGTATGGGATGCCATTGGTTACACGTCTCGGTCACCTCTTGTTCGCACTGACGGCCCTTTGAACAGTGGACGTTACATTTCAGATGTGTTACGACCCGTGGCTCTACCCTTCATTCGATCCTTGCGAAACCCTACATTTCAGCAGAATAATACACGACCGCATGTTGCAGGTCCTGTACGGGCCTTTCTGGATACAGAAAATGTTCGACTGTTGACCTGGCCAACACATTCTTCAGATGTCTCACCAACTGAAAACGTCTGGTCAATGGTGGCCGAGCAACTGACTCGTCACAATACGCCAGTCACTACTCTTGATGAGCTGTGGTATCGTGTTGAAGCTGCATGGCAGCTGTACGTGTACACGCCATCCAAGCTCTGTTTGACTCAATGCCCAGACGTATCAAGGCCATTATTACGGCCAGAGGTGGTTCTTCTGGGTACTGATTTCTCACGATCTGTGCACCCAAATTGCGTGAAAATGTAATCACATTTCAGTTCTAGTATAATATATTTGTCCAATCAATACCCGCTTATTATCTGCATTTCTTCTTGGTTTAGCAATTTTAATGGCCGGTAGCGTATTCCTCTGCTGCGTGCAGTACACGACGCTGTATGATGCTTTTATATCTTTCAGCATTCACCGCTTTCTTAAGCGCAATAAGTGGACCACACCGTGACCAGGTAAAATGCTGCCACGCCGTAGCAACACCTCCTCCATACTTCAATGTTGCCACCACAAATGAACACAAGTAATGTTCTGCAGGCCTTAGGTTAACCCAAAACCTTGCATCGGATTTCCACAGGGTAAAACGTGATTCGCGTCACCAAATTATAGGTTTTCGGGCAGTCACTGCGCTGTCGCGTCGCTCTTTGCACCATTTTATGGGTAGCTTTGAACTGACGACGGAAATGTGTGACTTCAGAGGAGCAGCTCTGTCATAGCGCACCCTGGTAGCACTTGGATACTTGTAAGTAATTCCTTCCACTAATTTCATGGGATTTTGTCCAACCACCCTCTGTAACAGTCAACGGTCCCTGTCAGTCAATAAATGAGGTGTACCTTGTCTTGGTTTAGCTGTTCTCATTCCTTAGCGTTTGCATTTCAGAATCTCACCAACACTGGACTTCGGCGGATAATAAGGTTGAAGTTTCTTTGCAGTTATTACATCCAATGACAAGTCAGCTAGCGAACACTGCTGACCGACCGTTTCATTCTACTGACAACACGATAGTCCCCGTCTCCATGGGTATTGCTGGGTCCACCTCTCGTGGCATCTGGTAGTCAGTCCCTCGTTACTCAGGGGGGTCTGGATACTTTTGATCATATCGTGCATAGTTTCCAGTGTGGATTACCCCCAAGCAGCGAAGTGTGCCCTAATCTGAAACTTTCCGGTAGATATTAACTGTTAGCTGGACTCTGACTACAAACTGGGAACTTTGATTTTGCCGGGCAAGACCTGTGTTTTATATTGTTCTTTTTTATCAATTTCACATTCTTCTGCCACGCCTAATAAACAATCAAAGTACGGTTCGCGACTTGTCCTCCATTGCATCTTCTCTTAACTTCCAAACAGCACAGTAGTTCTTCTGCACTCCTTATGGGACGAGCACTTCTGGAGGAAAGAGTGGTGTGGAGAAATGACTTAGTAGTAATCTACAGTACGTTTACCGAATGAAGTGTGCAGGATAACTTCTTTGAAGTTCCGAAAGTAGAGGAAAGACTACTGCTGGAAGTACAGCTATGAGGACGGATCATGAGTCATACTGGGATAACTCTGGCAATAGAACACCATCCCCTTAAGGGCGAAGGTCTCAGCTTCGGGTCTCGGTGCAAGAGACAGTTTTAATCTGCCAGAAAGTTTTAACATGTAACTCAGTTACATTGATTCACGTGTATAACTACTGTGGTCTTCAGTCTGTAGACCAACTTGAAGCAGCTCTCCACGCTAGTCTGTCCTGTACAAGTCTCTACGTGTTTGTATAATTACTACAAACCCACATCCACCTGTCCTACTAACTATGGTCAAAGCATACAGATGAGGTACATGTCTTCATAAAATACAGTAGCTGTAGTTTCATCTTGGTTTTAGCCGTTCGCAGTGCCTATACAGCGATGCAAGAGCGCCCATACCATAGTTTGCAAACGGGTCAAAGGAAGGGGGGGGGTAATTTTAATACTTTGAAAGTAGAATGACGACTTTCTCTTTCAAGAAAATGATTTAAAAGACTGTTCAAGTCGTCATTCTACTATAGTGTGGCGAGGGGAGGAGGGAAGGACCGCCCCCCCCTCCTCTTGCCCACGGTTATGGGCACCTTTGTAGTGACGCCATGTTGGCTATTGCTACAAGGCCAGATCTTTTTCACGGATAGTGGGCTGTGGTATAAGGAATGCGAAAACTAGTTCAAAAACTTTTAAATCCACCGTTGCAGATTACAAACTGAAACAAATACAGAACAATTGACTCGGGACATAAAATCGTGTCAGGTCCCATTACAACACATCGGATGTTTTGTGAATTTAGACTATTACAAGTATATTGCAAATAGTATTAAATTTGGACGTGATATGTAAAGTCTTAACAGCAAGGGATGTGAGCAGGACTGATGAAAAAGGCCAGTATGTGGGTGTTACCACAAGTAATTACGGTCAGGTGTCGTCTGTGGCAACAGACGGAACAATAGCGGAGCTTACTGGAGTAAGGGTCGGTCGTTCTCTTTAAAAGACCTACTATGAGTTAATTACGAAACGACGGAATCCGCCTGTAATTCGAGCCGCAGAATGCATCATCATAATAACCAAACTACAGGAAGCAGCCAATGGTCAAGGAAATGAACCAAGAGACGAATCCTCTTCTATGTTTCCTATATTAATTCTGCTTTTAATGATCTTAAAAGTGAATGTCTTATTAAACAGTTAACATCCAGCTGCGAGCCAGAAACTGTAAAAAATGAAGCAAAAGTTGTGGCAAATATAATGCGGTATTAAGCATCCTAAGAAATCAGTTTGGTCTGAGACACGTTACATGAAATTTATGAAGAAATTGTAATTTTACTACTGCTTTGTGAGGTTGATCGGTACTTAGACTGTAGAGATTTGGAAGAGAAGGAGACATTTTGGAATAATATATGTACCTGGACCGACGATACGTGTAGACAAAGTAAAGGAAGTTCAGTGCAAGTCTTCCAGATCAGGACCACATACGGGCGCTGCGAATAAATATCGGTTAATGGCATCCCTTTTCATTATTCGAAATCATTGTACCATACCCAGAAAGACAAGTAGTTAACTGTATGCAATGACCATTGTTTTCAGCCAATAAGCACCACTCCTACAATTGGAAAAGGAATAACAAACTGAGTGGCACCCAGAGAAGAGACCAACGCCAGCTCAGGGTTTAGTATAAGTAAGTACCTTATCCAAATACCGGCTCCGCGTTCCACCAGAGTAATTTTACGGCAGCGGCAGTAAAATCTATGGGTAAAGTGGTAATGCAGATAAATAGCATAGGTGGTGGCTCACAAACGGATTGAGAACACCTGAGTGCTAGAGCGTAGTACGACATCACTGACTCGTTCTAGGTTGGCACCAAAGTTTCGATTAATTCAAAGAACGACATCATTTACCCAAGGCTGTTAGTTTAAAGACTCCTGGACAGTTTCGAACGTGCATTTTCAAGAGCATAAATGGGTGCGAACCCTCATACGTCTCACGAAGTATGACGCGCACACTCATGGAAATTTTAGAGTTACCGCTGCCTGTTAATTATTTTACATTTAATGACAAAATGTTTATCAGCAAGACGGGATGGCCACGGCAAATAGTTTAGCAGGAACTTTAACTGACGTTTTTACTTCCGCACTTGAGGAGAGCTTTTTTAATTCAAATTTGACAAAGTTATCTGTCATAGACGATACGCCGACGACGTCATACTGCTATATCAAGGTCATAAGAACAAGATTTTAATTACAGCCGAGAAGACGTGTCCAATGCCACCAAAATTTAATTTACTTTAGAGCTCGAAAAAGAGGACTGCATCAATTTTCTCCTCCTAACACTGGCCAAAGGAAGGTAGCGGCCATTTGCTTAGTGTGTTCAGAAATTGGACGACCACTGATATAACTGGAAATGTCGACCCTAGCCATCCAAATAGATGTAAACGGGGCCTATTTTTGATCAGCGGTCTATAGGTAACGGGCGAAATTGCGGAACAACGTAGTACATTTACAGATGTAAAGCGAATGACTTGAAAATATTCTACATACATATTCGACAAAGAGCCTATGATGCGTAGTGGAGAGTACCTTGTACCACTACTATCATTTGGTTTCCTGTTCCACACGCGAGCAGTTTCAAAATTACGCCTGTAGGTGATGTACGTTACAAGCAACGTGCCGTCATTGAATTTCTCACTGCAGAGAAAGAAACTGTGGAGAATATTCAAAAGCGCTTGTTCAACGTCTATGGAACATCTGCTATCGACAGAAGTACAGTTAGTCATTAGGCACAGAGGGTGAGGTCATGAAAAGGCGGTTCGGCGAAGTTCCCCGATGTGCTGCGGTCGGGGAGACCGTCCCCACCTGTCACACCTGACATGATGCAGCGAGGTGATGTTGTCATTCACAAGAACAGACGCATCTGTCAAGCAGCGAAGGAAGTGTGGATGCAATAGTCCGCACTCTTCGATATCCAAATGTACGTGCAATATGGATCCCGCTCTGTCTAACGGTGGATAACAAGTCGCATAGAAAAAATATTTGTCTTAATTTGTTGCAACGTTTTGAATCTGAGGGAGAGGCCTTCTTGTGCTGTCCGTTTGCCTCCACAGGATCCCTAATTCCTTTTATTTTACTTTCTGTCCTTACACGAAACTTAACCTTAGCGAGAGCACAATCATTCTGCCGTAAACTTCAAATGCTGGTTCCATAATTTTCTCGAAAATGTTCTGCCAAAAGAACGTTGTCTTCCCTTCAGGTATTTCCACCTGAGTTCATGAAGCATTCCTGTAATATTTGCGTGTTGATCGAACCTATGGGAAAAAGATTTAGCAGCCTGCCTCTGAATCGGTTCGACGCCTTGTTTTAATCGGACCTGGTGGGTATCGCCGGCCGCTGTGGCTGAGCGGTTCTAGGCGCTTCAGTCCGGAACCGCGCTGCTCCTACAATCGCAGGTTCGAATCCTGCCTCCGTTAGTTAGGTTTACGTAGTTCTAAGTTCCAAGCGACTGATGACCTCAGATGTTAAGTCCCTTAGTGCTTACAGCCATTTGAACAAACCTGGTGGGTATCCCAAACTTTCGGGCAGTACTCAGGAATGGATCGCAATAGTGCTTACAGAAAAACCACAAGTCAGTCACTCGCCTTCCCTCCTACCGTACTTTCGTGCTAGTTCCATTTCATAACGCCTTGCAACGTTACGTCTAGATATTTAATAGACGTGACTTTGTCGAATAGTAAACTACGTGGGTTGCCCAGAAAGTAATGCACCGCATTTTTCTCTTCAACAGTTCTTTATTGAACATAATGAGAATCATACACAGGGAAGAATGGTGTTTTTCTACACACCCTGTTTTTCGACGTAATCTCCGTGCCATTCTATAGCCTTCCACCACGTGAAACAACGGCTTATATGCCCTGTCAGTACCAATCCTTGTCCTGGTGGCGAAGCCAGTGCTTCACTTCCACTAATGGCATCCTTTATTGGCCAAAAATAGGTCTGAGGGGGCTAGGTCAAGGCTGTGGGGTGGATGGGGTAACACTGCTCCACCCAGTTTTGCGATGTGTTCAGCAGTCCTCAGACATGTATGGGGCCGAAGGTGAGCGCGTTGCAGCAAAACATCTCCTGGGTTGTTGTGACGCCCAAGTCGCCGGCAGCGCGCCTTGAGTTTTGTTAGTGTGTTGACATTCGCTTCTGAATTAATTGTACGGCCTGTTGGCATCACTTCAGTGAGAATCACACCTTCGTAGTATCAGAACACAGTGATTATGACCTTACCAGAGGAAGCAGTTGCTTTGATTTCTTCTGTGGGAAGTGGGTATGGCGCCATTCCATTGGGCTCAAATGGTGATCTTAGGTTTCATCACCTATCACAAACCGCTACAAGAAGGGCTCTCCCTCATCTTCAAAACGTTGTAACAAATCGAGACAAATGTTTTTTCTATGTGATTTGTGATCCACCGTTAGACAGAGGGATCCATATTGCATACATGTTTGAATATCCAAGAGTGCTCATAATTGCATCCGCACTTCCCTTGCAGCTTGACAGATGCAGCGCCAACTGCCGAGTCATAATGCGTCTGTCCTCGCGAATGACAACATCAGATCGCTGCATCATGTCCAGTACGACAGCTAGGGATGGCCTCCCCGACTGCTGCAAATCGTGGAGCTTCGCCGAACCGCCTTTTGATGACCTCACCCACTGTGCCTAACGACTAACTGTACTTCTATCGACATCAAATGATCCATAGACTTTGCACATGCGTTTGTGAATATTCCCCACAGTTTTTTTCTCTGCAGTGATAAATTCAATGACGTCACGTTGCTTGTAACGTACATAACCTACAGACGCCATTTTGAAACTGTGCTGCAGCTACGCTATCTGTCGGAAGTGACGGAAACTTGGCGCGCTGACTCAGGAGACTTCAAATAATAGATGCGTAATGTTTTGCATTCTTAACATTGTTTCCGGCTGAGGAAAAAAAATGAGGTGCATTACTTTCTGGGCAAACCTCGTATTAGTGACGTATTCGTAGATTACAGGATTCATTTTCCCTCTCAGCTACATTTTTCTATATTTAGAGCAAGCTGCCGTTCGCCACATCAATTTGAAATTTTGTCTAAGTCATCCTCTATACCCCTACAGTCACTCAGCGACGACACCTTCCCATACGCCACAGCATCGTAGGCAAACCACAAGAAGGAAACTAACGACTGTAAAACTGGTATTCATGATAATACATACGTAGCAATGACATACGGTGGTGCAGCCTCGGAAGGAATGACGCGTAGTTTTACAAAACCTAATGCATTCGCAGCAAAGGACTCTCGGGAGCAAGATTACGCCTTAGAACCTGAGAGAAACGTAATAATTTTATGGAGCGTAAACGGGCAAGAATTTTCAGTTAGATTTAGAGAAGACACATGATCAGAAAAAGAGTACCCTCGGTAATAATCGGAACACCGATAGACAAGAAATAGGCCACATGAAACATAATTTAAAAATTTTTACACAAGGTACCTAAAAGCTACACCCTAAACGTATTAGAAGAAATGGAATCTTAAATCGAGGAAAACGAGAATCACAGTACGTGCTTAAGAAACGGAATGATTTCCGACAAAATTCGTACTTTATCATCTTCCAAGACTTACAAGGGAACCTCGCCATCGCACCCCCCTCAGATTTAGCTATAAGTTGGTACAGTGGATAGGCCTTGAAAAACTGAACACAGATCAATCGAGAAAACAGGAAGAAGTTGTGTGGAACTATGAAGAAATAAGCAAAATATACAAACTGAGTAGTCCATGCGCAAGACAGGCAACATCAAGGATACTGTGAGCTGAGGAGAGCCGTGGTCCCGTGGTTAGCGTGAGCAGCTGTGGAACGAGAGGTCCTTGGTTTAAGTCTTCCCTCGAGTGAAAAGTGTAATTCTTTATCAGACAATTATCAAAGTTCAGGCACTCACACATAATCAACTTCGCTCTCCAAAATTCCAGGACATGTTCAGATTTGCTTGGACATACGCAGGATTTGACGGTCTACACACGGAAAAATTTGAAAACGTTAAAAACGTATGTTTTGACAGAGCACAGGGAAAATTGTGCGACTGTGAAACTGTTGCATTCATTTGTTGCAGTTTATGTCACAAACTCTTATGTTTTCATCACCTTTTTGGGAGTGATTATCACATCCACAAGAAAACCTAAATCGGGCAAGGTAGAAGAATCTTTTTACCCATTCGCCAAGTGTACAAGGTAGGTGGGTCGACAACATATTCCTGTCATGTGACGCACATGCCGTCACCAGTGTCGTATATAACATTTCAGACGTGTTTTGCTGTGGAGGAATCGGTTGACCTCTGACCTTGCGATCAAATGTTTTCGGTTCCCATTGGAGAGGCACGTCCTTTCGTCTACTAATCGCACGGTTTTGCGGTGCGGTCGCAAAACACAGTGAACAGAGACGTCAATGAACAAACGGAGAGATCATAATTTTGCGAAAATAAGGATAGTAAAATTTTCGCTCGAGAGAAGACTTGAACCAATGACCTTTCGGTCCGCAGCTGCTCCCGCTAACCACGGGACCACGGCGCTGCTGAGCTCATACTATCCTTGATGTTGCATATCTTGCGCATGGACTACTCAGTTTGTATATTTTGCTAATTTTTTTCATAGTTCCACAGAACTTCTTCCTGTTTTCTCGATTGATCTGTGTTCAGTTTTTCAAGGCCTATCCACTGTGCCAACTTATAACTAAATCTGAGGGGGGTGCGATGGGGAGGTTCCCTTGTTAGAATAACTGAGTCGGCTAAGCTGTTCCCAGACAGTTGCAGTGGGCTGGGCACGGCAGCTTCGCGGGTCCACCCCAACCAATAACGGTACGCAATTTTTTAAACGTCACTATGGCAACGCCGCAATGTTGTCACAGCCCTCTGGACGCCTACAGTTTTCTCCTGCAGCCGTTAGCGCTTTGCAGCTGAATGCTGGCACGGCACTGCTAGCTGTGAAGGAGCTGCTTAACACAGTGTGGCTGGCTGGCTCTGAGCACTATGGGACTTAACAGCTATGGTCATCAGTCCCCCTAGAACTTAGAACCACTTAAACCTAACTAACCTAAGGACAGCACACAACAACCAGCCATCACGAGGCAGAGAAAATCCCTGACCCCGCCGGGAATCGAACCCGGGAACCCGGGCGTGGGAAGCGAGAACGCTACTGCACGACCACGAGATGCGGGCTAACACAGTCTCAAACATAGTGTAGCAATTGTTGGAAGCTGATCCGTGGATCGTGCTCCCTGTCGTACATCGTGTGTCCGCCGGCAGCGGGCCGCAGCCGATATGGGCACGTTTGCAGTTCAGTAAATACGTAAACATAACAGCCGCCAGATGGCGACGATTCCGAAGTCGAAAGCTTCTTCTATGGTAACACGTTAATGCTCTTATTACGAGGTGCATTCAAGTTCTAAGGCCTCCGATTTTTTTTCTCCGGACTGGAAAGAGATAGAAACATGTGCATTGTTTTAAAATGGGGCCACGTTCATTGTCAATACGTCCCAGGGATGGCACGAACGTACGGCAGATGGAATCTTACCGCCAGCGGCGAGAATGAGAACTGTTTTAAATACTTAAAATGGGGACGTTTTCCTTACTTGAACAGCGTGCAATCATTCGTTTTCTGAATTTGCGTGGTGTGAAACCAATTGAAACTCATCGACAGGTGAAGGAGGCATGTGGTGATGGAGTTATGGATGTGTCAAAAGTGCGTTCGTGGGTGCGACAGTTTAATGAAGGCAGAACATCATGTGACAACAAACCGAAACAACCTCGGGCTCGCACAAGACGGTCTGACGACATGATCGAGAAAGTGGAGAGAATTGTTTTGGGGGATCGCCGAATGACTGTTCAACAGATCGCCTCCAGAGTTGGCATTTCTGTGGGTTCTGTGCACACAATCCTGCATGACGATCTGAAAATGCGAAAAGTGTCATCCAGGTGGGTGCCACGAATGCTGACGGACGGCCACATGGCTGCCCGTGTGGCATGTTGCCAAGCAATGTTGACGCGCAACGACAGCATAAATGGGACTTTCTTTTCGTCAGTTGTGACAATGGATGAGACGTGGATGCCATTTTTCAATCCAGAAACAAAGCGCCAGTCAGCTCAATGGAAGCACACAGATTCACCGCCACCAAAAAAATTTCGGGTAACCGCCAGTGCTGAAAAAATGATGGTGTCCATGTTCTGGGACAGCGAGGGCGTAATCCTTACCCATTGCGTTCCATAGGGCACTACGGTAACCGGTGCATCCTACGAAAATGTTTTGAAGAACAAATTCCTTCCTGCACCGCAACAAAAACGTCCAGGAAGGGCTGCGCCTGTGCTGTTTCACCAAGACAACGCACCCGCACATCGAGCTAACGTTACGCAGCAGTTTCTTCGTGATAACAACTTTGAAGTGATTCCTCATGCTCCCCACTCACCTGGCCTGGCTCCTAGTGACTTTTGGCTTTTTCCAACAATGAAAGACACTCTCCGTGGCCGCACATTCCAGCCGTGCTGCTATTGCCTCAGCGATTTTCCAGTGGTCAAAACAGACTCCTAAAGAAGCCTTCGCCGCTGCCATAGAATCATGGCGTCAGCGTTGTGAAAAATGTGTACGTCTGCAGGGCGATTACGTCGAGAAGTAACGCCAGTTTCATCGATTTCGGGTGAGTAGTTAATTAGAAAAAAAATCTGAAGCCTTATAACTTGAATGCACCTCGTATATACACTGAAGAGCAAAAGAAACAGGTACACATACCTACTATCGTGTAGCGCTCCCGCGAACACGCAGAAGTGCCACAACACGACCTGGCAGGGACTCGACTAATGTCTGAAGTAGTGATCGAGGGAACTGATACCACGAATCCTGCAGGGCTGTCCATAAGTCCGTAAGAGTACGAGGGGGTGGAGATCTCTTCTGAACAGCAGGTTGCAAGGCATCCCAGATATGCTCAATAATGCACGTCTCTGGAGAGTCTGGTGGCCATCGGAAGTATTTAAACTCAGAAGACTTTTCCTGGAGTCACTCTGTAGCAATTCTGGACGTATGGGGCGTCGCAGTGTCCTGCGGGAATTGCCCAAGACCGTCAGAATGCGCAATGGACATGAACGGAAACAGGTGATGAGAGAGGATCTGTACGTACGTGTCACCTGTCACAGTCGTATCTAGACGTACCAGGGATCCCATAGCACTCCATCTGCACACGCCCCACACCATTACAGAGCCTCCACCAGCTTGAACAGTCCCCTGCTGACATGCATGACCCATTGGTTCCATACCCGTACACGTCCATCCGCTGGATACAATTTGAAACGAGACTCGTTCGACCAGGCAACGTTTGTCCAGTCAACACTCCAGTGTCGGTGTTGACGGGCCCAGGCGAGGCGTAAAGCTTTGTGTTGTGGAGTCATCAAGGGTACACACGTGAGTCTTCCACTCCGTAAGCTCATATCGATGATATTTCGTTGAATGGTTCGCACTCTGACATTCGCTAATGGCCCAGGATTGAAATCTGTAGCAATCTGCGGAAGGGTTGCACATCTGTCACGTTGAACGATTCTTTTCAGTCGTCTATGGTTCTGTTCTTGCAGAATCTTTTGCCCACCGCAGCGATATCGGAGATTCGATGTTTTACCGGATTCGTGAAATGGCCGTACGGGAAAGTCCGGACTTCATCGCTACCTCGGAGATGCTGTGTCCCATCGCTCGTGCGCCGACTAAACCACCACGTTCAGACTCACTTAAATATTGATAACTTGCCATTGCACCAGACACTTCTTGTCTTACATGGGCTTTGCCGAGCGCAGCATCGTATTCTGCCAGTTTACGTATCTCTGTGTTTGAATATGCATGCCTATACCAATTTCTTTTGCGCTTCAGCGTATACCATAATAAAGTCATCGTGTTTTATATCCTCAGCTTACGAAAAGAAAAGAAGGTCTCAATGTAGCTCTCCTTATATACCTTTACTTGTATGACTTCAAAGTCATCGGTTTTATTGTTTTAACGACACAAAAGGCCATTTTATTTTTGTTTTTGTAAATGAACTTTGAGGAAATGACCATGTGCTATTTTCATGAAATGACTGTATGTTTAGCTTGTAGACGGTACTTTGAATTTTAGAGAGGCAGTTTCAATTCATTACGACGCATGTTCAGAAAGTAAGCGTACTAGATTTTTACGTTTGTGTAGAAAAACTGTACTGGAAAAAAATTCAGGATATTGATGATACACTTGTTGACTATTTTCCCACACAAACGCCAGCCCATTCAGTACATTGCAAAAACAGACATAATGTCTTATGGGATAACAGCAATCAGTGATTTTATAATGTTACTTAAAATCCGTCTTGATTGCAAATTTTTTTTTTATTATTCATATGACCGGTTTCGGTTTATTCAGAACCATCTTCAGATCTGATATTTCAGTTACAGAAGTAACCCGTCCCGGATTTGGACGGGTTACTTCTGTAACTGAAATATCAGATCTGAAGGTGGTTCTGAATGAACCGAAACCGGTCATATGATTAATAAAAAAAAAAAAACGGATTTTAAGTAACATTCAGTACATGTTGTAAGCTGTCTGTTTCACAACCTTCTTAATGCCCTCTTCGAAGAAGTCTCCCACCAGCTCCTTCGCCCACTTCAGAACCTCTTTCTGCACCTACTCGTTGGTTGAAAATTTAATTCCACTCACGTGTGCCTTCAGGATGGTGAAATGATCCATAATGTGAAGGCGTCAGTTCAGAGGTATACGGCGGGTGGTTCATAACATCCCAAACAAATGAGTCCAAGAGCGTCTTGGCGGCTGAGGCTGTGTGAACATGTGCCCTGTCGCGCAACAGTCACACGTCACACTCCTCTCGTCATCATTCCCCTGCTTTTGTTTTGAATGCTCCTTTTGAGTTTTTTAAGGTCTCACAACATCGTTGTGCATTGGTGATCTCCCCCAAAAGCAAAAGTTCGCACCAAACGATGCCTCTTCGACCACAAAATACTGAGACCACGGTTTTTTTGCCCGAAATTGTGGATCTGAATTTTTGGCAGAGGGTGAACTGGTGTGACGCCACTGAGACGGCCATCCGTTTGTTTATGGCGTGTAATGAGCCACCCAAGTTTCATCTCTAGTCACAAGAGAACTCATAAATCCACATATTCCAGTTCAAGTCACTCAAGAAACTCGCGGGCACAACTGGCCCGATTTTTCTCCTGCTGCTCAGAAAACCGATTTGGGGGTCCATCTTGCACATAGTTTCCGGTATCCCAGCGTTTCAGTTACTGTCTCGTGCAAACGAGGTCTGCAGATTATGGAAACATCGCAGAAATTTCCTCCACTGGCAATCGGCGGTCTTCTCGAACAGTTTCCTCGATTTTTTGCACGAAACCAATTCATCAGTCAAAACGGTTTCCACTCCTCTGTTCATCATGAAAATTTGTTCTGCCTCCACTGAACTCCCTGCAACACTTAAATACACTCATTCGCTTCAAAACACCTCCGCCGTATACCGTTTTGATTCGCAAAAAAATTTCGGTAGGTGTTATTCCTTCCGTGAGCACGAAGCGAGTTGCAGCGCATGTCTCGCCTTATCGGGATTTTTTACCGACATCTTTCACGCTATTGGACAGTACAACATGAGTTCACATACAACCGTGTTTCTGCGAAGATCGTTCCGGTCAAGTGATCCCTGTTTACCACTTAGTATTCCCAACCCCTCAAAAACAAAAGAAAAAAGCCACAGCCCGTTGTGGTCGCAGTACACTTACTCTGTTAACGTGCCTCGTATTTTTATAGATTATTTTTTAAAAATAACTAAATACTTGATTTGTAGACGTTAATTTTAACTTCGTTTGACAACTTACTCTCTGAACATACCTCGCAATTTTAAAGATTATTTTTTTAAAATAAGGTTAATTAATTACAAAGGGAATTAAGATGTCGTGTAAGAGGAAGAGGGAAATATATGGACAGCCAGAATAAGTTAGGATCCGACGTTACTTTCATACTACAAAAGATACTGTAATATTTTAAGGAAAGTCATTAAGAAGTCAAGAAGGTTACGTGTTTTGACAGAAAGTAATAATGCGAATAATAAAATTAAAACAATATGGAATATAGTCAAATGGGAGACGGAGCAACCTGACAGTGCACAGCATACCATAGCAATAAAGCGAAATGATGATGTTGTGAGTGATAATTCACGAGTTGAAAGTATTTTTAACAACCACTTTCTGAATGTAGTAGCAAAAATAGGGTTAAAGGGTTCCGCTGAAGAAGCTAAAAAGTATGTTAAAAATGTCATTCCCCAGGACTTTAGGCCTTAAGAAATAGCACCAACATCCCCCACTGAAATTAAGGCAAGTATAAAAATACTGAAAAACAAGAGCTCATGTGGTGTTCATGGAGTCTTTAATAGAATTTTGAAGTGTTGTTCTAATTTAATAAGTGGAGTCCTTTAATTTGTAGATGTCAATTTTAACTTCAGTTGACAGCAAATGTTGAATGGTTCAAATGGCTCTAAGCACTATGGGACTTAACATCTGAGGTCATCAGTCCCTTAGACTTAGAACTACATAAACCTAACAAACCGAAGGACATCACACACATCCATGCCCGAGGCAGGATTCGAACCTGCAACGCGGTTCCGGGCTGAAGCGCCTAGAACCACTCGGCCACAGCAGCTGGCAACAAATTTTAATTTCAGTTGAATTTAACACTAACTAACGGCCACAGATCGTCATTTTAGATCGGCTTCCTCACTAAACAGTGCTAGTCATGGTACAAATGTACATCAGAACTGACAAGATACGGTGTATCGAGATTTTAAATGTTGTATATTTTCATTCTGTTCTACACAATATATATTCGTATTTCTGGTAGAAAGGTTGCTTCTCATTGTTATGTTTATCTGACAGATTCTGATTATGACTATGGCCGAAACGTGTTAAGATACATATTTAAAAAAAATAAACATATAAATAAACAGTGCTCAAGCCGACAAGCATTGATTAGTGATAATGATCGTTGATTTGTACAATGATTTATGTCATTCACAGAAAAAAAACGTACTGCTAGAATCCGAGAGAGAATGCGTGGTGCATTGGATTCCTGGAGCTACAGGTTGACTGCGGGGTGCAATAGACAAGGAGTGGTTGCTAATATTCCGACAATGGGTTCTGTACTTCGTAACTAAAAAGTGTTATAACAATTTCTCCTTTGACAAAATATTCTGTGCTAGTCCCCTTTTCAGAATCTCCAAAGGGGGACAGCCAAGGGAGAGGTGTCCAAAAACAAGAAAAAGAAGAACCAACGGAGTGGTAACACTGCGCAAATGAAGCAGGGAAAGTCGAAAGTTAGAATATGGTAAGGAAGCAATAAAATATGTAAAGAGAAACGCAAAGGTTGAATTGTGATAATTTTGGTGTTGGAGAGGTGTACTGGAAAGATAATTTCTGGTGCTAAGAATATAGGGTAATATCAACAGCAGCGCAAGACGGTATGAGGAGAGTAAGGCTAGACCTTTGTTTCTGCCGACGTATACAGCGTTCATATAACGTACGGGAATATATACGGGTGACGTCGTCGACAACCGCCAACATTTCGACGGGACCACACCCTGCCATTGTCAAGGCAAAACTGCAGTAAGTGAGCGCAGCGCAGGTTTGTTATCAACAGGGAGGTAAAAGGTAGAGTGTCTGAATATGAACTGTTTAGTGATTAGACTATCTCTTTAGATTCGACACCCTACCAAAGGCAACAGAAATAGCTCAAGTGTATCATGAACAGAAGATGACGGGACAGAGAGTGTATACGAAGAAACTGAAGTCATGATTCAGTATGCAAAGAAAGATGAAAACCTAATATCCGTGGGGTATTGGAAACATGTAGCATGGAATGGTAGAGTGCAAAGTTAAAAGAGATTATGATAACGACAACAGGAACGAGAGGAGAAAACTCCATGAATCTGGCAAGTAACTTAGCTATTAAAACGAAACACACTTAAAAAAAAAAAGAATAAGGGGTATCACGAAAGGATTATCCGACGTTTTGTGTTTTCTTCCTTCGTCAGTCATTTGACATATTTGTTTACAGTTGCATTTCTTGTGCATATTTTTGTCTTTCCAAATTTTTTTCACAACACTTTTTAGAGATGTCCATTGATGCTTAAATGAAATGTCTGCTGTGGGATTCATTATCGCAGTATCCATAGTCAGAGAGATTTTCAAACAATCATCTTCATTCCTAAGTATTTCAGTACCCCCTTCCATAGACATTGGTTCTTTATGACAGTTATTTTAATTTTTCACCTATCCATTATTTTTACAAAAGCATGATCTGAATCTTTATCTGGTCTTGCGCACGATTTCTCTTATTTCAGAATCTTTCTTCTTCTCCTGGCATTTTGCAAGTATACACTCTCCTCTTTTGATTTTAAGACAATATACACTCAAGGATAAAGAAACACACCACGAAATAATTATCTGAATGGGGTGGAAATCGATAGATGTGATGTACATAAAGGAATAATTAAAATTTCAGAAAAAAATGGATTTATTGAAGAGAAAATGCGTCACAAACTGAGCAACTCGATGCAAGCAATTATTTGGCTTAGCATTGATTCACAGATTTGTTGCATGACCTCCTGAGGGATGTCGTGCCAAATTATGTCGAACTGGCGCGTTAGATCGTCAAAATCCCGAGACGGTTCTACGGCGCTGCCCATGATGCTCCAAACATTCTCAACTTGGGAGAGATCCGGTGACCTTGATGTCCAAGGTAGGGTTTGGCAAGCACTTAGACAAGCAGTGGAAACTTTCGCCGTGTTCGAGCTGGCGTCATCTTGCTGAAATGTTGGCCCAAGATGGCTTGCCATGAGGGCAACAAAACGGGGCATAGAATATCGTCGACTTACCGCTGTGCTGTAAGTGTGCCGTGGATGATAACCATAGTGGTGTTGCTATGAAATGAAATGGCGCTCTGGCCATCAGTCCTGGTTGTCGGTCTATATGACGGCTGACACTCAAGTCGGTATTACGCCACTACTGAAGACAATTCTACTGCAGTAAATGAGATTCCAGTCCATGGGACATAAGGCAAATGGTTGACGAAGGAAGGAGATGCCAAACTTCATTTACGAAGAAAATCAGTATCAACTTCATTGGAGATAGACAGAAAAGCTTGCGGGATAGATTTGATGAAATCTAAAGGGAAGTAGCCGTCGGAATGAAGTATTCAACATATAAGAAATGGAAACAACTTTAAGAGAAATTAAAAACAAAGACGTCAACAATAAGAGTGGAAAAGTAAATGCGCTACTGAACGAAGAAGAGAGAACGGGTACTTGGAAAGAGTACACTGTGTGGCCCTACGAGGGAGAAGATGGTTCAAATGGCTCTGAGCACTATGGGACTAAACATCTGTGGTCATCAGTCCCCTAGAACTTAGAACTACTTAAACATAACTAACCTAAGGACATCACACACATCCATGCCCGAGGCAGGATTCGAACCTGCGACCGTAGCAGTCGCGCGGTTCAGGACTGAGCGGTTTCGCGTTTTTGTTATCGCATATACGAAAAGAGCCGCGAAATATCTGTTAATAATGCCGTGCTTTGAATTTCTTTATCATCATTACCTTTTAACAAAGCAAAATATATATATTGAGATCTTATTGTTCTGTATCTGGCCTACAATTAAAGGATCGTTTTTTCGTGACTGTAACTCATTCTAAAAATCAACATATCTTCCCTACTTTATAGTTATTGAAAATTGAAATTACTTGGTTATGAACACTGATGTTACAGTTCGTATGATCGTTCAACAACAAAATTTTGCAGTGGATTTTGTTTCTCGGTAAAACACCATTCAATACCACGACTAGCACAAGAACATGAGACTCTTATTAAAAAAAATACGTTTTCACTATAAAGTTTGCCAGACCAGAACGGAGCACAGCAAGATTCCTATTAGATTTTGACGGTACATTAACTTATTTGTACTGTGAGTTATATACTATCAGCAGCCCGCGTCAACCTGCAACACATCATAAAATCTGTTGATCTGCACTGCAAGTCTGGAAGCTAAAAGAAATAATATTATTTCACTGTTACTTTACCGCTTCCTTGCGGTATGATAGACTATATTGGAAGTCGTTTGAATACGCCGCGGCAGCGGCTCTTTCGTTCGCCACGCAGCTCAGCACCACAGATAATATTTATATAACTGAAAAATGTCTCAACAGGATGGGATAATAGGCAAGCAAGCTTTAACAATTAATAATGCAAGTTTTCATTTACATAACTCTATTAAAACATTTAAATATTTCAATTTTTACACACCTTTATGAATTCACACGTAATGGCGTACATCTCTTAGTCTCGACAAAAGAATGCTACACTAGCGTTCGCTACTACGACACAGGATATCTTACTCGTTCTACTCCCAGATGAAGAAGACAAAGAAATTGCTATTCGTCACGTATTATATACTAGTTACTTATTTTAATCTTTGTTCGACATTTATCGTCTGTGGCGGTTTCATTGCTCGCCGACGCAGATATTCTCAAAAATAAATAATAAAAAAAAAAATACATAATTTTATACAATAACACAATATGATACATATAATTTTCTCGTTACTACATAATATGTTGTTTTTGTTTCTTACTAGACGTTACAGCGCCTAGAACCGCTAGACCACCGCGGCCGGCCGAGGGAGAAGAGCTATCTGGCAACGAGATACATGAAGGAAGAGAGATCGATTTAATGGACGTAGGGGGTCAAGTATTAGAATCAGAGTGACATAGAGGTTTGGAAGGCTAACTGTCAAACAAAGCAGAAGGGACAGATTTCCATTGTTATTCCAAAAATCGTTGGGGGAAGCGGCAAAGAAACGGTTATCCAAATCGATGTGTCGAAACTACGCGGAAAACTACTGGACTTTCGAGGTCGTATCACACGTCTAATTTCGAAGAGGCCAAAACCAGATAAAGTCAAATACCGTCTCACAAACAGCTTGACAACTGCTTGCATACAAGCTTATTACCAGAATAATGTACATAAGAATGGAAAGCAAAGTTAAGCATGTATTATGTGAAGGTCACTTTCGCCTCAGGAAGCCCTGACACTACGCTTCGTAGTGGAAGCAAAACTTACGGAAAAGACACTTTCTTAGGATTTGTCGACGTAGGAAAAGCTGTCAGCGGAGCAAGATGTTCGTAATTCTAGGAAACCATATGCTACAGCGGAAGCACGTGAAATGTACAATGTGTATAAAAACCGAGAGGGAAAAACTAAGAATAGAAGCCTAAGACAGACGCGCTCGGAATGAAAGGGGCGTAAGGGAACGACGGTGCATTCTTTGCCCTTTACGACCTGTATATCGAAGAAGCAGTAAAGAAAATATCAAGCTCTACAATTACCGTATCTAACTGGTAGGCAGTTCTGGGACTGCTGAAGCACTAGTTTAGGGTTGGCTTAAGTGGTTTTTGGAAATTTGTGGTAAGTGCCTATGGAACCAAACTGCTGAGGTCATCGGTCCTTAGACTTACGCACTACTTCATCTAACTTGAACTGAGTATGAAAAACACGCACAACAACGCCTGAGGTAGGACTTGAATCTCCGAAGCGGGGGAGCCGCGGTAACGGTGGCAAGGTGCCTTAGACCGCGCGGCTACCCCGCGCAGCTTGGCCTAAAGTCTTTGTACAATTATCAATATTTATTTTACAAAAACTATAGAACTAACCAATTTGTGGTTTGCGACAAATGAAAGAAACTTTGTTGCAAGTAGATGCTGAGTAGAGCGTATTACAATCGCTGTTGTTGCAAAATAGCGTCACGCGAGGACAAGGCGCAATGTCTTCTGTGGTATCCCGAGACAAAATCTCCAGTTACTGTGCAGTGATGTTTTCGAAGACAATATGGAAGAGAAGCACTTAACAGAAGGAGTACTTGAAGTTCAAACAGGCAGGCAGTGTGTTGGATCTCCCGCGAATAGGACGGCCTTCGGTCAATGAACGAAGTGCCGGAGTTGTGCAACTGGAGTTCTTACGAAGCCCCTCGAGATCTACTCCACATGCATCTTGTCACTTAGGGATTTCTAGGACCACAGTGAAAAGAGTTACACACAACCGATTGGACGTGTATGCACGTAAGGTCCAGGTAAGACAACCAGATGATGGAACTTACCGAGCACGTTTTGCAACAGAGGTATTGGCGCGAAAATACACCAGCAATGAGAATCTTCAAAGATTTTTTTTTTTCAGGTGAGGCTGCTGTGCACACAATGTGTGGATGTGGTTTTCGGAAATTCCACACGTTATCCTACACTATGTCGCGGGGTTCCCCTAAAACAAATGTGTACAGCAGTTTAATGCACAACACCCTCATTGGCCCTTTGTTTTTTGTTGAAAATTCAGTAACAGCTAGCATCTATCGGGATAGGATAGAACAACTTTCGGAACAGCAACTGACAGACTTGCAGCTTGATGCGATTTTCCAAGAAGACTGTGCAACAGCGCAATGGGGATTTCATATCAGAAATTTTCTTAATGAAAGATTTCCCGGCAGGTGGATTAGGTGTGATGGTCCCACCGTGTGGATTGCAAGATTACCAGTCATAATGTGTTTAGATATCTTTTTGTGGGGCTACATAAGGGACAAGTCCCCGATCTGGATACGGTAAGAAGATGGATAACAGATTGTGTTGCTGGTATTACATAAGGAATGTTGTCAACCATATGCTGTGAGATCGAAAATTGATTAGACATTCTTCGAACAACAAATGGTGTACACATTGAAATTTATTGACACAGTAATAAAAACTTCCTGAAATATTCTTTCATTTGTCACAGACCACAAATTTATATGTTCTGTAGCTTTTGCAATCAAACACTGACAATTGTCCAAATACTTTAGGACCACTCTGATTATAATTCAGAAATTAATATTCTATACTGCCACAAAGAAACATTCTACTAAGATGTCTTATAGAAACAGCGTTGTTATTAAGCAAATTGGCGGAAGTCATTATGTTTCTTGTACTACTGAACGCTACAGCTGTAGAGGAGTCAATGTAAATTGATTGACAGGATCTGGATACCCAACAAGTCGGCAGCGATAAGCACATTAGAACATCTGTCTGAAGTAGTAGTGTCGAACAACTTTCAGTAACGACTGTTCAGCAAAGACGTACGCCTCTAGAGGAATTTACAAGGATGTGTGCCGTGTTTCGTCATTTAAAAGTATAAATCAACTCTATTTATGTTGAAAGAAAGATGATTATCAAGGAAATTTTGCAGCCACACATGAACAGTTCCCTATCGCAGATCCTAAACTCTATATCTCAGTGATATAATGAGTATTTTAACACATTATTATCTTTCGTCGACTACCTAGGGGACATTGCCTTGCGATCTCGTTATTTAGGTTACTGCCTATTTGCGGCATCCACTATATTTGTGTGCCAGCTGACAATGTGGATCAGTTTAAAAAGGGACACCTTGGTACGTCTCCTTCCTTAGCTATATATGCTATAGAGGGCGCGCTGAAAAGCACTGCCTCAGAATTTTTCATGGGAAAACTCTTCCGACTTTTTAAATAAAAGAAACGTTATTAACGTTCAACACCTTCATTCATCATGTACACATATTGTGAGCGGCGGGGTTGCTATTCTGTTATTCTGCGCAACGGATTAATCTGAGATGTACCTGTACCCTGTGGCTCCTGCAAGATGCAATTTCCACCCCCACACTACTACAGAAGTCAGACAGACGCTCCTAACGTTCTAAAGAGAAATGCCTGAAAAACTTTCAGCAATAAATATCTTCTGAAGTCGTCCGCTGTAAGGAAATGACAAAAATTCACAAGATTTCTTACGTAACTAGTGGGATCCTTGGATACTGGAGTAGTGCTAGTTAGTATAAGAAAAACATGAAACTAACGAAAATTACTTATTTTGCAAAAATTCTGAGAAATCACAATGGCACTTTTAGTTATGAACTAAACAAGTTATATACTGGTTCTTTTCGGAATGTGAAGTTACCTCTCAAGGGTAGGATTCGCTAATGAAATTTCTATATAAGATTGTTATTGGCTTGGCAGAATGGCTGAGAGGCACGCCTACTCAACTTGAATAATCATCCGTTAGAATGTTGCTAGGTACGGCCGAGGCTGTCGCATGTGAAATGCAGTGAAGTGTACTGTTGTGGAGGAAATATGGAGCTCGCAAGAGCTGTTGCACACAATACTGTAGGCTGCGATGACTGCTGTCTGCGCTGCTCGCTGCTGAGAAGTAAGATAACTCTCGTTCTACCTGGATTGACCTTCGCCAATCAAACTCTCCCTATGCCTTGATGAAGTCAAGGACTGCTATTCGCCCCTAGTCTAACTATTGGCGTGATACACAGATCAGATAACCAGTCCACCGCGATGCCACTGAAAAATTCGCTCGCAGGCGTTTAACTATAACTCTGTCCGTTCACACCACACAATAAGTGTGGTGGCCAACACAGTGAACAATGCTTAATCGCAAGGACTCAATATAGAGTTGCACTCCGATTCGCTCTCAACAGAGGTGCTCTCCCAGTGAAGTACTGAGGAGAGACTTGTTACTCGCTCTTTGAGTACACGTACGAGCGCGCACGCTCTCAATACATGTTCTCGCTCCAAGAGCGACAAGGGAACGGCCCCTCTCCACGCCAGACGTGAAGGGGTATATCTTTCGGTCTCTTCCATTACTTCTTCAGCTCAAGGCGTCAGAAATATCGTCTGCCAATCAGCATTACTCTTCTAAAATGGGAGAATGACATTTCGTTAAGGCGACCAATCTGGAAATCTGTAGTATCGGCGTTTGGCGTTTGCTGTCTCCCTGTGAAAATCTCTGAAACTGCGTGCTATGTGTAAAGAATGCGTAGGCTAGCCGCTCCCACACAATGTAGCGGAATTTGCTTTTAAGCACGGGTTCGTCCTTTCACTCGAGAAAATGCTGCCTGCTCTATGGGCGGTCACCGGCCAATGTAGATGGGTTGGGACTGGCCGCCTGGCGTGCGGATGCCTCTCTCGAACTAAAAGCTCCTGTGACTGTCGTGTCTGGAACGTATGTGTGTACGCCAGCCGCCAGTATTTCAACCACGGTGTGCACTTGCGATTTATTAGTTATTTGCATATCGTTTACATGAATTGATACAACATTGACTTCAGCTTGTCGAGTTTGGGTTCGAATGAAGTGTCTTGATGTGCAGAATGTGATTCGAGGGTGGAATATGTAATCAATGAAGGTCAGGAAACCACGACGTCTTACAATATTTGCAACCCCCTGCCACTAGATAGCTCCAAATTGTAGCGTGTAACATAGCGCTGTAATCGAGTTTCAAATTCGAAAACTTGGTCCACAAGTGGAGGACCCTCCCCTTCAGCGTGACAGTGCCAGACTGCACACGGGCGCTGAGACATCTGCAACAATCCGACGCCTTGGGTTTACTGAGATCCGTCATCCTCCATACAGTCCAAACTTGGCCCCGTCCGATTTTAATCTGTTTGCGGAACTTAAAGAACACCTTCGATGACATCACTTTGATAGTGACAAAGCGCTGCAAGCTGAGGTGAGGTTGTGGCTCTGTCGGCAAAGTCATACACGCTACAGTGACTACATTCTACAATGGTGGTCTCTCAGTGGGAGAAATGGTTTCATCCCCAGGGTGACTATGGTGAGACATAAATAGGCATGAAGAATAAAAATGTTGAATATTAATATCGTTTGTTTCGCTCGCTTTAAGAGTTTTTACACACTTCTCAGCACGCCTGGTATGCACTGAAGTGAATTCTGTCGCCTAAGGGAAACAAAACAGATGAAATAACGTAACTGCTTTCACAAGTTTTTCCACGGAAGCCATCTTAGTTGTTACCTTTGCCCGTACGAATATTAACAAGTAATATTGTTCTAGGCACAAAGTAGGACACAAGGAAACCGACGTATACGTCTAAAATTCTGCAAAAAGGATCGACAACAGAGTCAAAAATGGTTCAAGTGGCTCTGAGCACTATGGGACTTAACTGCTGTGGTCGTCAGTCCTCTAGAACTTAGAACTACTTAAACCTAACTAACCTAAGGACGTCACACACATCCATGCCCGAGGCAGGATTCGAACCTGCGACTGTAGCGGTCACGCGGTTCCAGACTGTATCGCCTAGAACTGCACGGCCACTCCTGCCGGCCAACAGAGTCCATCGGTCTACACTTGTCATTTATAACTTTCTTCACCGTGACTTTTGAAAGTCGAGTGAGCAGCAGAGATACCGGCACAATTATGCTTCTCTGGTCAAAAGCGGAAATGGCACGTAATAAAAAATAAGACAAATCACCACATGAAGTAAGAACCTAAACTTAAAGACTTTGAAACATTTCTTCCGGCGAAATTCTACTTCATCCCCTTGGAGCAGGGCTCACCGCTTTCAGACATTCCGATGCAAGTGTTACATGATGTCCCCGTATACTGTAAGCTGATATTCAGATGGTCCCATAAAGAAAAGGGTTCATCTCTTGGTCCTTCCCCAGTACACATATTATTGCAATGATAATCTCCGTGGGCGACATCTACATCTAAATCTACATCAACGTCTACATCTACATGGATACTCTGCAAGGCACTCTTAAGTGCCTGACACAGAATTCAACGAACCACCTCCACAATAATTCTGTTATTCCACTATCGAACAGCACGCTTTCAGGAGTGCTGCATGGTTCGCAGGAGAGCTTCTGTAAAGTTTGGAAGGTAGGAGACAAGATACTGGCAGAAGTAAAGTTGTGAGTACCGGGCGTGAGTCGTGCTTCGGTAGCTCAGATGGTGGAGCACTTGCCCACGAAAGGCAAAGGTCCCGAGTTCGAGTCTCGGTCGGGCACACAGTTTTAATCTGCCAGGAAGTTTCATGTCAGCGCACACTCCGCTGCAGAGTGAAAATCTCATTCTGGAAACATCCGCCAGGCTGTGGCTAAGCCATGTCTCCGCAATATCCTTTCTTTCAGGAGTGCTTGTTCTGCATGGTTCGCAGGAGAGCTTCTGTAAAGTTTGGAAGGTAGGAGACAACATACTGGCAGAAGTAAAGATGTGAGTACCGGGCGTGAGTCGTGCTTCGGTAGCTCAGATGGTGGAGCACTTGCCCGCGTAAGGCAAAGGTCCCGAGTTCGAGTCTCGGTCGGGCACACAGTTTTAATCTGCCAGGAAGTTTCATGTCAGCGCACACTCCGCTGCAGAGTGAAAATCTCATTCTGGAAACATCCCCCAGGCTGTGGCTAAGCCATGTCTCCGCAATATCCTTTCTTTCAGGAGTGCTAGTTCTGCATGGTTCGCAGGAGAGCTTCTGTAAAGTTTGGAAGGTAGGAGACAAGATACTGGCAGAAGTAAAGATGTGAGTACCGGGCGTGAGTCGTGCTTCGGTAGCTCAGATGGTAGAGCACTTGCCCGCGAAAGGCAAAGGTCCCGAGATCGAGTCTCGGTGGGACACACAGTTTTAATCTGCCAGGAAGTTTCATATCAGCGCACACTCCGCTGCAGAGTGAAAATCTCATTCTGGAAACATCCCCCAGGCTGTGGCTAAGCCATGTCTCCGCAATATCCTTTCTTTCAGGAGTGCTAGTTCTGCATGGTTCGCAGGAGAGCTTCTGTAAAGTTTGGAAGGTAGGAGACAAGATACTGGCAGAAGTAAAGATGTGAGTACCGGGCGTGAGTCGTGCTTCGGTAGCTCAGATGGTAGAGCACTTGCCCGCGAAAGGCAAAGGTCCCGAGTTCGAGTCTCGGTCGGGCACACAGTTTTAATCTGCCAGGAAGTTTCAAAATTTCCCTTCCCCACGCGACTAAAATAATCCGCGAGCGTGTGCGGTACTTGGTAGTGTGTACTACCGACAGATGTCTCTACAGTCACGCAATTAACCTAGCTGCATGTGGGCTCGGTGGATTGTGGGAGCACTACCATCAGCCACCACAGGCACGGAAGAAAGCACTGTGCATCCTGCTATTGGCGCAAATTTATGCTCCACGCGGTGGCTGATGGGAGCGCTGTATTTCTCCCGCACCGAGTGAATAGTACGACGTTCAGAGCAATTTACTTGTGTTTTGTCTGTGCATCAGTACAACGTAATATTTTTTTTTTACTTCAGTGCAATCATGACTCCTAAGAAGAAGCGTAAAGTCGGTGATAAGTGCCGTCTGTTTAATGAAGACTGGACGACCAAATATTTCTTTATTGATGCAGGAAATAAAGCCGTGTGCTTACTATGCCATGGTACAGTTGCCGTATTCAAGGAGTACAATCTGAAACGACATCACGAAACAAAACATTGTGACTCTGGCTGCAAACTTTCAGATGAAGAACGAAAAATAAAAGCAGTGGGGTTCGTGAAACGCTTGAAGAAGCAACATCCATTATTTAAGAAGAAAACACCGCTTCAAAATAGTGCTACAGAAGCAAGTTTCATGGTCGCCTATAACCTTGCTAAACGAAACAAACCTTTTTCGGATGGCGAGTTTATTAAACAGCGCTTGGTAGAGTGTGCATGTGTATTGTGTCCTGAGGTTAAAACCAAATTTGAGAGCATTTCGTTGTCAAGGAGGACTATAGCTCGGCGCATTGATTTAATTTGTGACGAACTTACAGACCAGCTAAAGACTGTGAGCGAAGATTTTGTTTGGTTTTCACTGGCAGTGGACGAAAGCACAGATAATGAAGACACTGCACAAGTACTCACCTTTATCCGTGGAATTAATGAAAATTTCGTCATCTTCGAGGAATTACTTGGTATAGTATCCATGAAAGATAGAACCACTGGTCAGGACCTGTTAGAATGTGTTGTTAATTGTGTGGAAACAAGTGGCTTATCCTGGAACAAAATGATCAGCATTACAACAGATGGGGCCAGAGCTTTCTATAGGAAAAATATAGGTATGGTGAAACTTAAAAAACAAGTTACAAGCCGAAGACACAGACAGTGATATTTTGGATTTTCATTGTATTTTACATCAGGAAAGCCTCTGCAAGACTGCGCTAGACTTAAAGCATGTGGTAGATCCTGTTGCTGGTGTTGTGAACACAATCAGAGTAAGGGCACTCCATCACAGTTCAAATTTCTTCTTGAGGAGATGGGGGCAGAACATGAAGATGTAATTTACCATAACAGTGTGAGGTGGTTGAGCTTGGTCAAAGTATTAAAAAGAGTTTGGGCATTACATGATGAAATTATTTTATTTCCGGACACTAATGGAGTATATCATGATTTTGTTGCAAAAATAGGATGTGAAGAGTGGAGATATGAGATGATGTTTGTAGCTGATATTTTTGAAAAACTGAATGAGCAGAATGTGACATTGCAGGAAAAGGGGTTGTTTGCTCATGAAATGTGGACACGTGTCAAAGCATTTAAAACAATACTAGGTCTGTTCAAATGGTTCAAATGGCTCTGAGCACTATGGGACTCAACTGCTGAGGTCATTAGTCCCCTAGAACTTAGAACTAGTTAAACCCAACTAACCTAAGGACATCACAAACATCCATGCCCGAGGCAGGATTCGAACCTGCGACCGTAGCGGTCTTGCGGTTCTAGACTGCAGTGCCTTTAACCGCACGGCCACTTTGGCCGGCTACTAGGTCTGTTTGCAAGGCAAGAAAATGAATGCAAATTTTGTCATTTCCCTTTACTAGGGAAACAGAAAGTACCTGGAAGTGTTTCAGCTAAGATTAGGGATTATCTGCAGAGTTTAGATGCTGAGTTTACTACACGATTCCAGGATTTTAAGAAAATTGAGCCTCAATTTAATGTTTTATTGTATCCCATCACTGCTGATATTGACACTGCACCACAGGAGCTGCAACTTTAACAGATTAACATGCAGGCAGATCACGCAGTGAAAGAAATGTTTAGTGCTGTAACTTTAGTTGACTTTTATAAATCTTTGTCAGCTGAAAAATTTCCATGTATCAAGAGATTTGAAGGAAAATGTTCTCCATATTTGGATCAACGTATATTTGTGAACAAAGTTTTTCTTGCTTGAAAATCAACAAGAGCAAATAACGAAGCTGTTTAACAGACAGTAATTTGTAGGCTGTGATGAGAATATCAACTAGCAGTCTGACTCCTGATTTCAAAAAAATTGTGCAAAATTGTGATAGGATGCATTTGTCCCATTAAAGTTGTTTTAAAATGTAATGTACTTGGAGATGATATTAAATTAGCAAAATAAATGAAATTGAACACAACTATCTTATTTGAGGATGTCAGAACGAAAGAGGTACAAGTGACTTTAATCCTATCAAAATTATAAGGAGTATATTTATACCCCTTTACTTCTGACTCTTTCATTTATATCTAATGATTTTTATGATACCTTTTATGAAATGTAAAGCCAACCAATCAATGCATTTTAAAGCTTTCACTGCTACACCCGAAATTGCAGCTCTGTGTGATATGTGATTAGAAATAAAGAAAACTTGCATTTTCATAAAAATTTTGGGAATACTGCATATATATATATATATATATATATATATATATGCCGCCAGTATATATATGGCATTAGAAGAGAAAAGTTTATAAGATGCGGCCCTCTGCTAACCTCTATGTCTATAATGTGGCCCCCGAGCCAAAACAATTGCCCACCCCTGCTATACGGTAAGGCTTCCAGACCGCGCATCAATACTCCAAAGAGGACGGAAAAGCGTAGTGTAGGCAGTCTCTTTAGTAGAGCTGTTACATTTTCTAAGAGCGCTGCCAATAAGACGCAGCCCTTGGTTTACTTTTCCCACAAGCTAAGCTAAGCTCCAACCTTATGTTTTCCTAATTGCTTCTTTGTCTTGATTTACATCTTATATCATTCTACTACTATGAAACATAAGCTTTCATTACAGGAATAAAGATCTGAGAATGTATGCCTGGAGCGCGACGACGTACTCATGGACTCATGGATAGTGGGAAAAACGGAAAGGAAGAGAAACGATATATTTGAGGTTTGGTGCTTCAGAAGGATACTGAAATTTAAGTGGACTGATAAGAAACGATCAGATTCATAGCAGAATCAGTGAAGAAAGAAATATATCGAAAAACACTAAACGAAGGCACACGATGGTAAGACACGTGTTACGACATCAGGGAATGACTTCCATGGAGTTACAGGGAGCAGAAGACGAGCAAAAATTTACGGAAGACAGAGATTGGTAAACATCCAACGAATAACGCCGGATGTTGGGAGCAAGAGCTACTCTGAGATGATGAGGTTGGCGCAGGAGGGGAAGTCGTGGCAGGCCGCGAGAAACCTGTCTGAACACTAATGACACAAATGTTATCGTTACAATGTGAGAGGTCCGAGCAGTTGTAATTTAGATGTATTGCTCACGCGCTGCCTGCGATATGTAAGGTATAAGAGAATCTCAGACCAGAGAGCAGTATTGACTGCAATAGGAACTGTGTACCTGCAGCAGTAAGTAGTTGCTAGCGAGCAGTCTGGTCTGGTCTGGTGTATCGTGTTGGCTGGGCCGGTCGTGGTGCAGCGATGCCGGAGCCTGAGTATTATTGTTTAAGGTAAAAAGCAGCCTCGCACATATGTAGTATTGTTATCTCAAGTCCCATGTAAATGTTTTAAAAAATCTCCTAATAATAATCTTTCTCATAAAAAGTAACTTTTAACAACCATTCATTTCAATTTAAAGAATTTACTAATTTCTCCAATCCATGATTATCCTGATTATTGCAAAAGAAAATTCAGTTGTTTCCTTTCATAAATGACAAATCTATCGGCCGGCATTGCACAGGGCTGTGCCAGAAAAAATTATTGTAAGAGCAGATATATATGCGTTATCTGGCGACTTCATTGAGGTAAGAATTTTCTCTTTTTATTCAGAATGGTATTTCAGGGCCATGACGCTGCACTGCTGACGTCCAAAATTCACCAGTTTAAATTCACAGTCATTATTGAAAGGTTATAAGTGAGTCACAATTTTTTAATTGAGTGGTTAGTCACATTATATTATTGATAGGTTACGCAATTTTCCTGTTGGTAGGTTATACTGAATGTGAACGACATAATTATATTTTCTACTGTTGAGAAGTTTAGGAATTTTTCTGTTTTGAGGTTACACTAAAATGAGAAGGATTTTTGTGGGGAGGTTACACTTGGCGACAACCGGCCAGGATCGTATTTATTTGTTAATTTCTGAGAAGTAGTTAATTATATATCTGCTCTTATTTACTTAAATGTAGTTTGCATCTGGCGCAACGCATTTACTAATTTGTCACTCTTTCTTTCACAGATCATCGTAAATTTGTTGCTCTTTGTTGTATTTGTGTTTGTTGCATTTTTGCTTCGTCTTTGTTTCATTTTGTGCTTAATTTTGATTTGTGAAAAATGCCGCGAAAAATTGTTAACAGTACATCGCGATGTGCAATGAGTGAAATTACCGACTCGAATAATTGGACCGATAATACTTGCGACATTCAGTGTAATAGTAATAATCCCCTAATTACAGATAATCAGTGTGTGCCGATCACTAGTAATGATATACATCCTAATGATGAGCAAACAAATTCAACTATGTCCACCATAAATGTAACAATTGATGACGAGGCATGATCCGTTACAATGAACGCTGCCCAGTTTAACACACCTGATTTGCAAAATTTACACTGTGAATAGATAAATGATTCTAATGAAGGTGAACAATATTCACAAAATACGTCAAATTTATTTGATTCCGATGTAGTGACCAACAGTGCTCATCCGATTAGCAAACCTTTTCGTGAATCAGATAATGGTCAAATGTTTACACAAAACGTGACACATTCAGATACACCATCACACAGTACAGTGAATAGAGACGCTAATTTTGGCTGGGATCAAGTTATGGCATTATTACTTCAATTTAGTGAAAAACTAGACAACCATTTCAAACAACTTAATGAATCGTACAAACAGCGTAATGAAAATCTCAAACAGTGGAATGAAAAACTAAACAACAATTTCAAACAACTTAATGAAAAATACAACCATTTCAAACAACTTACTGAATCGTGCAAACAACTTAATGAAAGTTTCAAACTGTCGAATGAAAAACACGACAACCTTAACGAACAGAACAAACAACTTAGTGAACAGATTACAGCGGTTACCGTGCAACGTCATGATACTAAAGAACAATTACATGAGGAAATTAAGGTTTGTGCTAGGAACAGTAGTGAAGAAATTAGATCTGTTGCACAAGAATTAAGTAGTACACGTGTAGCCACAACTAAATTACTTAGAGGTGAAAATAGTGCAGTCACTGAACAATGTTCTGAAAAAGCAACACAGTTACGCGACGAGTTTAATTTAATGTCACCAGAACTTCCACGCATCCTGGATGCGAAAGTAGATAGGAAATTTGAACAACAGAACAGCCAAATTGACGAACGTTTTAAAGTGACAGAAATGAAAAATGTTTCACTCTCTAACACGTCACAGTATCTGCCACATCTTGAACATTTGTCACAGTCACACAGCCAGTGTAACTTAGATAATTTACAGAGACTACGTGACTTAGAATCCGAACAGACACAGACAAACGGATTATCATACAATCCTGAACCAGTTCAGACATTCTGAGAAGACAATTTTGATTATAGGCACTTTCTAACCGTTAGAAAATTTAAGTTATTTAATGACAGAACACAGAGTCACGCTTTGGACTGGATACGACAATTTGCTTTCGTATTTTCACCAGCTTGGCCTGTAATGCAGAAACTAGAATTGGACTGGATACAACAATTTGTTTTTGAATTTTCACCGGCATTGCCTGTAATGCTGGAACGAAAATTTATTTTCAGCACGTAAGAGACCTCAGGGGATTCATTACACTACGATGAATATGTGCCGTAGCGTGCACAGGGCACCGAGCCGTAGTAGTGCTGTTTTATCTTTAGTTTTCTGCACTGCTGCCTTCTCTTTTACTATCCTTTATATCTATCAGAACAGCTCTTCAACTATCGATCTATCTAGGATGAGAAATGTGCAAAGAAAACGTGATATGACAAGTTTTACCTGAAAGTGACAGTTTTCATTAGACACTCCCGAAATGACAAGAAATACCAGTATAATTTTAATAACAAACAAAATTTTAATCACCAGTATGTACAATATTTTCAGCTATCGCAGACGCATTTTGGCAACAATAGAGGCTTTTCCCCACAACAGCATCAAAACCAGCCGGTTAGCATACCTAACCAACAATGTAGTCTGCAAGGTCAGCCAAGCTTAAATGTTTCGCCGCCTACACGCATAGCGTCGGCTACATCAAATAGTAACGCACAGCAACAAGGAAATCAGTATGTACAGAAAACACATCATTTCAATTCCTATCGCAATGCGCCGTATAGCAATGACTATTATGACAGACGTAAAAGTAAAGAGCACGTTTTCAGCGTACGTTTAATAAAAGTCGGTCTTACCAGCAGCAGAATCATCCGCAATAGCAGATTATCATGAATAAACCAGACAGTAGATATCATCCCGAACGTAATACGTCAGGACGAAATAACAGAACAGTACAAATAGTCGAGCTGCCACAGCATCCTCCCGCAAATAACAGCACGTCAGAAAGAATTTAACTAAGTACAGTACAGGTTGCATCTTCCAGCAACGTAAGCAATACTTCAGATACACAGAATCTTGTTCACGAAAATGTTATTTGAAACATGCCTTGTTGAATGCACCTCTTTTATCACACCGACAGTTCTAACACCGCTTTAGGCGTACACATTTTTCAGGAAATTGAAGACGACGGTACTACAGTAATTAAAAACATCGCCTTTGCAAGTCGCATTCTGTCACCTGCTGAGCGCAATTATCCTGTCACAGAACTTGAAACATTATGTGTTGTATGGGCTTTTACGAGATTTAGGCATTTTCTTTATGGAAGACATACGACCGTTTACACAGATCATAGAGCTATACAGTTTTTACTTTCAGCAAAATTTACACACGTCATATTAAGCAGATGGGAACTTTATTTACAGGAATTTAATTTTACAATTGTTCACATTCCCGGTACACAAAATATTGTAGCAGACGCACTATCCCGTTCACTCAGCAACAATCAGCAAGACATCGCAATCAACTTCTGCCAAGCAAATTCTAGCCTCATGTATATTCAACAAGTCGCATTCGAAAATTTTATTTCGGCATCATTACGAGACATAGCACAAGAGCAGAGCAAAGACAACGTATGGAAAGAAATTAAAGGCCTTTGGCAAGATAGGAATAATGTTACCATCAGAAACCATTACACTGTACGCAATAACATTCTGTTTCGCCGCTCTCACCCTGACAGCAACAATTGGTTATTATGTATTCCTGACGAGCTTGTTAACAAATTAAGCTATGCACATTATGGAGCCAGAAAATCTCTTCTTATACTGAGGCAGAACTGTTATTTTGCGAACACGGAGAAACGTATACGACGAGTTTTAGCGTCATGTAAAACCTGCCAGGAAGCTAAATCAGACACGACTTCACATATTCCTCCGTTACAACCCATTGTGCCCGTTAAATTGAGACACATGGCCGCTGTAGACATTTTTGGTCCGATTCCCAGAACTAACAGAGGTTTTTGCTACATCTTTGTCGCTGTTGAACTCACTTCGAAATTTGTTACCTTCACTCCGTTATGCAAAGCTACTGCTAAATCTGTTTCGAATGCATTTGTAAAACATTTTTTATTTCATGTAGGGCATGTATTGAAAGTAATTTCCGACAATGGACCACAATTTCGGTCTGTTATATGGACACACATGTTACGAGCAAGAAACATTTCTCCGATCTATATATCCAGGTATCACGCTTCTTCGAACCCTTGTGAACGACTAATGAAAGAAATTGGAAAACTATGTAGAATATACTGCCATAAAAAAGATATTGATTGGGATACACACATGCTGTCATTCCAGGATGTAATTAACTCCATACCAAATGAATCTACTTTGCTATCTCCGACTGTTATACTGAAAAAAGTTGAACCACCTAACAAAATTAAAGAATTAGTATCCTTTCCTACATTTCGTCGACTACGTCACCATGAAATAATTGACATTGCACTCAGAAACATCAAACGTGCCGCAGAGCGCCAGAGAAGACAGCAAAAACTGGTTCGTACACGCCGTGACTTTCACGTTCGACAGAAGATATTAGTACGCACACATTATTTATCCAACAGAGGAAAGACTCGATGCAGTAAATCTGAGCTTCTATACGCAGGTCCATATCGAATTCGCTGCATTCGTATGTAGTACACGTCGAAACTTTGAGAACCAGAAAAAGCAAAGGCAATCACCAAGTCTCCAATATTAAATCCTTTATTGAATGAACATACTTTATGATTTATCACACTGTAATGACATTTCCTGATATTTATATGAGCACTTAAGCGATTATATCTATGTGACTACTTACTGATAATAATAGTATTTTTTTTTTTTTTTTTTTTTTTTTGGCAAGTGCCCGGCAAGGTAAGGTTAGCAGGTCGCTTTTCTTGTCGTTACACAACAGACCGTGCACATTTTTTCGTGTATGTATGGCTGGTTTCCTGTTTTGTCTGTATGTAATACGAAATCTTATATAACAAACACCAGATGACTTTGACATTTTCCCTTATATCTCAATATCTTGACTGTTCTACATATTTTGCTACTACATTATGATACTGTGTGTACATTTTATGCACTTCAAAACTGTCTATGTTTTTGACCTAATACGTTTTCTGTCATGCTATGCTGTATGCTTAGTTGTATCACTAGAAACAAGTTTTTATCTAATGGGTATATGATTTAAATGCAAGATATTAATCCTTATTCATCATTTTCAGAAAGCAATAACGTGTACAAGAAATAAATTAAACAAACCACAGTGGTTTACTCTGAAATGGAAATTTTACCATCGGAATGAACGAAAGAAAATGCAATATCTTGTCATGAAGAGTAAATGGATCAGAATTAACAAGCATTAACCAGAATATACTATACACATCGTATGATAGCAGTTTTGACTAATTATTTTTCTTTTTAGAATACGAGGCGATTGATGCAGGCTGTCAGACAGAACTACACATCTTAGTTTTAGTGATGAAATATGCTAGAAATAAGAAACTCTAATAGTATGAATAGTTGTATGAAGTAAATGGTAATATGAATAATGAATAATGAAGTGTCCTTTTTTGCAGATGATAATAAATGATGATGAATAATTATATGAAGAATATGCTAATATGAATAATGAGGTTTTTCTTTGCAGGTGATGATAGTGATGAAGTTACGGTAATATGAATAATGAAGTTTTTGCTTACAGATGATGATAATGATGACGTTTATATATTTACTTTTACTTAAGAGATGCTATGTAGTTATTTAAGTATTTGTTGCAGTTCGTTTTCACAGTATGTCTTATGTAGCATGGTATAATGACTGAATGTTTTGGAAAGGACAGCTAGAGTACATACATATTGAGTACACGTTTCATTACCTGTTAATTCGAAGTTCACTACTTTTCACCATTATATGCGTTTCTTCTTTCAGCTCAATAATCCATTTTGTATTTTTTCCAGGAGAAGTTATTCATGAAATTAATGTGCTATAAGCAGTTAGACATTAAACCTGTTCTAGTACTTGCATTTTTTTACCCACTTGTGTGCATCATTCATGAATGTGATCACATATACTCTACTTGTTTCATAACTTTGCCACAGCTGACTCATGACGAATGACGTTATTAATCCTTATTTCCTGCAATAAGTCAAAAGCAAATATTTTCATCCCCCAGCAATTAATTGTCGAGCCCAATGCAATGCATTGCTAGCAAAAAAAAAAAAAAAAAAAAAAATTATTACCAGTCCCAACTATTACCAGTATACAACCAAATAATGCTACCAGTTTAAGATAAATTTCTAGTTCTAAATATAATGCAAATTTCTCAGATGTATTGAATCCATTATATCTACATATTAT
Organism: Schistocerca piceifrons; assembly: GCF_021461385.2. NCBI lineage: Eukaryota > Metazoa > Arthropoda > Insecta > Orthoptera > Acrididae > Schistocerca > Schistocerca piceifrons. The sequence continues at coordinate 135,656,608 of NC_060142.1, forward strand.
TGGACCACAGACCTTGAGTAATAGTTACAGTGTGTTACATTTTAAATATGTCCTATGTCACTTGAATGATGAGTTCTGAGTAATACTGAATGATATTTTGTAATAATGCATAAATGCTATGCCAATAATTTCTATAAATAATATTTTTGTCCCCCCCCATGAACCATGGACCTTGCCGTTGGTGGGGAGGCTTGCGTGCCTCAGCGATACAGATAGCCGTACCATAGGTGCAACCACAATGGAGGGGTATCTGTTGAGAGGCCAGACAAACGTGTGGTTCCTGAAGAGGGGCAGCAGCCTTTTCAGTAGTTGCAAGGGCAACAGTCTGGATGATTGACTGATCTGGCCTTGTAACAATAACCAAAACGGCCTTGCTGTGCTGGTACTGCGAACGGCTGAAAGCAAGGGGAAACTACAGCCGTAATTTTTCCCGAGGGCATACAGCTTTACTGTATGATTACATGATGATGGCGTCCTCTTGGGTAAAATATTCCGGAGGTAAAATAGTCCTCCATTCGGATCTCCGGGCGGGGACTACTCAAGAGGATGTCGTTATCAGGAGAAAGAAAACTGGCGTTCTACGGATCGGAGCGTTGAATGTCAGATCCCTTAATCGGGCAGGTAGGTTAGAAAATTTAAAAAGGGAAATGGATAGATTGAAGTTAGATATAGTGGGAATTAGTGAAGTTCGGTGGCAGGAGGAACAAGACTTCTGGTCAGGTGACTACAGGGTTATAAACACAAAATCAAATAGGGGTAATGCAGGAGTAGGTTTAATAATGAATAGGAAAATAGGAATGCGGGTAAGCTACTACAAACAGCATAGTGAACGAATTATTGTGGCCAAGATAGATACAAAGCCCACACCTACTACAGTAGTACAAGTTTATATGCCAACTAGCTCTGCAGATGACGAAGAAATTGAAGAAATGTATGATGAAATAAAAGAAATTATTCAGATTGTGAAGGGAGACGAAAATTTAATAGTCATGGGTGACTGGAATTCGAGTGTAGGAAAAGGGAGAGAAGGAAACATAGTAGGTGAATATGGAGTGGGGGACAGAAATGAAAGAGAAAGCCGCCTGGTCGAATTTTGCACAGAGCACAACATAATCATAACTAACACTTGGTTTAAGAATCATGAAAGAAGGTTGTATACATGGAAGAACCCTGGAGATACTAAAAGGTATCAAATAGATTATATAATTGTAAGGCAGAGATTTAGGAACCAGGTTTTAAATTGTAAGACATTTCCAGGGGCAGATGTGGACTCTGACCACAGTCTATTGGTTATGACCTGTAGATTAAAACTGAAGAAACTGCAAAAAGGTGGGAATTTAAGGAGATGGGACCTGGATAAACTAAAAGAACCAGAGGTTGTACAGAGATTCAGGGAGAGCATAAGGGAGCAACTAACAGGAATGGGGGAAATAAATACAGTAGAAGAAGAATGGGTAGCTTTGAGGGATGAAGTAGTGAAGGCAGCAGAGGATCAAGTAGGTAAAAAGACGAGGGCTAGTAGAAATCCTTGGGTAACGGAAGAAATAATGAATTTAATTGATGAAAGGAGAAAATATAAAAATGCAGTAAGTGAAACAGGCAAAAAGGAATACAAACGTCTCAAATATGAGATCGACAGGAAGTGCAAAATGGCTAAGCAGGGATGGCTAGAGGACAAATGTAAGGATGTAGAGGCCTATCTCACTAGGGGTAAGATAGATACCGCCTACAGGAAAATTAAAGAGACCTTTGGAGATAAGAGAACGACTTGTATGAATATCAAGAGCTCAGATGGAAACCCAGTTCTAAGCAAAGAAGGGAAAGCAGAAAGGTGGAAGGAGTATATAGAGGGTCTATACAAGGGCGATGTGCTTGAGAGCAATATTATGGAAATGGAAGAGGATGTAGATGAAGATGAAATGGGAGATATGATACTGCGTGAAGAGTTTGACAGAGCACTGAAAGACCTGAGTCGAAACAAGGCCCCCGGAGTAGACAATATTCCATTGGAACTACTGACGGCCGTGGGAGAGCCAGTCCTGACAAAACTCTACCATCTGGTGAGCAAGATGTATGAAACAGGCGAAATACCCTCAGACTTCAAGAAGAATACAATAATTCCAATCCCAAAGAAAGCAGGTGTTGACAGATGTGAAAATTACCGAACTATCACCTTAATAAGTCACAGCTGCAAAATACTAACACGAATTCTTTACAGACGAATGAAAAAACTAGTAGAAGCCAACGTCGGGGAAGATCAGTTTGGATTCCGTAGAAACACTGGAACACGTGAGGCAATACTGACCTTACGACTTATCTTAGAAGAAAGATTAAGGAACGGCAAACCTACGTTTCTAGCATTTGTAGACTTAGAGAAAGCTTTTGACAATGTTGACTGGAATACTCTCTTTCAAATTCTAATGGTGGTAGGGGTAAAATACAGGGACCGAAAGGCTATTTACAATTTGTACAGAAACCAGATGGCAGTTATAAGAGTCGAGGGACATGAAAGGGAAGCAGTGGTTGGGAAGGGAGTAAGACAGGGTTGTAGCCTCTCCCCGATGTTGTTCAATCTGTATATTGAGCAAGCAGTAAAGGAAACAAAAGAAAAATTCGCAGTAGGTATTAAAATTCATGGAGAAGAAATAAAAACTGTGAGGTTCGCCGATGACATTGTAATTCTGTCAGAGACAGCAAAGGACTTGGAAGAGCAGTTGAATGGAATGGACAGTGTCTTGAAAGGAGGATATAATAAGAACATCAACAAAAGCAAAACAAGGATAATGGAATGTAGTCTAATTAAGTCGGGTGATGCTGAGGGAATTAGATTAGGAAATGAGACACTTAAAGTAGTAATGGAGTTTTGCTATTTGGGGAGCAAAATAACTGATGATGGTCGAAGTAGAGAGGATATAAAATGTAGGCTGGCAATGGCAAGGAAAGCGTTTCTGAAGAAGAGAAATTTGTTAACATCCA